>NC_134711.1:98290000-99540000 GCF_049634645.1 Pelodiscus sinensis
GACGAGGGCCAAAAGACAAAGACCTGTAGGATTCTCATGGAAATATGTCTAATACATAATGATTAGAATATCCTGTCCTTCAGCCTTGTGCCATTCTCTGCAGTCAAGATAGGTCATAATCATCTAGAAGCCCAGTACTCAGAGTTTTTCTTTCAGTGCCTGTGTATTCTGCATGTGAGTGAGGTAGATACAGCAGCATCTAAACATATCTAGATATAAATTAGATTTATAGTAGAAATATATGTATTATATAACATTTTCCTTCTTTCTAGAACACATACATGGGATATCTAGACTATCGAAAGCAAACAATTAGAGATCTTGGCATCAGCCCCAGCACCTGCTCCTTTAATCCAGGAGTAATTGTGGCTAATATGACAGAATGGAAGCACCAACGGATTACAAAGCAATTAGAAAAATGGATGCAAAGAAATGTAGAGTATGTACAGATCTTGCAGTCTTCACTTTATTCTGACTGAATGTGCTGTTTAAAGATGTATTTTCTGTTCATTTTCCAAAGGTCCAATATTTAAGTGCTTCCCATCACAGATCATTATGCAAAATAAGCTATGTTGCATGATCTCCACTTGTTTTAATCAAACCATGCAGTCACGAACAACAAAAAGTGATCACTTGGGATTCTGTAGTCTTGTGTTGACTCAACAAGCCAGGTCTAATCCTGAGAGGTGCTGAGCACAAGCAGTTTTCATTGTAGGTGATCAGCACCATTCAGGATCAGGCTGCTTATGGGCAGGCTGATCTCTTCTTGCAATAAGATCAGTGTGGAAAGAAACTCTTGGATCTTATTTGGGGCCTTACAAACTGTTAGTAAGCAGTACAGGGAAGAGGCCAAATTTTTATTTAACGCTGGAACCACTTCTCAAACACCAGTGAAAAGTCCACTTTGTTGTTAGAAAAATGAGAAATTTTACAGAAATTTAAAAAAAAATTAAGAAAAAGACCCAACCCCCAGAAGCTGTAAAAGTGGCAATTCCAGTATGCGAGAGGGATGGGGATGGCTCTTTACCACATTAACCAAGGTACAGTCAGTGACATGAGTCTATTCACAAAGTATTTGTGGTCTCAATTCATTATCAGGATATGTAGGTAACTTGAATATTACCTGATGTACTCTGCATAAGGTAACTCAGACTGCAGTAAAGCAGAGCTGAAACTAAAATGGATCATACAGTTGGTCATTTGTCAGATTTCTGCTACCCTGGGAAAGCAAATGAAAGTGGGGGAAGGAAGTACACAGAACTAGAGGAGGAAAAATAATATCCTGAGGCCAAAAGCTATAACCACTTGCATATGAACAGAAGAGGAATGTAAACAGAGGCCTTCCCCAGTGTCTCTGTTTACTTTCACTTATTCTGCATGTCTCATTTGGCCTAACACTTGATTTTATCCCTTTTTAATGCTTAGAAAAATACCCATGAACTCTACAGCAAATTGATGCAAAGATGCAACAAAGGCTATGTACATTTTAAAGTCCACACACATTCTTGTACCTGGAAAGTGAGCCCACAATAAAAACACATTCAGGTCTCATGTGGACCATTTTGCATCTGTAAATTCGGTGCCAGGCATTTAGACTGTAGGCACTTCCAAACAGGGGCTGGCTTCATTTTGGCTTGGGTTCTGCTATGCTCAGATTGAGTAGCCCCTCACTTTGGGTGCAGCTACACAGCACCCTAAACTCGAAATAAGATACACAAATTGTGTATCTTATTTCGATTATATTTTGAAATAAGTTATTTCGAAATTTGGTGTGGCTACACAGTGCCAAATTTTGAAATAACGTGCTATTTCCAGTATCCCAAAATAGCCCTGCTGTCTAGACATACCCTTTGAGAGGAATCCAAAGATATCAATTCTGCCACTATGTGGCATCCTATTGATTTTTCTGGGACTACTTATAGCGAAAGAGACTACTAAGCATGAGTAAGAGTGGTAGAGTTTGACCAGATTTCTTGTGCAGCACCCAAATATGGTCCACAATTAAAAGAAAAAAAATCTGTAAAGTGTTGGCATGCCAGTAAAAAGGTGCATATTTAAAATTAGGTAAACAATTAGCATTTCAGTCTATACAAAGAAGATTTTAATAGTAAACTAGGCAGTGCATTAGTATATATTGCTTTTTGCCTTCTGGTTGTGTAGTAAAGATCCTTTTCATTTCAGGATTTTGAGCTGCACTTTTTTGCTTCTTTACAGAGAAAACCTCTACAGCAGCACACTTGGGGGAGGCGTGGCCACCCCTCCAATGCTCATTGTATTCCATGGAAAATATTCTACTATTAAACCCTTGTGGCACGTACGACATCTTGGTAAGTATGTTTCATCACAAAACAATCGAGGCTGGAACAAAATACAATAAGACTTAAGGAATCTATGGATGATTTTGCTCATCCTCTGTACACTACTTTATCCCACATCGCTGCTCTACACTTATTTTAACCCTTCCTTATAGATATAAAATTAGCTTTTATTCAGGGGCAGAGAAGTAGTTTCAAGCTAAATCACCAATAGCAGCCCTTAGCCTGGGATTAAAGGTGGGATAGCTGTTTTACATAGAGATAGGCCAGTATGATTGGGCTATGTACTACAATACAACTATATAAAAGGAAAGTATTTCACACTGGAAGATGAGACCTAACTGAAGAGGCAGCTGAAACTGACTTAGGCCTTGTCCAAATCTCTGGAGCATACTGAGTATGAAGACAGCCAGCAAACATAGGAAACTTCATATTTGGGTCAGATGGGATCCACCCACCGTAAGGTACAAACCCAGTCTATTGAAAATAACCCTTAAAAGAAGGGACTTTAGTTTAACTATCCAAAAGTGCACTAAAGATGAATGTTTGAGATTGGTAGTTCACCTAGGAATGAAAAAAGATAGAGGAGGGGAATCAGCAAAATATTTAGCAGTTAAGGTTACTTATTGATTTATGACAAATTCCTTCTTCCAGACGGATGTAAGTGCATGGCTACTCCTCCCTATCAGTCTGAGAGAGGCCAGGCCCTCTTGCTGTCTCATTCCAAAAAAGACAGTCTGAAACGGTGGGGGAATTAGCTGTCTCTGGGGCTCAAGCCCTTCAGCAGGGTGGAGCAGTGCTCAATTGAGGGACTCTGGCAAGGTGGGGAAGTGAATAGTCCAGTGTCCTAGCTCTGGCTAATACATATCTCATGGCCTAATGGGGAGAGGCTGCCACCCCAAGGGTGGAGAGAGACAGTGGGACCTAGTCCCAGACCAGGGCCCTAACACTGGTAGAGTGTCCCACCATTGGGTCAGCAGGGAATCTAGCCACAACATGCTGACCTGGGTTCAGGAAACAACACAGCAGGACTAGTGTCAGCTGTCCCTGGGTTACTTCTAACCCTCCCTTTGAGGTGTACCTGAACAGTGTTCCCTATAAGCCAAGCCCCTTGGGCAGCCACCCAGGAGAGTTTCAAATGCTGCCCATATGATTAGCAGAGCACCCTCAGCTGGCAGCATGTGGTTCTGCTGGTGGTGCACATCCACACATGTCTTGGTCATGTACAATTCATGTCACACATGGATGGAAAAGAAATTAGAACGCTGAGGACAACCCTGAGATCAGGTACAGTCACCCTGAGACACATGGCCAGTGGCAATTCCAGCAGCTTCAAAGCATCTCACATGCCTTGCAGCTCTGGTGGGACTTCGGGACTGTGGCGGTCTGTTGTAGGCTCCTGGTCCAGCAGTGGGTTGGAAGCATCTGTCTTCCTCAGTGGTTCCAGCTCAGAGCTTCATTGCCCACCTTTTGTACTTCCGGTCTCACTTGTTTCCAGCAGCGCGAGCCTGGCCTTCCTGGCTCTGTCCACTAGGGGGCAGGCCATAGTTCCATCTAAGCAATTTTGGAGGGAGGCCATGCACCCTCAAAGGCAAATGTTATAGTGGCATGTACCTGCAGCAGTAACATTTTTCTATAATCCTCCACTTTCATCATAATCAAAGACTTATTTAGAATGGGGGTGGGGAATGTATGGCCTGGGGGTCAGTTGTGGCCTCTGGCTTGCCTGGATCCAGAACCTGCGGCTCAGGGCTTCCCTCTAGCCCCCCCCCCCCCTTCACTCACCCTCTATGCAGCTGAAGCACACAAAATCTACTAGCCTGGTCTTCCCCCAGGCTCTGGTGAGGGGAATGTGTGAAGTGTCTTTCTTCTTGGTTGGAGGCCACATCAATGAAGGTTTGATTTATTTTGTGTGTGTTTCTCACTTATGTGCAGCCCCCCCACTGATTTTCTTAGAGTCAGGGGCCCCCAACCCAAAAAGGGTTCTCCACCCTGATTTAGAACAATGTAGGATTAGGGCATCAAGAGTTGATCTGAGCAGTATGCGGAGGGTTACCGCCGTCTGTTTGTAAAGCAGCATGTAGAGCACATCATTTTGACTGACCAATACTGGAAACTAGACAGGTCAGAGGAGGCATTCCCCTTAATTGTTGCCACCCCTGAGTGGATTGAATTTTGTCATGTGCACCACTGGGAAGGTGATCTGTGACATATCACATTCATATTGGTGCACATGACAAAATTCATGGGGCAAAGGGGACCATAGTGTGAGGGAGAGGCTCAGGCCTGGGTCAGAGGTTTGGTGCACAGGAGTGTGGGGGCTCTGGCTGGGGCAGAGACTTTGTGTGCAAGGGGCTCTGGGGCTGAAGGGTTTAGGTGCAGGAGGGGGCTTCAGGCTGGGAGGTGGGGCCAAAGGATTCAGAATTCCAGAAGGGGCCGTGGGTTAAGGTTGTTGGGGATTGGGTGCAGCAGGGGATGAGGTCTGTGGGTTGGGTGTGTGTGGACTCTGGGGTGGTGTTGATTTTTGGTGCAGGAGGCAGCTCTGGGCTTGGGGAAAGCTCAGGCTTCCCTGGGTGGCTTGTGGTCAGCAGCACTAAAGGCAGGCTGTCTGGTTTCTGCCTATCCTGAGGCATCACTCTGCACCCTGGAAGCTGCTAGCAGGTCCAACTATTGGGAGGAGGAAAGGATGAGGCTCCATAGCAGGGGTCTCCAATCTTTTTATGCACTTTTTGAATTTAAGTGCAATGTAAGATCTACCTCAAACCCAAATACCTTGACCCCACCGCCTTTGTGCCCCTTCTCTGAGGTCCTGCCCCTGCTCACTCCATAGTCCCTCCCTCCTCCATCACTTTCACCAGGCAGGGGCAGAGGGTTGGGGTCTTGGATTAAGGGCTCTTGGAGCAGGCCGTTGGGATGCCAGAGGGGGTTCTAGGTGCAAGCTCTGGGAAGGTATTTGGATGCAGGGTGCTCAGGGTTAGGGCAGGAGCTTGGAGTGCAGGAGGGGGTTCATTATTGGGGTAGTGTTTTCGGGATGTGGGATCCAGCTGGGCCCTGCTAACCTTAGGTGGCTCCTGGGTGGTGGTGCAGTGGGGCTAAGGCAGGCTCACCCCTGCCCTGGCTCTGCACCACTGCCAAAGCAGCCAGCAAACTCCACCCCAAGTCCTGTTGTGCCCCCTCTCTGCTCTGTGGAGATAGGATACAGAGTGGGAGGAGGCACCTTGGCATCAGCACCTTCCTCTCCCTCTCCTGCCCTGCACAGTGAGCAGGAAGCTCCTGAGGGGCAGCTCTAAATCAAAGGGCAGGAGATGAGCAGCTCAAGTGTGGGCACTTGATAGCCTCTTGGCCAAACCAGTCAGGATCACCTGTCGGAGGCTCCAAGATCTACCAGTAGAACCCTGGCCCCTTCCCGCCTCCAAGGAGTCATGCCTGATGTTCTGGCTGCTTCCCCGCTTGCCCCTGTACACAGTACAGTGGCTGGGGAAGAAGATCCCTCCCTGCTAGGACCAGTAGGAAGAGGCACTTTCCCACCAGCCATAGCTGCTCCCTACTGGGGCCAGCAGCAAAATGTCCCTCCCCACCAGCTGCAACAGCTTTGGGGCATGGAGAGAAGCATCTCTTACTGCTGTAGCCCTGAGTCCCTGCACAGGGCTTAATGGGAAGGTGCATGGCCACACAGCTTAATGGAACTTAGGTCAGAGATGATAGACTACAGTAATGAAGGTTTTGGGGTTTTTTTTAAAATAGCACGAAGAAAGACTTAAGAACTGGGGATAATTAGGGTAAAGAAAGTTTCATATTTTCTCTAAAGTATAAAACTAGAGTGGCACTAGGCATATAGTTTTTCTATCTTGAATACAGCTGCAAGAGATTTAAAATAAGGCAACATTTGCTGAGGGAGGGAACACAAATGGCTAGGATAGGCTGTGCAATTAGCTTCAGGGGACAGAGTCATTGTTCCATCTAATCTTTTCCATCCCTGGGCAGAATAAGTTTGTGCACGAAGGCATGTGTGAATGTGCACCACAAGTAGAAATAAAAAAACTTATCTGTAGGTGTTCTGCTAATTAGCTGGGTGGCATTTGAATCTGTCCTTAGTGGCTACACATGCATACAGTTTACAGGGAACACCAGCACAGAGTCCACATCCACATGGACAGAGGGCTGATGGTTCAGTTGTGTGCAATACAACCCTACTGAACTAGAAATGATACCGGAGGTTTCCAATGACTTCATCTATACTATGATATTAAAACAGGGTAATGCTGTCATCCAGCATGTTGTGTTAAATGCAGGTTATACCTTGTAAGTCTGGCACCCACAGGACCCAAGCCATCCCAAACAAGGGAGTTTGCTGGACCAGCAGAGGTCAGGGCTCTCCAGGGGACTGTCAGCCCCACTACCGGACTAGAGGGTCAACCTGTTAGTAAAAGGGCAAATATGAATTAAGTTTATCACCACTCTTTTTACAAAGTGGCTCATCATGTTAGATACCAGTAAAAAGTATACCAATTAGCATATTTTCTTTACATTCATTTTATTTTATTGCCTAGTATCTTCCAATACTGATCTTTATGAAAGCAAGAGATTTATTTATGTTTAAAACCCACACAGGGTGGAGTCCTGATGCCAGGTATTCAGAGCATTTTCTTCAAGAAGCTAAATTACTTCACTGGAATGGAAGGTATAAACCTTGGGAATACCCTAGTGTTCACAACGACCTTTGGGAAAACTGGTTTATCCCTGATCCATCAGGGAAGTTCAAAATGATTCGTCCCAATAGCTGATATTGAAAGACATCTAAGGTGTTTATGATTTTTAAAAAACAAAATCAGTTTCCAGCAAGATCAATGTTTATTCTATTTCTGTACCATAATTTGCAGTAGTTTATCTTCTGTGTAATATGTGATAACTATTTTTTAATCAGTTTGTGCAACTGATTTTATAAAACTAACCCTAAGTATTTGTTAAGCTTCACCCTAAAATTAAAATGAGTTAATGTGCTGGTTTAGAGGGTAAAACGTACAAACTTCAGATTAGCTTGAGTTTCTAGTAACATTGTGAGATACTAGTTTACTTGATTAAAAACATTAAGATGTTTACAAAGATGAAAAAACAGGACTAAACAGAATGGGTTTTAATGCAATATCTTATAATTCTCTAAAGAAGATTATAGTTGCTTGCTGAATCTAACCCAGTAGTATTTACAATGTTGAGTACAAGATTCGTTGTCTTTCTAGTCCCATTTTTTTTTTAAAAGTGACATTGAAGTCAATTAAATATTTCAGTAGGTCTAATTTTCTTACTCAGTGCAGCCACTTAATACTTCTTTTCATAGTGACACTATGCATCAAATGTTTACATTTTGAGGAGATCTGATTATGATGCAAAAGAGCAAAATATCACACTAACACAAAGATATTCCAATACAATTCCTAACTTTATTGTGTAACGGTAGATTTTCAACAGGGGTTTAAAACCTCCATGTTAGAGCACCAATTTGAGAGATACTATGGCAAATGTATGACAGTTTCATTGCACACACATTAACTCTACTTTATACCTACATAATTTAGTAGGCACCTGTTAAAAAGCAGAACTTTTACCTTCAAATTAAAAAAGCCATCTTTACGGAAGTTATCTACTCAGCAATAGTAGTTACATGCTTCACATACTTTTGTTGAAAAATAAATTGAATTGTTAAAAATCCCTGATGCAAGGCACTTTTTGAGCACCTGCAGGAACATGTCCATGTAAACAGTGATACATGATACAGTACATTTTAAATAACAAATGAACGATTTCCATATATCTTTGACCATATAATGAACAGCTTTATACTGAGGCTAACAAACATGACCAGAATCACAATGCACATATTGTCTTGATTTTAAAAGTTTTCTAGGATTAAGACACACAACCGGGGAAGAGAACTCTAAACATCATGTCAGCCTCCCACTGAGCTGGCAGTATGCTACCTGTGTGGGAGATCCAGAGTTGTTAGCAGGCTACGGTTCTACATTACCAGGATCAACTTAATGCATGATGGCAACTGCCAAAGTGTGGACGAAGGATAAAATCCCTGGTAGCGTAATATCTGACCAGTCTGGATTAAGAGATACAGTTTTTGCCTATTTCAAGTATACAAAGCACCTACTCATAAGATCACCAAAACATTAAATGTTTTGATCAACTTATTGCTTTCACTTCAAGCCACATCTTCCCCTCTCTATTCAAAAGTGGGAAAGAGTGATAGTTTATAGACAAGCATAAAAGTTTGTCACTCCCTGACTATTATATTGGCCACATGATTCAAGGTTTATCTAGAAACAAACTGTTTAAGTACTTCGAAGGCCATATTTTCCAGGGTTGACTTGATATTCACAGAGCAGCTACTTGGTTTTAAATTCATATCATAATTATTTTTGGGAGGAGCAAAGAAGAGAAATCCCCCGTAGCTCTTAGAAATAGGAAGGAATTGAGAACTATTTTGGAAAGGAACTGAACATCTTAAGAATTATCCTTAGACCTATTCCAACCCCATGATAGTTTTCCCTTTCGTGACATGCAAATAGGGTGGCTGCTCTTGGATTTCACAGGGAAGTATGGCTTCCCCGTTTTCTGGAAGAATGCTCTTTTGGCTAGCTAGCATTGAGGTGTTCTCTCTCCCCACTAAGTGCTATTGCTGCCCTAAAAAGAGCTGCTCAATGTAAGCCAAGTGAGACGTCAGACCAGCCATGGAGGAGAGGGAGGGCACTTCAGGTCCACAAAGCCCAAACAGCCTCTACCTCATTCCTTACAGGGCAAAGTTGATACTAGTCAGCCTTATTTCAAGACAACTAAGCAGGAGTCTTCAAGCCCTGCACCCACTCCTCCCCCTTTAGGAAGTGGGGGAGATGAGGGGTCAAGTCTGTTAGAGCTCCATGTGGCCCAAATGGTTCATGAGCTGAAGGAGGAAGGAGCTTGGAAAGGAAAGTGGGAAACTCACTTGTGGCAGAGAATAGAAGACAGGCCATGAAAATGCACAATTCATGTAACTACATTTACTTTAAAAACTATTCCCAATGAGAGCAGGGCTATACTATCAAGCAGTAGTGGTAATCTTGATCAGCAAGCGGCTTTCATGTTCCCATTCTTCCCTCTCTGCATATAAAAAAGTTATTAAATATTCTACCATATGAAGGAAACAGTAAAAAATTCCACAGACGACTGCACTCCAAATACAGATTTAAAGTAACCCTAAATAAAAATCAGTTTTCACATATGAGAAAGCAGTTTGTCATAAACTGCAAGAAATGGTGCAAGTTAAATATAAAACTTATATACAAAAAAAAAAAAAGACTACTTTTTTTTTTAAAAAAGATTGGACAGTTCCTTAAAAATTACCTACTTCATAGGATTAAATCTACCACACAATTGGCTTGGACTATAATAAAATAACAGGTAAAATACTATTAAAATGCTTCAGTTAGAGAACTGAGGTACCATTCTTGTTAACTGCATTAAAACTGCAGCATTTATGCACAGCTGCCAAAGCAGCAGCTTTTACACACTGCTTTCTTCTTGCTCTTGTGTCCCACTGTTACTGAATTCTGGAATCTGGTCTGTAAAGGACTGCATCATCCATTGTCCATTTGAAACGTCACCAAAGGATGAACCCCCACTGTAATCTAGATTGTTTGCTTCTAGAAAACAAACAGAAGTATTAATAATTTAGTTGGCATTATACCTTTTAGGAAGGGTAAGAAAAGTTGATTGATTAAAAAAATGTTTTCCAAGCATTCCCTCTCCCCCATTTTTCAACTGTCTATGCATCATACCTAGCAGAGCTACATTTTCCGTTTTTACATTTACTTTTGATTACTCTAGTCCATGCTAACTTCCTAAATTTACCTTATTTGAATTGTGATTAAGTCAGAGCAGAAATCAGTAGCAGCAAATTGGTTCAGTAGCAGCAAACACCCAGAAAAGACATTTTAATATCCTCAAATTTGTTTGTATCCTGCACACCCAGTCTTCATAGCACCATACTAAACCCCATGACTGTGTACCAGTTATTATATGAGAATAAGAAATGAACTTGAAAGATCATGAACAGAAACCAGTACAGGCAGCAATCTATATCAGGAGTGCAAAATTAGGACAGGAAATTTAAAGATCTTTATTAGAAGTTGGCAATTATTTATTCATTCTCTTATACATAACTTAAACCTGTTCTTCAATTGTAACCAATAGAGATGTAAACGGTTAACTGATAGCTGGGTGCATGAGGGGCTTCTCTAGCCCCCCTTTATCCCTGTGCCTGATTAAACTGGATTTTACATCCCTAGTGAACAATGGCACTTCCTTCATTTTTTATTTAAATTGAAAAACAGAATCCCTAATTATGGCTACTCTGCTATAGTCAAAGTTCTAACTCTCAATTCTATTCCTCCACTTGTTTTTTCTTGCTTTGGGCTGAAATTGTTTATTCTGTCAAAGCTCTGCAAAGTAGCACCTTTGTCCCAGGTCAAGAAATATTCAGGCTCCACAACATACATCAACTAATTTTCTTTGTTTCTCTCCCATGCCTAATATCTCTTTGCAATTAGAAATCCAAGAAAAAAATTAATTTTACATCAAAATTTAGACTGTGTTCTCAAAAATTGGGGAATACCAAAAATTAAGGTTTCTTATGCTACATTAAATGGGAATTGCTACACATTGTGATTTAGTGGGTTTTTTTTTGGTGTATTAATTAAAAAGAATTTATACTAGCCCTCAAATCAATTTATGCAATTGTAGAAGAACAACAAACTATCCTAATTCAGAAAAATACATTCTCCTTCACCTATAGCAAGATTAACTGGATAGCCTTTATTCTCTGTTTATAAAACACTTGTTGGGTGTTCCTATTTTTAGAGTACAAGTTCAGAGGTAGTGTAATGAAAGGCACCATGTAAATTTATGGCAAAAATTATAATTATGATGCTCTAGTAGGCTGGTTCCATTTGAGGGTTTGTAAATGATTACAGTTATTTTTACACAACAGATATGTTGAAGATTCCCTAAAATCTGACTTGGCAAAATTGCTGAAGTTGCAGAAAGATATTTTATTTAAATGCATATGGGTGTCTAGGAAAAAAAATCTCCCCACCTTCCTGTACAAAAAGAGAAAAGTGGCTCCTAATGTCCAGACGAAGTGATATAGAAGAAATTATAAGCGTAACAGTTTAAATGCTGTGGTACTTCAAAACTTTGAACAAAAACTGTGGAAGCTGCCTGAAGTGGTAGAAATGCAGAAAAATAACTGGACTGTATTTTCACATTTAAAGGATTGGGAATTAAAAGCCACATGTCACTTTGTACCTGTTCCATTAGAAGCGAAATTACACTGTTCATGCTCATAAGTTGTTCTCTCACTATAAGCACCACCATATGCCGCTTCATAACCTGGATCATATTTTTCTTCTTTAACTGCCATCTTTTTAGCATCCTCTGGAGAGAAAAAGGCCTCAAATGTATTAAATCTTCAGAATAATAGCAAACCATGAACATTACATCATACAACACTGTATACATATATATTTTACTCCACCTTCAATGAGATAGCGTTAAGATTTTGAGAAGAATACATTACATGCTTAGTTTTACACAGTAGTGTAGGTGAGATGAAATGCAGTTTCACATTCCCTATAATTCTTTATTTTCTTCTACCCTGGTAACTGCTGGTTCTATATACTCTCATCAAACCTGATGATACGGCTATGTGAAGGGGTGGCCCCGCCCCACACTATAAATCAACCTGCGGGCAGGGCCTTGCTGGCTGAGAGGGTCCGGCTGGCAGAGAGCGTCCCTCCCGCACGGCCTTGCCAGGCATGCTCCCTGGTGAGCCACACTATAAAAGACCCTGAACTGGATCACTTGGGACTGATAGCTGAGGGGGAAGGACCGGCAGAACCAGCTCCTGACTCAGAGGAGTCCACGCAGCCAGAACCAATGCCACAGCCTCTACAACCTCAACAGCAACTTCTGCAGCCCCAGCAACAACCCCGGCCCCAGAGGCCATTGAGAGATACGACCGCAGGAAAACTGCAGGGAGGTAGGAAGCAGCAACGGGCAGGGAGGAATAGACCCCGAATGTTTGGCAGGTTGAGGGGAGGAACCTCTTGCTGAGCAGGCAGTGGACCAAGCCACTGCCAATAGGACCCTTGGCTGGGACCCAGTGGAGTGGGAGGGTCCGGGTCCCCCAAACTCCCCCTCCCCGCAGTGCCCTGGAGTACAGGAAGGCCCACAAGCCTAAGGACTAGGCCACAAGGCCATATTTACCCCAAGAGGGGTAACTTGTATAGACTGAGCCACTGGGCCACAACGAGGGAGATCCCGACCGAAGGGCTGCACTCCTCAATAGGCTACCATGCATATCTTAAGAAAAGATTACCAAAAAAGCACTATACCTTGTGCAAGCTGCAAGTCAAAAGTATATTGCACCTCCTGCACCTCCATGTTTGGTATAACGCCTTTCAACTGATCCCTTAAATCTTTAAGCTTTATGTAATAATGAACTTTATCCTGTGCACGTGGGAACTGAGCACATCTTGCACTGGATGATGGCATAACATAGCAGAGCTTTAAAAGAGACAACAAAAAGCAAGCAATGCTAAATTAGGGGCCAGTAAAGTATACAGCATGTAAAATCCCAAGAATAAAACTTAGCACCTACCCACCTTTTATTTTTAAGCCTTTGCACAAACATTAATTAATGCTCATAAGACAGGGTAATACTTACTCCATTGTTTTGACTCACCTGCTAAGGATCTACCTCAGACTAAGAAGTAAGATCATCAGCTAACAAAGTATGACAGTTTTTTTCTAGGGTAGAGCCTCAGGTGGTTAAATTACAATTTAAAACTAATTCTGAAAAATTAAGTGACTCGCCCAATAAAGAATTACAATACTTATTTACAAATATATTTGAGTTTATGGTATTTATTGGAATATTACTGAATTACACACAACCAGCAAATTACATGGGGTTACCTACTTTTAAAACAGATACAATATTATAGTTCAAGCTGTCTAATGAGCTTGAGACAGCAACATGACCTCCCTCTGACCCAGAAGAGGAAGTGCCCTTTAAGACTCCCTTGGAGGGCAGGTCCAGCCTCATCTTAGCCCCACCCACAGGAAGCTGGAGGGCAGGACTAGGAGTATAAGAGCTGGGAGCTCAATCAGAGCCCAGCAGCTGAACAGGCTAGATGCTTGGCCCCAGCTCCCACAGCGAAGGGTTCAGCCTCGCCACACCCAACGGGAGGACTGGGTTGGGCCACCAGGAGCCCAACACTTGGTCTGGGCTGCTGAGACTACTGCCACGGCCTGAAAAGATGCTGAGACCACCTGGGCTCCTGCCTGAGCCAGAACCCATGGATACCCTGCCAGCACCTCTGTTCCCAGCTGATAGGGTCGCCAGGTGTCTGGTTTTCTACCGGACAATCCGGTATTTGCACAGTCTGTCCGGTAGAAAAATTCATAAAATACCGAACATGTGCAATGTCTGGTATTTTCTGAATTCCTGGCTGGGTGCCAGACTGAAGCCTGGTGGGGGCGGGGGAGTGACTGGGAGGGCCGGGCATGATTGGCGCTGGGAGCCCTGTGGTCATGTGCAAAAGCTGGGTGGGGCGCGGGCTGGGACTCCCAGCCACTCCCCCCGGTCAGCTTCTGCTCACAACTAGAGGCTCCCAGCGCCAATCACGGCCCCGCTTCCCAGCTGGGAGCCTCTGGTTGTGAGCAGAAGCCAGGCAGGGGGAGTGGTTCTCAGCCCCTCCCTTGCCCCCACCTGGCTTCTGCTCACAACTAGAGGGAATGCCTGCCAGGGGCACGGCCCAAAGGACTCCGGCTGTGGCTAGTGGCTGCACCGCCCTGCCAGGTCTGTTTCCCGCCCCCCTTCAGGCCCCCCTCTCCTCCCATCCAGCCCCGTGGCCCCCAGACACCCTCCCCTCGCCAGCTCTGCTTCCCATCCCCCTTCCTCCGGGCCACTCCTCCTTCCGTCCAGCCCTGCAGCCCCCAGACTCCCCCCCCCCCCCCCCCGCCAGCTCTGCTTCCCGCCCTGCCCCCCTTCCAGCCAGCCCACGATCAAATGTGTCTGGTTTTTTGGTGGGGTCTACCTGGTAACCCTACCAGCTGAGCCCGAGGAGCAGCGCCTGAGCCTGGTAGGCCCCCAGGGGGAACTGGAAAGCGGCCCAGAGACAGCCGACCCCGAAGCGGCTGAGGAGATGGAGGTCGGGTGGGCAGCACGTTGCGGCTTGGATCCCCGTTGACCCACAGACCTAGTTGGTGTGCTACGGCCTGGATCCCCATCGACCCAGTGGTTGCCGTGCGGCCACTGTCAGGGCCGTGGGCTGGGATGCAGTAGAGCAGGTAGGCATGCGTCTCTCCAGCAACCCCTTCCCTTTGGTTCCCTGTGGGGAAAAACCCCTGCACTTGTCGGCTCTCCGGCTTTAGACTATCACACCGTCTGTGTTAAACTTTTGCTTGCCTACCCCACCCTGACCCAGGGCTGGGCTGTATAAACTGTTTGCCCAGGCTGGGCCCTTGACTTTTAGTCTGCGGCACTGCCTGAACTGAAGGCCAGGCCTGGTAAGCCACCTCTCTGTCTACTGGGAGGCTTGGACCCTTAACTATTTACAGATTAAGACACAGCAACTGTCCTTTAACTAGACAGTAAAGGGGGTCAGCATAGCCTCCTGCTGACGTGGACCCCTCACAGTGTCCATAAAATACCCTAGGAAGAATAGTTTGTTGATCAAACCTATGTATATTCCATCCATGCTAGTACTTTATGGTCCACTCATTACTTATGTTCCGCCACTAATACACACTTCCTCGAAGAATTTTATTGAAACATCAAAATTCAACAGAATGCAAGGGCAGGTCACCTGTAGAAGGCTGAATTTAAAATACTGATAACCTTGCATGCCCTGATACAGCAATTTTGTTTCTAGCAGTATAGCACAGTGCCTAGTGATCCTTTTCCCCAATGCCTGGACTAGCATCTTGGTCGTTCTCGAGTCCCTCCTTGTGAGAGAGAAACAGAGACACTCAGTAATATTTAGACTAGATTTTTGAATTTCTGAATGTTATACTTGTCAAGTTATAATATTCTATTAGTAGGTGAATTAGCAATATTCATTATTGCACAATTTTTTAAATTCAGACTATAGATACCCTTTCAGCATGTAACTATCCTGCTGACAATAATACTCCATTTCCAAAAGCAAACATCTATAACCCCCTACAGAAGCCTGGCTGACACAAGGATTGTATTTGCCCAATCCTATTCTCTTCTGCTTAAATAAGATCTCTTCACTTCCCTACACACATTTTGGGCAAAATTCACCACTGGGGTAAATGGATGCAAGTTTATTGGTTTCACTAGTGTTGAAATAACTGAACATTGCAAGAACTTACAGTTTCTGTGTCTGGGACTTTGTGGGGCTGCAATCCGAATTCCAATTTTTTAACCTTTACTCCAAAAACTTCTTTACTAAAAATTTCATAAATACCTAAAATGAAATGAAGATCAATTACATGGTGCACAAAAGGCTGCTGGAAAGAGAATGATTCAAAATTTAGATTCTCACATTTTCCATTAAAAGCTGCTATGCGAGGTTGATATTTTTGCAATTTCTGCATCAGAATTCGTCCTCCTTCTCGAAACTCTTTGCTAAATGAGAAAAAATTGCATTCAAGATTAAGAACTTGGCTGCTATTCATTGTTTATGTATGGTACTATCCTGCTTTCTCCTACCTGGAGAGGTCTTTGCTACCTGGTGTTGTTCTTTCCACCATATTTGTAAATCCAATACCATATTTTTGTGGTAAAGTGTGGTCATCCATATGGTTCAATTGTTCCTGACTCAGCCCAGACATAAAGAGACACTTCCCTGTGTAGAGACAAAATACTCATATTATGCATTCTGAAATAAAGATGCCAAAATAGTCTAATAAATATTTTAAGGAGATATTGAATATGAAAGTTATTTTAAAAAAGTGACTGCTCATTATATAGCATTGGAATGCTAACAAGAATACTCCATGTTAAGCAAACTACATTTATTTCAGGAGATAACGGCCTTGTCTACATTTAAAGATTGCCAATAGGAGTATGGTTTCTGTATGCTTTAAGATAAAAAAAAAATCCTTGTTGAAAAATATAATGCCACCACTGGATTCTTTGTTTCCATAAACAGGGCTTTGTTCCTAAAAGTTAAATTTGGAGCTTTAATTTTCTGAAAAGTAAAAATGGAACAACTGTAATCAATATCTATTTCCACATTATTCCATTCAATTCCTCTTGTGAAGCCCAGGACCACAAAATTAACATTAGAAACCTTATCCTATGTATGGACAATTCACTGTGATGCTGGAGAGAACATATTTTCAGCAATGTGTCTTTTCCGGCAAGAGCTATATAAAAAATAGCCCCCTCAAAACAAAAACAACCCACCAACAGAAGTCCCCACAAAAATCCCAAATGACACACCACTACAGACTAGCAGAAGTTCAAAACAAATAGCATAAAAAGAAAGTAATACTGGTCAAGAAAATCAAGTTAGAGGGTTAGTTAGATTTTCTCCCCCTACTTAAACACCCACATAAACTACCATCATTTCAGAGTTGTTTTCCCTCCCATATATTTTTCGGTATGGCCATTGTTAGTCTAGTCTAATTTACTACTTTATCCTGTCATCACTTCTTTTTGTATGAGACATGGACTGTTTGAATTTTAATAAGTAGATTAAATTATTATTGTACTGGAATCATGTTGTGCGCTGTACCTTGTCATGGAGCTCTTCACCATAAAGCAAGCACATTCCCTTTTTTCCTACTTTAAAGTTTTTATCTTACAGATTTCAGTACTGTACTATTTCTGACTTTCCCCAGATTCTGGATGTAACATGGAAAGTTTACAGTGAGACAAATAAAACCTGTTATTTTAAACAAACATTTTCCTACAACAAATTGGTTTTATAAGCATGCACTCAACATTTGGACGGATTCATGGTAAACTACACATTACATAAAGAGCGTATTGTTATGCTGGCAAGTTAGATGTCAACTTTCACCCAGGTTGCACACATTAGCTAAGATGTGACAACCTCATAGTTGGGGGCTAGACTAGGTCACCCATGTTAGTTTTGCTCAAAACAGGATTTAGTCTTATAAGACTGTATTTAGTGTTTAGACTATGAAATGCTTGTATGCAGCTGCATGCATTAATCTCAGGCTATTAAAGCGCTGCCCTGACTACATGGTCACATGACAGTGTGGTCAGTCTGTGACTCCATGTTAAGATTCTTGTAGTAATCCAGGAATTCACATTTGTTACTGGCTTATGAAGTCTAATTATAGAACATACAGGTTGAACCTCCCAAATCCAGAACTTTTTGGTCTGGCAGGGCCATTGATGTTGCTTGACCAAAGAGCACTGAAGGCAGCGGTGGGAGACCACATGGGGGCTTTGGAGAGCTCAGACTGGACTAGCAGTGGCTCGGGAGCCCCGACCTAGCTGGGGAACCCCCGATGTCAATGGAACCAGTCGGGTAGTCGACTAGTTGCTTACATCCCTATACTGAACCAGAGAATTTGTTGGACCACAGGAAGTCAATATTGTCTAGCAGCATTACCAACACTTCCACTGCTTACTGGACTCAGACATTTTGGATAAATAGAGCTAAATGACAGCACAGAACACCGAAAGCCAGGACTGATGGCTGCAAACAAACTTTATGGGACGGCAGGAAACCTTGCCACACCCGTGATAAACTGACACCCAGCTAACTAAAATCATGCCGGACCACAGATGTTGCTGGACCAAAGTGTACCAGACTAGAGAGGTTCAACCTGTATGAGTCATTTACAGATAATGCTGAGTGTTTAAAAAAAATGAAAATACAAATAGCCTTGTTTAAAATGTAACTGACACATTTCCTCAAATCCCAATAAAAAGGAAAAAAAACACTTACAAAAATGGTTTCCAGGTCCAGGATAATGATGCCCTTTGTAGGCTGCCATTAAACCCGGATTTATGCCAATCTACAGAGCAAAACATTAGTAAATTATAGCTTCAAAAACATAATTGATGATGAAGGGAAAAAGGAATGATCAAAACTGATCTAATTACTTGCAAATCTTACTTTGTAGTGTGTTTGTCAAACCTATTAATCACAGCTCAATTAACAACAAGTTTTCAATTAAGATCTCAGTTTATAGATCTAATGTCTAGCACTATCAACATATTTTACAGTAGCTGGTGTAGTACTTTGGGGAA
The DNA here is from genome assembly GCF_049634645.1 of Pelodiscus sinensis. Classification (NCBI taxonomy): domain Eukaryota; kingdom Metazoa; phylum Chordata; order Testudines; family Trionychidae; genus Pelodiscus; species Pelodiscus sinensis. The sequence continues at coordinate 98,308,622 of NC_134711.1, forward strand.
AAACAATAAGGAAAGAACACTGAATAATAGTATGAACAGTTTTTGCCTTCTTTGTATTTAAATTTAAGATTTTTCATAAACTAGAATGCTATTACTATAATCCTTAACAGAAAGAGTGAAGCTTACTGTTCACAAACAACTTGGAGGTTACTTTATCCTGTGAACTCATCATGAAAATACTTGATGAACAGTAAAGTTGGTCATAATTAAGAGTTACCGACTTCAAAATGTTAAAAATGTAAGTGTGCGTAACTTACAATTACAATATCCAGATTGAAGGTCAAAATATCAGGAAGTGTCTTGGTCAAAAGTTCAGCTTCAGACACACCATTAAAACGGTCCACTTTTCTTTTGACTTTGAATGCATCTGTGATCTTCTCTTGTTTGCCTTTTGATTTAGTTGATTTAGCTGCTTTAGCAGCTGATTTTTTGGGCTCTGTTGATTTGGTTTTTCTCTTCCTTCCCTTTGTAACTTCTGGAACACAAAGTAATATATTCCTTTTGCAGTTTTCTAAAACCGTAGAAGAATTGTTTTTACTACTATTGATGTCAAATGTTAATACAAAGTTTTAGTCAAATTACAACTTGCCTACTAAAACCGTTCTCATCCTCCAAATATTTATGCAAAATAACCCTTGTATGAAAACAACTTTCATCTGAAACTCTTCATTAGCCTATGTCAGTAAGTGAAGTCAAGGACTTTAGATTCATACTAACAGACTAGTGGGCATAGTTTGCATTGACAGTTATTGGACACTTAAAATGAGGGGTTTTGGTTGCTAGTGATGAAAATGTAGACTCATTGTTAAAGGGAATGCGCTTAGATGGGAATATCACTGTTGATAGGATCACCTAAATCAAAACTAGAGTTTTGGCTTAATGAATATCACACACAAAGAGGGTTACTTTATATAAAATGTAGATGTTCAATAAAAGTCCACATGCAAGTTCCCTACCATATTTCCAAATTAGCTATGCCTATTACTACTACTTTGGCCACCTTTTTAGTCACAGTCATAGTAAATAGAAGTTTTTCATATTTCCTTTTGTGCTTAGCTGACCCTATCTTGTCTCACTAACTCACGTTGGCAACCTATGGCTCTACAGGGAGCCAAATATGGCTCTTCTGGAGCCCCAACACAGCCCCTCCACTTTGCTCTCCCTCCAGCAGGGAGCCCGCACTGGCGTTACAACTTTACAGCCTCTTGCAAGACTGGAGTGTCAGCACTGGCTTCTGGGGGGAGAGAAAGCCCCAAGGCTCTGCACTGGATCTGGCATGCAGGGAACAGATGGAGCAAAAAAAGTCTCAGTGCATTGCTCTTTTCCTTCCCTCTGCATGCGGGAAACAAGCCGCTAAAATGGCTCCATGCACACTGCCCTTTTTTGTGCCTCCGGGAAACACTTCCTTGAAGGTTTCCCTTGCAAATCCTTCCTGGAGACTTCCAGGGAATGGGAGCAGCAGGCATGTTAAACGGTGCCTGCCAAGCAGTGTGCAAACAAGTGCCCCCCCTCCCCATGTCTGGGCCCCTCCCCCCCCGGCCAGAAAGCCTGTGCGCCCTGGCCAAAATCCTCTCTATCCCCAGCCCAGACACCCCCTGCCCTCAATCCCCCCAGCCTCCCTTGACAGAATACCTCCTGCCCCAAGCTCTCTGGCCCAAATCCTCTCTACCCTCTGGCCAGACACCTACTGCCCTTCCCCCTTGGCCAGAATCCTCCTTTGCCCCCCATCTCGTTCTCCCCCCGGCCAGGCAGCCAGCTTTCTACCCCCTTACCAGACCTCTCCCCCTCCTATAAACCACCTCTTCCTGCCCAGATCCTGCACTCCCATCACTATCCCATTCACTGGTACCCCTGTACAGCATACTTAAATACTCATTTTTGGCCCCACCCTAGAGCCTAAGTAGGACCCACAAAAATCCACTAAGCCTGGAATCCCAGAAGAGTAAATCTGGCCTGATACCTTGAACCTAAGTCCTTCCTGCCCCTCCACTCACTATGGTGCTGGAGCACTAGGGGAGTGAGGTGTTTCAAGTGGGGGGGGGGTCACATCAGTGAGGGTTGGGGAGGGTTTTTTTGTTTTTTTGCACTTCTCACTTGTGTGGTTCCTGACAGATAGATCAGTGGCCCCCGACCCAAAAAAGGTTCCCCACTCCTGCCATAAATCAAGACAATGTTGAAACCTTGTGTTGGACATAATATTTTACTTTATCTAAAAATAAAGCCTGGCCAACAAGCCCTCAAATGGGCTGGGGCCCAGCTCCCATCTGGCCGCAGCAACAAAACACTCCTGCTCCCCTCCCCACTCCCCGCACACACCAATCCTGAGCCCATCATACACCTGAACCTCCTGCCCTGAGCCCCTCTCATCCCTGCACCCCCACATGCCCAGTCTCCTGTCATAACACTCCTGCAGCTCCACCTCCCCACCTTGTGCCTGAAGTCCATCATACTCCCACTCTCCTGCCTTGAGCGTCTTGTACACTGCAGCCCAGTCTTCTGCTCCCCCACATCACCAGCCCCCTGCCATAAGATTGACAGAAAAGAGCCTGATTGCATGAAGTTGAATTTGATTATGTAAACTTCAAAGAAATGTATGAAAGATGCAACAGCAGAAGTCCCATTAAATAAAGTCTGTGAATACGTTTCATTTATGCTATTATTAATCATGTCACGTATCAATATTAGGTTGTATATTTTCAGTCATACAATGGGCATTCTTATGCAGTTCTTTGTTGACCATTGTTCTGAATTTTGATGTAGTTTGGCTCTCTGGTTTGAAAAGGTTGCCAACCCCTGCACTGACTGTTCAAAACAGACACAAACCTGTACAAGTTCTTCCATGTTAAAAATACACGCAGAACACAAACTACATACACATATAATCAGAATAGCCACTGTGAATGCAGCATCATTCATTTAAGAACAAGAAGTTGGAATGGTGCATACAGCTCGGGACTCGTGGGGAATCCCGCTGACCCCGGGCTCCACGTGGGCACTTCTGCTTTGAAATGCACAGACTCCCTGTTGGCCCTGGGCTCCACGCAGGTGCTAGCTTTGAAATGTTCAAGAGCACTTGTGCTCTCTATACAGTTTCAACTTGCCAAGGGTTACAGCAACTATTGTGAAAGTAAATATGTAAATGTGGCATGCTATTAAAAACTGAGATACCATCATCTCAGATTTAACATTCTTGCATTATTTGTACAGACAGATTCATACCTATATTCAAAATATGGATAAAGGATTAATTCTGAGATAGCGGGAAAAAGTGTAGTAGCTATTGGTTTAGAACTAGCCTTCAAGTATGGCAGACGGTACTGCCTTTTTAAAAGAGTGATTGAGTGACAAGTAGTAAGATTACACCGGCTCCCATTCTGGCATACTTAATACCAAACTAACAAGCAAAAGATATACAAGAAGGTTGAAGAAAGGAGATAATAGGGGCTACCTAGAAATGCATCTCAAGGCGCAATTTCTAGCTCTCTCATATTTGTAGGTAGTTTAAAGTTAGCTTTTAAAGTAGCAATTAAAGATTCAGATTATTACATTTTACCAAAAACAGTGTAGTTCAATATATAACCCTAATAAAGATTTTCAGAAAAACAAAGTCCTACTGTGCTAGTTTTACAAAATTGCAATGAACATTTACTAGCTGAAGCAAAAAGTCTAGCTTTTTTCCCCCATATGCCATTTACCACGATGACTGAAAATCACAACACAAAATCAACTAATGGTAGTTTACCTGCTTATGAAAAATATCACTCATAGTGGAAGTTCAGCATCTGGCAAGGCTGAGCAATGTCAAAACTATAACCAGGGTTTGCTTTGTATTTTCCTATATGCATGCAGCACTATTTTTGTTGTTCTTTTAGAAATGTTACAAAACCCAAGCTTCTGAACATGTTACAAAATCGCAAAAGAGAAAAAATACAAGCAGACAAGAGAAGCAAATTATTAAGACAAATCATCCTAATAAAAAAAGATTTTAATAAAAAAATGAATATTAATTTGGTGTCACTACCTTGAACAGGTTCTTGAGCAAAGTTTGGATCTGGAATGCCCTCTACAGTCTGTTGTTCATTCATCATTTCCATGTTAGGAACGGCAGTCGTCATTTGATGGAATGGAAATGTATAAAATGCTTGAGCTTGCTGAAGAGGAGAATAATATCTTAAAAGGAAAAAAAGTCAGTATTGTCAGATACACATCATTAACATTTCAAGATTTTCTTAAATTATTTTAAGCTGGCTCCCTGTGCATACCGGCTCCTACCTGTGTCCCCACCCCGCTGCTGCCTCTCTTACAGCGCAAATAGTGTGGGGGTGGAGGGAACATGTTTACACTATCATTTTCCTAACAGAAATCAGAATATTCAGATTACAGTGACATTAAATATATGCCTTATTTTCCATCCACTTTTCTATAACACGTTACATTTTATGTTCTTAAAAGCATACCAACATATACACAGAGGGTAGGTAATCTAGCTGAGTTAAAGCTATTATACACCTAACTGAAGCTTTGTGTACACTGCCAAATTAATTTGAGTTGTTAGTATTTACTGTGGTGGTTCATGTCCACACTACACCACCTCTGTTAGTAGGGCACATCCTCACCAGTCCTCATCCTTCCACCAACTTAAACGTGTGGGGTACTGACACTCATGAGTAGGGAACTGACAACCAATGGCAATGTAATGCAGCATGCCCAAAGGCGCTGCATTGCCCTAACTATATCAACCTAAATGCTAAGGGCTACCTAAGGAAGGGCTCTTGTGCATTTCAAAGTGGAAGCACTCTCATGGAGCCTGGAGTCAGCGGGGGGACTCCCCAGCTGACTGTGGGTTCTGTGGAAACACAGCACGGAGCCTGGAATCAGTTGGGGAGTCTCCAGCTGACCCCAGGCTCCTGGTGGTGCTGCCACTTTGAAACACTGCCTTGGCATTTCAAAGGGGCAGCGCTGCACAGCTGAGCCGGGATCAGCTGTGTGGTGCCTCCCTTTGAAGTATCCTTTCTCTCCCCCGCTTTGCTACCTCTAATAGAGGCAGCAAGGGGGGGAAGGGATTGAGTAGTCAACTGACTATCAGAGAAGCATTTGCTTATTGGATAATCGACTAGTCTTTAACATCCTTAATATAGACACAAAGTTAGGTCAGTAGAAGGCAGCTTAACCTAGTGTAGACCATGCCTTAGAATTAATTGATTAATAATAATATATGGTGATATACCTATCTCATAGAGCTCGAAGGGCCTTGAAAGATCATCAAGTCCAGTCCCCTGCCTTCACAGCAGGACCATCTCTGACTGATTTGCCCCAGATCACTAAATGGCTCCCTCCAGGATTAAACTCACAACCCTGGGTTCAGCAAGCCCATGCTCAAACCACTGAGCTATCCCTCCTCTCCTCTCACTGTCTTTTATTGGGCCAACTTCAGCCGGTAAAAGAGAGAGACAAGCTTTCAAACTTACAGAGCTCTGTGACCTGAAGACGACCTCTGAGTGAGCTCCAAAGTTTTTCCTCTCTCTCTCTCTCTCTCACCCCAACAGAAATTGGTTGAGTAAAAGATATTATCTTTCTACCTTCTATCTGGGACCAGCATGGCTAGAACAACACTGCATACAATCAAGAACTACCTACCTGACTTTGCCAACTCCGAATTGCGTAAGCTTCCATCAAATTACTTTACTCTGTAACGCATACAGAGTGCGTGGGGCACTCGGGGATTACCAGTGTTACAGATGCCCAGGTGCTTTTAGGCAGTTAGCCACTGTGCACCCTAGTTAGTATCTTTACGCAGCACTGTCCCAAGCACCGGCCAGTGACAGCGGAGACGCTCCTGTCGCCAGTATAGAAGCCGGCAGGGACTCCTAGTCCAGAGATGCTTCCCCACAGCTTCACACAGACCCTCCCAACATCGAGTCTCTGCTCAATACAACCCCCAGGTGTGGGCGCCCCCCCCCCCGCACACAGACAGCTCCCCGCTCGGCACACCCCGAGCAGACACTCACACCAGCCCGCCCCTCCCGGACACAGCCCCCTGCTGCCCCGCCCCGCCCACCGGGCCCGCGGCTGCCCAGGCCCCGCGCGCACCAGCCCGGCCGCAGAGGCGGGGGCGGGGGGGGCGCCTAGGCCCGGCTGCCCCGCGTACCTGCCCGGCCTCTCGGCTTCCATCCCCGGCCGCCAAGAGCGCGAACTCCTCCTCCCCCCCCCCCCTTCTTCCGCCTCACGCACCGCGAGCGCCGACCGGCCTGCTGGGCGAGCGGTCACGCGGGGTGGACGGCAGCCAATCAGGAGCAGGCTCCACAGCGGGCCGCGAACCTTGCGGGGGTGGGGGAGAAGGCCTCAGAGACGGGAGGGGGAGGAGGAAGGAGAGGGGAAGGGGGCGGGGCTTCTCTGCGCCCAGCACCATGGGCCTGTGGGATGACTGACTGGCAGCCAGACTGACCCAGAGCGCCTGGCACGCGCCGGGATGGGATTGTTCCATGGCTCTAGTCCCCCCCCCCCGGCCCGATTCCCACTGATCATAAGGAAACACCACAGCGCCTATGTTGTTCTGAAGCTATCGGGGGAGAGTCAAGACAGAACGCGATCCGTGTGTGCCAGACACTCCAGCTAACCTGCCCTTACTCCTGACTGCTTTGTGCACACCAGTGCCCGTGCATGCCCGAAAACTAAAATAACACAAGGCAAGAGAAGAAATTCAATTGCTAGTCTATCGCAACTTACAAGAGATTCCAAAGGCATTAATAGAAAATGCCACTGTATTATTATTCCACAGTAATGGTTCTTAACACTCAGCAGAGGCCCTAATATATTTTCAAACGGCTGCTGCGGCTCTGATCATGCAAAACACTTTCGTGCATGCCTTTCTGTATGCATATGAGTAGGCCCATTGAAGCCAACAAGGCTACTTGGGCTTCAAGTTAAGCACATGCAAAAGTGCCTTTCTAGATCATATCTCACCTGTATAAAGTTAAGACGACATGTAAATGTTTACAGGAATGGGTTCTATATTCTTACAAGGCAATCAGCGTTACCACAGACTAAGTACTGCTATCACAAAGTTTCAAAAGTCACGAATCAGGCCCCAGATATGAGACTGACATAAAATATTTATTTGCCCTCTTATCTTTGAACCTCTAATTGTCACATTTCTAAGCTTTCTCTCCACAATCATGAGGGCTTGAAACTTTTAAAAACAACAACTGAGATTTTCACATAACCACACAATGCCAAGAACTGGGGACAACAAATGAAAAACACCAAACACCCTAAACCTTGGCAAGTCAGGAATTCCTAGACTGTTCCCGGATAGTGAACATAACTAGTTATTAGTGCTAGAGGAGTTACTATTCTGTTAGTACAGTATTATTGTGTTGATAATGTAATCGCTCAGTCAATGCTAATCTTAGCGCAGGGTGGTTGCTACAGTGGACTAAGCCTTATTAGGCCACTGTAGGGAATTCAGAATAACGCAGAAAGTCTCTGAGAGATGTATTAGACTCTCAGGGATATGAATGAACACACACTTACTGAGCCAAACAAGGAAACAGTGAGGGAACCTCCCAAGTCACCGCAGCATCCTCTCTCCCCAGCCAGTTTGGAAGGGAACCTTGCAGCAGCAGCTCCCTAGGATCTCCCATTTGGGGGAAGCAGAGGCAATCTGGCAAGAGACGTAGTTCCGTAGCAGCTAGTATAGTCACGTGAGAGATGACAGCCAAGCCCTGAATCACATGATTTGCTGAGAGCGGGGGGGGCTCCTCCTTTCCTGCAGGGGGACGGGCTGGCCTAAGTTGTGTCTCCGGGTCGTGGTATTTGGGGCTTCCTCCCCAGATTCAGTGTCCTGGGCAGGGTACATACAGGTGATCAAACTAATGTAGAGTTTTGATGAATGCAAGTTGGTGCATTTCCCATGCCTCAGTCACCCGCAAATTATAATTGATACGTGTAGCAGAGCTGAAGTTGCCCTTGGGGGGGTAGACAAATAATTCTTCCGGCTGATGTCCACGGGGAGCACTGTTACCTCTGTAGTATGTTGAAGTGATTTGAACACTTTACATTTTCTTTACCTACTTTTAAACTTTTTAAAATTAACTTCCATTATTGCAAATTTCTTCCTCTCCCCCATCTCTTTTTCCTACCGAAGGTGGATGTGATTTAATTAAATGTAGAGGTTCTTGTTAACAGATACCAACAGGGTGGATTGTATTTCAGCATGGGCTAGTTGGCATACTAATTATTGCAACTTTTTTTCTAATTTTTCTTTTCCTCAGACAGCTGGAGTTCTCGAATTTTAAGTGCAGACTGCATTTCATCATGCCTGCTGGGGTATCTTGGTCTCAATACTTGAAAATGATCAGTGCGAGCACATTGGCTATGTTTGCAGGTGCAGAAATAGTGCATAGATATTACAGACCTGATCTTGTAAGTGATTTAAGGCTTTGATTTCTTATTTCATTTATTATAACTGCTAAATAATAATATGTGTTTTGACATTTCTTCGCTAGGAAAACTGTTCAGTGTACAAAAGACATTAGGTCAAAAATACCAAAACACTTCTATATCAAAAGGTTGATATGTTCGTTTGTCATTCCAATAATAAGGAAAAAGGGCACATGACTTTCTAGCAGTTTCACACATTTGCCTCGTCTCAGGATTTTTCTTCAGTTTTGAAGAAACGGAAGTTAAAAGAAATACCAGGTTATTGATAATGTAAAATAACTTTACTTTGGGATTATAAGATTATTTTCTGCTCTAGACTAGAAGAGCTAGAATCCTAAATTAGTAATTCATTCAAGGTGTTTTTTTCCCCTCCCTATTAAATCTGAGTCAGATTGGTTCGGAAGCAGATTGAGTAGTGACCAGCTGCATTGTGTGCTGAGGAAGGACCAGAGAGTACATAATAAGCCTCTGTTTTTAAAAGAAATAGTCACAGAACCAGGAAAATGTTAACTTGTTTTATTAAGATCTAAAGCTCAGAAGTGATCTTTTGGGCAAAGTTAGATCAACATACGATTTGGATGGAAAGCGTGAAATTTTTGTGGATTCAATCCTACACCAGGTGAAATGCTGCAGTTTTAGTAGAGATTTGTAGTTCACTTTGTCTGGAAATTCAAGGAGTGAAAATACATATAAAGTCAGATCTTGGAAAAAGTATCACAATGGTTTGATATTCGTATAGCTTGATTTTGGCTTTCATATTTTTCCAAGCTCTTAGCATTTACAACCTTTTCTCTTACTTTTGTCTTTTACATTGGGAAACATTCCCTGTTCCCACAATATTCCTTTGTTTCAGAAAACAGAGTAGAAAATAGCATGGTTTTGCCTATTTATACACTCACATAATCTACTACAAGTTGTACCTCCCTTAACCAGGACTCTGTGATCTGGCAATATCCATGGTTTGGCAGGATCGTAGAATCCAGGTATAAGGAGGTCAGGCCGCAGGGCAGGAGTTGGGGACGAGGGGGTGAAATCAAACTGTAACTTGAATGTAGTGTTCTTTTTTGTCTCTAATTTTCTGGTTGTTCAGTTTTCTGTACCTCAGTCACAGATTTTGAGCATTAACACCACTTTGTTTTATTTATTTTATAGACTATACCTGAAATTCCACCTAAGCCTGGAGAACTGAAAACAGAACTCTTGGGTCTAAAACAAAGACAGAGCAAAGTTCATACCTCACAGCAATGACCAGAGACTACTGAAATCATGAAGGGTAGAATTTTCAGAAGGGCCTAAATAACTTAGGGTCCTGAGTCTCATTTGCTTAATTTAGGGACTCAAGCCGTTGAGACTTTTGCACTTCTGAAAATTGTACCTGAAGTCCATATATGAAATAAATCTATCTTAATATTTATTTAAAACAAAACAACTTGTTTGTAAGAAATAAACAGTATTCCTTATACAATTATCAGAAATCCAGTCAGTTGTTTATTAAAACTCTTATATTCTATTGAAAACAAAAATACGGTTTTTTGAGGGAGAAAGATTTATTTATTTACTGTTGAACATTGGAATATCTCAGAATGGGCTGCTTTAAATCTATCACAAAATGTAAAGATGAGAAGAGACTGAAAATAAAAGCACTAAGAGGATTTAATGAGTATAAAAGACAGAATAAAAAGCTTACTTAAATGAAGGTGTCCTAAAATGTTTTACATTGTGCTATTGTGAATATCCAAGACCAAATATCATTTTTAGCAAACCTTACACTAATAAGTCATATATATTTAATTATAACAAATATTCTAATGGGTGTGATTTCTTACCCCCTCTGACACGTCTGATAAAGCATGGAGTTCATGCCTGAAATCTGTGTGATCCTCTTCAAAATCTCTTACTGCTACTGTCTTCTATTTCTTTAAGAGGTAAATGAATCAGTAGGTATACCCAGGGCCAGCTCGAGCCATTCCTGCGCCCCGGGCAGTGGGCACGTGACGCATGCCGGCTCCGCCCCTGGGCGCATGGTGCATGCGTGGCCGCACTCCCGGTGCACTGCGCCCCTTACAGCTGCAATCGGGTACGCAGCGCCTGATGACAGCTCTAAGGGGTGCCGTGCGGCTGGGCACGCAGCGCCTCTTACAACTATCATAAGGTGCCTCTCGTAGGTTGGTGCCCTAAGCAGCTGACCGGCTAGCCCCGCCTTAATCCGGCCCTGGGCATACCTTGTCCTAAAGTCGGTAGTAATACTAAGCCCTGATGACTGGCGGTAAAGGATCACAATATATCCTAGTTCTCCTTTCTGCCCAATTATGTAAGCATGAAAGGAGGTTATTTTTTTATTAACTTGCTGAAATCTACCAAACTAGGTTTGTCAACTGAATAAGTGTTCCAGCCAATATAGAATGGAATTTAATAATAAACTTTTTCTGAGTCCAGTGAATGTTAGGTCATTAGCATTAATGCTGGGTTCTTTTCAGATGAACTTTTAACTTGATCAGTATTATAAATCAGAATCAGTGTTCCCTGTATGCTGAGCATTGAGGCAGCTTCTCAGGAGAGATTCAAATGCTGCCCAGCTGATTAGCAGAGCACCCAGTATGCACACAACCAGCAGCATGTGTTTCTACTGGTGGTGCACATCCATATATGCCCTGGTGCATGCAATTTATTTAATTTATTCTGCACATATATGGAAATAATTATAAGGAACATTGATCAGGACATTTGCACATTCTTAGCTGATCAATATTTTATTATTCCACTCAGAACCAAATTAGTATTGTGGAAGAAAACATTGTCCTCACTCTGCGTTTGTAAGCAACAAGTAGCCAGAGGCAATTTATTCGAGCAATATTGCAAGGGAAGACAGCATAAGCAGATCTTCAAATACAAAACAATTAAAACCCAACATATATACCTTTCTGTTACATATAACATCAAACAATTACTTCCCTGCCCACTCAATTCCCATAGGATACGGTCTTATCTTCTCACTGAGGTCAGCATTCCATTCTTATCTTGGAGAGCGAGGCAGAGAGGCGAACACAACGTCTCTCCTAGCTCTCGCGTTAGCAAGAGTCAGAATGAACCAGACTCTTGCTCTGCTACTGACAAACCCTGAAATGGACACACAAATCCCCTCTCCCCTAGTCCTGTTTCCACAGTATACAACCAACAGTTAACCACTCAGGTGTAGCCAAATCAATGTTGTAATTGTGTACTACACATACACAATACAGTCTTGCATGCAATAATCAGACATAGGGCTCAGCAGTTAAGTCAAGGCATGATGCAAATTACCAAGGTTTCTTACAATGTTTGTTTATGATAATTAATTCTTAATTCTTGTACCTAACAAGGGCTGTCAATTAACACGCATTAAAGCCTGCGATTAACGCAGAGCACAGTTGACGCATTAATTTTTTTAACATGCGTTAATCGCAGGTGTTTCCGTGGTGCTGCCCCTTTGAAACGCTGCCAGGGCATTTCTAAGGGGCAGAGCGCAGTGGGAGCCTGGGATCAGTTGGAGTCCCCAACTGACCCTGGGCTCTGTGCAGCGCTGCCCCTTTGAAACGCCACTGCTGTGTTTCAAAGGGGCAGCGCCAAGCAGAGTTCGGGGGTCAGTTGTGAGGCAGGGCATTTCAAAGGGGCAGAGCAACGCGGAGCTCAGGGGCAGCTGGGGACTCCAGCTGATCCCGGGCACCTGCAGCACTGTCCCTTTGAAATGCTGCTGCTGCGTTTCAAAGGGGCAGCGCTAGCAGAGCCCGGGATCAGTTGGAGATCTATTATTTAATTACGTGATTAATCATGCTGTTAATCAAGATTAATTTTTTTAATCGCACGGGTAATTGCAATTCTTTTTTTTAATCGCTTGACAGCCCTATACCTAACTCATCACAATTTGGTTACTCTTTTAATAATTTGTTCAAAAAAAAAAAAAGAGATAATTTTACACTGTTAAAAACAATTGCTTAAAGGTATTGTTTTCAGTCCCTCTTAGGCTAATTTGCTTGTATTTATAAAGGAGTTACAGTCTAAATATGGTTACTTGAAGTCTTGCTAGAATGTGTAAACTTAGCAAGATAACCTACAATTACTATATTGAAGAAATACTAGTGGAAATATAATCTTTGAAAAATCTCACCATTTTTTCTTACCTTCTTACCCCGGGATGGGGACAATCCTTTCCACATGAGAGGTCGAGGATTGATGGTCACTCTAGGATTGGTCACCCTTAGGATTGTTGGGTTCAGTTAATTTTTCAGTTGCACATGGTGAACTGAGTTTTAATGCCTAATCTGTCTGATATGTCAGAGGGAGTAGAGTGGAATTCTTGGATATGTAAATGTGAACATCAAATAGGAGTACAAAAGGGATACGATTATGGGAATATTGTGTTTAGTTCTAGTGTCCACAAAAAAAATTAAAAAATTAGAAGCGGATCAGCAAAGAGTTACAAGAATGATTTGAGGTCTGTAAAACATGCCTTATATTGAGAGGTTTAAGAATTTCAGTCTATTTTGTTCATTCAAAAAGCAGCTAAGAGGTAACCTGATCACAGTCCACAACTACCTGTATAGGAAAGATATTTCTAACAGTAGGGAGCTTTTTAATCTAGCAGAAAAAGACATGAGCTCTAATGGCTAGAAAATAGAGGTTACTTACCTTATAGTAGTTGGAGTTTTTTGAGATGTGTGGTCCTCAGAGAGATTCTCTGTGGGTGTACAGACTCCCCCTGTGCCTGAGATTGGATGCTTTTTTCAATAGAAGTGTCTGTTGGTCTGCATCTGTGCTATCTGGTGGTTGCGCCTCCACTGAACTGAGATTATAAGGCAGAGGTGGGCAAAATATGTCCCATGGGCAGAATCCGGCTCAGCAAGCCACTGAATCTGGGCTGCAGTTCTAATAGTGGGTTATAAATGCCAAAAGTACCAAGTTTATGTTCTTGGCCAGTGCAGTTTGTAGTACTGGTGGAAAGCTCTGATGATGCCTTTCAAGTACTTTGTGCTGTTGTGGGATGGGTAACGACCGAGGAGTTCTCCATCAGAGAAGAAAGGTGTTGAAAGCTGCCAGATGCACACATAGCAAACTGACAGATGAGACTGATCATTTCAAGGGAAGAACATAATCCAGAGTAAAATGGATCCCAGACTCTTTTCCCCCTGCTCTACACTAGGATCTGAGTTCGAATTAAGATGTGAAACTTCAGCTAAGTTAATTGTGTAGTTTAAGTAGAAGTATCTTACCTTGGATTTTGGTGCTGTCCACATTACAGGAAGTCAAAGGAAGCACATTCTCCCTTCAATTTCCCTCACTCCTCGTAGAAGCAGGATTACCAGCATTGACTGGCATGCCCTCTCTGTTCGAATTAGCGTGTCTTCGCTAGACCCGCTAATTCAAATCCTGGAAGATCGACTGCAGCTGCTCCAATCTTCTCTGTAATGTAGACATGGCCCTTAAGAGGAGTTATGCTGTTGACACCAGATGAAGAACAACTTCCTCTTGGTTACAAAGCTCTTTCTTGCAGAACATGGGTGGGGAACCTTCTTTGGATCAGGGGCTGCTAACCCACAGAGATATCCGCCAGAGGCTGCACAAAAGTAAGAAGCTGTGACCACCCCTTCCTCCCCTGAGGGCAAGATTAAATTGTTTGGCGGACTGGAGGTTCCCCATCCCTGTCGTAGAGGCTATCCCGCTGTTGTTGGGAATAGGGATGTAAACGAGTAGTCTAGTACTCAACTACCCCATAATCTAAGCTTGTATCAGAGGCTGGGGGTAGGAGGACAGGAACCGGTGCTCCTAAAGAAATCCTGATTTTATAGTCATCTAGTGGTGAAGGTGAGGCTGCTTCCACTGCCTCATCTAGGAGGGCTGCATTCATGGCTGCAGGAGAAGCATGTCAGATGACAATTGATTTATACTGTGTCTCTACTAGCTTCTCCAGAGAAATGGTAAGGGAGTTAGTGACTCTTACACAGAGGTCTTGGAATGATTTAAAGTCCTCTGATGTGGGAAAGGGTGGCATGATGGTGTCAACAGGTTATGAAAATACGTGCAGGTGTGAGGAGATCTTCCAGTACCTTCCATTTCCTCCTCAGGGGGCTTGAAATGAGGAAGGGACAGAATATGTGGGTGAACTGGTTGATCTACGTGCCCTGATGGACGGGTGAGAAGGTTGAGCTTTTTGGGCTCTGTATAATGCCCATGGATCCCAGTGTGGCTTAATTGGGTGGCAAGGCCATGGGTGGAGGCAACCAGTGAGGGGGCTGCCATACTGCGGGCTGCTGACACGAAGGGTCAGGTCTTGCAGAGGAATAGAGAGGACTTTGCATTCCTGCTGAAATTTCTTCTTCCTCATAGGGGAGGAGCGGAGCCTGCAAGTTGTAGTAGCTGGGCTGATTTTGTGGCTTGATAGGATGCTGTTGGTGTCAAACAGGAGTGGATGAGACAAGCCGGTGAGCAGAGCTGGTAAATTGCTGCAGTACTGGGATGGTTAGTATGGATGGAGGCAGCAGAGTAAGGCTGGGGAGCAGCATGATGATGCCTTTGCCTTATGGCTATGTAAAGGGGCGGCAGGTGGGGCCATTATACTGCTCAGTGCTGAGTCAGACTGGCTTTTTCAGTGCTGAAGGGGCAAATTTTGGCTTAGTATGCGAGCCCACCTTACAGCCATATTGTATTTGGTCTTTTACTCCTCAGGTCATCTGGGTTCCGGACAACCCAGTGCCTCACGATCTGGTGCTCTAGGTGCCAATGGTTCTGGGGCACATGTTGTAGTAGGAGACTGCTTTTTTCAGGGTGAATCCCTGCAGGACAAGAAGTGCGAGCCCTTCTTTGAGCCTGTAGAAGCAGCTGGTCTCTTGGGCTCAGTTTTGAGGCAGGTCGGCTACATCTACACTGGCATGAATTTCCAAAAATGCTTTTAACGGAAAAATTTTCCATTAAAAGCATTTTCGGAAAAGCACGTCTAGATTGGCAGGATGCTTTCCCGCAAAAGCACTTTTTGTGGAAAAGCATCCGTGGCCAATCTAGATGCGGTTTTCCGCAAAAAAGCCCCGATTGCCATTTTCGCGATCGGGGCTTTTTTGCGGAAAACAATACTATGCTGTCTACATTGGCCCTTTCGTGCAAGTCTTTCGGAAAAAAAGTCTTTTGCCCGAACGGGAGCAGCATAGTATTTCTGGAAAAGCACTGATGATTTTACAGGAGATCGTCAGTGCTTTTCCGGAAATTCAAGCGGCCAGTGTAGACAGCTGGCAAGTTTTTCCGCAAAATCAGATGATTTTGCGGAAAAACTTGCCAGTCTAGACACAGCCGTCCTGTCAGATGCAGCCATAAGAGAGGGCTGACAGTGGAAATCATGTGTTCAGGGTCTGCTGCAGGGCACAGTGACTTCCCCGTAAGCATGAGATTCAGCTGGAGCTCCCTTGTTTTTCTAGTTCTGGAGGTGAGTTTCTTACAGTGGGGGCACTTCTGAGGAACACGTGCTTTCCCTAAACACTGTGAATGTCTATCCGAGACTGATATGGACAGTCTGCAGGTTAAACGTTCAAAGCCTGGGGAATTAGGGCTTGGCTAAGGGCTATTCAATAACCACTAAAGTGGGTGAGGAGAAAAAAGTGTAGATAGCAAAAGTCTTCAGCAATATGCTAGTCTGGTAGATGGGAGTGGGAAAGAGTCCTGGACTCTAGGGCTATGTCTACACTGGCGGGTTGTTGCGCCAGAAGTATGCAAATGAGGCTAAGCGTGGAATATCGCCGAGCCTCGTTTGCATACCTAATGAGCCGCCGTTTTTGTGGAAGAGGCTCTTGCGCTAGGAGCTGTCTACACTGCCCCTTCTTGCGCAATAAAACCCCTCTTGCACAATGCCGTTATTCCTGAAAATAATCAGCGTAGACACTCCTTCTGGTGCAAGAGCCTCTTCTGCAAAATGGCGGCTCATTAGATATGCAAATGAGGCTCGGCGATATTCCATGCGTAGCCTCATTTGCATATCTCTGGTGCAAGATAGCCTAGAGGTATGTCTAGACTGGCGTGTTTTTCCAGGATACCAGAGGTATCCCAGAAAAACTCCGCCACGTCCAGGGAACAGGAGCGGTCCGAGATGGGCTGCAGCAGCTGGGGCCCCAGGCGGAATGTGCGATCAGCGCCCCCGCCTGCAGGGCCATCAATGGACTGACATCATCATTGTGCGCCCCGTTGAAGGCAGCGCCCTAGGCGGCAGCCGAGTCTGCCTATAGTCACAGGCTGCCCCTGCCAGGGAACGCATTTGCTCTTCCTTTTTTTTTTTGCAGAAGAGAAAATGTGCTCTTTCAGGGAGTCCTGTATACCTCGTTCTACGAGGAATAAGGGCTCCTCTGAAAGAGGAAGCTTTTCTGCCATTTGGCCCCATCTAGATGGGGCCAAATGGCAGAAAATCCTCTTTCGGAAAAGCTATCGGAAAAAACTACGCACATTGAGGAGCAACATTTGCATAGCTTTTTCTGACAAAGGACTGTAGTCTAGACCAGTGTTTCCCAATTTTTTTTGGCTGAGGAACCTTTTTCAGCTTTTCAGAATTTCAAGGAACCCCTAGGCTTATCAAACAAAAAAAAAAAAAAAAAAGGTAGGAGGCGGGGGAGGAGAGAGGGACCCATCAATTCATGAAAATCACATTCCTTCCCCAAGACAGCCCCCCATCTCCCTTCTGTGAGGCCTCATCCGCTCTGTTCCCCTCCTTTCCATCACTTGCTATACCCAGCCCTTATACCTGTCTCAACCTAGTGAGAGTTCGGTGTGGGGTGGGAATGAAGGATTTGGGTGTGGGGAGGGGTGAGAAGTACAAGCTCTGGGAGGGAATTTGGATGCAGGAGAAGGGGCTGTTGGCTTAGGGAGGGGGCTCTAGGCTGGGGTGTGTTGGGTTCAGGTGCAAGGTTGGGGTGCTGAGCAAGCCAGGGCTTGTGGATGTGAGGGTGCAGGAATTTGAGCTGGATATGTGAGGGGCTCAGGGCAAGGAGGCTGTGAGTATGATGGGCTCAGGACACAGATTTGTGATGTGTGGATGGTGGAGGAATGTTGTGGCAGAAGACTGAGGATGTGGGGATGCAGGAGTGTGGGGATGTAAGAGGCTCAGGACGGGGGTTCCAGTGTATGATAGGCTCAGATTTGGGGTCAGGTGGTGCAGGAGTGTTATGATGCTGCAGTGAAATGGGGGTTTGGTCCCAATTGGGGGCTTGTTGGCCTGGCTTCATTTTTAAATAAAGTATTATGTCAAACTCAAAAGGTTTTAGCATTGTCTTTATATGTGAGAGGGGTGAGGAACCTGTTTTGAGTCAAAGGTCACTGACCCACAGAAAAGTCAGTTGGGGCCACACAAGTGAGATACAAAAAAACCCCCAAAAAAAGCTCCTCCAAAAACCCCCAAGCCTCACTAATGTAGTCCCAAATGTGCTGGTGGGGGTAGGGGACAGAGTGCTAGTGGGTGCTGGAGCTGGGGAGAGGGTGCTGCTGGGTGGAAGGATGCTGGCTCAGGTGGCAGGGTGCTGGGGCAAGGTGCTGGGACAGGCAGGTGGCAGGGTGCTGGGGTCAGGGACATGGTTCTGCTGGGCACTAGGGTGACTGGCAGGGTGCTGGGACAAGACACAGGGTGCTAGCATGGATGGCAGGGTGCTGGGGCCAGGGCCAGGGCCAGGGCCAGGGCCAGGGCGGTGCTGAGTCCTGGGGTGTGAGGCAAGGTGCTGGGGCCAGAGCGATGCTAGGGTGGATGGCAGGGCTGCCAAGGAGCGGGATAGGGATGGGGTGCAGGATCTGGGAGGGAGCTGGGGGGTGGAAGGGGACAAGGTCTGGGTAGGGTGCAGACCAGATAGGTAAGGTGCAGAAGCAGGCTGGATGTAGGGTGTCTGGCTATGAGGGAGGGTGCGAGGAGGGGACTTGGGTAGGAGTTGGACCTCCCTGATCTGGTACCCTCTAGACCTGACTGGTCCCAGATGAGGAATTTTTGGACCCCACACCCAGCCCCCCAGACCTCTCCACTCTGCAACCCATCTGAGCTCAGTTTCCTGCACCTTCCCCCAAACCATGTAGACATGCTGAGCCAGTGCTGATTCCCTGCCCCTGCCTTCCTCCCTCCCCTTGGCTGTCTATATACTGGCAAGATCTTGCACCAAAGCGGCCGCTCTTGCGCAAAAATTTGCTGCCTGTCTACACTGGCCGTGTGTTCATGTGCAAGTACACTAACGTTCTCATGTACGAAATCAGGGCTTCTTGCGCAAGAACTACAATGCTCCCACTCAGGAATAAGCCCTTTTGAGAAACTATTCTTGCGGAAGAGGCCAGTGTAGACAGGCAACATGAAGTTCTTGAGCAAGAAAGCCCTATGGCTAAAATGGCCATTGGCACTTTCTTGGGCAAGAGAGTGTCCACACTGCCATAGATGCTCTTGTGCAAAAGCACAGCTCGCACACGGAAGAGTGGATGTGTTCTTGCACAAGAAACAACCCGTGTAGACATAGCCTAAGAGTTTCCTCACATGAGCAAAATGAATTTTGTGTTGTGCACCAGTATTGAGTTCATATGGCTTGTTTGGATGTGCCACCCAAGTTATTAATAAATATTTTTAAACCTCTACCGTTTCCCTCTGCTGCCATGTCAGCTCCCCTGGTGCCTGCTGCCCCCCCACTCCTCACCCTCCTTTGCTGTCCTGACTCCTGCTCTTCTCACTGTCCTCAGCCCTCCTGCAACCTGCCCCCCTCCACCAGCCATTCTCTCCTCCCTGTGCCCACTTCTCCAGTAGCCCCACTCTGATTATGTGAGCTACCCCTCCTCATCTCCTCTTCTAACACCTCCCACTACAAACCTGCCCTGCGTCTCTCCTCTGATGGTGGTCCCTCCACTGCAGGTGTCTGACCTTCTGCTTCACCCCCAGAATCCCCTGGCACCTGCACATTCCCTTAGCCCTGTACCCTCCTGGTGCCTCCCCCTTCCCTCACTGCCCCTGCCCCCTTTGCTCCATTTTCCCCTGATGCCCACCCCTCACCACCCTCTGCCCCCA
Organism: Pelodiscus sinensis; assembly: GCF_049634645.1. Lineage (NCBI taxonomy): Eukaryota > Metazoa > Chordata > Testudines > Trionychidae > Pelodiscus > Pelodiscus sinensis. The sequence goes on from NC_134711.1 coordinate 98,328,093, forward strand.
TTCCCCTCATGCCCCTCTGCCCTCTCACATGACTTGCTCCATCCCAGCCTTCCTCATGCCCACCCCTTCTTTCAAGCCTTCTCCCAGCACCTCCCCCTCCCCCTCTAGCCCCCAGTGCCCTTCCCCTTTCCCCTCCCACTGACACCTCCTCTCCCCTCCTGCCCTTTTCCTCATTGTCTGTACTTGGCCCCCCTGCCGTTTCTCTCCTCCACCCCTGTCCCTTTGGTGCCTCCCCCTCCGCACAAGCACCTTCCTCTCCCAGCCCTTCCCTTTTCCCTCTGCACAAGCCCCGCCCCTTCCCTTCCCCTCTCTCTTCCCCTCTCCCCTACCTTCTGCCTTCCACTTTGTGGGGCCGGAGTCTGTGCTCTGTCCCCAGACTCCATACCGGCAACTCAGCCATGCGCGCATCATAGCGCTCAGCAAGTTTAAAATCCTGGGCTGTGACGTCATGTCACGTCCGGGCGTCTCCCCACCCGCTGGTTTGAGCGCGCAGGGCAGCAGCAGCCAGCGACGGGGAGCTCAGGGAAGGTCGCGCACGGCGGGGATGGGGGCGGGGGAGAGACGCTTTGGGGCTGGGCTGGGAGAACGCATGCGCGGGGGGGGGGGGGGGTGTGAAGGGAGCGAGGGGGTCGGGACCCGCTCCAGCTCCAAATATTGCAGGAGCTTGGGCACCACAAAACTCGCCGCCCACGCCTCTGCTGGCTAGCCGGCTCTCTCTCTCTCTCTCTCTCTCTCTCTCTCTCTCTCTCTTTTTCAGAGGGGGCGGGGGAGCGCCAGCTCCTCACGGAACCCCTCGTTGTGCTCCGTGGAACGCCAGGGTTCCCGGGAGCACCAATTGGGAAACACTGGTCTAGACTGAGCCCTAGGTGATGTAGGCTGTGGGAGGCAGTCTGCTTGTGGTACAATGCTGCCAGTACAGGAAATGAAAGGTTCCTTCTCTCTTGCAGGGTTCAGACCCACTCCTTGCATCAACAGCATCAGTGTACATTTTGCTGTCACTACAGTTGGTGCCAACCATCTCCATGAACTCCAGATCCTCTTGCACTGAAGGTGGTGATGCCCATCTCAACTTTTAACTCGGTGGCTAGAGCACTCATCTGGGATATAGGTTGAATCCGCTCATCTCTGACCAAATGGGAGAAAGATGACCCTGGTTCAAACCACTGAGGATGAACGATTCCAATACAGGGCTTCTTTCCTGTTGAAGCATTTCTACAGTGGACAAATAGAGTGAAAGTGACAGTGGCTAGGGACTGGACCCAGAATCTCACAACTCTTCCAGAAGTGCCTTAATGCCCAGGGAAACAGTTTCATTTAAGTATTTATCTGCAGCAGAACATATTGGGCCAGAAAGAAAGTGATTCTAGGTCAGGGGTTAGAACAGGCACTTAAATCTGGAATTTAAGCACTTAAGAATTTTGAGAGTCTAGGCCTATGCATGTATGTGAGACTTCATATTTTCCAGAAATCCAACAGTAATGTTTTTGGAACGGTAAAGTTTTATCTAAGTTCAGGGCCTTAGTTTTAGTATGATATAGAATTTATCTTAAACCTTCAAAGGCTTTAAGAAAAGATGCCACCATTAAATCTGCACTCTCATAAAAACAATTATTTCCTAAGTCATGAAAGATCCACAGCTACATTTTGTGTTCAGAGGGACCAAGTTCCAGTTCCGCACTTAGTAAGTTGCTTGAGTTTTGGAAATACTCAACAGCTGCTGTTACTAGGATGACCATATGATGGATACAGGACACCTGGTAAAATTGCTTGTATTCAAGTGCAATCAGTCAGAATTCTGCAGTACAAATGTTCAAATTATCAAGTTGACTGAGCTCCTCTTAAAAAAAACAAAAACTATGTAACTTAAGTATTTTTATTTACCTTAAGGTTTGCATGGGAAGAGGTGACATTGCCATACACCTCTCGCATGAGCATAGGAATAGGATGGACCAACTCCTCCCTGCCCCGTGCTCTCCTTCCTCCATGCCTGGCTGAGCCCCAGGGATGGATCCCTCTCCTGGTACTTGGTTCTGTATCTTAGCAAGGCAAAATGTGTGTGTGGGGGGGCATGCAGGGTCACAGGTCCCCACTCCCAGATTTGAGGGTTCACACCAGGCCATGGCCATCAGCAGCAGCTTTTCAGCACTGTGCAGGAGGGAAGGAATGGGAGCTGCTTCCAGCTGTGGATGACTTGGCCTGTATCTTTGCAGAAATCACCCCCCCCCCCCCCATTCCTGTAGCTAGAAGCAGCTTGTCCCTTCTTTCCCATAGAAAGGTAGGTAAGACCAAGCTGCTGCTGCTGCCACTGCAGTAACTCAATCACCTTCTGTGCCCTGGCTAAGGAGGTTAAATATTGTTAATTGAATAATTGAGTAACCTCATGAATTCTTATTGGTTAGTCGACTATTCTGTTGTCCCTGGGAGCAGGGCTGGCAGCCAGTGTGCTCCAGCCTCACTTCCGAGACGATCCCTGCCACTCCGCACTGCACATTGCAGCTCTGCCTGACCATCACCCTTTCACACCCACCCCACAGGCAACTGGTGACCAACTATCCACTCAGCAGTAGGACCCACCAGTACCGATGAGAGGAGAAGAGAAAATATGGGACAATTTGCCTATTTTTTTTTTTTAAATTAGGGATAGCCGCAGGAAGGTTTAATACAAGACTGTCCCTTTAAAAACAGGACAGCTGTGTCATCCTAGCTCTTACAACTGATGTGCATTTCAAAAGTGGGAAATTGCTCAGATTATAGGTTGTGCACCAGAGGTTTTTATGAACTCGGGCCCTAGGTAGGCTTCAGTAAGTACTACTGCTAAAAAAGTTAATTGGATTTTGACTTTGCCCTTTGCTCCTGTTTGAGCCCAAGACCACTATAGCTTTTAGTTGGAAGGTTTCTCAGATGCTCTAGATACACACACCCCACTGGCCCTTGTACTAAGCTGTCTTCAGAAGACTCGACTTGGCCAAGAAACTAGAGAATAATGGTCCACTTTGTCAATGTGAAGGGAAGCAATGCCCTTATTTGCCACCCCACGGTCAGGAACACCTTTTAGAGCACTATGGCTCTTTTGTCATTCCCAGACTACACACAACTTGAATTTTTCATTTTAATTTGAAGGTTTAAAAAGTGTAATTGCTCATGTTATGATTTTTTTGGTCTATTTCACCTTTAACTGTTCATTTTAACAATCAGCACTCCTCTCTGCTCATTGGGGATCCTACATACTGATTGGTTATTAAGTCTTTCCATCATGTGTCATGATGAACTCTGAGCCCTAGCAGTAAAAATAGCTAAGCAAAAGAGAAGATATGTACCAGCATAAAACCACGTGAATGTGACAAAACATGCATTTGCTACAAAAATACTGAGGGTGATGCACAGGAGCCTGAGGAGCTGCAGCAAAAAAATGAATACCACACAAAATAGCTTAGGTGGGAGCTTAGACTCAAGTTTTGTAGGTCATCGTTCAAAAGGGGAAGCCTTTTTATGATAGCATGCATCTCTTTGCATAATGTAACAATTGGTCTAACTATTTGACAAGTTTTGCAATCAGGACAATCTTACAGAAAATTAAAGATATGCCATTATTGGTTAAAAACAGTTCATGACAAAGCTATGAAAATGGCCCATCAAATTGACAAGTAAATGCAAAATTGGAGTACAGCTACTTTCATTTGCTTTGGATAAGACAACCAACACCAAGCAGTTGTGTATTCTGGGACAATATATTTTTGGAAATGCCGGGCATGAAGAAATGATTGACATATTACCAATGAGGGGCAGGGAGGGAGGGAGAAGGGAGATCAAACAAGGGGCAAAGACATCCTGAAAACTGTGATGAACTCTGTAAAGTGAGAAAGATACAGTTGGATAATCTTTGTTTGCATGCACAGATTGCTGACCATGCTAGGTGCACAAATACAGGGGATTCCTTCAGCTGTTCTGACAAGAGTAACTGCTCACTTTTGAACTTTCATTGCAGTATGCATCAGGAGGCACTTTGGCATCTTGTGGAACTGAACTTGGAAGTGTAATAGGACTTGTCATTGAAGAACCAAACTGGACAGTAATTCCAGACATCTGTCAGCAGTTTGGAAGTGGAACTAGCAATTTCAAGGAGCCAGATACCTGGGTGGAAAAATTCATCCAGCTGAATTCTGATTTACAATGCCTTGCTTGACAACATGAAGAATTGGCAAAATGGCATAAGTTGGCTGTTATGAAGACATTGGAGCATGATGATAATTGTATTTTGATTCCACCTATATGGAGGCAGGTTCTCATTTGAATCACTTCAAGGATACTTTGCACTCAAGATTGACCAAGTACAGCCTGAATGCAGGCATGAAGCTGAATTTGACCACTTATGATGTAAACTTCAAAGAAATGTGCGAGAAGATGCAGGAGCAGAAATCCCATTCAATAAAGTCCTTGAGTACAGCGTTTCATTTATGGTATTAATCATGTCAGTTAGTAATAATAAATTGTATATTTTCAGTCATGCAAATAGGAATTCTTATACTGGCTGTGTTGACCACTGGTTCTGAATTATGATGTAGTTTGGCTCTTTGGTTTGAAAAGGTTGCTGACCCTTGTTCTAGAGCAATTTTGCTATGCTCTTTCAAACACATGGGCTGCGTCTAGACTGGCATGATTTTGCGGAAATACTTTTAATGGAAAAGTTTGTCTGTTAAAAGTATTTCCACAAAAGAGCATCTATATTGGCAAGTACCTTTGCGCAAAAGCATCTGTGCCCAGTATAGACGCGGTTTTGCGCAAGAAAGCTCAGGCAGCCATTTTCACCATTGGGGCTTTCTTACGCAAAAAATTCCTGTCCACACTGGCCCTCTTGCTTTTTTCCCCCCGAGCGGGAGCATCAGAGTTCTTGCACAAGAACACTGAAAAATCTTACATTAGATCGTCAGTGTTCTTGCGCAAATTCTCGCAGCCAGTTTAGACAGCTGGCAAGATTCTGCGCAAAGGCAGCTGCTTTTGCTCAAAATCTTGCCAGTCTAGACACACCCATGTTGAATAGAATCACTGTTCACCTACCTATTAACTGGCAGCAGTAGCACACCCACAACAGGTACTAATAGGAACTTAAGTTGGTACCTCGCTTCCTACACTGAGCCAGGCTACCATAAAAAAAAAAAATAGAAAAATGCTATCACTAACAGCCTGTACACTCCAATATTTGTTTAAGCACAGTAATGAGGTCCCACTCCCTGTCTTCTGAAGATTCAGAAGAGCTACTATGGAGTAGTATGAGCAACTCTTGGCCCAACAAGTTTTTGAGAATTACAGTCCATGTGATTTTTCCAACATAATACATTTTGCAGAAAGGAAAAGAGCTCTTTAAATTTAAATGTTTACTATGAACACAGTTGCAGTCACTAGTATAAAAACTTCTGAAGTTACATGAAGATAAAAAGATGTACTGCCTTTATATGACCAGAAACGTTCACCTTTTACACCAATACCCCAAGGCAACAGCAGGGCCTGGAGGAATGAAGACAAAGGTCTTGCCAATAATTTCCCATGTGTCCTTAGGCATGACACCTCATCTTTCCGGTTCAATGACCCCCTGTATTCAAAGGTATGTTTGAGATGAACTTTGAAGATTAGCTAAAGACAAATGTTTAATGTTTATGACTCAAATACACATTTAAAATATTTTTACCTCACCTCTATTTAAAATATTTTAGGTGGCTTACGAAGTTTAACACACAATATATAGAACAAATTAAAATAGAGACCCCAGAGGGACATGAAAACTGCTAAACTCTCCCTTCCTCCAATAAAAGAATGAATAAAAAGGGTGGCTTTAGCCGGACGCAGAAACAATAATTGTATGTTGTTTCTACAATCTCAGTTTGAAACAAGTTTAATTTACTGTAGTTCATAGAACAAAGTAGTTAACTGACTATTATGGCAATAGGGTCTATTCCTAGTCTTGATACAGCCAAGCAAGGAGCTGCATCACTTCAGTGATGCTGTAAATGGTGGAAGGAAGAGGGAATAATGTGAGAGAAGCAGTTTTAAATCCACTCAAATGCTCTACTACAAATAGGAGATCCTAATATACTTCCCTTTTCAAAATGCAGCAGAGATGAAAGACACGTGGATTTAGAAGCCTGCATTGCCTTTTCAGCCTTGACAAGAAGATGCAGTAATTCTGTATTTTAAGTGATATTTGTATAGTTTCTCCTAGTTGCCTCACTGCCCAAACATATATTCACTTGTCTTGTGGATCAGTCTAGTTTTGACAGTAGAAAAGTTTTAGGTCAACCAATACAACAGTCACAACCTCTTTACGTCACAGGATATTGCCCATAACTACTGGGCACGAAACAAGTATTATTAGCCTGCCAGCCAGACAATACTGGCCCTTCAGAAGTTGACAATTGTGACCAATGTGTTTTAATGCACAGAAATCAGCTCTGTGAGCAGGTCCCTCCCCCATCTTAGTCACCTACTATGTAAACCACACACACATTTAGGTCTAAGCTAAGAAAGATGAACATTCCAGTTGGGTTACACGTGGTATTTTGGAACATTTTATTTTGTACACATGACAAGATTTTACACCAAGAATAGTCAGTTAAATAGTACAAATTTACATTCATGAGGAATGTTTTAAAAAATTAAACTTAAAAAATCCTCCTCAGCCCATAACCCCACAACACCACCCCCTTAACATTTTACAGTGAAAAACTGAACAATCTAATTCACATTCCCTCCTCACCCCAGGCAGGATGCTAGTTGAGTGCTGTTTACAGTTCATCTTTTACATCTGTAGATTCCTGCAAAGATGAGAGAAAATTAAGTTTGTCTTGAAACCATTTAAAAAGATACTTTGAGATTATAGGTCTGTGTCTGCATACCAAAAGCCATGGCTTTCAAAAGCCAGTTTCTGCAGTACATTTGCCAAATCTCATTTTCATAGCACTTGTAATGCTTATGACTGAAGACATTTTTAGTCTTTTAAAAAACTGTGTGTGTTTACACTAATTTAATTCCAAGAGGCAGGCAACTGATGGGAGATCTTAAGATCATCCTGACCCTACAGGTGCTCCCGTGGTGTTTACTTATCCAAATGGAGGGAGCAGATGACCGGTTATTTAAATTAAAACAATTTTTAAGAAGCCTTTCAGATCCTTTAAATCAATGCAGCAAAAAGGCACAAAATCCAACTTGTCCACGATAGGCCACTTTTGGAATGCAAATTATGATTTGGAATGCAATTATGATGGTGGTTCATCTCTGCAAAATTTGTAACTTAGGAAGAAACAAGTTGACCAATGCTAAAAGTATATTAGCTCTCTGGTTCATGACTGTTGAGCTCTTAACAGGAGCTTTATAGGGATGACTAGCAAATCAAAGTACAATGGAGTTCCTGTTCACAGCAGTATTGTTGCAGCAGTTCAGAGTAGGCTTTGCAAGTACAGTCAACTTCTGATAATCCGGCACCTTTAGGACCCAGGGGGTGCCGGATTATCAGATATGCCGGACTATCATAAGGGGGGGCTATGAGGGGTCTGGAGTGGGGTGGGAGGGGATGCCACCCCAGACCCCTCATAGCCCCCCCTTACGATAGTCCAGCTCTGCCCCAGGCATCCCTGATTCAGCTGCTGCTGGTCAGTTTCAGCAGCAGCTGAATCGGGGATGCCCGCAATAGAGCAGCTGGGATGCTGCTGGGTTGGTCCCGCAGCGCTGAGGGGCAGCGCTACGGCACCAACCCAGCAGCACTTCAGCTGCTCTTGGGGACGCCTGGGACAGAGCAGCTGGGGTACTGCCCGGTTGGTCCCGTAGCGCTGCCCCTTGGGGCTGCGGCACCAACCCAGCAGGACCCCAGCTGCTCTGCCCCAGGGGTCCCTGATTCAGCTGCTGCTGAAACAGATCAGCGGCTGATTCCAGGAAGCCCCAGGCACAGCAGCTCTGCCCCGGGCTTCCTGGAATCTGCCGCTGATCTGTTTCAGCAGCGGCTGACTTGGGGACCCCTAGGGCAGAGCAGCTGGGGTCCTGCTGGGTTGGTCCCGCAGCGCCGAGGGGCAGCGCTACAAGACCAACCCCGCAGCACCCCAGCTGCTCTGCCCCAGGCGTCCGGATTCAGCCTGCTGGTGAAACTGACGCTGCTGGTCAGTTTCAGCAGCGGCTGAATCAGGGACCCCTGGGGCAGAGCAGGTGGGATCCTGCCGGGTTGGTCCCGCAGCGCCGTCCTTTGGCGCTGCGGGACCAACCCGGCAGCACTCCAAATGCTCTGCCCCAGGGGTCCCCAAAAGCAGCTGGGGTGCTGCCGGGTTGGTCCCGCAGCCCCGAGGGGCAGCGCTACGAGACCAACCCGGCAACACCCCAGATGCTCTGCTCCCGGCTTCCCTGATTCAGCTGCTGGTCAGTTTCAGCAGCAGCTGAATGGGGGAAGCCTGTCCGGCTGCCCTAGCACTTCCGGGTTCCTGATAGTGCCGGACCATCAGGAGTCCCGGAGCACTGGATGCCGGACTAATGGAGTTTTACTGTATATTTAAGCAGCTATGAGTCTAGAAACAAGTTCTGTTGACCTCATTTTTATCTACTATCCTTTAATCCTCTCCTCTATTCCGGGGTACGTAACTCACTAAATGCAGCATTAGATTCCTGGGTACAATTAATCAAAGCACCACTATGCAAATTCCAGCATTACAGATAAAAGCTACAGGAGTCCATTACTTCAGGCAGGTGACTGAACACCAAACAATCTCTACTTGGTATCATGAGAATAGATTTATTCCTAGAAGCCAATAATTTATTATTTGCTTCCAGCTGGTCTTCAGAATAGGGATGAAGCTGTAAGGAACTACAATTCTAGAAAACAAGAAGTGTCCCAAGGCATTACAGCTTGTGACAACATTAAAGTAGTTGCAGATGTCTAAAAATCTAAGGTTACTTTAAAATAGATTAGTTAGTGTTAAATTTGATTACTGAACCTTGAAATACAGTTAACTGGAAATACAAGCAGTTCCCACTTTACTGGAAAAATACTAGCATTCTAATAACTGATAAATCCATGGTCAGAAATAAGTTCAGCTACTAGCTGAATAGTCCATCTCCAATCTGTTTTTCTATACTTAAGGTTTTAGTAGCTTCCTGTCTAGTAGAATTAGGACAAGCATACATGAAATGCCTTATGGAAGTAACCTTGTCTTAATCCCAATTTTGATCTAGTCTCTAACTACAAGATGGAGATTTCTCATCACTATCTCATTTGACAATATAAACAAGTAGTAGCTTCCTTGAAGTTACACAAGCTTGATCTATACTATGCCTCACTGAAACTATGATTTGCTGCATGAACACTGTTCATGTTAATGAGAACAGATTCCAGAGTTGTAGAAAAAGATAGTGGATTAGAGATTGCAGAAATTTAAGACTTATTCTGAGAACTGACCTTTTCGGTTTCACTTTCGTCACCATCAGCTTCTACTTCTTCCTCATCTTGCTCTACTTCAGCTGTGTCTTCAGGTTCTTCTGGCTCCTCTTCCACCTTAGACATTAACAAATTAACATGAAACAACATTCTAGCCTCAATGAATCAGTTTGCTTATCTGTCTTAATGGTAGACAGGATATGCACAAGACTCAGTTTGAAGTTCTTGTATGAACTGGGTTTCAGTGAAAAACGGCACAAGGTAACATTTAATCACTTCTTTGATGCATCTAGCTGCTGGATGTTAAATAAAGTTGTACATAAAATGCAATTAACTGAATGGTTTTGCAAGTCACTAGAGGTAGTGTAGTCCTCTAGATAGGACTGAAGATTGTCTAGAGGCTCACTTTCCTGGCCTTTGCACCACTCTGATAGCAAGACCTGCCCATCTACCCTGAAGTGGATTTCTTCAAGTCTGGCCATTCCCCATATCTGTAACAGCCATCTCCTACATTGTCTAGATATTGCAACGATTTTTGGGGGAAGAAAGCCAGGGTTGCCTTCTTCTCACAAGAGGGGAGTTCACAAGCATAGCTAGCAGAGGGGCAAGCCTCCCAGTGTTCTATTAATGCCCATTACTCCAAAATACTGTGGTAGATGTTCCCCAGGTGAGCTTTCCAATCTGAGATACAGACTTGGGCTAGGAGGGTTTCTGTTGTAAGAGCAGCTGTAGAGCCACAACTTCTATGCTTTGAAGTTGTGGCTCTACAGCTGCTCCTGAGCACAAACCCTGCTAGCTCAAAGTCTCACTCCCAAAATATCTGGGTATAGCTACACTAGCTCCCATACACATACCCATCTGAAGTTTTGTTTGAAATGGAAGTTGTTTTTAAAAAGTGCTTTGAAAACTAAGACGAGCACCAAGCTGTAACCAGAAGTGGTGGCAGCTCACCTTTGCTTCAGGGTCAATGTTTAAACTTAAACGAAGCATCCTTTCTATTCTCTCTCCATATTCCTTGGTGTCTGGCAACATATAGCCTGATCTTATGGTCGCTGTTTCAAATAGAACTACAGCAAGATCTGCAACTGTTTTATCCTCTTCATTTTCCTGAGTTGAAAAAGACAGACTATTAACCAGGGTTAATGTAGCTAAACAATTAACCTATCATTTTGTAACTTCTGTTTACCTTTATGCGCCTGAGCATGTCCTTGATCAGTGGATGTCTAGGGTTAATTTCAAATGTCTTCTTCTGACTAGCATAATAACTACAAGAAAAAAAAATTGTTAGTAGCTAGCTTCTTAAAACTGGTAACACCACTTAGTTTGCTATCTAATGTTTAAGGCTTTGTTTACTTCAGAACAGTCCGTCAGTAAGTTCGTACTCTGGATAAGTACAGTGTGGAAAGTCAGCTTTATATGCAACACTTGCTCACCCTGCTGACCTACTCACATATTTACTCAGATGTGCAGAGGCTTATCTGATCAATTCATTCTGTTGTGCTTCAGTAGTCAGTTTCTGAAGCAAGCAAGCACAAGAAGGGGCTACAAAGTGGCGGACCTAGACTTTAGTAAGGCATTTGATACAGTCTCGCATGATAGTCTTTATCAATAACTAGGCAAATACAGTTTAGCTGGGGCTACTATAAGGTGGGTGCATAATTGGCTGGATAACAATTCTTAGGGAGTAGTTAACAGTCCACAATCCTGCTGGAAAGGTATAAGAAGTGGGGTTCTGCAGGTGTCTGTTTTGGGACCAGTTCTGTTCAATATCTTCATCAATTATTTAAACATTGGCATAGAGAGTACGCTTATTAAGTTTGCAGATGATACCAAGCTGAGAGGGGCTGCAACTGCTTTGGAGGATAGGGTCATAATTCAAAACCATCTGGACAAATAGGAGAAATGGTATGAGGCAAACAGGATGAAGTTTAATAAGAACAAGTGCAAAGTACTCCACTTAGGAAGGAACAATCAGTCTCATACATACAGAATGGTAAAGCAACTCTCTAGGAAGGAGTACAGCAGAAAGGGGTCATAGCGGACCACAAGCTAAATATGAGTCAGCAGTGTGATGCTGCTACTGCAGCAAAAAAAAAAAAAAAAAAAAAAAAAAAAAAAAAAGTGCAAACATGATTCTAGGATGCATGAACAGGTGTGTTGTGAGCAAGATGTCATTCTTCCGCTCTACTCTGTGCTGATTAGGCTACAGTTGGAATATTGTGTCTAGTTCTGGGTACCACATTTCAAGAAAGATGGAGAAATTGAAGATGATCTAGAGAAGAGCAATTGAAGATGATCCAGAGAAGAATGATTAAAGGTCTAGAGAACATGACCGATGAAGGAAGACTGAAAGAATTGGGCTTGTTAATTTGGAAAAGAGAAGACTGAGGAGGGACAGGATAGCTATTTTCAGGTATCTAAAAGGGTGTCACATGGAGGAAGGAGAAAAATGGTTCTTTTTGGCCTCTGAGGATACAGCAAGCAGCAATGGACTTAAACTACAGCAAGGGAGGCTTAGGTTGGACATTAACCACCCTATCAGTTGGTTTTAAGAAGTTTTTCTTAAATACTGGAATAATTTGCATAGGGAGGTTGTAGAATCTCCATCTGTGGAGATATTTAAGAGCTGGTTAGATAAACGTCTATCAGGGATGGTCTAGATAGTACTGGGTCCTGCCATGAGGGCAGGGGACTGGACTTGATGACCTCGAGGGCCTTTCCAATTCTAGTCTTCTATCATTCTATGACATTCATCTTACCTAACTTCCAATGAGTCTCACATCCTCATAAGTGAGACTTTTAGATCCATTCTTATAAATAGGGAGCACTATCAAGCAAGTCATAATTGCCTACTAACTGTGGCTCATGTCTGTGGTGTTCGTACACTGATGTACAAGAAGTAAAGCTTACTTTGTGGAGATATCCTTCCCAGTCTGGTATGCCTGAGCCTTCATGATTCTTTCCATGTTGCCAGACCATCCATACTGACTAGCCACCAGTGCACAGGGAGACTCAGTTAAGCGTTGAGACAACACAGCTTTTTCAATCTAGGAAAAAAAATGTTTACTGAGATTGAGAGAACCCCTAACCAGGAAAGTAATGTTTGTATACTCTCTTTATTTGTAGTTCTCATCTTTGAGGTCAGTTAGTAAAAACATCTGTTCAAATACAGTCCTATATATGATGGTTTTGAAAGCTCCCCTCCCCCCAGTGAAGAGTCCCGATATTCTATTAGTATAAGTCTTCTAAAAGCAATTGAGAGACATGAGAACTTTCTAAAAAAGCACATCTATATTCATATAGAAATGAAGTTTGTCCATATGGGTATGGCTACACTGCGTTTTTTTGGGAAAGGTATGCAAATCATACTTGTATTTGCATATCTTCTTCCAATTCTTTTCCCGGAAGAGGTTTTCCCCCCCCGATACTGGCCTGTCTACCTGCGGCCAAATGTTGGAAAAACCCTCTTTCAAAACCACAGTGTAGCCATACCCTATGGACAAATAAATGAAGACTATAGGGAAGATGAGGGTGTAAAAGTAAAAATTAAATGAAGGATTAGTCAGGTACCATAGAGGTGCAAGATAACACTACTCTGAACAAATAAGTGTGTACCTTGTCCTTTAGAGCCTTGTCTTTCATCCAGGTTAAGAGTGGTTCGTATTCTTTTTCCAAAGCTTCCTGACTCTCCTTGGATTTGTCACTTTCATCAAATTTCACTCCTTCCTTAGCAACGTTCTGGAATCTCTTGCCATCAAATTCTGGCAGAGCTTGAATACAGTATTCATCCACAGGTTCAGTCAAATAAATCACTTCATAGCCCTTTTTCAGAAGACGTTCAACAAATGGCGAAGATTCGGCCTACAAAGACAAATTAATACTTCATGACACTAAGTTATTGGAATTCTATTGCTGTGTAGTTCTTTGGACAGTTGTGAAACAACATTAACCTAAAAATGCCAGAGGCTGCTAATATCCAAGTTGCCTTGAATACCAACACTACAGTACAAGCAACTACAAGTCATCTGGCACACTGAGCCTAGCCACTCTTTCCAGCAGTAAGAGCTTTAATTACAACCAGTCTGATTCCTAAACTCAGGCAGATTTGCTATTTGACTATTTTGCTTTGTTACAGAAGATTTACCTCTTTTCTGTTGGCTCCTGCCATGAAATAGATTTTGTCTTGTTTCTCCTTCATTCTCTCCACATACTGGTCCAGACTAGTAGTGTTACTTTCATGATGAGATGATTGGAAACGAAGAAGCTTAGCTAGACGAGTACGGTTGGAATGATCCTCTATCACTCCAAGTTTTATGTTTGTACCAAATTCTTTCCAAAACGTATCATTGTATTTTTCTTCAGCAATCTTCTTGATCATGTCAAGAGTTTTACGAACCAGTTTCTTCCTAATAACCTATTCATTCCAAAGACAAAACAGCAAGTTCACTCATGCTGTTATATGAACAAGGAGCACAAACAATCTTTTAAAGCTGTTAAAAGGAGTGCTAAAAAAGGCATTAATCTGTTAATTATTCCTATTCTCATGTTAACTCCTTAGCCACCCCCTTTTCTGTCTTCTAGTGAAGATTCAATAAATTCTGGTTGTGGCAAGAGTTTATGAACTGTTCCATTTTGTACTTTCAAATTTTAATTAAGTGAAATGAAGTTAATCTTGATGTTTTGATTCCTAATTTAGATTAGATAGTCTAAAAAGAATCTAGGCTCAAATATGTAGTCTAGAAAGAATCTAGGCTCAAATATGGCTAGTTGAGTATTTTGTGCTTCCCCATACTTGCTACAATCATGTTACTTAACAGGGGAAGTGGTAGATTTAGTCACTCAGGCGCCAGTAGACATAGTTTAACAAGCCAACTAAGATACCTTTAGCAATTTATGCTGCTGAAGGGTTTCACGAGATACATTCAGAGGAAGATCATCAGAGTCCACCTAATTGGGGAAAAAAAAGCTGAAATTATGAAGTAGAAGCAATAGTAATTTAAGCAAGTTCAGTTAAACACTTCAAGATACTTACAACACCCTTCACAAAGTTAAGATATTTAGGCATCATATCATGGAAGTCATCTGTGATGAATACTCTCCGGACATACAACTGCATGATAAAAAAAAAAAATTAGGAATGTTTCAGGGATATTGAAGTATATGCCATCTTTTAGAATACTTATGTTTTTACCTTAATGTAATCACTCTTTTTGGATCCATATTCATCAAATAAACCACGCGGAGCTGTGGTAGGAATAAACAAGATAGACTTGAATGTTACTTCTCCTTCAGCAGTGAAGTGAATATAAGCCATAGGATCATCGTGTTCCTGTGGAAGGAAAGTTACTATTTAATCAGTGTTTCTTTCTAGAGCTTGTGTGTGAAAGAGATATTCCAAAAGTGCAGACTCACAAGGAGGAACAAAGTTGGATCCGTGATAGAAATAATTAATGGGATAAATCAGAGTGCTTTTAATCTCTACACAACTCTGCCCTGATTTATCCTTTAGAAGGGAAATTTTATTTAACATCTTCCTGTCATTCCAGATTTGCATGAAATAAGATTAAGGAGATTGCCAACTAAACAGTGAAACCAAATCCCAGATTCTCGAAGATTAATTCCCTATCAAACACGTAAAAACAGTAATTCACTAAGCAGCCTGTTCTACTAAAACCGAGGGAAGATCATTGAAATAGAAAGGTTAAGCACTATAGTAGTAAAACAAAAAGTCTCATTACACAGCCACTGAAAATAGGATACTAGTTGCCAGTAAGAAAATAGGATCTTATCTGCAAAGATTACTTCTACTAGAATTCCACACCGCTATACAATGCAGAATTAATGTTTCACAACTTTGAATTTGTGATTTCCACCAAGGTGCTATTCCAGTTTTGTAGGTTTCAGCTGTATTAGTTATGTGCATACACATGTCAGTGTGCACATGACTGCTGGCACCACCCTTCCCCTTATATTCCTTGCTAGCCTGAATCCCCTTCCTCTTTAGTCCCATCTATTATTGCACACCCTCTCTCCCAGCACTCTATCCACACTTGGCATGAGGGCATGGATACCACCTCTGGAGACCAAAGGGTGTTGGTTGGCAAATCACATATATGACCGAACTCACCAACTACCCTAATTCTCCCCTCTCTGCTAGTCATCTACTATTTTACAACTAAAATACTGCTAATTTGCCTACCCTCCTGTTCCACTACAATGGTATGACCCAAAAATCTTACAATACATATGGAAGCTTAAATTTGGGACTAAACATGACAGACAAAATAGTCCATGAGGACACTATTGCCCTCATAGGCCAGGTTATTACACTGCATTTGTATAAGTAATGACTGTTTAAATGAAAACGTTAAAGATTGACATATTGATAAAGAATTTGTAAGAATCTGTCAAAGTTTCCTGAATCTTTTGTCTTCACTGTTACAGGCATTTGAAGTTACCAAAAAAACCCACTATACTTCACCATGCCAGTTATGTATGCACAATTTTAAAATATTGTGCAGGATGAACCTCTCTAGCCCAGCACCTTTGGAATATGTCCAGGGCCAAACCAAAGAGTTTGCTGGACCACAGATCAGTATTGTCTAGCAGCATTACCAACACTTCCACTGCTTACTGGGCTCTTACAAGACATTTAAGGGGTAAACTAGTCCTAAATAACAAAACACAGAGCCAGGATTGTGGGCTGCAAACAAACTTTATGGGACCACAGGAATCTTGGTCATGCCCACGGTGAGTGGACATCCGACTAACTAAAATCATGCTGAACCATGGAAGTTCAACTTGTACAGAATTTCATTTTTTGGTGCAGAGTTGCTCCAGGAGTAAAATCATACTACCTACACCTTCCTCACTAATCCTTTTACTCCCTTTGCCCATTTGCTCAGCCTCCAAAATCAGGTCAAGGACTTTCTAGTAAAGTAAGTTTTATGGTAGGTTTAAGGATCTGGCCTCTCAATTTTAGACTAAAGCAGTGTATGGGGAAGTTAGAGGTTACTGTGCCAGAAAAGTACTGTAGAAATTTGAATCATATATCAAATTTACCTTAGAAAACGATTTGTAAAATGCTTTGTATTCATCATCTTCAACTTCCTTAGATGGTCTCTGCCAAATTGGCTTAATATCATTCATAAGCTCCCAATCCCAGACAGTTTTTTCAACCTGAGAATGAAAAAAGTCAATTTTACATTGTTCAGCTTTGTGGTGTATGTCCAAGACTGCTGATATTAATTTAGAAGTAACTGTAATCATGTGTCAATACTACAAATGTAGGCCAGTTAGACTTTTAAATTAGAGCATCCAATTTAATACTATTTTGCATGTACTCCTACTAGATGGTTGTGGTTGATGGAGCACATCCTCACTGCATTGAGTGATGCACCATGGATAGCTATCCCACAGTCCCTGAAGCAGATTGGAATTCTGGGCTAGGGTCCTAATGCCTCATGGGATGAACACACTGTTTCAAGTAGTTATGGATGCATGTTGTCAGCCTCCCACATCTGTGGCTCACAACAAGCCTGTCTTGTAGTACACTTGTGTAAGCTCCTTTATTGTCACACAGCATTGCTGTGCCCCTGGCGTAGCCCTTACTGACCATGCCCTGTGCAATTCCGGGACAGAGATCAACATTTATTTTGCTGGGTCAGAGCTCTGCTTCACAGTCCCTCCTCCCCTGCCATCAGAACCACTGTCTCAAACACTCTACGCTGGAGGCATGTGTGACCCTTGGCTTGTATGCTCAGCTGTGTTAGTAAGCTTTCCAATTTGCTCCAGAGGAAGGAAACATTCCAGTGTTCCTGGAGCTTTTCCTGCTCACCTGACTGAAAGAGCTCAGACTGTCCATAACAGCAATTTGGATCACTATCTGGAGACTAGTAAATTACAATACAGTGTTTCCACTTTGTTTAATTCAAAATGTGAATGTTGTCTTAGGCATTACTCCAATTCAAGTGGAGTATAAGGGTCAAGATTAAGAGCCCTTTATTTAGGTCAACAGGAGGGACTGGATAGTGTAGACATTACAAATTCAACCTAACACTGAAGCGGTTGACCTAAGCTCGTAGAATAGATCAGACCCAAAGTTGCAGAAGCAAGTCACCGCTTCACTGAGGCATCTCAAATAGAAAAGTTTACGTATATATTGTGAGCCTCTAGTGTACTGCATATTCAGTATTACTTTAGGTGCTCAATAATGCACTAGGCACATGAAGACAAACTGAAATGGTGCCCACCCTGAAGGGTTTACAGTGTGACATTTAAGATATAGTATGCAAATGCAAGCACCATGGGGGGAATGACTGAATGGGACACCAACAGCTGATAACTTACGGTTTGTGTACTTATTTAGGCATGCACACATTATGCATGGCACACCTGAATTTATATAAATCCAAAATACTAAAAAATTTTTCAGTCTGAGTTTGAGGTGAACACTGGTATTATGAGTTTCCATTAGATTGTTGATCAATAGATAGCCACTAGATCGCTAACAACTCAAGACCCTTGACCCCCCTCAGATGCTTACTTGCCAAAGAAAGAATACATTCAGTACATTACTATCAGTGTTTCTGAATTGAAATATATTTACTCCTGTTCTGGCATTTGCATCAGACTTGTTATCAGCACCATCCTGATGGCAGGCTTACTAGAAGGCACTGTCATTGCTAGAACTATATCATGCACATCTAGAAGATGAAACATTTTGCACCCCTGAACAGGTAACTAAGACAAGCTGTTTAGCCCTCAAGTGTATATCCAAAAAAACCCCATACTTTCTTAGTTTTTGGCTTTTTCTCCTCTTCCTCCTCTTCAACAGCAGCTTCATCATCCGTTTCCTCTTTTTCTTTTACTTCTTCCTCTTCAATGGGCTCTTCTACAGTCTCAGTCTGTGGAAACACTTAACTGTAAGTCCACATTGCTTAAGTCAAGAGGCTGTTTGACAAGGTTCTTCTAATTGTTTCTCATGGAAGAGTGATTTAGGACTGAAAAAAAATCTGTAAGCTTTTATTTTGAATGAGTAACTAGAACATGCCACCTGCCATGCTTTAAAGTCATGTAGGATTCTGAATATCAACATATACAAATTCAGTGTGACTAACAGATGTGAATTGGGCTGCAGCAGAAACAACACTGATTGCTCAAGTTGATTTTCAACCACCATGCTGGAATTTTGTATGATGCTGAAGACTCTTAACCAGAGGCAGACAAACAGAAAGAGAGAAAGTGAGGCCACCAGACAATACCCTGGTGTGAAGCCCCAGAAACTATGAGTGGCTACGTATGTATTTCCACCATGAGGCATTCCCTGCTTAAGATCTTTCACTTCTTGGTTTTGCTTTTGGCTATTAGATATGTAGTGCCATCTTGTAGCTTTCTCCCTATCTGAGAGTGGGGAGGTGGAGGGACAGGATTCTGATTCTGATTTGTCCACCTGCCTCTTAATTTATCCTTCTTATACATCCCAATTTCCTCAGCCACTGCTCAACTTTTCCAAGTAGCATTTAAGTTACCAGAAATTCTCCTCTTCACCAGGTTTGAAGAGCAGTGAAGCTAACGAGCAGTTTGTCAATTCTGCTGCATTGGAAGTGTCATTTTGGAGAACTGCTAGCCAAACAAGATCCAATATCACTTTTGCAACCCATGAGAGTAACTGCTTCCATAGAACACAAGCTCTGCAGAACAGCTCAGGAAATTGTGATAGAATGTCCTCCATCAGGAAGTAGATTTTTCAAGACCTTGAAATTAGTGCTGTATATATAATAATGAATAATTAGTTAAGAGTTAGAGCTATTTACCTTGCTGCTCCACACATATATGGGGAAGTTTATGAACTGTGAATATTTCTTGACTAGATTTTTAACTGTATCCAGCTCGAGATAGTCAGATGCCTCCTCCTTCAAGACAAGGCTGAGAAAGACAGTACAAGCCATTTAGTGTGTTATGAAAGGCTACTATTCCAAAGCAATTTTACTTACTGAACCTATGCCTAAGTATTTTTAAGAACCTGGTGTATAAGTACACCCAAACAATGGACAGTCTCTAGTCTCAAAGTTCAGTCAGAATTCTTCCTCAACTCTGCTCCTTTGCTGTCTTTTTCCAGAGGAAAAAAACAACAGTACTTTTAAAATTATGGAAGCCCAATAAAACAAATCAGAACAGATTCAGAACACTACAGTTAAACACAAGCCACATTAACACAATTGAACATTATCAGACACAAGACTTCAGAATATGTAGGAGAATGGGGAGGGAAGAAGGGGGGGAGAGAAGAGTCCAAAAAAGATCTAGAATTATCATCAGCAAAGAAGCATACTGCAAATGGAGACACAGGGGCAACAGGAGGACATTGAGTCACCATTCAATCTGCCAATCCAGCCCTAGAGTACAACTTGAAACTGGTGACTTATTTTTGTCAGGTAATTTGGTTTCATTTAAGACAGACTACAGGTTGGAATGCCTTTGTCCGGCACTCTCGGGACTTTTGATCCCAGATGAGGGATTTTACCAGACCCAGACCAGGGAACATTATTTCTGTACCTACCCCCATCACCAGCCCCCCAGCCATGGCCTCTGACAGCCTCCCAGCTGACTTTCCCCTGCCGTGGGCTCCAGGGATGTAAGCGACTAATCAACTAGTCGCTTCCTCCACTTGCTGTCTCTATCACAAAGAGAGAGCGGGGGGGGGGGGGGGGGGGGGAAGAGGAGGAGGAGGAGAGGAAGGGATGCTGGGGGAAGCCAGCTTAAAAGCTGGTTCCCCCCCAACTCCAGTTCTGTGGGAGGGGTATAGAAGTGGCATTCCACTTTTGAAATGTACAAGAGTCCCAGTGGGCTCTTGCTACATTTCAAAGTGGAAACACCCTTATCGACTCAAATAGTCAATGGAAATTTAATCGACTATTTGATTAGTTGATCAATTTCAACATTCCTACTCCGCATGCAGGGCTCCTGGCCTCACTGTGGCAGTCCTGCCACTGGCATGCATTGCCCCACTGCCATGCTCTATTCCCACAGGGGAAGCCCCCTGTTGGGGTCTACTGGCTCCTCGAAGTGACAAGCCTTGCTGGGTCGACCTGCAGCTTCCCAGTCTTACCATACAGCTCCACTGGGCTTTTTGCTGCACTGCCCCACTCCCACATTTCTGGTCCCACTGCCAGGCAGCCCTGCGATCAGGCTCTCAGCAGGGGGCAGCCTCACTGCCTTGCAGTCCCACCAAGACACTGAGCCGCTAGGTAGTAGTGGGGTTGCTAGGCTTCTGGTTGTGCTGCAGGCTCCTGCCCCCACCCTCCAGCGTTTGCACTGGACGGCAGCCCTACTATTGGTCTCCTGTTCTGTTGCTGCAGGGCAGCCCCTCTACTGGGCTCTAACCCTGCTGCAGGGCTCCCAGCCACCAGCCCTCCACTAGGGCTCTCTGGCCCTGGGACATCTGCGCTCCTGCCAGACCAGAGTACTGGTTAACAGAGGTACAACCTGTACAAGGAATGTTAGATACTGTGTAAATGAATAATCATGTAACCACATCAAAGATTAACAGTTACACAATTATTTATTAGTCCCTGGGGACAGGGTTTCCAGCAGTGTACTTCTGAGGAGCCCCTGCCACCCTGCACTGCTGCCTCTGTATCCGAGGCAGCAGAAGCCCATCTTGGGGGCAGGGTAGAGATAGACAAACTCCCTGCAGACAGAGGCTGCTCTGCAGAAGCCTCCCCACCTTGTGGCTTCTGAGAGGCAACAGGGGCATGTGTGCACACATGTGCAGTTGACTACATGTGACATCCCTACAAACTACTATATTTAGCACTGTTTTATCTCCCCCCCCCACACACTGCATGAAGTTGGGGAAAGTCTTCCTAGCAATACTTGCAACTCAAGCTATCGGGACTAGAAAGTGGTTATAGCGAAATCTGAAATGTACTGAAGGAACTGCAAAGAGTGGAGACGACTATGCAGTTTTTACTCAACAGACAGAAGTTTTTAGATTGTCTACTCCACTGTAAGTTAATGGAAACTTTGATAAAACTGAAAATGGAATTGTGTGGTTCTTGATACTCAAATATGATGAGCCTCAGATATGGAGAAGGCTGACCATTAGCAGAAAGGACAGTGAACTCAGCCACTTGTGTCAGAGCAGTACAAGTTAAGATCAACTCTGAAATGATCATTCATTATTCTCTACACTATGTATTAACCTAAGAGATTAAACAAAGTTTTGTTAAGATGGACCACAGAAGTCACTCTGCAGTTTAGCAAAAGTACTCATTTACATAAGCTGAAAAAGCACAAATTTCAACTTTATAAAACAAAACAAAAAAATCAAGCAGGACTCGGAATACCAGTTAATATTGCATCACATCCTTAAACTATGCAAGAAAATGAAAAATTGGCTAAAAATCTCCACACCTTTGGTCAATAGTTATACTTTTCAGGAAGTCATCTCTATTCAGGGAAAGCACTCATTTCATGCTAAAGATATTATAAATGAAGAGTTATATGCACAGGAATCATAATACAGAGAACAAACAACATGCTAACGAGCAAGGTGTACCTCAACAGGTTAATAAGTTTTGGATCAGCTGCAATACTTACGTTATGGTGGTGCCTCTGCCCAAGGTGTTTCCTCTCGGGTCATCAATCACTGAGAATTCATTTGAATCAGATTCCCAAATGTGTTGAGTATCATTGTTGTGCTTTGATGTGACAATAACTCTGTCTGCTACCAGAAAGGCAGAGTAGAAGCCAACACCAAACTGGCCAATCAACTCAGATGTTGACTGACTATCTTCCTGTGTTTCAGTAATCTTGTTTAAGAATTCACTTGTACCAGACTTGGCAATGGTACCCAAGTTTTTGATTAATTCTTCCTTGGTCATGCCAATGCCTGTGTCTGTAACATGAAGCATGTTCTTCTCTTTATCACACTAGAAAATGAAAAAAGTACATTCAGTTAAGTGTCAGCATGCATATTTCAGCTTATTAAAATGGAAAGTTACAGTAAGATGTTATAGTAAAACCAATCAGATTCTTCATGAATAAAATTTGCTATGCAAAAAATATGGCAAGAGTATGGAGTCACATTAAGACAATATGGGAAGACACTTGCTGAAACAATACAGTGTTTCAGTCACTCTTCACAAAGTCCTGAAAGGGAGCCATAAATGTTTGTGGTATCTCTTAAGGCTGTATCTACACCATGGCAGCAACTGATGCTGAGACTGATGTACCAACGGTCCCAAATAGACCACAGATCACTCTGCAGTCAACCACTGTATTCTACCCTGAAAAAAAGGCAAGTCCCCCTTCCTGCTGCCATAGACCCCCATAGTAATTTGGGCAAGATGTGTCAACTCCAGCTATGTTAATAACATAGCACGTTATTTACATAGCTGGAGTTTTGTACCACTGAACAACTTCATGCTGTAGTTTAGACATAAGCGCAGACGTGCCAATGATTTATGGTCATAGCAGGGTACCAAGTTTTTACAATTTTAAAGTGCTTTACAGACTGGGATATGCAGACTTAAAATTTGTTACCTCAAGCAAGGAAAAGTGAAGTTTTTCCAATGGGGAGAGGGTGGGGTGCGTAACAAATCAGCAGATTATTGTACAAGCTAGCAGCTCTTACCTTTATTTTAACAGTGAGTTCTTCATTACCAGAAAGGGCATTTTCATCAGTCAGTGATATTAGCCTTATCTTATCTAGAGCATCAGAAGCATTTGAAATCAATTCTCTCAGGAAAATCTGAAATGAAATATTTAGGAATAATAAATGTTATGCGAGAACTATACATATTGACATTCCCTGGATAAACATCCGGCTTACCTCCTTGTTTTTGTATAAAGAATTGATAATGAGTTTCATCATTCTGTTAACTTCAGCTTGGAATGCAAACTTCTCTGATTTTTCTCTGATTTCTTTTATCTGGGATGCATTTAAGCCATCTAATTGAATAGCTTCCTCCTCTCTGTGGAGAGAAAGATAGCAGATCTGTTATTGGACCATATTCAGTTACTATGTAGTGGCAAGAGCAACTGAATTTGAGGTTCCAGACACACACAGGTTACTATAAAGTTCCACAAACCATGACATCAGGATGACAGTTTAGAACTGTTAAGATTTGATTGACAATGGAGCACAAAGCATGAAAACTACTGGTAAAGTCTGGTAACAGGGAGTGCATTAGATGTTGTAAAAGCTGGACCTCTCTACTCAGAAAATCCTACAGGTCCCTTGTCTAAAGACTCTCCTCTGAAGACACAATATATAATATTATCTCTGATATAAAAGTAACTCTCAGCTGTATGTCTTTCTTTCTGTAGCACACAGGCTATTATTTCAAGTGTTCACCATAAGCCAGTGTATTATTGTAATAGCTTTCTTGTTTCTACTAATACTCCATGGGGCTGACTAGAATCAAAGAAAGCCATAAGTACATCAATAATGGGTCAGACCAAAGTTTCATCTAGCCCAGTATTCTGTCTTCTGGCATTGGCCAATGCAAGGTGTCCCAGAGGAAGTGAATAGAACAGGGTGATCCATTCCCTGTTGTCATTCACAGCTTCTGGCAATGAGAGACAAGGGACACCATCTCTGCCCATTATTGCTAATAGTCATTGGTGGACCTATCTTGCATGTTCCCCAAAGTCAGTGACAGATGTTAAATCTGCATTGTTATGTTGAAGTAGTACAATCTGGTTACTGTTTCATACATCATTATTAAGTATTACTTACGATCTACCTTTTAATTTTATTCATTTCAGAAGAAAAAGTAACAAAACATGGGCAATTTGTTTTTTTAAGCCCATCAACTGAAAAGACCAAAGCTCTTAGGTATCTGAAACAGCAGCTTGCTACCCCTTCCAGACCACTGCACTACTGGAATCTGATTTGTCCAGCATAACATCACGTTTCACCTCATTTGAAAGCTATTTGCTTATAAAACCAACAAAAAGACAAAATGTCACATTACTCTTTTATTGAAAGATTGCTTACTTTTATTTTTACCATATGATAAATCAATTGGAAATTACATTTCTATGTACGGCATATACAGCACTATAAATGAATTGTATGCAAATTTAGTTTTCATTCACTTCCCTACTATTTTAGGCACCAAGTTGGAAAACTATGCAAATGTCTAGATGAGTCGATGTACCAGTAGGGCTATGCAGAAATCTGTGTATACATATGTCCCTGATTGAGACCGCCTGCCTTGAAATACATCTTACAGGTTGAACCTTTCTAGTCTGACATGATTTCAGTTAGCAGGATGTCCACCTGTCATGGGTGTGGCCAAGTTTTCCATATGCCATAAAGTTTGTTTGTAGCCAGGAGTCCTGGCTGTGCCTGTTCTGCACCGTTACTTAGCTCCAATTTACCCCTAAATATCTCCTATAAGCCCAGCAAGCTGTGGAACTGCTGGCAATGCTCCTAGATAACACTGACCTCCTATGTTTTGGCAAATTCTCTGGTTCAGCATTGGTCAGGCCCCAACGATGCTGGACTAGAGAGGCTCAGCCTATAGATTAGAAACACAAACCTCTCTCACATTCCATTATGACTTCTTAGGCCAGCAAAAGGATGAGGCAGTAACCCACAGGGGGGGCATTTTAGTGTTTTGCTATAGGGGGCGACAGACCTTTACACAATACAAGGTACAAACCTCTGAACAACTTCGTCGTCAGTCCGGGAGCCCTCTCTGCTTTTCCCCAGGTCATCTTCTACCGTGGCGTCCACATCCAGGTCCTCCGCTCTGACCGATGCTGAGGGAGAAGGGAGCGTTAGAGACCGACTAGCCGACTGGCTCCGCCCCCCCCGGGGGCCTCTAGCGGGCTCAGTCCGGCCCCCGCAGCGGGGGACACGAGGCAGGCGGGGAGAAGGGCGCGGAGCGCTCCGGGCAGCGCGACCTGGAAAAAGAACCCTCCCCCCTTTCCCGGAGTTACACCCGCCCACCCCACTGGGTGGTGACGCCGCCGCGGGCGGAGACCCCGTCGGGACCAAAGGGCGCAGCGCGCGGCAGCGCCTCGGGGCACAATTCCCTGAGGGGAAGACACTGCCCCCCCCCCCCCCCCCCCACAGCCAGGCGCGCGCCCCAAAGACCGATAACGGGGAGAAGGGCGGGGGCGGGGCTGCTCGCCCCAGGGCAACTCCCGGCCTCACGCAGCGCCGCGCCCCGTCCCCAGGCTTCCCGGTCACTCCCCGGGCGGAGGCCCCACCGGCCCCAACCGCTCCTCGCCAGAAGCTTCTAGAATCCGCGGGCGGGCGGGCGCGGGAGGAGGGGGCGACTCACAGGCCAGGAGCAGGACACACAGAAGAGCGAGTCCCCACAGCGGCTTCATTGCAGCAGCGGGGGTGTCGGTGCGGACTCAGACGAGGACTCGCTAGATCCAGCCCCACGAGCTCTCAGGAAAAGCGCCGAACCTACCGGACCAGCCCGGTAGGGCCCTCCCCCAGCCTTATCACCGTCCGGCACACGGGGTGGGGAGAAGCGCTCAACTCACCGCCAATCAGAGCGCACCACGCCAAACACACAGCCAATGAAGCTGCCTGGGAGGTGGGGCGGGATCTGGTCCTCGCCAATCAGAGCCTTCCATGTGCGGCTTCCTGCGGTCTGAGCGTGGCTACCTCTGATTGGTCACCAGTAAGAAGAGTCGGCCAATCATTTTCCGCGGCTAGTTTAACCGGCCTGCCGTGTATTTCTTTTTTAAATTAAACGCTCGGAAATGTTTGATTCCAAGGCCAAGTGTCGCATCCCCGAATGGGATTTGTGGCTAAGGCGAGAAAAATCGCCACATGGCCGGAGAGATCTGAAGTACTTCCGGGGCGACCGGAATGTTTGCCCTAGAGATAGTCACTAAGGCAACGTCTACTTCCGGCCGCTGTAACTTCCACGGAGGCAGCTGCAGAGAGGGCGAAGCCAATACGCGCTCCGGAATCGCGCGGGAGTGGCAGGGAAACAAGGCTACTGCAGGATGAGGGCAGCGCGCGGGGAAATGCTCCCGGCTTAGGGCACGTGGATTGCAGACTCCCCGATAGAGCTACGGCCGCAACCCCCAGCATGCATCGCACCCCGATACCACGTGCCGGGACTTGCATCCGTGCTCCGCATGGCCTGATGGGAATCGTAGTTCCCATGTATTCTCGGCGAGTGGAGAGGCGTTGCATGCTGGGAGTTATAGTCCTTCGGCCTCGCTCTGCGGGTCTTTATTCTGGGCCGGCATCGCGCCCCTTGCTGGCTGGTAGCTGCAGCCTAGTGGATTCGGGATGTTCGATATCGAGTATCCTCACGAATTCCTATCCGTTAGTCGACTATTTTGTAGTTCCCAAGGTGGGGGCTGGCAGCCAGCCCGCTCCAGCCTCACTGCCAAGGAGCCCCCTGCCACTCCACACTGGAGTTTAAAAAACAGCCCCCTTCATGGACGGGCTGCCTGTTGCCCTGTGCTGCTGCCTCTGATAAAAAGGCAGCAGAGCAGGGTGACAGCAGCCTCTGTCTGGGGGGAGGTTTGGACCCATCACAAGACAGGACAGAGCCAGGCTGCTGGTTAGCCTGCTAAAAAATTTACCAGCAAGGCAGGGGAGGGAAATGCGTGTAGTCTATAGCATTAACCTATAAGCTTTTGCTTATCAGTTAATCAAGTCTAACTGGCAAGTTACTGTGCCCTGCAGCAGACCCTGAACACATGATTCGCGCTGTCAGCCCTCTCTTATGGCTGCATCTGACAGGACGGCTGTGTCTAGACTGGCAAGTTTTTCCGCAAAATCAGATGATTTTGCGGAAAAACTTGCCAGCTGTCTACACTGGCCGCTTGAATTTCCGCAAGAACACTGACGATCTCATGTAAGATTGTCAGTGTTCTTGCTGAAATGCTATGCTGTTCCCGTTCAGGCAAAAGCCCTCTTGCGCAAATGCTTTTGCGCAAGAGGGCCAGTGTAGACAACGCGGTATTGTTTTGCGCAAAAAAGCCCTGATCGCAAAAATGGCAATCAAGGCTTTCTTGTGCAAAACCACCTCTAGATTGGCACGGATGCTTTTCCGCAAAAAGTGCTTTTGCGGAAAAGCGTCCGTGCCAATCTAGTCGCTCTTTTCCGCAAATGCTTTTAACGGAAAAACTTTTCCGTTAAAAGCATTTGTGGAAAATCATGCAAGTCTAGACATAGCCCTACACTATTACATCCCTACTCCGGATGGGGCTGGAGGCCGAGGGTGGAGCCAAGCCCTGCAACCCCCACAGTAGTTAAGACTAAGGATGTTAAGTAGCGTGTAATTGACTAATTGAGTAGTTGATGCATTTTTGCATTGACTATTCGATTAGTCAATAGTGCAGTACTACCCCTTTGAAACACTGTGGCAGCATTTCAAAGGGGTAGCACTGCTGAGCTCAGGGTCCAGCTGGGATCAGCTGTGAGGCTCTGCCCCTTTGAAATGCAAGGGGCAGTGCTGCAGGGAGCCTGGGGTTAGCTGGAGTCCCCAGCTGACCCCAGGCTCATGCAGCGCTAAGCTTGGGATCAGCTGTGTGGCACTGCCCTTTTGAAATGCCATAGCGGCATTTCAAAGGGGCAGCACCGCGGAGCCAACATCAGCTGGGATCAGCCTCCCTGTCCCGGGATCAGCTGTGTAGCGCAGACTCTTTGAAACGCCGGGGATGGTGTTTCAAAGGGACAGCACCACACAACTGATACTGGGCTCCGTACTGCACTGCCCTTTTGAAATGCCATGGCAGCATTTCAAAGGGGCAGCGCAGCGCCCGGGTCCAACCCCCAAGGGGGTGGAGGAACAATTAGAACTAGGGGTCACCAAATGAAATTAATGGGCAGCAGGTTTAAAATAAATAAAATGAAGTTCTTCTTTGTGCAACTCACAGTCAACCTGTGGAACTCCTTGCCTGAGGAGGTTGGGAAGGCTAGGACTATAACAGGGTTTAAAAGAGAATTAGATACATTCATGGAGGTTAAGTCAATTAATGGCTATTAGCCAGTATGAATAAGGAATGGTGTCCCTAGTCTCAGTTTGTCAGAGGGGAGATGGATAGCAGGAGAGAGATTGCTTGATCATTACCTGTTTGTTTCACTCCCTCTGGGGCACCTGGCATTGGCCACTGTTGGCAGACAGGGTACTAGGCTGGATGGACCTTTGGTCTGACCCAGTATGGCCATTCTTATGTTCTTATGATTAGTCGACTAGCCTGTTGACTATCCGATAAGCATTTGCTTATCAGATAGTTGACTAGTTGACTGATCCTTAACATCTTTAGTTAGGACCAGGTTTTTAAAGGTATTTAGATGCCTAAGGATGGTGACAGTGACCCATGGGCACCAGCTGCATTGTTAGACTCCTAATTCCTTTGAAAATGTGCTCGAGACACTTGCCATCCCAAATCAGCAACATTCCTGCAGCCGCCACTTTCTTTTGCACTTAAGCATGTCAACCCTCCCAGCTTGGCTGGGAGTCTGCTAGATTAGGCCGCAATCTCCTAGTGAGGTTTTTTTTTCAGTTAACTTTTTTGAGATATGGGAAATGTAAATAATTCATTGCCACTCCTCTGACTTTGGGGGGTTAGGGTAAAATGGAACCCAGATCTAAATTAACTCTGTTATTGGCAAGAAAGTGGATTTACCTAAATCTGACAATTACACAGAAGAAGAACAATTGTTAGAAAGCATTTGAAAGAGTTAGGAAAACTTTTCAGAAAGGCAGGGTTTGTCCTGTTCATGCAGAGGTCATGGCATAATCTGAAATTCAGTGTAGCTAAGTGTTGACTGCTGTACTTTGATTATATTGTTTGCATATTGAAGTTCACTTTCATTAACATTCCATTGAAGTGTACAGTACAAAGGCAATATATAAGAAACCGTGGCCAAGTCCAAAAGGAAGTTTGATCTCTTTAAGAAGTAATTTTGCTTAACTAATCTTCATCAGTGTTAAGCAAACCTTTTCTAATAGTTTGTTTTATACTTTAAGGGCCATGAATGCAGTATTGAACAGTCTTACAAACCTTTTGCTGCAAAGCAGTGTAAGTTATTTTTTGTCCTCTGATTAATTGAAGGCAGTTTTCAAGATCTTGGATATATTTCCACATGTGGCATTCAAAATGAATATGAGCATTCTCTCTCAGGGAATGAAACATGAATCACTTTCCAGGCATTAGCACCAAAGTAAAGTGTACTGAAATGGTTTAGTCTTCAGGCTGAAGAATCAGTTACATTATTTCTATAAA
This sequence comes from Pelodiscus sinensis, assembly GCF_049634645.1. Taxonomy (NCBI): domain Eukaryota; kingdom Metazoa; phylum Chordata; order Testudines; family Trionychidae; genus Pelodiscus; species Pelodiscus sinensis. The sequence goes on from NC_134711.1 coordinate 98,357,728, forward strand.
GCAAATATTCTTTAGATAATTGAATGTGCTGTGATTATTAGGAATGTAAAAGGTTAACCAGTAAGCTTTACCCTTAACAGGTGAGGTTTACTGGTTCCAGTTAATTAGGTCTGGAGTAAGGATGTTAAAATGTGATTAATTGACTAGTTGCCTACTCGATGGAATTTCCATCAACTAGTCGACTATTCGATAGGCACTTCCGCATTCCTCCTTTGAAATGTACAGGAGCTCCCAGTGGGGCCTCAGCGGGGGCTCCTGTACATTTCAAAGAAGGAATGTGGAACTCCACATACAGTCCGGGGTCAGCGGGAAGTCCCGCTGACTCCGGTATGCACGTGGGTGCCTTCTTTGAAATGCACAAAAGTCCCCAGCGGGGGCTCTTGTGCATTTCAAAGCCATGGAGCCCGGGATCAGCGGGGGACTCTCAGTCCCCCACTGACCCCAGGCTCCATGCTATGCTGCATGCTGCTAGGAGCCCGGAGTCAGCTGGAGATTCCCCAGCTGATCCCGGGCTCCCTGCGGCATTTCCCTGCAGCTACCCCTTTGAATCGCGCAGATGCGCGGTTCAAAGGGACAGTTGCAGGGAGCCTGGGATCAGCTGGGGAGTCCCTAGCTGACCCCAGGCTCCTAGCAGCATGCAGCATAGCATGGAGCCCAGGGTCAGCGGCGGACTCTCAGTCCCCTGCTGATCCCGGGCTCCATGGCTTTGAAATGCACAAGAGCCCCCATTGGGGATTCTTGTGCATTTCAAAGAAGGCACCTGTGTGCATACTGGAGTCAGCGGAACTTCCCATTGGCCCCGGACTGTATGTGGAGTTCCACATTCCTCCTTTGAAATGTACAAGAGCCTCAGCAAATGGGGGGGGAGGGGCAAATGCTTATCAGATAGTTGACTGGTCTTTAACAGCCATAGTCTGTAGCAGCTTCCTGCCTGGTACGGGGGCTGCTCTACCCTTCAGAGCCCGCCTGAGAAGCCCCTGTCTGTGCCAGGCCGGCTAGGTCTCCCAACCTTCCACCACAGGTTACATTTTGTCTCCCTAGGAGCGGGGTGGCAGGGGCTGCTGGGCCTGGGGAGTTGGCTGCAGAGCCTGCGGCAAAGCCTTCCCGGGAGCAGGGCCTGGCCTGGCTCCTGGAGAGGCAGCTTCCCTGCAGGCTCTGCACTATTAGACTTAAAGATTTATACTGCAGTGCCCTGCAGCTCATGTATCCGTGTAACTGCTATCATTTTTAACTGTTACATGGTTACATTTTTGAACACATTTTTACATCTCTAGTGATTGTACAGTAAAAACTTATCTGGCAGTCAATTAACCAGAAAGCTCAATTAACTGATATCTCCCAATACAAATCTCTAGTCTAGTAACTCAGACTAGTATATGCTGAGCACATTACAGTATTCAATTGGATGTTCTACACTCTTATGCAAAAGAGGCAAAAGACAAGTAGGCAAGCTGAGATCAGGGATTTATTTTAAAAAGCAGCTTCCAGGGTATAACATGGGGTCATTGCAGATTCAGCCCAATCTTCTCCATCTACAATTATAGTTGATGTTGACAATGATGATCCTGAAGGATTAGAAGATCCTAATGTGCCTTCTGAATCATCAAAGAAAGATTAAATTCTGTTCAGTACAGCTTTAGTGCTAAGTGTGTTTTTAGTGATCTGGGTGTATGCCACGCATGCCTCATATTGATATGTAGTGTTATAAGACAGCTTACTGTACAGAAAACTTTGCCTGTATATACCTACGTGCTTCAAGAAACCACTCTGCAGTGTAGTACTGCTAGTGGACTGGTGACTACCTGTGTATTATTTTATTCTTTGTATTGTATTCTAATTCTTTAAAAATTGGTATTCCACTGGTAATGTACAACTCTTAGTTAACCAAAATATTCAATTAATCAGAAACCCCACTTCCCCAACATGCCAGATAGCAAAGCTTTTACTGTTTATGACACTGGCAGTGCTGACTTTGTGCTAGGACTTGCAGGGGCTCAGGCTTGGCAATTCATAGCCTTAACACCTGTGGCATTGGCAGTTCATAGCCCTGACATCTCTGGACTTGGTGCATCAATTATGAAAGTAAAAAAAAATCTGTTTTTTGCTCTGTGTTTTTCTTAAAAATTTCAACACAGTTGTATCCATTAGGGCTGTAACCAGGGTGGGGTGAGCAGGACAGCTGTGTAAGGTGCAGAGCTGGGGGGAAGGGGAAGAAAAATGGGGTTGATGAAAAAATGTAGGTGGTAGAGCCCGGCTGCAGGACTGGGATCCTATTGGTCCCATTACCATACCATGCCACCCTTACTTCTGAGTTGCTGCTGGTGGCAGTGCTACCCACAGAGCTGAGTAGCTGGCCATGGTATGGTAATGGGATCAACAGGATCTCCGTCCCATTGCACAGCTCTACCCCTTATCATTTTTTTACTCGTCCCTTTTTTCCACCCCTCGCATGCTGGTTTGCACCATGGACAATTGCTGCATTTACCCAGCTCTGGATGTGGCCCTGCAGCTGCCAGAGGGGCATCCCTGGATTGTTATGCTGCTGCTTACATGATGCTTGAGCCCCATTTAGGATTACCACCTTTCTAATTGCTGGTAACTGGATCTCCAAGACCCCACTACCACTCTGTATCTTCCCTTGAGGTTCCACACTCTGCCCCACATTTTTCCCCAGGCCCTGCCTCTTCCACCCAAGAGCCCTCCCCCATCACTTGATCCTCTTCTCCCCTCACTGGATCATCTCAAGGAGCTTGTCTGCTGGCAGGAGGTGACCCCATCTGAGCAGGGACTGGTGTGGATTAATGACTTGGCACATCTCCCTGCCCTGCTGTAACCAGGTTTTTGGTTTGGCTGCAATTTAGTGTTGTCAGGTGCCATTTTTCACCAGACTCTCTCTGTTCGAAAACTGGGCACCTGGCAATCATAAATGGTACGCAGACACAGAAGCCAAAAAACAACAACAAAGTGTTCAGGCAAAACCCAGATGGGCAGCAATCCTAATCCTACTGCCCTGGCATCTCTTACTTGAGTCCTAGCACCTCTTTCATTACAAATTAAGCACTGGATATAGGTTACATGCTATATTCTACTCCTTTAAATAAAGTTGCTGGAGTATACAGTGATGGGAGAAACAGAGTGTATGGATGGAGTCTCTTTTCCCACATACGCAACAGGGCAAGAGCTCTCCATGGTCTCATGAGTGTTAGGAGACACAGACAGGTAGTGTCTTCTGCTAATTAGGGGCATATCAAATGCTTCCAGCTATAAGCTGTAGTCAGTAGCAAGTACTAGGCTACCAGAAGCAGCTGTAGGGATCTATATTGTGGCAAGGTCAGTCCCACTCCTGGGTCCCCAATCCCTGTTCTGTCCACTATCCCACAGTTTTAGGGCCGCAGCATGACACTCGCAGAGTTTCTAGCACCTGACCTTCCTGGCTCTCAGCATAAAGAATGGAGTGTTGGGCTGAAGCTCTGGGCTAGTCACAGCTGAGCAGTAAGACCTCCTCAAACCCCATGGGGATAGGGAGCCTTTCAACACTCCCTGCTCAAGCCGCCGCCGCCGCCGCCGCCGCCTCCTCCTCCTCCTCCTCCTCCTCCTCCTCCGCTGCTGCTGCTGCTGCTGCTGCTGCTGCTGCAGGAGGGCTGGTGGTGCCTCCTGTTCTGCTCCTCTGAATCATCTGGTTGTTTGCTCCTCCTTAACTCCTGTCCCCCCTAGGGAAGGCTTTTAAAGAGGCCTTGGGGCAGCCTGATTCAGCTCACCTGGCCCTTAATTAATTTGCAGCTGCCCTGTCTCAGCTGCCCCTTTCCCCTTTTAACAAGCCTTTTAACCTACCCTATCACAATGGCTACGTCTACACTGGCATGATCTTGCGCAAGAATTCTTTTGCAGAAGAGTTCTTGTGCAAAAACTCTTCCAGAAGAGAGCATCTACACTGGCATGTGTGTTTGCGCAAGAGATGTGCTTTTGCGCAAGAGTATCCATGCCAGTGTAGATGCTCTCTTGCACAAGAAAGCTCTGATGGCCATTTTAACCATAGGGCTTTCTTGAGCAAGAAATTCATGTTGCCTGTCTACACTGGCCTCTTGCGCAAGAACAGTTGCGCAAAAGGGCTTATTCCTGAGTGGGAGCATCAGAGTTCTGGCACAAGAAGCCCTGATTTCATACATTAGAATGTCAGTGTATTTGCGCAAGAACTCGCAGCCAGTGTAGACAGGCAGCAAGTGTTTGTGCAAAAGCGGCTGCTTTTGTGCAAGATCGTGCCAATGTAGACACAGGTAACATGTATTGCTCACAAGAACAAAGTTCACCTGATGTTGTGTCCTTCCAGCCATCACTGAAGGAATTGTGCACTGGATAGGAGTCCTTTAGCACAAGACACACTGCTTCTGTTTAATGTAGTAACAGTCAAGGCAGGATTTAATCTTACGTTAAAATCAGTTTTTAATACAAAAACTGTGCTTATGTGTCAGAAATTAAAAATACAAGCCTGATTTGATCTTTGTGGGGAAAAAAATTCCAAAAAACCAATTCCACTGGTATTTACTGTGCCACTGGGATTTCTAGAAGTCTGGAATGTAATGTACAAAAAACCAAAGCCAGTTCATGGGTATACATTTAAAGGACCAAAAAAAGTCTCCATAAACTAACAGTTATCTCTCTGTGGCAAAATGCTAGCATGCCTTTAACTCACAGCTAAATTGAAATCTAGAACAAATGTTGGCACCACATCTACATGTAGAACATAGACACATCTTATTTTGACACAACCTGCAATCCCGATCCATCAGTCAGTGACAAAGGACTGTCAATTTATTTATAATTTATAATATTAGCTACCTTTAAAAAAGTTAACTGATTTAATTCAGCTTCATACATTTTCAAGTTTTGTTGCTGTTCCGACTTTATCAAGCTTATTGGAAATACAGTATCCTTTTGTTTACTTTTTACATTTCCTTATGATGTAGGTGCACATATTGCAACTTGTATGTTCAATGAAAACTCAGATGTATGGGAGTTTTCAGTTATTCCTGAAGTCATCATGGCATCTATCAGCTTTATGCTGTGTGTATTCGTGATTGATGGACTGACTGGAACGAATGGTATTTCAGAAGTTTTAAGCCAGAAGGTGAAACTTGTGAAGTTTGGATAAATTATACCCAGGGGAATAATTGTAGTACAGAGTAGACTAACTGCACAATAATTTTTTTTAAAAAAGTCTTTGTGTTTCAGAATTGCTGGTTATCTGTATCTGCAGCAATAGAGTGAAGCTGTTGTGCAAGAGTGTGAGAGAACCCACAATAAAAAATAGCATCTCTCAAATGAGTCAAAAGTTATCAGATTTTCTGTCCTTCTCTACAACTAAAGGCATTTTTAGGACAAACTGGGCAATCCTGGCAAACACACAAGACGTGGCATCTGCTACAAAGTCATTTTGGCTCCATAACAGGTTTGGCCTTCTTCTTTTATTAATTCATTTAGGGCCCCGCAGAAGCAAAGCTGCGTGCATGCTTAACATAGAAGTCGGTGAGATCATTTGCATTTTTAAAGTAAAGCATACAGCTAAATGCTTTGCTGGACTGGAACTTTAGTTCAGAAGGAAAAAGAAAAGAAAAATAGTCACATTTGCTGTTCAAGTAAAGAAACAAGCAACATTGACTTAAATGAAGTTTGGTCCGTTTGCACCAGCAGAATATTTGGTTCAGAAAGTGCTTGTCGTTGAACAGTATCACTTCTGTTTTTGTTTTTCCAGATCGTTGACTGCAGCTATTGCAACGGAAGCACTATTTCTACATGGTATCTACAAAAACTTGGTCAGACCCTCAGCTGTGATAAATCAGCTGAACTCAGTTATAGCCAATGAAACTCTGCCAATTTACACTACCTGAAAAGCTAATTCACTATTTTATTAGAGCACAACATAGATGTGGCAACATAGTTTATATGCTTGCTAGGCATGTAGAATCCCAGTTATCTAGTGAACCGGTTAACTGATTAAATGGAATCCCACTCCCAGTCCCCCCTACACTTCGGCCTGCTGCTACCGGCCCTGACTGTGCATTTGGTTATCCGTTCATATTCTGATTGCTTGCCTGTTTTAGGTATAAATATAGCAAATATTTTTATACATTACTGAATGAAGGTTAAATATCACTCACAAGGCAGTTTGGAGCAGAAAGACTCTGCCCCTGAGAGCTTGCAGTTTAGGTCATGGGTGGCCAATAATTTTTAATAGGGGTGTGTGTAATATACCGAGTCGGTCTGGGCACCACTGAGAGTGTTGGATCAGGGTGAATTGCTCAAAACCAAGGCTACTTACAGTCTAAGACTGGGGTTCTCCTCTATAAGACACCAAACCCATCACAACAGAGCACTTCAGCTGCCATTCTTGCCAGCAAGAAGTCTCACCAGCAAAACCCCTTAGACATCCCAGCATTCCTTGTGCCACAAACAGACCCACACCTTATTTAGGTGAGAGGTTATAAAATCAATCTCACCAACTCCAAACAGGTTCTCCCACTCCCAAAGGACCACCCACAGTCCGAGGTCAATTTATACTTTGGATCTTACCCAAAAGAGCATGCTGTGCCAATCCTTTAGAATCTAAAATCTAAAGTTTTATTAATAAAAGAAAAGGCTGACATGAGATTTTTAAGGCGAATACATCACATACATCAATCACCAAGTTCTTGATGCAGGCTCTTAGCAGAGATGTTACAAACTGCCAACTTAAAAGTCTCTGGTGTACATCCTATGTCAGGATGGGTCAGCAAATCTTTCCTGATTCTCTGTTCATAACAAGGATGCTTCTGGAAACAGAAGCATGATTTAAGACAAGATGGAGATGCCCTCATGGTACTTTTATATTCCTGGTGCTTCCCAAACTGGAACTGGTCACATGATCTAGTGACCTGTCTTTCATTCAAGTAGCTATGATGTACTGGTTGGTCTGCAGGTTCCAGATGCATTCCCCAGGTGTTTATTGGTAACCTCGAGCACCTTTTTCTGTGCAGCATTGCTAATTAGCATAGCCATTCAGTGGATAACCTATTCCTCACAATAGGTGGTCAAGGCATATTGTTCTCTCCCAGACAGAGAGCATTTCAAATACAAGTACAGAGCCCATATTCATAACTTGATATATACAAATTATACAAGTATAGGAATAGTATACATAGAATCAGTATGGCTTAAGATTTCATTTAATACCTCACATGACCCACTCTGCACAGAATTTGGAGCGAAGAATGACCTGCCTATTCACATTAAAATCCAATAAGTGACAGGGGGCCACTCCAAGTGGTCAAGGGCTGCACTTTTCTATGGAGAGGCTGCACAGTCTGGGGTGGAGGTTGGGTGCAGAAGGGAACTCAGGGTAGGAGAGTGGAGTGCAGGAGAGGGTGTGGAATATAACAGGAGTTTGAGGGTATGTCTAGACTACATGCCTCTGACTACAGAGGCATGTAGATTAGGCTACCCAGCATAGGCAAAGAAACGGGGATTTAAATATTCCTCACTTCATTAAAATAATCATGGCTGCCGCGCTGTGCTGACGATCAGCTGATCTGGCACAACGCGGTAGACCCCACGCCAGGTCTGCTTCCTGCCCCCCCCCCCCCGGGTCCCCTTCTTCTTCCCGGCCAGCGCCGCGGCCCTCGACCCGCCCCAGCTCTGCTTCCCACCCCCCCTTCCTCCCGGCCAGCCCCGCGGCCCCTGACCCCTCCCAGCTCTGCTTCCCTCCCCCCCCAATCTTCCTCCTTCCTCCCGTCCGGCCCCTGGACCTCCCCACCAGCTCTGCTTCCCGCCCCGCCTCCCTCCTGGCCAGCCCCGCCCCGCCCCCCTCCTGGCTGGTCCCTCCCCCCACCCCGCTCAAGTGTGTCTGGTTTTTTGGTGGGGTCTACCTGGTAACCCTAGCTCCTAGGTTGGAGTGGGGCAACATGCTCCTGGTCACTTCTGGGCCATAGCCTCAGTCTGCAGTGCCAAGAAGCTGAAATTAGCACCACCACTGGTCATCTTACAGCAAGGTGGCCCAGGGCTGGATCGCAGCCTGTAGTTTGAAAACCACGGATGCAGGGTTACTCCAGATTTACACTACCATAAATTATTGAAAACATTAGCTACAGGCACTGGAGAGGGGAAATCTACAGATTTCTAGTGAGTGAGACACATAGCATTTGCTCTTAGAACTAGAAGGGCCTGAGTGCACATACTTGATTTTTAGTCTTGATTTGACATTTAATTTCAGTTATCTCTCTTCAAGTGCAATTAACTCAGAGATTAATTGCCTTTTTATTGTATCAGTGGATAGTTTGGTGCAGAAATAATGAGTAATGATGGCATGCTCTGTTAGAAGAAAGATTTCCTTTCACACACATACATTTACCAAAATGCTGCTTGTCATGAAAGTATTGCTAGTAGAGCATTCTTACTTTTTAGTTCTCAAGCATCTCTTCTCAGAAATAGCCATAAGTCCATTTTTAGGCTTCTGTTGTTCCTTAGCCCCAGTCTTTATTTCTCTAACGAAAAGCCCCCATGTGATTTCGACACTTGAGCATAGACTATGCTGTGAAATCAGATGAGAATTATTTTTGGGTTCGCAGCACACCCTAGTGGACTGTGAGATTACTCTTTCATTAAGAAAACCTTTTAATTCTGGCAATGAAAACTAAGGCAAATTGGTTGTAGTAGACCAGTGGTTCTCAAACTTTTTGGGCTCCAGAGCCCTTTACATGCATAAACATTTATGCGGAGCCCCAGCGGTCCACTGATTGTATGTGTTGTACCTATCGATGTTTCCAGTTTGTCAACCTCGTGGAGCCCCTGGAGATGTCTCGTGAAGCCCTGGGGCACCGCAGAGCACAGTTTGAGAAACACTGTGGTAGACTATGACTTCTAAGGGGTATTTTTATTATATTATATTTAGGAAAATATGGGAGATTTGGATGAGAAGGGGTAAATAACTGTGTGTGAATTGGCCATATCACCGCAGAATGCAATGCATCAACTTTACCTTACCGTGGTATAGCTTTGCAATTATTGTTTCAATATATATTTCTTTGTCTAAATCATTTTACTAGGTAAAAGATTGTCCCTGGTTATCCACTTCATTACCAGATGTCCAAATGGAGGATCTTTGTAATACCCCCAATGAAGATACATAAATAAGAATCTTTTAGCAATATTCATTAATGCCAGACAAGGAAATCCTGCCTTTTCAAGTCAGAGACACCATGAGTAAAAAGTTAAGTAAGAGGTCATTACAACTAATAATGTTGGCCACTGAGTTTGGTGTATGTTGAATGTACAGAAACCAGCATCGATGTGTTAATGAATATTTGGAAGCACTTTCTATTCAGGAACTATAGCTATTAGTTCTTACACATTGGATCAGAGTATAGCTGGAGAACAGATACAAAAAAGAGCATCAAAAGAAAAAAACAGTCATTCACAGACTTCCCCCCTTCCCTGCAGCTCCCACGGTTTCCCATCCTTCCCTTTAACAGGGACACTTTGGGGCCTGCGTTCTTGAATAATCAAAGTCTTCACCAGCTGGGCTCTTTCCTGAGGTGAAGACTCCTGTTGTTGTCACATCTTTTTGGAATGTGGTAGGGGAGCCTGAACCACCCAGTCCAGAGTCCAATAGTGGGCAGCTACACTCTACACCTTGGGGTGAGAAGCAGCCGCTCCTCTGGATAACTTCCTACCCATGTTTCCGTCTCCCCACAGAGTAAATAAAATAATTTTAAATAAAGTCAGTGACCTGCACAATCAATCAGTTGGCTGTCTCTCTTTGTAGGTTTGCTCTGGTCTGCATTGTCAGGTCTCAGGCAATGAGCTTTTGGGCAGTACTTGCCCTCAGAGCAGCCAACTGCTCCCTTCCATTGCCTGCCCCGAGCACCGTATTTCCTCCAGCCAGCCCTCAGTGCTGCCTAGACTATGCTGCGCAGCGCTCCATTGGTGATTTGACCACCTGGAGCCACAGGCCCTTTTAAATTGTCTGTTTCCTCTTCTAAGCCCCAATTCCAGCTTGTGCAGTCTTTGCAGGTGGGGCTGTTTGGGCTCAGAGCCATGGCATTTCAAAGCAGCAGCCCCGCATGGAGCCCGGGTATGGGCTCCGTGCAGCACTGCCGCTTTGAAGTACCTCTTCTTCCCCCCCTTTTCTGCCTCTATCTGAGAGAGGCAGCGAGGATGTGCGTGTATGGGGGGAGGGAGGGGAGGGGAATTGACTAGTCCTTAACATCCTTATGCTAAGGCACTGTGATGGGTGTATCAACTAAGATTTAGATTAATCAACTGATCGAATAGTCGATGCAATTTGCATCAACTATTCGATTAGTTGATAAGGCCTTGCTTGTCAGCTCTTGCTACATTTCAAAGGCGGAAGCACCACGGGGAGCATGGGAACAGTGGGTGACTCAAGCAATCCTCAGCTGGCCCCGCACTCTCTGCTTTTGAAATGTTAAAAGAGCCCCCACTCTTGTACATTTCAAAAGCAGGGAGCACAGGGCCAGTGGGAGACTGTTTTTGCGGTGCTTCTGCATTTGAAATATAGCAAGAGCTCCACCCACTCTCGCTACATTTCAAAGGCAGAAGTGTCGCTGGTTCCCCGCTGCACCCCTGCAGCTGAGGAATTGACTTTTAAGCTGGCTCCCCCATGGAACTGGCTCCTGCTCCCCGTTTGCTGCTTCTCTCTTGTATATGGACTAAAACCATTAGGCCAGAAGACCTTGAATAGAGGTCTCATAGATGTGGTGACAGTCAAGTTGCTCAAAAAGGAGATTAAGCTTGTGGGGTCTCCAAAGATTAGTTGTCCCTTGACAGGCACACTTTGTGTTGCTACATTAATGTGTCTATTTTGGGTACAATCCTTATTGATGAAAAATTCCTAGAGTAAACAGATTATTTGTATGTCACTGCTGTTTTATTCTACAGTATGTAACTGCCTCACCAACTTTGGGCAGCACAGAGTAACTCAGATTTGACACTGTTTACCATGACCAGTTTCCCAATGACTATAAAATTACCACCAGTGACTGGCCTTACAGATAGCATTTGCCCTGAGACTCTTTTTCAGAAAGCAGTACACATTGCTGCTTTAGTATTACTGCTGCATCAGAAAACACAAAGAGAATAAAGTGTGAAATATATTTAATCTCCCATTAGAAAATATACCCAAGACAAAAAATACAGACAAATTCAAATGCCTGTTTGTTTGGCCTCTGTTAAGTGAAATGGTCTCAGTCCAGTTTCCAGTTGAACTATTTGAGCAGTTCAGCAAGCTGAGAAAACTATTTAACTCTTGCAAACTATATATAGGTACTTTCACTATACTATAGGGCTACGTCTAGACTGGCATGATTTTCTGCAAATGCTTTTAACGGAAAAGTTTTTCCATTAAAAGCATTGGCAGAAAAGAGCGTCTAGATTGGCACGGCCGTGTTTCCGCAAAAGCACTTTTTGCGGAAAAGCGTCTGTGCCAATCTAGATGTGGTTTTGCACAAGAAAGCCCCTATCGCCATTTTCGCCATTGGGGCTTTTTTGCGCAAAACAGTTTTTAGCTGTCTACACTGGCCCTGTTGTGCAAAAACATTTCCGGAAAAGGGCTTTTGCCCGAACGGGAATGTCAAAGCATTTGCGCAAGAAGCACTGATTTCGGACAGTAGAACGTCAGTGCTTTTGCGCAAAATCAAGCAGCCAGTGTAGACAGTTGGCAAGTTTTTGCGCAAAAGCAACTGCTTTTGCAGAAAAACTTGCCAGTCTAGACGCAGCCCAGTTGTATCTCAGTTACAGTGTGCATTAAATACTTGCCCTCATCACAAATTCCTGTTAATTGGTTGACAACATTGTGGACATAAAATGTGCAAAATATGGATTTCTTAGAAGCTCTGATGCAAATATATTTAAACTGTTGAAGATGTGACTTGTTTTTGTATACAAAGCAGGGTGTTGTATTGTATAAGTTATCTGAAGTCATGAACTGCACTTTGCTCCAGTGTTTATAGCTAGAAGGAAATTCACATTTTTATTATAGCCTGTATCAATAAGTTCTCCTCCCCAGTTGTACCAAAAATGTATTGGTAATGTGAGATGCATAATTTTGAGCTTGTTTTTATCAGATTACCATAGCATTCTAGCCTTCTATTAAATCAGTGGGAATTTATGACCATTATATAATCTCTTTTCACCTTGTGCAAAAAGACATGGGTGTTAACTAACATGCCTCTTTTACACAACCAGCATGAGTTACACTGGCCAGCTAGACCCATTCTTAGCTCTTATAGGAACCCAGTCAATGTACCAAGAATAGTAAGTATGACAAATAAAAACCACTGTTCAGAAAACATTAAAAACCATTAAAAATAATTACTAATACATTATAATGGGGTGTATCAACCCCATACTGGGACTGGGAGGGTTAATCTGGTTCACCTGGCTGAAGAGACCCCACCCTACAGCCCTGCTGGGCATGCGCCAGCTAGAGGCCAGCTATAAAGGCCTTTGGAGCTGCTTAGTCTGGGTTGACTGCTGCTAGAAAAAAGTGCTGTTGGAATGCTCGAAGAGGAACCACCAGTGGACCAAGCCACAGAGGCAACTCAGCGGGAACTGCAAATTAGGCCCCAGTCTGGAGGGGAAAGAAGGAAAGGATTACCCAGAAGAGATTGGTAGGAAATAGCCTACAGTGGGGGTATTGATCCCCTGAAGCTTGGTGTGTTGCAGTGGGATCTCCTGCTGAGCTAGTGGTGATCCATTCCACTACTGACAGGGCCCTGGGCTGGGACCTGGTGGAGTGGGTGAGTCTGGGTTTCCTTACCTCTTTCTCATAAACCCCATGAGGAGATATGCATCTGTTCTAACAGATTCTGGCTGCTAGGCCGCACTGCCTTGAGGGAGGAGGGCATTGTTATTGACTCTAGCTGCTATGCCACATAGTCCTGTGAGAGAGAGGCTGGGTTATAGACTTGCCTGACAGCCCCAACAGTCAGAAAAGCCTGGGGATGGTATGGATGCACACGGGATGGATGCTATTAGAGGGGTCATTGAGGCCAGCTGCCCTCTCCCTTGGAGGGCAGGCAAACTGCCCTGTGACACATCCTAATACCTTTCTTGGTCTTTAAAATACTACCGGACTGCTTGTTATTTTTGCTGAAACAGACTAACATGGCTACCTCTTTGAAATGATCTAATCTTTCTACCCCTTCTCCTGCTATAATATTTGTTGACCTATTTCTGTATCTGTAGGTGTCAAGGATAATAAATGATATTAGAGATGGGTCAAAAGGATTCTGTTCTATTCAAGTGCTTTCAAATCTGCCATGTATTGCTAGGCTATTGGTAGGGCAAAATTATGAATGTATTTTATCTGCTTTTGGAACTAGGGATGTAAAATACCAGTTAACTGGTTCATCTGAATGTTTAACTGGTTAACAATGATCCCATGTTGAAGGGGGGGCCACGTCAGCCTGGCAGGGCTGACGTGGCATCCTACCTGTGGCATGGTGGGCCTGGCCAGGCAGGAGTAGCTCTTGCCCATGGTAGAATGCAGTAGGGGGGCTCTTTCAGCCTGGCTACACCCACCACACAATTGGCTGCTCCAGTCAGGCCAGGCCAGGCCAAGCCCAACGTACTGTGGGCAGGGAGCAGCCCCTGTAACCAGTTAGCCCTTTACATTACTACTTTGAACCAGTGAATGCTAATGTCCTGTGCTTGCTGAATTCTGGAACCACTATCTCAAAGCAACTCTTCAGTACACCAATGTTGTACAACATCAGTTGTATAATTAGTGTTCTGATATAATACCTGGAAGACCCAGGAATTTAATAGTACTTCCAAGAAGGCTCTAGTTACCTTCTGGTTTAAGAATTTTGGAGCAATATTAATTGCAGAAAGAAGGTAACTTCAAAGATCCACAGATATTAGATTTTTCAATCTCAAAACTCCATGCTAGCTTTGCTGCTCAAAAAATATACAGAGCAACAAAACATCCCTGATCAAACGTGACTGGTCAGCTGACTCCCACAAGCTGGTCCAAAGTTTTGGTTTTATAGTTGGATCAGTTCGGTTTAAACTGAGGGCCTGATCCTGAATGCTGAATGGGTTGAGAGCCTCCACAGAGCCACATAGTGTTTGGCTAACTCTGAGCATGCTTTGTGCCTCCCAGAACATGAACAGCACCTCATGGGAGTGAACCTTTCGTTTTTGAATGTGCAATTTCTTGTCATATTTTGTAAGGAATAAATTTAAAGAATAAATCTGGTTTTTCATTAGCTGATTATATTACTTAATATTTAGCACTAATGTAGTGAATGGCATGTTTAAAGAGCTGTGCAAAGATTAGTTAAATTAAGTCTCAAAATACTTCTGTGATGTAGTTTAAAAATCCCCATTTCTCAGAGAAACTGAAGCAGAAGGGTGATGTGACTTAATAAAGACCAGATGTGTGGTCTGGAATAACAGTTGATAGTCATCACTTCTGCCTGAATTCAGAACAAAATTAATGTTTCTTAGCAGAAAGAAGCTTCATTCAGAAGCTTTATTATTTTTTTTTCATTCCACAGGGTACTGATAATAAGGAAAACAATGTGAATTGTTATGTGTGTGGCTGTGGCTTCTAGTCAACTCTGAACTTATTGACAGGTGCACTACAATAATATCAGATCCTTGAGTCTCTCCTACTCTTTAACAAAAAAAAGTGGCCAAAAAAATCATAGACACAGTTTTGTGGTAACTGACACAACTTTTAATTGCTACTTTTATTTAGACAGGTCACTAAAAATGACAGCTGAACAGCCAGATTCTAAACTGCTGTAAGCTAGCAAAATTCAAGGACTGACATAAAACCTTTACAAATTGTATCTTCATTGTCTAATCTTCAGTGAGATGTTGAAAGCTTGTATTTTTCAGAATTTGGCTTTGCATTTCCAACAAATGTACAAACCTGAAATAAATACTTTTGCTTTAGTTTCCTCAGGAGACAAGCAATTGAATATTAGATGCAATAAAGAAGAAAAATGACAACCTGCAACTCTTGACTACATCTTTACAAGTTAGAAAGCCACATAATTACAGCCTGATCTGTACATTGTCTAAATCAGGTAATATTTACAAATTTATATTTCACTAGTAGGTTATGCAATGTGTCATGAATGATTCCACTACAGTATCTAGCTAAAACTGAACATTTGAGGTGTTTTCTTAAATGTCTAGTGCTGTATTTCCCAAAAGTACAATGTATTTAAATATTAAATAGATTTTCAAATCCACTGAAAATTGGGTATGATAGTCAAAACTAGTAGGGAGAGTTTTTTAAAAAAGTGGAACTCACATGGTATTTCACACACACAACCTTAAACCTAGTCAGCTTCTGCTGGTAAGAGATGCTTTTGAGCATCATTGAGCTCAAAAGCTTGTCTTTCACCAACAGAAGTTGGCTTTAAAAAAAGAAAGGTATTGCTAACTCATGTGTTCATATTCTGGAACCATCTTAGTTATGACTCTGTACAATTTGTCAGTCAGGTACAGCCCCCTAAGGCTATAAGCACTCAAGTCACAGTTGACATTGGTTAAGCCCCCCCACTTCCTGTGATGGGGTGGACAAGACCCTGATAGCCTCTGCTGGAGGCCTTTCCGCACCCTGCCCAGCAACAGGAGCAGAAGAGAGGTCCTCCAAGCAGAACAGAGTGGCAGCCTCTGCTTCAGCCAATCAGGGTGCAGCAAGCCGGTATAAAAAGCTGCTGGGCCAGGCCTTGGCAGTTCCTTCGTGGAGTTTAACCAAGGCAGACTTAAGGGTTGAATGGGAGACCAGCAGCACTCTGGACAGCTCTGAGTGAGAGCTGGGCTTCAGACCTGGTCAGAACCAGGTCCCACAGCTGAAGACTAGCTGGTAAGCCAACTGCAAGCCTTGCAGAACCCTGGACAGGGAGGACTTGACCACAAGGCGCAAGAGAAAGGGCTAGACAGAGCAGCTTCCTGGGGCAGGTAACTGCTACTTATAGGGTCCCTGGGCTGGAACCCAGAGGAGTGGGTGGGTGGGTCTGAATCTCCCCCAGCAGCCACAACAGCAGTAAGAAGCCTAGTCCTAGGTCACACAGGACACTTCCTCTTCAGACAGCCAGTCAAGAGACACTACAAGACTCTTCTTAGCCACCAAGGGATGCTCACAAGAAGGGAGAGCCCTTTACAATTCCATTAGCATAATTTTAGGATTAATAGAAGGGCTTCTTCTGGAGTGTTTTGTCCCAAAGAGCAGAGACTGTTTTTATTTTTCACTCCCTTGTCCTGCTTAGAGCTGAATGCAGATTTTGGAATATGTATATATTCCTGCTCTTCCACATTCAGCAAAGTGGTTCACTCACTCCTATTTAGAAGGTGTGAAGCTGACTAGAACCAGCAGAAGCTGACTAGGTTCAAGGTTGTGTGTGTGAAATACCATGTGAGTTCCACAAGTGGCAGAATCAAGTAGGAAGAGAGATTAAAAATACAAAGAGCAAACTTCTTTTAAGATTTCTCTTCAAATAAGTGCAGTGATTCTTAAATGCTGGTATCCAAATGTAAAACTGTTAGATTTAAGCCAATTTTAATCAAATGATTGTTTGCAATGTTTTAATAACTTTATTTTTCTTGTAGCTTATCTTTCCCCAAAGAGCTTATATCAGACTTCTATAAATTTTCTGTATAATGAAGAAACTGTGTGTGTGTGTGTATATATATATATATATATATATTTTAAATAGATTGTTTTTAATATATCTTCCAGGACAATCAGGTTACATATACACTGGCAGCTTCTTGTGCAAAAACTCTTCCAGAAGAGAGCATCTACACTGGCAGTGCTTTTGTGCAAGAGCATCTGTGCCAGTGTAAACGCTCTCTTGAGCAAGAAAGCTCTGATGGCCATTTTAACCATAGGGCTTTCTTGCACAAGAAATTCATGTTGCCTGTCTACACTGGCTTCTTCTGGAAGAGCTCTTGCACAAGAGGGCTTCTTCCTGAGCTAGAGCATCATAGTACTGGCACAAGAAGCCCTGATTTTATACATTAGAACATCAGTTTACGTGTGCAAAAACACACGACCAGTGTAGACAGGCAGCAAGTTTTTGCGCAAGAGCAGCCACTTTGGCACAAGATTGCGCCAGTATATACAGCCTTCAATACTATTTCGGTATACTGGTGTAAGTCAGCTGGAAGAAAGATCCCAAAGTAACCTTACATTTGCAGAGAAACTCTCAGGCCCTGTTTCAGGAAAGTATCGTTTGACTCTAAACATTCTTCAAGGTAAACACCTTCTTTAGTGCCATCCTGAGTCATCACCACAATTTCTACAGATACTGGACAATATAAGATTAAGAAAAATTGTACAGATTTCAGTACTGAAGCCTTATTTGAGAGGAGACATAGGGTACGTCTAGACTACATGCCTCTGGCGCCAGAGGCATGTAGATTAGGCTACCACATAGTAAAATGAAGTGGTGATTTAAATAATTACCGCTTCATTTAAATTTACATGGCTGCCGCGCTGAGCTGACAAACAGCTGATCAGCTGTTTGTCGGCTCAGCGCAGCAGCCATGTACATTTAAATGAAGCGGCAATTATTTAAATCACCACTTCATTTTACTATGTCTGGTAACTTTACTATATCTAGACTACGACATGTAGTCTAGATGTACCCTTACTGGATGACTCAGGAAATCTACATCTGGATTCAGTTTCAAAGAGGTTCCCCTAGACTGGAGCTCTCAGCTGCTGTAGGCAAAGGGGGGGGGGGGGGGGAGAAGGAGGAGGGCCTGGAGCTCACAGCAGCTGGTGGTGGGGAAGCCCAGAGCTGTCAGTTGCAGAGGTGGAAATCTCCAGCCCCTCTCAGAACAGGGCTCAGGCTCAAGCTCCCTTTTTTTGTCACTTTTTCTTGGTAAGTCAGGGACAGGTAGCAGGCATCTGTGGGTTTATTTTTTTTATTGACCACAATCTGTCTTTACCTTTACTAGAATAACTGTTAAACAAAATCTTAGCCTTATAATTAACACAGGGGTGGACAATAATTTGAAGGGGGAGAGGGGAAGACATGCCAAGAATTTGGAAACTGGTCAAGGGGCACAATCTTCCATGATATGAATGGAGATACAGAAGGGATCTTGGATTAAGGGACTGGGGTGTGGAATCTGGGAGGGAGTTGTGACCTGAGTTACAGGACTGTGGTGCAGGATTTGGGAGGGATTTTGGGCTCAGGAGGGAGGGGAGGGGTGTGGGTTATATGGGGTAGAGAGGCAGCACTGGGAAGCAGAGGAATGTGGGGAGGAAGGGGCTGGGGTGCCAGAGGCAGGCTCTTGCCAGGAGACTTACCTAGGTGATTCCCAGACAGCAGCTCAGCAAGTTTCTCAAGCTGGCTCCCTGCTTTCCATGCTCCTGCATCCACTGCAGAGGCCATGGGTCTGTGTCGCTATAAGCAGGGCTCGACAAATCATGTAATCTACTTGCCTCTGGTGAGTAGATTGCACTGTGCTAGCTTGTAATCTGCACATGTGCAGCTTGCAGAACTGTGCGGCTGGTGAGCAGGGCTCGCCGCTGCTTGGCGAGCCCTGGCTATAAGCAGGAGGGAAGAGAAGAGGAGTGCACTGTGCACTGCCTGGTCTTCAAACAGACCACTCCCACTGGCTGAAAACTGGCCAATGGAATTGTACAGGGGCAGCATACAAAGCCTGTCCCCTGGGGAAGCAGGGCACTGCAGCTGCTTTTGAGTGGAGTGTAGGGGCGGGCAAGCAGCTTGCCTGAGGCACCCCACTGTGCTTAAATTTGCTTTATATTTGGAATATTGTGCTGTATGCAAGTGCTATTACACATTCAGTTTTCCTGTCATTGCATTTCACCTGCAGTTTCTTAGTGGGAGTTGAATTGTGTGCATTAGCTCAATCTCAGTACTCATGTAAAGGCTCCTCTATTACGAATTCCTGTAACTAGTTAGGGGCTGACCTGTAAATGAGTTGCTTTACTTACATGAGTAGTTTCTGAGGTCCTGAACTGGCTAAGCAATCACAGAAATTGATGGTAGCCCAGGGTGCTCAGCAAATGGCAGTAACCATCTTATTAGGTATCTAAGATGGTAACTTCCATATCCCGGAGTCTAGGAATGGGGTGGGGTTGGGGGAAGAGGAGGCAGAACAACCCTTGCTGCCATCTCCAGGTGCCTCTAGTAGTCTCTTGGGCTGTGCTTAGGGGAGGTGCAAGAGCAGGAAGAGGTAGGGTGGGGCAGAGCAGGGTCAGGGCTTTGTGGTAGGAGCAGAGTTGTCCTGGACCTTGCAATCCTGAAAGGGGATTGGTCCTAGTAGGAGGGTTCAGGTTTCTTTATAGCCCCATACCAAGGCTCTAGACACTAGGCTGTCAAGCCATTGAGAACCAGGGATATAAAATTTTGGTTAACTGGTTAAATCTTGGAAAGAACATTATGTAACTGATTAAATTTGAGTTTAGGCACTAAGGGTGCACAATTCACATGAATACAAAAATTATTCAAGTATTTGAAGTTATAGCAGGTGCATTGAAAAACAAACTGGGGCTGTTTAGTCAGGAAAAGCAAAGACTGAGAACTACTTTCAAATAAAGATTGTTACAAGGAGAAGGGAGACAATTGTGTTCCTTACCCTCTGATCGGACAAGAAGCAATGGACTTAAATTGCAGCAAGGGAGGTTTGTTGGACATTAGGAAACACTTCCTAACTATCTAACCTGCTCTTAAGTCTCCACTGAGTGAGATTCCACAGCCTTCCAAGGTAATTTGTCAGTATGGTTAACCACTGGAATAAACACCTTGCAGGGATGGTCTGGATCAGTTTCTCAAACGGGGCTCCACAGAGCACAAGGGCTCCGAGACCTCTCCAGGGGCTCTGCAAGGTTGACAAACTGGAAGCATCGATAGGTACAACACATACAATCAGTGGACTGCTGGGGCTCCACATACATTTTTACACATGTAAAGGGCTCTGGCGCCCAAAAGTTTGAGAACTACTGATCTAGATAATATTCACTCCTGCCCTGAGTGCAGGGGATTGGACTAGATGGCTTCTAGATCCTTTCCAGTCCTATGATTCCACAATTAAATGAAACCGATATCAGAAGACTGGGAGCAATAGAGATGAGTTCTTTGGAAGATAGCTAGCTATGCAGGGATGCGAAACTGCATTTAAGTAAAGGTGTAACTGTAGCAAATTTATTCAAACCATCCTCAGGAGACTTATGCTGTCTTCCAATACATTGCTGCATAAAATCCTTTTCTGTGCATGCTTCTTTTGTTACAAATAACAGGTAAAAAAAAAATCTAGAACTATTCCACTGAAACTTAAGACAGGCTTAGCTTAAACCCATGTTTCTCAAACTGGGTCCTGGCCCCTCCCACCCCCTCAGGGAGGGTCACAAGCAACTTCAAGGGGGTTGTGGTATCAAAGTTTGAGAACTCCTGGTTTAAACATCTCTGACCGGAATCATCTGTAATAAACCAGCAGAGGGCACTCAAGTGCCAACAGCCAATTCTGGGAGGACCAGTGGCATGTGTAACCCTAGGTGTGGAGATCTTTCAGGGCCTATGTCAAACTGTCTAGAACAGTGGGTTTTTCCAGCCTGGGGATCCTGGGATGGACTTAGGAAGGTTGCAAGTGCAGGGCCCGCATTAGGGAGTGGCAAGCAGGGTGGGGGTTGCATGCCACAGAGAACCTCATGAAATTAAGTTACATAATTCAGCCCCAGGAGGCAGGGTTTGGGTTTGGGCTCTGGGCAGCAGGGCTAGGGTTTCAGACTCTCCAAAGTGGTATGGTAAGGCAGTCTCTCCTGTCTCCAGAGAACAGAGTTTACAGGGGCCATAGTAGACTCCTCCAGCCAGAATTTTCCTTTGACTCAAGGTTTCAGAGGGCATGACCAATTTTAGGTCAAAGCTCATCTAGTCACAATAGCAGAAAACTGTTTCAGGCTCCTAGGTCATGTGCTTCAGTATACCAGAGTGCCTCAATTCTATAAGGCTGGCTACCCCGTCTAATCACCAAAGTTGTCAAAATCTAGACTCCGTGGGGAGGGTGCCCTCTCATATCCTCACTTCCATAGATTGGTGGACAGTGGGTGTTCCCTTTCCCTGCCTGTAACCAACACTCAGGTTAGTGATGGACACTTCAGCCTTTGGCTGAATGGGGCCCTATTGGGTTCTCTCAGGCCTATAGTGTAATAAAGCCAAGTCTTCTCCACATCTGCATCAGTTAGTGGAAAACTGTCAGGTTAGTATATGAAGATTTCTTCTTTGAGTGGTTGCTCATGTCCATTCGAATTAGGTGTGGGAGATTTAGGAAGGGGTTTGTCCATGTCTGATGCAAGCTCGCTGGTGACTGACAATCCAATGCAGGACAGACAGATTCGGCCGCAGTGGCAGCAAGGGAAATTCTGTTCTGAGTTTAGTGCTGCCCTACGTGTATTCTCAAAGGAGGAGAGCCTGGTGAATGGTGCGTCTCCAGGCCTCTCGTTCTGAGGCTAAAGCAGACCAATGGCGGTGGTCAATACGACAGACGCCAAGGGATTTCTTCAGAGTCCTTGTACCTCCTCTTCGGTGCGCCTCTGCTGCGGTGGCCAGTGGCAAGTTCGCCATACAGCACAATCTTGGGCAGGCGATGATCCTCCATCCTGGAGATGTGCCCTGCCCAACGCAGCTGTGTCTTCAATAGGATGGCCTCGATGCTGGTAACCTCCACCTGTTCGAGGACTTCAATGTTGGTGATGAAGTCATTCCAGTGGATGTTAAGGATGGTGCGGAGGCAGCATTGATGGAAGCGCTCAAGGAGATGCAGGTGATGCTGATAGGTGACTCACGACTCGAAACAGTACAAGAGGGTACTCAGTACAACGGTGCTGTACACACTAATCTTTGTGCCTTTCTTTAAATGCTGCTTGTTCCAGACTCTCTTATACAGCCTACCAAATGAACAGTTTGTCTTTGCCAGTCTGTTATCATTCTCTTTATCGACCTTGGCATCCGAGGAGATGATACACCCCAAATAGCTGAACTGATGAACTGTCTTCAGCTCTGACTCGCCAATGGTGATGCAGGAAGGGCGGTAATCTTCCCGAAGTGCGGGCTGATGGAGAACTTCTGTTTTCTTCAAGCTGACTTCTAGTCCAA
The DNA here is from genome assembly GCF_049634645.1 of Pelodiscus sinensis. Taxonomy (NCBI): domain Eukaryota; kingdom Metazoa; phylum Chordata; order Testudines; family Trionychidae; genus Pelodiscus; species Pelodiscus sinensis. The sequence goes on from NC_134711.1 coordinate 98,379,867, forward strand.
AGAGTTTGGCAGCCTCTGCAAAGCAAGATGTTATGCACTGCAGTGCTGTCACCGTGTGAGAAACAAGGGCAGCATCATCAGCAAAGAGTAATTCTGAGTTGCTGCACTTAGTATGGGCCTTTAGTCACCTCAGGTTGAACAGACTGCCATAAGTACGGTATTGGATATAGACACCATCTTCATCATCAAGTTCTACTCTCTTTGAAGCATCATACTGAAGAAGATCGTGAAGAGCTGGCGCAAGGACGCAGCCTTGCTTTACACCATTGCGTATTGAGAAGGGCTCAGAGGTCAGTGCCATGTCTGACTTGGCCACGCTGGTCTTCATGTAGCTGGATGATCATGTTGAGGAACTTTGGGGGACACCCTAGTCGCTCCATGATTAGCCACAGACTTTTTCTGCTCAGTGTCTAACACTTTAAGGTCGACAAGTCACGTACAATCCCTTGTTCTGTTCCCTACATTCTCTTGTAGCTGTCTAAGAACGAATACCATATCGATGGTACTCCTTTTAGCTCTGAAGCCACACTGGCTCTCTGGAAGGAGTTCTTCTACAATGGTGGGCATCAAGCTGAAGTACTCTTGCAAGAATTTTTCCCATGACAGAGCAGAATTTTCTGCTGTACATCAAGGGAAATAGCCCATTAGTCCTCACAGGCAACACAGCAGCAATATTCTACCTCCACAAGCAGGGAGGAGCCCTGCTTTATTCTGTCACCAGACAACTCTGCTTTGGGAGATTTCCATTGCCAATTCACTAGAGCTAGAAGCTTCTTAATTATCAGGGTCCAAAACAATCTGGAAGAATGCTTAAGGTCATTCATGAACTACCACCAGGGGTCTCGTCATCCTGATGTAGATATCTTTGAAGGGGTGAGATCTCCTCAAGCAGACCTTTTCAACAGAAAGGCTATGTCTACACTTGCAGCTTCTTGTGTGAGTAATACACAAATGAGGCTAAGCGTGGAATATTGCCAGGCCTCATTTGCATACCTAATGAGCCACCATTTTTCCAGAAGAGGCTCTTGCACAAGGAGCATCTACACTGCCCCTTCTTGTGCAAGGAAAAGCCTTTTTGCGCAACGCCGTTACACCTGTTACTTTTCAGGAAGAACGGCATTGCGCAAGAGGGTTTTTCTTGCGCAAGAAGGGGCAGTGTAGATGCTCCTTATGCAAGAGCCTCTTCTGGAAAAATGGTGGCTCATTAGGTATGCAAATGAGGCATGGCAATATTCTATACTTAGCCTCATTTGCATATTACTCACACAAGAAGCTGCAACTGTAGACCTAGCCAAAGCCTCAGTATTTTTTCCCCCTGAAGTCACAGCCCCTATTCTTTGTTAGATGTAGTCTTACTAACAGATTCCACTGTGCTTTCCTTCCAAACTTACTTATTCAAAAGCATTATTGAAAAGGACACAATCAGTCAGATTGTACTTCTTGCCCCAGCATGGTCTTGTTAGCACTGTGCATCCACTCTCCTGGCACTTGCATTGAAATTTTCAAATTCACTTCCACTTGACTTAGATCTTACCTTCCAAGATCATGGTATAAAGACTCTTCATTTAATGGCTACTGCAGGGCTAGCTATTAGGGACCAATCTCGCTTGAAAGATATTCAAGAGATCCTTTTAAACAAAGCCAGCCACTTGCACTACTTACCTTTCTCATAACACACAAACTAGAGGTGTCAGTGGAAATTAATAGGTAGCAGGTTTAAAACAAAAGGAAGCTTTTCTTCACACAATGCACAAGCAGCCTGTAGTACTTTTTTTCTCTCTCCTCAGAGGATATTGTGAAGGTCAAGCCTACAACAGTGTTCAAAATGGGGGGGGGGGGGAGAAGAGAGCTGGAGAGTCCCAGGAGAGCTGGCAGCATAGCCCCAAGCTTTAACAGACCACGGGGGGGGGGGGACACTCTTAGGGGGAGCTGGGACAGAGTGGAGAGAGGGTACGGCTGGCAGGTTAGGCCCCTGCCTCATGCCCAGTACTATGCTAGAGTGGCTCTATGGTTGGTTGACTAGGAGAAGCATTTGTGTAACTCAGTTGGTGTGTGTCTGCCCCTGAACATCTCGCATAGGACCTAGAGAGGCTTGGAGCTTGTCACAGCATCACCGTACAAGAGGGAGCCTAGTGTTGTAAGCTGGAAGACTGCATGGTAACCTAGTTTCAGGTTGCACTTACTAGAAAAAATTACAACACCCTACTTCAAGGTCTGGGCTTCAGCTTAACAGAGGGGTAGGCAATTTTTGACCCGGGGAGAGGGGGCACTTCAAAAAGTTCTGAAGTAGCCCTGGAAGGGGTGGTGCCAAGACACTTCTGTGCTTCCCTGCTCACAGACCCTGACTGATCTGATGGTGGGGGAGCACCTGAAGTCTTTGCCCTTGCCCCCTGCTGCAGAACCACCAGCTCGTCTGAAGAGCTGGTGGTTCCCTCTGAGCACCTGCCCCTGTGGCAGTGAGAGGAGACGTCACATACTCCCCATCTCTCTCCTCCCCTCCCAGCCCTGGTTGGCCTGGGGAGGGGAGTGGCAGGATCTCAGCAGGCTTGATCAACCTGTGTGGGAGCCAGGATACAACCCATGGAGGCCCTTTTGCCCACCCCTAACTTAACAAAGGGTTGCTTGGTGACACCCGCCCTCAGCTGAAAAACACTGCTGGAGAACATCTCCCACCACCTGTGCACAGCATTGGGGGACCACCTGATACACAGCCCTTCCTTCTAGTTAGGTAAAGCCCTCTTTGCTCAGGTGGTTGTGGGAAGCCCTTGCTTGTCTTTAGAGTCTAGCCGGTGGAGACCAGGTTTGCTGGCGAGTGCATGACTCACCTCTCCTTAAGACGGGTAGGGAACCTCAGGCCTGGGGGACAGATAAGCCCCGAGTCTTGCCTGATTCCTGTCTGAAGGCTGGCCCCTTGGTGTGGCTGGAGCACGCACAATCTACTACCCCCCCCCCCCCCATGCGAGAGGAATGCCTTTCTCTTTTTCAGCAAGGCATTTTTCTCACTTGTGTAGTGCCTCTCACTGATCTCCCTCCCCCCCCCATTGGTCAGTGCCCTGGACGCCAGGGGGCAGGTTCCCCAGCTCTGCCTTCAGGGCTCAGACAGCAAAACCCAAACCAGTGAGGGAGGGGCAAACCCATATCCCGGGCTGCACCACGGGCCCACTTCGGGAGGCTTCCCACGCCCTTGGCCCGCCCCACTTCCCCCAGTCGCTGGCGGCGGGACACGGGCATCGCCCGGCGTGGGTAGCCCGGACAGCTGCCAGCTCCGAGCTCCGCCCTCTGATCCCGCCCCCTGGAAAGTCAGCGCGGGAAGGGCGGGGCTCGAGGAAGTGACTTCAGCCGGCCGCGGCGGCTGTGGGGAGCCGAGGAGGCTTGCGGCACGGGGCATGGCAGCGGCGGCAGCAGCGCGTTCCTTGCTGGGCGCCGGGCGGCGGGCTGGGCGCGCTGCAAGGGGACAGGGGCAGGCAGAGGGTGCGGGGCGCTGCTGTTGCTGCAGCGTCTTCCTAGCACATCCCCATTGCACCGTGGCCCCCCAGCAGCAGCCACCGCCGCCTGCGCCCGCCCCTGACATGAAGCGTTACCTGTGGGCACGCTACAAGGAGGCCAAGAAAGTGACCAAGGGTGAGTGCCACGCAGAGCCCCCCCGGGCCTGGGGCTTCCGCCAGCGCCGCATCGGTGTCTTGCTGGAGCCGGAGAGCACCTCCTTCCCTCGGGCACGTGGGCAGCAGCTGCAGCGATTCAGGCGCTTAGTCTCTTGCCAAAGTGTCTTCCAGGCTCCAGCATCCGCCTCTAGAGTGAAGGGGGTAACTAGACGGGGAGGACTTTATTAACCCGTGTAATGCACCGCCCCCGTTATTAATGCCCTTGGAGAGCCGGAAGGACCTTGGGTCCTTATACAAAAGCTTTCCCCAAATCTCCACCTGCAGCAAAACTGCCTGGAGCTGGGTGCCAACCTGTAAAGTCTGAATGCCTGGGTCAGTGGCAGCAGCCTTTCAGTATAGAGCTGGCTGCTTCAGGAGTAGATGCCTACATTTTCCATTTAAGGTAAGGATGCCAATTGTGAAGTGGATGCTACCCCAATAGGAAACAGATCGAGGCAATTAAGTGCTTCTCTAAAGTGTTCCTAAAGTACCCATTGTTGTGTTATCAAAAGACCAGAAGTAGCATTTCCTGCTTTCAGGAGCGTGTTTATGCTGAAATCCAGTGTGGTTTCCATCTGCAGATTTTAAGGCCAGAAAGCACTGTTAAGATCCTATAATCTAGCCTTCTGAGTGGCACAGACACAAATATTTCACTCAAAATAAAATGTGTTTTGTCACTCCCTAGAGATGCTTGCACTAGCTGGAATTACGTTTGCTAGATAAGATGGAATTAAATTAAAGTTTCCAGAGGATAGTGGGTTTAGGTGGCAAATTGAGGGTAAACTGAGTCCGTGTATCAAACGTACCTATTAAATTGCGTTTTAATATTTTTACAATTTGGCAATGCTTCTTTTGGTGTCTTTATGGTTGCCAAATGGTGCCTACACCATGGTGATTGTAATTAGTTGCAGATGGCTAAAATATGAATCTGCATGGTGATGTGATCAGTATTATGAAGCTCCTCAAATACAGTATTTTTAGTACCAATGTGATTTATGTGGATAGCTTTGTCTTCATGAAAACTACAGTAGCCTCTTTTCACACTCATCCATTAAGATATGGCTGACTTTTACAGTCTTATCAGAGATAAGAAACTAAATTAAAACTGATAAGCGTGTGAAGACCGAACTGTGAACAAAGGTTGGAATCCTATGATAAGGGCAGCATCTGTATTTTTCAGACCATACATACTGAAGCAATTGAGAACCATTCTGATTACATTTTGGAGCTAAAGTTATTACTTTAAATGTTTTCTTTTAAAATTGTTTTAAACATTTCACTATGGGGACAGCACAAAGTTGGTAAAACTTTCTTTATATATTTTGTTTTTGAAATCTGTTCCATTGTTTCACTTGACTTGATTTTTGCACAACTCTTCGGTTTTCTTATTTAATGTGTATGTGATCCTTTTGTTTGAGGCTCCTTCTGCAAAGGCTCCAAGAATGTAGAATAAAGTGACCTTTTAATTGGTTCTATTTTGGCTATACATCCAATTAATTACTATTTAACTCTGAAACTGCAGGTGAGGAATGTCCCCGCTTCAGGTAAATAACTCTGAGGTATTGGAGCAAGGGATCAAAAGTTGATGGCAAGTAGGTTTGTGCAGAGAAACTTCAGTCAGTTTTTGTAACTTCATTGGGTAGGTCGCTTAGGGCACATCTACACTAAGGATGTTAAGTAACGGTTAATTTACTAGTTGAGTAGCCAATGGAATTTCCATTGACTAGTCGATAGGCACTTCAGCATTCCTCTTTTAAAATGTACAGCAGCACCCGCTGGGACTCTTGTACATTTCAAAGGAAGAATGCGGAACTCCATGTGCAGCCCAGGGGCAACAGGAAGGCCTGCTGACTCCGGGCTGCGCTGGTGTGCTAGCTTTGAAATGTACACAAGTCCCCAGAGGGGGCTCTTGCTCATTTCAAAGCGGCAGGGCAGCATGTAGCCTGGGGTCAGCATGGGACTCAGAGTCCCCCGCTGACGCTGGGCTCCATGCTATGCTGCCGATTTGAAATGCTATGTAGAGCTGGGGTCAACTGGGGATGCCTCAACTGACCGTGATTCTGCGTGGCATTTCCCCAGAACCCTGGGTCAGCTGGGGAATCCCCTGCTGATCCAGGGCTCCACGTGCAACAGTGCTGCACTGCTGATTCCTGGCTCAGTTGTGTGGTACTGCCCCTTTGAAGTACACCCTCTTGTCCCCCCTTTGTTGCCTCTTTCTGATAGAGGCGGCCGGGGGAAGTTGACTAGTCCTTAACATCCCTAATCTACACTTGCCACACCGGGGATGGATGTTCTGGTGTTTGATTCAGTGGGTTCAATTTAGACCCATAAGTCAAACTCTGAGGGAAGCTCCAGCTGGTGCCTGTCATCTCTGCACTTGGAAGGAGTAAGAGAAACTCAAGGGAGCATTTGCTTCCACTGGCCTCCCACTGTGTGGATACTTCCAAGTTTGGCTTAAGGTAGCTCCAGCTACATATTCTGCATAGCTGGAATTGCTTACCTTAAGCCAGTTGTTTCCAGCCGTCTTAAGCATGAGATCACTTTTTGAATTTAAGTACAATTCAGCATCTACCTCAAACCCCTTTGCTGCCCCCCTCTTCCCACTAAGCACCCATGCCCCTGGCAGGGCAGGAAGAGGCTTTGCATGCACCCCCATCTCCAGGCCAGTTAGAGCCAAAGGGTGGGGGAAGTGCACAAAATTTCCTCTGCCCTGCCAGGAGGAAGTTTCCTCTGCCCCAGGCCCATCAGAGCTTGGGGACAGAGAAACGTGCGAAGCCTCCTCCTGCCCTGCGAGGAGTGCGTGGCACTTTGAAGTGCTGAGCGCTCCTCGCGGAGGGGGGGGGGGAGGGGAGGAAGGAGGAAACATTGTGTGCTCCTCCCGCCCCCAGGACAGTCAGGGCTTGGGGGGGAAGGGAGTGCATGAAGTCTCCTCCCGCCTTGCCAGGAGCATGCAGCACTGCATGGTGTTATGTGCCCCTGGCAGAGCAGAGGAAACTTTGTGCACTCTTTCCTCCTCCCCTCCCATGCCCTAATTGGGTGGGGGAGCATTAGGGCCTCCATGGGCTGAATCCATCCACTTGGCAGGCCGGATCCAGCCCATGGAGGCCCTTTTGCCCACCCCTGCCCTAGACTCAGTGCTTGCTGCTGGCTGCGTCAACAATTTCCCCTAAAATACTTAATTAGCTCTTGGGGGGGGGGGGGGGGGGCGAGTCAATATGCACATGTATGCTCCTAAGCACTTTCTGTTCCTGCCCCAGGGAAGGTGGGTCTAGAACTCATTGGCTGCTTGTGGAGTCCCAGGCTCCGTATGTCCCTGTTGGGTGGAAGTTGGGGAGCTGCCCGGGGGAGTGCACCAGTCATTGAACTCTGCAGCTGCCTTCACTGACGAGCTCTCTCTGGTACTGCGCACACTGTCCCCACGTGTCTCCAGAGACGCTGCCCAGAGCTTCCAAGGATGATGTGCAGTGTAAGGGCCCACGAATGCAAACACCAAAGCGACACGTCTCTCTGCCCTTGGTAACAGCTGTTCAGGAGCACCAGTTCTGTTCCGCTTCCTAGGAGAGGAGACTGAGGATAAGGGATGCTGTTCCCCCTGCACTATCAACATACACAGTTTGGCAGGGAGATGCCCTCTCCCATGATGCCCCTGCAGTCTCCTCCCATGTTGTTGTGGCCACAGACAAATCTGCTGCTGCTGCATGTGGCTGCATTTGAGAAATGCTGACTTACAGTACGTCTACTTGGTAATAAAAAACATGTGGCACAGGGCTGAGGTTGCAGGACAATGAAACTGGAGCGTGGATATAAGCCTGGGCTCTCATCTCTTGTGGAGTCTCAGAGACTGGGCCCCAATATCTACACTGCAATTGTATAGTCCTGCAAGCACTAGCCATGGTTGTGCTATGTTTGTTTTTTTAAATTGTAGTATAGATCTATCCTTAGCCTCTCTGTGCCTCAGTTCTCTATCTGTAAAATGGGGATAATACTCTTCCACAGAATGTGTGTGTGAGGTAGGGAAATACTTTAAAGACTATGGAGTCCATTGAGATCTACTGATGAGAAGACATGGGTAAGAGTTCTGAATTTACTTACCTGGCTAAGTTGCTAGTTGAGAGTTTAAAGATCAAATGACCTCAATCACTTAGGTATATCTTCATTATATAAAAAAGCATGTTTTCAGAAGCATCTTTCAATTATAAACAGTTGGTAGTGGCCAGTGTTCCCTTTAATTTTTTCCATCCATGTGCATAATAAATTTTATGTGCACGGAGGCATGCACAGATGTACACCATCAGTAGAAACACTTGTTGCTGGCTGTGGGTGCTCTGCTAATCAGCTGGACGGCGTATGAATCTGCCCTGAGTGGCTGCCCAAGTGCTCAGCTTAGAGGGAACACCCGTAATGACTGAAAGTTGTTACTGTCTCATGGTTATTTGGCCTATGTGACATTATTTTGGTGGGCTCAGTCCATTTCCCTCCATGCACATTATCATTGGGGTGGGGGTCGGAGAAGCAGTACTGAAGCGCATGTCTGCAGCTTCATTAGATAGACAAAGGACTGAAGGGAGTCTAGTAACCGAACTAGTGTAACCCACATGCTTACTGGGCGTGGTTCAGGGTCCCAGCTAGTGGTACTTTACCTCTGAAAAGTCTAAGGCCGAAGGGGGGAGGAGGGGCTTTTTTGGTTTGAGGGCCACTGACCCACAGAAAAATCAGCTGGGGGTCACACAAGTGAGAAGCAAAAAAACCCAAACAAACCCTCACTGAGGTGGCACGTGACTGAGAAGGAGAAAGACACTCCACACATTTCCCCTCACACCCCAGAGTCTAGGGCTGCCCAGCTTAGATTTTGTGTGTTTTAGCCCTGTGGCAGGGCAGCAGCAGACATATGTTGGGAAACTAACACAGCGAGGCACAGGCTATCCAATAAGTTTCTGGACTGCATTGGAGACAACTTTCTGTTTCAGAAGGTTGAAAAAGCTACCAGAGGAGAAGCTGTTCTGGATTTGGTTTTAACAAATAGGGAGGAACTAGTTGAGAACTTGAAAGTGGAAGACAGTATAGGGGACAGTGATCACGAAATAATAGAGTTCATGATCTTAAGGAAAGGTAGAAGGGAGACCAGCACAATTGAGGTAATGGATTTCAGGAAGGCAGATTTTGATAAGCTCAGAGAACTTGTAGGTAAGGTCCCATGGGAAGCAAGACTGAAGGGAAAAACAACTGAGGAGAGTTGGAAGTATTTCAAAGGGACGTTGTTAAGGGCCCAAAAGCAAACAATTCCGCTGTGTAAGAAAGATAGAAAATATGGCAAAAGACCAGCTTGGCTTAACAAGGAGATCTTGCATGATCTCAAAATAAAAAAGGAGTCATATAAAAAATGGAAACTAGGACAACTAACAAAGGATGAATATAAGCAAGCAACACGGGAATGCAGCGGCAAGATTAGAAAGGCAAAGGCACAAAATGAGATCAAACTAGCTACAGGCATAAAGGGAAACAAGAAGACCTTTTATAAATACATTAAAAGCAAGAGGAAGACCAAGGACAGGGTAGGCCCACTGCTTAGTGAGGAGGGAGAAGCAGTAACAGGAAACTTGGAAATGGCGGAGATGCTCAATGACTTCTTTGTTTCGGTCTTCACCGAGAAGTCTGGAAGAGTGCCTAAAGTAGTGAATACAAGCAGAGAGAGGGTAAGTTTAGAAGATAGGATACACAAAGAACAAGTTAAAAATCACTTAGGAAAGTTAGATGTCAGCAAGTCACCAGGTCCTGATGAAATGCATCCCAGGATACTCAAGGAGCTGATAGAGGAGGTATCTGAGCCTTTAGCTATGATCTTTGAAAAATCATGGCAGACAGGGGAGATTCCAGAAGACTGGAAAAGGGCAAATATTGTGCCCATCTATAAAAAGGGGAATAAGAACAACCCAAGGAACTACAGACCGGTCAGTTTAACGTCTGTCCCAGGGAAGATAATGGAGCAGGTAATTAAGGAAATCATATGCAAACACTTGGAAGGTAATAAAGTGATAGGGAATAGCCAGCATGGGTTTATGAAGAACAAGTCATGCCAAACTAATCTGATAGCTTTCTTTGATAAGATAACGAGCCTTGTGGATAAGGGAGAAGCGGTGGATGTCATATACCTAGACTTTAGTAAGGCATTTGATACGGTCTCGCATGATATTCTTATTGATAAACTAGGCAAATATAACTTAGATAGGGCCACGATAAGGTGGGTGCATAATTGGCTGGATAACCGTAGTCAGAGAGTTGTTGTTAACGGTTCTAAATCCTGCTGGAAAGGGATAGCAAGTGGAGTTCCTCAAGGGTCTGTTTTGGGACCCGTACTGTTCAATATCTTCATCAATGATGTAGATATTGGGATAGAGAGTACGCTTATTAAGTTTGCAGATGATACCAAACTGGGTGGGGTTGCAACTTCTTTGGAGGATAGGGACATAATTCAAAATGACCTTAGAAAGTTAGAGAAATGGTCAGAGGTAAATAGGATGAGGTTTAATAAAGAGAAATGCAAAGTGCTCCACTTAGGAAGGAACAATCAGTTCCATACATACAAGATGGGAAGCGACTGTCTAGGAAGGAGCATGGCGGAAAGGGATCTAGGGGTCATAGTGGACCACAAGTTGAATATGAGTCAACAGTGTGATGCTGTTGCAAAAAAAGCAAATATGATTCTAGGTTGTATCAACAGGTGTGTTGTAAGCAAAACTCGTGAAGTCATTCTGCCGCTCTACTCTGCACTAGTTAGGCCTCAGCTGGAGTACTGTGTCCAGTTCTGGGCGCCACATTTCAAGAAAGATGTGGAGAAATTGGAAAGGGTACAGAGAAGAGCGACAAGAATGATTAAAGGTTTAGAGAACATGACCTATGAAGCCAGGCTTCATGAACTGGGCTTGTTTAGTTTGGAAAAAAGAAGATTAAGGGGGGACATGATAGCGGTTTTCAAATATCTAAAAGGGTGTCACAAAGAGGAAGGCGAAAATTTGTTCCTCTTGGCTTCTGAGGACAGGACAAGGAGTAATGGGTTTAAAGTGCAGCAGGGGAGGTTTAGATTGGACATTAGGAAAAAATTCCTAACTGTCAGGGTGGTCAAATATTGGAATAAATTGCCAAGGGAGGTGGTGGAATCTCCCTCTCTGGAGATATTTAAGAACAGGTTAGATAGACATCTGTCAGGGATGGTGTAGACGGAGCTTGATCCTGCCTTGAGGGCGGGGGGCTGGACTCGATGACCTCTTGAGGTCCCTTCCAGTCCTATTATTCTATGGTTCTATGATTCTATGACTGGAGCACCAGTGCTGGCTCCCTAATGCTGGCAGGAGGGGGACTCTGAGCCTCAGGGGCTAGATCCAGGCAAGCCCAGGGCTACATCTGCCCCCTGGGCCTGAGGTTGCCCATCTCTGCTATAGAGCAAACTCTTTCTGAGAGCCAGCTGGTTTTTAGCTCCACCTGTAGAGGCTCATACACTAAGACTAAGCTCAGGAGGTCCCTAGTGTAATGCAGGCATACTGAGATAAAAGATGTAGGAAAGCTTGCCCTGGGCTGCCTATGGTATAATTCTAGATACTACTTTAGTCTCTTCAATGTATCATTGCAGGCACTTTTGCCATGTGAGAGAGAGTTCAAAGGATAATACAATTTTTTTGTGGGGAGAGGGGAAAATGTAGAGGTCATGCAAACATACCTTCCACAGTTCTGGATCTTTTCTCTCTGCTCCTTGGCACTCTGTATCCATATTGTTTGCAAACACCACCCAAAATATTTTTAGAGGCAGTGTCTCTCAGTGCTGCTGAGGAGGTGTGTCCTACCTTAGGGAAAGATGGTCTGTAGGAATATAGAAGCAGAGGGAAAGTATTTTCAGGATCATTTGGGAATTCAGATTGTTCTAGGCTATCTGACATTTAGTTTTTATTTCACTGTTAAGTCAGGACCAATTAGTCATCTTACATGAAGTCATTTTGGATTAAGAAATACGTGGCTTATGGTATATGCTAGCCAGAGAAAGTAGTCAATACCTGTTTTCAGAACTTGTTTATAAGAGTGCTGTTTACAGCTTTCTGCAGCCATGAATTATCTATAAAATAAATTCTGAGCAAAAATATTGAGGAAAATCAGAAATAACTGGCGTGTTGCATACATTGTTGCTGAAAGAAAGCAAGGTGTTTCGCACCCTGGAGCTGGAAAATTGGGGATTAATGGCACAATCAGTATTTTACTTTGCTGTTATTTGGGAAGAATAACTATATTTGTCTGAGCTGGAATTAAATGGTGCAAGTATTCTGGTAAGAGGGAAAAAATACACAGTCATTTCTGAAGCCTAATACAGAGTTTCAGACTAGACAATTACTTGTGGTGGTTTATCTATTCCCCACTTAAGTAACCCTGTTTGATTTTATGCTGGTGGCTTTTTTTTTTCACTTCTATTTCTTCACATACGTAATGTGCTTAAAAGTTGAAATGGTTAATGCACAGCCTACGAACTCATTACTAATAATAGTAATACAAAGGAGAGGATACTGGTGGTAAAAGCAAAATGAAAACAGATTTATGGAGGTATCAGTAATGTATGTATTGTGTATGAAACGTACTCACGATACTCTGTCAAGTATCATGACATTTTTTTTCCTTCAAAAGTAGTAGCAGACGTGTGTGTTAATATTATGGGTAGCCAGACCATCTTAATAAAATTATAGACAACATTTTTCTTTGTTCCAGGTTGAGATTTAATATAAGAATGTCCATACTGGGTCAGACCTAAGGTTTGTCTAGCCCAGTATCTTGTCCTCTGATAAAGGCCTGTGCCTGATGCTTCAGAGGGAATGAACAGAACATGGCAATTATCAAGTGGTCCATTCTCTGTTTTCCAGTCCCAGCTGGAGCTAGTTATACTGTTGGCCTTGACAACATTCCCTGGCAATGAATTTCACAGTTTGACTGTGTGTTTTAAGACCTACTTATGTTTGTTTTAAACTTGCTGCCTGTCAATTTCACTGTACTTTTGTGCCATGGACTTCTGTTATTTAACCCTTCCTTCGCTTTCTCTTTACAAATCATTTTATAGACCTCTATCTTATCCCACCTGTGTCATTTTTAAAGATGAACAATCCCAATCTCTTTAATCTATCTTAATCTGAAGTTGCTTCATATCTCTAATCATTTTTGTTGTCTTTTTCGATACCTTTTCAAATTCTAATATATATCTTTTTCAGATGGGTCTATCAGAACTGCGCACAAGTATTCAAGATGCCATGGGTTTATGTAGTGACATTATGATAGTTAGTTTCTGTTAATTATCTCTTTCCTAATTGTTGCTAACGTTCTCTTTATCTTTTTTGACTATTGCCACACATTAGAAGATGGTTTTTAGAGAACTATTCCTGTTTACTCAAAGATCTTTCTTGAAATAACATCAGATTTAGACCCTATCCTTTTGTACTTATTGGATTATTTTTTCAATGTGCATGACTTTGCATTTACCAGCATTTAATTCCATCTGTCATTTGTGATCCATTAACCCTCAGATTCTTTTTAGCAGTACTGACACATAACCAATTCTCCATTTTGCATTTGGTATTTTTCTTAAGTGAAGTATTTTTGCACTTTCCTTTGTTGACCTTCATCTTGTTGAATTCAAACTATTTCTCCCTTTTGTTAAGATCACTTTGAATTTGTTTTTTAAAGTATTTTAACACCTCCCTGCTTGGTGTCATCTGTAAATTTTATAAACATGCTCTTCACTCCATTATTCAAATAATTAATGAAAATATTGAATAGTACCAGACCCAGAACAGATACCATCAGACACTACTATGTCTGCCCTCCTGGTTTAATAGGAAAGAATTGATGATTACTTTTGAATATAAGAATGGTCATATTGGATCAGACCAAAGGTCCATCTAGCACAATATCCTGTCTTCTGACAGTGACCAATGCCAAATGTCCCAGAGGGAGTGAACAGAATGTAATCATCAAATGATTCCTCTCCTGTTGTCCATTTCCAGCCCCTGACAAACAGGCTAGGAATACCATTCCTATCCATTCTGGTTAAGTATTGATGGACCTAACCTTCATGAATTTATTTAGTTCGTTCTTGAACCCTGTTAAAGTCCTTGTCTTCACAACATCCTTTGGCAAGGAGTTCTACAGGTCATTCAACTGCAACCGTTTGATAGTAATTTCATCTATACCGCATTTCTCTAATTTGTCACGTGGAACTGTCAGAATCCTTATTAAGATTAAGATGTCACATTTGCTTCTTGCCCCCATCCACTGGGTCAGTAACCATGTCATTACAAATTAAATAATTATAAATGTCAAAGTATAGGGTTTGATTTTTATGCTTGGTATAAGGCTAGAAGAATGCTCACTCAGTGTTTGTTTTTTTTCTTCAGAGTTGGTTCCTTCAATTATGAATAACTTGCTGAATCCGGATGCTATTTTTTCCAACAATGAAATGAGTCTGTCAGATATTGAAATCTATGGCTTTGATTATGACTACACATTGGTTTTTTATTCCAAACATCTGCATACTTTGATCTATAATGCTGCCCGGGATCTTCTCATTAATGAGCATCGGGTAAGATGAATGAAATAACAGTATGCCTCTTTATCTGTAGGAATGCTATGAGCAACTTCTAGTTGATAGAAGCTTAACTCCCTTTTGGTAACATCTTGTGCAGCAGTTGCTTACAGACCACAAAGTTCCTGATTCAGTGCAGCTTTAGTATTGTGTAGAATGCAGACAGTCTAGGAATGGGGAGGAAGACACTCTTTGTTTCTGTCTGTCAGCTAGGAGAGACATCTTCTGATCTGAAGATTCTTAGTTGGCTGTATTTTAAGCAGAAGTCACTTAAAGTACTCTTACAAATTCAATTAATAATTTCCATTTGGAATATTTTACAACCCCTAATGCAGACTGAATGGAAATTGTATCGAGTGTTTCCAATCTGTATTTCAGTCTGAAGATTAACAGCTATATATAAATATCTATAAATATCTCTGGACTAACAGACAAAGTTAAAACTTTCCATAAACACACAACGTAGAGCCCCTAAAATTCTGTAAGATTTTTTTTGTGGAAACTTTTGTGGAAACTTTTGCAGATTAAGTTAGCAAATCATATTAGAGATCATTTTTTTGGCCATAGAAACGAACATATTGCAGTAGCAATGGGATTGCATGTTTGTAGAATCTTCTCTGCTACAGTGTTCCACATGGCAGGAGAATCAAAATGTGTTACATATTATAACCACAATACCAGTTGAAGCTTGAAATTGGAAACTAGTTCCCTATGGGTAGCATTAGTCACTTACAATATGATGTAATGCTTGAAGCCACCTGTTGAGAGATATGGTTTCCCATAGGACTATATCTTTTCAACCCAAGGGAAAACCAATCTCTCCAGTATCTCTCTAGCTGTAGTGACCTTATCCTGCAGCTGAAGCTTTTTAGGCAACAGAGGCAAGATCATCCTCTCTTCATCAATGTAAAAGATGGCTTATTTTTGCCACTAACACATATCCTGGCTAGGATAAATAAAAATAGAAAATCCTGATGTAGGCAGCATAGAATCTAGAAATTATATTTAAAAGTAAAAATTCAATGAATAGCGATTACCCCGGATTAATTAATGAAAAATTAAGTTTTGATGAATTCAAATTGGATTTGATTTATATATTAACGATCTTCACAAGATATGGAATCTTGGAATCGGGCCACATGTCTTGAGTGTCTTCATCTCTTATGTTTCAAATCAAACTTTTGTTTTGATGCATTGGCCTGTTGCTGCATAACAAAACCCTAGGTGTGGGCACTTTGTTAATCAGCGCTCTGACAGCTGAATCTCTTCTGAGTGGCTGCACCAGTGCCCAAAGAGCACTGGTCATGAATACTTAGAAACGTCACAGGAGTTAGTGACTGCATGTGCATCCACTCTGCAAATGGGGCCACTTTTCCTTACATGCCTAACTTTAGCCACTCATGTTTGAAGATTTGAGACTTAGATTTTTTTCCAGGTGTTCTTCCCAATTCTTGTATCTGAGTTGGAGAGACTTTCAAATGTACATCACCAGCATACTGAAGGGCATACGTCAGTGAATATTAAAAGTCTACATGTGAAGCAAAGCTTTTTCAAATTAGAAAAACAAATCTTGGGTTTGTAAATTTAAATTAACCCTTACTTTTTATTTTTAGTATCCTGCAGAAATAAGGAAGTATGATTATGATCCCAATTTTGCAATAAGAGGACTTCATTATGATGTGCATCGGGTAGGTATAAATGATGTGGTGAGTTATATGGTACTGAATACATAGGTTCTGAAAATAAATATTGCATTCTACAAACATCATCAAAGGTTTATGCTGACATGTAGGCATTTTGTGGTCCTCCCCTCCCCCATGTTTTAAAGACCAGTTTTGTCAAAGCTTTTCCAACAAATCATGTTGGAAGAGAATAAATACAATGCCAGTATTATTAGGGAAAGTTATTTAGTAGAATCTTAGACTATTAGAACTAGAAAGAACCTTGGGAAGTCAAACACTTCTCCTAACCCCTGCACTTCCCTCCCAACTGTGCTACCAGTGTGCCTACCACACTGCCTCCCTGCCTGTACCACCCAACCCCTTAGGCCAATGGCTCCTCATGCCTCACCCAGAGATTTCCACCACAGACCGCCACATACTGCTCAATGCCCCTCACAACCCTCCACAGCTGCCCAGCACCTCATTCCTGAGGGCATTCAGCACCAGAAATTCTTGCATGATATTTTAACATTGTGTACATTTTATTTGTCAATAAATAAATGTGGAGGCTCCAGCATGGCAGTGGCAAACATGAGCCACTGGCGGCATGGAGGTGGGACATTATACTACAGTGCTCCCCTTTCCTCCCCTGCTAGGATAGGGACTTGGCAGTGAGGTACCTCTGTGTGCATGTCAGAAGGCCACAGGGAAGTGCTTTAGATGATGGCTGGGGTATCAGCCATGATCCAAAATTTGAATGACAAAAAAGAAATGGCTCATACCAATGACTAAGTCCAGCCCTCAGCCTGCCCTGCTCACTTCCCAAATAGCCTTTGCCTAAGCCTGAAAAGCATAAGAAAAGGAATTCTGTTCAGGTACCAGGCTTTTTTTGTCCTTGATTGACACACCTGGTTGCCCCAGACAGCTCAGTGGGATTGTACTGGGTGTCACTCCGCGCACAGTTTCAATGATGCCTTAACCTTGGGGCTGGAGCCATAAGCCAACCAAAGCCTCATTTGAGCAGCAGTGGCTCTCTCCCTTTTTAAAGGTAGTTTTAAAGATTTTTTGGGGGTATGGGGAGGCAAGGAAAAATGCTGCGTTTTTGAAGGGACCTTTAGAGTCCCACTCTACATTGTTTAGATCTCTCTCTCATTCATTCATTCATTCATTCATTCATTCATTCATTCATTCATATATATTCAAAATGCTGCCAGCTGGAGAGACAGACCTGGACACCCCTGGATCCACAAGGGGGGAAAAGTCTCTTTTCTCTAAATAAAAGTTTTCAGCTACTCAAGCCTTGTCATGAGCAAGTCCAACTTCTTCCCCAGATACCAAGTTGCTGACTCCCTTGCATTCTGCAGCCCTGATTGCTGTTTTTCTGGTCCAAGTATATTCCCCTGTCTCCTCCCAGCCCATCTCTACTGTGGAAGGCAGGAGAGGAAAAAGTCCAAAAGGGATCCTTGGCCTCAGGGCTTGAATATCAGAGAAGAGGAAGGCAGAGTGAAAAGGAGACTAGAGAGATTTCAGGAAGTTGCTGACAGGATAGGGCACGTGGGCAGAAGAGGGGCAGGTGCAGCGTGGAACAGCTGCTCTCCCCCAGGGGCACCAGCTTACTTCCCAAGAGGTCCTAGCATGTTCATTTGCTGCTAGCTCACTGAGCCAGACAATGAACCTCCCTGCTCTTACTTTCCTCCAGTCTGGTTCTTCCTCCCTGCCGCTCCCTCAAATCTTGTGCCCGGCGCTACTTCCTGAGCTCAATTCCTTCCTCCAGATATCTCTCCACACTCTGTTCCCAGCCTTGCCTGGCCCCAGCCTGGCTCCCTCAGCTCACTCGCATGCAATGCTCCTGGCCCTTGCTGGCCCTGTGGGGCCCTGTCCCTGCTGGAGATGGAGCAGCTCAGACTGGGTGGGTCTCACTCCACCCAGCTTTCGGCTCTCCAGCAGGGGTGTGCTGAGTAGAACTGGAGTCCTCAGCTTTGATTGTAATCCTGTGTCATTTAAAAGTTAAGTTTCTACTGCCTTTTACAAGCTTGGAATACAATTCTTTTGAGAAAGTACTCTGTTGCTCTTCACAAACCGCTGTGATGGGTTGGGTCACAGGGAACCCTTTGAGGTTGTCACTTGATGTGCTGAAGTACCACTGAGCGAGCTTGCCTGCCTGCCCTCTGGACTTAAGACTCTAAAAAAACTTGTTGCATACAACTTCCAACCCTAGCAGTAGTTCTAATTCTCTTTTCTCACAAGCTGGGAAGCCTCCCAACTTGGTGCTAATCCTTCCCTCCGTTCAGTCTGAGATGTTTCCAGCAGTCATTGTGGGTGATAAGCAGGGGTGTCCTGGCATCTGGCAGCAGCCCCTATTGTTTGGTTTCCCACCTTTATATCCCTAGTGCCAAAGGTGGGAATCCTTTGTGTTCAGTTTAAACTTTCCACACACCCATGGAAAAGTACAGCCTCTAAAATGGGTTCCAGCAACAGGTCACATGTCTTGGCAGGACCAACCGTAGTCCAGGTTTACAGGAAAAGGAAAACTACTCACAGATTGTTGTCCTGGGTACTGAGCCACTAAACTCCTTGAGTACTAATGGTCCTCTCTTAATACATCTAGATTATTAAACGGGTTTACACTTCATATTCCTAATGTGGAACAGAGGAATCATACACCCTGCACATTCAGCAGATTATAAGTTTTCTAATGACAAGATGTATTTTGCATAAAGCATCTTCCAATTATGCATATTAATGAACGTAATTCCATAAAGAATATGGGGCGCAGTGTCACAAAGACTTTGTGTCTATTTCAATTCAAATGATCCATTTCCGAGCAAGAAAGTTGTATTTGTGACAGATACAATAATTATTGCTTTTATAACTACATATTAAACTGCTTTTATGAAATGTAATTTGTCTGAATTTTTTTCCCAAGGCATTATTGATGAAGATTGATGCTTTTCACTATATTCAATTGGGAACAGTGTACAGGTAGGTTGAATTATTGCTTAGTTCATATAAAATACAGTTCTGTTTCTGAATCCAGGGAATGCTCTTCTTAAAGTACATTGAAGTGTCAGGCTAGCTGCAAAGTAGCTCAGTGTATGTTGTATAGTCTACTACTGGAAAGCATGGATACACTAGTGTGCTCATTACTAGTTGAACCAAAAGAAGTGATTCTCTAGGGAGAGCTGACTGGTCACATAGTGCTGACTCTGCACCTTGTCCCCAGCTGCTAAATTTATTGAAAGACGGCTAAAAATACACTGAATGCTTCTTCAGTATTAGCTTTCTGTGTGAGTAGTTGCAGCAGAGACATTGCAATCTCAAGTGAGGAAGGAGGCTCTCTCTATTATGATATGGGTAATTTGACAAAAAAAAAGTTAAGATTATTTTCCCAAAGTAGCACAGGGTGGAAAAAAACATGGTATTGGAATGTGAACCATCAAATATTCCTGCTTAAGGAAAAAAAAAATCTGTGAATGTTCATTCATATTTTAGCTTCAGAGCTTCTCTCTGTATGTTTGTGTCAGTTAATGAGATACTTGGTAGATAGGTTATTGTAGTACTCTTAATAGATGACTCCCTTAGAGTGGCTGAAAGGTGAAGACAGGGGTGGATCATTCCAAGTGTCTTGTTCTGTACACGTCCTGGAAGGTATGTTACTGACCTCTGTTGAGGAAGGCTACTGGGCTCGACAGCCTGTTGGTCTGACCCAGTATGCCTATTTATGGTAGAGTCTCTCAAAAATATGAGAAAATAGAAGGCGGTGTGGTGTAGGGATGTAAGTGACTAGTCGATTATCCGATAAGCAAAAGCTTATTGGCTAGTCAAGGGATTAGTCGACTAGTCACTTTTCTCTCTTTCATTCCCCTCCCCGTCCCCCCGCTGTGTCTATCAGAGGCAGCAAGGTGGGTGAGCAGGAGCCGGTGCTGAGGGGAGCCGGTGCTGAGGGGAGCTGGCTTAAAAGCTGGTCTTCTCCCTCCCCCCTCAGCACCATCTCCGTGGGGGGCAGGGTAGGCGGGGTAGTGGGTACTGGGTGTAAGCCGGGAATCAGCTCATTCCCAGTCGCATCTAGTTCCAGACACGCCTCTGCTTTTTAAATGTATTAAGAGTTGACAGGCTCTTAATACATTTAAAAGGCTAAAGTGCAATGAGGGGGGGACCCAGCATGAACTGGTACAGCTGATTCCTGGCTCATGCTGGGTTCCTCCTGCTGGCTTTTAATCCATTTCAAAGGCAGAGCTACACTGGGATTAGCTCTCAGATCAGGAGCTAACCCTGCTGGGGCTCCCTGCTTATCGACCAATCGATTAGTTGATGAAATATCCATCAACTAGTTGATTAAACTAAATTTAACATTCCCAGTGTGGTATAATATAAAGGCTTTAATGGAGTCATCCTTATACTCGAAATAGCCAATTAATGTGTGTTAGTTATCGGAGGGCCAGCAAAACCTTTTAACCACACCCTCACATGTTCAGTGTGTGTGAGAGTTATCTATTATTCCGCAGAACCTCGTAACCTATCTTGGGGTGCCTTTTATAACTGCAGCTTCCCACTGGGCGGTTGAGGAAACTCCTCCCTAGGAAGGTACATAAACAAAACCAAGGACCTTTTGTGCAATGAACTAAAGCTGGGGATTTGAGGCTCCCAAATCTATTCCAGCAATGCAGCGGGATAACAGATCTTAGTTGTAACACTTCTGTATATTAGAAAAAATACACTTGCCCAGGATCTTGCTTCATCTGGATCATGTGGTGTCTTCTAGAGAGAGAAGGAGGAGATACGTTTCTGACAGGTTTATTTTATTGCCTTTTAATTTTTTTTAAAAGGTAGTTGTATAGAACTTTCCAGAGGTTTTGACTATTGGTGTAAATGCTGATTGGATTGATTAGAGGCTAGATGAAGTGATTAAAGGTTCATTGTAATTTCATTGATCATGTAACTGTGCAGTGCATCGCCATCTCACATGCAGTTTTCATATTTATATAAATTAATACGTTTACTCAGAGTTAAACATACCCTTTGCTATCTTTGAGCCTTGTCTGCATGAGGATTTTCTGCAGTACTCATGTTGGTGTCATTCTACCAAAAGCTTATTCCCACTGTCCTGTAGCACACCAGCAGGAGCGTAGGTTAGCCATGGTGACTGTTGTACCTTACTCTGAAAACAGGGCAAAAGAAACTCTGTAAGTACACAGCTAATCTGAGAACTGTGGTGATAAAATAGATCCCTTTGGCAAAGCTAATCTTAACCTTTTCTTCTGCACTCATAATTGAGCATGCTCTTTTGTGCTGTGTCAACATGGTATACAGGCAGTCCCCGACTTACGCGGATCTGACTTACGTCGGATCCGCACTTACGAACGGAGCTTTCTCGCCCCGGAAGTCGGGGCGAGAGAGCCCCGTTCGTAAGCTGCTCCGGTTCCCCTGGTCTGCTGGAGACCGTCTCCAGTAGACCAGGGGCACCGGGCGGGTTCCCGCGCTTCTGAGGCTTTGCCAGAGCAAAGCCTCAGAAGCGCGGGAACCGCTGCTGCTGCCCCTTGAGACCCAGTGCCTGTGGTCTGCTGGGGACGGTCCCCAGCAGACCACAGGCACCCAGACTGAAGCCGCAGCCGCGGGGGGGTCCCGCGCCTCTGAGGCTTTGCCAGAGCAAAGCCTCAGAGGCGCGGGGAACCGCCGCTGCTGTCGCTTCAGTCAAGAAGCGGCAGCAGTGGCGGTTCCCCGCGCCTCTGAGGCTTTGCTCTGGCAAAGCCTCAGAGGCGCGGGACCCCCCCGCGGCTGCGGCTTCAGTCCGGGTGCCTGTGGTCTGCTGGGGACCGTCCCCAGCAGACCACAGGCACCCAGACTGGAGCGGCAGCAGCGGCGGTTCCCCGCGCCTCTGAGGCTTTGCTCTGGCAAAGCCTCAGAGGCGCGGGACCCCCCCGCGGCTGCGGCTTCAGTCCGGGTGCCTGTGGTCTGCTGGGGACCGTACCCAGCAGACCACAGGCACCCAGACTGAAGCCGCAGCCACGGCGGAGTCCCTCGCCTCTGAGGCTTTGCCAGAGCAAAGCCTCAGAGGCGCGGCACCCCGCTGCCGCTGCGGCTCTGCTCCCCGTGTCCCTGGTCTGCTGGGGGGGGGGGGGGGCGCGAAGCTAGTGTGCTCCCCCCCCCCCCCCCCCCCCAGCAGACCAGGCTTTTGTTTTGGACTCTGGGGCAGAGCAGCTGGGGCGCTGCCGATTGGTCCTGCAGCGCCCGTGGGCACTACTGGACCAACCCGGCAGCACCCCAGCTGCTCTGCCCCAGGTCCTGATTCAGCCGCTGCTGGTCAGTTTCAGCAGCGGCTGAATCAGGACGCCTGGGGCAGAGCAGATGGGGTGCTGCTGGGTTGGTCCAGTAGCACCCCAGCTGCTCTGCCCCAGGCGTCCCCAAGTCAGCTTCTGCTGAAACTGACCAGCGCTGACTACAGGAAGCCCCAGGCAGAGTTGCTCTGCCCCGGGCTTCCTGGAATCAGCTGCTGATCAGTTTCAGCAGCAGCTGACTTGGGGACGCCTGGGGTTCTTAAGTCAGAACTGGCGGTCAGTTTCAGCAGTGTCTGAATCTGGACGCCAGTTCCGACTTACATACAGATTCAACTTAAGAACAAACCTACAGTCCCTATCTTGTACGTAACCCGGGGACTGCCTGTAATGAGTATTTTCAAACATGCACTTAACAAGTACCTATTGTCTACAGGTAGGTTTGTAATTAATTATCTCATGATTCACAAACACTCTGTTTAGTGACACTCCAGCCAGGCTTGTCTGGAAATTAGAACATGAATCATGAATTCTGTTCTTTGCTCTGTTACTGAATTACTACACCTTAGGCAAATAGTTTAACGTCTTTGTTTCTGTTTGATTATCCATACTGTAAAATGGATGAGGATAAAGAATACTTCACATTTCTTATATTTTCTATCTCAAATGCTTTTAGAATCTCCTATTGGTTTTTAAAATCCAGTGTTTATCACTCAGGTAGGTTAAAACAGGAAGCTGAGGTGCAGAATTCACTTAACTTACATTGGGTACTACAATAAATCTGTGGCAGATCCAGACTGATTTCCTGATTTTCATTCTGATTTTTTTTTTTTTTAACCACAAGACTTTTTTAATCTTCTCACTACTTCTTCCTATGGGGTTGTGTGTGTGTGTGTGTGTGTTGTAAGTTTACTAATATGTCTGAAGTACTCAGATGTTCATAAAAGGTGTTCGATACTTTAAGTGATAGTGGTAGAGAAATAGAGCTATATAATAGCTTGGACAAATTTAGACTTTCTTTTTTGTATCTAATATGTTTATCACAGTTCATTATAACTTCAACTCAATGAGACTTAACTATATTAGGGTTAAAAAGAAATCTGGTTATTACTTTAGTTAAGAAGGTTGCATTTTTTTTTTTTGGCCTCAGTTCTTCAAGGTCACATTGCAGAATAATCTGGTTAAACACTATTGCATCATCTGTACCTCATGAAACACAAGCAGAGAGGGAATTACACTTTATTGAGAAACTAGACGCTGTAACTGCTCTGTACAAGCCCTGGAGGTTAGTTTTCTGATGAAACAAAAAACTTGGTGAAACTAGAATGGGTTTCATGTGTGTCAGTTTGTTGCAGTGTTACTTGTTTGGGGAGTTAACAAGACTGGTCTTCAATTTAAGTAAGACTAAGTGTTTTCTTATGGGAAACCATCTGATTGTGTGGTGGTGGTATTTTAAGTAGTTCAGGACCTTACTCTGTATATGCAGCCTGGCTTTCATAAAGTAATTACCTTGACATTTCTGGTTGGTCTTTTAACCTGAAACTAATGTTGATCTTGCCAGAGGACTCAGTGTTGTCCCAGATGAAGAAGTCATTGCAATGTATGATGGTTCCCATGTCCCCTTGGAACAAATGAGTGACTTTTATGGAAAGGTAACTATTTCTGTTTTTTAAAACTTACTAACTGAAACCCCATATATGCTACTGACTAATGTTATGTTTTCAAAATATTTGTTACATTTGTGCCTGTGGCCCCATTGTTGTAGGTGCAATACGAACACATAGTTAACAGACAGTCCCTTCCTCGAAGGGATTGCAATTGACATAGACAAGACAAGGAGTAGGAGAAAAGTTTATAGTTATCATTTTACAGATGGGGACCAGAGGCCTAGAAAGATTAAGTGAGTTGACCAGTCTCTCTCAGGAAGTGTATGGCAGTGCTGGAACTCCCCCCACTCAATATTCTGAAGTTCTCTTTTTGTACCTTAACTGTAAGACCATCCTTCTTTCTGGTTGGCATGAAGGTTTAGCTAATGGTGCAAAGACTTGTTTGCTAGTTAGACTGGTATGGAGGCCACTAATAGCCAAGAAGAAGGTTTCAACTTGAATTTTACTTTAAGGATATTGGTGCTCTCTCTGGTGGGTCTGTCACCTTCTTGTTTGGCACCAAGCCACTGTTGATGCCTTTAGGGGCCCATGAGTAACCACAAAGCGCTGTAGAGGAGTGTGACTTATTTCTCCCCCCAACTTCTTGGTGCTGAGAATTCTTCCTCTGTGCTCCCGTTTTCTCTCAGCCCAAGGAATTAAAAACTAGACTCTCTCAACTCTGGTAGTGAAGAAGCAAGACCTGAATGTTTTGTTTTACATCTTTCATGGCATTGTTGTAGTCTCAAAGGAGCTGTTTATTCTTCTGGGGTTAGCTTGCATGCAACTCCAAGCAAAACATGCTTATTTTCTCTCTGTGCATGGCCCTTTTGGGAGCAGTTGGGTTTATTTACTTCTGTATTCTGTTTTATCAAGTAGGGAGATTTTTAATTGCATTTAGCTTTTATGTCCTATAATAATAGGCTCTTGGCTTTTTGTTTACAATATCTTTTTTTTTTCTTTACCACTTATCTTCAAGAACCACTTAAAAGAAGAAAAATATTTTGGAGTCTTAGGGCTGCTCTGCACTGAAAACTTATATTGACATACCTACTACTATAAGGGCTGTGAAAAATCCACACCCTTGAGAGATGTAGCAAACCCAACCTAAGCACCAGTATAGATAGCGCTAGGAAGATGGAAAAATTCTTCCATTGACCTTGCTACTTCTTGGGGAGCTAGCTTAACTAAAGTGATGTGAGAACACCTGTTGCTGTAGTAAGTATCTACACTTAAATTCTACCAAGATGGTTTTTCAGGTACATTAGTTGTCTTTAGCCTTTTCAATATGTAGGAGAAACAGACTGCAAAATTCTAGACAAAGGGGTCTGGGAGGCATCATATGACACGATTATTTAAGCACCAAGCTTGTAAACACGTGGTGCTATTCCTAAATGGAATCACTGGTCCTTAAAGTTAGAAGTATTCTGCTTTTAATTTATCTTAATGATGTGTGGGGTTTCCCCTTTTATTAGTGTAAACCAAATTCTGCAGCAGTAAAATACAGATAGAAATACTTACCAAAACTAAATGCTATAAATCGAATAGAGCCAGATTCATTGCCAATTTTTTTATGCTGACACATGTCCTTATTTGCAGAGTTCACATGGAAGCACAATGAAACAGTTCATGGATATATTTTCATTACCAGAGATGACTCTCCTTTCTTGTGTGAATGAATATTTTCTGAAGAACAACATAGATTACGAACCTGTTCATTTGTACAAAGATGTCAAGGTATTCACTTTATGGGCACCTCCATAATTTTGCTTTTCTTTTATGACAACTCAAAGAAAAAATCTCCAGCTTTTTATGATGCTCCAGTTTTACAGATTAGTGCATTTACAATAAGAACTGCAAAAACCTATGGAAAAAGATGGAAGAACTTAAAAATCCTTGAAAATTTTTAGACACCTTTTATTAGAATTCTAGTATATTTTGGAGGGTGTGTCTGTATATCTGGGTTGAGAGGAGAATGGGAAAGGATGTAGAAATAAGTTTCACTTCCATGTGAAAAATATTTTGCTGGATCAGCATGTGAGACTATGCTATTAGATATTCTACCAATAAGGAATGGAAGAGTCAATGAGAATTCAATATAAAGTGTCCATGTGCACAGTCTTCATTTTTTGGGGGTATCCTCGAATAGCAGACAGTTGAGCAACTCTGCTTTCCTGAGTTCTAGTGAGGCATCTAACATTTTTTTCTTAGAAAGAAAAGAGAGAGGCCGTGATATAATGTAGGACCAAGCAAGTCCTGAGCCTCTCCTATGTGGAACAGTTTGATGGTGATTCTGCCATCTGCGTGTGTGTGGGCTAGGAAGTATGGGGCCTTGGGCACAAGTAGTGGGGTTGGAGGCAGCCAGCCCTCAATGCTGTCCAGAGCGTGCCAGTTCCGCCAGCCCTCAGAGCTGTCCAGAGCATGCTGCGTGGGGCTCCATCAGTGATTTAGGCAGCCAGAGCCACAGGCCCTTTTGAATTACGGGGCCCCAAGGCAGTTGCCATCTTTACCCTGTCGGTGGGCCTGACCATCTCTAACCTACTTAAATTTTTAAAATCTAAAAAAATTTAGTTTTGTAATTTTGTATTCTTGTATCTAGTCCAGTATTACAGTTGTGGTCCAGTAGCACAGATTTTTACCTCAAATCTACAACTGTGATGTTGTGTCATGTTTATGTGTGGTGTATCTAAAAGTACATTGTCACCTTTCCCCATTAGACAAGAAACATTTTTAACAAACTCTGTAGCTCACATTAAATTTTTTTGGCATTATCAGGCTTCCATCTATTTTGAGACGTCCTGAAGGTTTCCCAAAACCTCCAATTCTCCAGCTTCCGCTTTAGCATGTAGAAATATTTACTTCATCTCCCTTCTAAAAATCCACTTTATTTTAGATAGCACATAGTGGCAGTAACACGGTCCCACCAGGAAGGCTCTG
The DNA here is from genome assembly GCF_049634645.1 of Pelodiscus sinensis. Classification (NCBI taxonomy): domain Eukaryota; kingdom Metazoa; phylum Chordata; order Testudines; family Trionychidae; genus Pelodiscus; species Pelodiscus sinensis. The sequence goes on from NC_134711.1 coordinate 98,406,627, forward strand.
GTATAGCTCAAGCTAAGGAAAGTAGCCAAATAACTTCAGACTTCTTTTTTGTTTCTTTACTTAAACTTTTAGCTTCTTTCATTGGCTCATAAATCTCTCATTTAATTACAAGTTAGTTGGGACTGATCCTAATCTGAGGAACTAGAAGATTTCAGTTTCCTCAGGAAGAAAGGAATGCATATCACATTGCAGGTCAACAGAAATCTGCTGTGCCTTGCACACCACTCAGGGCCCCAGGTCCACATTACCCTGAAAGATGCTGTATTGCAATCCGCAGTTATGTAAGGCTTCTGTTGCACTAAGGTCTCAACTTCTGGGAAGTATGAAAATGATCCTATCTTGGGCCATGTCTATACCTACCTGCAGACTGATGCTCTGGAGATGGATCTTTCGGTGTTCAATTTAGGGAGTCTAGTAAGGACCCACTAAATCAAATGCTGAGGGTGCTCCCATTGGTGCTAGTATTCCTACTCCTTATGAGTAAGGGAAGTAGACAGGAGCATTTCTCCAGTCAACCTCCTGCTGTGGGGACGGCACCAAAGTTCAGTTCAAGGTACTAGGGATATTACAATGTGTTTATTAAATGTAAACTGCTGAAATGAGCCTGGGCTCATCCGTTAACCTTCAGTTTCATGCGGCCCACTTCCCTCCACTGGGAAAGCCGGTTTTTAAGCTGGCTCCCTATGTATATCAGCTCCCACGGAGCTGGCTCCCCCACCTGCCATGCTGCTGTCTCTGATACAGAAGCAAGCAGTGCTGGAGGAGGGGGCAGGTGGGAGCCAGTGCTCGCACGGAGCCAGCTTCCCCTCCCCCCACATGTAAATGTGTAACCATTGACATTTTCAGCGGTTACATGTTTACCTAAATAAAAGCATTTTAACATCCCAACCTCAGAGTATAATCTTATTCTTAGGCCAAGTCTACACCAGAGGACGTGTTTAAATCAAGGAACACAACTCCAGCTATTTTAATTGTGTAGCTGGAGTTGATCTACCTTGATTCAAATTTGGCACTGTCCCCACAGCGTGAGGTCAATGGGAGAAATGCTCCTGCCAACTTCCCTTACTGCTTGTTGAGGAGTAGGAGTGCCAGCGCTGACGGGGACGTCCTCGCCATTCTATTTAGCAGGTTTTCACTAAACTTGCTAAATTGAACACCAGAAGATTGATTTGCAGAGCATCAATCTGCAGGGAAGCATAGAAGTGGTCTTAGTGAAGTAGCAATTTACACATAGTGAAGATTGCATGGTAACATTGTTTTTAGGGGAAATAAAGAGCATAAATAAGTTGATTGCAATCAAAGCAATATGTAGATTTTCATATTTGAAATAGCATTTATAAATACGAAATGTTTATCTTGATCTCTGACAGGATTCAATCAGAGATGTCCACATCAAAGGCATAATGTACCAAGCAATTGAAGCAGATATTGGTAAGATATTGGTACATGAGATTGCATGTAAGGATAACTTTTTTTTTTCCTCCATGATTTTGTTTCTTTCTCACGTTCTTTATAACTAAAAATCTTGAGGTGGGGGGATATCTTCAGCTTCACATGTCTCCCTTGGATTTTCTTCATTAAGTATATCCTGCACTCATCACAAGTTCTGGATTTTTTTTCCTAGTGAAAGTAGCAAAGTATTCTCTTAAAATTGGTGTTCAGCATAAAATTGAAATTAACATTTTCCCTAGAGAAGTACATCTGCTATGCTGAGCAGACCCGTGCAGTGTTAGGAAAGCTGGCTGATCATGGCAAGAAGATGTTTCTCATCACAAACAGTCCCAGTAGCTTTGTGTAAGTTTCCTGCCATTTACCATGTAACCATACTTGTAAAACGTTTTAAAATCAGGGTAGTTTTATTGTTTTGTCAGCTCACTGCTGCCATAGATCATTGCTAATGCTGCTGTTTGTTCTCTAGGGACAAAGGTATGAAATTTATCGTTGGAAAGGATTGGAGAGACCTCTTTGATGTAGTCATTGTACAGGCTGACAAGCCAAACTTCTTCAATGATAAAAGAAGGTGGGTCTCCTTTTAATGTAGCCTGGCTCAAGGAATTGACTCCATGTAAGATTATATAACATATTATGAAATATTTTAAATCATCTGTAATATACAGATGAAATTGCATTTGAAACCTGTTTATATGGTCATGAACTAATGCAGGATTACAACCCTGGATCCTGAAATAACAGCTGATAGTGTTGGGAGTAGTTAGCTCCAGTATTTTGTGTGGGATTGCTGGACTGTGTAAGGCAGGGGTTGGGAACCTTTTTTGGGTTGGGGGCCGCTGACCCACGGAAAATAAAAATCAGTTGGGGGCTGCACACACATGAGAAGCAACCCCCCCCCCACCCTCACTGACGTAGCCCCCAACACAGAGAGAGAGAGAGACTCCAGAGCCTAGGCGCCCCAGCCTAGTAGACTGTACTCAATCCCTGGGGTGGGGCAGCATGGGGTGGGAGCAGGCTGGAATGCCAGCGCACGTTCCCCAATGCTAGGGAGGGAGTCCTGAGCCCTGGTGGCTGGATCCAGGCAAGCTGGGGGTTGAATCTGGCCCCCAGGCCTGAGGTTCCCCACCCCCGGTGTACAGGTAGCAGGACTTTTCCATTATCACTTGGTTTTACAATGTGTTTGAGTGCTCTTGTTTTCCAAGTCAAAAGGGCTTAGCACCTTACCGGATTGGGCCTTGAGTTTGGAGGCATTCTTACAGACCTATCTTGCATTAGGTGAGAGGCATATAAGAACAAAGGGTATGTCTACACAGCAGTGTTATTTCAGAATAACTGATGTTGTTCTAAAATAACAAAGAGTGTGTCTACACTATGCGCCTTTCTTTTGAAATAATGTCGAGTTGGAGGACTACTTACTCCGACTCATGGTAACGGTCATTTTAGAAGAGTAAGGGAAGTCGAAGGAAGAGTGTTTTTACTTAGACTTCCTGCTGTGTAGACCGTGCCAAAAGCCAGTTTAAACTACAGCCACTCCCTGACTTACGAATACACCGAATTACGACCATCCGTACTTACAACCAACCTCCCATTAACCCCATTATAACATTTTCGAGTTGAGCACCATGTTTGTCAAGTTTTTTTTGAACAGCATGGGCAGCGCATTTAAGGGTATTTCCGACTTACAACCAAATCGAGTTACGACCAGGTGTTAGGAACGTAACCCGTTCGTAAGTCGGAGACGGTCTGTATTTTGACTTCAGCTACACAATTGATGTAGCTGAAGTTGCGTAGCTTATTTCGTCTTTAGCCCTGCTGTGTAGACGTACCCAAACTGATTTGTCTGGAGTCCCTGGACTGACTTTTACTGAATCAAATAATTTAGACTGTGCTGTCTATATGCATATGTTCCTGTTTGTCTTTTAAAAAGACTAGTTACTTTATGCTTTTGTATAATTTGGAGGGAGTTTTCTACCCTTGCTGTGATGTTCTTAATTATTCTACTCTTAATTAAATAAAAAAGTAAAAGAATTAGTTCTAGATATTCCTTTTGCTTTGTGTGTATAAAACATATAATCTTCCCCTCTTTCCTTCTTAATTTTTATTCTCTTTGCACCTCAACCTACTTTACCAGTAGGACAGTGCCACCCCCTGAACAGGAAGGCAGATTTTGGGTCTTAACACTGAATGCTCATAAAATGCAGGTGAAAGCAAACAATAAATGTTTTACTGAGAACATTTTCTTAAACTTTGGTATACCAAAGTCAGTATAATATTAAAATACATTGGCTGCAACAGCTAAAGTTTGGAGTCTCACTTTTGGTTTTGAGAAAGTTTGGTGTATATTGTCCTATTTTTAAAAAAATGGTAGTTATTAATATTTCCCTAAACCCTCCCCCACCCCAGCTCTTAAAGTGGTAGCCTTGCTATGACAGTGTGACAATTCTATACAATTCTGCTGTTTTAGACCTTTTCGGAAGGTGAATGAAAGGGGAGTGTTGCTTTGGGACAAAATTCATAAATTGCAGAAAGGCCAGATTTACAAACAGGTACACTTCCAATAATCCTTCCGTTACATATCTAGAGTTCATATCCAGTTCTTAGAATCTTATGTTTCTGTAGCCTTCGTAATAGTTTTTAAAAGTGGTTTAATGTGCTGAGAATAATTATATTTGTAAATGAATAAACTTTAATAAACTCCATTATTGGAGTTGTAAACTTTCAGCATACTAGGTCATGTTTATTGTAAGTGTGATTAAATCTTGCATTATAACAAAAATGGCTTGTATAATTTTAAGATCTAATAGTATTTAATGATTGAGAGTGTGACTTTAAAAAAAAAATATTTTCATATTATAATAAATATTGGTTTTGTTTTTAAACTTGCCATATTTTCCTCTGTTCTTTAACATTAAGGTTGTATATACTTTAGTGCACACATTTTGCTGGTGTTTTTTTTATTTTCCTTCTGCAGGGTAACTTATATGAATTTCTAAAGCTTACTGGATGGAGGGGTTCCAAAGTTCTGTACTTTGGTGACCACATTTATAGTGATCTAGCAGTAAGTAATTATGTTTCTATTGAGCTCTATAAAAGAAAAAGAAGCTAGCACCCTTTTTTCTAGATTTGAGAAGCCAGTTAATATTACAGACATGATGTTTCTAAATACAGGTTGTACTTCTGAAAACCAGCACACTCTCGTCTGGTAACATCTGTGATCTGGATGCTCTCGTCTGGTAACATCCATGGTTCTTCTGGAACACGGATGCTCCCAGACTAGAGAGCCCGGGAACGCAAGGACAAGAGGGCCAGCCAAGGCTGGGAGCCAACAGGGTTGGCAGCTCAGGACCGGGGCCAGAGTATCCCAGCAGCGCAGGGCCAGGGACAGAGTGTCCCCCGACAGCCCATGGGGAAGTGGGGCTGGAGCCCCATGGCAGGAGCCAGTGCCTGTGTCACTCAGGGAGCCCGCAGCAGCTGGGCAAGCAGCCCAACCAAATTGGCGGCAGCAGGCGATGGGCCTGGAGGCCGGTGGCAAGGGACCTCCCCGGTCTGACAAATTGTTTCATTCGGGACCAGTCAGGTCCTGATGGTGCTAGACCAGGGAGGTCCAATCTGTATTACATTTTAAAACTGCTAGGCTTATAGAAATAAACAAAATCAAACTACATTCCTGTAATAAAAATTAGGGAGGTTAGATAGCGATGAATTGAATTGCAGTATAACTGCACAAAATATTATCCATTACACAACTTTTTGACGGCCCCGGAGGGGCGGGGCCAGCAGCCAGTGTGCTCCCAGCCCCACTCTGATGCAGAGGCCACAGCGTGGCAGCGGCCTCTGTCTGCAGGGGGTCCAAGTTCCCCACAGACAGATGCTGCACCTGAATCCCACGGATGCAGCCTCCCCTGCCTTAAAAGCCAGCTCCCCATGGGTATCTCCCATCTGTTCTCTACCCCCACCTCCATGCTGCTGCCTCTGATAGGGATGTAGGGTTGCCAGGTGTCCGGTATTGAACAGGCCAGGCTGGTACTTTCGCCTCCTGTCCGGTGGTAAAATTCAGAATATACTGGACATCTAAAATGTCTGGTGTGTGCTGATTTTTTTTTTTTTTTTTTCCTCATCTTACTGGGTTCTGCAAGGGAGCTGTCCGGCTTGGTTCAGGGAGGCTTAACAAGTCTTGTTTTTTTGTTTTTTTCCCCTCTTTTTCCTCTTTCCTCAACAACTTTGGTCTCCCTCTCCTTTTTTTTTTTTTCTCTTCACAAAATTTTTTCCCTGGTGGGGTGGTGTGTGTGTGTGTGTGCACGTGAGGTGTTTTTTTTTTTTTGGGGGGGGGGTGTTGAGTATTTTTGGTTAAACTGGCAACCCTAGCAGCATGGGGTGGGGCAGGTGGCTTGTGTGAGCTGATATACACAGGGATCTGGATTAAAAGCTGGCTCCCCATAGCACTGGCTCCCACTCCCTCCTCTTGCTACCTCTGATACGGAGGCAGCAGGAGGCAGGGGATGTATGTAGTTAAGATTTATCGATAAGCCTCAGCTCGTTGGTTAATCATGTACTCGACTACACATTGACATACCTAATAAAATTTAGAATAGTAAAAATAATTACTTGAGAAGGATGATCATCATAATCCTGCTTTCCCCTCTTCCCCAATGCCTGCAGCTTTTAGCTAGTTTACAAATTAAGAACGTCCATGTAAGCATACATACTTGAGACAGGCACTGTTTGTGTCATATGTAACAGAGAATTTAATGTAGATACCCTGAAGTGCTGCATATCACTGGTTTGGATGACTTTTACAACCAATTATAATAGGGGATGAATGAACTTCTATTTTGAATTGCTCTGTTTACATCATCTAGTTTTATCTTATGCTGTCGATTATAGCCACAAAGCCTCTGCCTTTTTCTCATATTGTGCTACACAAATGAAACCATGTTAGCTCTGTGTTAAATGAAACCATGAAAGTGTTAGCTCTGTTTAAAAACCACTGCTTTAGCGTTTTAATTGTCTTCTGATTTTTGCCTCATGTGACTTCCCTTACAGCAGTGGTTCTCCATGTCTTCTGTTTCATGATGCCATGTTACAGCTAAAGTTCAGGATTCCCCATTCTGTCTGGGCATGAGGGTCCCAGGTCAGCAAAATAGTTAAATGCGCACACATTTTGTGGAATTGGGGCCCATGAAAGAAAAGGCCAGTCATCTTCCACTTAGGTGCAGTGGTGAAGAGAGTGCAGGGAACTGGTTGCCGTTCCTGTTCCAGCTCCTGTCCGCCTTGGCAGTGGTTTTAGTAGCTGGGGACCTGTAACATCCCTTATAGCCCTGAAGGTTTGGCTTGGTTAGTGGAATGCTGCCTTCTATGCGCTCATGTTCCCCTCTCTTCTCTTATCCCTCCTTCAGCTTTATCTTTGCAGAGTTTCCTTGTGCAAGGGAAATTTCCTATTGGCCAGAATCCATTCCCATTGTGTCACCTGAATCTGCTCCCTAAATTTGGATTTGAAGCTTATTCTAAAATTAAGCTTCTTTGCAGGTCGGCACAGTCGAACCACTGTGTTTAATGCTTTTGCTTACACATAAGTAGTAATTTAATTAACAACCCTTTTTGAGCTAAAGAATGGCAAAGAAGTAAATCTCCATTCTCTTAAGGCTTAAACTTGCTTTTTGCAATTCTTGTTGGTAAATAGGATTTGACCCTGAAGCATGGTTGGCGCACAGGTGCAATTATCCCTGAGTTACGATCTGAGATTAAAATCATGAACACAGAGCAGTACATTCAAACCATGACTTGGCTACAGACCCTGACTGGATTATTGGAACATATGCAGGTTTGTTGTGCCTGTATGGCTTTTTGTCTGTTATTTTGTAATAGCTTTTATTTAGCAGAGGGGATTCCGCCAACTCTTCCAGAGTTTGAATTAATGACCTTACATGTGTCTCCACTCTGACTTTAATTTAGTTACGTTAAAGCTTTCAAATCTGATTGTTGATAAATCATTCCTGCAATTGCAGTGTGTTTGTTAAGCTGGTTTGCGCACAAACTCTACACCCCTGCACTGAAACAAAAAGAAAATATATTTGTTTCATCAGCAAAACTCCTCTTTAGATATTGATGGTAACAGAAAATATGCTAAACCTGTATCAAGGGCTCCATTTTATGGTGCTGAGTAGGGAATAATGCAGTTTTCTCCATAGCCCTTCAGTTTATAAGAGCACTCTTAATTTTTGACTCTTCAGATTTTTTTTCAGTGCTCATAAGCAATGCACTGGCATTACCTTTTTTAAGCAGCATTTTTTTTTGTTCCAGCAACAAATAAGACTCCCCTTTGCCCCCCACTTAATGAACTCATAGTCTGCAAGTACATGTTTTGTTACTTGTTGACCACACTTATATTTCAGGTTCACCGAGATCCAGAGTCACAGATGATTTTACAGGAATGGAAAAAGGAAAGAAAAGAAATGAGGTAAGAACTGAGCATTCAAATACTCTGCAATTAAAATGGTGGGTTTTTGTTTAACATTCCCAGTGTTTTCCAGAAATCTGTATCCTCTATAATAGCTACTGATATGGATAGGGACAAGAATTTATATTGGTCCTCTGTGGGCCTCACACACAGCTGCTGTCTCCCTCTGCACAAGTGAGTTCCTTTGCAGTGTGCCCCTGCAGAACCATTTTGTTTTCACTGCTCTCTGCAGTACATAATTTATGGTCCCACATGAATGGCCTGAGTTACCTGGATACTCCTCCCACTCTGCACAGCCCTGGCCCACCACCTTTGAGGCTGTATCCCCTTGCTTTTCTTTTTTCCCCTACATTCAGTGCTACTCGTTGATACAGTTCCTAAGGTAGTCTTTGCTTTACTCCAAACCATGCTTCTCAATAAGGGGAATAATGTTTTTATGTTTTGAATTTAAACTTCAAGAGACCTATGTCAGATTCTCTGGATGAGAAGTTGAAGTTTGTGGAGACTCTTACTATTTAGTTAGGGAACTTTCCCAAAAATTAATGGAAGCCTTTGGAACCAGTTACTGCCGTTCCTTAACAGTCTTTTTGGAAATGGGACTGGAAAAGACAATCTAATCTCTTCCAATTGGAAAAATGGTGTCTGAGTTAGCTACCTATGAAGCTACTCCCAGCAGCTGAAGAGACTATGGCTACGTTTACATTGCAGGCTTCTTGTGCAAAAACCTTTTTGTGGAAGAGATTTTTTCCGCCAAAAGTTCTTGCACAAGAGAGCGTCCACACTGCATGGACGCTCTTGTGCAAGAAAGCTCTGATGGCCATTCTGTTAATGGCTATTAGAGCACCTGTGCTTTTTCTCATAGGCTGTTTTTGCGCAAGAAACCCGTTTGCCCCACACACCTTTTTGCGCAAGAACTCTTGCACAAGAAGTCTTATTCCTTGTAGAAAGAGGAATAACTCTTGTGCAAAAAGCCCTCTCTTCTTGATTTACTCTCAATTTTCTTGCGCAAAAACACGCTTGTAGTGTGGATGCTCTGAGTTTTTGCACAAAAACTCTGCAGTTTAGACACAGCCTGTGGGAGAACATGGAGGGAATCACAAGATGTGCAGGGACTATGATGTTCTGCCTTCCCACAACACTGCATTATGAAATACAGACCCACAGTGCACTGCTCACACTGTCAGTGAGGATGACATAGTGTGGACATGATCTGTCAACACGGAACAAGTGTGAACACCCTCTGGTGACACTTTTTTAAAAATTGTGTTGACTTTTGGGTGTTGACACTTTTTTTCAACAAAAGTTGGTAGTGTAGACATAGCTTTAGGTTGGGAAATGGAAATCTTTAAGATAAGGTTAAGTCTCCTCTGCAGCCCTTCAAAATAAACTTGGGAACATTGCGGATCCAATCTTATGCCATTGGTTTCAGTGGGTGTAAAATCAAGGTCTTATTAGTCACGCGAATGATGTTTACACAATTACATATAGTCACATGAAATCCTTTTCAAAGCACGTCTTAGTGGCTTTGAGAGACAGTACTAAGAGAATAGTATAAATGCTCTAATTATTCGAGATGTTGGGTTATGTACATTGATTAAAAAGTCTCTTCCCTCTCACTCCCCATCCTCTGTCTCTTCTTAAATTTTCTCTCTGGTGACAGGGAAATGACCAGAAACTTCTTCAATTCGCAATTTGGGAGCTTATTCAGGACTGACCAGAATCCAACCTATTTCTTACGGCGCTTATCTCGATTTGCTGATATTTACATGGCATCTCTGAGCTGTCTCTTGAACTATGATCCCGATTACACATTTTATCCAAGGAGGACTCCTTTGCAGCATGAACTCCCTACCTGGTCAGACCAACTATGCACTGGTACATTCAGAATACCCTTCCTGCAAGAGATGGTTCAGATCAAATGAGCTTGGCATGTATGTGGGTTATTTTATAGCACCTGAAATGGATGAATATACCCATCAGTAACAACCAGAATGTAGATTTATTTTTAAGCACGTAATACATTTATTTATTTCGATCCAGTTACTGGAGTTATCTGTCCTGATAGAGCAAGAATTTGTGTATAACTGGTCTCTCTTTCTCTTGAGGTAATTCTGTGCCAAAACCCGAAAAGTTCTGCAATCAATATTTTAATAATCATATTTTATTTTTCAAAATAACACCATATAATCTCACCAATTTCCATCATTTTGGTCATTTATTTCAAGATACAGACATTTTTGCTGACAAGTAACAATACAGACACCAAAAGAGATTCAGGAAATGTTCTGTTTTGCCAAATAGATCCCTTACTAGGGCATATTTAATAGAGAATTCTGAATAATAAATCATTTCAACTACCATGCAGAACAGCATTTCCTGCACCCCTCTGAAGCAGTGCAAAAGCTTGGGGCAGGGCAGCTAGAGTACAGAGGAGCTGAGGGAGAAGAGCTGGGAAGGAGCCTGCAAGGGAACCTGGAAGGTTGTTGGGTATGGGTGGGAGAAATATAGAACACTTATTGTGGGGGCAGGAGGAGAAAGGGAGGGATTGTTAGGGAGCTGAAGAGCCTCCCCCATACAGACCCTTCCTGATCATAGTCCCTCCGGTTCAATCAGACACATATGTCCCTATAGGCCCCTGCACTCTCTTCCTGATGTCCTGTCTCTGAAGCCAACCTCTTCCCCCCCCAGCGACTCCTGTCTCTCCCATCCCTTTGTAGCTTTTCATACTTCTCCATGACCATGTGGTCATGCACCCCCCTCTTCCATTCAACCCCTGACTCTTTGCTGTCACCTCACTAACTCCTATGCCTTTGCTGTAGTCTGTTCCCCTCACTAGCCCTTCTGAACCCTAGTCTGTGACCCCTCAGCAGCCCTATGTACCTTCTTCTGTCCGTGTCAACCATGTTGCTTGCTTCCTTACCTAGCCCCACAGGTAGGCACTGAGAAGGCAGTGTCTCCTCTCTCCTTCTCTGCAGCTGACTGCTCTGGCCCCTAAGCTGGCTGCCCTCTGGTTTAGTGCCACAGCAGCTCCTTGTGGGGAAAAAGGGGTAATTGCAGTGCCTCTGCAGGATAACCTATTTTCAGGGGGGCTGGAGGGAGAGAAATCTATTGGGAACATGAATTCTGCTCATGGCTGTGGTGCAGAATTCCCCTGGGAGTATCTGTGTATAGATAGTCTTTAAAATAATGAGACTTAGGCTTGTACATAGAGGGAGGAAAAAAGACCTCAAACAATTGGCTGGAAGGGAAAATTTGTTTTTTCGTATTGAAACTTGTATCTGCAGCCTTGTGTTATACGAAGATACAGAAAATATGCATCCTATTTCTTCTGTTGGTCTGATTGGACCTCCATCTGGTGACTCCAAATGTATCTTGATGTGATTAAAATGATTAATTTTATCAGGGAGAAACACAATTATCAGTGAGTTTACAGTGAAGTGGGGAGAGAGTAGAACAAATATAGTAACTTTCTGTGCTGGAGACTTGAGTTACAATTAGGGTTGCCAGGTGCCCAGTATTGACCTGGACAATCCGGTATTTTTGCTTCCTGTCCAGTAAAAAAAAAATTCAGAAAATACCAGACACCTAAAATATCCAGTACTTTCTGAATTTTCCCCCCCTCTTTTCCCCTCCCCCCCCCCCAGCCAGGAGGTGAAAATACTGGACACCTGGCAACCCGGCCTCTTCCCCCCCCCCCCCCCCCCCCCCGGGACCTGCTGCTTACCTGGTTCCGCAGGGAAGCTGCGTTCTGGCTTGATCAAAAAAACAAAATGGCGGTGGGCAAAAAGCCTAAAGACCAAGCAATGCTTTCCCTGGGTCTTAGTGCTCAACCGCTCCCCTGCTCCTATACCTATTCTGACTCTGCACGCATCAGTTTTATTATGCTGTTTTATTAAGCCAAAAAAATTAAATAATAACTGAGCCCTTTTTTGGGGGGAAGGGGAGGGAGGAAAGGTGTTCAGTATTTTTGGTTAAACCATCTGGCAACCCTAGTTACAATAGATCTTTATACCTGTAGTTTTACTGAGACTCATTTCTAATGGGCTGCCTTTTCTATCTGTATATGCATTTTATATTAATGTAGTCTAATAACTTGTGTCCTGTGTGTGATAAATGTTGTCCCTGGATGTAGGCCCAAATTTTCAAATATGACTAGTGTCATTGGGTGCCCAACTTTGGACCTCTTAAATGACTTAATTTTCACAGTGCTGAACACTTGCCCTTTGACAATTTTTCAGAGTAGTCAGACTACTTAGGTTATAGTTCTCTATGAAGTACTATGACTATTAAAGCTTTCATCACACATTTGGTGTAGCCTTCCATGATTTTATTTTTACATTTCAAAATAAATATGCATAATTGGCATATGAATTAGAAAGAAACAGAGGAGGAAAAGGAAGAAAATGAAAAAACAAAATCATATCTGACCATTTTGGTTTTAAATTCCCAAAGTTGGGGGAAAAAGACTAATCAGAGCACACAAAGTAATTGGCACTGTACAGAATAGCAAGGAGCTTTATTTCTATTACTGAAATTCTAAGTAATAGATGTTAATTTCACACTGTATAGTTCCCAATGTTTAAGACTGAACCGAAGCTTATTGTAATTTTGCACAAAGGGAACATCTGTTGAAGCATGTTCCCTCTAATAGACACTTCGATAAACTACTACAGAAGTTTCTAAAGATTTTTCCCTCCTTTGTGACCAAAAGCAAAAAACCCAGGAGTTCCCTATCCATCTATTTAAGAATTTGTATAGCTTGACTCAGTTTAATATTTTCTGTGTTTAGTTCCAATTTTTAAAAGTATAGTATATGAAAATTTAATTGGCAAAATATATAGCAAAACTTATTCCTAGTTTCCTTTTAAGGCATTATTTGCTTCCAGCAATGACCATCCGATAAATGAACTTTTGGTGACCAAAAGGTTGGTTTTGGGTTTTTTGTTTTTGGGGTGTGTTTTTTTTTTTTTTTAAACCAGTCTCCGTTTGTGTACATATGTTTATAATGACTTTCATATGTAATATGTTTGAAATTTTAAAAAGCATTTTTGCAAAATGAACATTTTAAAAACTTCTTGCACAAATCCTTTAAACCTGGATGCTTGAAATAAATCTGTTGCTGGCCATGGAGGTTTTAATATGATAGCATTGTTTGACGTTTTCTCTAGTTTAGTTTCCAAACCTATACATGACATTTTTAGGGTGTTAGGTACATTTATACCAATGAATATACTATACTTGACTTGAAATGCATGAGTTTTACTGACTCTCCTGCACTTGTTTGCTGAGAATAAAAAACTTCCAATGGTACCTAGTTTAGCTTTATCAGGTGACTTATTGTCATGCGTGGAAGAGCTAGTTAATATTTTACATGCTGAATGTTGGAGGGAGGAGTAATCTCAATTTGCCATCTCTGAGTTGTCCTGCTGTGACAGAACAAAACCTGATGTTACTGAACTTAGCACATTTTATATTCCAAAGGATGCCAAAGTGCTTTTCAAAGTGGTGATAGTATTTGTACTGAAAAGCGTAACTAGTTTGAGAAAATACAATATACTTTTTCTTTTTGACTTAGTATCAGCAGATTATAGTTTGTCACATTTAAAAAAAATTGAGAGGTTACATTATTAGAACACTTTAATGCTTATAGCTTTTGGCATTAGCTTATGTTGCCTAATCTTGTAAATCTAGATAAAAAGTGAGTCCTCCTGACCACTGATAGCATGTTAAGCAGGATCAGTGAAATTGTTTTGTGGGATATTTTATCCATGCATTTTGTTGCAAGATGGAAAAACTTCAACTTAACTTAAAATACAGTAAAAGTGTTACATTATGCTTGATGTTGATTGCTGTAAGATGTGGGAAAGCAGTGAATACCTTTTTTAATTTATATTGTGAGATTTTTAGTTAGAGGTTTAGTCTTCAAATTGTACAATGTGAATTTAAGACAAATATTTCTGAAAATAGAAATACATGAATATGCTTCAGTGTTGGAGTACTCTTCCTACTTTAGCATAACTTTACAAATGTGTTTGGTTTTTTTTATGTAATTGCTTCAGAATTCTTGAGCTGTGTACGTTTCTACTTTCCATATTAATTACCTTTTAACACTGCCACATTACTTCTCATGTAGATTTTTATAGCATGTTTAAAATGCAGTGTGTCTATATTAATTTCTGGAGTATATTTCAACTGAACCAGAGTCAGGTGAATTGTCTGTTTAGTCTAAATCAGAAGTCCAAAAATTGTTTATTAACCAATCAGAAAATGTTTTATGTAAAAAATATGTAATGACTGTAACAAAAATAAATGTAATGGGTGGTCCGGTGTGTGGATTTTATCTGGTCCTTAATGAGTCTTAACTCTTTCTGATAACTAGGAGGGAGTGGCAGGAAACTTATTAGCAGGGCCCACTAAGTGGAAAAACCATCTTGGATCTTAAGTAAAAAATGTGTATGTTTGGAGTGACAGCAGGGAGGGGATAGACATGAAAATAACTTTAGCCTTTGCCTCACTTGTTCAGGTATTTATCCTTTCAACTTGGAATCCCTCACAACAAAATGACTACATCAAGTGCTGGGTCTCTGGGTCTATCTATGCCACATTTAAGCACCTGTAGCTTGTCCATGTCCGTCTGAACATCACCACCACAATTTTTAGCCCAAACCCGAGCCATCTGACATAGGCCAAGCACAAGTGTTACATTGTATTTTATTATAGTAAGTGGTGTGGTTTGCTTAATCTGTTAAAAGACCTGGGGATATTTATATGAAAGCAATCCTATGCTGCACAAAAACAAATTGTTGCAAGAGAGAGAAAAGAGTGCCAGTAAATGTATCGTTGCTATGAAACATTACCACCGCTGCTGTCACAAGCACAAACATCTCTTCTTGAGGTTTACTGTGTTATATAGCCTTCCACGTCATCTGAAGACTTGCTGCAGCATTTAACACTGAATTTCCCTCCCCAACTTTATTTCATTATTTTAACAGTACATGTAGATTGGCAGCTGGTATTGATGTTTTAAAATTTGAATCTCATGTATAACTGATACAAACACACTACACAGACATTACAGAAGACTTTTTTTACATTACACAAACAACTGAAAAGTGATTGGGGAAGGCCAAGTGGACAGTAAATAAGCTAAATGTCCATCCTGCACAAAAATGGCTTGAGATAAAAGAATAAAACAAGGCTAATGTCATACATGACTTGCATTCTTCATTAATTCCTTTACAATTAATATTTCTTCTTTATAACAAAATGATGGAATCTATAAACAGTTGAGATTGGGCAAACAGGATATTCTGCACTTGCATTTGCAGTTACTTCACTGTTTAGAAGGAAGACCTTTGTTAATAAGCGCTAACAATCTTAAAATTGAAGATCATAATACTGGTAAAACAATATTTGCTGTTCTTGCTTTTCAGTCTCTTCTGGATTCAATCCAAAGGCAAAATTAGGCATAAAGACACAAGGATAGCAAACACAGAGGACATCCTCCAAATAAGGCCATCCTAGGCAATCAGGACTAGGTGTTTAAGAGGCAGTTTGATCTCTTTACAGAAAGACAGGGGTTGTAAATTTATGTGGCTAGGTGGTGTTCTGAAAAACTGTTGAGTCATCGTGGGCTGTTGTCTTGCAATTCCTATGTCCATAAATAGAAATCACTTTTAAATGTCTCCTAGACAGAGGAATACATTGTATATTTACTACATTTAAGGTGTGTATTTGTTTAAAATGGAAGTTGATATTCCTTGCATACAACTAGCTTTTGAGAGAATTTCTCAAACACATAAGGCTGCATTTTATACACAATTAAAAAAATATATAAAAGGAAATTTTTTTCCTTAAGCATGTGGACAAGGCTTATTCACAGTAAATGTTAAGTTTAGATGGTAGAGAACTGTTTTTCACCATTGATAATTTCAATTTCAGTCTTCAGAACTGATCGTGAGGCCCACTCATTACAAGCTGCTGTTCATCAGAATCCTATAAAATACAAACTAAGTATTAGACTCTAATAGTGTTCAATCTATAATTTCCCTGACGTCAAATTTCTGTACTTATTGTGCCAATCATGCTTGTACCAGGAAATCCAAAACCCAGCACAAATATTAAACTGCATTTTCCCATTCTTCTCAGCAAGTGATGTCTTCTCTTCTCTCACCCTCCCCCCCAATTCATCTACCAACCAGAATGGCATTGCATCATGCTATTTGACTTTAGCTACCATGAAAGAAGACAAAGGAAACTTGAGTCAGACCAAAAAGGGCCTCAGCTCAGTAAATCTCTTAAAGCTCAGGCTTTAGTTCTACTGGAATCAATGGGATTTTTAAGCATATGCTTTAAGTGCCTTACTGAATTGGTGCCATAAGGACCAACTCTATTTGCCTTTGGTTTCTGTAACCTTGCCCTGCAATTATTATGGAGGAGGAAGTACTTCGTGCCCCAAATATTTGAGTCCCATTGTTATTGTCAACTTTAGTCCAAGGATAGCAACAGGGACATAACATGCTGTTGAATGTCCATCAAACTGATACAAGAGCAGTGAGCACATTTTTATTATAGGAATATTTACTCTTACATGAAGTCACAGAGGAAAGGATGAAAACCACTGCTCTGGCAGCTGAGAGAAAGAAATCTGACCTTTAAAAAATAAGGTCTCTTCTGCACCCTTCCCACCCTTGCCTACCGGTCAGGCAACAACTGAGAACTAGAGAGTGGAAGTGTTGACACAGTTACTAGCAGCTACCGGCATTGCAATTGTAGTGTTTTTAGAGCTAGATATGGGAGTTAAATGCTGCTGAGTGATCTTAAGTCCTGTTGCTAGTGGAGCTGGCCCAGTGGTAGAAAGTAGGATTTTTATTCTCCCCCCACCCTCAAATATAGACCTGTCTTCTCAATTTTCAGCTAGATACCATCCTATTACAGAATTCCATCTCCATGCTCTTAAACTATTATCACAGTCTCTCAAATCAAAATAAAAACTTACAGAAAAAGGGTCGTAGGTCGGTTCAGGCAGAGGAGCAGCAGAACTTTCATATGTGGGGTTTGTGATATTTGAAGGCTTGTCAAGCGCTGTTACATCTATGTCTTCTTTTGACTGTATAAAACCATAATGCCCATTTAAAATCCATCTTGCTGAGTGTCTCACTTGCTAACAACAGAGTCATTGACTTTGCCACGTATAACCAAATAATTCACAGTAGTTTGGGAACTGGAGGCAGTGTGGTTTAATGGCTAGAGATTAGACTTGGATTCAGGAGACCTAAATTATGGTCCTGGCTTGTGACATGATCTTGGGCAAATCCTTTGTCTTCTCTACGTAGATTGTGAAAGCTTTAGCATGGGGATGGTTGTTTGTACTATACCTAGCACAAGGAATTTCCAGTCGCACTTGGGACCTCTGGCTGCTACCACAATACAAATAAATCAAGGTTTCCCATGGTCAATATTCCTCTGACAACTCTAAATGATAATTCATGTTCTATGCAGAAGCTAGAATAAGGACGGACTACTGGCTTTTTCTTGGGGGGGGGATTTTCTTTTAGATCCTTTGGCATGACCCCAGATGCACTTTTTTTTTTTTTATCTTCTACCCTTATCTTATGCTGAATAGTTTTGGTGCTGGATTTTTTCCTAGGAAGGTGCTGTGCAAAGCTAACCAGCATTGGCTGGCTCCATGTTCAATATCGCATCCAAGCTTACCTTTTAGAACCTTAGCAAACACTTCAACTTGCCTACATTTCTGGCCTTTCTTGCTACCAAATCTCACTTCCAACACATTCTCTGGGCAAGCCCAGGCCTAGCATAAGAGTTGGCAGTTGTTGAGTGGTGTCCCACTTAGTGGGCATAGTTAGGCTTCCAAATTAATGGACTCCTGGAGTTGCGTGTTTAGGTGAGTTGGACAAATTGGACTTTGTGGCAGGACTGCTGTACAAGTTTAGAGCAAGACTGTGGCCACAGGTGCAGGTGTACATGTTTGTTATATATAAACCATTGCCTGAGGGAGAGTTCTTAGAAGGGCTGTTCCTCAGACAAGCACAATTTCACCGTGATGTGCGGCCTAGCATGCACCTCACTCAGGACTGCTGTTGAGTATTATGGGCCCTGGCCCTGCCTTGTCTGTGATTTGACTCCTGCACGCTTCTGACTGTAGGAAATATGTCTATTGTCCTTGCTTTGAAGTAAATAGGCTGGGGGGGAGAAAGGGGGAGGAGGAAATTGGGAGGCTCCTTGCAGACTGTTGACTTGCACTGGCAAGGCTGCATCACTACCATTTGAAGAGACTTTGCCTCTTTCCAAGTGTTTGGTGTGAACGCTCAATTCTCAGGAACAGAATTTTTGACCCAGCACACCAGAGGCAGCCGTGAGGTTCCAGTGGTGGTTTGAAGCAAGCATGTTTCCTAACTATCATAGTAACAAGGAAAGATGTTTTTGAAGACAGACTTCAACAGGATGGATTGTGTTGGCCGTATCTGCCCCTAAACGGGGATGGGCTGGAGAAGGTGCTGACTGACCCCTTCGTGATTCAATTTCACACTCAACCTCCTACCTTGAAATACCGGAAGCCAATATTTTTCTTCTTGAATCTGAAGTACGCATACCCAACAAAAGCCACGATTCCAATAACCAGGATGATGGCAAAGAATATTCCAGTTCCAAATCCAGCGTGAGAAGCCTGGTCATAGAGAGAGGAGTGAGTGGTAGAGCCAGGTGCTCAGTGTCATTCCATAATTTAAAACATTTGTTCTGTAAGGATGGCAGGGATGCTGCCTCTAGTTTAATTTTTCTTGAACTGCTTTTGTCTAAGACGCTCATAGACGTGAGTTTAAAACAAACTATCATTTTATAACAGAATTCCAAACTGCTCATTGGTCAGCCAGTGATTCCTTTCCCCCGGGAAGATTCCCTCTGATTTGAAAAAAACATTGTCAGACAATTTTGGAGAGGTGGGAAATGTAGCCTTTTTGCAATAGTTTGCATGCAGGTAAGAGGATGGGAGAAGAATGATACAATCCTGCTCTACCCATTGATTCTGTATTAGTATAACTTAGCTGGGGGTGTGAACTGTTAACCAAATACACTAATATAATCCCTAATGCGGATGCAGTTCTATAGTAGAAAGAGGTCTCCTATTGATATAGTTTATTCCTTTTTCTGTACAGGGACAGGTTAAGCTACTATAGATGCTTATAGCAGTATAATTGCACTGATTCCAAATGGGGTTGTTCCACTATAACTAGAAGGTCAAACCAGAACAACTACACCAATTTGTATAGACAACCACTTAGAGTATGGTCACCAATCAGACTGGGATCTACTGGTAGATCTTGGAGCCTCTGACAGGTGATCCTGACAGATTTGGCTGGAAGCTACAAAGCGCTGGCACTTCAGTTGCCCCTACACCTACTGTTATGCTGCTCCTGCCCTCTGCCTTGGAGCTGCCCCCTCTGGGAGGATCCTGCTTGCTGTGCAGGCTGTGGGGGGGAGAAGAGGGGATACTGATGCCAGGGTGTCCCTCCTCCCCCCTTACTTCTGTACTCTATTTCCACAGAGAGAGAGAGAGAGAAGGGGAGGGAGGGAGACTGGCAATGCAAATCTGTCACGCTCGCATACTGTGTGACTACGTCTAGACTGGCATGATTTTCCGCAAATGCTTTTAACGGACAAGTTTTCCGTTAAAAGCATTTGCGGAAAAGAGCGTCTAGATTGGCACGGACGCTTTTCCACAAAAGCACTTTTTGCGGAAAAGCGTCTGTGCCAATCTAGACGCGCTTTTGTGCAAAAAAGCCCTGATCGCCATTTTCGTGATCGGGGCTTTTTTGCGCAAATCAAATCTGAGCTGTCTACACTGGCCCTTTTGCCTGAATGGGAGCAGCATACTATTTCCGCAAGAAGCACTGATTTCAGACAGTAGGATGTCAGTGTTCTTGCGGAAATTCAAGCGGCCAGCGTAGACAGCTGGCAAGCTTTTCCGCAAAAGCAGTGGCTTTTGCGGAAAAACTTGCCAGTCTAGACGGGGGGTGTGTGTGTGTGTGTGTGTGAGAGAGAGAGAGAGAGACACAAACACACACTGTCTTTCACTCTCCTCTCCTTACACATACGTGGGGGATTGTTGTTACTACTTTTACTGCTTGCAAAGTGAGTTATTTTTGATTTTGGACTGGTCTGTGCATTTCATAACTTTCATTTCTCTCTCATGCTTAAAATTCAATTATTTGAGTAGTGAGTTCTAAAATGCCTAACCTGTCATGGCTGGAGTAATTATCTCTATGGTAATTGCTGCTCCTGGAAGTGGCTGGCATGTCCCTGCAGCCCCTGAGAGAGGCCAAACGCGGTCTTCACATGCTGTTCTTGCCTGCAGACACCACTCCTGCAGCTCCATTGATCAGTAATGGGGAACCGTGGCCCATAGAAGCTATGGGCTCAGTGCCTGTAGATGAGGGGCAGCACATGGCACCATGGAGCCATTGGTGTACATGCCAGCTGCTTCAGGAGTGGTGCTGGGCCAGGCCAGGAGTAAGCCTGCCTTAACTCTACTGCTCCACTGCCCAGAAGCCATCTCAGTTAAACAGTGCCCAGCCAGATGCTACATCCTGAACCCTTGTCCTAGCACTGAACCTCCTCCTGCACCCAACCTCCTGCCCTAGATGTGAGTTTCCCTGCACCCAATCTCCTCCTCAGAGCTTGCACCCTGAAACCTCTCCTGGACCCCTAGCTCCCACACTGGGCTAAGCCCGGAGCCCCCCACACATCAAACCCCTTGGCCCAAGACCAGAGCCTGCACCCCAACACTCTACCCCAGCCTGTGAAAGTGAGTGAGAATGGAGGAGGAAGGGTTATGGAGTGAGCAGGGGGAGGCCTCGAAGAAGGGGTGAAGCAGGGATGGGGCCTCAAAGAAGGGGTGGGAAGGAAGTGGGACAAAGGTATTAGGGTTTGAGAGAGATCTTACGTTGCACTTAAATTGAAAAAGTGATCTTGTAGTTATAAAGGGTTGGAGACCCCTGCCATAAGGTGATCTTGCTCAGAATAGGTTATGAGCCTTGCTATCTTCGTATGATTTGTGGTGATAAGTCTGCTAATCAAAATGGAATTTCCATCCTGCAGAAAACATCAGTATTTTTGTTCTGAATCACAATGAAAAATCAGAAATGCAAAATTTGCCCGGTGATAGAAACTTTTGAAGAATTCCTTTTTCAAAGAACTGAAAAGGAATTTTTCAAAAATTTCTGACATGGCAAACCAGCTTTCCAGGTAGCCTTGGATCTGGGGGAGATGAAGCTTCCATTAGAAGTTTTGGTGGCATTGACAAAGTCCCACAGAATCATGATTCAGTCAAATTAGCATTTTCCAACAGAGAATTGTTCCCTCAAACATGCTGACCAGCTCTGCCAGTATCCCTGTCTCTTGAGTTTTAAACTCCAGTCTCTGCTGGAATAAATTCTTAACCTGGAAATAAAACCAGCATGGAACTGATCAGCTACTTTTAAGGAATCATAGGAATATTTTTATGAACAATTACCAGCAATGCTCTTAAAAAATGTAACAACAAATACTTACAGGCAATAGAGGTGCTTTTAAAGGCTCTGAAATGACATGGATTACTCCATTGGAAGCAATAAGATCCCATTCAAGAATAGATTTTCCATCCACATATCTGGTCTCATTCTAACGAACAAAAACAATGGGAACTGAGTTTTGATCTTCCTCTCTTCAGGAACAACATAATATTTAGATTTACTTCTCTTTCACTGATTAGACGAGGGAGACTCTACTTGTGTAATTATACGCTTGCCTGGTTACTGGACATCAGCCGGCAATTGCTCAAAGCCTGTGGTCACAGCTAACCAGCAGAGCGGGAATACAGGAATGGATGATGCCAGGAAATTAATCTGTCACTTGGGGTGTATTATGTTTTTACAGATTTATGAAATTGACAGTCCTGACTCAATAGCAAAGGGCAGTTCAGAGAGCAACAGAACAACCGTCTCTTCGTGGCCCTGCTACTGTATCTCAATCCTGGCCAGGAGCATTGTCACCTCGGTGCCTGCCAAGTTTTGGCGCTCTGCCAAGGCTACCAGTAAGTACTATTTTGCTGGTGTCGCTGTGAGAGAGACACATGCCACCCAGCCATGGAATTGGCGCTGGGTGGCAGCATTTGGTCACTGCTTCCCTAGGTTCTAGCTGAATGGGCCATCATGCGTTTTAAAGGGAGCAGTGAGGAGATATAGCTCAACCAGTCCTGCAGTCACTCCAGACTCCAGTTGGCAAACTCATCTTGAATTCTTGTTAGCTATGCAGCCATCTTGAGCCTCTATCTGATCCCTTTATCCTGCTCCTATGGCACAGAGGAGCTGGATCTCTCCAGCTGGTGATTCGCCCACTGTGGAGGCGGCGAGGAGTCCTGTGGCACCTTATAGACTAACCGAAGTGTTGGAGCATAAGCTTTCATGGGCAAAGACCCACTTCGTCAGATGCATGTCATGTCATGCATCTGACGAAGTGGGTCTTTGCCCATGAAAGCTTATGCTCCAACACTTCGGTTAGTCTATAAGGTGCCACAGGACTCTTCGCCACTTTTTCAGATTCAGACTAACACGGCTACCCCTCTGATACTTGACACCACTGTGGAGGAATCTTTAACTGATGTAGATCTAGCATATCCAGTTTCCTACACCATGCAGCTGTGCCTGGGGAGAGGGAGATGTGACAATCTCTGACTGGTGGGGTGGGGCTGCTCTCAGTGGCAAAGCTTGTCTCTGCTTGGCTCCAGGACCGGGAAGCTGCAGGCAGCTTCTCTTTCCCCAGAGCCATACCCACTGTATATAGGGCATAGCGGAGGACTGAGGCTACTGTCCCTGTGTCTATTTTCTAGTCCCCATAAGAAACACGTGCATTGCCAACCCTGACTAAAACATTCTATTTTAAATAAGAATTAGTGCAGATGATCTTGCTGGTAAATAAGTCACAGCTTGTCTGCTGTGACAGTAGCGTGCAGATCAGCCTTTTCTACATAGAACAGAATCACCTGGACCATTGTCTGCACTGCATGAGAGAGAGCAGGAGTCACCCAGCGTGATTCTGAAGTATAGCGTCTCTGGCAGCAGGAACGTTGTTAAGAAAAGGATTTACGGCAGGGTGGGGACCCTTTTTTGGGCTGGGGGCTGCTGACCCACAGAACAATTGGCCGGCAGGCGGAGGGGAAGTGGGGACTGGGTGTCAGAGAGGGCTCCCCAATACTGGGAGGGAGGAGCCCTGAGCCCCAGGGGCTGGATCCAGACAAGCCCGGAACTGCACCTGGGCCTTAGTTTCCCCACCCCTGATTTAGGGGCTCAGTCACTTCAGTTTCTGTAGCCTGGTAGGCTGTGTCTACACTGGGCCACTTATTCTGGAAAAGCAGCCGCTTTTCCGGAATAAGCTGCGAGCTGTCTACACTGGCCGCTTGCTTTTCCGGAAAAGCAATGATGATCTAATGTAAAATCGTCATTGTTTTTCCGGAAAAAACTATGCTGCTCCCGTTCGGGCAAAAGTCCTTTTCCGGAAAAACTGTTCCGGAAAAGGGCCAGTGTAGACAGCACAGTAGTCTTTTCCACAAAAAAGCCCCGATCCCGAAAATGACGATCGGGGCTTTTTTGCGGAAAAGCACATCTACATTGGCACGGACGCTTTTCCAGAAAAAGTGCTTTTCCGGAAAAGCATCCTGCCAATGTAGACGCGCTTTTCCGGAAATACTTATAACGGAAAAACTGTTCCGTTTTAAGCATTTGCGGAAAAGGGTGCCAGTGTAGACATAGCTGTAGTGTTTGGTTGAAGGTCTTTGCTTGACTTCCAAATTACTCCTTGTGCGGACGTCCACAGTGTGGATGTGTGCCAAGGACTTGGGAATTAGATGCAAACATTTAACATTTGCAAACACAAATGTAATGTTACCACCAAAAGAAAGTAGAAGAACAGGTGGTATAATTGGAAAACTATTACTGTTACTGCCTAGGTTACAATCTCAATCTTCCCTACTTTCACTAGCCCACCAGTGCTCATTTTAAAAGAATTAAAAGCGTGTGGTGGATCTGTTTCGTTCTGCTAGAGGTGAATGGAGGGAGCAGGTTTCCACTCTGGGCATTGGTATAACCAGAAAAAAGATCTATGGAGGAGGAGGGAGATTAACTCAGCCAGTTAGACCATCATGCAAGCATGCACCCTACCACTAGTTATTAACTTGTACAAACATGTGACCTCTTTTAAAGGGCTGGACAGCTTGTAGAGATACAGTTATGCATGTTGGCGTATGCTTATTGACAGGAGCACACTAGTAATAGGAGCATGCTCATTCACGTACATGCTGAGAAGCCTCAAGTGCTTCTTACACAAATCCAGGGGTTTGGAAAATAAATTGATTTCATCTGGGTGGATTTCAAACAGAGGAGTAAAAGGTTGTGTATTGCAATCTCCTGGAGACCAAATTGACCGGATATATGAGCTGGAACAACTCACCCCCTGGTCCCGCACTGAGCCAGTTTCAAGCGGGGCAAACCCCTCGCCTCCAGTAGATCTCTGGTTATTTTCTAACTCGTGTGTCACGCAAGGGGAAAGTGGCAGCGAAAAGATGATTTTAATGAGTGACATATCTCAGTCATTGATTTCCTGTGAGTAATGTGAGTAGTTTCCTGTAGCTCAAGAGTTTTTTATGGTGAAGGGAAGCTACCCCATCAACCAACCCTCCTCTCTGATCCAGGCTTGGGACTGGCACTGGCCAGATCATAACTGACTACCAATTATGGCTCACAGTTGGAAGCCAGAAAATCCAACAAGAAAGAGGAGTAAACCTAGAATGATTTGGAAGCATATGATTATCAACAACACAGAAAAAATATTTTGAAATGAGAGGACTTAGATTATATGGCAGCTGATAAGCAAACATAGAGAATGTGGGTAGGCCAGTGTGCTGAAAAGCACAGGATGGACTAAGGTTTAAGGTCATAAGGACATCTTACTCCTGTTATGAGACAATGGGTCAGCTGGTATAGTACACTGTCACTGCGTAGCAGAGTGGATCGGAGGGTGGAATTTTATTTTTACATTACACATCTAATAAGCTGCAATTGTCACCCCTGAACAGTCTTCTGGAGATGGGGGAGGGGAAGGGTTTCCATCTTTTCTCTGTCGCCACGTGTCACCTTTCTCAGAAGCCCCTGCTTCTGTTCTAACCAAGGAATACTACCACACATTCTTTGGAAGTTTGTCTGCAATATTCTTGTCTTGAGGACTTGCTCTCTTGCTATGTCTGTAGCCAGAGTCTGGCCCAAGGGAGTTGCTATAGGGAAGCTATTGTCCTACATGCTGTTAGAGTTGAGCAGAAGGTGAAAAATTTCGCCATAAATGAAAAATTCTGTTTTTTCCAAAAATTTAAGAAACGTTTGTTTGTTTGTTTGTTTTTCTTAGGGGTGAGATATTAATTTTTTCAGGAAATGGCAAAATATTTCTTAAATCAATTTTCTGTGAAAATGTTCTGTCTAAAAGGACAGTTTAGGCCCTTTTTTTAAATATTAAGAACTTGTATGAGGAACTAAGAATACTACTAAGGAACAAACTAAATACCACTTCCTGTCTCCCACTGAGCACCAGCTCTCCTACTCCCTCAGGGGCAAGTTAGGTCTAAGATTGTACTGTGCCGTTACATGCTTTTGGCATTCTTTGCCAAGCGCCATCTTCCCTCACCCCATGTTTCAAGCTTTCTGTGACTCAGCAGCACCCTGGCTAGAATGAAATGCTGGATAATTTGCACTAAAAATCCTTGCAGTCTCTTGGGTTGCTGCTTCTCCCTGGGGCAATGCAACCCCGGATTGTGCAATGTTTGCTAATAAACAAGACAAAGGACAAGATGGAGGAGAGGAGTCTGGAGAGCAGACTTATTTGTAACACAGATGATTATACCTTTTTTGTTGTCTGAATTTGGTAATCCTGGCCTACACTGTATGTAATTAAGAGTCTTTTCCCTATCCTTGTTTGAAGAGTAGTCCCATTGGTCAAGTCTCCATAAAACATCGTGCTGGCATTGGATAGATGATACTCAATGTCTCGTCCGGAAAGTGTCTAAAGAAGAGGGAAAATAGACATGTTTACCAGTTTAATTTACCTGGCTGATTTTACCATTAGACTAAATTCCCTGGATGGATTTTGAAATTCTCTACCACTTGCATTCCCTGACATAGTGGTCTTTAGCAAAAGGTTCTATGTCTTTCTTTGACTCTAGGCCTGGTCTACACTAGACTACGAAGGTCAGCTTCAGGTATGCAACTCCAGCTACGTAAAATGCATAGCTGGAGTTGGTTTACCTTAAGCCGAGCCTTCGTGGCATCCACACTGCAGGAGGCCAATGGGAGCAAATGCTCCAGTTGGTTTCCCTTACTCCTCACAAAAGAAGTTGGCAGGAGTTGCCCTCAGCATTTGATTTATGGGTCTATACTAGACCTGCTAAATCAAGCGCCAGAAGTTCGACCACCGGAGCATCGATCTTCGAGTAAGTATGGATGTGCCCCTTGAGTATTGTTCAAAGAAAACCTGTTAGCTGGACAAAAGGCTTCTCCTTCTTGCTGGTTTTTCTGCACTACTGCAGGCAGAGAGGAGCCTTGAAGAACCAAACAATGGTTCTTTAAAAAAAATGTTTGTAGGAAACCTTTAAG
Organism: Pelodiscus sinensis; assembly: GCF_049634645.1. NCBI lineage: Eukaryota > Metazoa > Chordata > Testudines > Trionychidae > Pelodiscus > Pelodiscus sinensis. Next base: position 98,433,225 of record NC_134711.1, read on the forward strand.
AAATGTGCAAGTTTCAAACTACAGTACCTAGTGTACAACTAAGTGGTAACGCAGGCCTTTGGATGAACTCCTGACCTCAAGGAACTCAAGGGCCAGGATTTTACCAGTGACATTGAAAGCAATGGCTGACTGGAAAGGATGAAGGACAATGATAAGGCAGAAGAATAGCCTCTGGTGAATAGATATGCAACAAATATCAGATCTGAAAATTACACACAACTTTCTTTAACAGCTAATCTGTATAGCTGCAGTTGCAGATAAGTGAGAGCTGGTCTTGCTTCTAAAGGACTTTTGTATGTGGTAACAAAACCCAGTGTATGGAAAAGTCTTAAAAGTGGCTCAAGAGTATGTAACCTTCCATTAATGATTGGCCGAGACACAAATAAAAAAAAGACATGTCTGCCTATCTGCTTAGTGACTTAGTAAAACCAGTCAGCTTGCCATCTCTTCCTGAGATGTATTTGTTCAAATTAAATTTGAACAATTACTACTTGACTCCAGTAGGCCTGCTCAGAATGATGTAACACTAATACCATGAAAGAAAAGGATAAAAAGATGCTCACCTCATTTTCTCTTAGCCCATTATTGTTTGGGGCAAAGAGAGTGGCCCGGGTTGACAAGTTTGTGAGGTATTTCAGGAACTCTCTGCCTTTTGTGGAACTGTTGGAATAAACCAGGACTTCCTAGAAAGAAACCACATTCATTCTTAATTGAAGACAATCTGGTTTATGGTCCAGTTATTGTGACATAAGCTGAATCAATACTGTGTAAATCCCCCCAAACTTCATTGTAAATGTTGAATCAATTTTGAAGCGACAACCATTTTATCCCACTAAAGGAATATGTACACTACAACCGGAGGTGTAATTACCAACATAAGGAGACATATCCATGCTAATTATAATTGAGCTAGCATGCTAAATATAGCAGTATAGCTGCAGCCACCAGGCAGTGAGACTAAATGCAGTACCATCTGAAACCATAGGCATATATCCATCATCACTGGACCCTCCTCCTGCCACCCATATATCTGAGGCTACATTGCAACCTTTAGCACACTAGCTTGATCAGAGCAAGTATGATATGCCTTCCTCAGTTTGAAATTAGCTCCAGTGCAGATATACCCTTAAAGAGAAGTTTTTATTAAGAACACAATTTTAGCTTTTGATGCAGCAAATGCTTATGCACAGGCTCAACTTTTAAGCACATGAATAGACCCATTGTAGTTAATGAGACTATTCATGTGAGCTAAGTTACATACGTGCCTTACTGTTTGAGATTTAAGGCCGGCCCTGACCCTAAAGGGTTTTTTCTGCCTTTTGCCTCTAGCAGTGTGGTAAAATTCAAATACAATATTCTACCAGTTGTGGAATTAAAAAAAAACAAACACCCATACCAAACCCTACCATTCACGTATATTAATTCAATCTAAACTGTACAACAGCATGCATTTTCAGCTTATTTTTACAAAGCCACAACCATTTTTAAAGCTATGATTGAAATGCCTCCACCCTGCTTTTATGCTGCATTATTCTCACACTCATATTTACTTTCTCATCCAGTAAGAGAAGAGTGAGGTTACCCAGACATGTGTCTGAATCACTGTGAGGGGAATGGGCTAATAAGGTAAACATTTACGTGTAAATGAATATGTTCGGGGTATTTGCTAGGCCAGGGTAGGCAAGAGGCTGCCAGAGAACTGGATCCGGCCCACCGAGCCACCAGATCTGGCCTGTGGCTGCCTCACCGGAGCCCTTGGGCAGAGAGCAGCTCATGCTTTACATAGTAGCAGCTCTCTGCTCTGGATGGCTGGGGAGGGAGAAGGGAGGCTTCGCATGTTGCTCCCCTCCAGCAAAATGTCTCAGCTCCCATTGGCCAGTTTCCATCTAAAATAGGAGCTGAGACATTTTGCTGGAGCAGGGCAGCATGTGAAGTCTTCCTCCCTCAGCTGAAAGGCAGGGAGCCTGCCTCAGGTTTCTTTCTGCAGGGCTGCTGGCTGGGAGCTGCTTAAGTAAGGGAGCCTGCCTCTGGCTTCTCACCCCCTTTCCCCCCAATTACCTGCCCCAGACCATCACCCAAAACCTCTGTACCCTTTTTTCCTTTCTCTCAGGTACATCTCCCTCCCAGACCCTGCACCCATTCCCCATGCCAGAATCCTCTCCTGCATCTTTACTCTCTCCTGAACCCTGCACCCCAAGCCCCTGCCCCAGATCACAGCCTCCTCCTTCATCCAAACTCCCTCTCAGACCCCACACCCTACCTCAAGATCCCTTCTGCGCCCAACCTCTATCCCAGACCCCACAGCCCCTCATAGAAGTGTGGCTCTTGACCACTTGCCAAAATCTTGGAGTAGCCTCCCATTAAAAATGATTCCCCCTCCCCACCTGCCCCCGGGCTAGACTATAACATTTGGTTTAGTTTGTATGTCAGAACAATGCATTTCTTCTTTAGTCCATACCGACAAGAAGTTTGTAAACATGGGGAAAGACATCAGGACCTGTAGCAAGTTCCCGCTACATGTGAAGCCATTACCTATATAGCCAGGCTTACACGTGCAGTTCACATCTGTAAAATACAAACACATGCCTATTAGATAACAAGCCAAGAAGGAATGGTTTGTTCTAGGAGATGGTTTTCTGCTGCTCTGAAGAGAAATAATTTGACAGTCTAAGGAAATTTCCTCTAGTTTAGAAAGAGAACCTGTTGCCAATACTATGAGCTGGTCTCTAAACTTAAGGGAGATTATTGGAATGAATTATCATGCCGTCTTTTGAACCAAACCACCTTAGATGTAGACACTCCATTACCTTTGATTCTGAAGCAGAAGACATCCCAGGTTTCACTCAGGTTGTTTCTGACCCCATAGTCAACTATTCCAACAAATCCTGATCCACAATTTGGAGAAGGGAAGGCAGTTGGATAACCAACTCTTTCACCGTCTAACCAGCCAGCAGCACAGAAGTGGTATCTTGCCTGTAACCAACACGTTCATTGTAAAGCACAGAAGAAACAGAACTGTAGCTCGTCTAATGCACTGTGACTGAAACTCACCCAACCACAGAGGGCCAACATAATGCCTACATGCCACAGAAGTCTTCCTTAAATCCTGTTTTGAAGGCTTAAGCCATGTATTGGCTTTGTGTGGTCTCTCTGCCAAGGGCGCCATTTCGGGGGCCAGCAGCCCCTGCTCCGGGATGTGGCTTGCTTTTCATCCCGTTCCCTGGACTGTCAAGGAGTGAGGGGAACGTACTTGCATTCCATGCATGCCTTTTACACCTGATTCCCTTCATCAGCCAGACGTAAGAGGCATGCATGGAATGCAAGTATGTTCCCCTCACTCCCTTAGTGTCCAGGGAAAGGGATGAGAAGCAAGTTGTGTCCCGGAGAGCACGGCTGCTGCCCCCCCAGCCCTCCTGAAATGGTGCCCTTGCTCTCTGCACAGGGTGAAGGTCAGCTCAGCCCAGACCTGCACTGACTGTGCTCCTGTGTGTGGCATCCCAAGTGTAGGGGGTCTGTCTACTCAGAGTTCAGTGCAGGAGCAGGGCAGAAAGAGGGCTCAACAGCAGTTGGGTGGCTTTTGTGTGGAAAAACCAAACAAATAGGAATGCAAGGGACTCTTTATCCACCCAGAAGAACTGACAAGTTCAGTTACATGTGAATAATAATATTCAGCAAACTCAAAGCCAACGTTATTGCTGGATTTTCTGACTCAGAGAAATATCTACATTAAAGACAAGCCTGAATTGCATTGTTTAGATCCAAAGCAGAATGTGCCCAAAGTCCAGAGGAATCTGTATCCTTGGGTTTGGTTCTGACCTCTCTACTTGCCCAAGTAAAAAGTTTCTGCACTACACACACTCCAGACTTTCATTTTACCAGTATTCCTTGTCCTCTTAAATAATGGGCATCATCACTACATTTTGAACTCTGAGTAGGAACGAGTCAGGAGTAAACAGTCAAGTAATTTGGGATACAATCAGTCTGACCGCCCATTTAAAACTAGTTTTACAATTCCAGGATGAAATCTTGGCCACAATTAAAGACAATGGCAAAACTCTTATTGGCTTCAACCCTATATAATTTAGAACCTGTTTAGCATAAGCAATAATCAAAGGGTTATCCTAGACTTACACCAGCCAGAAAAAACCCCCAAAGCCTTGTTTAAAGAAAAAAGTTCTATAAGCAAGGTCCTTTAAAAAGGAGTGTAATTAAAATTTGTAATAAAAATCTAAAATTTGGCTTCTAAAGAATCTTGCTCTGCTACCACTAAACACAATGACAATTTTGCTCATTTTAATTTGATTTTAGTGGAAGTAGAATCAGGTACAAAGTTAGTACAGCACACACTTTTTTTCCTTGCTGGTATTGCCAGGTCTTAAGCAGCTGTTTAATATTGACAGATAAGAATTTTAACACCAGCTAGCTGCTTGACTTGGAAATGAAGGTTGGATAGAAGAAAAAAAGATAAGTAAAGTTTTTCAAGCAGTTTACAATTTTAAACATTTTGATTCATTTACTATAATTACAGTGATATTTATACAGGGGAATTACTGTCCTACTGTATATTTAAGACCTTGGCCAACCCCCTCCCCCATTTTGATTTCCAATGTTGGTTTTCAGCGTCCAAATACAAGACTAAATCTTGCCTTCACAAGTGCACATATAATTCCTATTAGAAGTCAATGTGTGTTATATGCCTGTACTCAAGAGAGGAACTTGCTTCACAGATAGGCTTGGAAAGATTAGATTTTTATTGGTAAATGTCAGTTAATGTAAATTCCACTGTACACACAAAAACCAATGAAAACTATTTCTACTGATGATAAATGAAATTTATAGATGGGCAAAGAAAGAAAAATGCTGCTTGAGAACTTAGTCAAAATCCAGTAATTTAGACTTACGAATTGAGCTTGTTACAAATGGACTAGTGAAAGAATAATAAAAACTGGTGTGATTTGTTCAGTTTGGGATATTTGCATGTTTTGACATGTGAGATTGGCAATTTTGTGTTTTGATGGTTATAAAGCTAACTTTTTGGATCTCAACATCTGCTGTAATCAAATAATTATCTGGCTCCTCCCCCAATAATTCCCCATAAGTGTGAACATTTAAATAGCTAAAAACTTTTTAAACCCCATACATTTGTATAAATGTGAAAATTGAAATCAATAAAAATCTAAAAACACTTAAAAATAAACAGTGACATAATCTATTGAAATAATAATAATAAAAAAATGAATGCCACCATGCCTACTCATAGAGCTCAGAAGTTGCACTCCTGAGAATATAACTATTTCCCGAGGCACTCAACTTTCAGACAGCTACGTCTCACAGTTCCATTTCACCCTTGTGCAGCCACTAAATACAGTACACAAACTGAGTCCTTTGGCACTGCCATTCAACATTATGTCACCTTCTGAGCATAGGACAGCTGATTGTAAGTAGCTATGGTTGCTCCTTGACTGTCGCAGGCCTCTTTTGCTTTTTCAAAAGTCAGTTTGTATTGCCCCTGGGGGGAACGCCAATGGAAAACTCCAACTGTAGCATCTGTAAGTAAACAATAAATAACTTAATGCTAGGGATGTAAGCGTTTTAACCATCTGGGCATAAAGCACATGGTTCTGTAATAGATTGAACAATCCTTGAGGAATTTCCATGGAATGTAGCTGGTATGTAACAAGCCACTTGTGGGGTAATATTTCCATGTGGAATCATTTTAATCTCTTGCTTTCAAAGGTCCCAACTTACAAAACATTAAACTTTAAGCATGTGCGTAAGTCCCCTTACTTCAACAACCCTTAAACATGTGCTTCAGGGTATGTCTACACTACCCCCCTAGTTTGAACTAGGGGGGTAATGTATGCATACCGAACTTGCTAATGAAGCCCGGGATTTGAATTTCCCGGGCTTCATTAGCATAAAGCCAGCGCCGCCATTTTTAAAAGCTGGCTAGTGCGAACCCCGTGCCGCGTGTAGCCCATTGAAGGAGCCTAGCCTTTGCTCTTTATACCACACTACTTCTGAGTCTATCTGGCGTACTGACCCTGGAAGTGGAGATCGGCACAGTCAGCATCGGCATGGCACTGCCCATTGTCTTGCAAACAACGGTCAATCGGAAGCTGCATCACAGTGCAGTCAAGCCCATCCCCTACGTAGTTATTTTTACATTCACATTTGCGTTTATCCTGGTAGGAGAGAGAATAAGAAAGTCCCAAGAGAATGTTTTCCAAACATAAAAACAACAACGTAAAATAGCATCTGCTAAACGGGTAGAAGTGACCCATCGGCCGAATCTAGCAACAACACAATGTTCATTTGCTCAAACGCCACTAGCAAAAGCTGAGAGTCAATAAAACACTTTACACACCTCCTAGAGTTCTCACTGAGCAAAACACTCAAGTATGTACTTATGTGTTTTGCTGAACTAAGCCACTAAGAATATGATTTGAAGCATTATAATAATAAATATACATGCTAGCCACTCAAAATAATATTAAATAAATACAAATGGAACTATGAAAAGAATGTAACAGTCCACTGATTGAAACAGACTGAGCAGTGGGATTTAGTGGTAGGACTATTTACATGTCTCCTTTTGGCATCTTCTTCATTTCAACCTGCCAAGGCCCAAACTCAGCATGAGGGCTACCAAAATATGCATGCAGAAATCTTGAACATGCTGTGAGATCCATTCCTGTAGTGGAAATTACCTCAGCTTCATGATCCTGCATTTCTAAAGTAAAGAGGGTCCACCAAGAAGCTGACTGGACAGCAAAATGATGTGGCAAAGAGACAGGGACTAATGAATTATGTGTGTCAAAGTCAGGTGTGGGCTGGGCCAGCCCTCACTTATGTCACTGGAAAGATCCCTGTTAACTCCATTAGGAGGTGAATTGTGCATCTAGAGAGGATTTCCAAGACAAAACCCATCTCCATCCCCAACAACTTACAGGTCCTGTCATTGTACAAATGGCATGTTCATGGCAACCACCATTAAGCCCATCGGCGCAGGGATTTATAGGAAAGCAGGTGCGACCATCTCCTGTGTATCCCTTCTGGCAGCTGCACAGGACTTTCACCCCCGTTTGGGTACATTTTGAATTCTGGTGACACCCGCCATTATTTTGTTTACAAAGATTCACAGCTACAAAGCAAAGAGAAAAGAGGTAAGTTAGTGTTTCCTTCAGCTAATCTCTATTTGTGGAGAGTTGTTCACAAAAGGGGGGCCCAGTCCTTGTTAGGAGCTTGGGCACATCCCTAATATAAAATATTAGAACTGGCCCAGACCATCCCTGCCTGCTGCAGCAAGGGAATGTTTGCAAGGAAACCTCCATGAAGATTATAGATTCCTCTGCATTGTCCCAGAGGGCAGTAGGGCAAGTCCCTTTTGCTCTCAAACCCATCAAAACTGTCCCCAAGAGTGGCAGTTTTTCCAGAGGCCAGGGCCACACATAATCTGTACCTCACAATGGCACTAGCTCCTGCTGGCATGTGCCCCTCCCCTTTCATAACTGTATCTGACAGCTGAGTGAGCTGCTTCCTTTGGGGAACAGACAAAGAGCAAATCACTGGAATGCTCCTGTTCTGCCCTGCACTAGGAACACAGCAGCAGGCAGACTGCTGCTACAAGGAGAGGAGGACAGACTGCTGTGATGATTTAACGTTCCTCAGCACAGAGAGCTCACACAGATACTCATAGGCTGTGTCCAGACGGGCACGTTTTTCCGCAAAAGCAACTGCTTTTGCGGAAAAACTTGCCAGCTGTCTACCCTGGCCGCTTGAATTTCTGCAAGAACACTGACTTCCTACTGTCTGAAATCAGTGCTTCTTGTGGAAATGCTATGCTGCTCCTGTTCAGGCAAAAGTCCTTTTGCGCAAAGCTTTTGCACAAAAGGGCCAGTGTAGACAGCTCAGGTTTGTTTTGCGCAAAAAAGCCCCGATCGAGAAAATGGCGATTGGGGCTTTTTTGCGCAAAAGCGCATCTAGATTGGCACGGACGCTTTTCCGCAAAAAGTGATTTTGCAGAAAAGCGTCTGTGCCAATCTAGACGCTCTTTTCCGCAAATGCTTTTAACTGAAAAGTTTTCCGTTAAAAGCATTTGCGGAAAATCATGCCAGTCTAGACGTAGCCATAATGTCACTCCCAGCAGCTAAAGGCTTGGGAGAACTCGGAGAGATCAGCTCTGCCTTTTCATAAGACTGCACTGTGGGATACACACCCGTAGTGCATTGCTCACACTATGGATGATGGTGTCCCCAGCATGGACATGATCTGTCGACAGATGGAGCGAGTGTGTAGACACTCTCGGGTGATTTGTGTTTTATCAACTTTTGGGTGCCAACATAAGTATTGTCAATAGAACTTGGTGGTGTCGACACAGCCTTAGAATGGATGCAACCATGAATTGACCTCACACTCATGAGAAAAAAAAAATCTGTAACTAGGCTTTAATTGTTTCCATTTCTCTCCTCTGAGTCTCTACATCAGAAGTTTTGGTTCAGGCATCTCTTTAATAGTTAGTGTTTCACCCTGGTTAATTACATATATTAAAGTGAATACCTAGGTGAAAACAATATTTGCCTTTAACATTTGGGGAGAGACAAGATGGGTGAGTTAATATCTTTTACTGGACCAACACCTGCCAGTAGAAGAGAGAAATTTTTGCGCTACACAGAACACTTGAGGTGTGGGACAGCTGTACATGAATTCACCTGTACATGTGATTCCATCTCCTTCATAAAATGGCTTACACTGACACATGTTGTTTTCTTTGCAGACGGCGTTACTAGAACAATTAGGTGAGCACACAGGCGGCAGAACTGTAAAGAATGTAAAATATCTGATGAAAATGACTTGTACTTAAAAAATGTGCCCTCATTTAGAGAATAAAGGAAAACTTGCGCTGTATACAAGTTAACTTAAAAACCCGTGAGAAAAGTCAGAATATAATGCTATCTTTTGTCTAGCACTTCATCAATCTCAAAGCACTTTATATGAGAGGCAAGTATTATTATTCCCATTTTACAGATGGGCAAAGAAGGGTAAGGTGGTTTGTCCCAGATCACGCAGAAGTCAGGGCAGAAACAGAATGCAAAGCCTTATTCAAAGACTCATTTGCTGGGCCATACTTTGATGCTAATTAGTTGCAAGTGAAATGATCTTCATTAATCTGAAGTACACTTACAGTATTAGCCTGATATAAAAAGGGATGTTGTTTGAATAAGATATTCACTACAGTCAACATCTTCATTTAATGTTATTGTATTTTACAGGCATTTAGTGCTCACATTTTCAAAGCACCTTATAAACAATATGTAATTAACCCTCCTAATTTACTTGGGAGGTAGAGTTGGATAAAATCTTTTGACTGAAACTCTTTTTTTTCCCCTCCAGTGAAAAATGCAGGTTCTCTGACACGAACATATTTTATGAATGTCTGTTAATATTACCAAATAGTTTCAGTATAGTAAGTCTACAAAAAGAAAAAAAAATCAAAATATTTCATTCTGACATTGTCAAAAATACTTCAATTTTTTAATTTGAAAGGGCTTTGTGTTTCAAAAGTTCATATAAGTTTAATTATATGAAATTAAATGAAATTGTTTAAAAAACTTTTTGATTTGCCTAAAATTTCAGGTTTGGTTGAGTCCAAAATGATGTTTTCTCCCCAGAGAATCAAATCAATTGCCAGATAATCAAAACATCCATTAATCACCCACTTCTACAGGGAGGTAGATCAACGTATATATTATCCCTATTTTACAGACAAGGTCAAAGATGCAGAGCAGGTAACCAACTTGTTGGAGTCCGTTATGAGAGCTGAACTTAGAACTCTCTGGTCTTGATTCTCAGGCCTGTGGTTGACATACTAGACCAGCGGTTCCTAACCTTTTCCAGATGGGGACCAATTTTGTCAATTCAGGAAGACTTGGTGACCCAAGGCAACTCAAAAACGGGGGAAGGTTGGGAGGGGAGGGGGAAAAGCCACCCGGGGAGACAGTTGGCAACCCTTTTGAAATGTAATGGTGACCCATATTTGGGTGGCAAACCACAGGTTGGGAAACCCTCCACTAGACCAATCTTTCTCAACCTTTTTGATAGCACGGGCCAGCTTGCTGCCTTCCTGAACTGTGTCAGGGAGATTTCAGGAACTGGCACTGGTTCACCAGCTGGTCATTGAGAAACACTGCATTAGACCACGCTGCCAGCTCACACAGACAACAAAACGATCTGCTAAAAAGAGCCATGGAGTCACCCACAGTTGAGCAATCTCACAGTAGATAAATACATCTGTGTCTGATGTAGACACCCTTGCTGCTGCACGGCAGGGAGAGGAACTAGATTAGTGATATGCAGCCACTGGCAAGTTGGCTTGTTTTGCCAGGCAGTAACATTAATGAACAGCCTCTGTGCTGAGTGCCCGTGCACTGCAGCTGACTGCCTCTCAGTCAACTGTCTTAACCTCCAAACACAATAGGTTTGTGTACACTGCATTGCAAGCTAAGGGTTAGAAAAACTCAAGTTAGCAGAGTCTGGGCTTGTTAACCTAGGGCCTTTTGTGTCTACACTTACTTGTAAACCTAGGTTAGGAGTTGTTGAATCCTGGGCCCCAACCGGGGGCACTAACCCCTGTACTACTTTATGTGGGTCCAAGTCCAACTACCAATACCCCTGGCACCTTCTCCAGCTAGTGGCTGCACTAGCCCTTTTTTTGTGGTGCAGTGTGGGAAAAGGTGACTGTTTTCTCGACTGGCCAGAGGACACAAAAAGTTGGCCCATAGGATTGTGGAATATTTTTGGAGGACTCCAAGCGTACTAATCCGGTGCAGCTGTGTCTACACTCCAGAGCATTAGGGCACAACTCAAACTCAGACCCTTCACCTCCATGTGGTCTAAGCTCTGGGTTAATGCGATTGGGGTGGGGGGAAGTTAGCCTTCAGCCTAAGTCAAATACACCTTTTAGGCATTTTGCAGGCAATCCTCAAATAGGTTTGCAAAGATCCACATTTAGAGGAACCACAGATATTTTGGGCACCATGCTGATCACGGCCTAGTATTGCACAATATAATTTTCTTTATAGGTTTCAGTCCTCCTTGTACCAAAAGCAAAATACTCTCCTTCAACATTTATCCTGCATGAAGCAGGATGCCTGATATGAGCTACGACCACTGCATGAAAACAACTGATTGGATCAAATTTGCTGGGAGTGCTGTAACTGATTGTTTTGCAACAGATTCCGGTGAGACGATAGAGACCTAGTTTGGTTTCACAGACTCGACCAGTCCATCCTGTTTCACAGAAACACTCTCCTGATCCAGCATGTCCTTCATCACATTGTCCATGGGAGTTGCAGTTGCAGGCTGTAAAAAGAATGTAGATTGATCACAGACAGGATAATAATTAGGAAAGGAAAATTCTTCCCTAGAGCAATGTTATCGAGATCATTGGTTTTATATAGTGTTGGCTAACAAGAAGGCACATGAAATAATTGGTGGTGGTTTAATAACACACCCAGTGATGCTGGAAACCTTTTAAGATAGGGTGCGGGGGGCACTGAAAGGCATCCCCCTTGCCCTTCCCCTCAACCCCTGCAGAGCTGGGGCTGTAAGCAGGGCTGTGTCTCCAGGAAGGAAGGGATCTGGACAGAAGGTTAGGGGGCTGAGGCTGGCAACCAGGACCCTGAGTGTGGGGTAGCAGGTGGAATCCCAGGTGTGGGGCTAGCAGCAGAGCCCAGCATAAAATCCCTAGTTCCCATGTCTATGTACATATCTGAACATGAATACAGAGCCACCTTTTAATGGGGAGAACAAAAGCACATGGCCCATAGCAGAAAGGGATTAAAGGTTTGTCTTGGAGACACAGGTGAAAGCCTTAGCATGCAACAGCTGCCAGCAATATCAAACTTGGAGGGCGGGCTCTCTAGCCAGAGACTAAAAAGAGATTTGACAAGTTTTGACAGTTGAGTTGCTCTGTCAGCGAGATCTTAGGCAAAGCGGTGGGGCTGAGGACCCTGAACTAGAAACCCTATAAGCAGTGACACCCGGGAAGTGGGCTCCGACAGGTTTTCATGTTGTCTGACAGTCTGATTGTTCATAGGATTGCTGACCAGGTCAAAGCTGGGATTTGCCTCTGCACAGGGTAGGTGGACTTTGTCTCCAACCAAGTGTACACGTTACCTGCTCACAGGGCCGGATTAAGGCGGGGCTAGCTGGGCAGCTGCCTGGGGCACCAACCTATGGGAGGGCACCTGATGGCAGCTGTAAGGGGTGCGCGGCACCCCTTATTGCTGTCATCAGTTGCCGTGTGGCCCCTGGCCCTGGGCGTGAGGCGTCTGGTGACAGCTCTAAGGGGCGCAGCGTGCAGGGGGCGGCTGCCTGGGGTGCAGGAATGGCTCGAGCCGGCCCTGCCTGCTCACACATAGTCTTACCCACCAAAATATCTCAGCTAGTTTTCATGACTGATTAGAAGTGTCTGAATGGGGATGGTCTTTTTTATAGTAGGGGGATGTTCTTCTTCCTGCATATCCCCACGCCCTGAAACATTAATCACAAAGTATTTCTTCACCGAGTAGTAGTTCTTTGTGGTTGTACCAAGCAATAGAGCTGGTCTCTCACAAAGAACTTTTATTATTGATAGAGATTTATGTGTTTTGCTATTTAAATGGAGCCTCTGCTGGCTCATCCTTCCAAAAATGTTTTGTGTACGTGAGAAAGAAATGGCATAGGATTTAGCTTATAAGCAGTTCTGTGGGCCCAGAATTTCACCCAGACTGTCTACACTGGCGACTTCTTATGCAAGAATATCTTGCACAAGGGTTCTTGTGCAAGAACTCTTGCGCAAGACCATGTCCACACTGCCATGTGCTTTTGCGCAAGAGCATCCATGGCAGTGTAGACGCTCTCTTGCGCAAGAAAGTTCTGATGGCCATTTTAGCCATTGGGCTTTCTTGCGCAAAAAATCCCTGCTGAGCGTCCGCACTGCCCTCTTGCACAAGAGTTCTTGCGCAAGAGAGCTTACACTTGTTAGAAAAGAGCATAACTCTTGTGCAAGAACTCCTCTTTTACCACACTTTACTGTAAATGGTCTTGCGGAAGAGCAGGCGGGCAGTGTGGACACTCTGTGGAAGAACAGCAGTTCTTGCGCAAGAACCCGCCAGTGTAGACATAGCCCCATAGAATCAGAAGTCAGCAGTAAAACTTCCATTAAGTTGAGTGGAACTTTTGATTTGTGAAGGGCTTAATGTAGTCAATGAATGCCTGACATATAAACAAATGTATATATATATATATTTTTTTTTTTAAAAAAGGTCATTAGGTCACAAGACCTTTTTGGCTTTTCTTGTAGTAACCATAACAATTTGAGATTTAGATAATGTTTATGGAACTATCTAAACTGTCTCACACTGGAGTGCAATCAATGTCAAATGGATAAACTTTGGGTAAGCACTGGAACTTTTGCATGCATAACGTAACCTTATGGGTTAGTGCTAGTTACTACAAAACTGTGTTGGATTGAAAACAGGAATTTAGAATGAAAGAGTTAATATCTCATTTCTTCTGTTATGTTTAGTTTTTCAACTAAAATCTTTTAGACTGAGAATTTTTTTTTTTTTTTAAATCTAGGATGAAATCTACCCCTGGAGAATGCACAAGGCTAACACACCTGGGGAGTCCCATTTAAGGCAACAATTGAGGACTTATATGGTAACTTCCATGGAGCAGAGGCTTTCTGCTGGCCCTCTCCTCAAATTAATTTAATCTCTTTCTTTACTTTCTTTTTCACACGGTAAGTATAAAGTGTTGCCTTTAATAGCCGGGAAATGTCCTTCTGGTTTCTTGTATTTTATTAGCATTTCCATTATAGAGTCTTGTCTATTGCTGAGGTTGGGGAAGAAGGCTGTGTTTTGATTAAGAGGCCTGTCGATCAAGAAGCAAAGCCTCACCCTGCTTCGGGTTACTACAAAATGGAACTATATACTTGACAGGAGGAGTGGGTTAATTCACCCCAGTGCAGAGGGCCATCACAAGCCCATGTACCACTGAGGTCCCATGTAAGCCCTACTTTGAGGCTTTGTGTTGGCTTTCGGCATGGGAGTGATCTTCAGCCAGATCTGGGCTGTGGCAGCCGCAGGGGGCATGTCACAACTGTGAAATGGAAGAGCAAAGAAAACACATTAAAATATTTTTTCTGCTTCAAAAATAAATATAGAAAATGATAACTTGTAACCAGATGTTTTTTTTCCCCCAGAAACAAAACTGAAACCCACGTTTACAATCAGAGCCGTATCTTCCTGGCAAACACAGCTCACATGACGTCCCATTGAAGCCATTGTTGCATTTACATTCTCCAGTTCCAGAGTATCCATCATTACATGAGCCATGATTATTACATGGGGTCTCTGGCCCTCCGGGGCAGGCTAGAAAGGATAAAATGCAGTGAATCAATTGTTTTCAGCTCAGCCTCAGATTTCCAAGTTTGTTTTCTTTCTAAGAAAATGAGACTTTAGACATCCTTTTGAAAATTCCCTACATGTACACTGCACACCACGATGCATTCATACATCCTCATTTACTTGAAGGACGTAACCCCGGGTCCACTCATTTAGATTCTTGGCTCCCAGGACTGCAATCTGACCTATGTGGATGAACCCCCAAACCCATGCCAAGTTCTGGTGAAGTCAAAGCCAGCAACTGCTTGGATTAAAACACATGGGCTATGTCCACACTGGCGCGATCTTGCGCCAGAGCTATGCAAATGAGGCTAAGCGTGGAATATTGCTGAGCCTCATTTGCATATCTAAAGAGCCGCCATTTTGGTGGAAGAGTCTGTTGCGCAAGAAGGAGCTGTCTACACTGCCCTTTCTTGCGCAAGAAAAAACCTCTTGCTCAACACTGTTACGCTGATTATTTTCAGGCATAACGGCATTGCGCAAGAGGGTTTTTCTTGCAGAAGAAGGGGCAGTGTAGACAGCTCCTTCTTGCGCAAGAGCCTCTTCCGCAAAAATGGTGGCTCATTAGATATGCAAATGAGGCTCAGCGATATTCCACGCTTAGCCTCATTTGCATAGCTTTGGTGCAAGATCGCGCCAGTGTAGACATAGCCCTGATGTTTGGTATAGCTGTGTGAAGGTCGGGAAGTTAGTTAGATGATGAAGTACTAGTCTTACTAGTGGTTCCACACAGCTGAGGTTCCCCCACAAGCCCATTAGTGCTTAATACTCTTTCCACTTGTACCAGATACACATGTGCTCATACACTAACTGTGAATTCTAGCACAGGTGTTTAATGCACATGATATGGATCTCACATCTTTAGTATTTTTTCAGATGGCTGGAATGTGTCTCCAAGTAATGTTACAACAAACACTTTATACCACTAATTTCACTCTTCTTGATCAGCAGGGAGTTTACAATTGCTAACACAAAAAAGACCCTTTTTGAATATATTTAAATTATTATTTGGAGAAGAAAACAATAATATTCCTTATGCAATACCCAACCTCTCACTACTGTATTAACCTGTTTTACAAAAAAGGAACACAGACAGAAAGAGTTAGTCCTGATCACACGGCAACTCTCAGTCAGAGCTGAGAGTACGTCTCAGCAGCTCCTGTGTCTGAGTCAGTACACTGGATCATGAAGCGTGTCATGACTGGTGCAAAGTCACGATTGCAGAATTTTATTCAATATTCTTTTAAAACAAATAGAATAATAGACTCAGGTCTAGAAGGGAACTCGAGAGGTCTTCTAGTGCAGTCCCCTGCCCTCGTGGCAGGACCAATTATCTAGTCCAGCCCTCCCAGGTGTTTGTCTAACCTGCTCTTAAAAATCTCCAATGATGATTTGACTTGTCACTTTGTGGTGTCTGGCAGCTATCCACAGAGAGAGCTCAGAGGTTAATCAGGGCATTCCTACCTTGGCAGTCTCGTCCATAGTAACCTCGACAGCACTTAGCAACCCAGACAACCATAGAACAATCCTGGCGACAGCCATCAATGTTCCTGCCATAGATCTGGTACGTACACTTCTGCATCCCTCCCTAAACATTGTGCATTCCGGCACAGGGGGATAAAAACACAGGGGAGAGAATGTTCTGTGGATTAATTTTTAACTCAGTGTAGTTTTTTAATTTCAAGCTGATCAAATTGACGGCCCTGGAGACGGATATGATTTACTTACAGAAAAAGTACAGCAGTGCAGGAGTGGTGCAACCCCCTCCCCAATATGCTTCAGTCCTGATATGATGAGACTAAAGCCACATCTCCACTTGCTGTGCTGGAGATTGATCTTCTAGCATTTGATTTAGTGGGTCTAGTAAAGACCCGCTAAATTGAACACTGAGGGTGCCCTGGTCAGCGCTGGTGCTCCTTGATTTGTGAGGAGTAAGGGAAGCTGAGGGGAGCATTTGCACCTATCAACTTCGCACTGTGAAGACAGTGCCAAGCTTGGCTTAAGGTATGTCGACTCCGGCTACGTTATTTACATATCTGGAGTTGCATATCTTAACCCAACCTTCCGGATCTCTTATAGATCTGCCTCATTCTTCTTGCCCATTTAATCTATGGCCTTTCTTCCAAGACAGATGATGGATAGCAATAAAGGGGAAGGACACAACAGAAGAGAGCTGGCACCACCTTTTTCATTTCACATGAGCCATCAGATAGTGGTAACTTTTGGTCACTACTGGCTTAGACTAGATTTTAACCAGTCATCTAGAAGAGAAGAGCACTATAGGCCAGATTCTCAGCCAGTCAACGCTCACAATATTATCTGACCATGCCGCTCTCCTCTAGCTCCTAGGTCCACTCTGCTCACTAAAACACAGCCTGCCATATGCATGCAAGCATCAAGTGTGTTTTTGTTGTGTAGTATGTGCTAGGATGAGAACACCAAACTCTTCGTCACTTGTGACCACATTAGATTTTATCATAATTCTTAATGGGGCCTAATCCAGAACTCACTGAAGCCAATGGAAACACTCACTCTGACATCAATAGTTTTGCATCAGATCTGTAACTCTCTACTAACTTCAGTAGGATTGGGATTTTATTGTTCCATTTAACCAAGCCATTTTATTGTTCACTGCTCTACTGTTCTTTGAAAGTGTGTGTTATTTTTAGTTTATTATTTTGCAGTCACAGATGCCTGCTAATTACACTGCTTCTAAAAAAAGTATTATTACCTTTGGTTTAGTTGCTGTAGGGCATTTCGGATTACTGTAACAGCCGACACAATCCCCCTGTCATAGAAAGAGAAACACATATTTAAAATAAGAACACCACAAAAGTGATTTGAAAGAAGCACTAGAAAAGTGTCTACTTTTATATAAGCAGTAAAATTAATGAGCGGAGAAAAGTACCTTTAAAATATCCAATTTCATTACTCTTAATACAGATTACAAGAGCATTCCAAAAGAGATAAAAGAGGGGAAATGGTAAAGGAAAATGACAACATAACAGGTACATTCAGTCAATTTCACAATAAAATAGTTCTGGAAGTGCAAACTTGCTATTCAGCTACATAGGTGGGGGCTGCATGTATTTTCATATAAGCCTCCATTGGCATAACTGACAATGTATTTGGGGTGTCTCTGATTTGAGTGTCCAATTTTGAGATGTTTTCCTAGACCTGACTTCAGGAAGTGCCCCCTGAAAAGTAATCCCCTTTAAGGTGACTCAAATGGAGGACTCAAAACCACTACTGGCTTTTTGGCCTTACTGTATTTCTCTTTCAAAATTGATCTGTCCCTCATCAGCATAGTAAACAAGAACCTTGTGCATACGAGAGTATCTAGAAATAAATATTTATATAAATAGCACAAGCATCCACAGATATACCAGTTAGAATAAAAATAAGCACTAACATCTTCCTGCTCTTCTAGGGATTACCATCTATGGTCAGGAAAAAACATCCCCTCAGTATTACAATACAATACACATTTAGATGTATTATAATAGGCGTTTACATATTCCCGTAAAGCATACAGCATTAGCCAGTGTTAGTGACTAGATTTCAAATTAGATGGATGATTGCTTTGATTCTTTAACCCTACATGAAACTCAAAAAGTAATAGCATTATCCTTGTATAGGTGGTAACTTTATTTGACCCTTTCAACAGGCATTATTCCAAAGGGAATTATTTTTTGCGCCCTGTTCATGATTATATTAGTCTATAAAGGGTTTGTCTAGACTAGAAGAAATGGATGAAATTAAGTCAGGGGTAGCTAACATGTTTTAGTTAGTCCCAATTGAACCTTGACCTTTTCCTTACCACAGATGCAGTTGAATCTTATGTATCTTTTAGGTACCATACTTCACCTTTTAATTTAGATAGTCAATGTCTACCCTAGGTGTCACACTAGACAAATGAAAAGTAGCATTTTAAGCAGTTTCAGCCATGGAGCCAAATTCTGATTGCATTGGAATAAGTGGAAGGTTTGCTATTGACTTCAGTGGAGCCATGATTTGGCCCACCATTCACATCTCCACAAGGGTCACAAAACTGAACTGAAGGATGGACGGACCTTGATATCAGCAGTGATAAAACTGTCACATCGACCGCCTAAGGTGGGGTCCATTAACATGCAGTCAATTCCATAAGCGATGCCACCATCAAACTCCAGGTACCGCTGCACTATCCTACACCTTCTGTCATTCAGAAAGAGGTCACCCTGAGAGAGAGGCAAGAAGATAATCACACAAAATAAGGAGCCCGCATCATGCTATGCTTTGTTCGATCCATGTGCAGTTCCTGTTCAGGAATTAGTAAGAATATAAACCTTCCTTTGCAGTCAGTTCTCTCTTGAGTATCTTAATTAGACTTTGTCCCGTAGTGTAGACATACCCTTACAAAACAGGCATGTTAAAATTAGATTAATCAACTAATCCAATAGTTGATGGAATTTCCAATTCGTCGATAAGGGTGCTTCCGTTTTGAAATGTAGCAAGAGTCCACCTGGCTGTTTCTACATTTCAAAACGCGCAGCGTTCCGCCTTTGAAATGTACAAGAGCCCCAGCAAGGACTCTTGTGCATTTCAAAGACTAAAATGCCACATGGAGCCCGGGGCCAGCAGAGAGTCACCCCGTGATCCCGGGCTCCATGCAGCGCTTCTGCTTTGAAATGTACAAGAGCTTCAGCAGGGACTCTTGCACATGTCAAAGGTGGAACGCCGCCGCTGCGCCCCTGCCCCCTCCCATAGAGCTGGAGCTGAGGGGAACTGGCTTTTAAGCTGGCTCCCTGCAGCACCCAACCTCTCCCTCCACCTATGCTGCCTCTTTCTAATAAAGGCAGCAAGATGGTGTTGAAGCGACTAGTCAACTAGCGTGTCGACTATCTGATAAGCTTTTGCAGATCAGATACTTGACTAGTCGATTAGTCACTTACATCCCCATTATAAAGTAAACATTATGCATCATTTCCAGATAGGATAACAGCATTTCCCATTGGGTTTAAGCATGCAGCATCCTGTCTCTACTGAGATCCCAATTTGCTATGCTCCCTTCCCCACAAGAGTATGCAGAGTTCTCCCTCACAACAGTCACAGTGTCTTACTCCATCTATATATGTAAAAAGCCAACTGTTTAGACACAGCTACTTGCCAAGTCAGTGCAAACAGGGGATCACACACACAAACCATTCAGTTTGCACCACACATTTTGTGCAAGTTTGTAGCTAGGCAACTATAATTTGCAGGTCCTTAATCCTGAAAGCAAGCCCACATTGTATATAGTACACTTACAGCTCTTCTCCCAGAGTGACCCTCACTTTGTGTGAGCCCTTTTTCTAATTTTGATGTGTTGCACACTAAGGCCCAGATCCTCAAAGGCATTTAGGCACCTAACTCCCAACTCAGGAACCTGGCTACATTTGTGGATCTGTTTCTTTTCTGAGGTGTGTGCTAGCCAGTTGTGTGGAGAAACTACTGTCTTGTTACAAAGAAAATTATTCTTCAATAAGCCTTCTACCTGTAAGGCAAGTCACAAAGCTGTGGATCTGTTTTCTAAGCCACTGCTCCTGCAGTGCTGGGATATGCTAATGTGGATCCAGGCCCACTGACAGGGATGGGCAAAGAACGACAGTTGCCCAGGGGCCTGGTGATTCAAAAGGGCCCAAAGCTCCCAGCCACTGCTGCTACAGCAGGCTCTTCACATTGACACTGGAGCATGGCACAGCGCTCCAGATGGTGGTGAGGGCTGGCTGCCCAGGCCCCACCCCTTCCACCTGGGATCCTGCCTCTTCCAGGAGCATTGAGCTCCCCCCTGCCTAGCCCAAGGGTCCAACAAGTCTGTTGGCTCCCCTGTGTGGACCACCGTGTGTATGTGGAACACCATTGATTCTAGTGGTGCTGATTCCTTAAGGTGGCTTCATAGGCTTGGTGTGTGTGTGTGTGTGTGTGTGTGCGCGCGTGTGTGGGGGGGTGGTGTTGCAATGGATCGAGGCCTATGTTATTAAATAGTACCTATGTGAAACACTTACAATAGAGCTGTTGTCGTTGTTATCCCCACATTTTACACTGAGATCAGATCCTTGAAGGGTCTTCAGTGACTTGGAGTTGGGGAGATCACAGGCTAAAATCTGTGAAAGAAATGCACAGTGTGGGAAGATTTGGTACTGCAGACCAGGGTTTTACAGTGCCTCCTCTAAAGAAATCAGAAAATGTTTGAACACACCTTGGCATCTCTGATGATGTGGAATTTCAGATATTGCACCAGTTTGTCCTTGTTCGATTTTTTAAACAGGAAATCCTGCTGCTCCTTAGGCAGTGCTCTGAGAGCTGCATCGGTGGGCCAGAACAAGGTGACTGGTTTATGAAGAGGATCACTGATGACACTCATCAAACCGGCATTCTGCAGCATAGAGAAAACAAGAGTGATTTTTTTTCTTACTGTAAAATTACATCCACTGTAAAGGATTAACACTGAGAAAAATGTACTGTGGCTGGAAGTGAATTGGCCCAGCAGCAAGGATGCTGAATGCATCATGGCCTTCTAGTAAATAGCTTGTAATTTAGGCCTTCTTGTGTACAAAGCCAAGATTTTAA
Organism: Pelodiscus sinensis; assembly: GCF_049634645.1. NCBI lineage: Eukaryota > Metazoa > Chordata > Testudines > Trionychidae > Pelodiscus > Pelodiscus sinensis. The sequence continues at coordinate 98,454,266 of NC_134711.1, forward strand.
AAAGCAGGTGTCTGTACTGATTTTCAAAAGTGCTGAATGCCTGACAGCTTTTACTAAAGATGAGATCACTTATTTAGGTGCTTAACTCAGAGTTTGGGAGCCCATTGTTACAAACCCGGGACCAAAAGTTTTAGAGCACAAAATGGATGAAAGAGCAGGGAGGGAATAGCTCTTATGTCTTATGAGTGCTTAGATCTGCCTGCCTTTCTCTGTGTGAAGGGGGAGAGAACTGAATGCAGTAGGGCCAGATTATCCATTAGGCACAATAGGCAGAGTGCCTAGGGCCGATGAAAAATTTAGGGCCTAAAAAAATTCATAATTAACTCAAAAATAAGAAGAGAAAATTGCTAAATCACACAACAATTTGCTATTTTTTATTAGAATACATGTGCAAATGTGGAAGAAGATTAATTAAATGCAGGTGTATTCAATCTTTAGTCAACAAACAACATACAGGTATAACACAATTAAATATTTACTTTGTGACTCTTTTTGCTAGCAAAATCACAGACAGTCATTTTTCTCCAAAGCTCCCTCTTAACTGAAAGTAGTGCAAGGGAAGATAGTCATTTCTGTCCCATGGTAGACTGAACACAGGTCTTTATACATTTTAACTTTGAAAAAGAGGTTTCCCTTTCACAGTTTGTTCCCAAAATGGCGAGATACATCCTGAAAGCAATACTGACATTTGGAAAACTTGTCCCCAACTTGTCTGCTATACATGCTGCCACAGATTTCTTCTCAGCATACATATGTGAGAATTATAGAAATTCATCTCTAAATGCATGTTCGAGATCTGATGGGTATATACCTACTAATGCTCTTGCTCTAGAGGCAACATCAGCATCACTGGACATTGATCTAGCCACAAGAAAATGGAACAGTTCATTCAGTGTGGCATATGCGCTCGTCGTCTGACCATCTCAACACAGTAAGTTTATCCATGATTGCATAGAAGCACTGTGTGTGAAATTTGTCCCTGGTACTCAAATCCAAGACCGTGTTATCCATACAAACTTCATCAAAAAATTTGCTGTCTCAGCCGTTTGGGTTGTGTGGTCTCATTGCATGCATATATTTTCTTTTTACTGAACTGCCTACCTTGCAATGAGAAACCGAAATCCAAATTCTGGGAATGAGTATTTTATTCAAAATATTTTATGAAATACGGAGTGATTTCCCACTCAGCTGTATCAGAACTATATTTTAATGTTGTGACAAAACTGATGTTTTCTTCCGTGTCTGTTTCTGTTTCCATCACATCTTGTGCCGGAGTTGTCATGGTCACTTCTGAAGTAGCCCGACTGACCATTGCTTGTTCCTCACTTGATCTTGAAGGTTCAACACCACTTTCAGTGGCGTCTACTTCAACATGTTCTGCAGCTTTGTTTTCCAAATCTGATCTTGATGGATTAATGGGAGAGCTTGCACTGTCACTCCTCATATCTTTTCTCATGAAATTCAGCAGAGAACCACTCATTTTTTTTAAAAGCTTGTTCTTTTTTTCTTTTTTTCTTTTGCTTTACAGCTCTAGAATCATGCTTCCTCTTGCATTGCGATGTGGATTTTACAGTCTCAGTGGTGGCAACATCACCTTACTTTTCTCCTTATCAGCTGATTAACTGTCTGGTGAATCTTAAGTATAATTGCAGTATACAACAAAATGGCTGTTATTTTAGAATGAAGTACCATGAATTTCTTACATGGTGCGCCACTTTCAAGAATGAAAATAAAAGTGAGTGCTATTAGGTGTAGAAGGTGATAGGGCATTTCTCCCTTATATATTTCTATAGAGTCTAATTTAAGGGCCTACAATTATGAGAGTGCCTAAGGCCTATGAAAAGCTTAATCTAGCCCTGGATTGCAAGGGCTTCTCTATAAGCTGTGGGGAGCCTGTGTCCCTCATCACACTATACACAGCCCCATTGCTCAGGCTGTGTGTCAATTATATAACTTCATCCTGAAGTTGTGGCTTTAAAAAACTATGCCAAATAGTCATTGCCTCCCGAATTCACTTACCTCTAGCAAGTTGCTGAACATGATGTATCCTTGTTTGGCTGCAACCATTTTAAGGCTTTCCTAGAAAGATATAAGTGTTAAATGGGCTTATGTGTCTTGTCTGGGAAATAGATTAGCTACAGATGCTGGCTACATCTACACTGGCCCCTTTTCCGGAAGGGGCATGTAAATTTCACCAGTCGTCGTAGGGAAATCCGCGGGGGATTTAAATATCCCCCGCGGCATTTAAATAAAAATGTCCGCCGCTTTTTTCTGGCTTTTAAAAAAGCCGGAAAAGAGCGTCTAGACTGGCCCCGATCCTCCGGAAAAAGCGCCCTTTTCCGGAGGCTCTTATTCCTACTTCCTACTTCAAAGTAGGAAGTAGGAATAAGAGCCTCCGGAAAAGGGCGCTTTTTCCGGAGGATCGGGGCCAGTCTAGACGCTCTTTTCCGGCTTTTTTAAAAGCCGGAAAAAAGCGGCGGACATTTTTATTTAAATGCCGCGGGGGATATTTAAATCCCCCGTGGATTTCCCTACGATGACTCGTGAAATTTACATGCCCCTTCCGGAAAAGGGGCCAGTGTAGACGTAGCCTTAGTAATAAGGTATGAGACATGTTTGATCTTGTAGTTCAGTTGTGACTGTGAAATCAACGTCAGCTTGAAGATCTTATTTTAGATGTTCTCTTTACAAAGCAGAAGATCTTTAATATAAATATAAATTATGAATGATGCTAATGAATTTTAAATATGAAAGGTTAACGTACACAACATTGTAAAATTATGCTAATGATTCAGTGTTGGGGCTTTGTAATGCCAAAGCTTTTGTTGTAACTACTGTCAAATGGTAATTGGTAAGAAATATTCCAGTTTAGACAGAAGGTACGTACCCGCTCTGTGCCCGATTCTCCTTTAGGGAATTCTTGCATGTGCTGTGGAAGTAGGATTTTATCTATGATGTGTACCACACCATTTGCACTGATAATATCGCTGGATATAATCTTAGCCTTGGTATTCAGATATACTGAATTCTGAAAAAGATTAACAAAAAAAATAGCGGTTTCAATGGAAACATGCAGTAGGGAAATGCTGAAATAAACACTCTTTAATATGAGAGGCCGACTCACTGCATGCAATACAGTTGCAATGAATAGGGCTCCTGTTTTAGCAATTTAGGGCTTGATCCTGCAATCCTCAGACAAAAAAAGCAGTTCTATGAAAATCAGCAGTGCTACCATGTGAGTAAAGATTATCCACATGAACTGCACTCTTAGCATGGCAAACAGAGAGAATGATAGACAAGTCTTATTTTAAACACTACTTATTTTTTTTAATCCAAAAGGAGGAAAGGGAGCATTCTAATTTTTTTTTAAAAAAAAAGAGAAGTGAAAATGGTCAGTTTATTATTCTACAAATTTTACCTTAGCCATCTTGTTACCTGTGAGAAAGAGGTCTGGATGGGGTCGCCCTGGAGCGAGGTGACATTTGTAATTGTTTTCAGGTCATTATAGAAAAGTCCAGCACAGCCCACCATATGGTACCGAAGGATCTGGGGCATCACTCCATTGACAATCCAGTCTTTAATCTAGGGTGGAATTGGAGCGTTCAAAGGCAAGGGCGAAATAACACACAAGTCCAAAAGCTCTTCACGGACTCACTCAAAGTTTGTTGCTTTTTTCTTACTTACTTTTGGTTCGCCGTTCAATGCTTCTGTGCTGGGTACAAACACAGTGAAAGGACCAGAACCTGCAATATCTTTGAGAGCAAGGGCCTGGAAAGTTTACAAAGATAAAGAAAAATCATTCATTTATACACATAGTTTCATATACTTGGTAGAGTGTGACCAGATCCCTTACAGGGAACCAGGCCTTATACTGCAGGCAGGAAGGAGCAAGACCTCTAGAATGTCCTCTGTGACTGCCCACAGCCTTGTTTGATCTGCCTCATGCTGCATTCCCCCATTCATCCCACCACATGGGACTGTAACAGTAAGAGAAACACTCTCCTGCCACAGGGAAGATCCTCTCCCAACTCCTTCAGGCTTACAGGATTTAAAGAGTTCTCTCTGCAAAGTTTGCCTCATCATACTCTTCCCCCAGCTTCCTCTGCTGCTACTTAAGGGCACAGAGCTCTCCTTCTCCCTCTCATGTGCCACCTTCCTTTAAAACGATGAAAGTTAAAGAGAAAGCTGAAAGTGCTTGAAAGTTAAAGAGAAAGCTGTGCTCAGCAGCCATTAATAGGGAAGCAGAAAGATAACAGGCTGTGAGGGAAAAGGGGTTAAATCCTTTCATTCTGAAGGAACCCAAAGTACTTTCATATTCCCATATTCATATGTTTTTGTTATAATCTTAGGTTTTGGTTAGAAACCTATGGTTAGAGACCTACAGTTCCTTGCTCTAGGTGTTGTGCAAACACATTGCAAGAGAGAGTCCTTGTACTGAAACACTTACAATGTAAAGAGTTGAGTGAAAACAGAGAGAAAGAGACTTTTCCAAGGACACAGAGCAGAGCTGGGACTAGAACTCAGGTCTCTTGCCCTGTCCATTGTTTCACACTGCCATTCTACACGTGTCTATGCAAAGGAATCACTGGCTCCTGAAATGTAATCAGAACTGCAGGAGGCACATGGCAGCTGTTTAGATGCACATAGCAACATCCTGCAACATTTTAGAGAGGCAGTGAAAAACAGCATGTAAAAATGCAATGGGAACTAGATCAACAGAATAGCTGCCCTTATCAGAATCTGGGTGTGAAAAAGTGCCATGGGATCTGTCTTGTGAAAGGGGAGGCCTTCAGTTTTGGGTCTGATCAGGAGATCAGCGCACAAGTCCTCCAGTCCCAAAGCCCATATGGGGGAGTTGTAGCAGTACTGAGTCCGAGGGAAGAGCATCACTTAGGCTATGTCTATACAGCAACATTATTTAAAAATAACTAGCATTATTTCAAAATAACTGCCAACTGTGTGGACGCAGACTACATAATGTTGAAATACTGTCAAGCTGGAGGACTTCTTACTCCAACTCCTGTAACCTTCATTGTATGAGGAGTAAGGGAAGTCGGAGGAAGAGTGTTCTATTTTGAAATAAGTGCTGTGTAGACAGCACTAAAACTCAAAATAAGCTATTTTGAAATAAGCTACACAATTGACATAACTCGGAATAAGCTATGCAAATTGAGCTAAGCCCTGCTGTGTAGACGCGCTCTTACTAAATAACTAGCACCATTCATTACATGCAGCACTACATTTTCTGTGATGGTCTCCACCATAAATAATAATGGACCGCCTCCAGTCCTGGTTACCTTGTGAGACCAGGGCCAGAGATGCTGTGGCACAAAAAACATTCAAGAATTTCCTTACCTTAAGATGGGAATAAAAACGAGTAGTATTGGAATCCTTGAGCAGTTCCTGCAATCAAAATAACAGCACCTTTTTACTGAATTGCATCTGAAGAATATAAATGAATGCCATCCTCTGGGAAGGCACATGTCTGGTGTTAGAAAGAAAACTTTTTGGTCTAGATGATTCAGCTACTGCAGGACGTACACTAATCTTTTTTTTAAAATCTTGCCCAGAGGTAGCATTTATGGGACTAGGGAGACAAATTTCCATATGAGATTGCAGCATCCCCATGGAAAGTTTTGCATGTGGTTCTGGGCTTTATGCAACAAAATTTGTTCAACTGGAAGAAACCCAAAGGGCAATGAAAACTCCAAAAAGGGTTCAGAAGTATGATGTATGAAGGAGAGGTGAAAAGAAATGAATATATACAGCCTAGAGGACGATAATGAAGAGGAGACATAAACGTTCCTCCATGTCTTTGAAGAAGTAATACAAAATAAGGGAGAGAATTATTCAGATGTGACCTTCAGGACAATCCTTATTTAAAGGGTAATAACCAGGTCTTGGGTTAGGGGCTGAAACGATTATAGGATATGAACTCTGAGGTCCTTCTGGCTGTAGAAGGAAACCTTTTCCTCTCTTTCAGTTCTGGACCTCCCATCGTCTGTGCAAGAAAGGAAAGAGCCAGCTGTGCACTCTCCTGGGTGCGGGCTCTGCCATTCTGCCTGGCCTTCATATATAGACTGTATGAAGGAGCAGAAGGCTTCTTGCACCTCCTTCCCCTTCCGCTGCTCATCCATGAAGGGACGAGTGGAATCTGGCCCTTTCAGAAGCACCAATCACCTGAAGATCCTGTTCCCTTCTGCTGGAGTATGGGGTGCTCAGCACCTCTGAAAACAAAGCCATCCTAAGTGTCTCAGGTTTACCCAACGACTGAGCGCTCAAAATTACTGGGCACTTTGGAAAAAATTGTCCTATATGATTTACACTGAACTTCATTGGCAAAAGAGAGAGAATAGAATTCACAAATTCCTCACCACATGCCCTGATTCTTAACAAACTGCCTGGTGTGTGAACTGATCTGCTGTTGCTTTAACAGGTGCCACTTCTACCTTAGATAAATAGAGAAATTAACTTCAGTATTTGCAGTATTCCCTACAGCTACTGCAGGACATACCTAAGAAATACTGGCATGGCTATAGCTATTTATCTATGCAAAACTGGCATATTTTTAAGAGTGGCCACTTGTTTCACATAACTCCTTGAAAAACATTCAATACCAGTGAACACACAATGTTTTACCTGGTAGATGTTGCCTCGGCATTTAAATCCATCCCCAACAAAATCAGGTTTGCAGGTGCAGGTCCTCTCCGTCAGCTCGGTGTCATTACAGGTTGCAAATTCACTGCAGCCACCATTATTCTTGCAACATCAGATAAAATTGAATGAGTTGGTGCGTTTGTGTTTTCAAAATAATTCCACTTCATTTAGTCAAACATTCAACAGAGGGAAATATTCTCTTTTTTGACGACTAGTAAAAAGCATTCAAGATTAATATAAAGATAGTTACTGACACTTAAAGCAAAGCACACTGTCAGTTTCTTTGGGTGAGTGTACACTGCACCCTTAGCTCGAAATAAGCTACGCAATTTGAGCTATGCAAATTGCATAGATTATTTCGAGTTAATTTTGAAATAGCTTATTTCGTAATTTGGCGCTATCTACACAGCACCAAATTTTGAAATAAACCACTATTCTGAAACGTCCCTTAATCCTCATGGAACAGGGTTTAAAGGGACATTGGAATAGCGTGCCCATTATATTTCAAAATAATGGGCTTGTTTCAAAGACACAAAATAGCTCTTTCGGGACACTGGAAGTATCCCGAAATAGCGCCGCAGTGTAGACATACTCCTTAAGACCTACTCTCTAATTCCGCAGCCCAGAGTGATATAACTGGTCATGGTATACTGCTACCCAAAAGATTTCCATGCAGGTTTCATCATGGACTCCTGGGCCAGGATTCTGAGCTGCACTTCAGATGTATCACAAAAATTTATACCCTAATAATTTTTTTCATCTTTAAAGTGCCAACAAGACTCCTTGTTTTTGCTGCAATGGACTAACATGGCTACCCCTCTGCTGAAACTTCTAGGAGGTGCATCTTGAGAGGTGAGGGGCTATGGGATCCTGGGGGTTTGGTTGCAGAGGCTGTTCTAGTTTACTCCATGGCTACGTCTAGACTACATCCCTTTTTTGTAAAAGGGATGTAAATTAGACGTATCGCAATTGCTAATGAAGCGGGGATTTAAATCTCCCCCGTTTCATTAGCATAATAATATGTGTCTGATAGCCTAGAATAGCTGGAACACAGAAGTGCCGCATGTCCCTCCCCAACACATCTCCTTCACCCCCTTCTCCACCTCCAGCTGGGAGAGAATAGGCTTAGGTCTGTTTATCCAGGCTTTTCATCTCCTGGGCACTACCTTTGTCAGGGGAATTCCCCAGAGGGGAGATCTGGCTGCTGCCAGCCCAGAATCGGTGCTCAGGTGACAATCAGCTCTTCAGCTTGCAAACCAGTTTACTTGTAGACAAGGGGAACAGTCTCTTCATGACAAAGCAGGGAAGGCTGCTGTATGAGAAATTTAGCTCATTTTCTCTGCACAGGCTCTTTTCTAGAACTCAGATAACAGCCACGTGAGAGCCCACTTTCACTTAATCTGACCTCCCATTCTAAGTGGTGGTGGGAGATCTTCCTTGAGCTACCATCAGGGATGGGCCCTAGCATAGCTCTCACTCTATACAGTGAGGTTTGGATTGGTGTGTAGATCAGGGTTGGTGGACTGCTGAACAGGGAAATGAGTTTAGTCAGAGCTCCGTGTGTAGCGTTGCCAGGGAATGTTTAGCTACCTTACAGTCAGATTAGCATGCTGTACAACACTGACAAAAAGCCGCCTTCTGTAAAAAACATTCTTTTAATAGCATCACAGCTAGTGAAGTGGAAGAGAAGCTGTCAAAATGAAGCTGACACAAAACCATATGCATGAAGCCCATAAATCTGAAGAACAGCCCTTCCCGCAACTTTTAATTTCCATCTCTTCACCATTCCATCTGGGCTGCCTTTGAAGCTTTGAAAAATAATAGGTCAAGGCGGGATGATAATTAATGTGTCACTGTTCTCTGGAGACAAACGATCAATGAGTACAGAACAGTGAAAGGCATCACCCAGCCTTAGCTTGTGATTGTGGGGAGGCAGCTTTTGAATGCTGAGGAGTTTTCATCTGACACCAATGATCACGTACTTGTATGTATCAAAGGGCTAAACATTAATGAATCAGAAGTATGGGACTGGGACTGTTGAATAAAAATCAACCTCATGCACAGGGCCAGTACCAACCAACACTAGGCATCACATGGTATCCAAATGGCATCTAGAGCTCGTGCCAACTCATTGCACATAATGGCTACGTCTAGACTGGCATGATTTTCCGGAAATGCTTTTAAAAGTTTTCTGTTAAAAGCATTTTCGGAAAAGCGCGTCTAAATTGGCAGGACGCTTTTCCGCAAAAGCACTTTTTGCGGAAAAGCCTCTGTGGCCGATCTAGCCGCGCTTTTCCACAAAAAAGCCCCGATCACCATTTTTGCGATCGAGGCTTTTTTGCGGAAAACAAATCACTGCTGCCTACACTGGCCCTTTTGCGCAAAAGTTTTTCGGAAAAAGACTTTTGCCTGAACGGGAGCAGCATAGTATTTCCGCAACAACACTGACAATCTTACATGAGATCGTCAGTGCTTTTGCGGAAATTCAAGTGGCCAGTGTAGACAGCTGGCAAGTTTTTCCGGAAAAGCGGCTGATTTTCTGGAAAAACTGGCCAGTCTAGACACAGCCACCAAGTAGTTCCAAAGAGAGAAGGTTTGGTTCTCCAAGGCATTTGAGCATAGGGTTGCAGTTCCCCGATTCCACATGCAAAAGGACAGCCCTAAATCACCCGAGGAAATGTACACCACTTGAGGATCAAGTATTGAAGCATTCTGCTTTACTATGGCTCCCCTTGTCTCCCTGCTCCCAGAACACTCTCAACATGCCCTCTTCTGCCCCTTGTGCTGAGGGATGCACTAGACTTAACATCAATGCAGAGTTTCACTGCATAGGCGGAATTCTCTACCTGCCATATCGCCACTTTAAGGTAACTTTTTGCCATTTTCAGGCCCCTTAGCAGGCTGGAGAATCTGGCCCATCGTGCCTTATCCAGCAGATGAGCTGACAGGAGTGGATTTGATTTTTTTTTATCTTGGAATTATCAGAGAGATTGGCATCAGAGAAAAATTTTCACATGTTATCATTGGAATCTAACTACAGGCAGTCCCCGGGTTACGTACAAGATAGGGACTGTAGGTTTGTTCTTAAGTTGAATTTGTATGTAAGTCGGAACTGGCTCCAGATTCAGCCGCTGCTGAAACTGATCAGCAGTTGACTACAGGAAGTCCGAGGCAGAGTTGCTCTGCCCCGGGCTTCCTGGAATCAGCCGCTGATCAGTTTCAACAGCGGCTGAATTTGGACACCTGGGACAGAGCAGCTGGGGTGCTGCCGGGTAGGTCCCCGCAGCGCCGTACCTCAGCAATGCGGGGACCAACCCGGCAGCACCCCAGCTATTCTACCCCAGGTGTCCCCAAGTCAGCCGCTGCTGAAACTGATCAGCGGCTGATTCCAGGAAGCCCAGGGCAGAGCAACTCTGCCTCGGGCTTCCTGTAGTCAGCCGCTGGTCAGTTTCAGCAGCGGCTGACTTGGGGACACCTGGGGCACAGCAGCTGGGGTGCTGCCGGGTTGGTCCAGTAGCGCCGAGGAGCGGCGCTGCGGGACCAACCGGCAGCGCCACAGCTGCTCTACCCCAGGCGTCGGCGGCGAGAAAAGCCTGGTCTGCTGGGGGGAGGGGGGTGCACTAGCTGTGCCCCCCCCCCCAGCAGACCAGGGAGACGCGGGTGGCGGGACCGCCAAGACGCGCCGTGGTCTCGCCCGCATCCTCCGCGGCTTTGCTCCGCGTCTCTCTGGTCTGCTGGGGGGGGGTGGGTTCCCCCCAGCAGACCAGGGAGATGCGGAGCAAAGCTGTGGAGCACGCGGGCAGCAGGACAGCCCAGACGCGCCGCTGCCCACGTGCTCCGCGGCTTTGCTCCGCGTCTCCCTGGTCTGCTGGGGGGGGGGCGCCCCCCCAGCAGACCAGGGAGACGCAGAGCAGCTTTTCTCGCCCCGAAGGACGCGGGCGGCGGGACCATGGTGCATCTGGGCGTCCCGCCGCTCGCGTCCTCCGGGGCGAGAAAAGCCCCGTTCATAACTGCGGATCCGACATAAGTCGGATCCGCGTAACTCGGGGACTGCCTGTATTTTATTTGGAATTTCTTAGAAACTGCATTCACTTCTAAAGCCTTAGATTCTAGAAGTTGGTTCAGAAACTGTAAGTAATTTATAGAATGGATTTTAAAACTAACTAATTTCATCAACAATGAAAATTTCTCTCTGCATTTAACCACAAAGAACCAGTATCTTCCCTAGGATTTGACTGAAGTTTTTTTTTTTAAATCGTGTGCACAGTATAAAAACTAGATTGTTTCATGTTTGGGCCCCAATTCAATAAAACATCTAAGCATACGGTTAAAGTTTAGTACATATTTGAGAGTTGTCAGGTATACTTTAAGCATAGGCTTACATGCTTTCCTGAATCAGGACTCAGGTGGGTTAACACATATTTCTAAGCTAACCTTGCACGCATACAAAACCAAACCAAAAGCACGCTGGTGTTCTATAAAAAAAATGGAATGATGAGAATATACTTTCCTGTAGGATGACACTTACTGATAAACACAGATTGATGTATGTGCATGTTTTACCATCTCCAGAATATCCTTTCAAACAATTACACGCTGCCTATCAGGAGAAGAAAGGATCCGTATTAACACAGAAACATATGGAACTTGGTTGCAGTACCTTCTGATTTTATTTGAAGGCTTCAATATCTGAGATATAGATGAGAGGATTATTCTAGGAGGGGTAGGTGAGATTCTGTGGCCTGCACTGTGCAGGGGGTCAGACTAGATGATCATAATGGTCCCTTCTGATCTTAAAGTCTATGAGTCTATTTACTTGTATTGGCTATACTGACATGACTACAACAACACTGCACGCCTGAGGTACATCATTGTAGAATGTAGGGCCCTTTAACTACTTTATGCTGATGCTGTCATTACCATGCAGTTGTTCTTTCTGAGGTCCTGGAGTGTCAGAAAGTAAAACTATTGAGCCTTCACATTGTAATGACAGGGTATTTAGTATACCTGCATTCTAAAATACATTGATAAATTGCCAGACTCTTGGAGGAAGGACAAGCAACTCAGGCACACAGTCCTCTGGTTACAGGATTTTGCAGAAATTATATGAATATAATTAAGACTTCATAGGGGTCAGTTGTGAGTCTTAAGAACATAAAAACACCATACTGGGTCACACCAAAGGTCCATGTAGCTCAGTATCCTGTCTGCTGACAGTGGCCAATACCAGATGCCCCAGAGGGAGGAATCACAAAAGGTAATCCTCATGTGATCCCTCCATTGTCACCCACCTCCAGAGAAACAGAGGCTAGGGATACCATACCTACTCATCCTGTCTAATAGCTATTGGTGGACCTAACTTCCATGAATCTATCTACCTCTTTTTTAACCCTGTTAAAGTTCTAGCCTTCACCAAATCCTCTGGCAAGGAGTTCCACAGGTTGGCTGTGCACTGAGTGAAGAAAAATATTCCTGCGCACATTGATGGGGGAGAAAGGCAGTGTAAGGATGCCCGTTGGAGAGGCTACCTGCATTGCCAGTAATTGTGAAAGGTAGAGGGCAGCAAATGCTGGGCTGTTACACTCCCATCTGTACAGGTGGGCAGAGGTTGGTACCATGCTTTCCCCCACCAATGTGCCACACCATACAGAAGAGCTGGGGCTGGGCCTGTCCATGTGGCTCCTGAACAGAGCTGGAAATTTGGTCCAGCTACTATCCCTCTGTCCTGGGGAAGTGGTGGCCAGGCCAAAATTGAATGGTGCTGCAACCCCATGTGCCTGTTTCTCCCCCCCCCCCCTCAGTCTTTGCATTCCTCCTGGCACTGCTGGGCAATGAGCATCCCCAAGCCTCGGGGAGAAGTGGAGCAGTGGTCACTGGGGCCTACTAGGCCCCAGGAGGGTGGGGATGTTGGATTCAGTTTTTTTGTGCTTCTTAGGGAAGTGGAGACACAGAAGGGAATGGAGGGACGGGGGTGTCTTGAGCTTCCAGAACTGTCTGGCCCCAGTGCATGGTGCTCTCCAACCTTGCTGGCTCTCTGGGGAAGAGCTCAGGTTAGGTGCACGGTGACGAGACCACTGGCCTGGGTGCAGGGATTTTTTGGGGGGGGGGGCAGAGCGTGGGGCAGCAGGCAAGGAGTGTGTATAGAGCTGGAGGCAGTGAGGAGAACTCAGAGCTGGGGTGGGGCAATGAGAGGGGAAGACCATTGGTCTGGGAATGGGGCGGCAGAGGACAACGTGTGTAGAGCTTGGTGCGGGGGAGAGGGGAGGGAAGGCAAGAGAGCTCTGGCAGGGGTGCAGACCAGGGGAGGGAGAGCTATAGGCTCCCTCCTTAGGACAATTCTGGTTGTACCCCTGGCTGAAGCAAAGGGAGAAGTAATCGGTGTTAGCAAAGGGCTTGGAGCTTAGTGAGAATAGGAACCAAATTCTTATTCCCTGTCACTGTCTGTTTCCTGCCCTGTTCCTGGGAAAGTGAAGCCATGCTAGCTGGATTGTAGGCTACTGTTTAGCCCATAGCAATTCCAGTAAAGTAGGAAAGTAGAGGGACAGTAAAAAGCACCTCAATCCTATAGCTAAACTTTTAGTCACATGAATGCAGTGGTAATTACAAATATACAAAGCAAAACGGCAGTGTTATGGCACATTGATTGCAAAGTTAGATATCACTTGTTTTATCTGCTTATGCATGAATCTGTTAGATACCGGGAGCAGAGCTAGTTGGAAAGTGGGGATTTTCCTAGAGAAAATGTTGACAAAAATGAAGAGAATGTCATTGTCATCCAAGTTTTCAGAAAAAAAAAAAAAAAAAAAAGTCAGCTGAAAATTTTAAAAAAATATAAAAAACCCCCGAGGGCCAGAAAACAAATAAAATGGTTTTGGCTGACATGTTTAAGGTTTTGGTCAACATTTTTCAGGTTTTTGGTTTTCAAGGAAAAACTGAAAAATGTTGAGGGAAGTAAACACTTTCCACAAACAACAGGGAGTTCTGTGGCATCTGCAAAAATAACAGATTTATTTGGGCATAAAATTTTGTGGGCAAAGACCCACTTCATTAGATGCACGTGACAAACTGACTCTTTGCCCATGAAAGCTTATACCCCAATAAATCTGTTAAGGCATGTCTACACAGCATGCCTACACTGAGGTTATTCTGTAATAACGGCGAGCAGGAGGACTTCTTACTCTGACTCCTGTAACTTTAACTGTGATGATTCATTACTTACCTGATTGGGTCCAGTTTGAGTGCATTCTGCATTTCTATCACATCCACCGTTGTTCTCTAAGCAAGGGTTGATTTCTTTATAACCAAAACAATTGGAGAAAGCTCAGTGATTGCCAGATTCTCACTTCATTGATTACCTAAAGTAACCCATGCTAGGAATGCAGGTTTATGGCAAATGTAATTCATTTAGACTGATTCTCATTGCTACCCAATGCTCTCCTTGTAAGTATCTTTCACCTTTCTTGGCAAGAGCTGGAAACATGCAGATTGCTTTTAGAATGGTTCACAGTGAAGTTCAGTACAGTAATGTCTTGCCTACACTTAAAAAGCTGCACTGGCACATCTGCCCATTATATTGTCGCTGCTCTAGCGCTTCAGTATAGACACTCCTATGTGGCTAGGAGGGGTCTCCCATTGGTGTAAGATCTCCAGACCTCGGAGAGCTAGCAGATATGTTGACTGCACAATTCTCTGATTGGCATAGCACTGTTTGCAGTGCATGTTAGGTGAGTTGAACTACTTTGCTCAGGGGTGTGGATTTTTCATACTCTTGAGTGATGTAGTTATACTGACTTTATTTCCCTCTGTAGACTACACCTAAGTCTTTTATTCTTTTCCTGAATGCGTACAGTGCCCAAGGCCTGATCCAAAGCATCCAGTGAAATGGGTGAGAGTCTTTGACTTCATTAGGCTTTGCATTAGTCCTCTCCAGCAGTGACTTGAAGGTTAGGTCTCTTAGGCTATGTCTACACTACAAGGTTTTTGCGCAAAAACCAATAGAGTGTCCAACCTCAAGCGCATTTTTGCACAAGAAAATCAACACAACAGAGGGCTTTTACTGGTAGAGTTATTCCTCTCCCCACGAGGAATAACTCCTTTTTGCACTACAGCTCTTGTGCAAAAAGGCAGGTGTGGACGCTTTGAAGGGATTTTTGTGCAAGAAACCCCTATTGGAAAAAGCACAGGTGCTCTGATGGCCACTCACAGAATGGCCATCAGAGCACCTGTGCTTTTTCCGATAGGGGTTTCTGTGAATGGCCATCAGAGCTTTCTTGCGCAAGAGCATCCATGCAGTGTAGACGCTCTCTTGCACAAAAGCACATCATTTCTGTGATGCGCTTTGAGGTATTTTGCACAAGAATTCTTCTGCAAAAGGCTTCTTGTACAAAAATCCTGCCACGTAGACAAAGCCTTAGATTTAAGGTGCAATTCACTGTTATGATTTCAGTGGAGTCATTTAATGCTTTGGAGATACTTACATTTTGCATTTCCTTTTAAACTTTCTTATAATTTTCTCTAAGGCCGTGTCCAGACTCAGGGGTTTTTTCGGGAAAAGTAGCCTTTTCCCGAAAAAACTTCCCCTGCGTCCAGACTCAAGCCGCGTTCTTTCGAAATTATTTCGAAAGAACGCGGCTTTTCTTTCGATGGCGGTAAACCTCAATTTACGAGGAAGAACGCCTTCTTTCGAAAGTTCCTCTTTCGAAAGAAGGTGTTCTTCAATGTAAAGAGGCCGTCTTCGAAAGAGAGCATCCAGACTCGCTGGGTGCTCTCTTTCGAAAAAGCGGATTTCTCTTTCGAAAGATCCGCCTGCAGTCTAGACGCGATCTTTCGAAAGAGGCTCTTTCGAAAGATGCTTTCGAAAGAGCCTCTTTTGAAAGAAGCCTGCAGTCTAGACATAGCCTAAGGGAAGGGTATGTGTATTTATCTGGAGAGTAATGTGTCTTTGGGGATCCATCCCATACACAGTGGACAGCATGAACTATTAATATACACGGAACATATATTGTGCAGATATCACTATAGCACTTCCCTGTCTTTCAACAAATGCCCGGATATAGCAATCCTTACCAAGACAGACTATTCCATCTCCAGTGTACCCAGCTGCACAAACACACACTCTGTTTCCTGGAGTAGTTCTTTTACACTCTGCTTTGATAGAACAGCCACCATTGCTGGTCTCACATGCGTCAATAACTATATAATGGGAAACAAAAAATGAAATCAATGTGCTGAGTTTGCTTTATAGGCAGACTAACTAATCTCTGTCATGTCTCCAAAGGCAAAGGAATTTAGTGATATTTCCCCGAAAAATAAACCTTTCTGATTTAAGAGTCCATAGATATAATTAGAATCTTATACATACTACTTATAAACTGCAATAGGAAAAGGGGAGAAAGTGGCTTTCTATTGTGGAAAATAAGAAATAATCTGTGATGGGTTCTCCCATAAGTTCCTATTCTACAATGTTGCCTCGTCTAACTGCAAAAAATGAAGAGGAGGTTCTCCACAGTTTTCATGGGGTTCATAGAGATCCTTCCTACTTGTCCTTAGTTTGCAAACATTTACGCCTCCTATGATGGGATGTAATCCCTGTACTGGCACTGGAAAGGAAAGGCATCCTAAGAATACTGATCCATGTCACTTGGATGTATTAAAGGGCATTGGCCTTGGGGGTTATCAGACTCTGAAATGTGTCTTGGCTGGAGGTTGAGGACATTCCTGGGGCTGGAATTGGCTGAAGAATAAAAGCAGGAAATTGAGGCACAGCTGCTAGAATGCCACACGAACTACTAAGGGGGCCTGTTAGTGGGGCAACTCTGCTACACCTCTTCATTGGGAGTCAAATATCCTGCTGTTAAAGGAGGTTGGGGTGACTCTGCCAATCCTAGGATTACTCGTTGGCGGGTATATTGCTTCTCCAATGCATAGGTTTCCTTGTCACTACCATCCTAATGAGACAGAGTCGGGCCATAGGAATCAAGCCCCCCAGGTTCTTGTTTGCTAGAGCTGAGCATATTCTACATGGCTAACAGGGTTTTCTGATAAAAACGACACTTCTCCAGTATTCTGTTAATGGTCATAAACACTGTACTCACACTAGTGCAAGATGTAACATTTTCAACTATTGAAACAGCATAGTGTTTTCAATATGGATAGGGATGTAAAAAGTTTAACCAGTTAACTCCTAAGCTGATGTTTATTGGTTCTGGTTAACATTTAGTCCAGAGGGGGCTGGGAGACTGAAGCCAGCAGCTCGTGGGGGCCAAAGCTGGCTGTTGCCATTGGCAGCCCGTGAAGCTGGTAGCCCATAGGGCCCTCCTAGAGGCTTGTTACATGGTTAATATTTTTTAAAGTTTTTTTTGCATCCCTAATGTGGACAGCCCTACCAGATCACTAAGCCTGATTGTGATGGAAAGTTCCCATCAGGGGAGAAATGAAGACCGATATAGCATAAACATAAGGGTCTTAAAACATCTAGGTTCTGCAGCACTTTGGCTATTCAGACAGAAATTCTTGCCATTTCCTCAATCCTCCCAGACTTTCAGTTGTGCTGCACGCTGTGAAGGTGGGAAGGGAGGGACTGGAGCCATCTGGTCCACTGTGTAAATTTAAAGCAGTGTAACAGCTGCTTTAATTGACCCCCTGCTGCTCACAATGCCAACAAGCTGTTCCAATAGCCAAAATAGCCAGACCACAGTGGACTGGCAACTTGTCCTATAACCTTTTTTTCACAGGACAGGGGCCAAGAGTAGATGAAATAGAGTCTTAGGTTGGTTCTATGCCACCACAGATGCTCCCTACCTATGGGGAATTTCTCAGTAGTAGATTAAACTGGCTTTCTAGCTGATTTGTGCCGCCAGGGTGTTGCAAAGCAGGGGCTAGTGTCTGGCGTCAGGACACAGCTACCCAGCGTGGTTAGACAAATGCTCCATTGTTCCAAAGGGCATTATTTTAATCAGATAAAGTTTAGGGAATTAATTACACAGATTGCAGCAGAAAACAGTCTGTTTCATAAAGCTGGATTTTCCACTCTTTCAAAAGAACACCTGGGATTAATTGCAATTGACCCTTTTTTTTAGGCTAGCCATAGAACAATTTTAATTACTCACCACAAATCAATTCAGATAAAACCAGAGGACTAGCCAGAAGTGCTACTGTATCTCCAATCAGCCTATGTTCATTAAACTGGGCCAGAAATAAAGAACAGACATAATCCAGGTTTCCCTACTCCAGAACTAACACATCTCCAGTTGTGCACAATATGTTCCCTTTCCCCCATTCTTTCCCTTCCACACAATATATGGACTCTTGGGGATTTCCAGTCCTTTGTTGTTGTGAAGCAGCACCTGTCGCAGTCTATTCATTCTGAATCAACTGGCAGCAAGTCCTCTTTTCACTCCCTATGTGGAAACGTGCATCTCTCAACACTCTTCTGCTTCACAGTGAACGCCAAGTGCTTCAAGCACATTCTTGGAAAGGGTCAAAAACAAAGTCCACTTGCCTGTACAGTGTGTTCCATTCCCTTGAAAGCCGGCTGCACACTTGCAATATGCAGTGCCGTTAGACATGAGGAGGCAGCTAGAGAGGAGAAAGGTGGAGCATTAGAAACCACTGGCTCTGGACTGTCATCATTGCTTTACTGCATCTTCATTTTTTATTGTTTGTATTACTGTGGCACCTCAGATCAGGTCATTGACCAGACACCCGTGGTGCTAGGTGCTGTGCAAACACTGAACAAGAAAACGTCCTTGCTCCAAGGAGCTTGCAATCTAACTACTGCGCAAGAATCAACAGATGGATACAGGGGAGTACAAAGAAGCTGAGAGACAATATTGGTCAGCATGACAGGCAGTGGTCTCAGCACACCAGTGGAGTAGCCATTGTTTTTTTGCAGGCAGCACAAACAAGGAGAGATTTAAGGAGGGTTTTGAAGGAAGAGAGTGTGGAATTTGCCTATATTTATGGGGAGCTCCTCCTATGTGTGAGGGGCAGCATAGAAGAAAGCACAAAAGTTGTTCACAGGGGAGTGACGGAGGCTTGCACAGTTGGCCAGTGGAAGGTGGGAGTTAACAACACAGTTGTATGACAGGGCTGCTTGTGATGCTAGAAACAGTCTCAAGAGCTCTGGGGGCTCACTTCTGGTTGATATTTTATGTCCCGAAGGTTATGACCACACTACAATAACCCTGCAGCTGGCCCTTGGGCTACGGGGCCGTTAAACTGTAGCTATTCCAACTCACGCTGGCGCATAAGCTCTTGGAGTCCATGATGGGGGAGTGGCCCAGAGCGCAGAATGGCTACACCTGAATGTCTACACTGCAGTTTTACAGTCCTGCAACTTGAGATCCATGACCCCAAGCCAGCTGGCACAGGTCAGCTGTGGGGGTTTCATTGTTGTGTGGACAGACTCGATAGCTCAAGCTTCAGCGTTTTAGTCAGCCAGACAGAAGGGGAATCTCCTTGCAGTGCATTTTGGAAGGGTTTTTTTTTTGGGGGGGGGGGGTTGTCTCCTTCCTCTGAAGCATTAAGGGGCCATGGCTGGAGATGGGACTCTGGGCAGGGAGGATCTAGGGTTGCCAGCTTCAGCGGAGAGGAGGTAAGCAGCATTTTCTTAGCCAGCCTGCCCTGGCTCTAGCTCTCTTCAGCCTCTCCCCTGGGGACCACCTCTCTGCCCTGCTGTGCCCTGATTGCCTCCATCCCCTCTCTCTTGGATTGGCTCCCCTCTACCCATCTATCCCCCGATTGACCCAAGGCCCTTGCTCCAGACACTGGCTGGGTAGGCAGGCAGGCTCTGCATCATTTCCTCTCAACCCTGTATGGACCAGGGCTATGAGGTGGATGGAGTATTGTTTCTCTTAGGTACAAACAAAGGGAAGTTTTTCCTTCACTCAGCGCACCATCAACCTGTGGAACTCCTTGCCAGAGGTTGTGGTGAAGACTAGGACTTTAACAGGGTTCAAAAAAGAGCTAGATAGATTCATGGAGGTTAGGTCCCTCAATGGCTATTAGCCAGGATGGGTAGGAATGGCGTCCCTAGCCTGTTTGTCTGGAAATGGGTGACAGGAAAGGGATCACGTGAGGATTACCTGTTGTGTTCCCTCCCTCTGGGGCATCTGGTTTTGGCCACTGTCGGCAGACAAGATACTGGGCTGGATGGACCTTTGGTCTGACCCAGTATGGCCGTTCTTATGTACTTGATTGTTGGTGCTTGCTCACATGCTGAGGGTTTAAGTGATTGCATATGTGATTGGGAAGGATTTTTCTCCCAGGTTAGACTGACAGTGACCTTTGGTTTTTTTTTGCTTTCCTCTGCAGCATGTGGGGACAGGTCAGCTGCTAGGATTATCTGGGTATATCTTGATAATTTCTCTGCCATTGCTGGGGACATTGGCACTGGTGCACCTTGGTCCCTTTTGTTCTTTGCCTGTGGCACACAGTAGTCTGGTCTCTTGTGGGCTGTGACATTTTAGCTTGATTTCAGTTGTTGGATTTAGTGTTCGGGTGGTGCTGGATGCCTGTGATGTACAGGAGGTCAGACTGGATAATCACTTGGTCCCTGCCAGCCTTAATCTCTATGCCTGTATCTTGGTAGCAAATGAGAGATGATAGGTAGAGTGGGAATAGACCACGAAGTTCCTTGAAAGAGAAGACATTGTTTGGTGCAATAGAGAAGGGGAAGCCAGGTGATGAATTCAAAGAGAAGGGTGATATGGTCAAAGCGATGGGCTAGGAAAATGATCTTTGCAGTAGCATTCTGAATGGATATGAGTGAGTCAACATGTTTAATTTGAGCTGATGTGTGTGTGAGTGTTGAGTGAGAGAGACACTGCACCTGAGGCCCTCTCCAGCATCCACATTCCCTGCCAGAGCCTGCACCCAAACTCCCTCCCAGAGCCTTAGGCAGGAGGAGGGAGGGGAGAGAGCTTAGGTGGGGAAGTGATGCTGGCTGTGTGTTTGGGGTACCACCAGAATGTCTACAAACCTGCCACCCTTGTGTATGTGGAAGGTAAAACTGCGATGAGCTAGCAAGTACAAGCAGGTTCTGAATGAGCTCTCCCCTGCCATCTAGCGATGCACTGGGAGAAAGGACGTTAGGAGCAGGCTGTAGTTGTATAGACACATTCACTCTGCCTTGTAATCGCAGGCCAAACCACAACTCTAGTACCGTGCTCCTCTAACATGCACGGAAATTCAGTACCTCAATACAAATTTGGTACATGGAGGAAGACTAGACTACTATAGTCAAAGTAGGCTCTCCAGATCTTAGTAGGGATGTTAAATTGAGATTAACTAATCGAATAGTCGATGGGATTTCCATCGACTATTTGATTAGTCTATAAGGGCACCTTCGCCTTTGAACTGTAGCAAGAGCCCTACCTGGAGCACGGAGCTTCCTTTTGAAATGTACAAGAGCCCCAGTGGGAATCTTGTACATTTCAAAAGGAAGCCCCACAGGAAGCGTGGGATCAGCAGGGGATCCCGCTGTCCGTGTACTCCCTGGGGGGGACCCCGCTGGCCCTGCACTCCCTGCGGCACCTGAGCCTTTGAAATGTACAAGAGCCCTGCTCTTGTATAACTTTACCTCAAATTCGTATTAAACAGCAGAGGGGTAGCTGTGTTAGTCTGTAACTTTCAAAAAAACAATGAGTAGTCCTCTCGCACCTTAGGGCATGTCTACATTACAGCATTATTTTGAAATTACTCCCCTTATTCCAGAATAACAAGATGAGCATCCACACAGCAAGCCCATTCTTTAGAAATTATTTTAAAATAACAGGCTTCTTATTTCTAAATAATAAACCCTCATTTCATGAAGAATAATGCTTATTTTGAAATAAATAGTGATAGTACGGATGCTCCACTGCTGCTATTTTGAAATAACTCCTCCCCAGCGCCATTCAAAGTAATTACTTCCCACTGCTTCCTGGGGTTCTAAATTGAGGTAGCGCCTCCACATTAGGGGATCCTAGCTTGAACTAATTTCAAGGCTTCCCTGTAGTTTGGATGTGTTATTTCAAAATAATTATTTCAGGAGTTGTTATTCAAAAAAAAAACGTATTTTCAAGTACCCTTGTAAAGTAGGCATACCCTTAGACTTGAACAATATATATAATATAGTATCATGAACTTTCCTGGGCAAAACCCTCTTCCTCAGATAAGCAGAGCTATAAACTGCAGATAAGATAAATATTTAAATGAAGCTGCCAGCAAAGAAGAAAATCAGATTCTTGTACATGTTTGGGGCTCTCTGTTCCAGTTTTCCTGATTGTCTAATAATAAGCAGTCAGCACATAAAAGGTGAACTTCTAAAGTAACAACATTGCTCTCTGAAAGCCTAAGATAACTTAGCCAGCATCTCTCTGGGGCTATGGTGGCAGACTTGATTCCCTACAGCAAAGCCCAGATTTCCAAAGGAATTTAGGTGTAGCTCCACTCACCAATGCAAAGCCTAAGTGATTTAGACAGCCAAGTCCCATTTTCAAAAGTGGCTTATGCACTCAGTAGCCCATGCCCCATTGACTTTCATAAGATTTAGGTCCCCACTGGCTAGATTCAAAAAAGTACTAGCCACTAGGTAGGTGCCTAACTACCACTTTCCATGCCTCAATCCCAGAATCAGGATCCACCTGGGGTTCACAAAACTCAGGCTCGACTGCCACCTAAGCCTGCAGGCACAGACAGACACGTGCTCAGTGCCTACATTAAAGTAAAGGAAAAGGTCCCTAAGAACATACGTCACTGCAGCCCTATGCTGGATTTTTGGACATCTAAGCCACTGTGCTATTCATGAACTGGGGCAAGCCAGGTGCTCCTCTGCCTAACTCATCTGCAGGGCCCAATCCTATAGGCATGTTTAGCGGTTGCATACCAGAACAGGCCACGCAAGTAAGCTCCCAGAACACTGGGGGGTAGGAGAAAGAGTGGGTGGTCTCTTGGAGCTTTTAGCCCTGTGGTTAGGGTACTCACCTGGGATGTCAGACACCCCTGACTGAAGTGCCCCTTCCACCTTGTGGAGAGTGGGGGGGAAGAGAAGGGGTCTGAACAGGGATCTGCCTCTGCTCATGTGAGGCCCTAGTCACTGAGCGATGGCCTATTCTGATGTAGGACTCTCTGTTATAATGGGAGGCACTGAGTCAGAGAGCGAGTGAGTAGGGATGAATCTGTAGCCTGTTGGTCAGCTGGGAGTCTCAGGACCCAGCCCCGCTGCTCCAATGACTTTCTAAATGATTTAATCCACAATGGAACAGCCTCAACAAGAGAGACTATAGGACCATTCCCTCCAAATATCCCTTAGCCCAGTGGTTAGGGCACTCTGCTGAGAGGTGACAGAGCTCTCTTCAGATCTCTTCTCCTTATCAAGAGTGGGGGAAGGGATAGATCGTTACTTTCCAGGTGAGTAACCTAATCACCGAGCTAAAAGTTACCCGCAGTGAAGGTACCTAATGCCAAGAGAGGCTTTGCAAACAAGGATCTCAAGCAGAGGGAGATCTATCCCTTCAGCCCAGATTTAGGCACTGAGAGAGACAGGGCTTAGCTCACCCTGCAGTATCTCCTGTTATGAAATATAAAAACAAAGAACATTCACATTATACTATGAGAATGTGCTTCAAAGTGGTCAGATTTCATACATACTTAGCGCTGGTGTGGCATGTGCTGTTGCATGCATCAGTTTTGATTTCTGGAAGAGACAAAATGAATGGTTAGTTACTTTAATGCAAATCAACATTCTAAAACTATAAGTTCATTTTCCGTGGTTGCGCAAACTTGTCCTTCATTTTTCTTCTGTAAGGTCCTTTTCTGTTATTCTTATGTAGTGCTGACTGGCAGAACCAAACCTATGACTTCTGGAGCATAGTGAATAAACCTCTACCACTTGACCTAAAAGCCAGCTGGCTCTCAGCTAAGGCTGTGTAGAACACACTCATTCTTTCTCTCTGTAAGTGGTCTCAGTGTCACTACATAGAACAGCACACCACACCCAGTAGGTGTGTGGGTTATGCTTACACTAAATAATGCCTTATTGCCCCAGAAGTCCCATTGAAATCCCTGGGAATACTTGGAGTAAGATATGGGCCAATTTGAGTAAGGGTGAAATTCTTCCTTCTGTATAAGTCAACATGATGCATATGCTATGCATTACAGATGTCCTGTTTGGGAAGGTATGTGGGATGAAAGTGATACGCCTGGGTTGCATTTCTTTCCTGCCATTTTACTTATTTTTAAAAAATTAAAGATAAACATATCAGTTAGTACAATTGTTATATAAGCAGGGAAAAGGAGGTTATCAGAAAGATGACTGAAAGGTGCACAAAATTATCAAAGCAATGTGAATTAGGGATTACAGTACATTTACAAACTGATATTATAAAACTCATCAGTGGCTTATCTTTACACCATTTCTACAACTTGGCCCAACATTCCTCAGGCAGTTCCTCTGCTCCTCTAAAATGGGTTCATACTGGTTCTTTTAATTCTTCTATTCTGTCAAGCCTATTTCACAAGCATAACGGGGTAGTACAGCTATCCAGCTCATTGTATCTGATTTAATTTCCCTGCTTTCAATCTCATCCTAAAATTCTCTCTTCTTCCCCCTCTACCTGCCTTTGGGTAGGATTCACCTCTGTGCAGAGACAGCATAAGGGCTATTCACTGCACAAGGCCCATTTAAGCCCCCAGAATAAAGCATTAGTGAGACTTGAATGGCGCAGAAACTTTGTGCTGACTGTTGCACAGGGGTGTTTTGCCATTACTATATTATTGATGGTCTTCCTTAGCTCAATATTGCAGCTGTATCAGGGAGCTTCTAGACACAGATTTTTGTCTCTTTTGTGCTTATTTTGTTGACTGTGCTTATTTACTGTGTTTCCTTTGGAAGTCTTGCCCAGTGCCTTGCTATTGAAGATGCTCTATTTTATCTAACAAGTAAATTTTATGTAGCATCTACCATTGTGGTTTCCATGCAATGATTTGTGTTGCATGTGAGGCCACAATTAAGCATGCTGGTTTGAGGTTTGCAAAGGAGCCCAAGGCAATTAGTTATTCAAATCCAAGTGAAATTCTATGGGAGTTGGGGGGTCTAATTATTTTAGGTCCTTTTGAAAATTCTAGCAGAATCAGCTTTCTATTCTAAGTCCTGGTCTTAGTCCCCTACCAACTAATTAAAAAAGAACTGTCCTTTACAATCAAATAAATATTTATAAAGCAACATGTAACATTGCATTGCTGAAACCAATGTATTGAAGGAGTTAATAGTAGAAAATTCTGCTCTACAAATATTGCAAATTTAGTCTACATGAGAATTCTGTCTTGAAAAGATCATGGATGCATTAGCTATAGACACACAAAGGGATATGTATAAGTGTGAAGCTTGTCAATTGGCTTGCATGATTCTCCCTTACCGTTGATGGCTAATTCCCTTCACACAGGCCTGAAAGCTTTTCAAAGACATTTACAGTTAGGCTGAGGGCCTCATTGCCTTTCTGTAGCTTTGGGAGGCTGCTTGTTATCTATTATTGTGGGAGAGAACCTCAAGTAAATTGTGCATTGGGATGTATTCCTTACTGCTGCTCTGCATTCCATAACACATACTGGCCAGGTCTACACTAGGACCTCCGTCCGAAATAACACCCCCAAGTTCAAATTAATAAGTGGTGCATCCACACTTCCAAGCCCATTATTCTGCAATAAGGGGCCGTGGAATTCACACTCTGTACGCCTGCTTTTCATGAGGAATAATGCTAATTCTGAACTTGTAAGTCCGAAATAACGTAGTCCGATGCTCCGGTGCCACTAATTCAAACTTATTGGCCTCTCAGAGGCCTCCTGCAGCTCCTCAGAGTGCTTCCTGGGGCTCATTAACTGAGTCTGCCTCAGACTAATTTCGATGCTTCCCTGTCGTGAGGACAACACAAGTTTGAATTTGTTAAATCGGGCATTCTTAAGTCAAATTTAGTAATTTTGAAATAATTTCCTAGTATAGTCTGGGCCACTAAGAGTTCATCGGAGAAAGAAGGCGGCACACTTACCGCTCTCACAGTTCACGCCTCTCCAGCCAACGTCACACTCACAAGAGCCATCTCCTTCAATCCCACTGCTGCATTTCCCATGGACACAAGCACATTCTAAATGCACAGAAGTAAGTAAACCACTTAAAACATGCATTGTAACATAGAGTGTGCATAGCAGAGCAACAACTAAAACACTACATGCACTTTCCCTACACTCCATTTTCTAAGGTACTTTGCTTAGTTGTACATCTCTATTTTATCAACATTCAGTACAGATACCTATACTATTTTCATACACAGAAGCATATAAATGATTCACTGCCTAAAGGTTTGGATGTTTTCCTTCATTTATGACCATCTTGACTACGTTTGCATTTGACTGTTTCCCTCCTCCCATGACTGGCAGAATGGACTTAAAATAATGTGCATGGTTTCTACATGTGCAGAATGCACATGCTTTTGCAATACACTTGTAAACTCTTCCCTCATAACCCAAAAGGCTCCTTTTTGTCTTTGCTGCCATCAGGTAGACTGCAGCATGAGCAGTGAAGCCACAGCAGTGAAGCCACAGCCACCTGGGTGGCAAATTGTGTTGTACAAGCCTATCTACGACCATTGGCATTTACTTGAGCAGCCAGCCCGTGCCTTAACTCCCCTTTTCTTCCTTTGAAATCCCCCCTTCGTAAGTAGTAATCTACATAGAGACAGGTGTGCAGCTTGTCTGTTTGCCAGTTAACAGAGAATAAATTTAAAGGCATAATTGTGTCAAGTTTCTGTTTCCAGTTAGGACTTTTTAACTGTAAATGACAGACATGAGTCATAAAAAGAGCACTAAGGGGGAGATACACGCAGTATCTTGCTTTGTTATTAGTTGCTAGACTAGTGGCTCTCAACTTGTGGCCCACAGGCCACATAAAGCCTAATGAGCACATGGCTGTGGCCCAGCTTAGCTGTGTGCTAAAGTGGGGACTGGCACCATAGGCTATGAGTGGGCTGCGTGAGTGGCCCTCCATCTCAGTGTGCCACAAGGCTGTCATAACCAAGATGGTCGCCTGGGATAGGGTAGTTTTGCTAATAGCACTTGCATACCTAGAATTCGCGGGGTGGGCCAAGTGCTTTGATTAGATGCAGAGGGAGGGCCTGGCTCTCACAGTCAAACTTGTGTGCAACCAGCACGCACCTCACTTCACATGACCTTGCTTTATGTGCATGTCATTTTAGTAACACCAGTAGGAAAAAAAAGATGTGGATGGAAACCAATGGAATCGGGCATGGGCAATGGTAAACAAAATATCTTACAGGCCACACATAGAATCCCAGTGGGATGCAGGTTGCCCACCACAATGCTCAAGGCTGCAGGCATGTGGGGATCCACCAGATTCCTGGCTACTGCCCAGCATAGCAGGGTCAGGGTTGCTGGCCTGCCCTGAGCAGTGGTAGTCTGGGGTCCAGGTCTCCCAGCCAGCTCCATGGGGTTGGGGGAGGGCTCATGTTAGGGGTCCAGCAGTGGGGCTTCAGGGCTCATGGCGGGTGTCCAGAAGCATTGTCCAGGACATCTGGCTGGCTGTGGAGATCAGGAGTAGCTGTCCAGCCCCACAAGCTCTGGGGTCTGGGGCAGCTGTGTGGTGGGTGGTCTGAGGTTCCCAGCTGGCTCTGTGAGCTCCAGGGGCTGGAACAACTGCCTAGTGGGGGCTTGGGCAGCTGGCCTGGGCTGCTATGAGGGGTCTGGGACTGCCAACCAGCTCCAAATGGTCTGGGGCAGCCACCCGTCCGTGTGAACCGCAGGATCTGGGGCAGCGGCACAGCGGGGGTCCAGGGTTAGGATCAGGGCTGCTGCTGCCCTGCCACCCAACTCCTGTGGCCCAGGTAACATATTGTGACACATGTGGCCCCCAATGTGTATTAAGTGAGAACCACTGTGCTAGACCAAGGCAGTGACCTGCAGGCTCAGCAGGTGGAGCCAAAGAGTAGAGAAGTGTTGGGAAAATCAGAGGTGAGGGGAAATACAGGAGGCCCCCGAGATCTGACCGCCCGAGTTCCGACCCCCTGCACTTACAACCATTTTTGTAAGTGCGGAAGGGGCCGAAACCTCCTGACTTACATCCTCGGCCCGCATTTACAATGGCACACGGCGCCTATCGCAAATGAGGGTTCGAGTTACAACTCCCCCGACTTGCGACACAACTGGTTCCGGAGGAAGCATCACAAGTCGGGGGCCTCCTGTGCCATCAGCAGAGTCAGCAAAGGAGCTGTTGTGGTATGAGACTGGCCCACTGTAATGTGCGCATGTGGCTTGCTAAGGATGCCACTGGTGGAAATACAATAATGACAAGTGTGCTTTTTGACAGATCACAGGGAAAGAGATTGTCACCTCCACAGGTGAAAGGCTTAAGGTCAAACTTCTTAATTTTAAACTAAACTATATGGCGTAAGCTCTTCACAACTTCATTTCATGCTCATGGTATTTGGTGCTTTCCATAAAGGCCCAGTTCCAGTTAATCATGGAAGCATGATTGAATCTCTGCTTTCATTTAAAAATAATAATAAAAAACCCATCTACATGTTTTGTTAGTCTTTGAAGTTTTTCCTGTTACAGACTAACTCGGCTATTCCTCTGAAGATTAAAAAAAAAAAAAAAAAAAAGTAATTTTCCAACTCTTCTGGCTACAGAGAAAACTAAAAAAAATGTCTTGCATGTAACCTAAGCGCTCAAGCATGAACGAACAAAGAAACAAGCAAACAAACACAAATACCTCCCTCAATTTTTTAGAGACAGTCATTTTTTTTTTACTCAATTTTTGAACATTTGGTGCTAGCTATATTGGGTATAGTCTTCCCTGGGAACTTGCAAATACCCCCTCTCTTTCTCACTACATTTTATATAACATGTATGCATATAAAGAAAGGCTGATTTGCCTCTCTCTTACACCATTTTACACAAGTGTAGCTTGAGTGATTTCAGTGGTGTTATTTCTGATTTACACCAGTATAAGTGGGAAGAAAATTAAGGCCTAGAAGGCTGAGAAGATATCAGAGGCAAGGGGTTGAGAGAGCTGAATCATATAAATTTCAGAGATTTTTGACTTGTCACCTTTCAAACTATCAAGCTTTGAGAAGATATCTGCATAATCTGGAGGATTAAGTACCTTGATCACAGTTGCGACCATATTTGCCTTCAATACATTTCTCACAGGCTGTTCCATTAAACCCCTCTTCACATTCACACATGCCTGTGCCATTAACACCATCCAAGCAGATGCCATTTCCAAAGCAGGCATTTCCACTTTTCCCTGGACAGGGCTGGCACTGTTGACCAAAGAAACCTGCGCAGCATTCTCGAGTCTGAAATGGAGAAACAACATAACAAAGACTAGAATTGGGACTTTTAAGCCACTTCCCAGTATAGGAAATGGTGAAGTGCAAGAGATTTCAGTAGAGAAACACAGTCTCTCCTGGGGCTGGTTCTTATGTATTGGCATGTGAGCAAAACTTTCCCCTGCATGGCATCACTCCTGCTCTATGGGCTGATAGAGAGAGGCTATGGCCCACCTCTGCTTCCTTTTCAGACTCCTGCTCCCTAGTGGGGAGTGTGCCCAACTAGTTCCCCACAGTGCACTGGGTGTAGTGGTTGCTGGGTGGAGAAGGTTTGAAGAGGTACCTGTACTGTAACCTCTGCTCCCCTTCCCTATTCCTGCACAGTACCACAGTGCTGAACTCTTGAAACTGTCGGCCCCCTCTTAAACTTGGAGTTGGCCAGGAAAATGGATTTGCTAACTTGAAATATATTTCACAGGACATCTGAGGAAAAGAATAGCCCCGAATTGGGAAGAAAAGGCAAAATTTGATTTTTTTTCCCAACAAAAATCCTCAGAAAAAACAGAAATTTTTGTTGTCATATAAAATGTTCTGTTTTGATAAATTCAGAATGTTTTACTTCACATTTCATCCTTTGTACATGTAATTTAAAAAATATAAAATAAAGTAAAATATAAAACAAAACATTTTTTCCAAATGAAAAAAAATCAAAGCTTTCGGTTGTGAAAATATCACAATTGGATCACTTGCCATTTCCAAAACGGTTTTTTCAGTTTAAAAAAAAATTAAAATCTCTAATTTTGTGACAGCATTTTCTGACAGAAAACTTTCAATGAAAAATTTTTAACCTGCCCTATTAAACTTCTGATCACTCCCCATAACTGTAAGCTATTTTATTAAGAGGCCTACTTAGAAAGTCATTAATTCCTGGGGCTGGGACTTCCTTTTTGTACTGTGTTTGTACAGTGCCTGGCACAGTGGGGTCTTGGACCATGCCTGGGGCTCCTAGTACTGCCATAAAACACATAGCCCTGGTCTATACTAGGGAGTTATTTTGAAATTATAATAAGTTTATATATATAATACATTTTGAAATAATAAGTGGAGCATCTGCACTACCAACCCTGTTATTTTGAAATATGGGGCTGTTTATTTAAAAATCTGTACTCCTGCTTTCCTTGGGAATAATACTTATTTCAGCATAGAATTAGTGTGGATGTTCCACTGCTGCTATTTCAAAATAATTACTCCCCAGTGTTTCCTGGGGCTTTAAGTCGAAGTAGCATGTCCAATTAACAGAGCCTGCCACGGAGTAATTTCTGAGCTCCCCCGTAGTGGAGACATGCTATTTTGATTTTCTTATTTAGGGAGTTATTTTGAATTTAGTTATTTTGAAATAGTTTCCCAGTGTAGACATGCCCATAATAAATAACAATGATTAATAATACTTACAATGATAGTTTTAATACATTTAGGCTGGCACCCAATATGGATGGATGTCCTTCCAAAAAAATTTTCAGTATAGATGCAATATTTCTTCTCTCCTACCTGTGCAAAAGTTTGCAAGATAACTGCTTCAGTGTTTAATATCGCACAACTATTTTTAGACATTTAACAATGGTATCAACTTTGTGTAAACAATATACTCCAGGCATCCACAGTCAGCCCTTAGTGGTAAATAAATTCATATCATATACTAAGAAAATATTCTCTGTGTAAAAATAAAGTAGGCAGATAATTAGCTTAATAATTTACAGTCAATTTAGCCAAGTGCCACCGGGCAAGGCAAATCACTTCAATTTAAAATTAGTCATCTTTGTCCACAATTTAAACTGAAAGCTATTTGAAAATATCATTTCTTCTGTTCTTTATTTTTTCTTTTCTGGCATTTTTCTGCACTTCCTAAATGTTTCTGGAAAAGGATGTGCCAAAATACTGTGAAAATGGCTGTTCTTTCATTATTCTAAACCTGGACAGAAACAGGAAATGCTACAAATCTTGGGAAAGCTTGTTCTAATAAGACAGCCTGAGTTGTAGTTCCAAGGAGTTCAGATAAATACGCAGATGACTGGATATTTATTAGAACTGAATTGCCATAATTCTCAAAATTTGTCCATCATTATTTTAGTAGGGTTTTGCTAACCAATTCTCTGAATGGAGGAAAGATAACAGTAATTGTGTAGATTTTGTGATCACGTTATTGGAATAATAAATAAATAAATATATAGGAAAACATACATATACTTAATCTAGATTCCCTAAATCAACCCAGTTTTAACTTAACCATAAAGAGGAATTTGCCCATAAAAATCCAAGGATGATATGATTCCTAGTGACTATTTGACTTCCTAAGGATATTTTCTTGCCATAGACCTATCTTCACTGGACAGAAAATGAAGTGTCTAGGAAACTGATATCTGGGTGATGGAAGAGATAAGGGTTTCTCATTAAACAGTCAAAACACTGTAACATTATTCCCTCACATGGTGCAGATCATGTGCCTCTTTCCTCCACTCTCATGGCATAAATGGGCCAAAACCAAAAAACCAAACAAAACAACAACAAAAGAAAACCAACCATGCACAATGGGGCTTTCTCTTGCTTGGAACATTCCCTAGCTGGCACAGAGTCAGTATAGTGGGCTCTGTTCTATTTCCAGTCTCCCACACAATGTAGGTGGTGGGAGGGAGTAGAGCAAACACTTTCGAGAAGTCTTGTGGTGGCTCTAAAGTGTACTAGGGTTTGAACTGGCTCCCAGCTGCCTCAGGGATTGAAGCAGCATAAAAAATATCTTTAAATTACCTTGATTCCCCCGTCCTGGAGCCTGAGCCAAGAATGGCTCAGCTGGATTCAAGCATCAGAGCTGTTGAGTCTGATTAAAATAAACTAATAGGGTCAAATTCACTGATGTAATTCCATTGACATTAATGGGGTTATATTAGGGGTAAACTTGGCCTATTAAAATCTCTCTGTATTTTGTATTGCAAGTGATACAAACGATGTGCATTTAGGATTAATTATAAAATACTTACAAATTCTTTCGTTCCAGGAGGGCAGCGTGATCGATACAAACACAGAGTGCACTTTTCCTGGCAAACACAGACAGGATACAGTTAAAGGTTTACACCACTGCAGATTGTTTCAGTCAGTTTCTATTCCCAGCCCTTGGGTGAGTCAGGAGTTATAACAAGTGAAAGATTCTCACTTTGGAAAACTAAATATCAAAGACTATCACGGCAGCTGGAGTGGGTGCACATCACAGCAGAAATGTAGGGATTTCCAACAGGAAGGTTCCCACCAAGACTTCTCCTTGTGGAGAAGTATAAAGGCTCTGCAGCATTTCCAACAGCCAAAGGAATATCTTGTTCCAAAGGAAACCCATCCCAAAGAGCTCTTCATAGCAATAATATTAGGGGGCAGATTCTGGTCTCTGGCTCTGTCTGCAACATAATAGTAATTAAACCGCACAAGTGGAAGGGCGAGCTGTCTTAGTAAGGCAGTTAGGGATTGATTCCACTCTCACAGGGGAAAACCCTGTGGGTGAAGAGCCAACTATGCACCTAAACCCTGCTTCATCAAAGCACTTAAGCGTGTGTTTAAGTACATGCTTGACATCACTCCTGTTCAGTTATACACATGCTTACATCCCATTGACTTCAAAGGGACATAAGGACATGCTTAAGTGCTTTGCTGAATCAGGGCCCTAGTTGGGGGAAGTTTTCTAGGGAGATTCAAGTGTCTATACTGAGGAATCTAGGCGTAAGGCTGAGCATAGGGAAAAGTAGGAGACTAGAAACATTTGCCTGGCAGCAAAATGTGCTAGTTTGTGCAATTGCCTCCCAAGGCAAACAACAGAAGCCCCAAAGCAAAATCTGAACAGGACAGAGCACAAAGCTTGCAGAGTAAAATGCCTTTTTCAAGTCTAATTTCTGTGCTGCGCCAGTCTTAAGAACAAACAAAGTGAACAATCTATGAGCAGTCCTATTTGCCTCTCCATCAAGAGAACCATTGACTGCCAGCCCCATGGAAAACCACAGTGTGTTCTCCAGAGCCAGTGCTTAATTTGTGCCAGGGCTTGTCAGCGCTGAGCCCCAGCGCCTCTTCCAACAGCCAAACTTGGCAGTTCATAGCATTGGCATGTCTGGGCTTGCTGCCTCAGTGGTAAGTAAAAAGATTGCTTCAGCCCCAGCCCTTCTTTCTTTACAATTTAAGCACTGGTCATTGCAGTTTGTGGATTGGTCTGATTTATGTGAAGAATGCAAGGGGAAGGCTTCATCAGAGCCATCCTGTCTATAGGACAGCTTTGGGGCAGCCTCCCCAGGCCCTGCACTTTGTGGGGTCCCATGACAGCACTGAACTATGGATGGGGCCTCGCACAGAGTGGCAGAACGGGTCACCCCTCCCCCCCCACTCACCATGGTGGCAGGAGGCAGTATCCTGGCAGCCTGCTTCCCTCCACTCTGCCCCACCTCGTGATGAAACAGAGCAGAGCAGGCCGCAATAGTGATGGGACGGAGTGGAGTAAGCTGCCGGGTGGCTCAGTCTCCCGCCGCCACAGTGATTGCAGTAGGAGAGAGGCTGCCCCCTGCTGCTTCTCCATGCCAGGTCCCCTGTAATACCCCAGTTTGCATTGCTTGTGGGAGGGGGCTTTGGGCAAGGGGGGCAGGAGAGAGCAGAGCAGGGGCAGGGTTTGGTTGAAGGGGTGCAGCGGGGGTGGGCAGATGGGAGCAGAGGCAGGGAAGGGCCAGGGCCTGTAATAGGGGAGTTGCCCTAGGCCTTGCTCCTGGGACACTAAGGGTGTTGCCTCAGACCCTGTGGCAACCTCAGGATGGCCCTGGCCTTGGTGAGTGGCTAATTGGAATGGATGGCTACGTCTACACTGGCCCCTTTTTCGAAAGGGGCATGCTAATTTTAAACTTCGGAATAGGGAAATCCGCGGGGGATTTAAATATCCCCCGCGGGATTTAAATAAAGATGTCCGCCGCTTTTTTCCGACTTGGGGAAAAGCCGGAAAAAAGCATCTAGACTGGCCCGATCCTCCGGAATAAAGCCCTATTCCGGAGGATCTCTTATTCCTACTTCAAATAAGAGATCCTCCGGAATAGGGCTTTATTCCAGAGGATCGGGCCAGTCTAGACGCTTTTTTCTGGCTTTTCCCCAAGCCAGAAAAAAGCGGCGGCCATCTTTATTTAAATCCCGCGGGGGATATTTAAATCCCCCGCGGATTTCCCTATTCCGAAGTTTAAAATTAGCATGCCCCTTTCGAAAAAGGGGCCAGTGTAGACGTAGCCGATATGTGTAGAAAGAATTTGCATCTCAGAATAGAAAGAGCAACTTCTCTCCCGTATAAAGTTTTGTTAGGAAGTTATTTTCACTAAGCAAAAGTGGACAAACCCAGTTGGTGTTTATGAAAGCAGTGGGTTAATGTGTACCCTTACTGATGTACTGAAATCTGACCAAGACAGCCAGATTTACTTACTACTGTGATGCTGTTATTGTGTTCAAGCTGTTACTCTACTGACTGCAGAATCAAAGTAATTTTTATATGATATCGAAGCTACTGCAGGAGTTTATTGTGGAAAATTCTAACATTTCTGCCTGGCCAATACAATGCAGCATGTGTCATATGCTTTAGTTATATTTTTGTGCAAACATCTATGACAAATGTCAAAGCACCAATCTCAAACAAGACAACTTACGGTTGTAATCACAGTATCATTGATATCACATCTGTTCTTCTGGATTTCCAGAATTTTTCCCAATCCATGGATAACCCCCTTGTCAGTTGCAATATTTGTGTAATTTATAGGTGCCTCATTTATGTAAAGCTGTAAAGGAAATGCACTCAGTTAAAATGCAATGGACCAGCTGACCTACACAACTGTAGTACTGACTTGACAGATGAAAGAAACTCTGCTGGGGACTACAGCAAAAAATATTGCTCAAGGAAGTCCCAGACTGAAAGAATGCTCAGGTGTGGCCATGGAAAAAGGGACAACATAACATCTTCAATTCTTCACACCATCCCTATTCAACAAACCACATAAGGATGTGGTCAGCTTTAGTAATATGCTTATGTCCTACTGATGTACTTGAGTACTCTGCAGAATTAGGGCCACTGCATAAAGGATAGTATGACTAGAGAATAAAGCCATGAGCAAAGAGCACCGTTTTTCTGGTTATGCCACAGATTTGGGCCTGTCCTGTCCCTTAGATTCCTTATGAGAAGAAAGGGTATTGTGAGAATAAATTCACTAATACAGGCTGAACCTCTCTAGCCTGACACTCTCAGGACCTAACTAGTGCTGAACCAGAGAATTTGCCAGACCATGGGAGGTCAATATTGTCTAGCAGCATTACCAACATTACTACTACTACTTTCTAGGCAATTAGAAGACATTTAGGGATAAATGAGAGCTAAATAACAGCACAGAACATTGAGAGCCAGGACGGGTGGCTGTAAATAAACATTATGGGCTCACAGGAAACTTGGTCACATCCATGATAAGTAGACATCCAGCTAGCTAAAGTCATGCAGGTCCAGGGATGTTGCCAGACCAGAGAATGCCGGACTAAAGAGTTTCAACCTGTACTGCAACATGCTCTGAGCTCCTGGTATAAAAGCAGGTATAAAACTACAAATTAATATTAGTACTATTTTTAAAATTAAAAGAGAATCTCCAGAAAAGCTGGTGGAAATAGTATTAACAATTGCTTTGCAATGAAGGTATCTAGCCAACAGCTAGGTTTATGAGACCATCATATAGTCTTGTAAAATACAATGCTAAATCTGAACAGTGTAATTTAAATCCAGTCAAAGATCCCTTCTCGTTTGACTTTGAATTGAGCAAGCTTTGTCTTGACTGTTGGGAAACTCAATAGCACATTTGAGTGGGAACTTTTGTAATATTAAGGTGTCAGAATATAGGTCTTGCTGCATGCTTTTCAATTGAAGATACAAATTTCTTTTCTATAGTGAAGAAAACAGTTTTCTGCATTTAAACACAGACTGCAGCACCTGGCCATTTTGAAGGAAGAATCCCACTTGATAGGAAA
This sequence comes from Pelodiscus sinensis, assembly GCF_049634645.1. NCBI lineage: Eukaryota > Metazoa > Chordata > Testudines > Trionychidae > Pelodiscus > Pelodiscus sinensis. The sequence continues at coordinate 98,490,301 of NC_134711.1, forward strand.
ACCCAAGCATGGTTTCCCGGTGCATGCCATTGTGCATGTCATTCTTCAAGAGCTTTTCCTCCAACACAATGTGATATCGGATTTGGTCCTCGTCCTGCAAGACATGGGGGTAAACCAGTGAGCTGGTCATTCTAAGATACTACCTCTTATACCTATAGTGCTACTCCCCCACCTGCATGACTTGTTCTGTCCTTCCAATATATTTTGTATCTTGGTATTACTGTGTCCCATTGATTATCCTCAATCCACCAAGTTTCTGTGATGCTTATTATATCAATATCGTCATTTAATGAGAGTCACTCTAGGTCACCCATCTTATTATTTAGATTTTTAGTGTTCGTAGATTAGCACTTTAAAAACTTGTCACTTTTTAGCCGTCTGTCATTACAAAATGCGATTGAATGGGATTCTTTTTCATTTGACTGTTTCAGATCAGATTCTTCCTGTATTTTATCATTTTCCAGCCTCTCAAGCCATCCATCACTTTCGTTGCTCTCTTCTGGACTCTCTCCAAGTGGTTTACATCTTTACTAAAGACAATATTCCAGCTGAGGCCTCACCACTGCTGCATACAGTGTGACAATAACCTCCTCTGTCTTACATACAACACTCCTGCTAATACACTCCAGAATGATATTAGCCTTTTTTGCAAGTGAATCACACTGTTGACTCATATTTGTGTTCCACTACAACCCCAGATCTGATGACATTACTATTTCAGCAAAAGTACCACCTACCCAGTTATTCCCCATTTTGTAATTATGCATTTGACTTTTTTTCTTCCCTAAGGCTGTGTCTACACTGGACCCCTTTTCCGGAAAAGGGATGCAGATGAGACAAGTTGGAATTGCAAATGAAGTGGGGGATTTAAATATCCCCCGCTTCATTTGTATAAACATGGCTGCCGCTTTTTTCCGACTCGGGGCTTTGCCAGAGAAAAGCGCCAGTCTAGACTGGGATCTTTTGGAAAATAAAGCCTTTTCCGAAAGGTCCCTTATTCCTGATTTTAAGAGGAATAAGGGACCTTTCGGAAAAGGCTTTATTTTCCAAAAGATCCCGTCTAGACTGGCGCTTCTCTCCGGCAAAGCCCGAGCCGGAAAAAAGCGGCAGCCATGTTTATACAAATGAAGCGGGGGATATTTAAATCCCCCACTTCATTTGCAATTCCGACTTGTCTCAGCTGCATCCCTTTTCTGGAAAAGGGGTCCAGTGTAGACACAGCCTAAGTGTAATACTTATCTTTACTGAATTTCATCTTGTTGAATTCAGACCAATTCTCCAAATTTTTCAATGTTGTGAATTCTAGTTCTGTCTACCAAAGTGCTTATAACCCCTCCCAGCTTGGTGTCATTGCAAGTTTTATGTCTCTTCCCCACCCAGCCCAGTTTCCTGCTACAGAAGTGGAGACCAGCAACTTGTTCCTTTTAACCTCAGCAATCTGTTTGCACTAATTTATATCTGCTTACATTTTCAAGGTTACCTCCACCAAGAAAAGGCTCAGATCAATATCTTATGACTGAAAGCTGAGACTTTACCTTCACACAGCTTTCTGCACTTGATTGGTAGATTAAACATTTTTTTCACAAAAATGGTCAAGCTGTTTTCTGATTTTAAAATGGTTTTCTTGTATCTTCAAGTCTTTTCCCATTTTGCTGGAGTTACTTTGTAACATACATTTTGTATGGCTGGGAATGCTTTCTTTTAGTTAGTTTTAGTGGCCTATTCTGCTTGCAATGGACTAGTGGGATCAGGAGAATAATTTTCAAAAACACATGGGGCAATATCTACACTGAAAAAAAAAAAAAAAAAGAGCAGCAGCATGTCTCAAAGCCCAGGTCCACCGGCTTTGGCTCATGTTATTGGGGTTAAAAATAGCAGTCTAAAGTTCAGACTCTGAAACCCAATAATGGGAAGGGATCCCAGGCCCTAGGTTCCAGAATGAGCGTGTAAATCTACACTGCTACCAATTCCACTGATCCAGGCACTGAGATATTTTTTGCAGCATAGATATATCCTAAATCAGTGTTTCTCAACTTTTTAAAAAATAAAGTACCCCTTTAAAAAAAAATTATAAGTACCCTCCGTACATAGTTTTCAGACACACAATTTTTTTACCATTTTCTACCATTGCTACACGTTTGTTTAAACAATTTAATCGTAGCCAGGCGGGTGATGAAATTTTTGGGTGTAAAAAGTATAAAAATAATAAAGCGCTGTAAAACTTAAAACAAAAATTCAGTTTTCTCCAAATTTCAGTTGTGTTGATGTACCCCCCCCCCCGACTTCTGTTGAGTACCCCAAGGGTACTCGTACCACTGGTTGAGAAACACTGTCCTAAATGACTTATGAACTTAATTCCCATTTGAAACTCTTACTTTAGGTGTTCCACTTTTAGCAAGACTCTTCTTTTTCAGGAAGCCAATTAATTTTTTTCCTGTGTCACCTCTCCAGGAGAGTAATGCACGTGAAACATGTTTAGAATGTTTTTCCAATTTACATCTTAAAATCCATACCATGTCACATACACACTCCTTAAGGCTCTCAAAGGTTCACTCCAGTAGAAATAATTACTCCAAACCATGGCATTTGTAATTTCCACTGTGTCACTTTGGCTTTTTTCATTCTGTAGTGTCAATTTTTAATTCCGACCAGGTAGAAATCCTACTGTTTTGTTTTCAGATATCTGATATTCTTAAACTGGGCATTTGGGAAAGGAACATTACATCTCACTCATTATCATTTAAAATGAAGGGAGATATTTCCTGCTACTTATTACCAACAGGTTGAGAAATACCTCTCCTGACCAATGTTCTGCTTGGACCAAATTTTGTCCCTCTGAAATCAAGGACTGGATTCTGTGACTGCTCCAAACTCCTCCTGCTAACAGAGATCTGCTATAAAATGGGAAAAGCTCAGGCACAGCTAGCCCTGTGATCACTTCCTGCTTCTGAGAGCCACACCTCAAACACAGGCAGTCAGTGACTATGGCCAAGAGGAGACCCAGAAGAAAATTGCAAGTATAATGGCAGAAAAGCAAGAAATGAAACATCCATGTAACCATAACTAATAGGAATGCATAGAAAGCAAAAGCCTGAACTAGTGTGTGCACCTACCAGTCACTGCTTGCTCTTGGTTTAATTACCTTCTAAAGAAGAGCCAAAATTAAAGCCATTTATCCTCTGACTTGTTCTTAATCCAGGGTGTAGTCAAAGTGGCATTTAACTCCTGAAGGCCTCTGTTTCTACAAAAGCCTCGCTGATTGGTTTTAAAAACCAAAATCGTCCATAGCATGGCTCAACTCTGCTTTCTATTCAAGTTAAAAGAAGAAACGACACAGGGCACCCCCCCCCCCATTAAACTTTTTAGGCTCTGAAAGCTTGATGATGGAAATAATTGTGTGAGAGTTGGCTTCAGGTGGTGCAGCTCATCTGAGCTTAGTTTCATTCATGAATGTTGCAGACACAGGCTTGGCTTATATGCTGTCAACTTATGTCAGTATAACAAGGCCACTCAAGAGGGTGGAAAATCTACACCCGATGCGACATGGTTATGCTGACCTAACTCCTGGCATAGATAGCTTTATTTATGCCAATAGGAGGGCTTCTCTTGTTGACAGTGCTGGCAAGAGATGCTTTGCTGTTGGCATTTGCTGTGGTGTATTCACTAAATGCTAGAGTGGCACAATCACATTAAAGCAGCTGCAGCACTGTAAGTGTGGAGAAACCCTCAGGCCTGAAATCTATGAGGTTTAAGGGCCTTGATGATGATGTTCCTATCTAACTGCACTGTCATGTGGTTCACTGATACTTTTAAAACCAGGGTCAGTTTCTAATGGAAAAGGAAGCTTTCAAGGGACACACTCTTGAATAAATTGGACTTGTGTATTTTTCCAGGAAAGTGATCTAGAAACAATAACATTGTTTAATGAGAGAACTAAAATTGTATTGGCATAGGTTTTTCAGCAGCTTTATATTGAATTTCATGAACAAAACAGGCAGTGTTTCTCGGCAGATAGATCACCAGACTGGGACTCAGGAGACCTTGGCTGGGCTGCTGGGTGACCTCAGGTAAATCACTTTGTGCCTAAACATCTGCATTTGCAAAACAAGCATAATAGCTCCTTTTTAAAGTGCTTTGAGACCTCTTGAGGAAAAGCTTACTAAAAACATGATACCTGTTATTCTCAAGTAGAGATGGACAAAATTTAAGACTGATCATCGAAACCTCCCATTATTTGAGGGAAAAATAGTTCATGAACTTATCCTCACCTGCTTCTTTTGGTTTTAATTCAATTTGACTAGACACTGCTGTTTATTATTTCTATTTTCATCCATTCTGCGGAGCAGTGTTTCTCAACCAGTGGTATGAGTACCTTTTAAGGATACTCAAGAGAAGTCGGGGGGGGGGGGGGTACGTCAACACAACTGAAATTGGGAGAAAACTGAATTTTTGTTTTAAGTTTCACCACGCTTTATTATTTTTGTTGTTTTTTACACCCAAAAATTTCATTGCCCACCTGGCTATGATTAAGTTGTTTAAACAAATGTGTTGCAACGGTAGAAAAAATGTTTGTGTCTGACAACTGTAGATACTGAGGGTACTTATAATTTTTTTTAAAGGGGTACTTTATAAAAAAAAGGTTGAGAAACAGTGCTGTGGAGCTCTAGCAGTTTTGACACTGAAATGGTGTGTTTAATTGACAAGACAATATTTGCAAATAATACATACCAGAGTGACAGACTTTTTATTCCTGAGGTAACTTTCAATTGCATCATTATTTGGGGCAAAAACTGTGTACGTATTAGCTGCTTCTATTTCATTTGCCAGGCTATATTGCTGTTGAGGAAAGACATAAAAAAAACTTTGTAATGATATTTGGCTACCAATCCAAACACACACAATCCAGAAAACTACTCTACTTATATTCTTAAAATAATATGAATACTTGCAATAACATAACCCCTGAAAATGGAGTAATCAGGCATCTGTTCTAAGCGGGCCAGCAGTTTTGGCAATGTGCCACTCAGACCTCTGAGTGGTGTTAGAACCTGAAATAAAAGCATACAAACAATGTCAATAGATGGACATATATCATGTTTGCTGCTGCCAGGACTAGAAATAGAATTAATTGTTGCACCATTCGATATATTTCCACATCTCTTGGCAGTTTTCCCATACAAGCTGTATTGCCTTGCTCAGGAGGCAAAGGAATCGAGAGCAGTCGGATAACTTTTTAATTATATGGTCAGGTACCTTATCAATAACATGGATGACTCCATTTGTAGCTGCAATATCACCAACCACAATGTTAGCCCCTTCAATAGTGATGTTCTGAAAGGCAAAGGAACAGAGTTTACTTTTACATCACAGTTACACCTGTTTGCTAATTGCATGTAGCAGACTACTTGTCTTAAGTTTGCATAGAACTAGATCGTATCCTTGTCTAATGTGAAATGCATGGAAGGCAGTAACCTTTCCTTCTCCCAGCCTAGCCCATGTTAGGGCTCCCCAGATTCAAAGTCCTGGAACACAAAGGCTGTACCCTAGATAATTTGCTTTGCAGAAACTGGGTGGAGAGTGGAAAGTATGTAGCATTGTGGCTCTGTCTCCCTACTAGAGCTGGGTGAATTTTTTTTAGCTGACAAAAATGCAGTTTCAGGCAGGCTGAAATTAGCCACAAACAACTTTGGCCAATCACAAAATGACTGGGGGGGGGGGGGGGGCTGCTGGATTGGCTGCTGCAGGCCTCTGGTAGTATTTTAACCCAGTGGTTTGGGTACTGGTTTGGATCCCTGCTCTGAAATCAACTTTTATGATTTACCACGAATTCTGAAAAATTTTACATTTGGTTCAGTCTAAAGCACACTCCCCCCGCCCCCCTGTTTTTTGGTTGTGGAGCTAATGTCGAACTGAAAAATCAGTTATTTGCCCAGCTCCATTTCCTATATGCCGGCCAGCAAAAGTGGCTGGTTGCATCAAGGCAGCAGCACTGTGGCTTCTTTAACTAGGTGAAGTTAATTGCTCCCTTTCCCCAAATGTACTGAAGGAACCTCGGGAGGAATCATGTCTCTGAGGCAGAAGTTCCTAGTTCTTCTTCTGAGGTGATGCACCTAGTTTTAATGGGCTAGTGGAACCCTTCAACATGCTCCCCCAAAGAATACTCCTTCAAGGGACAAAATACTATGGAGTTTGCATATTCCCTGAAACACAATAGTGTCCTACAATAAATCAGCCAGCTACTGAAGGCAAGGCTGAGAGGACCTGCCAGGACACCTGGTTTTCATTATATATATTTTAAAAACACTTTCAAATGATTTGGGACCATCGAGCTGTGTATACAGTCAGCCAAAGTAGTTGCATAATTTCATTACTGTTATGCTAATTTCCTCCATCCCTCCCCATATTGTTTGTTACACTTGTTTACAATTAGATTGTAAACTCTTTCAGGTATGGATTATGCTTTCCTATTTGTATAGAGTCCCTTTCAATAGGGATCTGATCATTTATTGTTTCTGACTGCTACAAAAATACCACTAATAAAAAACATATAAGGAGTGATGAGTCTCAGTCTGATTGTCTAGATAAAACAGTAGAGCAAATAGTACTTGTCAGAGAACCCAACAGTGAGAGAATGTTACAGGGAAATTCCTATAATGCAAAAGTTACAGGCATATTTAAATGTAAGAATATGCATTTGTATTTGTAATATTATAGCATTACTTACAGTGATGGAGTGAGAGCAACATGGAATTTCAAGTTAGCTGAAAAGTGATCTTACCTCATTTTCTTTGGACAGATGCAGGAAATTATTATGCAGAGATGTTGCTAGCATGTCGGTTGGTGATAAATTCTGAAGGTCAGCAAGTCTATACGCTCTCATTAATACATGATACCTAAAATGAAATTCAGCTGGATTCTTATGTTTAGATTTTCTTACAGTTTACAGATAAATATGTTTTAGATAAAACTTTCTAGGTCTGACTCTGGTTTGAGCTGGTGTAAAGCGAGAGTTGTTTGTTTACTGCATAGATATAGGACAATTGGGCCCTGATCTCAATTGGGGCTTCTAACTGTACGTAAAAATTTAATAGCTGCCTCACTGTAATAAGTTCAAATTAAAAGTATATTTGCATTCATCACCTATTAATTTAAAGAAACAGATGTATCAAATATTAAATAAAACAACATACTTTAGTAGGGTTTGAATGTTATTCTTTGACATCCAAAAGGCTTTCTCTTCTTGATCCATGTTATCAATTGCTTGAAGAGAAGGCACAAGGACGGTTAGATTTGAAGTCCCTGATAACATCATGTTTATTGAAGCCTCCTGAATCAGAGTAAAAATGTGTTATATTAGATGTCCTAAAAGCTACTCTGTGAATGAAATAGGTATTCTCAGATGAACCTTTTAATAGGGTACTGTACATGAGTTGTGGTACTGGTGTGGGAAGAAGAACCATGAAGTAGTGTAATGATTTGAACCAACTAATACAAAGACAGGTACACCGCCCCCCAAGAGTGGAAAACCATAACAGGTTTTAGTCTGTGTATGAAGAATAGAAACAATCTTAACAGTAAGGCTATGTCTAGACTGCAAGCCTCTTTCGAAAGAGAGCGTCTAGACTGCACGGAGAAATTTCGAAAAAGCGGCTTGCTTTTTCGAAAGAAAGCATCCAGTGAGTCTGGATGCTCTCTTTCGAAGACGCCCTATTTACATTGAAGAACGCCTTCTTTCGAAAGAGGAACTTTCGAAAGAAGGTGTTCTTCCTCGTAAATTGAGGTTTACCGCCATCGAAAGAAAAGCCGCGTTCTTTCGAATTAATTTCAAAAGAACGCAGCTTGAGTCTGGACGCAGGGGAAGTTTTTTCAGAAAAAGGCTACTTTTCCCGAAAAACCCCCTGAGTCTGGACACAGCCCAAGGAGGAAGAGATAGGATCTGAATACTTCTGACTATCCTTCATGGGTAGTTTAGGTACAGCTATTATTAAGCAGCAGTAGAAACGACTACATTTTAAAATCCAAATACATAAAATAAATGACACAGTAAGAAGTACTGAGATAGGATTTAGGTACTGCTTATTAAAATCTTAACAATCTTAACAAGGATAAAAACCAATTTTCTGTAGATAACCATAAAAATGAGTCAATCTTATTAAAATTCCCTTCGGGTACTGTTGACAATTCCACTTGTAACTAGGGGCTGTGGGTTGCTAGTGTTTGAGTATGCTAACTTGTGTTTCATTTAGCAATGTTGGGTATTAGGCTGTGGAGGAAACTGGGGAAGAGAGATTGAGGAATAATCTCAATGTAGCCCTATTCTCATAAAATTTGCTATTTTCACTCTTGCTAACTTTCATGGAGCATAAGCATCAGGTTTGTCTTGCCCTAGCTGGTGAACTGCCTGGAAACTGATCGTGGTTTCTTGGTTCTCCTTTATTCCTTTTCTTGTCATTTCAGTGTCAAGAAAAAATATGCATAAACCAGCCCCTGATATAGACTCATGGAATCCTAGAATCCTAGAACTGGAAGAGACCTTGAGAGGTCATTGAGTCCAGTCCTCTGTCCCCTGCAGGACCAAGCACCTTCTAGACCGGGGTGGACAAAAGGGTCTCGTGGGTCGGATCTGGCCTGCCAAGCAACTTGATCCAGCCTGCAGAGGCCCTGCTGTTTCCCCCACCCATAGGCCATGACCTGGGGAAGCACGTGAAGTCTCCTCCCACCTTGCAAGGGGCCTAGTACTTAAAGTCAACCACCAGCTGCTGCTCAGTGGCGGTTGACTGTAAGCACGGCGCTCCCTTGCAGGGTGGGGGCAGGGAGTGAGAGACTTCACGTGCTCCTCCTCCCCAGGCCCTGATTGACCTGGGGGCAGCAGGAGGAGCATGCTAAGTCTCCTCCCACCACCAGTGGCACGGGTACCTAGAGGGAACTGCCAGTTGTTTTGAACAGCTGGTAGTTCTCTTGGGTGGGGGGGAGGAAGGGGAGGAAAGACTTTGCATGCTCCCTCTCCCAGGCCAGTCAGGGTCTGTGGGTAGGGAAGCATGGAAGTGTCTGGCCCCACCCCTTCCACCTGAGGCCCTGCCCCATCCAGGGCGGTCCGAGGCCACTTCAAAAATTTCCAAGTGGCCCCCAGTCAAAAATTATTGCCCACCCCTGTTCTAGATCATCCCTGACAGACATAGCTGGTAATTATATCAGTTAGTGTCATCTTTTCTTTCTCATTGCCATTGACACCAGCATCTGAAGACCTCCCAAGTATTTAAAAATAGAACTAACAATAACTTCCTTCCTTCCGACTGATTGACCTACCTACCTAATCTGTAGGAAAAAATGGCATTCAGGTATGAACATGTTTAAACATGAACATTCCTGCTACAATATGAAGTTGTTAATATGCACAGGAAAAAAACCCTCCGGCTACGTCTACACTGGCCCCTCTTCCGTAAGGGGCATGTAAATTTCAAGAGTCGTCGTAGGGAAATCCGCGGGGGATTTAAATATCCCCCGCGGCATTTAAATAAAAATGGCCGCCGCTTTTTTCCGGCTTTTAAAAAAGCCGGAAAAGAGCGTCTAGACTGGCCCCGATCCTCCGGAAAAAGCGCCCTTTTCCGGAGGGTCTTATTCTTACTTCAAAGTAAGAATAAGACCCTCCGGAAAAGGGCGCTTTTTCCGGAGGATCGGGGCCAGTCTAGACGCTCTTTTCCGGCTTTTTTAAAAGCCGGAAAAAAGCGGCGGCCATTTTTATTTAAATGCCGCGGGGGATATTTAAATCCCCCGCGGATTTCCCTACGACGACTCTTGAAATTTACATGCCCCTTACGGAAGAGGGGCCAGTGTAGACGTAGCCTCCCTGTTTTGCTTTTCTTATCACATATCGTGATCCAGAAAGAAATTTTCTCCTACTCCCAAAGCCTCAGTATCTGAGCATAGCTCAGTCAACCACAGGACCTAATCCAAGGCTCACTGAAGTCATCCGAAAGATTCCTACTGACGCTTATGGTCTTTGAAGCAGGCTCATAATCTCTTTCTGGGCTATGTGCACAGCTAGCAATAAATATCTAAGGGCTAAGGATCGATTAGCACAGTGTTTCTCAAACTGTGCTCCGCGGAGCCCCAGGGCTCTGCGAGATATCTCCAGGGGTTCCACGAGGTTGACAAACTGGAAACATCGATAACTACAACACATACAATCAGTGAACCGCTGGGGCTCCACAAAAGTACAACACATACAATCAGTGGACCGCTGGGGCTCCGCATAAATTTTTATGCATGTAAAGGGCTCTGGAGCCCAAAAAGTTTGAGAACCACTGGATTAGCACAATCTTTGGATATTCACTGTGCTTTGATTGCCTAGTTCCTGCTTTTTATTAAGCTGTTTTGCAACTGGAAAGGATATGAGTGAAGGCTGATGGCAAATGGTGTCTTGTTAACCACTTCTAGATGGCTAGAGAGACTTTCTGTGAGTAAAATGTGGGGACAAACCTGCTTCAAGAGCCCTGTACCTCTTGTCATTTAACAGAGTACTTGGCTTGTGTTTCTAGAAAAAATTAAATGTTAGATTGTGTGTGACCAGGCGTCTGGTGTAAAAGACTGAAGGGAATGACGGGGTAGAGATCTTGATAGGAGATAGTTAAGATACTTTTAATCAGTGATATGTAATATTTCTGGTAGGTTGTTTGGATAGCAGTGTCTATAACTACAAAAGCACCAGAAACAGCATCTATGTAATGGGAGAAGGGGCATCATACAAGTATGCAGGATAGAACCTGCTACTAACCTTAGATGTTAAAATCATGGAAGTTGCACTGGCTCTTCTAATAGATAAGTGAGGAATGTGATACTCTTGAAGGATATGGTTTTCAGATTATACTACAGCTCTTAAATTAAAGAGGTGGAGTTTCTCTGAAGCAGAGCAAGAATGTCCATATCATTGTTTCAATAGACTTTGTGGTCTGCTCCCTGCATGGTGTGTTCACCCTTCTCTCTTTCCCCTCTACTACCTGAAGAGTTTTGTGGAAGCCAAGCAGCATTTTCCTAATTCCTGATTCCAAATACATGACTACATATACTTATTTCCACTCTTGTTTCATTATTTTCTGTCTGTAGAATTGCCAGTAAAATATGCTTCTGTTTTGAAAGACTGAGCCACATAGGCAAACAGATAGCTATTTTTAAACTAGCCACATTATCCTCCAGCTCCATTCTGCTGCCAGAGCTACAAAAAGTGTGACAGTGGTTAGGCAAGTGGTGTGTTGTGACTGCTGCTTATCACGCTGTTCCTAAGGGTCTGTCTGTTACATTGTGCTTGCTTCACCTATTCGTAGTGTCTATTTATAGTATCTTGTCTTCTATTTAGACTGTAGGTTCTATGGAGTTGGAAGTGTTTCTGTGTATTTGTACTGCATGTGGCATAATGGAAGTGGGACTTCTGGGTTCTACTGAAATACAAGTAATAAGTTACAGGAGCGATCTGACAAATGTGAATCTATTTGCTGTTTGGAACAGATTTTGTTTTGATCAAACCGATGTTTCTAATTCTATCAAAGTCAGATATTGTATTCTGATTTATCTGCTCATTCATTTTCTACAGCTCATTCAAGTCAGCATGGACCGCAGGTTCCTCTTCACTTGCTCTAGCTGCCAGAATGATGACCACTCACAGCTCACATTTTTCATGCCATCCTGCTCGGTGCAAATATGCAGGAGAAAGCATTTTTCTCCAAGCCCCTCTGCTGTGTAGTCTGCTGCAGCCACTGGCTCCACAGCCCTTATGCAGCCTTCTTGTGAAGGAGGAAATAAGAAAATCTGCTCAGCGGTGAGATCTCATGTCATCTGTGTGCCCATAGAGCTGAGCTCTGTGTCACAAGAAGGTTCACATGTCTATGCAGCCTCCCACGCCGTTTACTAGAACTGGCATTGGTTCCTTTGCCAGTGGAGCTTCTGCATCTATTGAGATTGGAGCTGCAATTTGGCCTCGATGCAGAAAAAGACTATGGCTACATCTACACTGGCCCCTTCTTCGGAAGAGCCATGCTAATTTTGAACTTTGGAATAGGGAAATCCGCGGGGGATTTAAATATCCCCCGCGGGATTTAAATAAACATGGCTGCCGCTTTTTTTACGGCTTGGGGAAAAGCCGGAAAAGAGCGTCTAGACTGGCACGATCCTCCGGAATAAAGCCCTTTTCCGGAGGATCTCTTATTCCTACTTCAAAGTAGGACTTTATTCCGGAGGATCGTGCCAGTCTAGACGCTCTTTTCCGGCTTTTCCCCAAGCCGGAAAAAAAGCGGCGGCCATGTTTATTTAAATCCCGCGGGGGATATTTAAATCCCCCGCGGATTTCCCTATTCCAAAGTTCAAAATTAGCATGGCTCTTCCGAAGAAGGGGCCAGTGTAGATGTAGCCTATAAGAATGGCCATACTGGGTCAGACCAAAGGTCCATCTAGCCCAGTATCCTGTCTGCCGACAGTGGCCAATGCCAAATGCCCCAGAGGGAGGGAACACAACAGGTAATCCTCACACGATCCCTCCCCTGTCACCCATTTTTAGACAAACAGAGGCTAGGGACACCTACCCATCCTGGCTAATTAGATGATCAGGTTTTGCCCTGAGGTACATGTATTCACCTGCTCATGTCAGTACAGAACTGGCCTGTCTTATTTGATGGGAACATCACTAGCAATCCACATTGCTAGATAACAAAAATATAGTATTTTCCTCAAATTTTAATATGCAAAGAAAATATACTCACATTAACCCACTGGTTAAATCCAGCTGCTTCTGACAGAGAAGACAACTCCTGCTCCAATAAAGAGAAGAATAAATATAGAGGCTATAGACATCATAACCTACATAAGTGGCTTGGTTTTCAGAGGTAATGAGCATTAACAGCTGATATTACAATCTGTGGTGACACAGAATGTCTGTCCAGGATGTTATTACACGGAGATACAGATTCAGTAGGCATGAATGAGAGTGGTGGTAATTCTATCATCAGCAATAAAATAGTAAAGTTTTTCTAATACAAGTTGAAACTCTCTAAACCAGTACCCTGTGGACCGGTCTGGCACCGAGCTAGAGAATTTGCTGGTCCATGGGAGGTCAATATTTTCAAGCAGAATTACCAATATTTCCACTGCTTACTGGGCTGTTAGAGGACATGTAGGGGTAAATTAGAGCTAAATAACAGCACAGAACACTGAAAGCCTGGACTGGTGGCTGAAAACAAACTTTATGGGACCACAGGAAACTAGGCCACACCCATGATGAGTGAACATCCAGTTAACTAAAATCATGCCAGACCACAGATGTTGCCGGACCAGACTGTGCCAGACTAGAGAGGTTCAGACTGTGCCAGACTAGAGAGGTTCAACCAGTAGCATGGCACTCTTTGGTTTCAGTGGGAGTTATGAAATCTCAGCTCTGTAAATCACGCCACCTAATGCCTAAATATGCATGTAGATGTCTGAGTCTGGGCCAAACATTTTACTTCTAGCACAAATCTTGGTTTAAGTCAATTCCAAATAATTCAAAATGGAGTTCTGTAACTGTGCAGATTTTACAGCACTAAGAAGAGTCATTCTTTACACAGAAAGGCCTTCTTAATATTAACTGTAGTGAAGCTAGTGCTTAATAAATAATAACAATAATAATAATAAAAATAAAAGACCTGTCAATTTTTGAAGTTTTCTTTTTTTGTAGTAAAGGATGGACCTCCCTGGTTTGGCACCCTCAGGACCTGACTGGTTTTGGATGAGGGATTTTGCTGGACCAGGTGAGGTCATTTCTGGCCCTTGGCACACTCCTCCCCAGCCCTGGCCCGGCCACCAGCTTCCCAGCTGGCTCCACCACCCTGCCAACCCAGCTGGGCAGCTGCTGTTACTGTGGCTCTGGGCCCCACTGGGCAGCCATCATTGCTACGGTTCCCAGCCCTGCCAGGCAGTCATGTGCCGGGTCTCTCCCACAGGGCTCCCTGCTGCAGGCCCTCCACCAGGACTCTCATGGATGCTTCCGGACCAGAGAGTCCGAGTTTAGAGAGTTTCAATCTGTATTGATAATAAATGGAAATCCTTAAGGGTAATTATCAGAAAATGGGGCTTTTTAATAGTTGAAGTGTATTGTAGTTCTACCCTCCCCCCTCCAAAACTATTCTGCTGTTCAGTTATGATTCCCCATTCCAATGCAACATGTTCTCTGCAGACCTTCATCTTGGGTGTAATTCAGGGGTGGGGAACCTCAGGCCCAGGGGCCAGATGCGATCTTTGGCTTGCCTGGATCCGGCCCCCAAAGTGCATGGCCCCCCCCATTGGGGAGCCTGCATTGGTGTTCCAGACCCCCTACTGGTTCCCCCTGGGGCTGGAGCACACAAAATCTATTAGGCTAACCCTGCCAAGCTCTGGTGTGTGAGGGGAATGTGGGGAGTGTCTTTCTCCTCCTCAGTAGGTGGCCATAGTGAGGGGTTTTTTTCTGCTTCTCACTTGTGTGTGGCCCCCGGATGATCTTTCTGTGGGTCAGCAACCCCCGACTCATAAAAGATTCCCCATCCCTGGTGTAATTTCCCTACACAGCCATTTTGTTTTCCACCAACTGCAGAATAGAATTCTGACAGAATTTTAAGTCTTTTTATATGTTCATTTGTGTTGCCATTTCCAAGCAATGCGAAAGGTTGCAAAATTAATCTGACATTATAAATTCATTGGCAAACCCGACTTTAGGTTCTGCAGTGGATTTGGTTTCTGTTCATTTCAGGGCTGAGACTGGATGCGGATTAGGTGCTATAAATGGGAATGCCAATATCAGTTACTTACTGCTGCTGTTTCTTTTTAAAAGATAAAATGGAGACACACCTTTTCTCTTTCTATGCAGTTAAATAAGAAGTTAAAAAATTACCTTCTTCAATAAATGGCCTGTTTTATTTTTCTATTTTAAGTGTGAGAAATCTCTCTCTAATCAAAACTGACAGGCCAGACCAGGGGTCAGTAACCTTTCCAAAGTGGCGTGCCAAGATTTAACACTCCTGCCTTGGGCTGTGCTCCTCTCCTGGGAAGAGGGGAGGGGCTCTCTCCACTGCGCACCCCACTGGGTCTCCTGTCCTGGGCTCCGCTCCGGCTTTTCCTGTGGGGAGGGGAGGAGCAGCACACGTACTTCCCCGCAAGTTGGATCCAGCACGGAGCCTCGGGGCTTCCCCCACCACAGGAAGCTGGCACTGGCTCCAATCTTGGCGGGGGAGGGGTGTAATGCTGAATTGCCAGGATGGGCTCCCCGTTGTGGGTGGGGGGAGGAAAGGAGAGCCTGTTCAATGCGCAAGCCACTGAAAATCATCTTGCGTGCCACTTATGGCATGTATGCTGTACATTGCCGACCCGTGGGCCAGACTTTCACGTAAGCAGGGCATCCGCAGAGCTCCGTGACTTCAGTTGGAGTTTGTGAAAATGTATGAAAGTTAGACTATCGTGTTGCTATTTTCAGAGGCTTAATGAAATTAGATGCCCAAATCCCTTAGGCCCCTTGGAAAGTCTTAGCCTCATTCTTCAAACACGCTGTCTCATTTCTGGGGTTTGCAAGAACACTGTCTGCAGTCAGCATTGTAGTACATTGCTCATTTCTATGGTTGTTCAGAAGTTACTGCATTGTCTCCCTAGCCAACATCACTGAAAGAATTTGAAGCTGAATTTGCCCCAAGACAAAGGACCACTATTTATACTTACATGTGCTGCACTTCCATAGCATATGATGCCATCTCCTTCAAAGCCCTTTGGACACACACAGTCCCAGACACCAGATGACACAAACTGACATGTAGCCTTTAAAAAAGGATGGAGAGAAGATTTAATCGTTCCAAGAGTGGGGGATACCAGAGATGTTGCTTTAATATGTTTGCGCATAATAAAAGGCAATGTTGAGAGACAGCAGAGTTAAAATAACTGAAAATCCCTTCCTCGAGGCCCTGATTCAGGAAAGTATCCCTATTCTGGAAAACAATTAAGCATGTTCTTAAGTCCCACTGGAATCAATAGGACTTAAATGCTTTCCTGAATTTAAGGGGCAAGGTGAGTGAGGTAAAATCTTTTACTGAACCACCTTCTGTTGCTGAGAGACTCACTAACTGAAGTTAGTCCAATAAAAGACATTAGCTTTGTTTTCCTCCCCTTAGAAAGTATTTTTCAGAGAATTAGACAAAAATTATTTACAATTTAGATAACTGTTCTCTCAGCTATTCATCATTTGTAGTATGAGACTAGTTAAGCCTGGTCTACACTAGACCAGGCAGGTCAACTTAAGGTGCGCCATCTAGCTACACAAAATGCATAGGTGGATTCGACTTACCTTAAACTGAGCTGCCACAGTGTCTATGCTGTTGGGAGGCCAATATGAGCACATGCTCCCATCGGCTTCCTTTACTACTCACAGAAAGAAGAGTATAGGATGCCCATGGGGGCTGCCCTCAGCATTTGATTTGGGGGTCTACACTAGATCTGCTACATCAAATGTTAGAAGATCGACCTCTGGAGGGTTGATCTTCTCCATAGAGTAAACATGCCCTTAATGAAAAACCCATAAGTTGTTAAACAATCGAGAATTACAAAATCATGCACAACAGAGCTGTTCACAGATAATTTGGGAACAGAAACGAAAGGCTAAATTGATCAAATAATGTATTTGTAATAAATAATCCAAACAGTTTTAATTAAAAAAAATCTCTTTATACAGTACAGCATATCACATCTTGAAGACTCCTACAAAGCCTGACTCAGCAGATGTTGCTGATTTGGAGAAAAAAAATTGTAGCTAAACACACTGGGGAAAAAAGGCCATTACAAATTTTAACTCTCATATCAAGTTCAATTTGCTTTTCTCAGAAAGATCATGTAAATTGCATCATATCAAACTTAGCCACCTTAGATGAGCAGACCCTCCTGCCTGGAATTTGAACCTATGGCTCCTGAGAGTCCATGCGGTGTTAGTTCTGATCATGAGACTGCTAAGCCCTCTTTCCTCTAGTATCTTTGAATGGGGAATGTGATAACTCTGTGAATCCTGAACTAGCTAATGTATGTAAAGTAACTTGTTCTATGGGGTATGGATTCAGTGGATCAGAAGCAATTTACAGCAGCAGAGAAAATTTGTTTCTGTTTTTTCATGTTGATTTGCTGATATTAAAAAAAACCCAAACAAGCAAAAATAAACCAAACCAACTCTCTATATATGACAGAACATGGAACTCAACTTCCCAGTCTTCTTAACAGATTAAATTGTAGGAGTCACACCCAGTTTTCACTCATCCTTCCGTCAGGGAAACTTTAATGAATCTTAGTGGGAAAACTGAATGGATGTCAGGGTTGATCTGAACATAGGTTGAGCCTCTCTCATCTTGGGACCTGACTGGTGCCAAACCAAAGAATTTGCCCAATCAGAGGAGGTTAATATTGCCTAGCAGCATTTCCAACACTTCCACTGCTCATTGGATTGTTAGAAAACATTTAGGGGTAAAATAGGATGTGTCTAAACTACATCCCTTTTTCGATAAAGGGATGTAAATTAGACATATTGAAATTGTAAATGAAGCTGGGATTTGAATTTCCCATGCTTCATTTGCATAATGGCATCCGCGGCTTTTTTTTTGGAAATGCCGCTTTTCCCAAAAAAACCAAAAACCCAAACCCGCAGTCAAGATGGGGATTTTTCGACAGAAATGCCCCATTTGGAAAGATCCTGTAAACTTCATTTTTTGAGGAAGAGCGGCTTTTCGAAAAAGGGGGGGAGGGTTTGCCGAAAAAACCCACGTCCCGACATGTTTCAAAAGTGAGATCGGAAGAAGATATGCAAATTCTCACAGAATTTGCATATCCTCTTTCGAAACTTCATTGTAGTCTAGCTGAGTCTTAAGAGCCAGGACTGGTGGCTGTAAACAAACTTTATGGGACCATGAGAAACTTGGCCACATCCATGATAAATGGACATCCTGCTAACTAAAATCATGCTGGACCACGGATGCTGCCAGACCAAAAAGTGCTAGACTAGAGAAGTTCAACTTGTATCAGCAATCACTTCTCCTGACACTAACAGACATTTTGGAGCACTTAATTCAGCTTTAAAAATCCAATCACATGACTCTGTGACACATTAGTTCTAGTGAGATTCCACTCATTTTAGACATCCATGGTAGAAATATTATTCACTTGATGCATATAATAAAAGAAATGTAATTTGAATATTTTTTTCAGAGAATAATTAACTCACCAGATAATGGCACTTTCCATTTTGTTCCAAACAAGAGTTTATTGGTTCACATTCAATTCCATTCCCTCGAAATCCTTCCTTACATTCACAGTCATTCTATCATTTCAACAAAAACAAGGCAATAAGTAAAATGATTAAAACACTGCAAGTCTTCTAAATACTATGGATCAGATTTCCAGATGGTATTGTCCACAAAGCTTCATTGACTCGAGAGACATGACACCAATTACCCCAGCTGCAAATCTGTCCTTTTGTACTTTAAACCTATGAATGGGTGTGTGCTGAAATGCTCAACCTGCTGTTGCATGTCCAATGTTAATACCTGTAAGCGGATGCTCAACACATGGTGGAGCAGAGGCACGTGATCTTTTGACAGCATTCATGAGAAGGGAGTGGTTTCAGTGTGTCTCGCTTGGTTGTTTAAAAGAATTAGTGATTGAAAAACTGTACACATGAATGCTCTAGAAATATCTTACCAAGATAATTGGCATTCATGGTTTGTGGACAGATTTTTTTTAAATTCTTGAATAGTTGTAAATAACTAAAGAATAATGTACAGTCCCTTTCAATAGAGGATTAATATGGATGTGGGTTTTTTTCAGAAGACATGATTTAAAACAAAGAGAAGGGGAGTCACGTGGAATATAAGAACACAGGATTCAAAGGGACCTTGTGCATCATCAATTCCTGTCCTTTGCTATGGCAGTCAATCCCCTCATATGACCCCTTCATAAATTTACCAAGATCCAACTGATAACCACTTAGTTTATTGCCTTTACTCTTATCAGATGTTGGGAGGCTGTTCCAGGTACTTCGAGTTGCATGGACGAGGGCACATAAAGGGAGTGGGAGAAGATGCAGATGGTAACAATTAGGAAGCAAACTTGGGCAGAACAGAATGAGGTACAGATCGTGCAGGAAAATATGAGCAAAACTTACCTGACCTGGCCCTATGTATATGCAGGTAGCATTGTCATGGCACCCTCCAAAATTTGGTAGCAGACAATTGTTGATCTCTGAGCAATCTCTTCCATTCCCACTCCATCCTGGCTGGCACACACAGTTGTGAGTTCCAAGGCCTGTTTTAATACATTCTGCCTGTAGGGGCATGTCAGAGTAAACAAATTTAATTGACACCATCCACCATCATAAAATGGACAGCTTGGAAAAAGACATGCTGGAGAGAGAGAGTTTTGGCTATGACACTAGAGAACCAAACCCTATTTTTTCGCCTTTAATATTTTAATAGATTTTTTTTTTCAGTGCTGGTGAATAGTACTAGGCTTAGTTAGAGTCCTTGAGTTTGACAGCCCCTTTATCCACAGGAGGCAGTGGCTGGCAGTGAAATGTTTCCCCCTCAGTGCTGAGTAACTGTGTCTCAATTCTGACTTGGAGGAGAGGAGGGACCATGTTTAGAAGGTGTGAAGGTCTGGATTGACCAAGTCAAATCTTTGATGGCTGCACTAATGCAATCAGAAAAAATGCTAATTAATGCTAGCCAATGGGGGTGTTATTTTGAGGTTACCTGTGCACTACTAACTATAATGCAGCTAGCAACTTATTTCACATAGGCTTCCAAACAGTCATCTGATAATGAACTTGATCTGAGTTTAATCTGACAATTTAAACAATGGATTTTAAAAGAATTTTCACTACTTAATCCCTTGTGCTAGTTATGGGCTTTCTTGTGGTAGATGCTGATTTGCCATCTCTAAAGAGGGAAAAGATCCCTCGGTGCCAAAGGGAAGCTAACTTCATAATGGAATAGGAGGGCATAGGGGTGGAGAGAAATTTCTACTGCTTTGAAGGAATATTTTTTCTTTGTGTTATATTAAGTACGTCACAGAACTCTCTCAAAAAGCTGTGTGCTGTCCCTTTTTGGGCATGACTGCTGAAGTCATTGCAATATTCATAGCAAAGCAATTACGAAGGTAAGAATTTTAACCATGGGAAGGATTTGAATTTAGTTGGGAAATTCAGAATTTATGTATGCAAATGTATCTTCCTGGTATTCCTAGCTTTTCTTTAGATTTCCTCTAAACTAAGCAACCCATGCTGTAAGAAATCATATACTTACATTGGTATCACAACCACTTTGAATTAAATTAGCACAAGGATCTACTTCACTGCAGGTTGTTCCATCTCCCTCATATCCAGGTTTACAAACACAGCTATAAAAAAAAGGTTTTTATTAAATCACTTTGCATTATAAGGCACTGGTAAAATTAGGCTGAACTGATTTTTGATACTATTTTTCCTATATCATATTGTCTAAATTTCAGGCTGATTAAAATAACAGCGTTGGATTAATTATGCAAGCCACTATAGTGTTAGTTTGTTTCCAGACATGGGATCATGTAATATAATGAAAATATATGGGAGCTAATTTGTATTTGGATATGAAATAGGAAATAAAACATATCCTGATTTTACCCTCTACCTAAATTATAGTCCCAATAAAAGAGTGAACTTAAAAGTTGGAGTAGAGTACAAACAAGAAAAGCCTTTTCCTTCAGTGGCATGGAAGATGCACCATTTCTAGTATGTGCATGGTTAAGAGTGACCATCAGAAAAGCATACTGCCCAAACTTTGCAAAAGCACTGAAGTCCCAGTTTTAAAAGTGACTGGTATTTAGCTTGTTTCTTTGCAAATAAATGAATTTAGGACTTTGAGACATTTGGGCACTTTGAAAATGGTACGTAGGGCCTAAATGACTTTGATATTTTTTACTGTTCGCTTCTCCCTTCTGCAATTTTACAAGCTAAAACATATTGATCTTTAGATCTGAAAAATCTATGTATAATGTGTAAAAATGAGCACAGAACTCAGATTCAAACTGCTGAAGTTTAATCTCTGCTCTGCAGTTGACTCACTGTATGACTGTGAATAAGTCATGCTTCTGTTTCTCTCCCTATAAAATGAAAAGAATGTGCACATACCGCCTCCTGGTATTATAAAGGTAATATTTGTACAGTAGCGTGAAGTGTTACCTTGAAAAAGAAAATACCAATCCTATAGTTTGATTTCAAAAATGGCGACTGGCCGGGAAGATGCAAATCAAGCGTGGGACATTTAAATCCCGGGCTTGATTTGCAACTTTTAATGCCAACATTAGCCTCCCTAGTTCGAACTAGGGGGCTAGTGTAGACGTACTTACATCTAATCAATATTAGGGTAACTGACCTACCTCATGGCACCATCAGAAAGCTGACAATTTGCATGTGCATGACAGAATTGTACAAAAGACCCACAGGGAACTATCTGCTTATCACAGAGTTTCCCAGCATATCCACTTTTGCATGATCCAGCAAGGCAGATTCCATCACTGTCTATTCTGTTATCACACTTCCCATAAACACACAAACATTCTGAGGGGGGAAAAATAAAAATGTGAAATGAAACAATTGAAAAACAATTATCCCTATTCAACATTTCTTAAATATTTCATATTAGATCTTTCTAAACTCTAAACACCTGAAAAAAAATCTAAATAAAAAAAATCATTGTGGCATTCATTTATTTTTAAATATCGCCTTTAAGGGTGATGAGGCAGGATAGTCTTCACATTTTTATAGCACACTGAAATTTAAAGTTATCCATAGAAGCTGGTAAAACAGGCCCCCAACATCATGTCTTGGATTGAAAAGATTTAACGGGTTGCATTTAAAACAGATCAAACAAAATTACTAAACGTTCACAAACTGAGACTCTGATCCTGTCAGAATGGTATCCACATGCTTAACTTTATTGCTTTGTTGAACTGCTAGGAATGCAAAAAGATAAGCAAATATGTCTGAATTTTTCAGGATCACAGCTCAAAAAGATCTTTAATACTCTATTTTTTAAGAGGATCTGTGCTTCAACCTCTGCCCTCACATCATCTTATATGGAAGTCCTAGTGGCTTCTTAGGCTATTTCTACACTGGGATAAAAATACAATGGCTGTCCAGGTCAGCTGACTCAGGCTATAGGGCTAGAAATTGATGTGTAGACATTCAGGCTAAGACTGTTGAGCTTCAGCTCTATTCTGAACAGCAACACCGCAAGTGTCAGCCCCACAGGCTGAGCCTGAGTCAGCTGACCTTGGATAGCTGCATAATTGTTATTTCTGTGTGGATATAGCCTGAATCTTTAGGGGAAGGTGCTTTTTGCATATGGTAGTCAAAAAGCCATGGATAACTATATCACTTAGGCTGTGTCTACACTGGCACGATCTTGTGCAAAAGCGGCCACTCTTGCGCAAAAACTTGTTGCCTGTCTATACTGGCCACGTGTTCTTGCGCAAGTAAACTGACATTCTAATGTATGAAATCAGGGCTTCTTGCGCCAGAAGTCTCCTGCTTAGGAATAAGCCCTTTTGCGCAACTATTGTTGCGCAAGAGGCCAGTGTAGACAGGCAACATGAATTTCTTGCACAAGAAAGCCCTATGGTTAAAATGGCCATCAGAGCTTTGTTGCGCAAGAGAGTGTCTACACGGGCAAGGATGCTCTTGCACAAAAGCACATGCCAGTGTAGATGCTCTCTTGCACAACTACTTTAACGTAAGAACTCTTGTGCTAAAGAGTTTTTGCGCAAGATCACGCCAGTGTAGACGTAGCCTTACAGACACAAGATGATGAAAACTGTATGAAATCAGTTCAGCTCAAAGGCCTTCTACAGAGAGTATACCACTATTAGCTCGTATTGTAACACCAGTAACCTTTTAGAAGGCAATAGGTTAGCCGCCCAGTAGAGCAGGGTGCAGCTATACTTACGTCTATCACACCGAGGGCCAAATTTATTAGGGTCTGAACAGAACTGACAGTGGGATCCTTGAAATCCATCAGTACAAATACAAGTTCCATTTCCTTTCATTCCATCCATACACTGCAACATAGAAGATACAGGATTTATATTAACACCAGTTGCCCTAGGGATGGAGCAGGCTTTGGCATTAGGCAGGCAGGATAAGGGATGCCCTGAAGGCAGGGTGATGGGATGGCTTCTGGAGTGGCCCAGTGGATAGGGCATTTGCCTGGGGAGTACACAGAGTGGCTGGCTCAAGTCCTATCCCCCCGACCTGCCCACAGAGGTAGCCAGTGGGGGCACTAACACCAGCCACCCCAGGGTTGGAGCAGGCCTTGGTCCCAGCAAGGCAGCATAGGGATGCCCTGGAGAGGCCCAGTGGATAGGGCATATATATAATGTTAATAAAACTCCCCCCTTTTTTTTACTCCTTAGGGGAAAAGTTGCATACTGACTTGGTCTTGTCTATGCCATGGTAGTAACAGCATCCTCTTTAAATGCAAGAAGAACCTCAACATCATGATAAAATATTTTTTTCTTGTGGAAACTTTCTCCCAGTGCTTGTTTCTTCCCTACTCCCGTAGCCCATAATTCCATTCTCTTTCTCAATTTTAAAGTTAAAATGATTACTTTTATTTGTAGTTTTTGCCTCAGACAACTCTGGCCACGAGAGTGGGTCACTTAAAATCCAAACAAACCCAATACAGTGTATTAAAACCACAGAATTGTATGTTTTAGAAAGCTGAGGGATTCCACCATCTTTCCCCTTCTACATCAGGGCTTTTGACTCCCATACTGCCAACGAAAACTGTGTGCCTCTTGCAATACTATTCACATTTGTTAGTGCTAAGGAATGAAGAGACTCTAAACATTTCCCAACTCAGCCTGCCCCTACCCCCAAATGGAAGTGTAATATGCTGCTGGTTTCTCCATGTACCTGTCCATTTCCTGAGCAGGGTTTGGAAAATCCTCCTGGACACTGATTGCAGTCTGGCCCAGAGAAGCCATTGCAACACTTAGGCTCCTGTGAAGTAAAACACATACTACTGTATGGCATGCAAAATAACACTTTAGTTTTCCCAGCTGCAGGCTTGAGGGACAGACCAATCATTCAGGGCTAGACAGGTTTAGACAGTGCTATTTCAGCACAACTCAGCACTGTGGTTGAGCTAGAGCAACACTGTCCTAGCATCAATGTTCCTTCTAATTTTTTCTGTCTGTGGGCAGAATACATTTTATGTGCACTGAGACATGTGCAGATTTGCAACCAGCAATAGAATTACATGCTGCAGGCTGTGGGCAGCTGTGAGCACTCTGCTAATCAGCTGGGTAGCACTTGAATCTCTCCTGTGTGGCCACCCAAGCACTCAGCTTACAAGGAACAATGTCTAGCATCAGCTGCAACCTGTCTCCCAAAGCTTCTTAGTGCATATAATGGGGCAAACCAGGCCCTGTGGCTAGAAAGGGCCATAGAGAAGTCCTCCAGGCCTGCTAGAAAGGCTGGGGAGGGGCAAGACCAGCCAATTGGGGGCCAGGAAAGAGTACATGGGAAGCTACCGCACCAGAGTCAGTGCAGTTGCAGCCCAGACCTGGAAAGGAAGAGGTTGGGGTGGCTAGCTGGCTGGCAGAACCAGGGACAGCTCCTAGGGGAGAGCTGTTGAGAGACTGATGGACTTGAAGGAAACCCCTGAGCCAAGGGCAAAAGAGTTGTCTCCAAGAGGGAGGCCCTGGAGGCACCACTCTCCTTCAGAGTGAAGCAACAAATAGTAGAAATGGCATAGAACTGAGAGCCACTCTACAGAGGGGACAAGAGTGGGCCACTGAGAGGTGTATCCCGGAATGGATTGTGATTTCACACTGGAGGGCTGAGTAGCCAAAAGGGCTGAAGACTGAGGCAGTGCAGGTACACGCACTCAGCCAAATGGGGCTGCTCGCAGGAGGTGAGTGCCACCACATTACAGTTCATGATGCAATGAACAAACTGTTACACACATGTAAGCTTTATGGCCATATGGAGAAGGGGCTCTGAAACAGACAACAGTCTGAGGTGCTGTACACCCATACGGGGAGTGCTTGTACTCTGAAATCAGGGACTGCAATTCTGCTTGGCCCAGATACTGAGGTGTACATGTCTTATTTCCTCTTCACCTGCTTCACCACCAATGGGCACCCATATCAGGCCTAGCTATAACCTAGCTAAATCATTATTTTCTGTACAAAATTTTTTATTCAGGAAGGGGGTTGTTACACTGATTCATGAATATAAAGGCATGGAATATGTGGTGGAGAGAGCTTATAGGTTTGGCTAATTCATTGGGAACTATGGGTCCAAAGGCCTCTCTTGGCTTAGAGATTTGCAGGCACCTAATATATATGATTAAATCCAGAAACCTAAATAGAAAGGAAAAAAAAAAAAAGAAACGTGGAAAATTAACATTACTGAATTGTGATTGACAATTTTGTAAGGATTAGACCTATGCACAGGAGGCAAAATGGAGTAAAATCCTTGCAAGTGTTTGGCGATTCACTGCCACCGAACAGCACATAAAGTCTTGGAAGAATAACATATACAGCTAGTGTTGCTAATTGTCAAACTGTGCAGTCATTTATAGAAGCGGCCATACAAATCAATGAAAAGTGTTTGGGTGGTGTTGAGTTTAACAAGAACGAAAACCTGAGTTATATAAGAAAGTTCTGAACAGAAATGTGTGGCAACTACAAAGCATAATCAGAAAAGCAGAGGGAAGAATCAGTAGAGGAGCTATGTATCTGGTTCGTCCTTTAGCTCAAGAGCTATGATAAGGGAGACCTCTAGATGCTGCACACATTCAAAAGTAAAATTAGCAAAGGCCAACAGCAATATCTGGGCTGATTTCTATATGAAACTTGTGTAATTTCTTACCTTTATTGTTACATTGCAGTACCTGGCGCAGCCGGCTGTTGGATAGGACAGGGCTTCATAAACACATCGACGTCTTGAAAAAGCCTAGCACATGAACATATTTCTATGTAGATATTCAAGACTGCAATACAGGTTAAACCTCTCTGGTCTGACACCCTTGGGACCTGACTGGTGCCAAACTAGAGAATATGCCGAACCACAGGAAGTTAATATTGTCTAGCAGCATTACCAACACTTCTACTGATTACTGGGCTCTTAGAAGACATTTAGGGATAAATTAGAGCTAAATAACAGCACAAAACATTGAAAGCCATTGAGAGGGATGAGAGGGACAAGGCTGGTGAGCAGAAAGCAATGGGAACAGGAATGGATTGAAGCGGAGTTTGAGAGACTGATGAAGAAAGAGGGTTAGAGCAAACAGCCAATCACCATAGGACAGAGAACAGCCAGTCAAAACTAAAGAGGTCACTGCTATGACTCCTTCTGGCCCTACCAACCAGAGTCTCTGATAAGAAGGGAGATACCACATTGGTACCAGTGCTCTCAGGGTATGTGCACATGTCTACTGTGTACAGTTTTTGGTCCATTCAATTGCTGTGCCTCATTTTATCCCTTTCTCCCTTATAGGGTGCCCACATTGCCATTGTGGCAATTCTTGTGTCCACACTGCCATTGAGTTCTTTCAACAGAAAGTCAAAAAAACTGAGGGGGTTTTCCAACGGTGGTAAACCTCTTCCTACAAGGAAGAAGACTTTTTCCGAAAAAGCTTTTTCAGAAAAAGGTGTGTGTGGATGCAGAAGAGGCCTCCAGGAAATAATACAGGTGCCTTGTTAGCCACTCTGTCCGGAGTAATCACAACTTAAATGTGAGAGAGCGCCCAGTCAATGTGGACACTATCTTTCGAAAAAGCAGACTGCTTTTTCATTGCGCTTTTGCTATGTGGACGTTCTCTTTCGAAATAAGCTTTTCCGGAAGATCTCTTTCAGAAAAGCTTCTTTCGAAATAAGCCTGCAGTCTAGATGTAGCCATAGCTATAGTTCCTGCTTGGGGAATTTCTGCTCCTAGTACCGTCTGCGTTCCTTGGTGCACCTTTCCCACCCAATCCCAAACTTTTCAACTCCTGTTGTGACATGGACAAGTGAAGGGTAAGTGTCAGCATATGTACTGCATGTGGCATTGGCTCTTTGGAGAGAAGCAAAGCATTATGTTTGTGGCCGAGTTGCTCAAGTACAGCAGTGATGGCTACTTGTACAAAACTTTGAGGCCGCTATCTCCCAGTAAGATGAATATTACTGTTTTCCCAAAATGCCCAGTAGAAGAACTTAGTTATTGTTTGTATTAGAGAAATTCTTTAAACAATATTATAAACCTTTTTGCAGTATCTATATAGGAAGTTTACTTACTATAGGCTTTGAGTTCCCTGGGCAAGCGCTTCTGTAGAAAATGGAACATTTTACACAGGTACCCTGAATGGAGACAGTACAAAATCACATTTTAGGAAGGCTACAGTGATCTCTGATAAACTTAATTCAGTTATGCCAAGAATCACAGAACTAAGCAACAGCACTAGAACTGGGAATTCTGCCTCATCAGATCTCCAATAAACATTAATTTTATCTTTTTATGCTTCCACCTGCCTCCTTTTCCCATCTTCTTGACCTTTTCCAATTCCTTCCCTTCCTGAATGCTTTTGCTTTATCACCCTTTTCTTACCACCTTTTAGCTCACTATCACACATGGTCGATTTAGGGCTGTGTGACAATGACAGAGACAAAAAAGCTACAGCAGTAATGAGATGATTTAGAATTAACTGCCAGGTTTAAAGATGTTGAGTCATAAAAACTCAACATCTAATAGTTAAGGAAGCTGTGTGAATATCTGAGTTTTTGCTTTGCTGACCAAACCCATAAAAGTATTTAATAATAAACCCATTTTGGGTTGACCTAAAACAATGGTTTAAACATTGTCGAGGAACCAGAAAAATCTAAAATATTTTGTTCTTGAGGTTTTCTGACTTTTCCAAAATTAAAAATGAAGTGAAATTCAAAACTAAAGGTCATTTCAAATTGAAGAACAAACTTTTTTTGAAAAATGTAGAAATGTTTATAGCCCTTTAAAATTTTTTTAAATCAAAATAGCTTGGTAAACTGTTACACAAATTCATCAAATGTTTCAGTGGATACTGAATCTGCACTTTTTATTGAAAAAGTTTCATCCGAAAATGTTCACCCAGCTTTAATGGCTCTGGTGAGGATATAGAGTTTGTCAAAGTTTGAAAATGGTTCTCCAGGTCCTGCTTGGATTAGACTTCTTACCACTAATGATGTCTCCCCCCCCCACCATCCCCAGTCTCAGAAGGAAATTGGAATAATCTGAGCGATTGACAAAGATGTTTCATGATTTCCATAATGTTTAAGAGCCTGATCTGCAGTATTTATGTCCACAGATTTTTCATGGGAGACTGTGGGAATTTTATTTGTGAAAGAACTGAGAATCAAGCCTTAGAATGTTCCATGTTTTGGATTTCCACATCTGCAATGTTCTACAATGCACACAGGATCAGATATATAAAGGTATTCAGGCACTTCAAGATGCAGATAGGTGTCTAGTAGGAACTTTTGAAAACAACATGTGATTTTTAGATACCCAATACACTGAGAATCAATGGGAGTTAGGCACCTTGTCTGTTTAGGAGTTTCTGAAAATCTCATTAATCCCTTATCTTTGTAAATCTGGCCCACAGTTATGTGGAATATACAATTCTTTCTAATGATACCAATATTTCCACTATTCAGTGTCACACAAGTCACTTAATTACTCACTTTCCTGGATAGGGATTTGTCTTTGTTACAGGCCCAGACTTGGCTAACATGTCCTCCCTTGATGCTGACAATGCTGTTGATTTGCACAACCTACATGTTTTCTGAAATGCATGAAGTAACACTTCCATGGTTCATTTTGGCTCTTATATTAAAGTATTCCAGTTAGTGACTAGAATAGCACTGGAAGGTCGCTGTGGGTTATTTGAATACTTTGAAACCTGGAATACTTACTAGAAGTGTGACTCATGGTATTGTTCTAGAACTGGACGATTTGTTTTTTGTAAATGCAGATTTGGGTTGAACAAAACATTTCAGGAATTAACGTTAGCTTTGGCAAATTATTTCAGGCAGGAAACAAACAGAAATGCTGAATGTGTAAATTTTTCATGTAAACATTTTTTAAATGAAGAGTTTCCCTTTTCACTTTGAATTTTACCAGATTTTCTTTTAGAAAAAGGTTAAACAACTTCATTTTGACCTCAAACAACTTTTATATGTATTTTTCTGTTTGACCTCTGGATTGAAACATTTCAACAGGTCTAATGTTACTATTATGCATGTGTTTTGTTGCTATGGTTTTGAGTTCTTATACATCTAATAATACATCTACATCAGTGGTCTCCAACCTTTTTACACCCAAGATCACTTTTTAAGTCTCAGAACAGGCGAAGATCTACTGCCCCGCCCCTTCCTTGAAGCCCCACCCTCTCTATTCTCCTGTCCATCACTTGCTATCCCCAGCCCTTATACACTCTGTTAAACAGTTTATTTTTAAATTATGCAATATACAAAATTAAAATCACATGTTTATAGTTATGAAATAAATGGTCTGTTTTTAATTCATGCTATTTAAATGTCAAATGAAGCATTTACAATTATACATTTTGTTCTCTATTTTGTAAATCTAAAATCAAGTATTGATAATTATATATTTTTTCTTCCTATAACAAAGTCTTAGTGTAACACCTGTGATTGAACAGTATCTGCCAGTGTCTTGAAGTCTGGGTTGTAGTCTGAGACTGTATACGACTAGCAGTCTACCAGATGGGCATCTGTGATCCTGCACTCAGCTTGGGAAGCTTGCTCCAGCACAGCTGGAGCTAGACGCAGCCTCCCTAGGCTGAGCGCAGGGCAGCCGGGCTGGAGGGAAGAGAAGTGGCTGCCTGGCCAGCTGGCCATGGGGCTCAGCCAGGGTGCACCAAGCTCCACATGGGCAGGCGCAGAGGAGAAGCCGCCGATCAGCTGGAGCACGGGGCAGCCTCTTTCAGCTGAAAGCCACAGTCAGCTTGCTGGGGTGTTTCAGCCCTCCTGACCTCCCAGCTCCCACCATTCCTTGCAGCTATTCACCTGTGTTGTTGCTCGGTGAGTAGCAGCTCCTCAAATGAGGAAATCTAATGTAAATTTACTGCACATGCATGCAGTTCAGAGAGGGCTCAAGAGCTACTCTTAGAGCCCCTGAGATCTACCGGTAGATTGCGATCTACTGGTTGGTGACCACGTATCTACATTATAGTGCTTTTCATCCATATATTTCATAGCACCGTATAAAGCATTATTCTTGTTTGTCAGATAGAAAAGCTAAGGTACAGAGAGATTAAGTTACGCAAGTCAATGGTAGACCAGAGTACAGAACCCAGGTATTCTGGTACCCAGTCCAGAATGCAAATATCTGTTGTGATAAAAGGTCAGCAGCTTTACATTGGGTTACTTATTTGTAACATAGAAAACATAGTCATTCAGATCTCCATCTTTAAAATGCCTATCATTGTTGCAAGCTATGTTAATCAACGCAGGAAATGAATCCTACTCAGTTGAAAAGGTTTCTTTTAAAGAACTTGAAATACTAATGTATTTTAGGTATTGCTCAATTTCCTTGCCAGGAACTGTTGTGTGGCATTGTACCCGGTTTATGATTCTGCTACACACAGGCCACTTAGTTATTATTGCCATGGTTAATGGCTGTTTATCATCATCTCTTGTTTCATTTAATTAAAAATGGATGTTGTTGAATTCAACTGAGGTTTGGTTTCAGAATTATGTTCTGAGATTTTCATTGTTTTGCAATATTCTTCTGTTACTATATTGTATCACTGAGCCAGAAATTTCTTTGGCCCAGATATGTACTTGAGTGTGATCCAAGAATAGATGATCGGACCAACACTTTCAGCGGACAAACAGCTTCACCTGTCAATCATTCTTCTATTGCCAAAGCCCTATAATATGCTACTCAAACGGAGTTTGTTGTGGGAAACTCAATTATTCAAAATACGTACGTTTCGTGTTTCCTAAGCTGAAGAAATAAGGTGCAAAATGGAGCACAGTCAAGTCCATCTTTTGTATTTACTTAACTGTGTTTTCTTCATGCTTCATAAAAAGAAAATGATTGATCTTAAATAGTTACCATGGGAACTGGAAGTGGCCACATACTGGTATAAGCACAAGTGGAACTCTGAGAGGGAGATGGTTTGGCTGGAAAGATAACTCATTTTAAAGGATCACTATAGAAACTGAATGAGAATACAAGGTGAGATGGGATGCGCTCATGCGAGGTTCTGTCTAGCAACTGTGCAGTTTACATGCTATATTCTTTGCAAGGCTTTGTATAGTGTCCAAAATATTACCATACATTTTTCTGATTTCTCTGATGTTGCATTAAAGAGAACATTAAAATACCATGCACACAGGGTGTAGTGGCTACTGTCATAAGCCTTGTTGTACTGGCTTTCCTTACCATTTTAATTTCATTCCTTTCCCCATCACATCTGTGTGGTAGAATAGGAACAATGGAGGGAGGAATAAGAACACCTGCAAGAGTGTATATTCGACCATTTTTGGCAGCAATATCTGTTTCTTCTGTTTCTTCACCATTCACCAAGATTTGTCCCTGCAGAATAAAAAAAATTGAAATTATCCTTGAAAACGGTTTCCCCACTGTCTCAGAATGTTCTTGTATTATTGTTTGTAGTCACAAAATGGTTTAGCTCCTGATTCAGTTAATTGGCATCCCCTATCTTTCACATCCCAAAAGCAAATGTGTACAGGCATTTCCCCTCTTCCTTTATATCTGGTCCACAAACGTAAGAGCAACATCTGAGCATAAATAATTAATACTCTCAGCTCTCTTGAAGTAAGAGTCTAATCAACTTCCACTGAAATCAGTGGGAGTCTTCCCATTGACTTTAGTAGGTATTGGGCTGGGTCCATAGTGTCATCACAGTTTTACAGGTGGGAGGAAAATGAGAGAGAGAGAGAGAGAGGTTGTGATATGGTCATAGGGACTCAGTGAAAGAACCAAAGCTGGAAGTAATTCTGTCCATGCTCCTTGGCACCTGAACAGCTCTCTGTTATTCTGCTTTAGTAAATTAATTATATAGATCTAATTTTCATTGATAACACACAATTTTGGCTAATTCACGTGAACAATGCAAGAAAATATGATATATTAATTAGCTTGATTTAATAAATGTCCCCACAGTATTGTTAAAAAAATTGCACACCAAAAGCATTTTTCAAGAGACTAATTTATAGTTTGCTGACTAAAAGTCTGTATCCTGAGCTAAGAATATGAAACAGCACTATTTTTTTAAAGCAAGTTAGAGATTAGACATTTATGTAAGTTTGATTTTTATTTTGTTTCCACTTATGTTCATGAGTAAACACCAGTTGAAATTGATGAGAATTTGTCTGGTGAATACCAAGTGAAAACTAAGGGCACGTCTACACAGTAGGGCTAAAGGTAAAATAAGCTATGCAACTTGAGCTATGTCAATTGTGTAGTTTAACTTGAAATAGCTTATTTCAGCTTTTGGTGCTGTCTACACAGCAGAAAGTCCAAGGTAGAGCACTCTTCCTCTGACTTCCCTTACTCCTCTCTGGGAGCGGCATAACGATCTTGCGCAAAATGGAAGCAGCTACACTGCTTCTTTTTGTGCAGAAACCCCTTGTGCAAAAAGAAACAGCAGAAAATATGCTAATGATATTGCAATTTATGCTAATGAGTCCCTCATTAGCATATTTTCTGACGCAAAAACTCGCACTGTAGACAAAGCCTAGGAGGTTCTGCTGGGATAGCTATACTGGTATAGCTGTATTGGCAAAGCCTTTCCAGTGTAGACAAGCCTGAGACTCAACAATTTGTCACTTGCTCCTAAAGTAAATGGATAAGTGTATCAGAGAGAAAAGATCACGAGTAAAAAGTTAACTTCTCTTCAACTTACATTGCTGGTTGTGTTAAAATAGATGAACTGTCTGGCCATGGTCTTGACATGCTCTATGGAGATGAGGCTAGCAACCTCCAACTGCAGTGAGTAAAAGTGATGAAAATGAACAAAGGAATGTGTGGTAAGGCTTTTAAGCCTACTGTCATACATTCGATCAGAAACAGATTATTAACAAAATGACAAGACATTATGAAAGTGCATCATGAAAAAAGGGGATGTAATCCTGCTGGGGGCTGCTCTGGTGCAGTCCAGTATCAAGGGTCTCCAATCTGGGATACTATGGCTATGTCTACACTGGTGGGTTATTGCGCAAGAATGGCTGTTCTTGTGCGAGAACCCGCAGAGCATCCACACTGCCCGCCCGCTCTTGTGCAAGAAGATTTACAGTACGGCATCAGAAGACAGGGCTTCTTGCGCAAGAGCTACGCTCTTTTTCTAACAAGTGTAAGCCCTCTTGCGCAAGAGGGCAGTGTGGACGCGGGGCAGGGGTTTCTTGTGCAAGAAAGCCCTATAGCTAAAATGACCATCATCAAAGCTTTCTCGCACAAGAGAGTGTCCACACTGCCATGGATGCTCTTCTGCAAAAGCACATGGCAGTGTGGATATGTTCTTGTGCAAGAGTTCTTGCACAAGAACCCTTGTGCAAGATGTTCTTGCGCAAGAACCTGCCAGTGTAGACATAGCCTCTATGTGGCCTTTATCAGGCTTATTAAGACTCTCCTCTCTAGGTTGGTACAGAAGCAGCATGGGACTATGTTCTACTGTTTCGATTCTGGTAGGAAAAAACCGAAAAACCAGGGAACTTGTTTAGATAAAGTAAACCCTTGCCATTCACAGTGGCTGTGTTCCTGGCACCATTGTGAATGGTGAAATTTGCAAATACTGGGAGCCATGGCTCTTGGCCCCTGCGGTGAGCTCTGTGTGGCTCGTGAACTCACCACAGGGGCTGGGAGCAGCAGTAAGTTCCTCACAACTCCTGGCCCTTGTGGGGCTTCTGAACTCACCTGAGCTCCCAGCCTGGGAAGGGATGGGAGACACCCTTGAATCTACAAACCACGAGAGTCTCCAATATTGACAAACCCTCTTCTCTCAGTTTAAACCAGCAGGTGTCAATCTTAATAGCATGAGTTCAGAGTCAGATGTGCTTGTTTGAGTGACATAGATATGTTTAAGAACCTGATCTGCATTATCATCTCATATCAGTAGTTTAGCAAGTTCCAGTTGCAAGGCGTGATCCTGTATTCACCTGGATTATATCTTAATAGCAAAAAAGATGTATTTAGATAAAAATGTATTTTGATTTAAAATCCTGGCATAGACAAGGCACAATTTTTACCTTGATGTAGCTAGTTGAGGTTAATGCTGTGCACACTCTCTGGGGTTGATAATAACTAGCTACATCTAATTAAAAACTATAGTACCATATCTCAATTAGGAGTTTACACTGGGGCTACGTCTAGACTACATCCCTCTGTCAGTAGAGGGATGTAAATGAAACACTTCGAAAGTGCAAATGAAGCCGGGATTTAAATATCCCATGCTTAATTTGCATAATCACATAATGGCACTCTTTTGAAAAAGCCCTATTTCGAAATTGAAACCGCAGTCTAGAAACGGGGCATTTTTTCGAAAGATCCTGTAAGCCTTCTAAAAAGCCACGTCTAGACTGCGGTTTCAATTTCGAAATAGGGCTTTTTCAAAAGAGCGCTATTATGTGATTATGCAAATGAAGCATGGGATATTTAAATCCAAGCTTCATTTGCACTTTCAAAGTGCTTCATTTACATCCCTCTGCCGACAGAGGGATGTAGTCCAGACACACCCTGAGTGGGGAGTTTCTATGTTTTTTTTAAAAAAAAAAAAGGGCCTGTTTTGCAGTGAAAACAGTCCTACCCCTGTGCTACCCTGTTGAATAACAACAAATGGAAACTGTGTTTTAAAAAAAGCCTTTGCTTTCAACAATGCAGAATGTTTGAAATCACACTGCATGGGCAGAATGCAGGTTCCCTGGAAATAACTCAAACAGCCACAGGACAGACAATAGACTAGCAGTTTCACTAACCTGTGCATAAGAAACAATGTGGTATCGAATGAGCTCCAGACGTTTCCAGGCACCCTGCACAAATTTCCAAAGGACTTTTTTTAATCCAATGCAGATAGAACAAAACTCATGTGCTTTAAGACAACACGAATCTGTATTTATAAGAATCAGTATTTACATTATCTGAAGAGTTATACCTCTGTAGAAAGCAGATAATCCAGTGCTCCATCTTTCATGTTATCCAAAGCATTGTTGTTTGGAACAAAGATTGTGTAGGGTCCACCATCCTGTTCCAAGACCAGTCCCAGGATAGTTTTCTGTTTTTATTAAAAAAAAAAAAATTACATACTAGCTGTGCTGTGCATTTAAAATTAGCTTTATATAATTCCCCTTCTGTGGTCTTACCTCTAACATGGATCTAAATCGGCTGTATTTTCTATTGTCTTGAATCACTTTCATTATGGTCTCCTAAAAATGTATATGTAATTGTTGTTACAATATTGTTACATTAGAAAGGCAATAACTAATGCATTTAAGTATCAAAGGGGTAGCCGTGTTAGTCTGAATCTGCAAAAGTGGTGAGGAGTCCTGTGGCACCTTCTAGATTTACCGAAGTGTTGGAGCATAAGCTTTAGTGGGCAAAGACCCACTTCATCTGACGCATCTGACGAAGTGGGTCTTTTCCCATGAAAGCTTATGCTCCAACACTTCGGTTAGTCTAGAAGGTGCCACAGGACTCCTCACCGCTAATGCATTTAAGATTTATTTGTTACAGGATCTTAACTGTTCTATCAATAGTAAAATATACTGTCATGCTCATAAATCCTGGTTTACTTGAATTATTGAATGAATCTCGATCATTAAAGACCTGGTTATATTGATTATTTTTGTTTATTATGTGTACTGCTGTCAGACTTAGACCCACTGACTGAGATCAGAGCCCCATTATAATAGGCACTGTATTTTCCCATAGTAAGAGATGGCCCTACCCAGAAAAATTTACATTCCAAGTTCACAAGACACACAGATGATGGTAGTATTGAAGGATTATTATCTGTATTTCCCAGTGAGACAGTGAAGTACAGAAAAATTATGGTCTTGCCCATGGTCACACTGCAACAGGTGTCTCGAGAAGGTATCTGAGGTTGGGCACTGAAAAATTAAGACATCTAAAATTAGTGGTCATTTTTCAAAGTCGTGGCCTTCAGTATTTTGGTTGCTGGTTGAATGTAACGCACATCAGGAGCTATGTCAAAGTCACTACCATCTAATGCAGGGCTACTCAACACGTGGCCCATGGGCCGCATGTAGCTCACGGTCCATTTGTTTGCGGCCTGTGGTGCGGCTAGGGTTTACACGGGGCTCAACACAAGGCCTGAGGGTGGGAGTCAAAACAAAAAAGTAGTCAATATAATGGACTTCTGTTGATATGCGTTTTAGTAGTTAAATTCCTGAACTGTCATTGCTCATTAAAAGTGGGTGGAAATCCAGTAAATATTACATTTTATTAATATCAGCAGAACTGTCTTAAATGGGGCCTGTGTGTTGTGTAGTCTTGCCATAATCTTTGTATTCAAACCCATCGGTGTGAAAGATGTTGTTTACTTATATTTGCATATGTAATTGCATGTATATGCAACCACACTTGAGTTGTGGTGCTGTATCATTGTGGCCCCCAGGGTTTCCAAAGTTGAGTAGACCGGATCTAATGACTGTTCTGTAACATGAGTGGATTGATGGGTTTAGTCCAGTTCCAGTGAACAGATGGTCATTGCAACTGACCCCTTTCATTGACTCTCTCAACAGAGAAGTAAATATCTGAATGGAATGAAAACTACATCGCTACCTTCTTTTGGATGGTGTCCCTGCAAGTTAGGATTAAGGCATTTTGGCAGGTCGAATGAGGAAACTTGTACGGCTGCTCTCCATCGGGCATTTTTCATGAGCACAAATATATTTAAAAGTAATATTAAAAGTCTCATTGACACTTGCATATGAGCATGAGACCTCACCTCTTTACTGCTCCCAAATGTTGGTGCCACATTGTCCATAGCTTTGTCAATAATGTGCAAAATTCCGTTGGAAGCAATTATATCCCCCTGTAACAGTTTTCCTTTCTTCTTACTTCCCTGAATCCTAATTTTTATTTGATTGTCCTAAAACAAGAGAGAGAATAGGTTCTAAATCCTTTTTGTTGGAGCTGTTGCATTTCTGTGAGGAGTCTGATTTGCAAACAGCATATATCTTTCAGGGCCATCACCTGAAATTTAATCTATTGGGTGTTAGGCCCTGCCTCACAGCTCATGAAAGGAAATGGAAAGATTCCCAGAGACTTCAGAGGACTTTGGAGATGGACCATATTGCTTGGTTACAGGACGGCAAAGTTCAGAAGAGAAGCAAGGATGGTAAAGAGCATTAGCTTAATGGTGAGGAGAAGGATTTAGGTTTGAACTAATACAACTCTGACAGACACTAATGAAAATCTGTCAGGAAACCATTTAAAATGTGATTGCAGCTAATGGATAAATTCCAACAGTCTTGAGGGAATACAAACCATTTCCTTATATTATATATATTTAAAACAACAAAATGTTGCTGATCATGCTTTGTACTGACATCTGCCGGAAACCTCATAGCTTCAGACTGCATTTATGCTTTCCTGGTTTAAATGGAATAATTGTTGAAAATAAAAAACAAGTCAGATCTCTTTTCTTAGGTCTGGTTTGCACTAGAAAATTAGATCAGCATAACTGTATCATTTAGGGCAGCACAAAAATCCATCTCCCATCCTGACCAGTGTATTTAAGATGACTTAAGTGTCCCTGTGTTGAACAGAACTAGACTGACAAAATAATTTTTCCATTACCCTAGCTATTACTTCTCAGGGAGATGACTTAGCTATGCTGACAAGAGAAACCCTTGTGTCAGCACAGGTAGGGGCTACAGTGATGCGCTACAGCTGTGCAGTGCAGTTGTGCAGCTGTAGCAGGTCAAGTATAGAAATACCCTTAGATGCTGCTGATCTGCTAAAAGAAATAAGGAGAGCTGGATTTCAATCATTATAAAGGCTTAAGAGATCAAGAGAAATTTGTTTGGCTAAGAACATTACCTGCTGTTAAAGAGCATTTTAAAATGTAGTACACATACATACAGAAATCATTCATAATGAAACTCCAAATGTGCATCACTGAAGTTACACCAGACTGCACTTTATCCCACCTTTTCACAATCTGCTTGCCATATTGATTGTATTTATCTTGATGACTTATTTGGAATATGTCTTTCAAAAGGGTGACCAAACTGTGGTTCAATGGACCACAAGTCTCTGTAATTCTGCTGTGATTGCTCTTCTCCATACAGAGGTACCAGGCCCTTTCTACTGTCTTGTGTCTCCATCTGAGTGGCCTCCACTCTATTTTCCTTACTACAGGCAGTCCCCGGGTTACGTACAAGATAGGGACTGTAGGTTTGTTCTTAAGTTGAATCTGTATGTAAGTCGGAACTGGTACATATTGTAGGGGAAACTCTAGCCAAACATTTCTCCAGACCTCAGTTTTATTCTCCCACACCTCACTTCCCTCAGTCCTTTATTCTCAAGCTGAGGTGTCTGCTGAGAAAAGCCGCTCCACGTCTCCCTGGTCTGCTGGGGGCGGCTCTTGCTTCGCGTCTCCCTGGTCTGCTGGGGGGAAGCAGCTAGTGCGGGGTTGCCTCACCCTGTTTGTAAGTAGGGATCCGATGTAAGTCGGATCCATGTTACCCAGGGACTGCCTGTATTTATTTAGATTCCAGGATTGTGCCCATCACTGTGGTGAAGGGGAGCATGCTGGCCACATCTCTGTTTACAAGGATTTTATTTTAGAGAACATCTTTTCTTTGTTATGCTAGAACTCTAAGGGTGAATTTCCTGCCTTTGCCAACATCAGTGGGAGCATTGCTATTGACTTTAGTGGGGCTAGGACTTTACCTTAGCCCTCTGCAATGTTTGGAATCTGGCTGTTGTACTGGACTGCATTTCCTAGACAGAAATCTAAATGTACCCTGCCATCTCAGATTGAATGGGACTATCATTCTCCTTGTTAAAGTAAAAGACATATGAAGTCTCCTGCTGGTACTACTGCCATAGCAAAATCCAGACATGCTCTTACCTTATCACCTCTTAATATCTCCCCGGGCTTTCCAGTCAAGGTATAAATTGTGTCTGTGTTATTCAAGCTATTGGTATTCAGCTGACCAGCAATTATATGGAGTTTTACAAAGTACTGGGCATTCTCCTTATTGCTTAGGAGGTCCTTTATCTAGAAGAGCAGAGAGACAGTGATTTCTGGTTTTATATATTACAGACTTCATTTAAAAAAAAACAAAAAAAAACCCTCTGAGTTCTTGCTCTGTGCATTTATTTTTACAATTGATATGTCTGAATCCTATGTGGTTAATTCAGTACACAACTTCCCAAAATGAAGAGCCTTCAGGCCTTCATCCAAGGCTCACTGAAATCAATAAGAGTCTCTCTGACCCATGCACTTTATACACTCATGCTTAATCTTAAACATATGATTAGTCCCACTGACTTCAAAGCAATGGCTGGATGGTCAACACTTTGAAAATCAGGTTACTTTTTTAGGCACAGGAATATAGATGGTGAAACAGAGCTGACTGAAAATAATTGTAAATAACTATATACCTATAGGTGCAAATGAAAGTAACAAAACTTAAAGATTTAAAGTAAGACTGCGTTATAGCCAGATTCAATAAATAGAGAAGAAAGACTGAAAGAGAAGTTCTGTATAAGTTCAAAAGCTTCTCTCTCACCAACAAAAACTGGTCTAATAAAAGATGCTACCTTACCCACCTTGTCTCAAAACAACAAAGACTTTTTTTGTTGTTTCAACTGTGGAGAGATTTGTTTTACAGTTCGAAATCATACTAGCTTGAAAAGGTTCTATGGAATCCAAAATATCAACACACATCTGACTTTTTTAATTTGTCAAAAATCTCTCCCACACTTACATTAATTCCTTTGAATCCTTTGTTTGTTGGCAGCAAAATAGTAAATGGTCCCAGACTACTCAGAGGCCATTCGTAGACGTTTTCTTACAAGAAACAACAAATGACAAAGTGAATACCATGAGGGATTGTGGAGTCTGTTCTATACAATGTAAGGTGTACTGTCAATGCCAAAAAAGCAGAATAACAATACCTGTGAGTTAAAATTTAACAGCTAAATAACTGTATGATTGGCTTGGAATATGAGCAGTAAATTATGGGTGGAATCCAATCATCATTGCACCTACTATATAAGGTGAGGCAAACACATTTAGAATGGTTTTTAGTAGTGGAACAGAAACCAGTGCAGGCAAACACATTTAGAACAGTTTTTGGTAGTAGAATAGAAACCAGTGCAAGTGTTGAAAACTGATTTTCATCAGCCTTGCATTAGTTTCTCTCCAGGAAAACAGGTTTGCTATTAAAAAAAAATGCTGTCCTTCAGGGACTTTCCAATTAATTGCTGGCAGTGCAAATATCAAAGAACATTTAGCTAGGTAATAAAAGTTAATTTGCTATTCAGGGTGACATACCATTTGCAAAACAGCACTAATAACACTCATAGCACTAATGTTATAGTGAAGCCCAGTATTAAACCCTGTTTTCAGAGGTTTAAAATTATAGCTGGGCTGAGTGAAAACTGCATTTTGTTCAAACCAAAACAATTTGTGAGTTTGTCATGAATTTGCCAAATGCTTTTGGCCAACACTTTTTTGTGCTAGATTCACAAGAGGACTTAGTCAACAATGGAGGAAGAGCACCTATAACGTTTAGCGTAGTGATTGGGGCTCTCATCTTGGATATGGGAGGCCCAGATGTGAATTTGAGATGGGATTCAATTTTTCCTGTTAAAGTTGCTTCATTGTGTATACAATATTTGAGAAGATATTGAGCCACAATGTAAGGAGGGTTCTATAGCCTGGTGATTAGGATATTCACCTGGGTTAAGTCCCTGTTTCAGAGCAGGAATTCAAATCTGGGTCTCAGAGCTAGAAATTTATTTTTAAACAAATATAAAGAGTCTTCTTTTCTTTTCTAAGTCCCTGAAATTACAGAGGCCCTGCAGCCCATGTGCTCTGAAAACCCACCAAAGTGAGGGCTAAATGTAGAATGTATCCAAATAAATAAGTCCAAGAGTTATCTATCGGAGCCCTCTGTGATTAGAAGAATACTCCAGGGAGACCAGTGGAGGAGGAGCCTCTTCCTCTTGGCAGAAATTGAGTTCTCATTCTTAATTTCAAAAACTGGGCCGAAACTTATCTTAACTCACATGGCATTTTGCCAGATGGCTTGAGAGCCTTTGCAATCATCTGTCATTCAGTCTGACTAAACTAACGCAACACTAGATACTTCAAGGGATACTTTACCAGGGGCAGAGTGAGAGACCCTCAGACTTTTGGTGGTCCTGGGAGTTTCTAGGCTTCAGGCTTGACGTTGTTTCTTTGCTGACTGCTCGTCAGACTAAATCTACATTATTTTCCTTAGTTACCTACCAATGAGGGTTATGG
Source organism: Pelodiscus sinensis (assembly GCF_049634645.1). Classification (NCBI taxonomy): domain Eukaryota; kingdom Metazoa; phylum Chordata; order Testudines; family Trionychidae; genus Pelodiscus; species Pelodiscus sinensis. Next base: position 98,531,862 of record NC_134711.1, read on the forward strand.
CAGATGTCAGTTTTCCTTGCCACTGTCCTCCTGGTTCAGTGTTCAGGTCTCGGATGCGTTCCATTATATTTCCATAGCATACAAACCCATCACCTACATAGCCTTTCTGGCAGGTACACCTGTGAAAAGAACACAACTAACTTTTAGCATCAGTTTGGATGCAGATACTGTTGTATCATTAAAATGTTAATGAGAGTGTAGCAGGGCAGCTGCCCTGTACTGGCCCTTTAAGAGCCAAACCCCAGCCTGGAGCAGGCCCAGGGAGTTCAGCCCAGCTGGGCGGCGCTGGCCAATTAAGGCCCAGCTGGGAGCTATAAAAGGGAAGGGCTGCTTCAGCAAAGGCAGTGTGAGCCTGGCTGCCGAGGGAGCAGGACGCTCCCTGGAGCTAGGGCAGGGCTAGAGAGCCAGGCTGGGCCAGGGCGCTCGGACAGCCAACCGGCCAGCCTGCTAGGCCTGCGGCAAGGCCTGCTGGAGAGACACCAACCCCCGGAAGGGGGGCTCAGAGCGAGTGACTTGGGCACTGCCGGAGGGCAGTGTGGCGAAGAGAGCAACGCGACCGGAAGGTTCCAGAGGGGAAACGCCACGTGAGCGGAGGCCTGTGCGGGCAGAATGGACTGATCCTGGGGACAGATGACGGACCCCCGCTACGGTGGTGAGTGACCCCCCTCACAGAGAGCTAACTGAATTGTTCTGAATTGCTAATTTGAGTTTGATGATTTGCAAATCTAGTCCATTTCACATTTTGACCAGTTCTACAGTCTGTCAAGTAGCACTTGATGAATAAATGGTTCCTCAGTTTTCTGTCACTTATAAGGTAACTTTAATACACGTATCATTAGTTGAGCAGCAGTATTTTTACTTTACTACAGTAACATTTGTGTCCCACCTTAGCACAAGATCACATGAGGTGATGAAAATGACATTGCAGCAAAGAGAGAGTTCCAAAATTAAAGTCTATTTGCCAGATTTTATAGTTTCTTTAAGATAAACTTCCTTGATCTTGTCTGCATTAATTACATTCTAGAAGACTTACGCAGTGTTGCCCTGGACCGGGGATGGGGACGGAGGCTGTGCACTCTGCCCTGTAGCCCATCCCTAGGGACGGCCTGAGGGTGGTGGGGGACCACACAAGTTACCTGTTGGCTTCTCCCTGGGGCCAGTCCAAGCATGGGGGCAGGCGGCCATGCAGGCCACCTGCCAGCACTCCCCAAGGGCGGAGGTGGGGCAGCCTCATAGGCTGCCTATGGTGCTCCTTGGGGTCAGGCCAAGAGGCTGGGGAAGGGGGGCGGGGGTGTCGCATGGCGGCTGGCAACTGCTGCTGGGGGCAGGCTCAAGTACTGAGGGCTGTGCTGCCAGCCAGGGACTGCTCCCTTGGGGCTTTTGCTGGCCCCATGTGGTCATTCGTGAGTATAACTGTCCCCCGAGCTTGCTGCCTCCTTGTAACCATGCATGAGTATAACTGTCCCTGCGATCACACCCTTTCCTTTTCATTGGATACAAAACAGTCACATTTCAGGCACATCCCGATATCCTGGCACAACCAAATCCTGACCTGGCTTTAAGTTATGATAAGAGGAAGCTGCATACCAAATTTGGCGGTCCTAGTGCTTTCTGTTTAGGAGGAGTGAACAAACGGACTCACAGACGGACAGCTAGACAGACAGATGCACGTTTCTAAAATACATAGTCAGAGAAAGAGGGTTGATATGAACTCACATGATCACAAAGCTGCAGCCACACACATCTGAAGCCATGTTTGTATCTCCCACAATATCCATTGTATCTACTACCTATTGAAAATTATTTGTCCCTTTTCAACAATGCAAAGGGGGTGATGGTTGAAATATTGATCTCAGTCTAACAGTATTTTTGTCAATATTACTGATGGCTTAGCATAATTCCTCTGCAGACATCATGATATGAAATCACATACTTCCATAGTGTGTATCTGTTTTTCCTCAATGTGTGCGCAACTGCCCTCTACTGGATGAAATGTATCAGCTGTTCAAATACCCAATCACACTGCCCGCTAGAGTAGCGATGGGCAATGTAGGATAGTGAGTGGCTGCATGAACGGCCCTCCTTCATTTCAGCAGGATACAAGATTGTTGTACCCAAGAGGCTCTCCCGGGATAGGGTAGTTTTGCTAATTCCTCTTGCATGCCTAGAATTTACAAGGTGTGCTGACTGAACAACAGCAGCACTGTGATTGGATGCAGAGGGAGTGCACAGGTCTCAGTCAATGTTGTGTGCAGTCAGCACGCATATCACCTCATGTGTCATTGCTTTATACACATTACTTTAGTAATACCAGTAGGAAAAACGCTACACAGATGGAAACCAGTGGAACTATGTGCTTGGGCAATGGTAAACAAAATGTTTCACAAGCCACCCATAGAACCACAATGGGCCACAAGCTGATTGCCACTGAGCTAGACTCTCCGGAGGAAGTTAGACCTTACACTGTTGAAATAGCACAACCACAAATGTTTCTGGAGTAGCTGCTAGAGCACATAAAAGGTCCTGATTTTTCAAAAGCAAATAGCAATTTTGGATGCCTGCCTTTGAAAAACCTGGAAGTGGCTGGATTATGAGGAGATGAGGTGCCTAGTTCTTTCTGAAAATCAGAGCCCGTTACAGTGTCTCAAGATGGGCATTCAGAATCATTAGCTGACTTTAAAAATGTTCCTGCCCTCTTCTTCACCAAGGCTGACACTGTTATTTTGTACTTGCTTGGTTGCGTACAGGCCCCACTGTGTGATTTAAGCAGTGACTGCAGCTGAAATGAAAAAAGCACCCTTCCCAGTTAAATGAACAGCAAGTTACATTATCAGATGAGCCTTATACTTAATGGTTCATCTGACTGAGTTTTCTACAAGCTTCATTAAAGAAGGAATATTATTACCACACAATTGAAAGAAACTTCTTTCTATAACCAAACTATCTCCAGGTGTTCACCTCCTGCTTATATTTATTATGCATGCACATCTTCTGCCAATCTCACACGCACATCACATGTTCTTCCCTAAAGTCCACAGAGTCCCCCCTGAGGGTATATCTACAAAGATTTTTTGAAAAACGGACATTTTTCTGAAAAAAAACTTCACTTACGTCCACACTGCACCCACATGGCAATCACGTTCATTTGAAAGTAAATTGAAAGAGCAAAGGGGTTTTCCTGGCATTGGTAATCCTCTTTCTATGAGGAAGAAGCCTTTTTCTGAAAGAACTCTTTTGGAAAAAGGCGTGTGTGGACAGGGAAGAGGGAGTTCTTTTGCAAGAAGAGGAAAAAGCACAGGTGCTCTGGTGGCCACTCTGTCCATAGTTATCACAGTTTAAATGCGAGATAGCGTCCACACTGAATGGATGCTATCTTTAAAAAAAGCAGATTGCTTTTTTGATGTGCTGTGGCAGTGTGGACACGTTGTTTCGGAAGATGTTTTCCCAGAAGATCTCTTCTGGAAAAGCTGCTTCTGAAAGAAGCCTACAATCTAGATGTAGCCTGAGTATGGAGAACTAGAGGTTTAGAAGGAGATCTAGGATTGTGGTCAAGAGGCCCGTGTAGTGCCCTCTATCAACACAGTGGAAAAAGAGCAGGAATGTTAATACAGACTAAAAGCTGTATTACTTTCCCTGGCAAGCCCTCTATACTGGTGAATCTTTCCCCTCTTTAAGGGGATCCCTAGCACATCTGTACTGCCATAGAGCCTGAGTTAGGGTCCAGGGACTCCAGATCTGCTGCAGAGGCGCTTAGCCTTCTTTGCCTTGAAATATTTTTCGGCTGAACCCTTCTTTCTGTGGGGGAAGGGCAGTGGTCAGGCAAGTCTCATGCTGTGAGTATAAGAATGTAGAGTGTCCTAGTATCTGTCCTTAAACAGAGAAACAACTTGGCAGGGGAAGCAGTGCTTGAAATAATACAGAAATCAGATGAAGGCTTGTAAATTAATGCCGCCTTCTTTTACAGCAAGGCCTTGTCCAGGAAAAGATTGCAGAACACATTCTTTTGTGCTCATTTCTAGAGCCATAAACATTTTGTAATTCTAGCTTTTGCTTGGGAGCAAAGCTTTCAATTTGAACTTCTCTTGCCTTTTAAATGACTTTATTAGCTCTCTTTGTTGAGGCAGGGAGCAGCCAGGCAATTGTCTGTATTGGGCAACTTTTGTCTCTTTTGTTTGGCCTGGTACTAGCTGTAAAGTGTGTGTGTGTGTGTGTGTGTTATTTTGAACGGGGTTCCTTCAATCCACTGTTTTTCATAAGGAAGGACATCATCTGGGGAGGAGCAGGCCTAATACAAAGCAGGCTAGGTTATTTCAAAATCTTTGTGGGACTGAAACAGGATGGGGAAGACGCACTACACCAGTTAAGTAGGGATGGGACTTGTGGGGGAGCGCTGCTTACCCAAGCAAAGGAATGGGGAAGCAGCCCCCTCTCTCCTTTTAGAAGAAGAGAGAGCTAGTTCCCTGCTTCTCCTCCATAGTTACCTTGTGTGCAGGAAAGAGGCTTAGCTACATAACTAGTATTTTTCATTTTAGGAACAGAGTCAAAATAAAGAAAAGTAAAAAAGAGGAGAAACGTCAGGGGAAAGGTTTATGCTCCAGCTACAGGGCAAGGATTAGGGGCTTTGTTTTGCTTGGCACTGCCCCAAAGAGGTTATAGTTGAATGTGCTCCCCAATAATCTGCCCTATTAACCAGCCGAGCTGCCATATTTTGCACCACTGAAGTTTCTTAGGGTACGTCTACACAGCACGCTTATTTTGAAATAAGCTATTTTGGAATCCCCCCCCCCCCCCCCCCCCAGGGCCAGCTTTAGGAAGTGCAGGGCCCAATTTGAACCATTTCGACAGGGCCCCGGCAGCTAGGATTTTTTGTTGACCAAACAAACAAACCACACACAAATTTTGGTTGAGCAAAAAAACCAGCACACACACACCAAAAAAAAGTCACAGCCCCTTTAAATGCCCAGCTACAGCGCAGAATCCCGCCTTCCCACCAAACCCAGGGGCTGACTCACCCCTCCTGCGGCACACACAAGCCGCTGTGCTCCTCCAGGGCCAACGCCCCCTCCCGCAGCGCATCCGGCACACCAGCACACTTCTGGATTTAGGGCTTGGGGCCCTTTTAGGCGCAGGGACTAATTCAGGGGAATCAGGCAAATCGGCCCAAAGCCAGCCCTGTTCCCCCTCCGCCCCTGAAAGGGCTTATTTCGAAATAGCAGGTCTACACTCCAGGGAAGCCTCAAAATTAGTCTGAGGCAGGCTCCCCTAATGTGGACATGCTAGCTCAATTTAGAGTGCCAGGAGGCACTGGAGAGTAATTACTTTGAATGGAGCTGGGGAGGAACTATTTCGAAATAGCAGCCATGGAGTGCCCATGCTACTGCTATTCCGAAATATTTCGGAATAAGCGTTATTCCTCATGGAATCAGGTTTACATATTTTGAAATAAGCCATCTGTTATGAAACTATTTCGAAATAATGGAAATGCTGTGTAGACGCCCGCATTGTTATTTCAAAATAACGTCAGTTATTTCGAAATAACTGCTGTGTACAAGCACCCTTAGTGGTCTTCAAGGACATAGCTATATATAACATTTCTTCAAGATAGAAGTTATTTAAAATCTTGTAGTGCAGAAAAGGCTTACACGGGAAAAGAAAAAAAACAGTAACAGTTTTAATTTTCCAGGCTACTGCTATTTTATAACCCCAAACTAGCAGGTGCAGTGTCTTCCTCTAAACAAAGAGCTTCCAAAGGAAGCTGAAGTATCAGAGGCAGCAGGCCAGCGGTACAACTGTGCATTGAAATAAACCAAACAAACTGTGAAGGGAGTGACCCAACAGCAGCATACAATTTCCAGATCTGAGGGAGCAGAAAAACATTCTGGGTCTAGCTCAGGTCCAACAAAATCACTTATTTTCAAGTGTAACAAAGGAAGAAGAACTAGAAGTTGGAGACAGAGCCACAATCAAACACAGCAATGCCATCACTTCCATCTAGACACGCGATACAACAGCAGCATAAGTTACTCTTAATTATGCCTGTGCCCACATCTAACTATTACAATTCTCATTCAGATTTTTTTTTCATTTTACTATAAATGGCTTTCCCTACAAACTGGAAGTTCCTGTTTTTCAAAAAAAGTCCAACTTTTTGGGGACATCAAGAATTCCTTCCCTTCTCCTTTTTGTCACAGATTGCAAACAAATGATTTTTAGAAGTGTTTGCTTTTTTTCTGAGTTAGAAATGTAAAATAAAATAAAATAAAATAAAACTTCCTCAATTCTTGAAAAGTTAAGGTGGTGAAATGAAAAATTATGAAGTGGGAAAGTAAACCCTTGAATGCCATTCGTTTTACTTTTGATTGTTTTCTGCTTGTGTTAATTTCATTTTTACTAGTTTAGACTGTAGTGGCAGAGTTGCACTGCTGGTTCCAGAGTTAACCCAGATATTAAATCTTCTAAAAGTTTCTTGTTTCAAATCCCACCTAAAGGATAATCTTGATTGACTTGATTTGAAAACTTTTTTTCAGATTTTTTTTTTGTGAAATTTTTTTAGAATTGATTTTTGTTTTAAACCTCAAAGTCTGACAAGATAGAAAACTGTTTACCACCCAGTGCTACGTCAGTTGTCATTATCACAAAGTAGACGGTGAAGCACAGAGATGGGGCTATGTAACCTGCTCCAAGATAGGCAAAAGAACATTCTGTAGAAACTTTCACTAAATATACCGTAATTTATAATAGAAAAAGTTCCATTAGCGTTGTAAGCACAACCAGCATAGCCTTCTTAAACCAAGAAAATTCTTTTATGCTAAGTATGAACACCTTTTATGGAAAGTATTTTTGACACCAGATAGGAATTATTACCAAATATTATCAGCCATATTCTGGTCCTGAAAAGTAGCATTACAAATATACACTTATAAACTAAGCATTTGTCATATTACAACGTTGTTTGAGAATGAAAATGATTCATAGTTTAGCTCGTTGGCTTTAGTACTGCGTTCTAAGGTTAAGAATTAAACTACAATACATATTCTCTGTAGAATTATGCTGTATAATTTTTTGCTAATTTATTGTTGCACCAACTACAATATCACCATACTTGTTTGTTTTGAAGCCTATTGAAATCAGTGAAGACCCATTTACAGCTAGTCCCCAAGTTACAAATGTATCGATTTACGACCATTCGTAGTTACGACCAACTCCCATTAAGCGCATTACAAGCCAGTCCCTGAGTTATGAACGCAATCCACACTTACGAACATCACGGCCGCGTTTAAATGAATGGGGTCCAACTTACAAACAAATCAAGTTACGAGCAAGTGTTTGGTACGTAACTCGTTCATAAGTCGGGGACCAGTTGTACTTCAGTGGACACTGGATCAGGCTATAAGTGAGCAATATACATTCAATGTCGTACATGATTTTCTCACAATGCTGAACCATTTTGCTGCACCCAACACTGTACCAAGCATTATTCCTGCACTAGCAGGATCTAATATGCTCCAAAATTGTATAAAGTGACTTTGTAAGAAATTGTCAGTGATACACTACTGAGAGAGGCTACTACAGGCAAAAGGCGATGGCAGAGCCAATTTAATTAATAGAAAATATAATCAGTGAAAGATTTAAGGAGGAAAAAGACTTACGCAATTTGTCCTGGTGCATCCATAGTACATTTAGCATTTTTATGGCAGGTGTTGTTAGTCTCACAGATATTTGTCATACTGCATCCTTTCCCAGGTACTAAGTTTCTGTAATGTTCTTTGCATTCACAGTGGGACTAAATCGGAAGAGAAAGACAAAGGTTAGATTGTATTTCACATTTCATTAGTGACTTGCTATTTTTCAGCATTTTTCTGTCACAAAATCCATGTCAAGGATTTAAAGACAACTTCAAAAAGCTCAGGTAAGTACCCAGAAATTCAGCTGCATCTATGCAACTGTGATAGTGTGGACTAGGCCCAAAGGCCCCCTGATGGAGGCCTCAGAGTTCTGCCACACTTATCCCAGGATAGGAGTAGAGAGGTCCTCCATTCAGGCTAGAATGGCTGCATGTAAAGCAGCCAATCAGAGGCCAGGAGAGCCTTTAAAAGGAGCTGTGGAAGAGCGCACAGGGGCTGTTGCTTGAAGTCAGAGAAGAAAGGAGTGCAGGCCTGGGTGCCTGGAAGAGCAATAGGGCCATGAACAGCTCAGTGTGGGCAAGGACCAGGGGAGCACTGAAGGAGCTCCTGGCTGGCTACTAGGAGTGAGGCAAATAAAGTCTGCTAGCAGGGACTGGGAAGCAAGATGCTGGCTGGTGGCTAGGACTGAGTAGAGCTTGAGCCTGGGGAGGGCTTCAGAATACTAATGTCTCTAGGAAGGAAGCCCTAAGGATACAGCCTCATACTGGGGCAGGCTACTTAAAAATCAAAGCCCAGGGAGGGCTAGAGAGAGACAGTCCCCAGTGGACTGTATACCATAGAAGAAGTCTGGTTTGGTTAACATGCAGATAGTGTGTGACTTTGCTGGAGCACTGTGTCACTGAAAATACCACTGACAGGGGTCCCAAGAACTAAAGAACACAGACACGCCCAACCAGAGGGATGCCCACGAGATGTGGGAGCCGACTTCATTACAGCAGCTTATCCAGATTTATTCAACTCTTTTCTAAATTTTATCCCATCAAAAGGCTAGTGAAGTCTGGCTTCCAATAATATCCTTAAAAAAGGAATACAATTCTTTATGTGCCATTGCCTTACAAGGAAGCATTTATTAAAATGAGTGTGGCTAGGTCAAATTTATAATCAATATTCACACAGACCTTTCCTTCCTTGGAAAGATCACAAAACATTGAATAAACTACAGTGTATTCATATAGCATCCATGAAATGCAGCCACCTCTGGAATGGCAAAGGCCAACAAACCAGCACACAGTAGACTGCAAAATAGTTGGGAGGAGGCAACATTTATGGGCAAGGACTCCCAGGCAAGCCCTACCTCTTACAAAAGGTGCCAGGGGAACATTAATGTCCATTCAGAACAGATGCGGAGGAGGGCAGAGAAAAAGAAAATGACTTGCCTAAGGTCACTCAGAAGCCCATGGCAGAGCTAGGAACAGAACTCATGTTTCGAAAGTTTTAACCATTAGGCAAGACTGTCTCCCCACAGGAAAAACTCTTTCTTGGTCCTAGTCAGTTGATTTTGGAAATTCCATGGGCTCCAGTCTGACACTTACCTTTCCGGGACCATCATATTTGCAAATGGTAGATTCTGTAGGGCAATTTCCAGATATCCCTTGGCAAGGGTCTATTGGTAAGCAAACTTGGCCATCCCCTTTGTAACCTTCTTGGCAAACACATTTATGACGATTAGGTCCAAGGTAGGTGCAATAAGCATTTGGATCACAGACTGTTTTTGAGCAGGGGTTGATAGCTTGAAAAAACAATAGTCAAACAAATTAATAATTATCCAGAAGTTGCAAAAACTGAGCAAAAGGCTAGTGAAGCCTATTAATATCAAGCAGAGCCAATAGAATAAGCTGCCTAGAATAGCTAAGTCCAAAGTATTGTATCAATATGAAGGTCTGAGATAGGAACAACTATCTGCGGTTTTTGTATGTAAGGGTACGTATACACTGCAGCGTTATTTCAGAATAACTGACATTATTCTACACCACAAGCCTTCATTTCAAAATAATGTTGAGCTGGAGGACTTCTTACTCTGACTCCTGTAACCCTCATTTCACGAGGCACAAGAGAAGTTGGGGAAAGAGTGTCCTTCCTTTGACTTCCTGCTGTGGAGACAGCGCCAAAAGCCGACTTAAACTAAGCAATTGGAGTAGCTGAAGTTGTGTAGCTTAATTCAACTTTAGCCCTGCTGTGTAGACATACCCTAAGTGACCTTTAAACTTGGCATGTTGGGTTATTACCCAATTAAACCTGCAATAATGCACTCATTTAAAAAGGAACTTAAACGACTGCCTGCTTCTTTGTTGCAGTGTGATCATAGAGGATCAGGGAAATGACACAACATAAAATAACTGCTCTAAGGCAGGTTAGATTAGCAGGAAAATGTCACTCAGCAGAATGGGTCTTCCTTTAGGGTACATCTAGACTACATTTGTTAGTTGGAAAAAGCTACACAAAAAGTGATCCGCATTTTGCGTAGCTTTTTTCGATACTGTTGTCGGAAGAGGCTTTTCTGACATTTGGCCCATCTAGACTGGCCCAAATGTCAGAAGAACCCGCTCTTTCGAAAGCCCCCTTCTTCCTCGTAGAACAAGGAAAACAGGGGCTTCCGAAAGAGTGCGTTTGCTCTGCCGCAAAAAAAAAAAAAAGCAGAAAAGCAAATGCGTTCCCTGGATGTGGTGGAATTTTTTTGGGATACCTCCGGTATCCTGAACCCACCCCACAATCTAGCCATACTCTTATACAGCAGAGATGGAGTCCTAGTTCTCATCAGTTCCAGATTATTGTACCCCTTTCAGGAGCTCAAGCACAAGCTTTCCCCCTTCTCCCTCACCGAACTGAAGCATGTAACTTAGCTTTGTAAGGCACCAGTGGCATGATGCCACAGGTAGTTGTCCTGTTTGCCACCCCCTATTGTGACATGCGTAAACCCCTCTGGGGCTCACCCCCCCCCCCCCCCGGTTGAGAAACACTGATCTAGATGAGTTGATGTCCTCCTTGGAAGACCTTCGTATTTCCCTGATTGAGAACCACTGCCATAGAGAAAGTGGCGAGGAGTCCTGTGGCACCTCATAGACTAACAGAAAGTATTGGAGCATAAGCTTTCGTGGGCAAAGACCCACTTCATCAGTTGCATCTGATGCAGTGGGTCTTTGCCCACGAAAGCTTATGCTCCAACACTTCTGTTAGTCTGAATCTGCAAAAGCAGCGAGGAGTCCTGTGGCACCTTATAGACTAACACGGCTACCCCTCTGATACTTGACACCATGCCATAGAGAAATGGCCCATGAGTGCTTTAGTCCATTTCCTCCATATTGCTGTTGGAATAGCCCCTGCCTGAGATGGGGGGGCTGCTCCAGATTGGATTCAGAAGTGGAGGACTGCTCCACCTGCGGCCCCTTTAACCAGTTAAACTGGTTAAACTAAGGCTACATCTACCCTTCAGGCTTTTTGTGCCAGTACAGCCATTTTTGCACAAAAACTTGCGGAGAGTCTACACTGCACGCACGTTCTTGCGCAAGTAAATTTACAGTAAGGCGTTGGAACAGAGGGCTTCTTGCGCAAGAGTTATTCTTTTCCCCACGAGGAATGTCATGGCTCCTTCCCGATCTGGCATGATAAATGCAGAAGCGGGGGCCAGCATGTGTACTCCAAAGCCTTACCTACCAGGCTTTGGTATAAAACTTCCCCCAAAATCTTAAAAACCTAGATCTTGGGAATAAAACTTCTGTTGCCACCACCCAAATGTTGATAAAGAAATTAGGGGAAAGATCATTTGGGAAATCTCACCCCTAAAATAAAAATCAGGGCACACAATTAATCACTGCCAGGTTAATACAAAGAAAAGAAAACTTTTATTATTACAACAATATTCCTTTTGCAAGTACTGTATAATGACTAGATAGGAAGGTAACAAAATATACTCATGGAGAAACTCCATGGGCCTAGAACTTAGTTACAAAGAAAAGCCAAAACATCTTTTAACCAGTACCAGATCTCAGATCCCATACCCAACTCTTAAAACAATAAAGCCTAATGAAACTATCTAAACTTTACCCTATTTACAGAAAATGAAGAATGGTGTCTTGGAGAGAGAGAGACATGCTTGTCCCTCTCTGTAGCTGTAGAGAACACACCCAGAGACAAAAAGAGAAAGGAAAAAACTCAAATTCCTTTATCCCAGTTTGAAAGTCCCACCTACATTCCTACTGGTCACTCCACTTGGCTAGGTGTAGTTAACCCCTTAATCCCCAGGCTGCTGGTTAACCCTCATAAACATGACAAGGAATAAGCCCTCTTGCGCAAGAAAGCAGTGTGAACAGGCAACAGGGGTTTCTTGCACAAGAAACCCCTATGGCTAAAATGGCCATCACAGCTTTGTTGCACAAGAAAGCATCCACACTGCCATGGACGCTCTTGCGCAAAAGCACATCCCTTGCACAAAAGCACATGGCAGTGTGGACACACTCTAGCACAAGACCTTTTGCGCAAGAACTCTTGCGCAAAACAGTTCTTGCGCAAGAAGCCTGCAGAGTACACGTAGCCATAATGTTTAACTGCTTAACCATTTAAATGGGATTTTACATCCCTTTTTGGAACCCAATAGTTCCATGAGTAGTTTTACTGAAGTCAGTGGCATTAGTGACGTGTTTAACTGCCCACCACTGGGAGTAAAAAGCTGTTGAAGATCTGGCCCTGAATCGTAACACTGATAGTAGCCAATGGGGAGATTGAAGCACAAGTTGTTGCCCATGATTCCAAAGTGAGTATCTTATTTGAACTAATTAATCCATCCTTGAACCAACTCACTGTGTAGTTTAAAAAACTGAACTTACTGGCAAATTTTGCCATTAGTACCCTAGATAAAATATAATATAGCACCATTGTTTTCAAACTTTTGGTGACCTCTTTCACACACCAAACCTCTGAGTGTGACTCCCACCTTTAAATTAAAAACCTTTTTTTATATAGTTAACACTATTATAATTGCTGGAGGCAAAGTGAGGTGGGGGGAGGGGGATGAAGGCTGACAGCTTGTGACCCCCCACATAATCTCATTGCCCCCGTGTGAGAACCCCCATATAGCGGAATATAATTGTGCTTGTTTTAGAGTATAGGACAACAGCTCACTGATGGGAGATGGGAAGAAATGTCTCTATGTTTTTTTTTTTTTTTTTTTTTTTTTTTTTTTTTTTTTTTTTTCAACTTTCTCCTGAAACATCAGGCACAAAGCAACTGTTGGAAGCAAAATACCAGTTGAGAGAGATCTTGGGTCTGATCCAGTACAGACATTTCTGTGTTACTAGGTAAACACGACTGAATCTTCAGCAACACAATTTGGCTAGAATTATTAGAATAATAATGTCATGTCATAATGTAATAATAGAATAAATAAAAACAGTTTGACAGTTCAAGTGGCACAGTGAGTGTGGTAGAGACTACACTGTGAAAAACTTTTTGCCCCAGCAGAGATCATAGGCTTTCATACTTCATCAAATACTGGAAAAATGGCATGTGCTAAATTTGTCTGAAAGGTTTGTGTTTGGGCTCAGTGATGCAGCTGCGTCACCGTGTAGCGGGACCTCTCTCAGCAAATGTAAATTGTTGTTCGCCTATACTGATTTTAAGGCTGCCATCGGGGGATTCATGGCCCGTTGGGCTTGACATGTACTTACGTTCACATTGTTTGCCATCTCTGTAGTAATTTGGAAGACATGTACACTCCAACTTGGTTTCATCTTCACTAGAAATAGAGCATCTGGAGTTTTCAGGGCACTGCAAAGCCTCACACTCAGGTATTGCTGGAGAGAAAGAAGGCAAAAAGCTAGACTATGGCTGAACATCACACTAATGAACATTACACTCTCCATCCTTCCGCTGTACAAGAACCAATGCAGCATTTAGATGAGCAAGGCACCGTGGAGTGGGGATGTGACCACTGTTAGTGGTGATTGATGATGAAATGATGAGGTAATAATGATCACAGGTCTTTGTTAGGTTTAGATGTGATGGAGTCTGAGTTGGGTGTATATATTTTGCTGCGGTACTCTCAGGCATACTAAACTAATATATTTAGTCCTCACCAGCAGCCACTACAAAGAAGTAGGTGACTATGTCCTGATGAAAAGCCCCATACTTACGCTGATCACAGTTCAGGCCTTTGTAGCCAGACAAACATGTGCATCCTCCATCCCCTGTAATTCCACTGTTGCACACTCCATGAGCACAGGTGCAAACTATATGTAGAAATGGATTGGTTTGGGTAAATAAGCAGATTTGAAACAAGGTTTTGAGTGTTTTTTTTCATGCCATTAATGATTTAGTCCCAGTAATTAAACACTACTGTTTTTGACACTCAGGGTACAATTTTCAAAGATGGCTAACTTGACTCAGATTTGATAATGGGACCCCAGACTTTAAACATCAAGTGGAACAGTTGCCACCCTAATATTAAGGCACACAGAAGGGAGTACATTAGCCACTTAAAGGGCATAAGCAAATAGGTCAAACTCTACAGCAGGTCTTATTTTGTCCCTCTGCTGTTGTGTACATTGGAAAGACAAAATCAATGTTTCTGGGGACAAGGAGCGTACAGAATTCGGTGGCTGACAGTTTTCACACACAAAGTTGCACATACACAGTTTCAGACAATGCTGAGGCCCCTTTGCAAATTTGTTCCTTTAGCCTCATTCTACTTAAATGGTTCCCCAGTATAATTATTTCACTTAGGGATGTGATGTATTATTGAAAAAGTTGTACTGGTAATGCCCTAGTGTAGACACAGTTATGTCAGCATAAAGATGACTTTTACTAGGACAGCTTATTCCCCTTCATATACTGCATTACGCTATACCAGTATAAAGCACTTCTATAAGGATAGCTATATAGCACCTATTTTAGGGGATTGTGTTGTTTTAGCTATACCAACATAGTTACATTATTACAACTTTCTGGAGTAGACTAACCCTTGGTCTGAATGCACAACAGGAGTTAAGTGCCCAAGTCCCTATTTCATACACCTAAGTCCTGGTTTCAATACCACTGTGATGCACCCCTTCTTCCACCACACCTCGTAGGTGTCTAAGCTTTTTCAGTGAAAATTCTCTAGATGCCTATGTCTCAGCCTCTGAGAGTGTGCACTTTGTGACACCACGGCCCCTATCTCCCACCTAATCCCCAGAGTAATTCACAAACCAAGGAAAGAGAGGTTTTCAGGCACTTAGGTCATGTGTGGGGCCTGATGCCAGCAGCATGCTCAGAGTCTGCTTATCACATCAGGTCTGTCAGGTGAGTTCATACAAAACAGACCGGCAAGTGGCAGAGACTCTCCCCCATAATTTTTAGCCTGGTGATTAGGGAACACACCTGAGACATGGGAAAGATCTGGTTCAAGACCTGACCTGGGATAGGGGGAGCAAGGGATTTGAAGTAGGATCTGCCACCTTTCTCCACCAGACTGTGGAATCTTTTCGTGTGAGTGTGAGTGTGAGAGATTTTCTACAGCCTGGTGGCTCAGAGCACGCTCTCAGAATATGGGAGACCAAGGATCCTCTCTCTCTTAATTTATATACTGAGATAGGCTCACATCAGATGGTCCTGCTCAAAGGTTAGAAAGTGCCCCCAGGAGGTAATTGCTCATACTTCAAATCTCTTCTCGCGGTGAGGAGACTTGACTTAGGTCTCCTCCCCCCATCCCAGCTGAGTGGTCTAAGCACTGGAAAAAATGGTTGAGAGAAGTCCTCCTTCCGCCATCATTTATTTGTGTGAACGGATGGTCTCTGAGCATGCCTGCTGGATTGGGTCCTGCATGTGACCACCCCTCTCCCATTTCATGCTAAAGCATTATAAGGCAGCTACCTCCAAAGAGAGCTCCTAGCTGTGAATTGCAAGCAGAAAGAGGCACCTCATTGCAGCTTGCTGGAACCAAGGTCCTATCACCACGAGAAGTGTGCTTACCACACACCCCTTGGGCGGGCATCTCCTATTGGTTAGCTGAGTGTGGGCCGGTTAGGCCACTACACTGAGGCAATTCCCTGCTTAGTGAGCTGGCTTTTAGGAATCCCGGTTTAAGGTGCTTGTTTCTCACCATTCAATGTGCTAGATGCCTAACACAGCCTATGTGCATTGCAGTGACTTTCCCAGGCACACAGCTCCTTTTTTGCATTCAGCCTTAACATCTAAAGCAGGGGTGAGGAACCCTTTTTGGGCCAGGAGCTGCTGACCCACAGAAAAATCAGCTGGGGGCCACACGCAAGTGAGAAGCAAAAAAGAAAAACCAAACCCTCACTGACATGGCCCCCAACCGAGAAGGAGAAAGACACTCCCCACATTCCCCTCACATATCAGAGCTTAGGGGGGCCCAGTCTAGTAGATTTTGTGTGCTCCAGCCCCAAACTAGGGGCTGCAACAGGCCCCCGGGCCTTAGGTTCCCCACTTCTGATCTACAGCTACATTTGAGGTATTGCTGAAGGCATATTTGTTGCTAGTTGTACCAATGCACAATCTCCATGGGCTCCTAGAGAATTTTGAATATTTCAAACAGCTGAAATATCCAAAAGCTGGAACACTAAAGATACTGAATTGATTCAAGTGTACCACCTGTAGGACAATGTTGTCTCAATAGCATTTATATGAATCAATACTGGCATCCAGTGGACAACTATTGGAAACAATGTGCCTTTGAGGCTGTACAGTTACTGTGATTATTGCAGGAAGCTCACTAACAGAATATTTAAGTAACTGTCCATTCATGACTGTATTTTGGTTGATGGCTTAGTACTGATGTACTCTGATTTTCATACTCTATTGTATTTATTTGGTATTTTTGCTACTGTTTTGGGGTGTAATTATATGCCTTGGTTACCATACTTTTAGTTAGGAAATTTATTTAAAATACTGCAAGTTACCATTTGATAGGTTACCATACAATGGTAAATACCACAGTTATCTCTCTCACACACACTTAGAACGAAATAAGTATGTGACCATGGAAAATATATGGAAGGAAACATTCCAACACTTACTGTGAGATGACCTGGGTAATTTAGCAGGTCCTTCCATATCTAGTTTATTTGATTACTAGCAGACTTACTTGCCATTGCCTGGGTCCTTCAGGACAGAGGGCTGGAGATGGGTGGGTGGGTGGGTGGTTAAGACAGGGCCTTAGTTAAGACAGGGCCTTGGGGATGTGAGGGGGTCAGTGTAGGAGTCAGGGCAGGGAGGTGTGTGCAAGAATGAGGACTGGGGGGTGGGGAAGAGCTCAGGACAGAGGTTCCCATCCTGTATGGACCTTTTCTCTCCCCCCAGTTCCTCCACAGCTGCCAGGGGGTGGGGGGAGAGGGCTTGGGGCAGGGGAGCTATTTACCTGGTGTGCTGGCAGGCAAGATGGAAGAGCCTCAGCCCTGCTGGCCAATCCCTTGATGGAACCGCTGCCCCCAGTGGACACTCTGCAGGATAGCTCTCCCCTGCAGGCTCACTGCCCCCAGTGGCCAATCTCAGTATTGTGTCCCTCAGAACAGCTTAGCCCCCGCCCCTTCACTTTCCATGTTATGGAAAACAGTCCCTTTCCCAGGGCTTCTGGTTGTCCTGGCACAAACAAACCCTGACCTTGCTATAAGTTAGGTCCGGAGAAGAGAAACTTCATAACAAATTTGGTGGTCCCAGCTCTTACCATCTTAAACAAACAGACTCGCAGACAGAAACACAGACAAAAACCTCGAAAATATCTATATAGATATGATAAAACAAGGATATTTAAAGGTATTTTTCACTGTGCTGCACAAAGATTATTGCCTGTGCAATTCAGCCTACACTGATACAGCTTTGTTTTATTTTTTCACGTCTACAAAAGGAGATAAGATCAGACATACCTGAACTGCAGTTGGGTCCAAATACATTATCTTCGAAACAAGTTTCACAGGCTGTCCCACCAAACCCTGGCTATAGAACACACAAGGGAGATCATTCTTCTATATCATTAAAATATTTGAATACAAGCAGAGTAGCCATACATAAGAAAATGTTATAATGCGATGTGATGGGGTGCACCAACCCCGCACTGGGCCTGATGCAGTCAACCAGGACTACCTGGCTGAGAGAGCCTCATCCCCACAGACCTGTTGGGCATGCTGCAGTTGGAGGACCGGTATAAAGGCCAGTGGAGCAGCTCAATCAGGGCTGACTACCACCGAGGAAGGAGCTGCTGTAGGAGCTCTGGAACAAGAGCTGCAGATGGACGGTGCCATTGAGGCCAGCCAGCGGAGATGGGCCGGAGAAGCTCTCAGCCCGGACGCGACCAGAGAAGAATCCAACATCAGGGAGGCTGGTAGGAAGTAGCCCAGAGTGGGAAGGTAAAACTCCCCAGAGCTCACTGTGTTACCAGTGGATTCCCTGCTGAGCTAATGGTGGGTCACACCCACCACTGACGACTCCCCTGGCCCGGGACCCAGTGGAGAGGGTGGGCCTGGGTCCCCCTACCTCACCCTCATTAGCCCCCAAGGGGGTGCTATAGTTGTGACTGTTGACTCTGGCCACTAGGCCTTATTACCCTGTGAAAAGGGGGGTTGCTAATGACTCTGGCTGCTAGGCCTTATTGCCCTGCGAACAGAGTGTAATTGATGCAGAATCTGGCCGCTTGGCCCCACTGTCCTAAGGGAAAGGAGTGATAATTGACTTAGGACACTAGGCCCCACTGCCCTGAGGGAAGGGTGTGGAAAGGACTCTGGCCACTGAGCCTCACTAACCTGTGAGAAGGGGTATTGCATTGACTGTGGCCGCTAGGCTGGAATGTTGTAAGAGAGAAGGGGCGTAGTGAAAGGACCTTGACCCTAGAGACTGAGACACTCATGGCGTGGAGCAGGTGATGAGAGGCCTGGAAGGCCTAAAGCCCTGCCTCAGAGGGGGCTGGACACACCCACCCTGTGACATGCTGAAAGGACAACAGACAGCAAGCTGGAAAGAAATGTCCCCCAAGATGAGGACTGTTCTTCCTCACATTTATATATTAAAGTTAATTTCTGTCAGTGACTAGCCTGCTCTCATTAGGAACTTAGACCACTTTCACAGAAACTCAGAAGGCTTAAAATATAATCAAGAATGGCAACAGACCTTATCTCATAGCGTTCTAATAATCAATAGTTAATAATTAGGGTTGTCAAGCAATTAAAAAATGTAATCACAATCGCACTGCCCCTTTGAAATGCTGCGGCAGTGTTTCAAAGGGGCAGTGCTGGGGAAGCTTGGGATCAGTGGGAGTCCTGAGCTGACCCCAGGCTCAGTGTAGCTGCCCCTTTAAAACACAGCGGCATAGTTTCTAAGGGGCAGCGCAAGGTGGAGTCCGGGGTCAGCTGGAGTCTCCAGCTGACCCCGGGCTCCATGCAGCACTGCCCCTTTGAAGTGCTGTGGCAGCACTTCAAAGGGGCAGTGCATTAGGAGCCTGTGATCAGCTGGGGACTCCAGCTGATCCCTGGCTCCTCATTGAAAAACCCCTTTGAAGTGCGGCTCTGGAGTGGCACTTCAAAGGGGCAGTGCAGCATTAACACCTGCGATTAACGCGTTAAAAGGATTAATGTGTTAATCCTGTCCCGCGTTAATTGCAGACTTTAATGCAGGTCAATTGACAGTCCTCCCACTAATAACAACAACAATACATGCCTCAGTTCTAACTTACTCCCCATTCTCCACCACCTACCCACGTGCTCTAGAAAATATGAGCTTTTTCTAGAAGGTCAGCCAATGCAGGATGAGGTGAACAAATTTAATAGGTCTTACATGCACATATCAGGAGGGAGAAGAATTTTTTTTTTCTTCTGGGTAGAGTTTATTTAACACCGCATGTATTCTCAGCAAATGGACATTATGGAAACTTTAAGATAAACAGTCATAGGGAGTAATTTGAAGTTTGGTACGAGCAGAAAATTAAAAATAAATAAACAAACTAAATAAAAACCTTCCCACCCCACCCCCAAACTCTCTCTGCAGGCTATTGCTGAAATACTTTAATTTATGTGTTTTTTCTGGTATAAATGAGCCATATTTCCCAGCTGTCATACACAGTATCATTACAAAAAAATGAATGGACTTACTCGGCAAATGCATTTGCCATCCCCATTAATACCCTGAAAACAGCGGCCTCTGTTATTGCATGGTGATACAGCTCCTCCTGGACATTCTACAGAAGAGAAAATAAGAGAAATCAATAAAACTGACTGTGGTGGTTTATGCAAACGAAGTCCTTTATATTAGTGATGGTGGCTCCCAAAGGGTATGGAGAATCAATTCAAATAGGCATTTCAATACATGGATTTTTTCGGAGTCTCCTAAGTATCTTCACTGAGATCTTGGTCTTAATAAACTCCTGTATGGAGTTCAATGGAGTCAGGATAGAATAGAATGGACTGGAAAGACTAAGGTTTTAAAATGTGATTTTAAAACACTTTTCCCTCTAGTTTGACCAGACAGAATTCAGAAGGGCAGAACTCCATGAAAATATAATGAAAAGACTTTGAGTTTAAACTTCTTGTTTTGGTTAAAGGATTGAAAGTCAGCCCAGCAATTGCTATAGTAATTATCTTGTATAGCATCCAAAGGGTCAGTCATTAAAAATTACACTTAGTGATCATATTTGAAGAGAGAAAATCCTTTTCATATAGCATAGTAAAAATACCCTATCTTGGGACATTTGTAGACTGGACAAAGCTCTAGAAAATATACTATTAGGAGCAGTCCTATATCAGCAGAGAGGTAGATAAGAAGAAATAATAGGTTCTTTTCCATCTTGACTCCTTATGATTCTCTAAATCAAAACAATCTCAGATATTCTGTTCTGAAAACACAAGGGCTGTGTCTAGACTCCATCCCTTTTCCGTAAAAGGGATGCAAATTAGACACATCGCAATTGCAAATGAAGCGGGGATTTAAATCCCCGCCGCTTCATTTGCATAAACATGGCTGCCGCTTTTTTCCGGCTCGGAGCTTTGCCGGAAAAAAGCGCCAGTCTAGACGGGGATCTTTCGGAAAATTAAGCCTTTTCCGAAAGATCCCTTATTCCTTTTTTTAAGAGGAATAAGGGATCTTTTGGAAAAGGCTTTATTTTCCGAAAGATCCCCGTCTAGACTGGCGCTTTTTTCCGGCAAAGCTCCGAGCCGGAAAAAAGCGGAAGCCATGTTTATGCAAATGAAGCGGGGGGGATTTAAATCCCCGCTTCATTTGCAATTGCGATGTGTCTAATATGCATCCCTTTTACGGAAAAGGGATGCAGTCTAGACACAGCCATCGGGCACGTCTAAACTACATGGCTCCGTTGATGCAGCCATGTAGATTTGTTTGTTCGGCAAAGGGAAATGAAGCCGCGATTTAAATAATCGCGGCTTCATTTTAATTTAAATGGCTGCCCCGCTCTGCCGATCAGCTGTTTGTCGGCAGATCGGGGAAGTCTGGACGCTCCCCTGCCGACATGAAAGCCCTTTATTGACTTCCCCGGTAAACCTCATCCTACGAGGCATAACGGGGAGGTCGATAAAGGGCTTTCAGGTCAGCGCGGGAGTGTTCAGACTAGCGTGCTGAGCCGACAAACAGCTGATCAGCTGTTTGTCGGCTCAGCGCGGCAGCCATTTAAAGTTAATGAAGCCGCGATTATTTAAATCGCAGCTTCATTACCCTTTGCCGATCAGCCTAATCTACACGGCTCCATCGATGGAGCCATGTAGTTTAGACACATCCAAGATGAGCATGGAGTTTGTTAAATATTTTGCATGGAGAATTATATAAATGTAGTGGTCTAGATTTTAAAAATAGGACCTTCAAGTTAGATTTCGAAATCTATAGCCATGTCAAAATTGGCCAGATTTTCAAGTTTTGCTAACAAGCTTGTTTATTTAGGAGCTTGAATATGTATGTAGACGATTAATGCTAGTTTTCTATTTTTGAAATTATTGGCCAAAGTTAAACTTCTACTATATCCATATTCCTGTATCTGAATAAGGCTCCAATCTAGGAAGCCCTTACATATGTGCTTAACTTTACCATTGTGAGTAGTTTGGTATTACTCGTTATCGTATAGTAAAGTTAAAGTGTAGGACCCTACCAAGCTCAATGACCATTTTGGTCAATTTCATGGTCATAGGATTTAAAAAAATTTAATCATTTCAAATAATTAAATCTGAAATTTCACAGTGTTGTAACTGTAGGCATCCTGATCCAGAAGCAGATTGTGAAGAGGGGAATGCAAAGTTAGAGTGGCGGGGTCATGGTACTGCCACCCTTGCTTCTGTGCTGATGCTGGTGGCAATGCTGCTGTCAGAACTGGATAGCTAGAGAGCAGAGGCTGCAGGCTGGGAGCCCAGCTCTGAAGGCAGTGCCACTGTCTGCAGCAGCACAGAAGGAAGCATGGTATAGCATGGTATTGCTACCCTTTGGCCAGCAGCTGCCATTCTCCTGCCGCCCAGCTCCGATCAGAGTACAGAAGTAAGGTTGGCATGCATGGGTGGTGGGTGCACCTACAGCTGGGGGAGGCAAGCCCCCAGCCTTATCCCTTTTGCTGGAGACCTACATAGTTTGCAGGGTTGGGGCTCAGTGGATCTGATTTCACAAGTGCAGAACGGAATGGGAGTTCTTAGATGCTCAGCTCTTCTGAAAACCTGGGCATTTGATAAGTTGTCTAAACTTTGGGCCCCTTGTTTTGAAAGCCTTGGCCATTACTGCTACTGGTGGACGGAGAGGTGAAGAGTGCAAACATTTGAGATGTCCATGGAAAAATTTAGACTTTTCGTTGAAAAACAGAAAGCTTGAAAACTGAAATATTTGAATGTGCTGCCCTGGCAATGCGTGAAGGGATTCTGAGGGACCAAGTGCCCCCTCAAATTCTGTGGGTGAGAGGGGCAAGGGGCCAGAGCCTCTGGGTATCCCTGGGGACTAGCGGGGAGGCCTGGTTCTGGCAGCAGTGGTCGGCCCCCTTGCACTCACCGGCAGCCATAGGGGGGAAGCAGAGCAATGCAGCTCAACCTCCCTGACTGCAGGCTGCACTGCTCTGCTCCCCTCTGCTGCTGCCGGTGAGTGCAGGGACAGTTTGGCTCCTTGCCCGAGCAATGTGACGGGCAGTTGGGAAAATGGGGTCACATTGCTCCGCTTCTACCCTCAGTCACTGGGGTGGGGGACCCACCCCCTACTGCCAACACCAGGCCTCTTCCACTTGCCCTCTGGCCACACTGCTGGGGAAGGAAGCCTGAGGGGAAAGGCTGGGTGGAGGCAGAGAAGGAGTGGGGAAGAGGCAGCGCAGAGGTGAGGCCTGGGGCAGAGGGAATAGTGTCCCAGCCCTCCCTCAGGTGTCGACAGGAGGCGTCAAATGGCGAGGTGTCCTCCTTCACCAGTTGCCCCGATATGCTGTCTCAGTGCCTCATGGGAACTGAAGTTTGGCTGCCTGCTGTCTCTATTTCCTTTTATTGGCCAGGCTTCCCATTTCAACAGCATCACCTACAATACACTGTGGCGACTTCCCTTTGCCATGAGGGTTGTCCATGGTGTGTCATGGAGAATTAGCCTGTCCAAGGAGCCGAGCCCAACCCAGAAGGAATGGAAGAGTAATGCAGCATGGCAGCATTTCCAACTGAAATATTTCAATATTCATATTTTCACCTATAAACATCAACATTTTGCATGAAATAGATTTTTTTATTTTTGTTGAAATTTTCCACAGCACTCTCCCTGATTTTATGACCTGAGCTAAATGCAACCTCTCAGTGGCAGCTCTTCTATCTGCTCTTCTATTAGCTACATAACTGTGTAGCTTGTGGTCTCCCCTCCAATCTACTGCCAAAGATGCCAGCACAGAACATCACTAGAAAAGTTTGTAAAGGAGGCAAGACCCTATTGCTCCGTTTATAGCACCGCCCTTCCCCCCGCCCAGCTTTAGCACTGGACTTAAATGGTAGAGAGGACATTGTGCTGGTTCTGTGCAAAACTGGTCAAAAAATTGCCATTTTTTTCATCAAAAAGGTTTTGCAGGCCCAGAATGGAATTGGGGGGAAGGAGAAGAAAGTGGGCAAAACCCACTACAGAATAGCTGGGCAATTTGGGTATTTACCTGCAATTGAGTTGACCTGGGTTCAAATCCCTGTTCTATCTGTTTTGTCTTTCTCTGTCCCAATATTCAATTATTTGTACCACATGGAACAGCTCCAACAGGAGAGATTGAGAGAAAGAGAGACCCAGGTTGTAATTCCTACTCCAAATTCTGAGGTGGCCCAGTCTCAAAAGTGCTCATTTTTGTTCCGGTGCAGAACAAAAACCAAATTTTGAAACTTCAGAGTTTTTCCTGAGATGGAATTGTGTTCCAGCCAGCCCTTGTGCTGTGCAGCAGGAGGTGAAATATTTACCCCATGCAGGGAGCTAGCACAAGATATATGCACCACTTATGTCTAATTTAACCCCAAATTCAAGAGTTTAAAGGATACGGCAGCTTTGTTCAGTCCCTCTGCACCAGGGTGAATTGCAAGTGATCTGAGCAGTGAGCAAATAAGTGGATGTGCAGATGCATACACATTATTTCTGTGAACACTTTGGCTGCATACTAATCTATCCCTTAAAGATGAGGCAGTAATCCAGCCAGTGCTATTGACTTTAAATACACTTCTTCCATGAATCAGTCTCTAAACAGATACAATTTTCAGTCCAGTGTACTTTGAACACATTGAAATCATAATGTTGTATTAAGATCTGAGATGAGATAACTGGGACAAGGTAAAACGATAAATACATATTAGCGCTAATGTCCTCACAGAGCTTTTAAATGTTTTCAAGATGCTAGGTCACAGATAAAAATTACTGTTAGGGCTAATGATGATACCAATCAGCTAATTTTGTGAGATACATGGACAACAGTTGTTTTAACTCACTACCTGCAATACTCCCATTGTTAAATGTGCCAGGATAGCAAATACCATAATGGAGAAAGAACTCAGCATTTATACAAAATTCTGGTAAAACAGATTTAAAATATGGCTGACCAAATAATTATTTTGCTGCTGATTTCAATTCTATTTCCCTTTGACATCACTAATACCCTTCTTGCCTCTTGTTTTGAAACTACCACAGCCAGACCTTTGTCAGCTGTTTAAAATTGTAGAACAATATGATAATTTGCTACTTAGACAGATATTGAACTTTCGCTTGAGCTCTATATTCCAGAAGGCATTGGATTCTCCGATCCCTTACACCAGTTTTGCACTAGAGTAACTCCAATTACTTCATTATAGTTAGGCATGCACAAAACCAATGTAAATGAAGTGGTGAATCAGGCCCTTTCTTTCTGTTCAGTGTATCTTTCAAGAAATGGTACAAAAGATACACTTTCCAGTTTAACCCACAAAAAAGAGCTGTGTGTGGTCTGTCTTATGGTCTGAGCATGAGACTAGTAACGGCTGGGAGCTCGGTCCCTTTTAGAATCAGATTATTTATTTTGATACCAGAACCATAGTTAGGAGCCTAATTTTAGATCCCCATTTTAAATATCTTTGGGGGTTTTTTTACATTAGAACATACAATTTTTGAAGTTTTCCAATTTTGAAATTGAAAAATTCTGTTCTTAAAAAAAAAAAATCCCTTGAAAAGTCAGAAAACAAAAACCACCTCAAAACACCACCTCAAAACATAACAGAATGGGACATTCTTTTGAATCTGTCAATGTTTCTGTGGATTTCTTCCTCTCCTCCCCCAAGTTTTTGGCCAGCAATATTGCTTTGTAGACAGAGGGGGTTTTTTAAAAGAAAAAACACTTAAATATTTACTTTTTTGCCTCATAATTTAATTGATTAAAACTATTATTTACTCTGTTTTCCCACTTACTGTTTGTATTACACAAGCAAGAGAAGAATGGACTTAATGTTGCCAACTCCTTGGAAACCATTTTATGTCTTTCCACTCTAATTTGATTATTAGCTACATAGTATATATTCTAATCTATTTTAATTTTCACTTACATTTGTATGGCAAATACATTTCTTAAGACTCTATATGACAGTATTAATAAATAGCTAATATAATTAAGATCTGGAGAAAAAACTAAATGTTAGGTATCTGTATATGCGCCTATATTTTTCTGGGGCTTGTTACCTCACACATATTCCATGTCCTCTGTTGTTATGTCTCTGATGATTGTGTTAACTAGTTATGCAACAAATCTTAGTTTTCAGTGTTTTCTAAATAATGAGCAGAGTAAGTGGCTTTTGTTTCTGCTGGATATAGATTAAAAATCTAAATGGCTGCAGGAGAAAGCAAGCAAGTAAATGGGGGCTAATCTCCAGCAGAGATGGGTGGTGCAAGGGAGCAAGTCAGTGGGAGGGAGGTTTAAAAGAAACACGGTCTAGAGGTGCGGCTCTGGACTAGACCTTGGGAGACGTCGGGCTGAGTGCTGAACTCTGCTGCTGACTTGCGGTGTGACCTTGGCCACATCACTTAAGGCCTAATTTTTAACGGTATTTAGGTGCTCAAAGTTGCAGATGGATGACAGTGGGACTTGCAAAAGTGCCTAATCCAGTTAGGCACCCAACTTCCACTAAAATCAATTCAAAGTCAAATCTGTGTTTTTGGGCACCTAAATACCTTTGTAAATCTGGCTCCTGATTTTTTTGTGCCTCAACTGCACAACTGTGAAAGTAGGATAATACTATAGTATTTCTATGCTATGCAGAAGGCTAGACTAAATGATCATAATGATCCTCCCCCCAAAAAAAATCAGTCAGCAGTTGCACACAAGTGAGAAGCAAAAAATCAACCCCAAAACCAAAAACACACCCCACAAAAACAAAACCAATCAAACAAAACTGACGTGGCCACCGACTGAGAAGCACAAAGACACTCCTCACAATCTCCTTGCACACCAGAGCCTAGGAGGCCCAGGCGAGTAGATTTTGTGTGTTCCTGCCCCATGAGTTGGCTGGAGCACAAGCACTGGCTCCCCAGTGCTGGGGGGAGGAGGAGGGGACGTAAGCCTCAGGGGCCAGATCCAGGCAAGCCAGGGGCTGCATCTGGCCCCCAGGGTTTAGGTTCTCCATCCCTACTGTAGTCCATTTAAAAGGGAATTGGAGTATGGTTCTTTTGCATGGAAGGTTTGCTGTACTGGAATCCTGCAGCACGTGAGGGAAGGACAGAGGAACACCCGTCATGCCAATGTGGCCTATCATTTAAGGAAACAGAAGTACTATTTAAGAGCTTATTTTGTCATCACCATCAAATACAAAAGGTGAAGTATGCTCCTAGTCAGGATTTTTCTACTAGCTTGAGGAAGGAACTGCTTTCCTCTAAACTGTAGGATGCACAGTATGTTCTTAAACAGATTAAGATAAGAGAAGAAAATAGCACTTTTCTTCAAGTGACAGCAGAAACAATGCCTAGACCTTGATTCTTATGCAGAGTTCCTTTTTTCTGTCCAGGATGTTTATTAGGAGGAAAAGGGGGGCCTCTTTACTTGCTCCAGAATCCCTTTAGCAGGAATTCTAACTCTATTCCATTTTGAGCAAACTCTTTCATACCTTAAGACACATGCAGTCCATAACATGGTGTCACAGAATACATTACCATGTATAAACTAATCAAGTATTGTTGTTGTCTTTGTTGTACCACAGGGCAGGATTCTATGCTTCATTAGAGGGGAAAAAAAGACAACTTTTTATTGGCTCGTCACTCCATGTTGTAAGGATAGATTTAGCTGTGAATAGGGTTTCTAAAATTGTGGTTCCTGTCAATACGGCCAGTGTTTAACATTTACCTTTGCCTATGTAGAAGATAGGAATCTGTAAATATTCTTTTTGTCTATTTAGCCAGTGGATTACTCCAGGGGTGCTGGATCAGACTCTGAATCACTCTGACTTAAATAGGAAAGGAATATATGCAGCCTCAAACAGACATCACTAGTGTATTTTGGTAAACAGAGAGGAGTGAGAGTATTCCAAAACAACTCTATATGGGATGTCAGCAGATCCAATACTGTAACAGGCATTAGGCGAATAGACTATCAATTGGGTCTATTGGTCCTACCTTATTTAAAGCTTACATATTTGATGTAAAATGTTGAAGCACATTCACTGAACAAGATGCTCTATTGCTCTATGTGCTCCTGACATCATTTGAAGGAAAGTCAGGCTTACCACAGCAATAGTTTGTGAGAAGAGGAAATTAAGTGAATTTACCCATACAATCTGGGCCCCAATATCCATGGCAGCACTCGGGTTGTTGAAATTCCTTCATGCATAAATGCCGACATCCAGGAAGAGACAAAGTGAAAGTCCTGATTTCAAGGTAATACCTAAAGACAAGAAGTTGCAGATATATTAGAGTGTTTAAAATCTCCTTTGGGGATAAATAGCGATGGTAACCTCTGCGTTCTGTAAAGCCAGAGAGCAGAATTTTAAAATGACAGCATTACGACTTGGTTTTTTAATTTTCATGTAAAAATGGGATTTTTCTCCAGAGGTGAAAGTAAGCAGGAGCGTCCTGGTGCTCAGCTTCAGCAAGAGCAGGTTGAGCTGTGCCAAAAGCCAGCAGGGAGCTATTTAAAGAGCAGGCAGGTTACAATAGGATAGCACCTGTAAGAAATGTTAAGTTACTTTCACCACTGTTTTTTCTCCCATAGTTTATTAAAGTCTTAAAGCCTCCTTGCAGCCATTTCTCTTGTACATTTTCTCTTGTATAATATGCCTGCCTTTCTTACTGTCTGTAATTTGGATACACCACAGTTTTCAGTAAGCTAAAGGACTGTGGCAAGATTGCTTCAGAGGGAGATCCCTGAAAAGTTTTGAAAACACACCCTTTGAGTTTTTGACTCAGAGGATTTGGGAGACTAAAACCATAAAATGCAGCATTTAAAAATGGGAAGTTTCATACCCAAGCTGGAACACACAATAAATACTCACAGAATACAAGAAAGAACTACAGTAAAACTCCAATGGTCCGGCATCTGATGGTCCAGTACTCCTGATAGTCCGGCACCATCAGGAACCCGGAAGAGCTCTGGGCAGCCAGACCATTGGAGCTGCTCTGCCCCCAGGTTCCCTGATTCAGCCGCTGCTAAAACTGACCAGCGGCTGAATCAGGAAGCCTAGGGCAGAGCAGCTGGGGCGCTGCCGGGTTGGTCCCATAGCGCTGCCCCTCGGGGCTGCGGGGCCCAACCTGGCAGCGCCCCAGCTGTCCCCCATTCAGCCGCTGCTGAAACTGACCAGCGGCTGACTCCAGGAAGCCCGGGGCAGAGCAGCTCTGCCTCGGGCTTCCTGGAGTCAGCCGCTGATTAGTATCAGCAGCGGCTGACTTGGGGACACAGTAGGAGCTGTAGGAGAAGAAATACCTGCAGTCTCGTAGTCCAGATCCATTGGTAACTTTACTGTAGCCATCAGGGCACTGGATTTCAAGGTTTAGAGAACAAGATCGGCATTTGGTTTTGGTTGTAATGAGCATCTTCTGATCGCACTTATTCTTCACCTGTAAAAAGCCAGAAATAGGTTTAAGTCTTTAGGGTGGCATTTTCAAAAAACACTTTCAGTTGCCCTTGCTCTGCTCCCACTGGAATCAATGGGAAATCCTGCTTTAATTCTTAAAGTCTTATTATGCGTTGTGCAGTGAAGCAGCTTGGCCTCCCACTAATTCAGAAGGGGAAGAACTCCCCAGGACCCTCTGGGCAGGGCCAAGGCAACCCAGCCCCACTCCCAGGAAGCAGAGGGATGGGCTGGGAAGTCTAAAGGCTGCAGCTAAGAGTTGAGTTGGGCCCCAGCCATGGGGGAAGCCAGACGCCTTGTCTGAGTAGGTGGCTCGGCTGCACCGCTGGGAAGAGGAAAACTGGCCAGGACTGCCAGGATCACTGGCGAGCCCAGAAGCCTGGCCAGGACCACTGATAACCCCAGACCCTGAGCTGATGGAAACCCTGCAGGAGTGTTCATTCCCTGCAGACCCAAAGGAGCGAGCACCAACCCAGGTAGGCCTAAAGGGGAACTGGGAAGTATCCCAGGGGTAGCCAGCCCATGTCCGGCTGAAGATACTGAGGTGAATTGGTCAGTGTGTTGTGGTCAGGATTCCCGCCGACACAATGGCAGCCAGAGATGCCATTGTTAGGGTCCTGGGCTGGGACACAGTGGAGAAAGTGGGCCTGTGCCCCCCCCCCCCCCCCGCTACCTCAGTCCCTAGTGGCTGTCTCCCTTGTTTTGAGCTAAATGCCTGCACTTGGCTCTCTGCCAGAGGTAGGAGACCCGATTGCTGCTCAGCCTGAGAACGGGCCTGAGCCCCCTAAGCTGCTTCTGCTTCTTGCCCTGCCCTGAGCCTGGGCTTATATTGACAGTGGCTCAGCATGGACATAGGCCTGAGCCCGTTACTTGTTTTTTCTCCTGCCCTGAACTAGGGCCAGGACATATTGATCCCTGATCAGCCTGCAGTCTCTGTTTGCTGCTCTACCCTGAACAGGGGCCTGGGCCTATTACCAGTAACTCTGCCTGAATGCGGGCTGAGCTGCCTGCACTGCTAGTTACCCTGCCCTGAATAAGAGGCTGGTCTTACTGACATTTGCTCAGCCTGAACACGGGGCTGTTTGTGGCCCTGCCCTGAACTAGGGCCAGGGTGGAGTGTCTGCTGCTCGGTCAGAGCATAGACTGAGCACCAGGGCTATTTGTTGCCCTGCCCTGAGCTAGGGCCTGGGCATCTTAACAGTTGTTGGGCTTGTATTCGAACTCTTGTGGGCCCACCCTGAAACATTGCTGGGCTGGACTACTCAGCCGGTTTGCTTCCTTGTAGTGAGGCATCTTGGCCTCCCTCCCAGAACAGTACAGGTACAGTTTCATAACTACCCCCGCCCCATCATTCTCCTGTAGCTACAATGCATTTTTTCAGCTTTGCTCTCTTGCCCCAGACCTAAGACAGATTGTCAGGCAAGTCAGTGTGATATAACAGCAGGCTTCTCTATAGAGGAACCCTACAAACTATGGAAACTGACACCTTATATCCACCCCCGCCCTCCATCTCTTATTCCCGTCGGATCATGATAGATCTTTGGCCAAGAGTATTGAATATGACATCCACAAATGCTAGTTCTGGCAAGCTTGACATGGAAACCAAAGACAGCACAGTGAAAGAGCTTTGGTGCATGGGGTGGTAGATTTCCAAATGGCGGAGGAGGTCCATTATTTTCTCAATATGTATGGAGAAATGTTGTGATTTATTTACCAGTTCTTATAATCCCTGAAATGCCCTGTGCAATTT
This sequence comes from Pelodiscus sinensis, assembly GCF_049634645.1. Taxonomy (NCBI): domain Eukaryota; kingdom Metazoa; phylum Chordata; order Testudines; family Trionychidae; genus Pelodiscus; species Pelodiscus sinensis. Next base: position 98,562,761 of record NC_134711.1, read on the forward strand.
AGTACAGTTTCAGTCAACTGGATGGAAGTCATCTGTGATGGAGCTGACTCAGAAATGAGAATATAGAGTTGGATCTTTTGCTGAGCAAATGTGTGCTATTGTTTAATCTGACTGCACTATACCCAGTGGTGGTTCAGTCTCTTTACCTTCCCCAGTTGCCTCCCCAAGATGGGCTAACAAAACAATATCTAGACCTGGGTTAGGCAGTGTTTGAGTTCCTGGAAGAATCAGGATGATATTTCGGGTTTAGATTACATGGACCTGGAATCGTGAGAAATGTGGCCAAAATGTTTCTCCATGTCTGAAATGAAAGATGGACACATTCTAGGTTTGGATCTGATATGGAAATCATGAGGGTGAGTTTTGATGTGAACTCTCCAAATATGAAAATTTGAAAAGGTTCAGATTCCAGGTTCTGGTTTGGCTCACTTCTTAAAACACTCCCAGCGAAACCTTAAAACCAGTTGCTAGGTCCAAGCAATTAAACCTGAACATACTTATAACTCCAAGCAAAAAAGATAGATTTATAACATTTCAATAGAAGGCATGACTGTGCACAAGGATTACCCCCTGTGATTTTTTTATATAATGCAAACTGTTTAGTATGATGGTTTATTTATTTTCTAAGGATGAAGCTGCTTATAAAGAATAATATTTCTCCCCTGAATATTTCATTTTTTGAAAATGGAAAGATTTTAATATTAATAGTGATTAATATTAAAAAATTAGGAGCCTATTTTATTTTTAAGAGACTTCATGAGCATTTACCCTCTTTACCCTTGTAGTACTGGTACAAAAGAGATAAGTAAGTAATCTTATTTATTTATTTATTTTATTTTTTAACATAGGGTGATCACAGAATCATAGGTATCCTATGGCTGGAAGAGACCTCAGGAGGTCATTAAGTTCAGCCCCCTGCCCAAACTGGGACCCACCCCAACTAAATCAACCCAGCCAGGGCTTGACAAAGGGTTGAAGAGTCCACCACCTCCCGAAGTAACCTATTGCAGTGCTTCACCACCCTCCTTCTGAAATAAGCTTCTCATGTGATGTGGAAACAGAGGTCAAGTGACTGTGCTCTAAGCTATGGAGTCAGTCAACTACACAGGCATGATTAGAACTCATGAATCTGTCTCCTTGCCCCTACCTCTAGCCACTATAGCACACCTTTCATATCCTCTTGCTCTTCTTTAAAACACACTGCTTTTCAAACCCATCGATCTGTAACAATGCTCAACCCATCTATCTGTACTCCCATATGTAGTCTCATGGCTACAAATACATGAGTAAATGCTGAATGATCTGGCCAGTTCACTTTAAGTTAAAGGTAGCTGCTGAACTGTTTATTTCAACATTGTGTTTTTGATTTAATGTGCAGTTAGGCCCTGATCTGCAAAGTTGCTCAGTGAAAGTCATGGAAAGTTTGACATCTAAAGAATGAGCAAGCAAACCTCTTTCATCAGGTGCTACTACAAAAAGCAACTGGACTAAGAAATCAAAGATATTGGGTTTACTTATTTCACTGCAATGCTGTAAAATAACACCTCCCCATTTCATTTAGTATTATTTGTTTCCAATTTTAAAGATTTTTAAATGAGAAAATTCAAATAAAGTTTTTTCAAAATTTTGGGGTTCTAATTTTTTTGCAATAGTTGGAAAATTCCCATTTTCTCTCAGTTCTCTTCCTTTCTTCTTTTAAAGAGGAAGAAAAGAAAAAAGGAAATTTAGAAACATCGAGGACAAAAATCCACACTTTCACACTTCAAAGAGATTTTTTTACACATCTAGTTGAAGTAAAAAAGGAGTGGTAGTGAGCGTTATTCTTTTTCTGCACTCTCCCCCTTCACATTTTTCATTTCCCCTAATAGGTTATTCAATCTTTCCCCCACAGATATATTACTGGGGACACATTAATCCAAAACCATATGCTGTAAAGTAGTTTGTGAGCACTGCATTTTTGGCCAATTCTCATTTATATTGTTAGATCTATAATACAATAACACTTTTCATTTCCCTACATGTTTCTTACAAAACACATTTTTGTGAAATTCCATACATTCAGGAAATTTGCACCAGGTTGTGTCATGAAGGCATATACATTAATTCCAGAAATGTCTACAAATCTCGTTAAGTTTGCACCTTTTTGCAAATGTTAAAAATTGCTAAGTTCTCCAGGAATGTTTTTTTATATGGTCAAAATAGCTTTTCACACTGATGGAGAAAAAAGCATTCTGTCTCCTATGGTAAAAAGACTTTTCATCTTCTGATATGGTAGAAAATGTAGTAATTTTCATTTGTTGCTTTTGGAGAATCTTATCTATCAGCAGTTTCACAATGTGGTGATCTATTTGTTTATTTATTTATTTATTTATTTATTTTAGTAGGTCTATTTATGGACCCGAGTGTTAGCAAGTATAGTTAGCTCAATTAATTTTAATGGGAAGATGCTAATTTACAACAGGTTGGGATATCTATCTAACTAGGAGACAATATCACATAAGCACTGATGGATAGTACAATGGGTTTTTTCCCTCCACAAGACAGAGCATACATGACAAACACACAACCCTTCTGTATTATACCACAAACATAATACATCATTATCTTAAAAAACATATCCAAAAGAAAATAAAAGATTTTTCTTACCTGATCTGTGGGTTTTGGTGGTGAAGAGAAGCTATTTGTAATCAAAGAAGACACCAGAAATAAAACAACCAACTGTTTTTCCATTATGAAAAACTGTTGCTTTTTTGCCTTCAGGACTCTTCAGTCATGGGTAACAATGCTATGGCTGAAAATCATCAGTGATTTGGTAGCTTTATTTCTTTACTACATTACAAGGAAAAGACTGAAGTGACTTCCCTCCTTTTCCTGAAGAAAGCAATGAGCTAAACCACAAAGCACGTGAAACCTGCCCTTAGATAGGAAAATTACCAAAATATATGGCTTTTGCTGAAAGTTTTCATTGCAAAGCTGAATAAACTCTTCCTAACTAAATGACAGGATATCCTGATAGCAGATCCTTCTCTCTGTAGCTGTTGACAATACAATTCCAAGGACACTGAATTGTGGTGAGAAGATATTTTTCTTTTTTTAGATGGACATGTACTGAAGTTGGGAATAGCTGTTGATCTTGTCATCACTTGAATGAGGTCAGGCAGAACAAAAACTTTATGGAGCTGGGCTTATCGGTTCTTGAAACAGAAGGGTGTATCCATCAAATGTAACTCTTAGAGACATTATCTGAGGTGGCCAAAACAGCACCTTCTAGCTTTGGTTAGCTGGATAAAAGAAAGGACTCCCGCCCCTTTTGTTTTTACCCTCTTCGGAGTTTCATTACATCATTATAACTAATCTTTTAGAATGGGTACAAAGAAAATTAAGTCAGTCAATTTAGCTGGGCATATTTGGAAAGAATGAATAGAAGGACATTTTGAAAAGCTAAGGGAAGAAATTCTCTCACTATTTTCAAAGCTTTTCAATTCCTTGTAATTCTTTTAATGTTATGAGGCCCAGTCACTCTCACTCACAAATGCAATGACCTATGTTTTCAAGAGTAGCTTGTGATTTGGGGTGCCTCAACTTTTGGTTGGTTGGCTTTATAAAAGTTTCCAGAAAATCCAAAGCAGCCCTCCATCTCATGGAAGAGAAAGTTTTGGTTTAATGGTAATACTTTTACTGAAGTAAGCAATTTTTTGTAGAAAAAAAACCAGGAGAAACAGGAAGGAAAAAAACAGGCTAGTTGTGACCTGCTTTTTCAGGAGTTGAATAAAGCTCAACTCCGCTTTATTACCAGATAATAAAGCGGAGTTGAGCTTTATTCAACTCCTGAAAAAGCAGGTCACAACTAGCTTGTGTTTTTCCTTCCTGTTTCTCCTGTTTTTCTTCTGCAAAAAATCCCACTAGGGGCCACGAATTTTAAATGCGATACAGAATTGGCCCTGAGCCAAACCCTGAATCTAGGTCTGAATTTCCTCCCAGACAGGCTGCTTATTTCTATTCAGCTCAACCTGAGGGGCCCTAAATAAAGTGGGTAGTCAGGTGAGCTGTACACATCTCCCATTTTGTCCTGGGTACTGATTATTTGTTGGTTGCCTGATTAGTAGTGGGCAGCAATATTGTGTCTGCTGCCTTCCCAGTCTGCTCATATCATGCATTTGATTTGAGATTTAAGACTTTTAGGGAGAGGTAATTTGTCAGGCCAGCAGGAATGGCTCTGAAATATCAGAATTTTGGGCTGTCCAGCTGCTGCCACTAAGAAAATACTTCATTTGGTTCAGAAAGAATAGCTGAGGTGTTCCCCAGCAGGCAGGAAGTGTGACAATTTGCAAGTTCTCAAGTCTTTGTCTTTCAGGGTCTCTGAAATATTATTTTTCAAATCAAACTAAACAAAAATCCTGAAGCCATGTCTTTCCACAATGGCAGAGACAAACTTGGATGTAGAGTACATCAAAGTCATAGGCCTTTCCATTTTTTCTTACAAGCTGCTATGTTTCTGGGCCTGGTTTCTGAGGAGCTAAAGATCCACCTCTGTTTTGCCTCCGCACAGTCATCCATAAATCAGGCGAGAAATGACTCTTATGTAGCTTCCTGTGCTGTTGGCTCCTGCCAGAGCTGAAGCAGTATGAGAATAGACCTTACTGGAGTATTTCTGTACTTTTGCTTCTAGGAAAGCAGGAAACACAGACTTTCAAGAGAAAACAGAAAAGTAATGAAATTGTGTTAAACCTTAACATTTTGGTTCCTGTCCATTCTGGGGCAGATACTGAAATTATCCACACTGGTTCCCTATCTCCAATTATAGGGTAAAGGCAAATATTGCAGAGTAGATTTGACACCATCACAGTTAAAGGTTAGGTTGAATAAGGGTGTGTCAACATTGCACCCTTAGCTCAAAATAAGAGACACAATTTGCACTACCCAAATTACGTATCTTATTTTGATTCTTTTTTGCAATAGGCTATTTTGAAATTTGGCACATCTACACAGCACCAAATTTTGAAATAAAACACTATTTTGAGACATCACTTGTGCAATGAGGTTTATAGGGATGCCGAAATAACACGTCTGCTATATTTCACTATAGTGGATGTCTACATTGCAGTGTAGACGTACCCTAAGACAATAGTTCCTGTAAAAAGAGTATCCCCTGGATTGTGCTGACGGTGCTCAGTTAATCTGTATGGTGTATTATAGGTGGAAACAGTGAGCTCTTCTGTATCGCTCTTGGGTTATCACTTACCTCTGTTGTAACCACATGTTCCTCTTTGCGCTGCTGGGTATTCAAGGTGCTTTGCATATGTTCATAGAATCCTAGGGTTGGAAGAGACCTCAGGAGGTCACTGAGTCCAACCCCTTTCCCAAAGCAGGACCCACCCCAACTAAATCATCCCATCCAGGGCTTTGCCAAGTCAGGACTTAAACACCTCTGGGGAAGTATATTTCACCACCTCCCTAGGTAACCCATTCCAGTACTTCACCTCCCTCTTAGTAAAATAGTTTTTCCTAATATCCAACCTACACCTGCCCACTGTAACTTGAGGCCATTGCTCCTCATTCTGTCATTCTCTCCATTCTCTTTGGAACCTCCCTTAAAATAGTTAAAGGCGTATCCACCTTCACTCTTCTCTTCTGCAGACTAAATAAGCCCAAATCCCTCAGCTGCTCCTCATAGGACATGTGCTCCTGCCCCCTAATCATTTTTGTTGCCCTCCACTAGACCCTCTCTATGCGCTTACATTCTTTCTGTAATGGGGGCCCCAGAATTGATTGCAGTACTCCAAAAGTGGTCTCACCAGTGGCAAATAAAGGGGAATAATCACTTCTCTATATCTGCTGGCAGTGCTCCTCCTAATGCAACCTAATATGCCATTAGCATTCTTGGCTACAAGGGCACACTGTTGACTCATACGCACTATAATCCCCAGGTCCTTTTCTGCTGAATTGCTGCTTAGCCAGTTGGTCCCCAGCTTGTAACAGTGCTTGGGCTTCCTCTGTCCCAAGTGCAGGACTCTGCATTTGTCCTTGTTGAACCTCATCAGATTTCTTTTGGCCCAATCCTCCTATTTGTCTAGGTGACGCTGGATCCCATCCCTGTCCTCCAATGCATCTACCTCTCCCCTTAGTTTAACACCATCCACAAACCTGCTGAGGGTGCAATCCATCTCCATATCCAGGTCATTAATAAAGATGTTGAACAAAACCAGCCCTAGAACCGATCCTTGGGGCACCCTGCTTGAAACCGACATCAAACTGTTGATCACTACCCATTGAACCCAACAATCTAGCCAGCTTTCTATCCACCTTACAGTCCATTTATCCAATCTATACTTCTTTAACATGCTGGCAAGAATTATGTGAGACCTTATCAAAAGCTTTGCTAAAGTTAAGGTAGATCACATCCACTGACTTCTCCATATCTACAGAGCCAGTTAACTCATCATAGAAGGCAATCAGGTTGGTCAGGCATGACTTGCCATTGGTGAATCTATGTTGACTGTTCCTGATTAGTTTCCTCTCCTCTAAGTGCTTCAAAATAGATTCCTTGAGGATTCCCTCCATGATTTTTTCAGGGACTGAGGTGAGGCTGACTAGTCTATAATTCCCTGGATTGTCCTTCTTCCCTTTTTTTTAAAGATGGGCACTACATTTGCCTTTTTTCAGTAATCTGAAACCTCCCCCAATCTCCATGCATTTTCAAAGATAAATGCCCAAAGGCTCCACAATGACATCTGCCAATTCCCTCAGCATCCTCAGATGCATTAAATCCAGCCGCATGGATTTGTGTGTCTAACTTTTCTAAATAGTTCTTAAACTGTTCTTTCTCCACCGCCTTCTTCCCATACTGTGTTGCCTAGTGCCGTAGTCTGGGAGTTGACCTTTTCTGTGAAGACAGGCAAAAAAAGCATTGAGTAGTTCAGCTTTTCCCACATTGACTCTGGCTGCACAGTTTTCTTGATCCTTTCAGATACACAGTCCCTGCAGCTCTAAGTTTTATCTAAATTATGGTCTGTGCATGGACTTTATCCTGTTTGAAATAATAAAATAGATATATTGGCCAATAAATCTTTAAGCTGTCACCTGTCAGCTTGGAGTCTATATTGTTTACATGAAGAGTTCAGTTCTTTAAAAACAAAAAAAATGTTGGTGGGGAACTGACAGGGCAAAGAAGTTTCCTGTGCACTCATCAGATCCTGTTCTTTTCCGCTACATGATGAGAAAAGTAAACCATTTCTTGTTTATGTAGACCAGCCAACAGCCAGAGTTCATAATATGTATACTGGGAGCACATATGGCTATGCGACCTTGACAATTATCATTTTTCTATGGTTAGGTCAAGCTCTTCCACACAACTTCACTTTGTTTGCAATATTGATCATATCTGGTCTGAGGCAGAGACATCACAAATCTTGATGAAGGAATTAAGAGCTAGATTTTGCCCAATCCCTATGTGGGTACAGAAGATCAGGAGGGCATCTCAATGACATGCCAGCAAGGGGATGGGTTCCTTCATGACTAACACACTGCAGGTTGAGGAGGCAACACATTTTGAAGAAAAAACTCCAACTATCAGCCAAGAATTTAGCTGGAGACCCATTGGCCATTAGATTCTACCTTCTTGGTAACTGGCAGATGAAGGTATGTCCTTCCTGGCTATCTTCAGCTACCAAAACTCAAAAGGTTGGCCTTTTATTTTTTTTAAAGGAAGGATCCTCAATCCTTTTGCCCCGTGCACATGCTGGAGCTGTATGAACTGTGGGAATCTTTCTTCTCGCATCACGTTCTAGGATATTGTATTATTGATTGTGGCCAACATGTGACAATGATTTTGAGGGACAATTTTCCAAATAAACTGAAGGTCTGGGAGCAAAAGGCCTATACCTAACTTCAACTAGGATAGCAATCCAGTGCATGAATATGGGAAATGGGGTTGCCAACAGTCCCTTTTTGACCTTATTGAAAAGGGCACCCCTTATTTTTTCATCTCTGTACAAGAAAATTCAGAGTTGCTGAGTACTGCAAAGAGCAGTAAGAAATAAATCTTATGAATGTAGGTGAGTACTGCTTATTAATTATTATTATTTTATTAATGATGGTAATATTGGGAGGACGGATGGAGTGAAGGTGCTGAGAATAGCCCCTTTTTTTGAAATACAATATTAGTCTCTCTTCTCAGGGTTGCCTCTTGGGCAGTAGCAGTGTTACCCAGGCCTGGCCAAAGAGTTTGCGGGGCCCAAGGTGGCAGATTGTGGTTGGCAGCACCGTGTGGCCGGGCAGCTCCTAGCCAGGGCACAAGGCCAAAGCAACCGCCTTGTTCGTCTGGTCCTAAGGCTGGGCCTGGTGATACCTGAGCTATGCTCAAATTTGCCCCAGACTGGCTCGAGCATTGCATAGTAATATAGCCCCAAGTGCCAGCTACTGTAGCAATTGGAGGTCAGCATGATTTGTTCACTATTGCCAATGCAGACACTGCAGTGATAAGAGGAAATCAGGCACATCCCTTTCCTGTGCTGCAGATCAAGACAAAAACAACATGAGTTAACTGTCTGTTATCTGCTGTGTAACACCTATTGTTGCCATTCAGATGGAGTAAAGCCTCCTTCATGTGATGTTCTCCTCTCTCCTTCCAAAATATTTTCACTTACTGCTTCAATTACCTCTCTCCTTTGGATAACTCCACGCCATCTTCTCTTATGAGTTACTGTGTTTCACAGGGGTTACACATGGAATATGATAGACTATGATGGGAAATAATGTGCGACTCATTTCTTTATTTCTGTGTGGCTAAATGATGCCTAAGCTGGTGCAGTGATGCAGAGCATAGATGCATGTCGTCTGACAAATGGGATAGGTTTGCTTTACTTTGATGCTAATCTGAGTATACCTGCCAGCTGGTACACATGCTGCCGATAGCAGCCTACTCATTAGCCAGGTTTAGGACTTGGCCATGTCTGGTGATGTAGTATGTGCACAAGTGCACTAGATGGACTCAAGTCCTAGAGTGGCTCTGTGTGCCATGAAAGGATATTGTCATGCTGTTTGTACAGAGAAGAATTTCCACCTGCCACGTTTTACTCACAGACTCATAGATTTTAAAGCCTGTAGTCTGTCATCTAATCTGGGCACCTGCATAACACAGACCATGTCACCTCTTCCGCCATCTCTGCTAATTCCCTCCTCAAGCCCACTTGTACACTGGCATGGCAGAAGGTAGGGCTGAATACACCATAGGGACAGGATACAGAGTGCACTTTTCAAAAGCATCTAAGAGATTTAGGAGCCTAAATCATATTTTCAGAAGTGAAAATTCAAACCTCCTATAATTATCAGTGAGATTTAGGACCACAATCTCAAAGATACTTAGTGCCTATAGATGCTCTTAAGCACCTAGTGGGATTTTCAATGTTTCCTGAACAGGTTAAGTGCCTAATTCTCATTAATTTTCAGCTACCTACTCTTCCCATACTCAGATGGCAATGGGATTCAGGACTCTAATCCTAATCCATTTCAGCCTTTTTGAAAATGTTGCCCACAGTATACATCCTACTCCAAACTGCAGTTGGTACACTTCATTACTTCACACAGTGACACAACTAGAAACTTTATACAAAGCCAAGAGAGAATGAAAAATGGTGGAGATCAGAGACATATATTTCTCTAACTGTACCCACTTACCTGCAGGAAGCTTTGATAAGCAATTTAAATAGAGTGGAATTATTTGGTGTGTGACTGGTTACAAGTCTCACATGTTGTTTGAGCTCACTGAACTTTTTGCAACAGGGACTTTTTAAATCAGAGAGTGATGAATAGTAAATAATGACTGTGCTCATAAATGTCCTAGTCTGCATGCAAGCATACATGTCTATACAAAGAACAGCCATGCCCCAAATAAGTGTCTGAAGAAAAACTCACAATTTAGATTTCCAGAAAGACTTTCACAAAGGCCCTCACCAAAAGCTTTTAAATAAAGTAAGCTGTAATGGCAAAAGAAGGAAGATAATAGAATCATAGAGTTGGAAGAGATCTCAGGAGGTCATCAAGTCCAGCCCCCTATCCAAAGCAGGACCCACCCCAACTAAATCAACAGCGCCAGGGCTTTGGCAAGGCGGGACTTAAACACCTCTAGGGATGGGGATTCTACCACCTCCCCTAGGTAACCCATTCCAGTGCTTCACCACCCTCCTAGGGAAATAGTTTTTCCTAATATCCAACTGAGACCCTCCCTCACTTCAACTTGAGACCATTGTTCCTCATTCTGATATCTGTCACTCCTGAGAACAGCCTCTCTCCATCCTCTTTGGAACTTCCCTTCAGGTAGTTAAAAGCTACTATCAAATCCCCCCTCACTCTTCTCTTCTCCAGACTAAACAAGCCCAAATCCCTTGGACTCTTGTAGGTCATGTGCTCCAGCCCCCTCATCATTTTCATTGCCCTCCAATGGACCCTCTCCAATGCATTCACCTTCTTTATGTAATGGGGCCCCCAGAATTGGATGCAATACTCCAAAAGTGGCCTCACCAGTGGCGAATAAAGGGGAATAATCACTTCTCTCTATCTGCTGGCAGTGCTCTTCCTAATGCAACCTAATATGCCATTAGCATTCTTGGCTACAAGGGCACGCTGTTGACTCATATGCACCGTCTCATCCACTATAATCCCCAGGTCCTTTTCTGCTGAACTGTTACTTAGCCAGTGGTCCCCAGCCTGTAACAATTCTTGGGCTTTTTCTGTCCCAAGTGCAGGACTCTGCATTTGTCCTTGTTGAACCTCATCAGATTTCTTTTAGTCCAATCCTCCTATTTGTCTAGATAATGCTGGACCCTATGCCTACCCTCCAATGTATCTATCTCTCCCCTTAGCTTAGTGTCATCTGCAAACTTGCTGATGGTGCAATCCACCCCCATATCCAAGTAATTAATAAAGATGTTGAACAAAACCAGCTCTAGAACCAGCCCTTGGGGCACTGTGCATGAAACCAACTGCCAAAACTCTCATGGATTGATAATTGGTTAATAGATAGAAAACAAAGGGTAAGAATAAATGGGTCAGTTTTCAGAATGAAGAGAGATAACTGATTGTGTCCCCAAGGGGTCCATACTGGGCAGCAGAAGAAATGTCAGTGCCAATGGAACTAGCTGAAACATGAGTCCACAGTATTACTATAGATCAGGTCTGGGCAATAATTTTTTTGCTGGGAGCCACTTTAGAAATTTTTGAAGTGGCCCCGGGCTGTACTGGAAGGGGCGGGACCTCAAAGTGGAAAGGGCGGGGCCAATAGTAGATATTTCCCTACTTCCCCTCCACCGACAATGATTGGTTGGGGATCAGGGTGCACGTGAAGTCTTTGCCCCTCCCTGAGGTTTCCCCTTGGAGGTGGGAGGAGACTTCACGTGCTCCTCTTTGTGCCCCCAGGCCAATCTGGGCTTGGGGGCAGGGAGCATGGGAAGTCTCCTCCCACCCTGCCAGGAGCTTCTAAGTGCCACATGCTCCTAACAGGGCAGCGGCAGGGTTGAGGAAACTTTGTGCACTACCCTAGTCCTCAGACCAATCAGGGCTTGGGGGTGCAGGAGCGTGCGAAGTCTCCTTTCACCCTGCCAGGTGCATGTGGCACTTCTAAGCACTGTGTGCTCCTGGCAGGCAGAGGGAACTTTGTGAGCTTCCCCCACCTCCAGGCCTTAATTGGCCTGGGGAGTGGGGAAGTGGCAGGGCCTGCAAGGGCCGGATCAACCCGATTGGTGGGCCAAATCCAGCCTGCGGAGGCCCTTTTGCCCACCCCTGCTATAGATGTTGCTCTCATGAAGCTGGAAGAACATTTTGAATTATTGTGAGAGCATATGAATAGAGCCCTGTGTGAATACAAAATTTGTACCCGCAGCCTCAAAAATGAGCTGTGGATATCTGCATTGACATCCATGGATGTGGCTATCCATGTCTATAAAGCAGATATCCATGAATTTGCAGGGTTCTAGATAAAAAACATGTATCTGCATTGATATGCATAAAAATGAGCTGTGGATATCCGTAGATGTGGCTACCTGTTGATATAAAGCGGATATGCGTGGATTTGCAAGATATCCTCTTTATATCCACAAAAGTGTTTAGATTCTTGTGTGATGTGAAAAACACTTCAAAACCTTTTCTAGCAAGTGAATTGGAAAAATTGCTCAGTAACCAGAAGCAGCTCTGATTGCAATCGGCAAGTACGACCTGGTGCATGTACTCCAGAGTCTTTCTAATGTTTTGCTGAAACCTGCGGATACCTATGAGACACTCTGATTCAGTGTCAGGATCTAACTGCAGAAAGAAGTTTCTCCAAGCTTAAGTTAATAAAAGCTTATTTGAGGTCTACCATGTCTCGGGCATGTTGGTAGAATGGGCTACATTGTCCATAGAGAGTAATATTTGCAAGACACTGGACTTTAAGGACATAATAGAAGAATTTGTCAATGGAACACTCCATTACTCATCATAGACAAAGGTAAGAAAAATGCTCATTATACTTTTATTCCCAGGTAGTTATCTACTGAAAGAGTAAAACACAATAGGCAATGTATTAATTTGTTGGTTTAGCTTCAAAGATATTTGCACTAATTACTGATTGTGGATTTCTACACCTCACTATTGGCATACTTTAATTAAATTGGTAATGGGTTATTATTAATGGAAAGTGACCTCTCTAATTCTCATATAGGGCTCGAAATTTCTTGTTATGGCACTGTGACTGCCATTGTGTTCTCTGGTCCCCATACATTATAGCAGAATTAATTGAATATATCTAGCAGTAAAGATAGGTTAAATCCTTCCAAAGTAATATCTCTCCAAGCTGATGAGCTTATAGAAGGTCTGAGTTTGGAAGACTGAGAATTTCAGGAGGTGTGTAATTTTAATTGTGGGTTTATGTCAGTATCATTTTGAAATTTGTGACGATCAGAACAAATTAATTCTCCAACCCCACAGGATGCATTGCGATACAGCTGCAGCTGGCATGCTGAGCAATGCTGCATGTCTGACAGAAGCCATCACTGTTATCAATGTTAATGAGGGAGAAGGCACAGACAGCTGATCTAAACTAGAATGTGTTCACGATGCATACAGCTGATGGCAATGCAGACAGCCAGTCAAGGGGTGGTTTTAGCCATAGATTAGATCCTCATAGTGGCCTCTCCAGCTTTTTCTTTCTTTCTTTCTTTCTTTCTTTCTTTCTTTCTTTCTTTCTTTCTTTCTTTCTTTCTTTCTTTCTTTCTTTCTTTCTTTCTTTCTTTCTTTCTTTCTTTCTTTCTTTCTTTCTTTCTTTCTTTCTTTCTTTCTTTCTTACAAAAAGAAAGAAAGAGTCTCAGCTGGTGAAATTATAAACAAAAGACAGTTCTATCATAGACAACAGTAGAGAGGGCTTTACTAGGAGGCATGATAAGAAAGGCTATGCCGGTGAGCATAAGCCACAGTACCATGAATCAATCCAGAGCACAGGATCTTATACTTAGTACTGTCTTATAATATTGGCCTTTCTGGTAATTTAAAGGACTAAAGGGCTGAACCTGCTCCTAACTCAGGCTATTATACCTCACTACAGAAGCAGACAGCAGCTATAAATAGGCTCCGGAGAGGATTTCCCCAGCCTAAGAGCATAAGCAGACTTTGCTGCCCGGTCTGCACTTGCAAGTAGTATTGAGGAATGAATGGTGTTAGGGAAGGAATGGGAACATCTGTAAGTAATGGTGTGACAGGGATTCTGGGCTGCAGTTCAACCCATTGACAGCAGTGGGAAGGGAGTTATAAGTTAGAGCTGAAGTCCAGATGGCATAAATCCCCTTTGTCCCTCCTCCCTCTGCTCTTCACCTTCTGTGCTGCATCTCTCAGGAGACTAGCAACAGAATTTGGCCCTTTAGCACATTCTGTGAGGAGCTTTAAACAGGGGATATGTCATAATGCTAGTCATCTTGATAGTTTAAACCATGTGACTTTGTATCACTAATGTTTATTAGAATAATTGAGGCTTATATTTGATGGTCTAATAGCATGGTATTCTAATAGCATGGGGCATTTTGAAAGAAAATTGAAATGCATCGAGATCATGAATCACCTGATACATATGACCAGAGAAACCTGGTAATTTAAGTAAACTTCACTTCAACCAACTTCTTCCTATTGTGTAGTGCAAGAATTTAGGAACTCTTGGTTTGGTAAATGCCAGACCAATTTTGAAACTAGGGAGTGAACAGTGCTGTTAAACAAAATAAGAACTCAACTCACTATGACCAAAGCCTAAATCAAACTTTCTTTGAGGGTCATTAAAGTTTGGGATTGGGCTTTTTTGCATGGTTTTTGCACTTCTTGGCCCTGTGTAGTATAAGGTAGGAAGAGGTTCCCATACGCAATATGGATATAGAATCAATAGTTGTCCATATAACCATAGCTGTGATATAACTACTGTGCACTCATAGCTATATAATTCTAGAGTAGACCAGTAGCATAGTGAATGCCATTAAAACTCATTGTGAAGTGTTTGCTACACTTTTTAATAGACATTGCTTGTATTCTTACATAAAAATAATAATAACACAATTTCCCCGTTCACATTTGCCACCCCATCAAGATCAACATATTAAACCTTTCCTTCCAAAGAGCCTGTTCTATGGAGAAAAATGGTAAATATTGACCTCACATTTTTCATTTGTTTGGCCTGTTCTTCATGTCACGATGCTGCTTTTACACAAGCATGACTCCACTGAAATCAATGGAATTACATCAGCACAGCATCTGTGTCGAGCAGAAAAAGCAGGTTCATGGTGTTCCTAAGTCGACACTTGAAAGCATTTCATCTTCCTTTTCAATTAGACATAAGGTATCCTTAGAAGGGAACCAAGTGGTAAAATGCAGATATGAGGGCATAGTGTGGGGGACAAGCTGAGAAACAGTTTACAGGCAGTTCAAGATTTCTTTCTTCTAGCACTCAGGGTCTATGGAAGTCTTCCTTTGCTCTCACTATTTTCTAAATCATATAATAATCCCCATAGTATACATTCAATTGAATGCTTTATGGACTGTACAAATCAGTAACTCATTATAGTACCACCAGATGGCAGCAGAATATAAACCAATGTCTTAGATTGGAAATGCTAATTTTAGAGTCTCAATCCAAAAAATGAATAATCTATAACTATCTCTTGATTAATTTGTGTGCTGCAGTTTTCCATGTCAGAGGGCTGGGGGGTAGGGTGGGCTATGCTTCTCTGAATACAGCCATTGTTCAATTAATACCCATATTCATAAGATTTTGAGGTTGCTTGCTGTGAACTCATCAAGGAAAAGTTCCTCCTGTTTTTGTTTCAGCTGCTCTATCTCAGACAGATTAGACTAAATTCCAACTGTTTCTTAACCTATGCCTAGTTAGCACCACATAAAAGCCAACTTCAAAACATCAGAATACACAAAATGACAATCAGAAATGAAACATTTCAAATCTTTGATTGGAATTGCCTGTTTTATTGTGGTCCTGTAGCATCTCTCAGCCTGTTTGCATGGTGTGATGTTGCCCAGACTGCATATTTTCCTGCTCCTTGATCAGATGGCAGAAACTTATATTGACAAGAATTGGCTGTATACCAGTGCAAACATATTTGAATTAATATTTGAAGCATTAATTTTATGTGAGCATTCTTGGAAACATGTGTTTGCTTATGAAAACATGCATGGAACATGACTGAAAAACCTCATCTCGATTTGATTGCATGGACATGAATGAGTTTTTGCAGAATTCATCCAGCTCCTGACTGTGTGTGAAGGATAATATATCTATATCCATGTGTAGACACTTTATATTTTGTAGACCTCATTCCAGAAGAAATTCCTTTTTGAAGGAAGAAATAAAAGTCAATTATCCATTATGATCAAAAGATTTGAATAATCTTGGGGAGAAGCGATGTCTACTTTTGAAGCAATGTTTGAGGAGTGCTACTTAGCTTCATAGATTAAAGACCAGTCCATTCTAACTCCATTTAGAAAGCTCCATGTTCTTTGTAGTGATGAAACACCTTCTTTTGTAATGACTTATAGTAGTACTATAAATTACTACCGTTGTGTTTAAAAAAATGAAAAACCCCTATGGAAACATAGAAAGATAAACAAGTATAACTGGTGATAAAAATACCTTGAGCACAGACCTGCTATGAAACCCTCTAAAAACAATAATTCAGTTGTTGGTGTTTTATTTGGTTAAGTGTTGTATCTCTGTATCACAATGGTAACATACTTATATGGGATATGAAAGTCCCCTCACATTCAAAACTAGGCATGTTTCACATTAAAGAAAAGAACTATGTTAAAAGAATGTTAGGTTGCAGTCAGGCACTCAGAAGTTAGGAAATGCCAGAATTAAGTTTGCCTGTGTAAACTTAATTTGGCCTCCTTATACACATACATTATGATACAGTCTTTAATGACATGTTCACATGTTATTTTTTCCACAGCCCCCCTGCATTTTTCGGGAAATGGGTAGAGTTATTCAGTAATTCTTTTTATTTAACACATTTAATTTGTGACCCTAGGCTTTATAAAGCACAGGAGTCAGCACTGCTCTGAATACAAAATTATCCATTTCCTTATGGGTCACTATAGTAATTAAAAGCATCACAGATATTAGTTTATCTTTACAACATGCCATACATTTAGGTACATATAGGAACCTCATTTACAGTGGGACAGACCAGACATAGAGGGATTAACGCCAAGTTGTCAAATGTCTACAAATATTCTGTGCCCAATTTGAGGTTTTGATTTTGAAGTGTGCTGTAGCCTTTTTACAGCACTTTGTATGTACAAAACAAGTGCTGATCAATGTCAGTTGCAGTTATAAGCATTCAACACTTCTGCAAATCTGGCTCGATGTATCTCAGGTTGGGCATGCAGAAAATGATGAACATAAGAATTGCCATACTGGGTTAGCTAAATGGTCAAACTAGCCAGTAATCTATCACTGACAATGGTAAGTGCCAGATGCTTCAGAGGAAATGAACAGGACAATTCTGAGTGATCCATTCCCCATCATTCAACCTTGGCTTCTGGCAGTCAAAGACCTGGGGAAACCCAGAGCACAGGGTTACATCCATGACCACCTTGACTAATGCCATTAATGGACCTATCCTGCATGAATTTATCTATTCTTTTTTGAACCACATTATAGTTTTTATCTTCACTACATACCATGGTAACAAGTTACTGTGAATTATGTGAACAAGTATTTTCTTACATTTGTTTTAAAACTGTTGTCTATTAATTTCATCAGGTGACGCCTAATTCTTGTGGTATGTAAAATGGTAAATAACATGATTTCACACACTTCTGTCATATTCCTTTTTAGTTATTTCTATTCCAAGATTAAATATTCCAATCTTTTTAATTTCTCCTTATATGGAGGCTTTTCTGTACCCCTAAGTTTTGTCGCTATTTTCTGCATTTTTTCCAGTTCTTCTATATCTTTTTTTTTAGATGGGGTAATCAGTGCCTGAAGTATTCAATGTGTGGGTGTACCATGGGATTATACTGTGATGTTATAATTTCTGTTTTACTATCTATTCCTTTTCTAATGGTTCCTACTACCATCCTCTTAGCTTTTTGACTGTTGCTGCACACTGAGATGTTTTCAGAAACTATACATAATTACTCTAATTTCTCTATCTTGTGTGGCCACTACAGCTAACTTAGACATCACCATTTTGTATGTGTAATTGGGCTTATTTTTTCCAGTGTGCATTACTTTTCACATATCAACACTAGATTTATTTGCCATTTTGTTGCCCAGTCGCTCAATTTAGGGAGATATCCTTTGTAATTCTTAGTAGTCAGCTTTGGATTTAGCTGTTTTGAGTCATTTTGTATCATCTGCAAATCCCACCAACTCAATGTTCGTTCCCTTTTCCAGTTCATTTATGAATATATTGAATAGTAGAGGTCCCAGGATAGATCCTTGTGAAAACCCAACTGTTTACATCTTTCCATTGTGAAACCTGACCTTTAATTCCTACCCTTTGTTTCCTATTTTTAATCAGTTACTGATCCATGATAAGACCTTCCCTCTTATACAATGACCACTTACTTTACTTAAGAGCCTTTGGTGAGGGACCTATTGAAGGCTTTCTGAAAGCACAAGTACACTGTATCCATGTGATCATATTTGCCTGTATGCTTTTCTGACTTCCTCAAAGAATACTAATAGATTGAAGAGGTATTATTTCTTTTAAAAGAGCCATGTTGACTCTTTCCCAACATATTTTATTTGTCTTTGTGTCTAATAATATTGTTCTTTAGTACAGTTTCAATCAACTTGTCTAATACTGACATTAGGTGTATCAGCTTGTAATTGCCGGGATCACTGCTGGAGTCTGTTGGAAAAAAAACTTGTTACATTAGCTACCCTCCAATTGTCCAATACATAAGCTGATTTAATTGATAGTTTTATACCTACAGTTTGTATTTCTGCAATTTCATATTTCATAGTTCCTTGAGAATTCTTGACTAAATACAATCCAGTCCTGGAACAAACAATTAGTTGTCCGAACTTTGAAAATGTTGGATCAAGTGACTTGTCCAGCATCTTACAGAAACTGTGTGGCAGAGGCAGGAATAGACTGCAGCTCTCCAGATTAGCTTTCAGCTTCCCTAACCAGGAAATCATCTTTCATTTTCCCGCAGTCCCCTACTTCACTCATGACACATCTTCCAACTTCTGCAACAAAGGAGGAAGGGATCCTGCAGATAACAGTCTCCTTCATTAAAACCTCCAGTTAGTTTCCAGAGCATTATCCATTCTGGGCACTGAATGAGGCAGGGTTTCTGTGGAAAAAATAGTTGTGATCATGTAGTTAAAGACTATATCATAAAGTAGGGCTCTACCAAGTTCAGAATCCATTTTGGTCAATTTCATAGTCAGAGGCTTTAAAAATTGTCAATTTCACTGTTTCTGATATTTGCATCTGAAATATCACAGTGTTTTAACCATGGGTATCCTGACACAAAAAAAGGTATGGTGGACAGGGGAGGGTATTGCAAGGCTATGGTAAGGGGGAGTCATGATATTGCCACCCTTACTTGTGTGCTGTTGCTGATGAAGATGCTGCCTTCAGAGCTGAGCAGCGGGCAGCACAGATACGAGGGTCTTATGGTAATCGGGGAATCTTCTCTGTTTTGGGGGCAGATCTGGCCTAGTGGGTGGGCAGCTGCCTAGGGCCACACTGCCTGGGGTGCTGTGGTCCCCCATAGCCAGCCCAAGACTTTTTATTTCCCAAGCACTGGGCCTGGAGCAGTTTCCTGTATAGCAACCCTAGCCCTGCTGCTCAGAGGGGGACGGGAAGCTGGGCAAGGATGTGGAACTTCCTGTAGTTAGGGAAGGTCCCAGAAGTGGATCTGAGGCAGCCCATGCAGGAGAAGAGGAAGTCCTGTCCTATTCTGCCCTGTGAGGAGAAGCAGCTGGAGTGCAGTGCATGGTATATCCCTGACCACCTCCTGTAGATTTCATGAGGGAGACCAGCTTTCATGATCCGTGATGCATTTTTCATGGCTGTGAATTTGGTAGAGCCCTAATCATCCCTAATCAAGGGACCTGGACTAAGAATCAGGAACACTGAAAACACGGGAGAGAATGGCTCCTGCCCTTAGTCCCTGCACCCAGCATCAAAGTGGTTTCTGACTCCTGTGAAGAGCACTGATAAGAAGAGTCCTGCTCAGCTCATTCAACCCCGGGATGCTGCATCCTTGGTTAATCTGTGGGGATGGTGTATGCACCATCTGGTTAGCATGTAGCAGGTGTGAGTGAATGGAATGTGCCCACTACAGACAGAATCTTCAGAGAATTTAGCTGTCAAATTCTAACAAGTCTCTACTGAGCAAGTGAGAAGGGAGATTTTTGTTGGAGGTTTAGACCAAACGTAAGTGAATTTTCAGTGGGAGGGCAAAAGCACATTCCTGACACCAGGCTGTCCTTCCCTCCCAGATTTCAAGCCCAGGTTCCAAAAAAGGTGGAGGCACTAGAGTTGGCTCAATGAAGCAAGCATTAGAATAGCTTTTTATGTGGGCAAAACAATGTATTTTCCTCCAGTCCCGTTCTTGGAAATGACAGAAGCATTTCAGCTAAAACTTAAAACAATAACCACAATGCGAGGCAGATACCCAGCACAATACTTTCAGGCCAAATGTTTGAAATGTGGCAAAGTTACAAACAACTGAAAACAGAGTCTTACAGTGGCAATTGTTGAGCAACCCTAATTATAGGCAGTGCTATCAGCTCCACCTGTAATAAAATCATATTGATGATTGCTCAAGATCACCCTGTTTGGAGATCCCTGCAACATTTGTAGACAGCACCAGTGTGAAGCACAGAATCCAGGCTGATTTCCCCCCTCCCCCTCCTGTATGTTATACTTGAGGCTGCTGTGGAAGGTCACCTGGAAAGCTTGAGACTCTCTCTCTCTCTCTCTCTTTCTGTACATATATAATATACAGTCTTGTTGTAGATATATCTTAGGATATATGGACAGACCTAGACTTTCCCATGTCAGCCTCAAATATAGCATACAGGGGGAAAAGTTCATTAAAAGGCACCCAGCAGACAAGAGAAGAAATTATGGATATCTGGGTGAGTTGGTGTGGTAATTCTAAAACCGTTTTATGGAGTAGCCGGAAGGAGGGCCAAGCAAACATTAATTGGATAGATGGAGAGATGTAACAAAAAGGGTTTAAATAGGAGTAATTCATATGCTTACTGGCTTTCTGCGTCATAGCCCACATAGCATTGGGAAGGATTTTCAGAAGCATTCAACATTAGCCTAACTCTGCTGTTATGGAAGTTAATAGTAAAACTCATAAACCAGGCAGTATGCATCACAGCGGTGTAGCTTTGGGCTGCCGCTAAAGGTTGCTGGTTGTGTCAGAAGGGGAATATAGAACAGGTATTGGATTAGGGAGTCTGGGAAACAAAACTGTCACAGCAAGGTACAGTATTTTGCCTTTTTGTTGCCACTATGAAAAATTCATCCCTTTTTCATGTGAATCCTGGAAATGCTATGGGCTGAGAGAAGTGTGGCCTTGACTATAAGGATGGGCAGCCCAGCTCTTCTGAGCATTCTGATTTGAGCTCTTGTTTAATCTTCAGTAAAATGTAATTTTTTAAAGGAAGAGATCACATAAAGCATATAATAAATCACAGCCCCTGCCAGTTTCAGAATATGGTGATGTGAAAATTCTTCAAGAATATAACATGTGGAACTCAAATCAACCAGTAAATACAGAGTAAGTGTTTCATATTCCCCACAATGGTCCATGTAGGTTACGACTTCTGCCAAATCATGGTGGTGTTACTTTAACTCAAGAGGGGTGTGTATAGGTGTTGAAGACCTTGGGGTCATACCTTGTTGTGGTATGGATCATTATTAATTCCCTCGACAATCTAATTTAAAAAATGAAGGCCCCTCAATAAATTAACACTGTTTTCCACAATGATAAGTTAACTCAGCGTTTGTAAACACAGCAATGATTGGATAAGAGAGTATATCTATTACAGCTGTAAAAAATATTTTTTTTAGACTAAATATTCATTTGGTTTATAAGAGCAAATAAATAGAGTCTGAGCATGTTAAGGAGCTAGCTGCACTCGAGAGAGAGAAAGAGACTGAGAAAAAATCATATCCTGTCAAGATAAATGATTGAACTGTTCAATGAACTCTTTGACTGGCATTGGTTCCAGTCATGCCAGCTGAAGCACAATTCCTCTTTGTATGTGTGGTCTTGTTTTCACCTTGCCTGTGGGGTGAAAGAGGTTTGATGTGACCTTCTTGAAAACTGAAGCATGAGTCTAACCCCTATTTATATCCTGTCATAATAGAGAGCTGGCAAACATAGATGGTTTTAATGGCTGCTATAGCTATGCTGTTTTTCTCTGTATTTTTGTCAAATAGTTAGCAGTCATATTCTAATAGCAGTCTAGTGTATCATGTTTACAGATGATGCCATCTGAATGTGGTACAGTTTAGGTTGACTATTGTTTGATATAAATAAAAACATAGAAACACAAGGCCATTTGGAAGTATTTAGGTTCTGCATCAGTGATAAGATGTGAACTAAAGCAATCATTTGAATATATATATCATTTTAAATTACAATATATTTATTTCAGTAGATATATCTCTGACTTGAAGAGAGACTTGAAGGCTGATGTGCAGTACTTGATGTCTGATTTATTTTTAGGCATTCAGTAAATATTTTCAAAATTGATTTTTTTATAGCTTTGGCTGTTTGTACTGAGTTGCTACTCATTTATTCTCTGTAACAATAAAACTATTGTCCAATCCCTGCCTTTTAGGGACAGATTTTTTTATTACTTACAATTTCTTCTTTTCTCTCTGACTAATCTATCACTTTTTGAGATAAGGTATCCTTCTATTATTGGAGCAGCAAAGCAAGCCAACTGCCCTGGAGATACCAGCCAATAGTCTGACACTATGATTCAGAGAGAGTCTGAGAATCCATAAATTCAGTGAGGGGGCACAGGTGCTCACCTTGTAGGAAAAGATCCTTTAGGAGAATCTATCAAGAAGTTTCACTTCTTGGAGTTGACAGAAGAGAACTGAAATTTGCACTTTTGGTTTTTCAGTTTGACATTGCAAATCCACTAGTATGTAGAATTGGGCCATTGGGAGACAGAATCCCATGTACGTGTTCAGCAGGTGACAATTATTTATCACCTTAATACAATGACTTTCAGATACCCTGCACTTAGCCAAGAAGACAAGATAGACCTTGTGTATAAGTATGGAAGACTGAGTTAACTCTAGAAAGAAAAATACCTCAGCATTTTGTGGGATCTTTCATCCTTATCTCTGGGGAACTAGATTATAAATAGAATCACAACATATGGACCATACTCTTTTACTGCACTCAGAGGAAACCAGTTGAAAATCAAATAGGGCTAAGTATAGTTAGGTTTATAAGCATTTGGTAGCATATCTGCAAATGTAATTGAATAGGCATGTCCTATTCAATCAATATATTTATATACCTAAATCAGGCCAGATTCAGTGGTAGCTGGTTGAAAGTGCAGTTAAAACTCTGCATTGGGTACAAGGAGCATCACACCTTCAAATTTGAGGCTTCTGGAGAAGCCACTGGATTCAGGGCTCTGGTGCCAAGATTCTCAAAAGTATTTTGATACCACACTCCCATGGGCACTAAATTTTTTTGAGCATATGGGCGATGGTTGCTACAAAGAATAGAATTCATTGTGATTTGTGCCCTCACCCACGTTTTGTGGCTAGAGACTATAAACTAACAGATTTATTGGAGCATAAGCTTTTGAGGGCAAAGACCCTCTTCGTCGGATGCATGTAGTGGAAATTCCAGAGGCAGGTATAAATATATAGGCACATGAAAAGAAAGGAGTACCAATCAAGAGGCAGGCCAGAGATAACGAGGTCAATTCAGTCTGGGAGGATGTGGCCCACTTCTTGCAGCTGATGTGGTGGTGTGAACACCAAGAGAGGAGAAACTGCTTTTGTAGTTGGCTAGCTATTCACAGTCTTTGTTTAATCCTAAATGGATAGTGTCAAATTTGTAGATAAATTGTAGCTCTGCAGTTTCTCTTTGAAGTCTGTTTTTGAAGTTTTTTTGTTGCAGGATGGCTACTTTTAAATCTGCTACTGTGTGTCCAGGGAGATTGAAGTGTTCTCCTACAGGATTTTGTATGTTACCATTCCTGATATCTGATTTGCGTCAGTTTATTCTTTTATGTAGGGACTGTCCAGTTTGGCCGAGGTATATGGCAGAGGGGCATAGCTTCTACATGATGGCGTATCTTACATTGGTAGATGTGCAGGTGAATGAACCCGTGATGGTGTGGCAGATCTTGTTAGGTCCTGTGATGATGTCGCTGATGTTGATATGTGGGCAGAGTTGGCACCAAGGTTTGTTGCAGGGATTGGTTCCTGAGTTAGAGTTACTGTGGGGTGGTGTATAGTTGCTGGTGAGAATTTGCTTCAGGTTGGTGGGTTGTCTGTGGGTGAGGACTGGCCTGCCTCCCAAGGTGTGTGAGAGTGAGGGATCATTGTCCAGAATGGGTTGTAGATCATTGACGATGCATTGGAGAGGTTTTAGCAGGTGACTGTAGGTGATAGCCAGTGGTGTTCTGTTATTTTCTTTGTTGGGTCTGTCTTGTAGCAGGAGGCTTCTGGGTACACGTCTGGCTCTGTCAATCTGTTTCCTCAGTTCCTCAGGTGGGTATTGTAGTTTCAGGAATGCTTGGTGAAGATCTTGTAGGTGTTTGTCTCTCTCTGAAAGGTTGGAGCAAATGTGGTTGTACCTTAGTGCTTGGCTATAGACAATGGATCATGTGGTGTGTCCAGGATGGAAGCTGGAGGTATGTAGGTAAGCATAATGGTCAGTAGGTTTTTGGTATAGGGTGATGTTTATGTGACAATCACTTATTTGCACTGTAGTGTCCAGGAAGTGGATCTGTTGTGCAGACTGGTCCAGGCTGAGGTTGATGGTGGGGTGGAAACTGTTGAAATCACAGTGGAATTCCCTGCCTGGGGATTCTGCATCCCACTGCCTTCTGTGAAGCAGATCTCTCAGATGGACTGAAAAATTGGAAAGCGGGCATATTGGTAATATAGTTAATGGTATCACATGCCTTGATGAGCCAAAACTCCACATTGGCACTAGGCCATGCCTGCTACTTCCTCTGCACTCTGAAGCAGCAGCCAAGGCCCTGCTGCCTGCCAGCTACTTCAGGTTTTAGCAGAAGATTTCTCTTAAACTCTGGTGTTAGACCAGCTTTGTGTGCCGAGCAAAGTCTTTTTACTCGGATTTTCCTCTGTGGTGCAGGATTTGTCCTCCTATTGAGATCAGCATCAACAGACAGGAGTTAATGCTTCCTGGCTGCCTGTCTCCAAAATGAGCCCATGAACTTAGAACACTGATTTCAATAATTGTTTTCACGCCAGCATATTTCCATTGTGGCCTCCATTATAGTCATGTAATGTTTCTTCTGTCCACTCTTTCATGGCTTTCTTTGCCATGACAGCGCAGTCAGATTCCTTCATTCACATCTGCCAATGTGAGCACTGAATAGAATAAGCCTGTGCAATGACAATTTCAAAAGCGGGGGAAACGGAGCCGCCTCCAAAAATAATTTCCAATTAATGGGTGGGATTTTATTAGAGAACTAGAATCAATTAGGCCCAAACTTAGAGGTTTACAATGATATAGAGTAAAGTGCCTAGAAATCACCCTCTTTTATTTTATTAAGTCTTTTACAGAAATAGATAATGTCTAAGTTTCTTTATTTGGCTACATAAAATTTGCCAGGACAAAAAGTGCTGCCAAGTTCCTCAAGACAAGCTATGTTGGGTACTTGCCCTATGCCACCGTAAAGAAAAAAAAATCAGGGTGGTTGAAAAGGAGCTGGTGCAGCACATGGTGCTTTCCCACTCCTCACAAATGATGGCTGTTGTGCTCGTTAACCTTTCCCGAGACTCAGTCAGTTCACGCTGTGCAGCAGTAGAAATTTGAATGAAATGAAAGGCTGGCAGGATCCATAGAAACTCCATATTGCCTTCATTCCCCAACACACGCAAATCCTATCTTCTTTGTGGAAGACCCACTGCTTCTCATCAAATGCTTAATAAGTCGATCCATGAGGCAGTGACAGCTCAGATTCCAAAACATAAGGGGCCAAATTCATTGCTGATATAGTGCTCCTGACTTCAGTGGATTTACACCTCAGATGAATTTGACTAATATATGCAGGTCTGGTTTTTTTAGAGAGACAGTCTAACAATATTATTTTAAGGACTAGCCTTCATGCCGGCATTGTAAGGAAATTGCACTAATTTAAACCGGTGGTGACAGTCTTGAACCTACTTCTACAATGAAATTTGTCAAACTTATTTTATTCTGTGATTATGGTCCTGATGGAAGGAGGATAGTCTCTTCTTTGTACTCAAGAATGTACATAATGGATTGCAAAAGCCTGATCCAAAGGCCCATTGAAATCAATAGAAAGATAACCATGGACTACAACTGGCTTCAAATTAGGCCTTAATTTTCTAACATGAATCCTGGCTGCCTTAGATATTAATGATCTGTATCTCAAATAAGCTGAAGCGGGGAGAGTTACATCTTTAAAATACATAGCAATCAGTTGAATGTGACAAGTTAATATCTGACAATGCAGAAGAACTCTACAGTGAACAACCTACATGAAGCCTAAGCTCTAGTATTGTAACCCCCTTGGCCAAATAGAAAATTTAGTTAGGAAAAATCCAGATAAAATCCTTTTCTTTGGTACCATAAAAAGAAGAAATAAATGGCATGGTAGCTTAAGATTTAATACAATTTTTTTCAGTACCCAAGCATACATTAAATTGATTAAGTATGTATATGCATTTGTTTATACTTCCATGAATATTCCCCCCCCCCCCACACACAGTCTCTTGAGCCCCTAAAAATATACTAATGTTTCTGCTCTTCAGATCTCAATACACGGTCAATTCAGAAGTGGATTCTTTTCTTCTTCTTCCACCTTTCTGGGTCATGGAATATTCCCTGAGTTATTCTGTTTCCAAATTCTGGAGGATACTGCCAGTTCTGAATGCTTTGTGCTCATTGAGCAAAACACTCTTTCGGAGACAGTGGCTATATAGTCAGCAGTCTATGGGTTTAATAAACTCTTATCCCTAATGCCACTACTAACTGGTGGATCCCTGTAGGTTTGCCATGCAATGAATGAGGAACTGGTGGACAAATTCTTATTATAGTATTGAGAAGTTTGAAATCTACAGCAAAAGCGACCGACAACAACAGTTCTGATAACCCATTTTATTATGATCAGAGATGGCATGGAAGATGCTAGAATAAGAAACAGTTTAGAACTCAGAAGTCTACTTCAGGGATGGAACCATTTAATTTCAGTGTAAATTATTTTTAACCTACCCCTGTGGCATCTATGCAGTATTATAATGGGGGTGATCTACACAGCATTCCAAACTTGAAATAAGATACACAATATGCACTATGCAAATTGTGTATCTTATTTTGATTGTGTTTCAAAATAACTAATTTCAAAATTTGGCATGTCTACATAGTACCAAATTTCAAAATAACATGCTATTTTGAGACATCCCTTAACCCTCGTGGAATGAGGGTTATGGGGATGTCGAAATAGTGCGCCCATTATTCTGAAAAATATTTCAAAATAATGGGCGTGTTTCCGAGATGCAGGGTAGCTATTTCGGGATACCAGCGGTATCCCAAAATAGTCCCACTGTCTAGTCATACCCTTAGAGACTGACAGCCAGAATGCTTACTTAAATACATGAACATCACTGGTTCAGTTTTGGTTTGTAGTATTGTTAAAGCCATGTTGATCCCAGAATAGTATTCAAAATGTGGGAGGTAATATCTCTTTTGGACTGACCCTCTTCTATTGGTGAAAGAAACAAGCTTCATCAGGTCTGAAGAAGAGCTCTGTGTAGCTTCAAAGCTTGACCCTTTCACCAACAGAAACTGGTCCAGAAAAGGGTATTATCTCTTTACCCAACAATCCACTTTCTCTCTCTGGTTTAATTTCAACATCCAAGATGAGGGAAATACATATCGTATCCGTGTTTACAAAGGCAAAAAATATATAGAGAAAAATACGTGGGCTTAATTCAAACAGACTCAACATCAGTATATTGGCTTCAGTTTTACTCCTGAATTACTCTCAGGCTAAGTGTGTCTGATTTCAATATCAACTAGTGTAGTTATTATTTTTAAAATAATGTATATTTTGGATAAAAATGTATGGTGCAAATTGTTAAAGAATGAAATTGTCTCAAATATATGTTATGCACACTATCTGTTGTTTAAATACTTATCCACATATGTGACATACATTACACACAAAATTAAGTTACTATAAGAAGGATGAAACATGGAGGAAAAGTCTAATATTGTATCATATCAGGATTCCTGAACATTGGCAAAGCTTGTTTGGTAAGTGGCATTTGTATAAATAATGTTCTAGAAACTAGCATTGTGTCTAGGTTTTATTAGACAGAAAAACTGGAAGTATAGCAGTCTTCAAATAAGTTTGACCTGGTTCAACTTTGAAATGTTAAATATATTCTTCATATAAAATGATCAACGTAATTAGAATCTAATTTAGTATATAATCTAATTTAAAAACAAAAATAGATATAATTTATGGTCATTTGAATATCGGCTTAGTTGGGGGAACTACTTGTTGTTTGCATTGCCAAATTCATTGTGCTAGGTTCATTGAAATGGATATGTGCAATGGATTTCTTAAGTATTTTGGCCTTTGATAATTTAGGCCAAAATTCTGCCCTCATTTACAATCATTCAACCCACTGAATTTGCCATAGTTGCATGGAACCAAGTGAATGCAAAATTGATCCTTTATGATCTTGTCTTAAACCGGAAATCAATATATTCAGCACATTTGTATTTAGGAATTCCTCCTGATGAATTATTAGTACTGAGTCGTACTGTTATTTGCACAAAAGGGAACCGAGAATGATTTGGCATTTATGAAACTGGCTTATACCTATAAACCAAGCAAGATTAAACAGTACACGTGTCAGTAAGATCTTTGAGTAAGAATATTTACCTGTCTGGGGAGGAAAACCTCATTTACAAAGACAAACATCAGGCAGACAAATGTCATTCCTTACCACATAATCATTTTTGTTAATTAAATGTCTTACAATCCAATCTAACATCTACTGAATTCCAATGGCAAATCTTTCATTGACTTTAGTGGGACCAGGGTTGGGGCCCAAAGTCTATTACAGATTTCAGCTCTTTAAACGGGGACTCTCTGGTGCCGTACCTTGGCTGCTCTAGGACCAAAGAGTCCCAGTGGAGGGTTGGTGGCTATAGGCCCTGTGGACTGCTGGCAGCAGGCCGCCCCAGTATGGCCATGAGCCTGGTACATGACAGCAGTGCTGCCCCACAGGACTGGGAGCCTTGTTGCGTTAGCGGGGTTGCCTGGTGGGACCGGCAAGCTTGGTAGGAATGGCAGGAGGGTGGAGGCGGTGGCAGTGGGGGAGCTGACTGGGAGGCCGATGGCTGGGTTAGGGCTGAGAGGGCTGGTAGCAGGGAGGCCAGAAATGATCTCTTCTGATCCAGCAAAATCCCTCATCCAGGACTAGTCAGGTCCTGAGGGTGCTGGACCAGGGAGGTCCAACCTGTAGAATGAAACTAATAATGAATTATGCTGAAAGTAAGTTTCCTGTTTGCATTGCTCAACATTCAGCATACTGTGTATGAAGTTTCCGTAGACAAGTTTTATGTTATTGCCTTCTAAAATATGAATACTCAGATGAACTTGCCACTGCTTTTCTATTGTTCTCTTATTTCACTATTCATTTAATATAAACCATCCTAAAATCCCAAACAAATATACCATCTACATGTGTTGTTAGTCTTTAAGGTGCTACTAGACGATTTGTTGTTTTTTAAATATAAAGCACTACATTAAGAATGTTAATTAGAAAACTAAAATCAGGAACTATTGAAGTTAAGGTTGCCCCACCAACCGTACTCTGTGCGGTGTTTTGATAGGGTGGACAGAGCCCCATCATCCACTGGAGGCCGTTCAGCACCCTGGCCAGCAGCAGGGACAGTGGAGAGGGCCTCCAAGCAGGGCAGAAGGGCAGCCGGCCATGCAGCCAAACAGGGTTCGGTAGCCTGGTATATAAGGAGCTGCTGAGTGAAGGTCAGTTAGTTCCTTCCTGGAGCTCAACCTGGCCAGGACTCTGGGCTGGCTGGGAGCATTAGCACCTGGACCAGCTCTGAGTGAGAGCTGGACCTTTTCAGTGAACCAAGGCTAGATCCTACAATAGGAGGCTATTCTGTGGCGGCATGGAAGAACCTCGGGCAACGGGGGGGAACCCTGGACCTCGACCACCAATTGGACTGTATCTCACCTCGAGTGGGTGAGGTCATTGTTGTGAGCCCCCTAGTAGCCGCTAAGGGGCGCTCGTGGACAGGACTGAACCTGTTACAGGTGTATGTACTATCTTATTGTGTAAATGCATGATCATGTCCTGCTTTTGCTACAGAACGGAGGAGGATGTGATATATTGCTAGCAAGGTGGTGCTTCTGTGGCTCTCTCCATTATTTTTCTCTAAATTCTATTTGTAACTTCCCTGGTGTAAACCCTAATTTACAACGGTGTCTTGGAGAATGTATCTGGGCCACCAGAGATCAAGATTGGTAGTGGATAATGAACAGGGCATTTAAAAATTTACCTTTTTTTAATATCTTTCCTTAAGACCTGACACCTCTGTCTTCTAAGTGCAGCTTGAACCTGATGCAGTTTTCACTGAAGCTCAAGATGCATAAAACCTGTACCACTTAAGTCTGAATTGGTTAGGCTTTGATTTTTTCAACTCTGTTGCAGTAGTGCTGGGAGACTGCAATCAGGGATCGGGGCCCCATTGTGCTAGGTGCTGTACATACAAAAAGATTGGTCCCTGCCCCAAAATGCCTACTACCTAAGGCATAGAGGAGAGACAGCAACAAATGAGACTGACAAGCAGATGGGCAGAGGATCGGTATTGAAACTCAGATTATAATGTAATAAGCAATTCTTCCTATACCAAGAGAATTGTGTTTTGTTACAGGATTAAGAATGTTAACTGGGGTAGAGCAACAATTGATACTGCCTATTGATTTGTCTAGAAGTGCCCCGATGAGCATTCATTAAAGAAAAACTTGTAAAGGAAGAGCGTGAGTCTTCTTCCTCCTGATTTAAGCTGGCCGAGAAAGGAGTGCAAGAGTGGCTCCTCTATCGATCAGTGCCTACCGGACTGTTCTTTAAACGTTTGTGTTGAGTTTCCTAGCCATCTAATATGCCGTTGCAAAACTGTTTTTTGAGGCCATTTTTGCAAACATTTTTATCAGCTGATGGATCAAGTGTATTACTTATGTTAGCCCTGCTTGTGAAAAGTGATTAATCATGAGGCACCGTGACAGGAAATTGCCCAAGGCGTTGGGACAGATAACACTACAAAGCAGCCAAATGTACTTAGCAAATGATGCATTTAAATAAACACAGATTAGGGAGTCCAGTATTGCTGACATAGAAGTGGCTTTCATTAGGGAATTATGACATACAGAAATGGTTATTGCCAGTTTTGTCTTGTCCTTTAATTCTGATACTCAAAGACAAGGCCCTGCTTGTAGTGATCTGGGGCACAGGGAGTATACTTCTGGCCTTATGAACACAAAAAATACATTGGAAAACCATGACCATATTTTTTTCACCTTGCTATTATGCAGTGCTACTTTGGAAGAGATTCCCCCTTTTAAAAGAAGGTTACCTTTCTAATGCCTTTTTATTTTTCTGTGAGGCTTAAAAGCTCTTCTGTAGCACAGAAACCCCCCCCCCCCAAAGAACTGAAGGCGTCTCCAACTTATAGAATCATAGAATCATAGAATCATAGAATAATAGGACTGGAAGGGACCTCGAGAGGTCATCGAGTCCAGCCCCCCGCCCTCAAGGCAGGACCAAGCTCCACCTACACCATCCCTGACAGATGTCTGTCTAACCTGTTCTTAAATATCTCCAGAGAGGGAGATTCCACCACCTCCCTTGGCAATTTATTCCAATATTTGACCACCCTGACAGTTAGGAATTTTTTCCTAATGTCCAATCTAAACCTCCCCTGCTGCACTTTAAGCCCATTACTCCTTGTCCTGTCCTCAGAAACCAAGAGGAACAAATTTTCGCCTTCCTCCTTGTGACACCCTTTTAGATATTTGAAAACCGCTATCATGTCCCCCCTTAATCTTCTTTTTTCCAAACTAAACAAGCCCAGTTCATGAAGCCTGGCTTCATAGGTCATGTTCTCTAGACCTTTAATCATTCTTGTCGCTCTTCTCTGTACCCTTTCCAATTTCTCCACATCTTTCTTGAAATGTGGCGCCCAGAACTGGACACAGTACTCCAGCTGAGGCCTAACTAGTGCAGAGTAGAGCGGCAGAATGACTTCACGAGTTTTGCTTACAACACACCTGTTGATACAACCTAGAATCATATCTGCACACTTGGGATGGGGAGAGCAGGAAGGTCATAGAATGAACAGACTAAGGATACATCTAGATTACATGCCTCTGCCGACAGAGGCATGTAAAATAGTCTACCCGACATAGTCAGTGAAGCGGGGATTTAAATATCCCCGGCTTCGATAAAATAAAAATGGCCGCTGTGCTGTGCCGGCTCAGCTGATCGTCGGCACAGCGCGCGAGTCAAGACGCAGATCAGTCTACAAGGGAAGCCTTTGTCGACCGCTCTTGTAAACCTCTTGTAAAGCTCTTGTAAAGCTTCCCTTGTCGACCGATCCGCGTCTTGACTCGTGCGCTGTGCCGACAATCAGCTGAGCTGGCACAGCGCAGCGGCCATTTTTATTTTAACGAAGCCAGGATATTTAAATCCCCGCTTCATTGACTATGTCGGGTAGCCTATTTTAAATGCCTCTGTCGGCAGAGGCATGTAATCTAGAGGTACCCTAAGATGCAGAGAACAAAGAACTATAGAGAAGTGATCTAAAAAGTGAGAGTAAAAGGATGGAGGAAAGATATTAATAGGTGAGGATTCTGTCGGCTCTTCATCTCTGCCTAAGCTGGGTTGAAAGACACATCCTGCGGTGCAAAGTAATTGAAGTGGATTTGCAGAAGATTCATTTTTGAGGGATAATTTTTTTTAAAGATATGATTTTTTTCCTGGGAAGTCTCTTGTATTTTTCCCCCAAAGATCTAAAGTGTCTGGTGACAAAGGTCTATTTGAGAAGGGCTTATCGGAAGATTAACATGTTTAAGTTAAAACTAGATAGGCAGCAGGCTATCCTTTTCAAAATGAGCATTGGCACTTTTCCTGGGCTTGCAATAGTTTGATTTTTGGACTGCACGCAGATGAAAGTTGTAGTTATTGATTATAGAGATAAATTAGCATTTGTGTATTTAAACATTTAGAAGCTGATTCATAAAAACATACATTATAAGTAGAAAATGTGGCTCAAATGGAAAACTCATTGTCATGCTGGTTTGTGAAAGAAACTGTTCCTTCATTGGCTTGGTGGCTTCTGTATGTAGTAGGCCATTAAAACAACTTTCAAGTACACTTTTTCCTGCCTTCTGAAGGACTTGATTCAAAACTAATTGAAATTAATGGCAATCTTTCCACTGATTTCTTCCACCTGCCTGGTCTGACTGTAATAACTTAGGGTATGTCTATACTACCCCGCTAGTTCGAACTAGCGGGGGTAATGTAGTCATTCGCACTTGCAAATGAAGCCCGGGATTTGAATTTCCCGGGCTTCATTTGCATGAAGCCGGCCGGCTCCATTTTTAAATGCCGGCTAGTTCGGACTCCGTGCCGTGCGGCTACACGCGGCACGGACTAGCTAGTTCAGATTAGGCTTCCTAATCTGAACTAGCTGTACGCCTCGTTCCACGTACAGTTAGTTTGGCATACAGCTAGAGGCGTACAGCTAGTTCGGATTAGAAGCCTAATCCGAACTAGCTAGTCCGTGCCGCGTGTAGCACGGAGTCCGAACTAGCCGGCATTTAAAAATGGCGCCAGCCGGCTTCATGCAAATGAAGCCCGGGAAATTCAAATCCCGGGCTTCATTTGCAAGTGTGAATGACTACATTACCCCCGCTAGTTCGAACTAGCGGGGTAGTGTAGACATACCCTTAGAGCTCCAATCAGGCTATATCTATACTACAGGGCTTTATTGGAAAAAGGTACGCAAATTGCGCTCCTCAATTTGCATATCTTTTTCCAATATTTTTTTTTTTTTTGGAAGAGGTTTTTCTGAAATTTGGCCCATCTACACTGGGCCAAATTTCGGAAAAACCCCTCTTTCAGAAGAGCCCTTCTTCGTTGTGGGAGGAAGAAGACAGGGCTTCTGAAAGAGCGCGTCTGCTCTTCCGCAAAAAAAAAAGCGGAAGAGCAGATGCATTCCCTCGATGCAGCAGTCTAGATATAGAGTCAGAAGAACCTGTAGGTGCTGACCTGACTTGCTGATACTGTAGCCTATAGAGATGCTTAAGTTTATAAAAATATGTTGAAGTGTCAACAGTCCCAAAAATCTATTTCCTAAAAAAGACTTGTCAGTAGTCAAGTGAGGCCTCTCAAAATATGAATAAAATGAAACAAGATAATTCAGAGGCCCACTGAATAAAAGTTTTAACATAACCCTGGCCATGTGCTAACTGGTATGTAATTTGTACAGATGTTAATTAAAAACAAACTTAATGCTAAATAGCCAAATGAGAAACTGTTTAATTATGGTAAAAAAGGTTAATTTAATGCTAATTGATTAAAAGGTGTTGTTCAATGTTCCTTCAAAATCTTCCCATGTACGTGAAGAATGAATTTTATTATGTGCACCAGTATGGGTGTAATGTGTGAGACATCACCTCCATATGGGTGCATAGAACAAAAATCATGTGGCAGGGCGGAGCTGAAGGGTTCAGAATGTGGAAGGAGGCTCAGAGTTGGGGCAGAGGATTGGGGTTTGGCATGCAGGCTGCCTCTGAGCTATGGCAGGGAGAAAGGACTCTCTCCTGTTATTTCTCTGTAGCAGCATAGGGGCTCGGGGGAGAGCATTTCTCCCCATCTATGGCAACTTTGGAGCTAGGGTGAGGGGAAGGAGAGCATCTCACCCTGGCTGTGGAAGCTCTTGGGCTGGTGCCAGAGGCCTCTCCCTGCCCTTGGCAGATCTGGGGCTAGGGCCAGGGCTGGGTGAGAAGTGCCTCTCCTTGCTGCAGCCCTGAGCAGCTGTGCAGCCTTAGATAGCCTGTTGTGTGGCCATGCAGCTTAGAGGAAACTTAGGTGATATTATAATTGATTATAAAAAGGGTAGCAAGTACATAAGAACATAAGAATGGCTATACTGGATCAGACCAAAGGTCCATCTAGCCTAGTATCCTGTCTTACAACAGTGGCCAATACCAGATGCCCCAGAGGGAGGGATCACAACAGGTAATTCTCATGTGATCCCTCCTCTGTCACCCACTTCCAGAGAAACAGAGGCTAAGGACACCCATCCTTGCTAATCGACGTTGATGGACCTAACCTCCATGAATCTATCTAGTGCTTTTTGAACCCTGTTAAAGTTTTAGTCTTCACTGCATCATCTGGCAAGGAGTTCCACAGGTTGACTGTATGCTATATGAAGAAAAACTTCCTTTTGTTTGTTTTAAACCTGCTGCCTATTAATTTCATTTGGTGACCCCCTAGTTCTTATATTGTGGGAATAAGTAAATAACTTTTCATTATTCACTTTTTCCATACCAGTCATGATATTTATAGACCTCAATCATATCCCCCCTTAGTCTCCTCTTTTCTAAGCTATAAAGTCCAAGTCTTTTTAATCTCTCTTCATATGGGACCCATTCCAAATCCCTAATCATTTTTGTTGCCCTTTTCTGAACCTTTTCCAATGCCAATATATCTTTTTTGAGATGATGCAACCACATCTGTACACAGTATTCAATTTTAGATTAAACCAATCTACCATTGAGATACCATTATAGAATAGTGACTGATCATCCCAAAATGTATCATTTCATGGTAGAATGAAACTGTAAATGCAGCGTATGGTCATATTGTAATGCCCTGTTTGCTTAACTAATTCTTATATTAAAGCTTTTAATTTTGTCTCTTGTTGCACCATTCGCTAAATTAAATTATCTGTATTTAGTGCAGCTTCAAATGGGACTACATCACTCTACACTAGGTGCCTTTTAGAGTGAATCAATAGGACCTACAATGGGCTGTTAGTGCACAGCATTTCAGAGCATTTTACAACCCCCATTATGCATTACTACATTGGGTAGACCAGGCCAAATATTTTTAGAACAATTTTTTGGAGTAGACTCCTCTCATATACAAAGGGTTGGGTAAACTGCATCATCTTAAAAACTTTAGAAACTGGCTTGATTTATGAAGTTCGATGTTGCTCAGGTTGCAAACAAGGCATATTCATCAGTTCACAAAAAATCAACTCATTGTCATGCAACAGAGTGCATCAAGAACATTTAGCATATCTAAATAAATGCCCCGTTTGCTTAGTCGGGATGAAATTCTGATTTCTGTGAACACTGTTGCATTGATTATATGCTCTCTTGCTCACATGTAAAATTTGGATTAAAGCATGCAGTTTTTATACATGAAAATAGGGAGTTTTATTAAAATTGTATCTCTGACTGGCAGTTTACATGTTTTGACAACCTCTTAAAAAGTGGCAATGATCAGCGGGAAGCCATGCTTTGTATTTCACTGATGCATGGCAGGAACCGCTCAGGGACTGAGCTTCACATCATGCCCAGGCTCACCTCCAATGTGCTGGAATGGAATTCAGAGTACATCTCTGCATTCGTTACCTCTTAATTACCCCCCTAAATGTGTCTGAAAGTCATTTCTCCCTCCCCCCACATCGTTACATTTGGGCCAATTATTTTTATTTAGCTACACTGACAGATTTAAAAGAACTTGATGTCATCTCTCCTTTGTACACTGAGTGCTTGATTCACAGAATAAGCTGCCGCTGATTTAGTAAATGTACATTGTTTATATATACAAAGAAGCTATGCTGTCTGTTTGCATATAGCGTACTGCAGAGACACAACTCATGGTGTTTAGTGTGTGTGTGTGTGGGTTCATATTTTAATGCCATTTGAACCGTCACATACATAAAATTAATATTCCTTCTTTTATTTCTCATATTAGCAACTTAATGAGGGGGAACTACTGACCACAGCATAAATTTGATATGATGGGGGTATACCTAGCCTTTTCAGGTCCTCTGCTGGAGGCCCTATGGTCCTACTACCTCCCCCCACAAAAGGAGCAGTGAAGGTGGGTCCTCCAGGCCTCCCTAGAGAGGCTGCATAGAAATAGTCAATCAGAACCTAGCAGGCTCAGAGAAAAGGAACTTCAGGTGCGAGCTAGTCAGGTTCTGTCTGGACCAGAGGAGCAAGGAAAGGTGTTCCTTTCTGGTCATAGACGCTTTAGTGAGAACAAGAAGATGGGTCTGGAGGCATTTGCATTAAATGATAAGGAAAAGGGTCTGTGATCTTCAGCCCTGAGGTAAAGGTGAAGATAAAGGGCCTACATAAGTGTAGTGAGTTAGCTTGGCCTTCTGCTAGCCAAAGATCGGTACACGTGGTAGAGAATGTGGGCAATGCCTAACCCCTGATGTTCAGGGTTTGTTGAAATCCAGGATAAACATGGAGCAGCTGGTCAAGTTCTTCATGGAGAAACAACAACAGCAGCAACAGTTGTTGCTGCAACAGCTTGCTACCCAACAGCAGCAGCTGCTCCAGCAGTTGACGACCCAGCACCAGGAGCAATAGCAGCAGCTAACCACTCTAGTTCCCCAGATGGGGAACTCACCAGCAGAGGATGACAGAGAACATCCAGCCGTGCTTCCACCAATCCAGCTTTCGAAAGAGAGAGTCCACATAGCAAAAGTGCAATGAAAAAGTGATATGCTTTTTTGAAAGATAGTGTTCACATTGATTGGATGCTATCTCACATTTAAGTTGTGATTAGTCTGGATGGAGTGGCCACCAGGGCACCTGTGTTATATCCTGGAGGCCTCTTCTTTTGAAAGAACTCCCTCTTCTGCATCCACACATGCCTTTTTCCGAAAAAGCTTTTTCGGAAAAAGGTTTCTTCCTTGTAGAAAGAGGTTTACCACCGTTGGAAAAATCCCTCCGTTCTTTTGAATTTCTGTCGAAAGAATTCAATGGCAGTGTGGATGCAAGTATTGTTTTTTCAGAAAAAATGCTGCAGAGCAGATGTACCCACATGTGGTAATTGAGCAACAGTACTGCAGGAACTGTTTCATCTTCTAAAGAGGCACCAGAGTTTTGATGGTACCTTTACAGTACTTTATCTGCTAGAATGAAAACTGTTACAAGAAAGACCATGTTCTACCATGTTACATGTGGTTAAAAGTCCGTTTGTACGTTCATACAATGGTGAACATTGAATTTATTGGATAAATGGGGATTCTTGGTGCAAATGGTGATATGATGAAGGATTGGGCTAAATTAAATTTTGCTGTATTCCAAGGCTCCCATACCTGTCTGGCCTGAGCCACTCTGCAAGTTCTCTGTGGTGGTAAGTCCCATAAATGTTCTCTCTTTGAGTAGTGTCTGACTGAGGGATTCATTTAGTTTTCATGTTCCTCCCCTTTTACATGTTCCTCCAGCTGCCCAATGGCAGGCTTGCCATGATAGATGCTCTGGCTTCATTCTTAGTGCATGTTCCAAATAGTTGCACCTTCTTTCCTGGGTAACTTTTTTTAAAGGGTTGTTGAACTCTCCGAATTTTGGATTGGACTAAGCTTTTTATGAATCATAAGTTAGAGGCAGTTTTTGAAAAAGTGAAAACGTTTAATCCATTGAAAGCTTTGCTGGACTAGGTTTGTGATCCACGGACTATAGCTCACCAATGAATTATATGACCCGTAGTAATCTACTCAACTTAGAGGTCAACGAGTAGAAAAGTTAATGAAGCACTACAAACTGACTACCACTACAGATCTAAGTGCAAATGGTCTAAGAACATAAAAATGGTCATCAAGCCCAGTATCCTGTCTTCCCGACAGTGGCCAATGCCAGATGCCCTAGAGGGAGGGAACACCACAGGTAATCATCATGTGATCCGTTTCCTGTCATCCATTTCCAGACAAACACAGGTTAGGGACACCATTCTTACCCATCCTGGTTAATAGCCATTGATGGAGCTAACTTCCATGAATCTATCTAGCTTAGCCCATCCCACAGAGATCACCACAGTTTCTGGATGACTAGTGACCAAAAATGATGGAAAGGAAGATGTCTCAAATGGTGGAAAATGCAGGCTGATCCAGATCAGTCCAGTCATAAGGAGTTTCAGCAAATGTATGCCACTGCCATTAATAAAATAAACAGCCTGCTTCTCCCCTGTCAGAGAGGCAACAAAGGTATACCTGACAGATATTTTCTGGACTGTAATATGCGCTGTTAAACCCAGATTGCCTCTGCTCAAACCCTGAACTGAGCACCTCATCTCTGGAGGAACAATCTTATTTATCACTTCCAGAAGAGGCAACTGCACACTGGGAACAACAAAGAATGACGAAGGCTGCATTTGATTAAACAAAACCATCACCCTCTATGAAGTGCTCAGTAATCCAACCAATACTGCAGTAACCATGACTGCTTACTAGTGGATTTGCAAACTACCAACCAGCATCTAACCTGCACTTTCAAAGCGATTGAATTACTTGACACTAGCTTCACAATCTCCAGTGCCAGTGTTAGTGACCCATATCTTTGATCCTGTCTTTCAGGCGCCAGAGCATTGTAAGGGGTGGTGCTTACTGCTTTACACAAGTGAAGAACACCCAGACTCACCCTGCTCAACTTCTCTCCTGATAGTGATGCCAATGCTCACCAAATACCATTGTCGTTTCTTCATGAAGATGCAGGAGCAAATGGAAATGTGCTGCAATTGTTCAGGTCTTTCCTCTCAGACTGAACCCAGAAAAGCATTGTAAACCATTCCCCCAACTTTAGAGGCCTCCCTTGCTGAATTCCACATGGTTTGGTCCTCTTGCCCCATATTATTCCATAATTATGTAAAACTTTTGGGAGAGTGGGAGAAAACATTATGCAACTAAAAGTGTTCTGCCTCTCATTTACATCAAAATTGAATAGCACCCTTTCCCAGAATTTTCTCTGGCTAGCTAAAAGCAATACTTAAATAAAAAATAATCTAACTCACATTGTTCCTGTCATGTGACAGTGGTGAAGAACTACTGCTTTCTCCTAACCCTGAAGGAATGTCATTAGAATAAGGAAATCACAGCTGTGCCTCACACTACCGGATGAAATAGAAACAGCACCCTTTCTATTAGTTAAGCCCCTTACCTTTCAGGATCATCTTTGAATCCTCCCTCTTTGCTTGTGCCACATATCTAAATCCTGCTGCAGCTAAAGCATCTCTTAAAATGAGACCTTTTCTTTTGTTTCACTCTGCTAGAACTCTCTGCAGGCCCTCCTCATATCATAGATATCATAGCTTGATTGATTTAACCTTCACTTCTCTGGTATTCCTCAATGCTGAGGCCGTTCCTCTCAAACAGGATGTAGGTGCTCAGAACATCCTCCTTGCCCATTGCTTTGAATATATCAGCCTCCTTTCTGAATGCTTCCATTGGATACCCAGATTTCACTGCCTCAAGTTTAAATCCCTTTGCCTCCTCTCTTGTCACCTTTCATCCAATCTGCTAGTGGTATGCCAGTGTATCCAGCTAGGCTTACTTTTGTGCTGTCCCTTACACATGGGACTCTCACCTCGTAACTTTTCCTTCTTCAAATCCCTCCTTAATCTCCACTTCTGCTGTGATTTCTACAGAGAACCAGATAATGAACTCCAGGCAAATATTCCCAAGCAGAGAAAAGAACCTTTAAGATGATTCAGAGCCATCAGGCTGTGTATATAGCTAGCCTGTGTAACTACATGTGTGGTCTTATTATTGTTACCCTTGTTTGCTTCTCTACTGTGTTGTTTTTTTTTTACAAACGTACTTGGTGTGTATAGTCTTCAATTACATTGTAAGCTCTTTGGAGCAGGAGCTGTGGTTGTTATATGTACGTATACAGTACTTAGCACAATGGGACCCTGATCTTGATTGGGGCCTTGGAACACTACTTCAATATAAATAATGAATGGTCATTATAAATGTGAACAATTTTAGTGTATTTCCAGCAAGTACACTGGATATATTTTGCTTACAAGCTGGTGCTAGGGAAGGATCAGAAAGTTGTCTTGATTCTTCTTTCTGCTTATGTTGTTAATAAGGGCTGGGCAATGAAACAGAAGCAAAATACATTAATTGTTCCCTTAAAAGAAACAATCCCCAACAGCTGGTTGAAAGTGTTATTGGAAATAACTTACTTAATCAAAGGAATGAATTTGAATATTGAAGCCATTAGTGATTTTTCACTAGATTTGTGTTCCCATAAGTTCTTTTATTACTATTTGTAATATGTATAGTACAATAGGAAAAGTATTGGCAATTTTGTTTTAAATGACTGACCGTTTCTTCTTTGGCTTTTCTTTTCCTCACTGTAGATACATACACAAGTGATGATAGATGAGTTCTGATCAGGGTTACATGGTTCAATGCCTTTCCTGAACTTATTGTTGAGCTCTCAGGTAGAAATAATGAGCTAATAGCAGTGGAGTCATGACATATAGTGAGATGTTGTGGAACATAAGGGAACATATAGAAATCTGTTGGTGAACACTTTAATCTGCCTCGTCACTCATCAAGAGATCTTCAAGTTGCTGTTTTGTTACAGACCAATTCCACAAGCCAAATATACAGGGAAGGGTTGGAACTACAATTCATTCACAAGTTTAATTCTCATGCCAGTGGTCTGAATTGAGATACCGGATGACTAGGACATTATCAACCAACCAAACAATGAAGGTGCCAATGGTTCTTTGTCAGTGTAGAATCTGATGTTAGTACTCTTCTGCTCTAATTGCCTGTTACATACTGCTCGACTTTCCCTTTGATATTTATATTCTCACTGCCTCTTCCCTCCCCCTTTTTTTCCTCTTCCTCCTCCCCCTTCCCTATTTATTTTTGGTTCTGGACATCCAGCACTCTGGTCATCTGAAGAAATGGACTGTGCCCACCAAAGCTCATGATACCATCTACATGTTTTGTTAGTCTTTAAAGTGCTACCAGACTATTTGTTGTTTTTTAAGTTTATCCTGTACAGACTAACTCGGCTACCCCTCTGAAGCTGTTGTATTTCCAATTTGTAATCAGTACAAAATTAGCTTAATCTCTGCCACTTTAACTGGAGGATTATTATTAATTAATATTAGTAGTAAAATATTAGGTATTTTAGAAATTACATTTTAAAGTGAGGGAGGCAGTGTGTCTAATGGCTAGATCTCTGGACAGGGACTCAGGAGAGCTAGTAAAACTTCTGCCACTTTGATCTGCTGTGTGACCTTCAGTATATCACTTCATCTTTTAATGCTTCTATTGTCCTTATCATTTACCTTGCCTAGTCAAGTAGTAAGAGAGAGTCCTTGCCTCTCAAAACTTACAATCAGGTTAGCCTTCAGCCTGTGGGCCACTGTGCAAGGTAGGGGTGTGCCCGGATCCATGCTTCTGGAAGGAATGGGGCCGCAGGCGGATGGGGTGGGGCAGGGACAGCTAGCTCAGAGCACCACCCAAAGTG
Source organism: Pelodiscus sinensis (assembly GCF_049634645.1). Classification (NCBI taxonomy): domain Eukaryota; kingdom Metazoa; phylum Chordata; order Testudines; family Trionychidae; genus Pelodiscus; species Pelodiscus sinensis. The sequence goes on from NC_134711.1 coordinate 98,605,083, forward strand.
TAGTGTGCCCTCCCAACTCTGAGCCTCACAGAGCATGCGGGAGGTGCTCCTTTAGCAATTTAAAGGACCCAGGGCTCTAGTAACTGCCGCTGCCACAGTAGGAGTGGTGGTGGCCAGGAGCCCCCCCCAGCCCTTTTGAAAGCCTGAGCAGAGAAAGTTGAGTAAGAAGATGATCCAATACTATCTTTCGTACATTGTTTTTCTTCAGAAGTGATATTGATGGTTCAGTGGCGGTCTCTAACATTATTATTATAGTACCTGTTGATTGTCCTTAACATGTTCACCAAAAAAGAAATGAACAGAGTTGCTTCTACGCAGTGGTGCCAAATAGTCTTTATGTGCCAGAATGTATTGCCAAACCAAATTGATATATATCACTTGATTTTAACACTACTCTCAATGGGTCTTTAACACTACTCTCAATGTTGATAAATTGTATAGTCAATTGCTTGACCACACTTTGGTGTGTTTTGAAATATGCTCAAATAACCACTGTCAGTCAGGATTATTCATATGGTACAAGAAAAAAGGTTTTCTGGAGTCTGCTCTCAGAAGAACAGTCTTGTGCAGTGATGTTACATTCACTGTACGCAGAAGATGTGCCCCTCACATTACACATTTCAGTTTGTATTATCTATGAGACTTTTACACATTTCTTTATATGACACTACAATACAACCTATTAATTTATGTCAGTTTCCTAACATCTTGTTCTGTTCCATCCTGATCTTTGTTTTGGATATTTGGATCCCAGGCACTGATCCATGAAGGTACTTCCCTGACTTGTACTCAGAGAATGAAAATGTCTTTATATTTGACAAGTTTCCTATCTGTCTGTGAAGATACATGCTTCAGCAAATGCATGGTGTTATGGGATATTTAGCATCAGCAAACAGGAATATGGAATAGGCCAGTTTAGGCTATATCACTGTTACAATATTTGTACTTAGTATGCATTAAGCACCAATGACATTAAGATACACATGGTGTAGACAATACACATTAATAATATGATCTATATTTATATGCTACCCAGCATATAGTAGTAAACCATCTGAATCTGATGTCAAAGTACAAGCACAGCTTCAGGGAGAGTTGCATGGGTCTACCCCAGAAGAGGAACTACCCCAAGGGCTTACTTCAGCTTGGTATTTTGAGCTGGCTCTTGCCAGCGTAGTGCTGAAGCAGAGCTGCTGTCAGCAGAAAGTCTTCCTACCAGGACTAAGTGATGAAAGGCTCTTGCAATTCCTACTTTACTGGCAAGGTTCAGCTCTTGCCATACTTTCTTCTAGAGTTGGAGCAGGCCAGGCAGAAAAAAGAATGTATGTTTTTAAAAATACAAAATACAAACTAGAGACAGATCAAGTTCTCCCAGTCTCTGAGGCTACATCTACACTACGAGTTTTTGCGGCAGAAAATATGCTAACAAGGGGCACATTAGCATAAGTCGTGATCTCAATTGCATATTTTCTGCCAATCCTTTTTTTTGCTAGGGTTTTTTGCTCAATAACAAGCAGTGTGGATGTTTTCTTTTTGCACAAAACCCCCTTTTTGCGCAAGATCCTTATGCCTCAAAAAAGGAGGCCTACTGATCTTGCGCAAAAAGGAAACGTCCACATTGCTTGTTTTTGTGCAAAAACTCCTAGCGAAAAAAGGGATCGGCAGAAAATATGCAAATAAGAGTGCAGTTTATGCTAATGAGTCCCTCATTAGCATATTTTATGCCACAAAAACACATAGTGTTGATGTAGCCAGAGAGGTAGCCGTGTTGGTCTGTAATGTTAAAAACGAGTGGTCTTGTAGGACTTTAGAGACTAACAAAAATACATAAGAGTATCATAAGCTTTTGTGGGCATTACCCACTTCCTCAGATGAGATGTTTTCCCAGAACCCTGGGCCAGAGCAAGTTGAGGGGGAGGGAAGGGCTGGCACTGGAACTGTGGCTCTACTGTGCTCTTTCCACCCATATCCCTGCCTTGCTTCCACCCCTTCCCCTTTCGCCTAGCCCCCTGCTTGCTCTTTCTGCCCCTTCCCCTCACTGCAGCTGTAAGACTAGAGAAGCTCGATGCTCTTGCCATTGCCCCAGAGTTCCAGTGGGGAGCAAGAGCTCCTCCAGCCCTGGAGCTGTAGTGGGGAGAGATTTTTCTGGGGCCCTAACTGGCCAGGGGTCCATGAGATAATCCTTTATTTACAGAACCAATACAATGTCTAGTTTATAAATAACTGTATATTGTATCAATGCATCTGCAGCTCCCAGGCATGTCTCCTAAAAATCTGTCTTGGGATCAGCCCTCTTCATTATTTATTAATGATCTGGACAGGGGAGTGAACAGGGAAGATAGTAAACCTTGAAGATTATACAAAATAATTCAAGATAGCTGTATCCAAAGCTGGCTGAAGAGGCACAGGAGAAAAGTGGGTGATTAGTCAACAAAATGGCAGATGAAATTCATTGTTGATAAAAGCAAAGTAATGTACATGGGGAAATATAATCCCAGTTGCACATATATAATGATGGGTTTTAAACTGGATGGGTGTTACCACTCCAGAAAGGGATCTTGGAGACATGATTGATGTTAGGAACTGTTAGAAAAGGAATAGAAAATAAGATAGAAAATGTCATAATGCCACCTCATAAATCCATGGTGATACACCCACACTTTGAATATTGTGTCCAGTTTTGGTTGTCTCAAACAGGAGATAGATAGTAAAACTAAAAAAGATGAACAGAAGGGCAACAAAGATGATCAAGGATATGGAATGGCTTCCATACAAAGAGAGACTAAAAAGATTAGGACTGGTCAGTGTAGAAGGAGTCAATTAAGACTCCAGTCATTAAAAAGGAGTATAGAGGTGAACCTGGCAATTACAGACTGGTAAGTCTAACCTCAGTACCAGGAAAATACGTTTAAACCATAGTACAGAATAGAATTGTCATACACATAGATGAACACAATTTGTTGGGGTAAAAGTCAACATGGTTTCTGTAAAGGGAAATCATGCCTCACTAGTCTTCTAGAATTCTTTGATCAGGTCAACAGGTAGATGGTCCAGGGGGATCCAGTGGTTATAGTGCACTTAGATTTTCAGAAAGCCTTTGACAAGGTCCATCACCAAAGGCTCTTAAATAAAGTAAGCTGTTCATGTGATAAAAGGGAAAGTCCTCTCATGGACTGATAACTGCTTAAAAGGTAGGAAACAAAGGGTAGGAATAAATAGTCATTTTTTCAGAATGGAGAAAAGAAGCTGGTGGTATCCTGCAGAAGTCGGTACAGGGACCAATCCAACTCAACATATTCATAAATATTCTGGAGAATGGGTTGAACAGTGAGGTGCCAAATTTGCAAATGATTCTAAACTGCTCAAGATAGTGAAGTACAAAGCAGACTGTGAAGAGTTTCAAAAAGATCTCACAAATCTAGATGAGTGGGCATCAAAATGGCAAATTAATTTTAATATTGATAAATGCAAAGTAATGCATATTGGAAAACATATCCCAACTATACGTACAAAATGATAAGGACTAAATTAGCAATACCACTCAAGAGAGAGATCTTGGAGTTGTTGTGGATAGTTCTCTGAATGCTCAATGTGCAGCAGCTGTCAAAAAAAGCAAACAGAATATTAGGAATAATTTTAAAATGGATAGATAATAAAACAGAATATTTTATTGCCTCCATATAAATCCCTGAATACAACTTGAATACTCTTCTGGGCCCTGGTCTACACTAAGGAGTTATCTTGAAATAACTCCCCTTATTTTAAAATAACAAGAGGAGCACCCACACTACTGAGCCCATTATTTCAAAATAAGAGGCTGGTTATTTCAAAATAATAGTTCCTGCTTTCCACGAGGAATAACACTTATTTCAAATAGTTATTTCAAAATAGCAGTAATGTGGGTGCTCCACTGCTGTTATTTCAAAATAACTACTTCCCAGAGTCATTCTAAGTAATTACTCCCCAGTGCTTCCTGGGGCTCTAAGTCGAAGTAGCAGCGTGTCCACAATAATGAAGCCTGCTTCAGATTAATTTTTGAGGCTTCTCTGTAGTGTTGACATGCTATTTTGAAATAATTATTTCATGAGTTATTATTTCAAAGTAAGTTATTTTAAAATAATTGTAGATATGCCCTGGTAGTGCAGAGGAAAAGTCCTTAAGGAGAGGATGTCCACATATACAAACATCGGAACAGGTTAAAGAATATTTTAGATAAGTTGATGTATTCAAGTCAGCAGAGTGTGATAAAATTCATCCTCATTTGGCTAAGATCAAGTGCAGTCCTAATTTTTTGAGTAAGGCTTTTGACATTGCTCCATATGCCAGTCTCCTAAGCAAACTAGGAAAATGTGGACTAGGTGACATTACTATAAAGTGTGTGCTTAACTATTTGAAAGACCATGCTCAAAGAGTAGTTATCTGTGATTTACTGTCAAACTGAGAGGATGTTTTTAGTGGGCCTCTATAAGGACAATTTAAGTGTCTGAGACCATTTCAGTATTTTCATTAATGACTTAGATAACGGAGAATAGAGAATGTTTCTCAAATTTGCAGATGATACCATGCTTGTGATACCATAGCTTATTTCAAAATAATAACTCAAGAAATAACTATTTTGAAATAGCATGTCCACACTACAGTGAAGCCTTGAAGTGAGCCTGAGGCAGGCTCCGTTATTGTGGATGTGCTACCTTGACTTAGCGCCCCAGGAAGCACTGGGGAGTAATTACTTTGAAAGAATCTGCAGAGTAGTTATTTCTAAATAGCAGCCGTGGAGCATTCACGCTACCACTATTTCAAAATAACCATTTTTAAGTAAGCATGATTCCAGGTAGAAAGCAGGAGTTATTTCAAAACAACTGGCCTCTTATTTTGAAATAATGGGTTTGGTAGTGTGGACACTCCGCTTGTTATTTTGAAATAAGGTGAGTTATTTCAAAATAACTCCTAGAGTAGACCAGGGCCAAGATTGCAATATACTGGAGAATTGGTCTGAATTCAGCAAGATGAAGTTCAGTAAAGACAAGTGCAAAGTACTAAATTTAGGAAGGCAAAATCAAATGATCACTACAAAATGGGGAAATTTTGCCCTTGTCTTTACTGAATTTCATCCTGTTGAATTCAGAGCAATTCTCCAATTTGTTGTAATCCTGTGTTCCAAAGTGTTTGAATCCTTTCGGGCATGGTATCATTCACAATTTTTAGAAGCATTCTCTCTACTAGTGGCAATACAGCTGAAAAGCATCCGTGGCTTACAGTGGATAGCAAATTAAACATGAGCCAACAGGGCAATGCAGTTGTGAAAAAGTTTTTCATTCTGGGATGTATTAATACATGTCAAATGTAAGACAGGGGAGATAAATGTCCTGCTCTACTCAGCACTTGCGAGGCCTCAGAGGGAGTACTGCATCCAGTTCTGGAAATCACACTTTAGGCAAATGTGGAGAAAGTGGAGGGAACCTAGAACAGAGCAACAAAAATGATGAAAGATTTAGAAAACCTGATCTATGAGAGAAAGGTTAAAAGAACTTGGCATGTTTAGGCTTGAGAAGACAGTTGTAAACTGTTCTCCATATTCACTAAAGATAGGACAAGGAATAATGGGCTTAATCCCCAGCATGGAGGTTTAGGTTTGATATTAGGAAAAATATTATAACTGTAAGAATTGTTAACCATTGGAATCGGCTTCAAGGAATATGTGTAATTCCTATCTCTGGAGATTTTTAAGAATAGGTTGGACAAACACTTTGTTAGTAATGGCGCAGGTATACTTGGCCCTGCCTCAGTGCAAGGGGATAGACTTTCAGACCTGTGTTTCTATGATTTTATTTCCCCAGAAATTAGCCCACAGTAATTTTTCAGTGGAGTTTTGAATGTCTGGCATTGATGGGGCTGGGATTGTACTCTAAACTAGTGTTTCTCAACCAATGGTACGAGTAACCTTAGGGGTACTCGAGAGAAGACTTGGGGTATACCAACACAACTGAAATTTGGAGAAAACTGAATTTTTGTTTTACGTTTTACAGTGCTTTATTATTTTTGTACTTTCTACACCCAAAAATTTCATCACCTTCCCGGCTACGGTTAAGTTGTTTAAACAAATGTGTTGCAATGGTAGAAAAATGTGTGTGTGTCTGAAAACTAGATACTGGGGGTACTTATAATTCTTTTAAAAAAAGGGGTAGTTGATAAAAAAGGTTAAGAAACACTCTCTAAACCATCTGTAAAATAGATCAGATTTTATTTACAATATACATTCAGTAATTTTTAATCCCATTTGCACCCTTGGTACCTTCACTGGTGCATAACCGCTGCAGCCTTTTGCTTTTCCAAAGAGGTCTCCAACTTTCTGGGTAACCACGTGCTTCCTTACAAGGTCAAACTGCACTGCCTCAGTTTCCATTTTTAACCCTTCCTTTGGATTAGTTTCAGTTTGAAAAGTCCCTTGTAAAACCTGGAGAAAATGTTTGCAGTTGTGTAATTGTGAGGAGATTGCATCACATTTTATTTTCATTTTCTTGGCAGATAGGTCATTCCTCAATAAGATGAGCAGTGGTGCACAGCCCTCCACATCATGAGCAGTTCTGTCAGTATAGGCTGGAGAAATAAAGCAGTATACCGTAGTTAGAAATGTTCTGCTTATTGCAGGCCAGGCATAGCCCAGGCCTGCACTCTGCCTACATCCATGTGGAGTGACTCCTTTATAGTGCTATAAAAAATGCTGCAAGGGGCAGAGAAAGGATTGTAAAACCTCTGCAATCTGACACACACGTATTTGTTTGTTATTGCAATGGGGGTGTTCTCCTGCCTGGTGCTGGAGAGCTAGTTTGTCCTACAGCACAGGTTGCAAGAAAGGAAGGATGGTCTTTCTTGTGGCATCTTTGAGAAATGTAAGCCACAGCAGTATCTCTCTCCTCTCTTCCCCCCTCCCTCCTGCCTCAGTTCTCAGTAGGTATTTTTGCTTCCTTCAGTTTCTAGGCCTCCAGAAGAAGTGAGTAGAGGAAGCTTGCTTCCCATCTCATCCAGTCCCTTTTCTCCATTTTCATCCCAGCCACACACCCCTTCCAGATCAGTGTGAGGGAACAAAACAAGCCTCCCCCTGCAACACAAACTCACTCCCTCTCCTTAATCCCTCCGCCCATGGGTTGCCCGGCCAACAGGCCAGACAAGCAGGTGATGCATTGACAGGGAGCAGATGGTCTCCCGCAGAGGTAAACGGGAGTCCAACAATGAAACCATATTGATCATATTGCTCCTTTTCTCTTCTTTGACTTCAACTTTAGTCTTGAGTCTTTTCCATTACTAACCCACTCCCCTTCACCACTCTCAAATGCTTCTCACTATGGTTTCTCCTCCTCCCACTCACCCCAAGAATAGTTAATGATGGGGGGGAGGAGGTAGAGAGCTCAAACGCTCTGACTTGCCTCCACTCCCCGCCTCTATAAGGGTTCTTCACAAATAGGAGAAAGAAAGGGGATTGCACACTGTCTCTGCTCTAGTTACACGCCCATCCTTAACCTCCAACGCTGTCACTTCAACCATCTCACTCCCTGAGTCCTCCAATCACATCCTCCTCCTCTTCAACCCCCCACTCCTTCAAACACAGAACAAGTACGGAAGAGAAAAGGAGTTGTATTCTGTCATCTTTGCAGCTGCCCTGGCCTATCCACAGCCTTACCCAATAATCACATATGCACAAAGTAGAAGACAGTCTGTTTTCTCCTTCATCTTGCTATTCAGAAACACCAGAAAGAGAAGGCTTCTCTTCCCCCAATTCTCACACACGCTTTTCAATTTCTCTCTCCCCCAGTTCAATACACATTGATGTACCCAAAGCCCTGTTCCCTCCCTTCCTTACCCCCTCCCCCTTTACCAGCTGAACAGAAATGAGAGAAAAAGACAGTAGGACCTCAAAATTAGTTCCCCCAAATCCCGTCAAACACAATTATATGTTTACACAGGAGAGAGAGAATTCCACGGCTTGCTCCCCTCCCAATGTCTGCTTGCATTGACAGCTCACCCTCATCTCTCTCTCACACACACATTAGTAAGGGCACAAAGTCTGTAACTCCCCAGCCACTTTCCTCAGACTTGTTAAATGAGAGTGAAATCCAAGGTCCTTTGGTCTGCATCCCCATTGCTTTCCTCCCATTTGCTCTCTCCTCACCCTCAAAACACAGGGTGACCCCCCCCCCAGCATATCCCCCTCCATTCATTCTCGCCCCTTCTCAAATGCAGACTCACAGAAAAAGGGAGAAAGGGCCCCACAGTTCATGTCTCTCCCCTTCCACAGCCCTTCACCCAACAAACACTCATATCTTGATAATAAGAACGAGAACCAGGGCCTCTCGGTCTGTACCCCCCCCCCCCACTCCCACCTCATTCATCAACCCCAGTCTAGCATTCACTGCTATGCGGCAAATTGTGAAGATTCTAGCACTGAGGCATGAAAACTGTTAGCCACTATTCAGAATTTTAATACTACCTTCATAGCTGTCACATAAATTCATTGCCAAACTTGGGCTTATAATGGCAAGAGGGAACTTTAAAAAGAAAGAATTCCTAAGGGCACAGTTTGCTACGGTATCTGTACTTGTTTGCAGATGGTTTTTGAAACCATAACTACAGTAACGCTATACAGTGTTTTCTAAAGTAGCTGCCCTTTCATTTTAAATGCCCCCCCTTCCCTAGCTCTTCTCTTTCCCCACCACCCTTTTTTTTTGTACAGTAGATACGAATGCCTATAAAGGCTCCCTTCTTTTTTTTCCCACTCACCCCCTCCCAAAAAGAGAGAGAAAAGAAAAGAAAGAGGCTTGTGAAAGAAGCCCAGACAATACAGGGTCACAAAGCTGTCACAACTAATGTCATAGTGGCACTGCTGGGCAGGCTTACAGAAGACTTCTTGTTTCTTGATTTTTATGGTGATCGGTAGAACGCTTGTAGCACTTTGCGAACAGGTTTAGGACAAGTGGTGAAGAAAAGACTCCACACAATAAACTCTTTTCTGCTGCAGTGGGAGCATTATGTCCACAAACACCTGGGGTTTACTAAGAGGGGTTGCAATAGACTAAATAAATAAATAAAAAAGGAGCGGTGCTATTGTTTTTGAGTTACACCCCATGTATCAAGTGGTCACAATAGTTTTCCTTTAACTTGTCTGAGGCTATGGAGTCTCACAAAGCCTCAGAAATACTATTAAATACAAATACCAACATTTAAGGACTGTTAGGGTTGGAGCAGGAAAAAAAAGAGACAAAGAAAACAGAAAGTTCTGGCTGAAAGCCTGTGCTGTTGTGTGAAGATGTTGTAGGCGATGAGTCTTTCTCATGCCTTGTGAGGCATATTTCTAACAGCCGTGAGAATACAGAGAAGGATAGACACAGTGGGGCCAGATCCTGAGCGGATATAAACCATTGTAGCTCTGAAGTCAATGGCACTAGGCTGATTTATACTGGCTGAGGATGTGTTCTAATAGTGCTTATCATCATATGCTTGAACCTCAAAGTCTTAAAGTAGTGAGGCTCTCAGGTAAATTAAAGACAATTGGATTAAAACAAAAGATAAAATCCCAGTTAAAATATAATTAGAAGTTTTTACATTTTCCTTTCCTCTCTCCATTAGTGAAGTGTCTGTTCTTGCAGGCATGGATTTCCTACTCAGCAAGCATTTTGTGAGAGAGCAACCCCACAGAACAAGTCTTGAGTAGTTACTCCCTACCTCACCTCAGAATATTATAAGCTCTGGGACAATTCCATTTCACACTTACTAGGCTTTTTAAATCAAATTGAGGGTGATCAATCTCTTCCACAGGAGTTAGGGTTAGGGAGAAGCTTTCAATGCTTTCTCATCCAAAACTGCCTCCACTTTCAGAGTATTTCAGAAAATCAAAATGTTATGTAAAGCAAACTTTCTTTTTTTTAAATGCACCGTTCCTTTTGCAGCGTTTCTTTCTTTCCCCTCTTATCTTCAGTCTTCATTTTTCAGTCTAGACCTGCTTCTTCAAGGTGCTATTCTGATATGGCTTTCCTCTCCTTATCTATATTTAAACTTCAATTATCTTAAACTGATCAAAAAGTACCCTGAGGTCTTCAGTGAGCCAAGGCAGACATTCGGAGTTTGCCATGGTAGTAATGGAATGTGTATAGTCAGGCTGTGTCTACACTGCAAAGAAAAGTCAGAAAAAGATACGCAAATTGCAAACCGCAATTTACATATCTTTTTCTGCTTTTCTTCTGAAAGAGGCTTTTCTATGTAGATGGGCCAAATGTCGGAAAAAAAACCCTTTCAGAAAAACCCTTCTTCCTCATACAATGAGGTTTACAGGGATACCGAAAAAATGCATCTGCTTTTCCGAATTTTTTTCCGGAAAAGCAGACGTGTTCCTTGGACATGTCAGAGCTTTTCTGGGAGGCCTCCATTATCCTGGAAAAGCTCTGTAGTCTAGACGTACCCTCAAAAGCCTCCTATGTAGTAGCCTGGGAGATGAATCTTCCTGCAAAAGCAGTGGGAAGTTCCTTTTGAAAAGTTTGAGTGGGTTGAATTGAGATTTGTTGTAAATGTTCACAATAAATGTTTAAAAGGATATTTTATGTTTAAGAATAAAATTAGTTTGTTCACGGGGCAACTGGATTTTCAAGGTAAAAAAACAGGCCAATCTCTCCTTTAAAACCCCATTCTTCTAGGAATTTTTCCTACATATTTGCACCGCTCTCTTCCTTATCTGAACTGTTATTCCATATCTTGTCTTGATTATCTTGCAAGCATCCATGTAACCTTAATGTCTGTGCATACATAGGCTACATCTACACTACAAAGTTTTTGTGCAAAAATGGCTGGTTTTGTGCAAAAACTGGCAGAGTATCCACACCTTAAAGTGCACTTTTACATAAGTAAATTGGCAGAAGAGAAGGCTTTTGGCGGCACAGTTATTCTTCTCCCCATGAGGAATAACTCCTTTTTGCGCAAGAGTTCTTGTGCAACAAGGCAAGTGTGGATGCTCTGCAGGGGTTTCTTGAGCTAGAAACCCCAATGGGAAAAAGTACAGGTGCGCTAATGGCCATTCTGTGAATGGCAGTCAGAGCTTTCTTGTGCAAGAGTGTTCATGCAGTGTGGACGCTCTCTTGCGCAAAAGTACATTGCTTTTGCAATGCGCTTTCAGGTCTGGACACGCTTTTGTGCAAGAAGTTTTTGTGGAAGAACTCTTCTGCAAAAGGTTTCTTGTGCAAAAACCCTGCAGTGTAGACAAAGCCATAGTGTTTGTTTTGTTTTGTGTAAATATTGTAGATCTTAATGTGCCTTGATGAAGCACTTGTGGAGTAGATTTATACAAATTTCAAGGGGAAACCATTGTGATACATTGGTTAGGATGCTGGTAGAAGACCAAGCTCCCTATCTTCGATCGGCCACTGAACTCATGTGTAAGTCTGGACAAGTCATTTCTACTCCAACCATTTGTCTGTCTTGTCTATTTAGACTATAAGCTCTTTGAGGGCAGGAGATGTCTCTTACGATGTGTTTGTGCAGAGCCTAGCACAATGGGGTCTTGATATCAGCTGAAGCTTCTAAGCACTAATCAAAAATTAGTATTCAGGATTGGAGATGAAACAGTCAGCAAAAACCTTATCTTTATATGAATGCCTATTATTACAGACATACGTTGTCCATAGGTTTATTATTGTAAGATCATCAGTTGTTTACTACGTGCCTTACCATTGCAACCATTAACAAATTAGAACAGATTATCTGAAACAATAAGAAAAATTTTACTTTAGATCAGGCATGGGGAAATTTTGTGGGTCAGAGGCCACTGAACCACAGAAAAATCAGTTGGGGTCCACACACAAGTTAGATAAAACCCCTCACTGACCTGGCCCCCAAGTGAGTGAGAGAGGGAAAAAAACTCCTCACAGGTGTGACCCCCAACTGAGAATCAGAAAAAAAAGAAAGGCACTCACTTCATTCCCCTCAAGTTCTAGCCCCAAGAGGCAAGGGGGGTATGGAGGCTAAGGGCTTACCCCCAGGGTTGGATTAATTTTTCTGGGAGCCCATAGCTAGTAGATTATGTGGGACCCCCTAGGATCTGGGGTGGGGCCAAATATGAGGGGTTCCATGTGAGGGAGGGGCCTGCCAGAGAGTGAGCTGGGGTTGAAGACATGAGGTCTAGGAGTGGGGTTGGGGGATCTAAGCAGTGAGGGTGAAGGAGGGGGTTAGGATGGGGTTCTGGGTGCGATATGGGGTGCAGAAGCGGGCTGGGGGTGGGGTTGCAGAGTATGGGTGGGAGGTAGGGTGCAGGAGCAGTTCTGAAGTATGAAGTCTGGGCAGGAGGGGACAGAGGATGGGAGAGCCTGCCAGGTGCAGGTTCAAGGGTGGCACAAGTGCCTCTGTGTCCCTTTGCTTGCAGGCACTGCTTCTACCTCTCCCATTGGCTGCAATTCTCGGCCAGTGGGAGTGATGGGGTGGAGCCTGCAAGTGAGAGCAGGGATAGAACTTCCCTGTACTGCTGTTCTCTAGAGGTGCTTTCTCCCCCATGCCAGGCAAAGCCCACAAGCTGAATGGAACCTGTGACTTGCCTTGATCCAGACCATGAGTCTCAGGGCTTGCCTCTTCCCCACGGTGGGGTGAGCCGGTGCCCCCCACATGTGGCTGGAGTCCCACTGTCAGCTCGCCCTGCAGTGGGGCAGGAAGGGAGGCCCGAGCCTGGTTGGCTGGACCCAGGCAAGTCGCAAGCCAGATCCAGGCAAGCTGAGGACTGGATCCAGCCTGTGGGCCATAGGTCCCCCAACACTGAATTAGATAATAAAAGATGGCAAAGGGAAAAAGGAAAAATTAGAGCGGAATCAGGTTGCTCATTTTTAATAGTTAAAATAGTAAATTCCTTTCCTCCATTCTCTGCACAAACTGAATATATTTTCATAAGGGGAGCTTTGTCCTTTTCTTCCAAGACAGGCTAGGGTTTTTTTTTGTTTGTTTTTGCCATTTTGCTGTTATCTAAGCAATTTGAGGACATTAGTACAAGAGTTTCAAAGGGGAAAGAAGAATTGAGCATGGAAGCTCTTATGTTGTAATTTAACCTAGTAGGGGGCTAGCTTGAACTATTAAGTCTTTTTCAAAGGTTGTAGTTCAAGGCATCAGTTCCTGGATTAAAAATCCTGCTGTTCTGGAGATTCTGTAGCAGGAGAGTCTTCCGTTTATTAAAGTCACAGAAGAGTTTTTACCCTTTTAAATGGATAGAGCCTCGCTATGGATGTGATTCAAAGTCCATTGAAGTCCATTGGAATGTACTTACTTCTGCTGGGTTTGGATCTGGCCCAAAATGCACAATTGAGTCAGAGTAGATTCTGCTAGTTTAGTAACTTAAGGTCTCTGTTCAGTAACTTTTTTACCCATTGCCACAATTGCTACACAATGCTTAGGCTGGAGAGGGTTGAAAACATTTAGCTACATCCCCAGGCTCTGAGGAAGGAATAGAAAGGAAATCTGAATGTGAATTTCATATAAAATATGAGCTCAAGGGGCCTATTTAAAAGACAGTACATCAGTTGGGGTCACATCACTAATAGTTACATTTGTTTCAATGAGTCTATATTACACCATCTGAGGAGGTGGCCCATAATTCTGAGTGTTAATTTTGTTAAGTATTTTACTATGAAGATAACACCCTTTGCCAATATGTTATAGGCAAGAAATTGGGTTAGTGATAGAGCTTCCCTAACATGGTTGACTGAAGTTTTCCCTTTTGCATTTTGTTTTTCTATAATTCACTTTTTCTTCCTGTGTCCCCTGTTGAAACAATCTGTCATCAAGGGTTTGGAGTTGACTTTGATACTCTTGAGTTTTTAATATAATACTAGAGTATGTCCACACTGGTGTTTTTGAATGCACTGGAACTCAAGCTGACTGAATGGGTGACAGTTGACTGGTACAGCTTACATATTGTCTAGTACAGTTGTTATAGACTATCTACAAAAGGCTTTGTTTCTGCCATAAGACCTTGAGTGAACTACAAGTAACAAATATTTCTGAGTGGTGTCTACATTAGCATTTACAAGTGTTTGCCTACAATAACGTCAGTCACCTTGAACTGATTGGTAATCAATTTATTTGAGTTACGGCTAAACCAAAAATTCTAAGTTACAGCTAAACTATAAGCCTTTGAGAATTTTGGGAGAAATGGTTATTACTACAGTATTATGCAGATTATACACAGTCACTGTATGCTTCTGCCTTTTCAGACTCTGGATAAATGTTAGGTGTTTGTGTCGAGGCACTCCATGATTCTGTGACTTAGGAGAGCTATTTTGTAGTTAATCCTAAATTATATTGATTGAACCAGAAGGGAATTGGGAGTAGAGAGCATTTCCTTGCAAATTTTTTTGGAAGTCACATAAAGAGATAGTGTCAGTTAACATCTAGTCATAGCTGTTGATTTGTGTCTGACTTAAGAAGACAATATGTCAGCTGTGGTCAGAAATTTTTACCACCATGAAAATGTCACCACCAATTTATGATCACATTTCTCTTTTGACGATGCTGTTGCATACCTGCCTTTGTGACACAGAGGTTAGACTGATGCAATATGATCAGCTTTGGTTACCAAATACAGTAATCTTTCATATGTAGGATTTGGATAACTGCTGCCAACAGCATATGTCTTGCTGCTTGCATGAGCATGGGGCTGAGATTAGTATTTGAGTTTTGTCTGTGGGATGAATTCCAGATATCCTTCAGAGCTGCCCCAGTACCATCCACATTTTGGAGGTCCCAGACAAAGTCTCAAGTGAAATAGGCTAACAGAGCAGGATAGCCTCCCTTTCAACCTGAGACTGACCACACCGCGAGTCTTTTAGATAAGATGAAAATCCATTATATTAACTTTTTTGGGTAGCTTATTGACTTTTTATTTATTGCCTTACAATGTACAATTTTAATTTTATTATGGGTGAGAAACACAAAGCAACTCAAGGTGGCGAAGTGTCCAGAGTTAGGACCCTAAGTCCCTGTGTGCAGTACCACTGTCATCCATGAATCATGGCATGGCTGCCGCCTGACTCATTTGGCACATAATTTTCCACTGTAAAAGTTCCCTACGTGCCACAGTTTCAGACCCTGGGACTTACCCACTACTACCTCTCTTTAGGCATCCAGATGCCCATCTCTCACCTAACCTCTAGAATGATTTGTGAACCAGGGAAAAGAGGTGTTCAGAGCTCTAGCTTGTATGTGGGGCCTAATTCTCTGAGCATACCTACCAGATTAGGTTCCATTCAGAATCCAGCTAGAGGAAGAAGCGGTGTCAAGCATCAACTACTTCCTCTCACGTACTTAACTTCACAATCAAATAAACCACTCAACTATGTAAAGTTAAACATGTAAATGAGAGGCTGCAGGATTGGGTCTTTAATCTGTATTTATATTTCATTATGAAGTGATAAGGATTGTTTGGCAAATATTTTAAAAGATTCTTTTCTCCCAGTCATACCAAAATGAATCTTTGCCTTCTTAACTACAAAGCCAGCATTAAATTCAGAACCATTAGATACTGCTGATTATCATTAACTGTATTTTATTTATTATATGTACTCTTTGACACTCTCTCTCTCTCTCTCTCTCTCTCTCTCTCTCATTGATTGCAAAGCCAATTGCAGACAGTGTGACTTTTGCAGACAGTGTGACTTTTATCTAATGTTTATTCTTTCTGAAGTAAAAGGCCTGAGAAAACATAAGGATCTGTTCTTGTTGCCCTTATGAACTAAGATTCAGTTAAATTCTGCCAGAGGGAGGATTATTAGACTGGACTATAAGGGGTTACCGAGTAGGGGTGAATTTTTGATTCAACTGGATTTCTCAACAGTGGCAAGTAGAATATTCCAAGTCTGCACCAACCTCTCCAACCAACACCCTGATTCTGAAAGTTTCCAGTGAATTTAGTGCGACTCCTCATTGGTGCAGCAATCTGCATGCGTGGAGTATCTTGAAGGATTAACACCCAAGTTTCCTAATTATTTTCTCCCTTCCATAGGATAGGAAGCCTATAAAGAAATGAGGATTAAATATACCATTTTAGCAAGCACATACCATAAGTTGTAATGAATTCCAGTCCATCACACATTGAAAGAGAGAACCTGGATCCTATGCATAGATTTCAAATGACTGCTTCAGTGTTACTAATAACATAGATGCTTCCTGTAATTTGACAGCTATGTATTCAAATATTTCATACCTACAAATGTTGTATTATAGTTGGTGGGATGGTTTCCCCACTCATTCACGTTTCCCCTCAGTAACTTAGCAATGTCTAATCAAGATATGCACACACCATATTGTTTTACGTGTTTGACTAGAACGTTGACAGATTAATAGGAAGAGTAAATAGCAGTGCACTCTGTGGTGGCTCAGTGTGGGCTGGAAGGATTGACTGCTGCCAGACTTTGCTGTATTTGCACAGAGGAAGCTGCTGCAAAAGCCTGCTGTGGTAAGGTGACCCGGGTCAGGGGTATTTGTTTCTCATCTCTATAGAAAACAATTGTCCTCTCAATGGAAGACAGCTTTTTGTAGCTACGTGGCTCTACTGGTAAGGAAGCATTTGTACTCCCAGTGTGCGTACTAAAAATACAGCTATACCATAATAGAAGGCAGTGAGGGCTTGTCTACGCTGCCTTGCAGTTCAGACTATGGGGTGTAAACAGCAGTGTGAAGACAGAGGTGTTGTGCTGTAATGTCCCGGTGTGGGTGTTACGGGCACAAAGTAAAAGGTTCTTGGTTTGTGTTAATGTCATCCTCTTCAAAAAGGATTATGTGAGTGCAAACTAGGAACCCTTTAGTTCATCGATGTGAGGTCCACACGGGGAGTTATAGCGCAGCGCTCTGGTGCACACTGATATTTACTCCCCTGTGGTCCAAACTGCAGGGTACTGTAAAACCTATGGCTATGTCTACACTGCAGAGTTTTTGCTCAAGAAAATTCACAGTGAATCGACAGAACAGAGGGTTTTTTGCGGTGTAGGTATTCCTCTTTCTACGAGGAATAACTCCTTTTTGCACAAGAGTTCTTAAGGAAAGAAGAAAACAGCCTATTGAAAGAAGCACAGGTGCCCTGGTGGCCATTCTGTTAATAGCAATCAGCGCTTTCTTGTGAGAGAGCCTCCATGCAGTCTGGACACTCTCTTGCGCAAAAGCGCATCGCTTTTCCAATGCACTTTTGCAGTGTGGAAGCACTCTTGCGCAAGAAGTTTTCGCAGAGGATCTCTTCCACAAAAAGCTTCTTGCGCAAGAAGCCTGCAGTGTAGACATAGCCTAAGTGTCCTCTGCCTACTGTTCTTCGTGTGAGTGTGGAGGTTCATATGTAATGATTTTTCTAATTCAGTTATTGCTTTTTTTTGGTCTACTTTTAGAAGAAAAGGCGAACTGCTGAGAATCTTAATTGATTTTTGATTCTTTGTTATAAGAATCATTATAAATTTGAACGTAAAGAATGCCAGAGAGGATGAGAACCCCCTACAGTGTCTAACAGCAGCAAAGAGTTGGCCAAATTTCTGCAGTAAGCTTTTTCTGTATAAGTGTAAGTGAGACTTCCTGGAGGAAAATCTTAACTTTTCTCTGGGTTATTAGAAAAGGATTTTGTTCTTGTTAAGCCTTAGATCAATGGTTCTCAAAGTCACTACTGCCTCCCCGGTGGTTTGTGGCAGGAGCTTCCCCCACACAAGCAGCAGGGAGCCCGCACTGCTACTGCAGCCTCACGGTCAGTGTGCAGCTGCGAGGCTGCAACACCAGCTCCGGCCAGCAGGTAGGGAAGTGAAGAAAGCAAACTCACCTCCTCCCCACCCACACTGGCTGCGGAGCTACATGTGGAGGGGTGCAGCCAACATGGTAAGAGCAGCAAATCCTTCGGCTGGTCCCATGGTGCAGGCAGGAGGCTGGGCTGCATGGGGCTTGGCCAGGTGGGGCGGGCTCTCATGGTGTACAAGCAGCTGGCAGCCCACCCCCTTTCCCCGGCAGCAGGTTGGGCTGTGCTGTGTCTGGCAGTGGTGAGAGGAGGCAATGTTGGGACTGAGGACCCTGCACACACAGGAGGCAAGTGGGGGCTCGGGGCCCTTCGGGGCTTTGCACCTACGGGGACTCAGTCTGGGAGCAGGGGCTGAGCAGCAGCTCAGCCCCCAAAGGCTCCATGGACTGGATCCCTGCCGGACCTCATCCCCTGCAGGGCTGGACACCCCATGGTCACCTACCCACCCATCCCCGCCTTGCTGTGCCACAATCAGCCTCCATTTTCCTGAACCCTCCACCGAGCCACCTTGACCCTCTGTTTCCAGAGGCATCCTGCCCCCATCTCCCTGAACCCCTTCAGTCACTCTGCCCCCCAGCTTTATCCCCAGGCACTCCCTGCCCCATCTCCTTGCCCCTGGCCAGACACCCTACCCCAATCTGCTCCTGAACCCTCCCTCCTGGCCAGACACCCTACACCCAGCCTGCTCTTGCACTCTCCTGCCTGGCTAGACACCCTACTCACAGCCTGCTTCTGCACCCTACCTCCCACCCAGACCTTGCACCCTCACCCGCTTTATGTACCCTCCCTTGCTCCCAGATGCTGCACTCCACCCCTATCCCATTTGCTAGCAACACTGTCCTGCTCACTGAACCCCTCATTTTTGTTCCCACCCCAGAGCCTAAGGAGGTCCATAAAATCCACTCACTCCAGAACTCCAGAGAAGTAAATCTGGTGAAGCCCTGACCCCAGTCCACCCTGTCCCTTCCCTTCACCTCACTCGGTGGGGTTAGAGAGCCGGAGAAGTGAGGTGTCTCAGTTGGGGGCCACATCAGTGAGTGCTGGGGGATTTTGGAGGAATTTTTTTTTGCTTCTCACTTGTGTAGTCCACAACTGATTTTTCTGTGGGTCAGTGGCTCCTGACACAAAATAGGTTCCCCACATCTGCAATAAATAAAGAAAATATTGAAACCTTTTGTGTTGGACATAAATTAATATTTTATTTTATTTTATTTAAAATGAAGTTTGAAAAAACTAACATGAGACAAGGAGTCCTGTGGCACCTTATAGACTAACAGATGTATTGGAGCATAAGCTTCCATGAGCAAAGACCCACTTTGTCAGATGCATGCAGTGGAAATTTCCAGAGGAAGTTATAAATATGCAGGCCAGAATAAGGCTAGAGATAATGAGGTTAATTCAGTTAGGGAGGGTGAGGCCCACTTCTAGCAGATGATCTGGAGGTGTGAACACCAAGAGAGGAGAAACTGCTTTTGTAGTTGGCTAGCCATTCACAGTCTTTGTTTAATCCTGAACGGATGATGTCAAATTTGCAGATGAACTGTAGCTCAGCAGTTTCTCTTTGAAGTCTGGTCTTGAAGTAGTTTTGTTGCAGGATGGCTACCTTTAAATCAGCTACTGTGTGTCCAGGGAGATTGAAGTGTTCTCCTACAGGTTTTTGTATACTGCCATTTCTGATATCTGATTTGTATCTGTTTATTCTTTTATGTAGGGACTATTACAAGACAAGCCCAAGAAAGAAACCAACAGAACACCACTGGACATCGCCTAAAGTCTTCAGCTAAAACCTCTCCAACGCATCATCAGTGATCTACAACCCATCCTGAACAATGATCCCTCACTTTCACAGGCCTTGGGAGACAGGCCAGTCCTTGCCCACAGACAACCCGCCAACCTGAAGCAAATTCTCACCAGCAACTATACACCACACCACAGTAACTCTAACTCAGGAACCAATCCATGCAACAAACCTCGGTGCCAACTCTGCCCACATATCTACACCAGCGACATCATCACAGGACCTAACCACATCAGCCACACCATAACTGGTTCATTCACCTGCACATCTACCAATGTAATATACGCCATCATGTAGAAGCTATGCCCCTCTACTATATACATCGGCTAAACTGGACAGTCCCGACGTAAAAGAATTAAACAAATAGGATTAAACAAAGACTGTGAATGGCTAGCCAACTACAAAAGCAGGGTTTTTTTTTGGTGTTCACACCTCCAGATCAGCTGCTAGAAGTGGGCCTCACCCTCCCTGACTGAATTAACCTCATTATCTCTAGCCTTATTCTGTTTTGCATATTCATACCTGCCTCTGGAAATTTCCACTACATGCATCTGATGAAGTGGGTCTTTGCCCACGAAAGCTTATGCTCCAATACATCTGTTAGTCTATAAGGTGCCACAGGACTCCTTGTCACTTTGCAGATCCAGACTAATACGGCTACCCCTCTGATACTTACCATGAGACAGTGAAAGCGCTTAATTAGTTTAATAATTTAAATTAAACCAGTCTCCCTAGCTGCAGCACTAGCAAAATGGCTCGGGTGTAATTATGTAATTATCAGTGAGTTTCCATTAGCAACTGGTAGTCCATGGAAAGGTTTACATTAAGCAAAATGTTTGAGAACCCCCACCTTAGCTGTGTAAGAACAATGGCCGGTTACTATAAGTGCCAGCCCCATAGGGAAGAAATGTATACTCAATGGTCACGTTTATAGAATGTGTGTCATAGCTTGTTTGCTTGGCCAGCAAACTCCTCATTGCTCTCCCAACTGAAACCTTGTCTAGAAGGTACCAATCAGTGAACCCCAGCTCCTGAGCTCTGCAGAGGTGTGCCTTTGCAGTGCACAGCCTTCTCACTCCACTGATCTTTTAAAGAGACAGAGACAACAGCTTGTTATCTTGACTGCAGTTGCCACTTCAGTTCAGTCAAAGCACTGGATTAGTTTAGATAAGTAAAACAAATGTATTTAATTAAAATGAGAGGTTTAAGTGAATTCTAGACTAAGGGACAAAGACAAGAAAGGATTACAAACAAACAGGAGTAAAAACACACTTTCTAAAGATAAAAACTTAACAGGCTGTGGGGTTTTCTTAAGCTAGTTTTCTCAACCAATCTTTCTTTTTCAGGCATGGCTGGCTAGCTTTTAATCAGGATACCCATGCAGTCCAAGGTGCTAGTTAGCCTTCTCAGGTGAAGGATAATTTGGGGGTTCATTCTATTTCTCATTATAGTTCAATTTGTTCCACCTCTCATTATAGTTCAGTAATCCTTTGAAACCTATTCTAAAAAGCATCCCCAGATAATGTTCCTTTTCCTACGGTGTGTGGACTAAGGATGTTAAGGACTAGTCGACTAGTTGCTTCCCCCCCTTTCTTCCTCTATCAAATAGAAGCAGCAAAGGGGGAGGAGTACTTCAAAGCAGCAGTGTCGCACAGAACCCGGTAAGGGCTCCATGTGGCGCTGCCGTTTTGAAATGCCATGGCAACGTTTCAAAGGGGCAGCACCACACAGCTGATCCTGGGCTCTGAGAGGCACTGCCCCCTTTGAAATGCCGCCACAGCATTTCAAAGGAGCAATGTTTCATGGAGCTGACCCCGGGCTCCATGCAGGGCTACCCCTTTGAAATACTGCCTTGGTGTTTCAAAGAGGCAGTGCCACGTGGAGCCTGGAGTCAGCTGGGGACTCCCTAGCTGACTCTGGGCTCCATGTGGCATTTCCACAGAACCTGGAGTCATCCGAGGAGTCCCGAGCTGACCCTGGCTCCGCGCAGCATTTCAAACTCTGAGTCACCCGCTGACCCCAGGCTCCATGTGGGAGATTCTGCTTTGAAATTTAACAACCGTAGTGGGGACACCATACTGTCTGGTGTAGATTCCTGTTATCGTCCTTGCTGGAGTTTTTTTACAATGCAAATGATCTCTTTGTGTACATGACTAGCTGATTGAATGTGGCCACATCTGGTATAAGGTGTTGGCCACTTGTCTTTGTCTGGAGAAAAACCTGTTTAAATCAACTTCTCCTGACATAATTGGCTTAAACCCATTTTAGTTAAAATTGTATCTGCATAATCTTTTGTGAGTTGATCCTACAGATATCATTCTAGGGCTCCTAACTCCCATAGGGTTTGGGTGTCTAGTTTCCTTTTTGAATTTACCAAACTTTGTTCTATGAACATTCCTGCCAACATACATTTTAATTGCCAAACATTAACCAATCTTCTTTAACACAAACACTCATTAATTCTGATAGAAATGTAGCCGTGTTAGTCTGGTGTAGCTTAAACAAAATACAGGACTATGTAGCACTTTAAAGACTAACAAGATGGTTTATTAGATGATGAGCTTTCGTGGGCCAGACCCACTTCCTCAGATCAAATAGTGGAAGAAAATAGTCACAGCCATATATACCAAAGGATACAATTAAAAAAATGAACACATATGAAAAGGACAGAAGAGGGATGCGGGGGGTGGGGGAGTGGGAAAGGAAGGTGAATGCCTATGATCTGGACGCATGGCCAAGAAACACTGGAGACATTCCACAGAGATTTCAACAACCTACACCCCACCATTAACCTCAGCCTGGACCGTTCCACACGAGAGATCCATTTCCTGGACACCACAGTACAAATCAACAATGGAAAATTAGACACCATCCTCTACAGAAAACCCACTGACTCATACAGTTACCTACATGCTTCCAGCTCCCATCCAGCACACACCATACGATCCATCATCTATAGCCAAGCCCTTCGATACAACCGCATCTGCTCTAATCCCACTGATAGAGACCAGAAACTTCAGGATCTCTACCAAGCATTTATAAACCTCAACTACCCACCCGGAGAAATAAAAAAGCAAATTGAAAGAGCCAAACGAATACCTAGAAACCATCTACTACAAGACAGACCCAAGAAAACCAACAATAGAACACCACTTGTCATCACCTACAGCTCCCAACTTAAACCTGTCCAACACATTATCAATAAATTACAGCCTATACTGGAACAGGACACCAAACTCCAAGAAGCTCTGGAAGACAGACCCATAGTCTCCTATAGACAACCACCTAACCTCAAGATGATTCTTACCAACAACCACAGGACATACCACACTAATACCAACCCTGGTACTTTCCCTTGCAACAAACCCCGTTGCCAGCTTTGTCCACATATTCACTCTGCTGACACCATTATTGGGCCTAACCAAGTGAGTTATAAGATCAAGAACACATATTCCTGTGCCTCCAGAAATATAATCTATGCTATCATGTGCCTAAAGTGTCTGTCTGCTATGTACATTGGACAAATGTCTCAGACACTTCGCCAAAGAATCAATGCCCACAAAACAGACATTAGACAGGATCACAAAGAAAAAACAGTTGCTTGCCATTTCAACTAGAAAGGACACTGTCTCAATGACCTACTCACCTGCATCCTACTTCAGAAGACATTCAAATCTGCACTTGAAAGAGAATCCTCTGAACTGGCATTCATGCTAAAATTCGACACTCTCCGCGGGGGGCTGAACAAAGACTCCAGCTATCTTACCCATTACAAAGATAGCTTCCCCAATTATCACCTCTAATACTATTAACTCACAGACATCTACCCTTCCCCACCTCTAATATCATTAACTCACCGGCATTCACCTTCCTTCCCCCCCCCCCTTACATACCCCTTCTGTTCTGAAATGTGATTTGTCCTTTTCATATGTGTTCATTTTTTTAATTGTATCCTTTGGTATATATGACTGTGACTATTTTCTTCCACTATTTGATCTGAGGAAGTGGATCTGGCCCACGAAAGCTCATCATCTAATAAACCATCTTGTTAGTCTTTAAAGTGCTACATAGTCCTGTATTTTGTTTCAACTCATTAATTCTGTAATGCTATCAACATCAGTTCAGTCATCAAAGAACAGAAAATTGCAATGCTGTACACAGCACAACCACAATGCCAATTTTTCAATCCTACATTTAATAATGTAGAGCCAGATCTTGCACCTGGCTCATGTGAGTGGATCTTGCACCTTTATACTGGCCCATTTACTTTAATGGGACTCTGCAGGTGCACTTGTCTACAAAGACAGAGCTAGTCAGTGTTGGTGCTACCATGATCATTAATCTTTTTACTAAGGCAGCATTTTCATATACTATATTGCAGACAAAAAAAAAAAAAAAAAAGAGAGAGCGAGAACGTTAAGTTGATTACATACTTAACATTTCTTACCTGATCATAAATAGGGAGGGCCTTACCAAATTCATGGCCATGAAAAATGCATCATAGACTGTGAAATCTGGTCTCCCTCCATGAAATCTGTCCTTTGTGTGCTTAAACTATAAAATACAAATTTAATGGGGGGGGGCATTTTTTCAGACTGGTAATCTTGACCGAAAAGGGAGGGTTCACAAGGTTAGTTTAGGGGGGTTATAATATTGTCACCCTTACTTCTGTGCTGCTTTCAGAGCTGGAAAGCTAGAGAATTGTGACTGTTGGCTGGGCGCCCAGCTCTGAAGGCAGTGCCCTGCCAGCAGCTGCAGATAAGTAAGAGATAGGGATGTAAAATCCAATTTTAAAAGTGAACTGATTAACCAGGATCCCATGACCGGGGCAGAGTGGGAGAGGTGGGGCTGCTCCAGCCAAGTCGAGCTGACCCTTCAGCGCTGCATTGCACCACACTGTGGGGAGGGGCTGTTCCAGCTGGGCCAGGCCACTGGTTAACTGATTACCCCGGTAAGCATGCCAGTAAGTCTAATGCTTACTGGGTAACTGGTTAACCAGTTAACGTTTTATATCTCTAGTCAAAGTCTCAATGCCATCCCATGCCATTCTTATTTCTGTACCTCTGCCTTCAGAGTTGCATGGCCAGACAGTGGCAGCTGCTAACTGAAAGCCCAACTTTCCACGTAGCAACACAGAAATAAGGGTGGCAATTCAATAGCATGCCATCCTTACTTCCGCCCTGCTACTGGTGGCAGCTCTGCCTTCAGAGTTGGGACCCCAGCCACCAGTCACCACTGTTTGGTCACCCAGCTCTGAAAGCAGTGCTGCCACCAGTATCAGCCCAAAAGTAAAGCTAGCAGAACTGCAGCCGTACCCCATAACTTTGCAATCAGCTCTCCACTCCTTGCAGGAGGCATAAGGGATCTGTCAAAAAAGGCTTTCTTTTTTGACAGATCCCCCTCTAGACTGCCACTTTTTGCTGACAAAGTGATGAGTCGGCAAAACGTGGTGGCCATTGTTATGCAAATTAGGCACGGGATATTTAAATCCCAGCCTCATTTGCAATGTCGACCTGCCTAATCTGCATCCCTCTGCCGACAGAGGGATGCAGTCTAGACACAGCCTTAGAGTTAGAACCCCAGGACCATTACATGTGAAATATCAGATTTAAAAAGCTGAAATAATGATTTTTTTTTAATTCTATGACCTTGAAATTGACCAAAATGGACCATGAGTTTGTTAGGATCCTAATAATAAAATACAGACTCTTACATATGTACATTATGACTTAATCAAATCAACCATTCAATATACACTTCAAAATCACACACAAATATTATTAAAGGGTGGGTTTTCTTTAAACATTAAAGCTACTTTCACATCTCACACAATACTAGTCTCCAAGCAGTAGCTCACATGAATGTACTTCTTTGAGGCCTTTGTCCTGCCTGTGGATGTGTGCTTAACTTAAGCTTATGAGTAGTTCCACTGAAGCCAGAAGCATGATTCATTTGTTTGAAGTTAAGCATGTGTGGGTTTGCAGCATGGGAGCTTAACGCTTTAACTTTCAGTTCTAGAATACGATTCTCCTGAGTGCACATATCAAAGATCTAATAATTACACTGCAATGGATGACCTGGTGATTTGGGCGAGGAGGGGTGCCAGTGACAGATACCGGATGATAGCAGAGAGAAAACTATAGAGTAGTATGGAGTGTGGCGACAGTTTGGATTTCAAAATAAATTTGTTTTGAGTTTCAGGTGATTATTAATATCAATATTAATTGGGGGAAAAAAAAGCATTACATTCTGCCGCTCTTGCTTACATGGAGAAGTACTTTACTCTCAGGCTGTGTCTAGACTGGCAAGGTTTTCCGCAAAATCATTTGATTTTGCAGAAAAACTTGCCAGCTGTCTACACTGGCCATTTGAATTTCCGCAAGAACACTGATGATCTCATGTAAGATCGTCAGTGTTGCGGAAATACTGTGCTGCTCCTGTTCGGGCAAAAGCCCTCTTGTGCAAATCATTTGCACAAGAGGGCCAGTGTAAACAGCACAGTACTATTTTCCGCAAAAAGCCCCGATCATGAAAATGGCGATCGGGGCTTTTTTGCGGAAAACCGCGTCTAGATTGGCCATGGACGCTTTTCCGCAAAAAGTGCTTTTGCGGAAAAGCATCCTGCCAATCTAGACTTGCTTTTCTGAAAATGCTTTTAATGGAAAACTTTTCCCTTAAAAGCATTTTTGGAAAATCATGCCAGTGTAGACGTAGCCTCAGAGTATACCCACTGGTGTAAAGTGCTACTCAACATGAATAAAGGTTGCAACATCTGACCCGTAATTTAAAATGCCCCTTTAACATATTTCCTACATCTACTATATATTTGAAAGAGTCTACCTGTCTTTCTGTCCATCTGTCTGTCTGTTTAAGAACTAATCCTAAATGGTAAGAGCTAGGAGCACCAAATTTGGTATGTAGCTATCTCTTACCATAACTTAAAGCAAGATAAGGATTTAATTGTGCCAGGAAAATGGAATATGCCCAGAATGAAATTGCTTCTCGTAAAACCATACTGAAAAGAGACAGAATCAGCAGGCAGGTGAAAGAGGCTGATGGGGTGGGCATCCCTCCATCCCTCCCTCCGGGACTGCCCCAGCCCTGAGCTTCCCATCCTCCAGGAGCCCTTTAGGGAGAGATGGAAGAAAGCTGATGCTCCCCTCCGCTCCCTCCCCCCGCCCCCCCGATTTGTACAGGAACACTGCTGGCTGTTCCCCTTTGTCAGGGAGCAAGGGGAAAGTGCACAGCTTGCTGCATTCCTCATGCTAGCTGGAGAGTGCAGAGCGCAGACAAACCTGGACCTGCCCCCATTCATGGGACATGCACCCTCCTCCAGCTGTGCTCACTGGGACTTGGCCCCAAATTGCTGTGGTGAGAGAGGGCTGGGGTAGTTCTCTCTGCCTGGGACAGGCAAACAATACAGTTTTTTTCCTGCCACACCAAGTTCTCTACCAACCCACATAATATGATTCAGATTTGAGCAGCAATAATATTGTGGGGGTTTCCCTCATTTTTATTTTAGAGAGGTATCAGTGGCTGCATTTATTGCATCATCCCTTTGAATGGGAACACAAGACAAGTGATTTCTCTGTTGTTGATTATGTAGGTAGCAACATGCTATGGGGAGAAACATGTATGGTTAGTAGTGCAATCTAAGGGTAAGTCTGCATTACAATCAAAGGTGTACCCAAGCTAGCTTAGATCCTACTAGCTCAAATAACAAGAGTAATGAAGCTGCAACAGCACAGACTAGCCACTCCTGTGCAAACCTGAGTCTCAGTTGGCATAATACGGGCTCCTGTGTTGCCACGGTTTCATGCTACAGCCTCTCTCCAACTTACGAACCGGTTACGGACCCAGCAATTGGTCGTAACTCAGTTTGTTCATAAGTCGGACTCATGCCAGACCTGGAATCACAGACCTGGAAGAGACCTCAGAAGTTCATCAAGTCTAGCCCCCTGCTCTAGGCAGAACCAATCCCAACTAAATCAACCCAGCCAGGGCTTTGTCAAGCCGAGACTTAAACACCTCTAGGGATGGAGACTCCACTACTGCCCTAGGTAACCCATTCCAGTGCTTCACTACCCTACTAGTAAAATAGTTTTTCCTAATATTCAACCTGGACCTCTCCCACCACAACTTGAGACCATTGCTCCTTGTTCTGCCATCTGTCACTACTGAGAACAGCCTCTCTCCATCCTCTTTGGAACCTCCCTTCAGGAAGTTGAAGGCTGCTATCAAATCCCCCCTCACTCTTCGCTTCTGCAGACTAAACAGACCCAAGTCCCTCAGCCTCTCCTCGTAGGTCATATGCTCCAGCCCCCTAATCATTTTGGTTGCCCTCCGCTGGACACTCTCCAATGTGTCCACATCCTTTTTGTAGTGGGGGGCCCAGAACTGGACACAATACTCCAGATGTGGCCTCACCAAAGCCGAATAAAGGGGAATAATGACATCTCTAGATCTGCTGGCAATGCTCCTCTTAATGCAACCTAATATGCCATTAGCCTTCTTGGCTACAAGGGCACACTGTTGACTCATATCCAGCTTCTCATTCACTGTAACCCACAGGTTCTTTTCTGCAGAACTACTACTTAACTGGTTGGTCCCCAGCTTGTAACTATGCTTGGGATTCTTCCATCCCAGGTGCAGGACTCTGCACTTGTCCTTGTTGAATCTCATCAGATTTCTTGTGGCCCAATCCTCCAATTTGTCTAAGTCACTCTGGACCCTATCTCTGCCCTCAAGAGTATCTACCTCTTCCCCTAGCTTAGTGTCATCCGCAAACTTGCTGAGGGTGCAATCCATCCCCTCATCCAGGTCATTAATAAAGATATTGAACAAAACCGGTCCTAGAACCGAACCTTGGGGCACTCCACTAGAAACTGACCGCCATCCTGACATCGAGCCGTTGATCATTACACGCTGGGCCCAGCCTTCTAGCCATCTTTCTATGCATCTTACTGTCTATTTATCCAATCCACATTCCCTTAACTTGCTGGCAAGAATATTGTGGGAGACAGTATCAAAAGCCTTGCTAAAGTCAAGATATATCACATCCACTGACTTTCCCACGTCCACAGAGCCAGTTACCTCATCATAGAAGCTAATCAGATTGGTAAGGCATGACTTGCTCTTTGTGAATCCATGCTGACTATTCCTAATCTCTTCCAAGTACCTCAAAATGGATTCCTTAAGGATCCCTTCCATGATTTTTCCAGGAACCAAGGTAAGACTGACCGACCTATAGTTCCCTGGATCATCCTTCCTCCCTTTTTTGAAGATGGCACTACATTTGCCTTTTTCCAATTATCCGGGATTTCTCCTGATCTCCACGACTTTTCAAAGATAATGGCCAAAGGCGCCTCATTGACATTTGCCAACTCCCTCAGTACCCTCGGATGCATTAAGTCCGGACCCATGGATTTGTGTACGTTTAGCTTTTCTAAATAGTTCCTAACCTGTTCTTTACCTACCAAGGGCTATCCATCTTCATCCCATCTTGCGTCACTTAGCGCATTAGTCCGGAAGCCCACCTTGTCCGTGAATAAAGAGGCAAACAAAGCATTGAGTACTTCAGCTTTCCCCACATCATCTGTCACTAGATTACCTCCTTCATCCAGTAGGGGCTGCACACCCTCTCTGATCACCTTCTTGTTAACATGCCTGTAGAAACCTTTCTTGTTAACCTTCACATCCATAGTCAGTCACAATTCCATTTGCGCTTTCGCCTTCCTGATAACCCCCCGGCATTCTCGAGCTATACATTTAAACCCCTCCCTGGTCATTTGTCCAAATTTCCACTTTTTGTAAGCTTCCTTTTTGTGCTTAAGTTCACCAAGGTTTTCCCCTGTAAGCCAATCCGGTCTCCCACCACGTTTGCCTCTCTTGCTACGCGTCGGGATGGTTTATTTCTGTGCCTTCAATAAGGCTTCTTTAAAATACTGCCAGCTGTCCTGGACTCCTTTCCCCTTCATGTTAGCATCCCAGGGGATTCTGCCCATCAGGTCTCTGAGGGAGTCAAAATCTGCTTTTTTGAAGTCCAAGGTATGTATTTTACTACTCTCTTTTCGGCCCCTGGTCAGGATCCTGAAATCTACCATCTCATGATCACTGCTTCCCAGGTTGTCACCCACCTCTACTTCCCCTATTAGTTCCTCCCTGTTTGTGAGCAGAAGGTCAAGCTGCGCACGGCCCCTGGTCGGATACTTCAGCACTTGTGTCAAGAAGTTATCCCCAGCATTCTCCAAAAACTTCCTGGATTGCCTGTGTACTGCTGTATTGGTTTCCCAACAGATGTCAGGGTGATTAAAGTCTCCCACGAGAACCAGGGCCTGCAATCTGGAAGCTTCTCTCAGTTGTCCGAAGAAAGCCTCATCTACCTCATCCACTTGATTCGGTGGCCTGGAGCAGACACCAACCACAACATCACTGCTGTTGTTTGCTCCTTTAAACTTAACCCATAGACTCTCAACAGGTTTTTCTCCCTCTTTATACTGGAGTTCAGAGCAATTGTAGTGCTCTCTTACATATAGTGCAACTCCTCTTCCTTTTCTCCCCTGCCTGTTCTTTCTGAACAGTCTATACCCTTCCTTGACAGCGCTCCAGTCATGCGAGTCATCCCACCAAGTCGCTGTAATCCCAATTAAATCATATTTCTTGTACTGGGCCAGGGCCTCCAGTTTTTCCTGTTTGTTGCCCAGGCTTCTCGCATTAGTGTACAAACCCCTCAGGTAACCAGTTGATCGCCCTATCTTCTCCATTCGAATCAGGGGTCCTCCTTTCTTGCTCGTTCCTCTCTACATTTCTTCCCGGTATCCAACTTTCCCACTCCCCTCAGGGTTTTGGTCATCATCCCCCGACGAACCTAGTTTAAAGCCCTCCTCACTAGGTTTGCAGGCCTGCCCGCGAAGATGCTCCTTCCTCTCTTCGTTAGGTGGATCCCATCTCTTCCTAATAATCCTTGTGCCCGGAACAGAGTCCCATGGTTGAAGAAACCAAAGCCCTCTCTGCGACACCACCTGCTCAACCACACATTTACGTCCTCAATTTGACGATCCCTGCCCAGTCCTTTCCCTTCAACAGGGAGTATGGATGAGAACACCACTTGCGCTCCGAATCGTTGGATCCTTCTTCCCAGCGCTACATAATCTGCAGTAACCCGCTCAAGGTCATTCTTGGCCGTATCGTTAGTTCCCACGTGGAGAAGCAGGAAGGGGTAGCGATCCGAAGGTTTGATCAGTTTGGTAAGCCTCTCAGTCACATCCTGAATGCGAGCTCCCGGTAAGCAACACACCTCTCGAGATTCCACATCCAGACAGCAGATGGATGGCTCAGTGCCTCTTAGGAGGGAGTCCCCGACCACAACCACCCTTCATTTTCTTTTGGGGGTGGTGGCCGTGGAACCCCCATCCCTAGGACTACGCATCCCATGCCTTCCAGTGATGGTGTTCCCTTCCGGTTTCTTCCTTGTGAGGTCCCTTCCAAAGCATTCAGCACTGTAGAGCCTGTGGAGAGAGCCTGAAAGCGATTACTTATCTCTATAGCATTGGGGGATTCCCACGCTGGCCTTTTCCCCCTTCTAGAAGTTACATGCTGCCAGTTCTCTTCCTGGTCACATACTTCCCTCTCTGGCTCCTCCACCTGCTGTGCTTGAAGGATTAAACGCTGCCTTCTATTGTGGAAGCCTTCATCCTTTCTGATCGAACGTAGGGTCAACACTTGGGCCTCCAGTCCTCTAATATTTTCTTCCAAAATGTCGATGAGCTTGCACATCGTGCAGATGAAATCCGGTCTTTCTTCCGGGAGGAAGACAAATATGGCACACGCTGTGCAGGTAGTAACAGGAGGCCTATCACCATCCATTGCTGCTGTCCTGGAGAAAGGATTTAAAAAGAAAGGAAAGAGAACCTTACCCACTTCCCTCTCCCCTTTCCAACTCCCTCTCTAAACTCCCTGTTAGCACTCACCTGTTCGCAAGCTCCTTGATCGCTTGCCCACTGCCTTATAAAGCCCTGGAGTGCCTGAAAGTCCTTCCCCCTACCAAGGCTCAGCCAATCAGCAGAGGCTTCTAGAATTCATACTTTAATTAGAAGCCAACAGCTTCCACCTGCCAATCACAGCACACACTCCATGAAGGGGAGGGGGAGGGCAAAGGGGAAGTGAAAAAAAAAAGCCTCACTCACAAACACAGGGGAAAAAAACAAAAACAAAAAAACAAAAAAAAGAACACACACCAACCCTCACTCACAAACACAAGCTCAGCATACAGCAAGAAAGCCCCAATAACAACACACACTTCCCTCAAGAGTACTGTATCTGCTTCTCCTTTACCTGGAGAACTCCCTCTCTAAACTCCCTGTTAGCACTCACCTGTTCACAAGCTCCTTGGTCGCTTGCCCACTGCCTTGAGTTACACGCGACCACACTGTTCGTAAGCGCGGATCGCATTCATAACTCGGGGTCCACCATTTACGACAGCTTTGGTTGTAAGTCGACTGTTCGCAACTCAGGGACCAGCAGTATTGTTATCCAAGCTAGCAAGAGCAAAAGTAGCTCAGATACACCTATGCAGTCATACCTCTGACTGCAGTGTAGACATACCCTAAAACTCTCACCTCTGCATCGTTTCTGTCATTGAACTAAATCCCATATCTTCCCCACCCATTAACCTCAAAATGTAAATTAGACAGCTATAGTCCAGGAGATAGAGGTTCAGTCCAGGCTGGAAGTAAAACCGCTGTTTGGAAACAAATTATGTTTTCAAAATATCCAGATCTCTTCTGTGGTTTATAAAAAGGGAGGGAAAAGATAAGATTTTTTTTTAGATATATATTAATGTTCCTTTCACTTAAAAATATTTGGAAATAAAAAGAGACAATTTAGGAAGTAATTAGTTTGGAATTTCCCTTTTAAAGGCCCACAAAGTATAGACTTCTGCAATGCAGCTGTGTGGATCAGGGGTGTGAAGAAATTTGAGCCCTGATCCACAGAGCTGTGTTGGCAAAAGTTCCTTGTGTAAACATAGTCATGTTGGCAAAGCTGTGCTGTTCCCAGTATATGTTGTTTCGCTCATGGGGAATGGTTTTAATACACGTACAAAGTACATCTTTGCTGAAATAAACTGTATCCACCTGAGGAACTCCTTGCTGGTATAGCATGCCACTATTCTTATACTAGTAAAGTACTCCTAAAGTAGACATAACCTTAGTATGTGTTGACTAAGGCTCTGATCCTGTAATTAACAGCATGAGTGCACACCGCTCTGCCCATACCAAAACACAGTGGAGCTGTGTGTGAGCACAGCAGTCTGTTCACCTGCTCTCATATTCAGAGTTTGGGCCACAGACCTTGGTCATGCAAATGTGATCAGATGAGCAGCTTACTTGCTGGGAGCCTAATAAATCATTTCCCCCACAAAGTAAATTTCTCAGCTCTTCTGAATTGCCTTGCAATGACAGTGTTCTTTTTGGCAAAGTTTTTTGCTGTGTGAATTTAAAATATAATTGCAGAATCCACAATGAAAATGTATGTGATGTAATTAGCCTAAAAAATTCTGATGAAAATTTTTATTTTGTAAAAAAACAAAACAAAACAATCCTCCCCCTCTAGAAATGTGAAAACTTAAAATTTTCAGGCAAGCTGAAAACTTTTTAAAAAAATCAGTCTTTAGCTATTCATTCATTCATTCATTCAAAATGTTTTTTTTTTTTTGAAAAGCAGACACTGTCCGAGAAATTTTTGTCTAACTGAAAACCTGATTTTTTTTTTAAACAAATGAAGGAAAAATTTTGAGCAGCCCTATTGTGAATATGATTACATTGGTACTCAAAAAAATCCTGGTTGGTCTTTTTCTCATTTAGAATAGGAACAAGGGGGTTGCACGCCAAATAATATTTTTTCTTATAAATCATTATATTTAATTATCTGCATATTTTCTTGACTCTCCTTCTAAAAATAGGTTTTGGAAATCTATATGGCCCCTCACAATGACAAAAATGTAATAATTTAATTCTTTAAATATATAACTCAACTGTCAGCTAATGAAAATTAACAGAAATCTTTATGCAAATAGAACTGACAAAAAGCATTAAAAGTCTTACTGGTGTTCTAAGATTTGATCAAAATGTCTCCTATAGCTGTGCTAAACTAGAGCAAAAACACTTATCTTAAAGATTCAAGATCAGAGAGCCTGATAGAACCTGCCGTTTCCATAGAGCTGGGCCCTAGATTTCCCTTTAATGTAATTAAGCCTCAAGATTTATGAATACAACAGGCCAGAACTTGATCCATGTTCATTTTCAATTACTGCAGTGAAAGGGCTCCATCCAGATGTCTCTATTTACAGCATTCAAACAGACAGGACTAGGGGCCTTGGGGGAGGGACCACAAATTGTCACACTTGTTAATTCTTCACTGGGGACACTCAGCAGAGGTCTTGGCTTTGACCCTGTTACAAAAGGCAGGGGTCTGCTGGAGCAAGTGCATCAATGATTAGGGGGCTGACCCTCTGACCTGTGAGGGTCACTCCCTCTGCTTTGTAGGTATTTGTGTAATAATGGGGGTTCATTCCTTATTTTTATTTCTGTAACAGTTCTGGGGCATAGAAAGAAAGAGGCTAGCTCTGATGTGAAAGACAAACATACATAATGAGAGGATCAAGCTTCCCTTGGCAACAGTAACTACTATGAAATGCTACAGGGGAAATACACAGTACTTAGTGACCCACATAATCAGGCCTATTTTAGTAGCATTGTTTTATTTTTCTTTTGAAGGCGTTTTTTTTTTATATTCCCAGATCTGCAATTTCGTTCAGCTAGGAATATTGGAACATAGTGTCTTTTCTGTCTCTCCAAATAGTCTACTGCCCTGTGTATTCTTTTAATCACTCAAGCACTCAGTTTCTGGGAACATATTAAATACTTCAGTGTTGCTAATATTTATATATATATATTTTTCATTCCCACTCTGAGACTTTTTCTGACAGACGCAAGCTAAGTATTTTCTTGCTTCAAAGTGCACTAAAAAAATTAGTGCACTGCTACAAAATAAACCAGTCCGGCACATGAAACTAAATATAGCTCACTGCAGCGTGGTCTACAGAAATGGTAGTGAAACAGATTGTGCGTTCTTCTGACGAAGAGGGCTCCAGCCCACAAAAGCTTATGCCCAAATAAAAGTGTTAGTCTTTAAGGCTATGTCTAGACTGAAGAGCTTTTCTGGGAAGCTATGCTGTGTCTGAGGAACATGTCTGCTTTTTCAGAACTATTTCCAAAGAAGCAGACGCCTTGTTTCGCCATCTCTGTATCATCATTCTACGAGGAAGAAGGGATGTGCCAAAAGAGGAGATTTTTCTGAAATTTGGCACTGTGTAGATGTGCCAAATTTCGGAAAAGCTTCTTTAGAAAGAAAAGCAGAAAAAGATATGCAAATTGCATTTTGCAATTTGCGTATCTTTTTCCAACTTTTCTTTGCAGTGTAGACCTAGCCGAAGGTTCCATAGGACTGACAAACACATCCACCCCTCTGAAACTTAAAAAAATAGTGTTCTTTCCTCCCCTCTGATGGTGTTTTTATTTTCACCGCTCAGGAACATGGCTGTTACCGCGTGGTATTGCTTCAGTGGAATTGTAACTGCTCATCATGTACTAACCGTGGTTTATTAAAATGAGCTCTTTGTGGATTTTGTTAAAGATTACATTATTTCTTGAAGTGACTGAAAATGCTTGTTTTAATTAGCATTTCAGAGGTTTCTTTCTTGGGCTTTTGAAGCTTTACCTTTTCAGTACAGAAACAGGTTCAGTGAGTTTAAGGGGGTTTGAATGAATATTGCCAGCCTTGAATTAAGAGCAAAACCAAAGGCCCAAATTATCCTCTTCCCTTTTAGGCACAGAGGGGAATAAAAGCTATGGGAAGACTTTCTAGAAGTGGCTGCTAAGCACATGGGGATGAGAGGTTGGGAGAAGAAACACTGGTGCCTTCCCTTTCAACCCTTTTCCCATGAAAAGCTTTTCCTCTGCGTCTGTGTGGGAGAGAAGGATCCCCAAACTCTGTCTCAGGGCAGGTCTACATTACCAACCCCACCTATGTAAAAAGTGTAGCTGGAGTCAAAGTACCTTAGGGTGAGCTGCTGCAGGGTCTTCATTGTGGGAGGGGGTTGATGGGAGAAACTCTCTTGTTGACTTCCTTTATGTTTCTCATTCTGGTGGAGTACCGGAGATTATGAGAGAGTGATTGGTGGTCGATCCAGACAGAGGTAAGTAACTGTTGTCAGGCTCTCTGCAGAGTTACTACAATGGAGAATGCTTTGGAAGGGATCAGAAGGAGACCCATCAACCAGAAGGCATGGGATGCATAGTCCTAGGGATGGGGGATCCATGACCACCACTCCCAAGAGGAGAAGATGGCTAGTGGTGTTCTGCAACAGTCTCCTAAGGGGGATGGAGTCATCCATCTTCTGTCTAGATCAGGAAATTCAAGAATTGTTGCTTTCCTTGAGCTACAATTCAGGATGTGTCTGAGAGTCTTCTGAGACCTATCAAGCCCTCAGACGGCTAATCCTTCCTACTTCTGCACATAGGAACCAAAGATACTGCCAAACAGTGTTTTTTTTTCTTTTGCTCGACACATTTTCCCTGGCGGTCGGTTTGTCTTTTGGGGGTTTTTTGCATGACAAAACTCTAGTACCAGCACTTTTTTCTTTTTTTAAAGCACTGCTGCCAGAAATGACCTTGAGCAGACCACTGAAGATTATGTGGTGCTGGGAAGAAAGATCAAGGAGTTTCAGGCACAATTTGTGTTCTTGTCCATCCTTCCTGTTGAAGGAAAAGGCCCAGGTAGGAATCGTCGAATTTTTGAAGTAAATGCATGGTTGCGAAGATGGTGTCAGAGAGGGGCTTTGAATTCTTTGACAATGGGATGCTGTTCCAGGCAGAAGGATTGCTAGGAAGAATTGGAAATCCTGGCACAGTCAAACTATTATTTAATTGGATGACTCACATGATTGAAGCACTGTCCTGGAAGGGTATAAAGCGTTCAGGAAGGACAGGTGGGGGAGAAAAGATGGAGGAGTGGCACTGTATGTAAGAAAGCAGTATGATTGGTCAGAGCTTCAGTATAAAATGGGAGAAAAGCCTGTAGAGAGTCTTTGAGTTAAATTTAGATGCAGGAGCAACAAGTATATTGTATTGTGGGTATCTGCTATAGACCACCAGATCAGGTGGAGGAGGTAGATGAGGCTTTTTCCTGACAACTAACAGAAGCTTCCAGATCACAGACCTTCTTTGTCATAGGGGCTTTCAATCCCTCTGACATCTTTTGGGAGAGCAATACAGCAGGACACGGACAATCTAGGAAGTTTTTGGACAATGTTGGGGATAACTTCCTGGTGCAAGTGCTGAAGGAACCATCCAGGGTCCATGTGCAGCTTGACCTGCTGCTCACAAACAGGGAGGAACTAATAGGGGAAGTAGATGTGGGTGGCATCCTGGGCAGCAGTGACCATAAAATAGTCGCGTTCAGGATCCTGACCAAAGGAAGAAAGGAGAGAAGCAAAATACACACCCTGGATTTCAGAAAAGCAGACTTTGACTCCCTCAGAGTACTGATGGGCAGGATCCCCTGGGACACTAACATGAAGGAAAAAGGAATCCAGGAGAGCTGGCTGTATTTTAAAGAAGCCTTTCTGAAGGCACAAGAACAAACTATCTCAATGCGCAGTAAGAAAAGCAAATATGGTAGGCAACCAGCATGGCTTAGCAGTGAAATCCTTGGTGAGCTTAAACACAAAAAGGAAGCTTACAAGAAGTGGAAACTTGGACAGATGACTAGGAAGAAGTATAAATATATTGCTTGAACAGGGAAGGATGTAATCAGGAAGGCCAAAGCACATCTGGAATTGCAGCTAGCAAGGGATGTGAAAGGTAATAAGAAAGGTTTCTACAGGCATGTTAGCAATAAGAAGGTGTTAGTAAAGGTATGGGACCCTTACTGAATGGGAGAGGACACCTAGTTGCCTCTTTTTTTCACAGATAAGCTCAGCTCCCAGACTACTGCACTGGGAAGCATAGTATGGTGAGGAGGTGGGTAGCCCTTAATGGAGAAAGAACAGGTTAAAAACTATTTAGAAAATCTGGACATAGACAAATATATGGGGTCAGAGAATCACTTGGAAGAGAGGAAAGTGATCAGGAATAATCAACATGAATTCACCAAGGGCAAGTCATGCCTGACCAACCTGATTGCCTTTTATGATGAGGTAACAGGCTCTGTGTATATGAGGAAGGTGGGGGATGTGTTATACCTTGGCTTTAGCAAAGCTTTTGATAAGGTTTCCCACAGTATTTTTGCCAGCAAGTTAAAGAAGTATGACTTGGATAAATGAACTGTCAGGTGGTTAGGAAGTTGGCTAGATCGGTGAGCTCAATGGATAGTGATCAATGGCTCAGAGTCTGATTGGCAGCTGGTATCAAGAGGAGTGCCCTAGGGATTGGTTCTGGGTCCAGTTTTGTTCAACATCTTTATTAATGATCTGGATGGTGGATTGGATTGCACCCTCGGCAAATTTGCAGATGACCCTAGGCTGAGGGGAGAGGTAGATATGCTGGCAGGTAGGCATAGGGTCCAGAGTGACCCGGACAAATTGGAGGAATGGGCCAAAAGAAATCTGATGAGGTTCAACAAGAATGAGTGCAGAGTCCTGCACTTCGGACGGAAGAATCACAAGCATTGCTACAGGCTGGGGATCAACTGGCTAAGTGGCAGTTATGCAGAAAAAGACCCAAGGATTACAGTGGATGAACAGCTAGATGAGACTCAACAATCTTTATTGCCTATTAAGCTAATGACAAATTGGGATGTAGGAGCATTGCCATCAGAGCCAAGGAAGTGACTATTCCATCCCTATGGCTATGCCTACACTACACGTTTTTGTGGCAGAAAGTATGCTAATGAGGTACTAATTAGCATAAGTCATGATCTCATTAGCATATTTTCTGCTGTTTCTTTTTGCACAAAAAGAAGCAGTGTGGACGGGGTTTTTTTGAGTGTGCCTGTCCCAGAGAGGCATCCTTATGCCTCTCTGGGACAAGCAAAAACCCCTTGCACAAAAAAAAGGCAGAAAATATTCTAATGATGTCATGACTTATGCTAATGAGTCCCTCGTTAGCATATTTTCTGCTGCAAAAACGTGTAGTGTAGACAAAGCCTAAAGGTTTTTGAAATCCTGGCTTGACAAAGTCCTGGCTGGGATGGTTTAGTTGGGATTGATTCTGCTTTTAGCAGAAGGTTGGATTCGATGGACTTGATGACCTCATGAGACCTCTTCCAACCCTAGATTCTGTGGTTTAGTGGGTCTTTACTAGACTCACTAAATTGATTCCTGGGGATTAATCGCCATTGCACCGATCTCCCGATAAGTGTAGCCCTGCCATCTGGTTTGAGTCTTCAATTTGCATACTAACACAGATTTTTTTTTACCCAACATCTTTTTGTGGGCTGGCTAAGCAAAGTGGAAGTATGAGGCCAGATTCTGAAGCTCTCATATGAGCCACCCCAAGCAGTTCTACCGAAATCAGGAGGAGTAAGGATTTCTCTCAGGACTGAGGATTTGGATTAAAACCCAACCTAATATCCAGTGAAAGCAACCTGATAAACCTGAAAAATCTTCTGTCTGATTTTAATGTGTTTTGGATCAGGCTTCAAGTTTTCATGGTGGGATTTTCAAAAGTCTCCACTATTGGCTTAATCCAGATATAATGGTAGAGCAGTTCTGAAAATCCTACCTCTAGTGCATGTAATAAATAACTGCTATTAACCTGATTATGGAAATGAATATTCATTTGTGGTTTCAGTGATGCATTGCTTTGTTTGGATGAGTTTTCTGCTGTGCACCATTGAGGCCTTTTGGAATTCAGTGATTCTTATTTTTTCTTATTTTATAACAGTTTTAGTTAAATTGCAAGAAGAAAAACTGTTTTGATTTTTTAAAATTATTATTTATATTATTCATGCAAAAGAATTCCTCCAATGAAAGGTTTTAAGTATTTTGTTGTTAAATTAGTGTATAAGGCTATCATATTTTCCAGTACATAAAGCTATAGTTCTTCATTCAAATCAAGCTTTCTGTTGCAGAGGCGGTTTTAACAGAAAATAATTATAAATTCTAGATATGCTATTTTTTATTCTAAGTGATGATTCATGAAGAGTAAAAATAGATGGAGCTAATTCCAAGTAATAATACCCACAACTGAATACTCACTTTCAAAATCATTTTAATAGGGCCTCATGCCTGCCCAAAGCAGAATATTATTCCTTGCCCCGGTGAGTTTATAATGTAAATGCAACACAACAGAAAAAGAATGGGGAAAAGGAGGATTATTATCCTTATTTTACTAATTGGGAGCTAAGTCATAGTGAGATTAAATAGCTTTGTGGAAAGTCACAAGTGGTAGAGGCCAGAAAGAACCTATTTCCAAGGCATCTCAAACTATTGCTATAACCACAAGACTCCTCAGAAGGCACCCAATTCAATATTTGCTTTACAGAGTAGAATATAATTTGCAATGCTCTGACACTCAGAATAGCACCCCGTTGAAAAACTGCTAAAGCAAAATTCAGAGCTAATGTACTCCCTGTAAGCAACAGCATTTTGTGCTTTATAGACCCTTTCCTTTCATTGGTCCCCATCCCAGTGGCACTGCTCCCCATCCCGAGAGGATGTCCCACCTGCACTCAACCTGCTTAGAGCTATCATGCATTAGAAGTAAGGAAGCAATCTCAGCAAAGACCCCTATGGTCTCTAGATCCTGGGCTCCAGCAGCAGGATTTGAGGCATAGCTCATGAATCAAAATGTTCCATAAAATCTCTAAAGGCAGTAATTCCATGCTCTAATAATAAGAATATAGCAATAGGGATTATCAACCACCTGATCAGGACAGTGATAGTGACTATGAAATGGTAAGGGAGATTAGAGAGGCTATCAAAATAAAAAAAATCAATAATAGTGGAGGATTTCAACTATCCCCATATTGACTGGGTACATGTCACCTCAGGATGGGATGGAGAGATAAAATTTCTTGATTCCTTAAATGACTGCTTCTTGGAGCAGCTGGCTCTGGAACCCACGAGGGGAGAGGCTATTCCTGATTTAGTCCTAAGAGGAGCACAGGACCTGGTCCAAAGGGTAAATATACCTGGACAGCTTGGAAATAGTGACCATAATGTAATACAATTTAACATTCCTGTGGTGGGAAAAACACCTCAGCAGCCCAACACTGTGGCATTTAATTTAAGAGAGGGGAACTACACAAAAATGAGGAGTTTAGCTAAACAGAAATTAAAAGGTACAGTGACAAAACTAAAATCTCTGCAACCTGCATGGAAACTTTTCAAAGATACCATGACATAGGCCAAATGTATACCTCAAATGAAAAACACAGTAAGAGAACCAAAAAAAGT
The DNA here is from genome assembly GCF_049634645.1 of Pelodiscus sinensis. Classification (NCBI taxonomy): domain Eukaryota; kingdom Metazoa; phylum Chordata; order Testudines; family Trionychidae; genus Pelodiscus; species Pelodiscus sinensis. The sequence continues at coordinate 98,646,120 of NC_134711.1, forward strand.
ACTACTGTGGCTTAACAACCAAGTAAAAGAAGCAGTGAGACATAAAAAGGCATAGTTTAAAAATTTGAAGTTAAATCCTAGTGAGGATAATAGAAAGGAACATAAACTCTGTCTAATTAAGTGTAAAAATATAATAAGAAAAGCCCAAAAGGAGTTTGAAGAACAAGAAAGCCAAAAATAAAAAAGTAATAGCAAAATGTTCTTTAAGTTAATCAGAAGCAGGAAGCCTGCTAAACAGCCAGTAGGGCCCTAGATAATCGAAATGCCAAAGGAGCACTCAAAGACGAAAGGTCATTGCGGAGAAACTAAATTGATTCTTTGCTTCAGTCTTTACAGCTGAGGATGTTAGGGAGATTCCCAAACCTGGGCCATTCTTTTTAGGTAATAAATCTGAGAAATTATCCCAGACTGAGGTGTCATTAGAGGAGACTTTGGAACAAACTGATAAACTTAACAGTAACAAGTCACTGGGACCAGATGGTATTCACCCAAGTGTTCTGAAAGAACTCAGATGTGTAATTACAGAACTATTAACTATGGTTTGTAATCTATCCTTTAAATAAGCTTCTGTACCTAATGACTGGAAGATAGCTGATGTGACACCAATATTTAAAAAGGGCTCAATAGATGATCCTGGCAATTATAGACCAGTAAGTCTAACATCAATACTGGGCAAATTAGTTAAAACTATACTAAAGAATAAAATTGTCAGACACATAGATGAACATAATTTGTTGGGGAAAAGGCAACATGGTTTCTGTCAAGGGAAATCATGCCTTACTAATCTACCAGAGTTCTTTCAGGGGATCAACAGACATGTGGACGAGGGGGATCCAGTGCATAGAGTGTACTTAGATTTCCAGAAAGCCATTGACAAGATCCCTCACCAAAGGCTCTTAAGTAAAGTAAGTTGTCATGGAATAAAAGGGGAGGTCCTTTCATGGATTGACAACTGGTTAAAAGACAGGAAACAAAGGTTAGGAATAAATGGTAAGTTTTCAGAGTGGAGCGATGTAACTAGTGGGGTCCCCCCAAGGGTCTGTACTGGGACCAATCCCATTCAACAGTTTTAAATGATGTGGAGAAAGGGGTAAACAGTGAGGTGGCAACATTTGCAGATGATACTAAACTACTCAATATACTTAAAACCAAAGCAGATCTTGAAGAGCTTTGGAAAGATCTCACAAAACTAAATGATCGGGTAACAAAATGGAAAATGAAATTTAATGTTGATAAATGTAAAGTAATGCACATTGGAAAAAATAATCCCATCTATACATACAATATGATGGGGACTAATTTAACTAAAACTACTCAAGAAAGAGATCTTGGAGTCATTGTGGATAGTTCTCTGAAAACATCCACTCAGTGTGCAGCGGCTGTCAAAAAAACCAAACAGAATGTTAGGAATCATTAAAAAAGGGATAGCAAACAAGATAGAGAACATCTTATTGCCTCTATATAAAACCATGGTGCAGCCAAATCTTGAATACTGCATACAGATGTGATCGCCTCATCTCAAAAAAGATATATTGGCATTGGAAAAGATTCAGAAAAGGGCACCAAAATTATTAGGGGTTTGGAACGGGTCACACATAAAAAGAGATTAAAAAAACTGGGACTTTTCAGCTTGGAAAAGAGGAGACTAAGGGGGGATATGATAGAGGTCTATAAAATCATGACTGGTGTGGAAAAAGTGAATAAGAAAAAGTTATTTACTTGTTCCCATAACATAAGAACTAGGGTTACCAAAGGAAATTAATAGGTAGCTGGTTTAAAACAAAAGGAAGTTTTTCTTCACACAGCACAGTCAGACTGTGGGACTTCTGGGCAGAGGAGGTTGTGAAGACCAGGACTTTAACAGGATTCAAGAAAGAGCTAGATAAATTCATGGAGGCTAGGTCCATCAATGGCTATTAGCCACGATGGGTAGGAATGGTGTCCCTAGCCTCTATCAGTAGCAGAGAATGAGTGATGGGAGAGGGATTGCTTCAAGAATCCCTGTTCTGTTCACTCCCTCTGGGGCATCTGGATACTGAGCTAGATGTAACTTTAGTCGACCCAGTATGGCTGTTCTTATGCTTATGTTCTTATGATGTATGCTTTCTCATCAGTTCCACTCATTGACAGAGCCTTTCAAAAATCAAGAGGGACAAGGCCCAAATCGTCGTGATGGCCCCGGCGTGATTGTGTCAGCATTGGCTTGGCATTCTGATGAGCTTAGCATTGCCTTCCCCTCCCCTGAGTCCTTCTTGACTGGCTAGACCTGGTCTCACAGGATCCACAGACATCTCCTACACTCCTGCTTTGCCTCCCTCCCCCTTGTGCCATGGATGCTGTGTGGTTGAACCTGGAGGAGTAGGCCTGCTCCAGCAAGATTCCACAAATCCTCCTAAGAAGCAGAAAGCGCCCCACTTTCATCTCTACCAGGCAAAGTGGATGAGATTCTCCCACTGAGCATCTTAGCATAGCATCTCTCCAATCTGCTCCACCTTACAGTCTATCTTGGACTACCTGCTCATCTCAAAAACCAAGGGCATGGCCTTCTCTTCCATCAGAGTGCCCCTTGCTGCCAACTCTGCCTTCCATCTGACGATCCAACGTCAATTTCTCACACCATATGTCGGTCTAATTCCTGGGAGGCCTTGAGAGACTCTTCCTGCTGGCTCAAGCTCCTGTTGCACAGTGGGACCTTAACTTGGTTCTTAGCTGGTTTACAAACCTACCCTTTGATGCCATAAGCTCCTGCTCTTTTTCTCACCTGTCATGGAAAGTCATGTTCTTTGTGGTGATAATATTGATGAGCCGAATGTTGGGGTTTAAAGCCCTGACATAGGACCCACCATTTACAGTCTTCTAGAGGAATAAAATCAAACTGAAACCTCATACAGTCTTTCTGCTGAAAGTGGTGTCACTCTTCCACATCTTCCTCCTGATGTTTTATCTCAAGCTTCCCACCATCAGTTAAGTAAGGAGGCTGCATGCTTATGATGTCAAATGTGCCCTGGAGTTTACCTGGATCATACCAAGGCCTTCTGTAGGTTGACCCACATCTTCATTGCAACAACAGACAGGATGAAGGGTCTTCTGGTCTCCTCAAAGTGGATTTCCTACCGGATCATCCCCTGCCTCAGGACCTGCGATGAGCTGATAGAAGTCCCACCGCCACCGAATGTGAGGGCTCATTTGATCAGAGCTCAGGTGTCCTCAGTGGCCTTCCTATTGCATATTACCATTCAGGACATTTGCAGAGCCAGTACACCATCACTAAATAGGCCAGAGATGATGCTATGTTCAGCAGAGCTGTGTTGCATTCTTCACATGTGTGAACTCCTACCTGCCTCCATTGGTACTGCTTGTGAGTCACCTGATATGAAATGGACAAGAGCAAGCACTAAAAGAAGAAAAGATAGCTACCTTTTTCCATAGTTTGTGTTCTTTGAGATGTGTTGCTCATGTCCATTCTCTGACCCACTCTCTTTCCCCAACTCTAAACTGTTAGGCTACATCTCAACTACACCCCTCTGTCACCAGAGGGATGTAAATTAGACGTATCGAAAGTGCAAATGAAGCTGGGATTTAAATATCCTATGCTTCATTTGAATAATGGCGGTCGCCATTTTTTTTTCGAAATGGGGCTTTTTGAAAAAAAAATGGTAGTTTAGACGGAGCATTTTTGACAGAAATGCCCCATTTCGAAAGTTCCTGTACTTCTATTGCAATACTCCTATTGCATATTACCATCCAGGACATTTGCAGAGCCAGTACACCATCACTCAGTAGGCCAGAGATGATGCTAGGTTCAGCAGAGCTGTGTTACATTCTACGCATTTGTAGAATGAGGAGTACAGGATCTTTTAAACCGAGGCATTTCTGTTGAAAATACCCCGTCTAAACTGCCATTTTTTTCCGAAAAGCCCTGTTTTGAAAAAAAGCGGCGGCCGCCATTATGCAAAGGAAGCGCGGGATATTTAAATCCTGGCGTCATTTGCACTTTCGATACATCTAATTTACATCCTTCTGCCAACAGAGGAGTGTAGTTTAGGCGTAGCCTAGAGTTTCTGGTAAGAAGGAACTGAAGGGGTGGGAATGGGGGAGAGCTGGCGGCACCCCTTATACTGCAGCATGTGCATGCCTCTCCAGAGGGCACCAGAGCCAATCCTGTGAAGATACCACTGAGGGAAATAGATTAGGCATCAGTGCATGTGGTGAGCATACACACCTAATATGGAATTGACATGAGCAACACATCTCAAAGAACACCACTTATGGAAAAAGGTAACTGTCTTCTCCATGTCACGGACCATGTAGTACTAAATCATCCCATGGATCTGCTTGCTTGTTTGTTAAGGCTAGGGAATGCAGCTGGTATGCTCAGCAATATTTTCTCTTTTGATAAAACAGTCTGTAATGTTCAAGGCCCCTTATGCATGTGCAGGTTGAATAGTCACATTGAAGTCAAGGGGAACGGTTTAGTTAATGGTAAACATAAGCATTTCAGGATCATGGCCAAAGACCAGTGCCCTGGTGGTCGAATGCATAGTTGCTGCTGCTACATTTACTTACACAGTCAAATTCACCATTTAAGAAAGTGATTTGAGATAACTTGAGTTGTGTTGTTTAGCAAAAAGGTGAATTCTGTTCTAGGGCTGGTTACTTTCCATATGGAAAGGCTTGAAATGTAATTTGGTTTTAAATGAAAGCTCTGGTTCTGTTAAAACCAGTAAAAATACTGGGAATACCTTAAAGTTACAGGAACCGTAAATTTTCAATGACACTTCTGATAGAAGTTGTTATATTTTCTGCCTTTGAGAGTTGTTTCTTTTCTCCCTCAATTACGAAGAGTAGTAAAACTTGATTTTTCGGAACGGAATAATTTTGATCTATTTTTAAAAAATTTTTTTTAAATAAAAACAAGGAATCGGGTGGCACTTTAAAGACTAAAACATTTATTAGGGCACAAGCTTTCATGAACAACTCATTTCCTCAGATGGTGAAGAGAAAAACAATAGGAGGGGATTGCTTAGCCTTAAGACAACTAGTTTGTATGTGTTTGACTACACTCCTAGACTTTTTCAGGCCTCAAGAGTTTACATTCCTCCTTTAGTTTATCATTTACAGGATGGATGAGCGCATACCCTTGTGAAAATACCTGAGAAAACTCTCTTGGCTACCATAGGCATTGTGTGGATTATTTTCAGTCTAACATTCCACCGTCCGTCCCCCCCCCACGAGCACTTTGCTTCTTCTCTTCAGATTTTGAACTTTTTGTCTTGAACCAAAGTAGAGAAGGATAAAATACAAATATGAAGCACTTTGAAGTGAAGACAAAGACACCTGTTCTTCTTTCTCAAACAAACCAGACCAGTCACCCTGCCACAAAAGGTTTAAATGACTTCCTATGCAACAAAAGACAAGGGACACTCTATTTTCATGGGAGCAGGAAACACTTTAAATTGACCAGTTGTCCATCATGGCAGTCCTGCCTATCTCCCCAGGAAAGTGTTTTCAAGAAATGTATGTTAAAGAACTCTGCTTTGTGCAAGGTGAGTGTTAAGGTCCAATATTTCATTAACTTACTGTTTCATAAGGTTTCTAATGAATTCAAGACAAAGGCAAAACCTTTGTAAGGTTCTTAAAAATCAAATGATAACTATAAACAAACATGGAAGCTGCCTTTGATCACCTCTATCTTGAATTTTAGTGACATGTAAAGCACTGACTGGACTTTTAAAATATTTTTTTGGCTTAAATTGAACTGTGGTTGTTCTTAGGCTTAACTTTTTAAAGCTGTAATGTTTGTAAAAACAAAACCACAAAATATACATATGGGAGGTATGTTTTTGTATTTTTGCTATTAATTTAGTTATGCTATTATGAAGGTGATTTTGGTTTGCTTTTTCTAATCAGGGTTCCGAGTTTGCCCTAATGTACAGTATTGCTGCATTGTGGAGACACCACTGCTCAACTCAATATTAAAACTCAAAAAAGGAAATAAGAACCTAGAAATGTACGGTAACCTCCCTAAAGTAATCTAATTTTAATTGAGACAAAGCTGGAAACATGGAATTTGTTTTTATTCATGCAAAGTTTAATAAATGAGTAGCCCTCCACACCGGTTAAAATGTAAAACTTGTATGTTTTGCTGTGAGGTTTTAGACTAAGTTTATTGGCTGCCTAGGTAACAAATCCAGATGTGGCACTTGTCTGTGTATTTTACTGAATTATGTGGAACAAGATGAGGACAAATACAGCAGACTGTAGTTAGCTAAAGTGTACACTCTGGTATCCCAGTGCGTTACTAGGGAAAATAAATATTGTGCTCCTTCATGTCACTTGGATTTGGCTAGAAGTGAAACCAGAAGCTTGACATTTAGATATTACCAAGACACTGTATGATTGCCTTTATCTTTAGTTGACCTAAGGTTGTTTTACTTTAGAAAATAATTGCTTTGTGTATTGATTAAAGCATCACGGCTGCAAGTAGTTTCAGCAAAGAGAAAATGTAAAGCACAGGGAAGAATAGGGTTGTTTTAGGTTTGAGGAAAATCAACAGTAGCTTTCTCTCCCCTTGTTATCCTTTGATACCTTTCGTCTCAAGAGTTGTTTTCTAATTTATTTTCAGTCACATTCAAGTTTATGCTGTGGTGTTGTATAGCTGTAGTTACTAGAAGTGATGCAGTTGCTGAGAATGGCATTTTCAATGGCTCCGTGGCAACTATTGTAGTGCCATTGTATTTTGGAGGAGCAGCTACATGTTCGGATGGATAAAGCTAGCACTGCAGGCAAAAGGGTCCACACTGTTTTGCTAAGTGGATGATTTGGAAAAGATGCGTGCCCTGCTGTAAATAAAATAAACTAACGATTACTGGTTTCCTCTCTGTGTTAAGACTGTGCTATTCATAGGCTGCCCTAATCCCTGTCCCATCTCACCTCCATGATGGAAATGCAGTAGTTCCATTATAATTAGGCTCCCTCCCCCACTTATGAAGGTAGACAAGCAGGATTTGGCCCTCCATGCGGTATGAGTTTGAGCTTGAAAGCGTTAATATAAACTAGGAAAATATAACTTAGATAGTATATAATATAAACTAGGAAAATATAACTTTTAATATTAATATAAACTAGGAAAATATAACTTTTAAAGCAGGCTTTAAAAAGCCAGAGCAGTGCGACCAGGGGAGCGAAGCGGACAGGGGACTGCAGACAGGGGAGTTGAAGAGGGAGAGCAAAGCGACCCCACCGCCGAAGAGGCTACCCGGTGAGAGTACAAGCTGTGGTGTGAGTGTGTGTGTGTGCCTGACTGTTTGAATTTTACAGTTTGAAGTGTGAATTGAGTCTGATTCCAGGTGAGTGCTAGCAGTTTCAGTTTCAGCTTCTGTGGCAGTTGGGACTGAGAGCCTGCCATTGTTCCCTTGATTGCCTCTGATTAGCCTCAGGCTCAGCCTTCCCCTGTGTGACTCAGAAGGGGGCAGGCCTGACCTAGGCAAGCAGGCTTTAAAAAGCCAGAGCAGTGCGACCAGGGGAGCGAAGCGGACAGGGGACTGCAGACAGGGGAGTTGAAGAGGGAGAGCAAAGCGACCCCACCGCCGAAGAGGCTACCCGGTGAGAGTACAAGCTGTGGTGTGAGTGTGTGTGTGTGCCTGACTGTTTGAATTTTACAGTTTGAAGTGTGAATTGAGTCTGATTCCAGGTGAGTGCTAGCAGTTTCAGTTTCAGCTTCTGTGGCAGTTGGGACTGAGAGCCTGCCATTGTTCCCTTGATTGCCTCTGATTAGCCTCAGGCTCAGCCTTCCCCTGTGTGACTCAGAAGGGGGCAGGCCTGACCTAGGCAAGCAGGCTTTAAAAAGCCAGAGCAGTGCGACCAGGGGAGCGAAGTGGACAGGGGACTGCAGACAGGGGAGTTGAAGAGGGAGTTGGGCAGAGGGAGTGACTGATGGTGATGAAGACCCGAAGCGCTTGTGCCAGTACTTCTCCTGTCTCCTCCACCTGTGCCTGTATCCAGACAGAGAACCTGAGCATGGATGCCTCTACCCAGGTCCTGGTGTGGTCTTGCTGTATTTGTGGCTTGCAATTCCCACTGAGTGATCTCCAGGCTGGGGGAGACAACCGTTGTGAAAGGTGCCTGCTGGTGGAATCTCTCAGGCAGCAGGTGGGAGAGCTACAGGAGGAGGTGGCCAGGCTGAGGAGCATTCGAAGCCATGAGGAATTCCTGGACAGTATTCCTGTGGAGTCCACGGAGGTCACTGTCCTAGGATGTGGGACTGTTGACCAGCCACTTATGGAGGAGGCAGTGGTGCAGGGTGAGAACTGGCAGCTGGTTACTTCCGGCAGCAGGCAGTGTTCCACCCCTGCTCCTAACCCTCCCACTGTGTTGTTACATAACCGTTACACTTTACTTTCATCAGGAGACAAGGAGTCACCCCCCACAGTGGAGGAGACCAAGCCTTGCACCACCAAGGTTGAGCAGTCTCCTGCCACCACTGCGAGGAGGAAACGTAGGGTAGTGGTGGTTGGAGACTCTCTTCTGAGGGGAACGGAGGCACCCATCTGTCGCCCTGACAGCTCATCTCGAGAGGTATGCTGTCTGCCAGGGGCCCGTATCCGAGATGTTACGGAGGCATTGTCGAGGATTATCCGGCCCTCTGACTACTACCCCATGCTACTCATCCACGTGGGCACAAATGATACTGCCAGGTGTGACACTGAGTGGATCAAGTGTGACTACAGGGCTTTGGGAGTACGGGTGAAGGAGTTTGGAGCGCAGGTGGTATTCTCTTCTATCCTTCCTGTCAAAGGTAGGGGCCCGGGCAGAGAGAGGTGCATCCTGGAGGTGAATGCCTGGCTGCGACGATGGTGTCGCCAGGAGGGATTCGGCTTCCTTGATCACGGGGTGCTCTTCCAGGAAGGACTGCTTGGCGGAGATGGAGTTCACATTTCCAGGAGCGGGAAGGCCTTGTTTGGACACAGACTGGCTAACCTTGTGAGGAGGGCTTTAAACTAGGTTTGTTGGGGGCAGGTGAGCAAAGCCCACAGGTAAGTGCTGCATGTGCGGGACTGGGAGATGGGCTGGAAATGGGGGGGACTACGGCCTATAATGGCAAGGAGAAAGGAGGGTCAGGGCACAACAGGGAGGCAAGATCAAATCAGTATCTTAGATGCCTATATACAAATGCGAGAAGTATGGGTAATAAGCAGGAAGAACTGGAATTGCTAACCAATAAATACAACTATGATATCATTGGTATTACAGAAACCTGGTGGGATGGGACACATGATTGGAATGTTGGTATGGAAGGGTACGGCTTGCTCAGGAAGGACAGACAGGGAAAAAAGGGAGGAGGGGTTGCCTTGTATATTAAAAATGTACACACTTGGACTGAAGTGGAGATGAATGTAGGAGATAGCTGTGTAGAGAGTCTCTGGGTTAAGCTAAAAGGGATAAAAAACGAGGGTGATATCATGCTAGGAGTCTACTACAGGCCACCTAGCCAGGTGGAAGAGGTGGATGAGGCCTTTTTTAAACAATTAACAAAACTATCCAAAGCCCAAGATTTGGTGGTGATGGGGGACTTCAACTATCCAGACATATGTTGGGACACTAACACAGCGAGGCACAGGCTATCCAATAAGTTTCTGGACTGCATTGGAGACAACTTTCTGTTTCAGAAGGTTGAAAAAGCTACCAGAGGAGAAGCTGTTCTGGATTTGGTTTTAACAAATAGGGAGGAACTAGTTGAGAACTTGAAAGTGGAAGACAGTATAGGGGACAGTGATCACGAAATAATAGAATTCATGATCTTAAGGAAAGGTAGAAGGGAGACCAGCACAATTGAGGTAATGGATTTCAGGAAGGCAGATTTTGATAAGCTCAGAGAACTTGTAGGTAAGGTCCCATGGGAAGTAAGACTGAAGGGGAAAACAACTGAGGAGAGTTGGAAGTATTTCAAAGGGACGTTGTTAAGGGCCCAAAAGCAAACAATTCCGCTGTGTAGGAAAGATAGAAAATATGGCAAAAGACCAGCTTGGCTTAACAAGGAGATCTTGCACGATCTCAAAATAAAAAAGGAGTCATATAAAAAATGGAAACTTGGACAACTAACAAAGGATGAATATAGGCAAGCAACACGGGAATGCAGGGGCAAGATTAGAAAGGCAAAGGCACAAAATGAGATCAAACTAGCTACAGGCATAAAGGGAAACAAGAAGACTTTTTATAAATACATTAAAAGCAAGAGGAAGACCAAGGACAGGGTAGGCCCACTGCTTAGTGAGGAGGGAGAAGCAGTAACAGGAAACTTGGAAATGGCGGAGATGCTCAATGACTTCTTTGTTTCGGTCTTCACCGAGAAGTCTGGAGGTGTGCCTAACGTAGTGAATACAAGCAGAGAGAGGGTAAGTTTAGAAGATAGGATACACAAAGAACAAGTTAAAAGTCACTTAGGAAAGTTAGATGTCAGCAAGTCACCAGGTCCTGATGAAATGCATCCCAGGATACTCAAGGAGCTGATAGAGGAGGTATCTGAGACTTTAGCTATGATCTTTGAAAAATCATGGCAGACAGGGGAGATTCCAGAAGACTGGAAAAGGGCAAATATTGTGCCCATCTATAAAAAGGGGAATAAGAACAACCCAGGAAACTATAGACCGGTCAGTTTAACGTCTGTCCCAGGGAAGATAATGGAGCAGGTAATTAAGGAAATCCTATGCAAACACTTGGAAGGTAATAAAGTGATAGGGAATAGCCAGCATGGGTTTGTGAAGAACAAGTCATGCCAAACTAATCTGATAGCTTTCTTTGATAAGATAACGAGCCTTGTGGATAAGGGAGAAGCGGTGGATGTCATATACCTAGACTTTAGTAAGGCATTTGATACGGTCTCGCATGATATTCTTATTGATAAACTAGGCAAATATAACTTAGATAGGGCCACGATAAGGTGGGTGCATAATTGGCTGGATAACCGTAGTCAGAGAGTTGTTGTTAACGGTTCTAAATCCTGCTGGAAAGGGATAACAAGTGGAGTTCCTCAAGGGTCTGTTTTGGGACCCATACTGTTCAATATCTTCATCAATGATGTAGATATTGGGATAGAGAGTACGCTTATTAAGTTTGCAGATGATACCAAACTGGGTGGGGTTGCGACTTCTTTGGAGGATAGGGACATAATTCAAAATGACCTTAGCAAGTTAGAGAAATGGTCAGAGGTAAACAGGATGAGGTTTAATAAAGAGAAATGCAAAGTGCTCCACTTAGGAAGGAACAATCAGTTCCATACATACAAGATGGGAAGCGACTGTCTAGGAAGGAGCATGGCGGAAAGGGATCTAGGGGTCATAGTGGACCACAAGTTGAATATGAGTCAACAGTGTGATGCTGTTGCAAAAAAAGCAAATATGATTCTAGGTTGTATCAACAGGTGTGTTGTAAGCAAAACTCGTGAAGTCATTCTGCCGCTCTACTCTGCACTAGTTAGGCCTCAGCTGGAGTACTGTGTCCAGTTCTGGGCGCCACATTTCAAGAAAGATGTGGAGAAATTGGAAAGGGTACAGAGAAGAGCGACAAGAATGATTAAAGGTCTAGAGAACATGACCTATGAAGCCAGGCTTCATGAACTGGGCTTGTTTAGTTTGGAAAAAAGAAGATTAAGGGGGGACATGATAGCAGTTTTCAAATATCTAAAAGGGTGTCACAAGGAGGAAGGAGAAAATTTGTTCCTCTTGGTTTCTGAGGACAGGACAAGGAGTAATGGGCTTAAAGTGCAGCAGGGGAGGTTTAGATTGGACATTAGGAAAAAATTCCTAACTGTCAGGGTGGTCAAATATTGGAATAAATTGCCAAGGGAGGTGGTGGAATCTCCCTCTCTGGAGATATTTAAGAACAGGTTAGATAGACATCTGTCAGGGATGGTGTAGGTGGAGCTTGGTCCTGCCTTGAGGGCGGGGGGCTGGACTCGATGACCTCTTGAGGTCCCTTCCAGTCCTATTATTCTATGATTCTATGATTCTATAGGGCCACGATAAGGTGGGTGCATAATTGGCTGGATAACCGTAGTCAGAGAGTTGTTGTTAACGGTTCTAAATCCTGCTGGAAAGGGATAGCAAGTGGAGTTCCTCAAGGGTCTGTTTTGGGACCCGTACTGTTCAATATCTTCATCAATGATGTAGATATTGGGATAGAGAGTACGCTTATTAAGTTTGCAGATGATACCAAACTGGGTGGGGTTGCAACTTCTTTGGAGGATAGGGACATAATTCAAAATGACCTTAGAAAGTTAGAGAAATGGTCAGAGGTAAACAGGATGAGGTTTAATAAAGAGAAATGCAAAGTGCTCCACTTAGGAAGGAACAATCAGTTCCATACATACAAGATGGGAAGCGACTGTCTAGGAAGGAGCATGGCGGAAAGGGATCTAGGGGTCATAGTGGACCACAAGTTGAATATGAGTCAACAGTGTGATGCTGTTGCAAAAAAAGCAAATATGATTCTAGGTTGTATCAACAGGTGTGTTGTAAGCAAAACTCGTGAAGTCATTCTGCCGCTCTACTCTGCACTAGTTAGGCCTCAGCTGGAGTACTGTGTCCAGTTCTGGGCGCCACATTTCAAGAAAGATGTGGAGAAATTGGAAAGGGTACAGAGAAGAGCGACAAGAATGATTAAAGGTTTAGAGAACATGACCTATGAAGCCAGGCTTCATGAACTGGGCTTGTTTAGTTTGGAAAAAAGAAGATTAAGGGGGGACATGATAGCAGTTTTCAAATATCTAAAAGGGTGTCACAAGGAGGAAGGCGAAAATTTGTTCCTCTTGGTTTCTGAGGACAGGACAAGGAGTAATGGGCTTAAAGTGCAGCAGGGGAGGTTTAGATTGGACATTAGGAAAAAATTCCTAACTGTCAGGGTGGTCAAATATTGGAATAAATTGCCAAGGGAGGTGGTGGAATCTCCCTCTCTGGAGATATTTAAGAACAGGTTAGATAGACATCTGTCAGGGATGGTGTAGACGGAGCTTGATCCTGCCTTGAGGGCGGGGGGCTGGACTCGATGACCTCTTGAGGTCCCTTCCAGTCCTATTATTCTATGATTCTATGATTCTAATATATGTTATCCTCCCCTGCTCATCAATGGCACTAGGATTTCATTCAATTATTAACTACTTTGATGGGGAAGAGTGCTGTCCTATACTGGAGGAACTCTGCGCTTCCAAAATTGGAAGGTTTTTGATGCTGGTGAGTTTTTCAAGACTGAGTAGTCCAGTGCAAGGCATGTCACACTGAGAGGATATAACAGGGAAACAATCAAGAGGATGAAGCATGATATCTGACAAACAAAGTAGGGAGAATCATTTTAAAAACTCAAAGTAGCTATTGTACAATAGCTTAATTAAGGCTAGAAAGAGTTGTCTCCTCATGAAGATAATGTACATGCCTGAAGTTGTCTTAATAAAGCTCTTAAAGGAAGCTTAGAAGATAACCAGATCAGGTTTAGCTTCAGGTTACTAAAAAAGAGACCACATTTTTGATGCAATATTAATGTAGATAGTGAATGTTGTTTGTATTCGTTATTAAGACATCAGTGCAAGAATAGCTGCTCGGTCATCATGAAGTTTTATTAATCTGTGCAATTATACAGCCTTTTCATTAGATACTTTGGGCTAAATCCTGCTCCCCTTACTCATCTGTAGATAGGGTGACCAGATGTCCTGATATTACAGGGTTTGTTTTATTTAGGCTACTATCTCCCTCTCACAACCGTGAAAAAAATCATTCGGATTTTTCAAACTTGCTATCTAATCACCCTGTTTGTAGCTCCCCACTGCCTACAATGGGAGTTTTCAGTGAGTAAGGGGATACAGAGAATGCTATTGCCAGGGTTCTTTTAAAATACCTAACCGTTGTATTTACAGTGCTGACTGGTTTTATATTTTTTGATATACCCATGCAAAATATTGCCAGGATGGCTCCACGATACATGATCAAAGAAATACCAATAAGACTGTCTTTGCACAGCCCAAATTTATAAATCTGTGATTTGATCTAACACAAGTTGTAAATGTGAGAAGTTGCAAAAACTAATACTACATTTAAGAAGTGCACATCTGTCTAGTTTTGACAACAATGTATCTTGAGTAGATTTGCATGTTATTTATGTGTATCAAAGTGGTGCTCCTATTGTAGATCAAGAGTCATAGTGAGCAGCACTTATTTCCTATCTTACCCCTTGTGGTGTTGTAAATCTTACTTCTGCCCATCCTGTTGTTAAAGAAAAGCAGCCCATATTGTGCTGATTGCTATTAAATTAAAGCAAAAAGGGAGAGAAACAAACGTGGGAGCCCATCTTACCAGCAGGGATGCCACTACCTTTTATTTTGTCTTTTCGAGGTCACAAAGTCAGTGCAGGCATCCGACCTCTGATAACCTCTTCAGTGACACAGCCTGCAGTTTCTTTCGGAAGAACTTAATTAAATACAACTGAATTTCCCTGCTAATGTTTGTGGCTGAAAAGATTCTTCTTTGATTGCTTGGCGTTTGCTGGTGAGGCGGGAAAGACAAAGATGCTCCTTTTGTTCCCAGGAGATAAATTAGCATATGTTAGTAGAGTATTTGTCATTTCCTTTCCTCCCTAAAATTCCACAGCGTTCTCTCATAATGTAGAAATATCAAAACTATGGAGTAGAAGTACACTCGGACAATTTAAGGTAGTTTTCAAATGCAGCTAATCCTACTATTTTGGAGGTAATTTGATATTGTCTAAATTAAACTGCATTCAATGCATAACCAGGATCGTGTATTGCTGACAGGTGGTAACTTTGATGTTAACTACCCAATACAAAACTGCATTATTTGTTGAACAAGAGTAATTGAAAATAGACATACTTTTTGTAGTTTGCCTATGTCATGCCCATTTATTCTGTACACAGTCCAGAATATTACATTTCTAGTTGTGGTACACTATATTTATTTGGATTGCTGATTAATTTTAAATACCTGGATATAGATTAGCTCTTTCAGGCCTTCTTGTTTGACTTTTTCTAAATCAAAAATATTTTGAAATGGAATCACAGACACAACATTTGATTACAGACAAAGGCTGTTACTGAATCTCAGAAACTAAACATTTGATCCAGACTAAGGAATGAGATTAGTTTAGGGTCGCCTACTTTCTAATTGCACAAAACTGAAGAGCCTTACACTGGCCCTTTCCTGAGGCACTTTTGCCATTCACTGTCCCCCTCGTTTGCTCTCCACCACCCACATGCATTCATTCACTCATTGGGCTGGGGCAGGGTGTTGTGGTGCAGGCTCTGGGGTGAAGTTGGGGAGCAGGGCCTTGGAGGAGGAGGCTCCAGCCTGGGGAGTTAAGCTGAGGGTTTCAGCATGTGGGAGGGGGCTCCAGGCAGGGGATTGTGGTGTGGGAGGGAGCCAAGGGGTTGGAGAGTGGGAGGTGTTCTGAACTGAGAGAGGGGAGGTGGTGCTGAGTTCAGATTCTGGCAGGGAGTTTGGTTGCAGAAAGAGCTTTAGGGCTGTGGCAGTGGATTGGGGTGCGGGAGTGGGTAAGAGGTGCAGTCTCTGGATGTCGCTCACCTCAGGCACCTCCCCACAAGTGGTGACATGTCTCTTGGTTCCTAGGCAGATGCATGGCCAGACAGCTCTGCAGACGCCAGCCCCATACTTCTGACTGGCAGTGGTTTCTGGTCAATAGGAGCTACAGAGCTGGCACTCAGGGCAGAGGCAGCACACGGAGCCCCCATTTCTGAGAGCTGTGTGGAGTCAGGTGGGGAACCTGCCAGCCCCGCATCAACCAGACTTTTAAGGGCACGGTCAGCAGAGATGACTGGAGCCATGAGAATCCCTTCTCAACCAGACATTCTGGGAGAAGAACAAAAACTTGGCAACCCGACATTAGTTTTGAAGAAGCTAAATTCTGCCCATTTTGTTTGTGTATTTTGAAATAGAAAGCCTTATTGGAAGCTCTCATCATTTGGACTGCGTTTGTGTTTAAGGGGGAGAAAATTTAAGGCATATATATAAACTGCATTAAGATGTATCTCTGTGTCCGAGGACTGTGGGTAGGGTTCTTTCCTACTACTGAAATTGTAGAATCATAGAACTGGAAGTGTCCTCAAGTGGTCATCAAGTCCTGTCTCTTGCACTCATGGCAGGACCAAACACCACCTAGACCAGGGCTACTCAACATATGGCTCGCAGGCCGCATGTGGCCTACGGTTTGTTTGTTTGTGCCCCACAGCATGGTTTGGGTTTACACGGAGCTCAACACGCGGCCCATGGGTGGGACCTTTTGCACATGGCCTCTACTGGGAACACGCTCCAAAATGGTGAGGCGTCTCCCAGGCAGGGTGAGCCTTGAAAGTTGCAAGTGGACAGGCTGGCTGGAACAGATGGGTACATGGTGTCAGCGTTTCTAGCCCCGACACAGAAGTGCCGGGAGTGCCAGGGCATTGTGGGAAGTGCTGGCTGCTTAGCCTTGTGGGCAGAACTTGAGAGGTTCTGACTGGCGCACACTGGCCATGCTTGGGTCCGGCACTGCAGCCAGGCAGCCACTTCAGCCCTGCTGGGAATCCAGGACAGGGCTCCCAAGCACCTGTCCTTTTTTGCCTGACTTGCCCAGTTCCCTGCCCACAGCAGGTAGGAGCACTCCGGCTTGGAAACTTTTCTTTTTATAGTAAAATCACTCCATGAAATGCGCAACCTGAAGCTAAACACCCAAAACACTAGCATACAATTTTCTTTTTAATAAGAAGCATTAAAAAGGACAACATGGTTATGATTGTGATGCCAGAGCAAAAAAGTAGTCAATATAATGGTCTTCTGTTGATATGCCTTTTAGTAGATAAATTCCTGGACTGTCATTGCTCATTACAAGGGCTGTCATGTGGGTGGAAATCAGGTAAATATTGCATTTTATTAATATCAGCAGAACTGACTTAAATGGGGCCTGCGTGTTGTGTAGTCTTGCCTTAATCTTTGTATTCATGCCTGACATGTGAAAGAAGCTATTTGCATAGATGTATTTGCATGTATATGCAACCACACTTTAGTTGCGGCCCTTGGCATGTGCTGTGAGTATCCTTGTGGCCCCCGGGGCTTCCAAAGTTGAATAGTCCTGATCTAGACTATCCCTGACAGGTATTTGTCTAACATGCTCTTAACAGTTTAATCTTTGCTATTAATGATTCACTCATTTCTGATCAGTAACATATATTTATAGATCCTGATCATGAAATAAATGTGGGGCAGATCCCTGAGCCTGTGCAGAGTTCCACTGAAATTAATAGCTCAGTCCCGTTGTGAGATTTCATATTCCTGTATCTGGTTGCAGGATTAGGACCACAGTGAGTAGAAATAAAGTGGTCAAGCACCGATTGGAAAGATTATGTTTCCAGCTCATTAGAGGGAATGCACCCTGATAACAGTAAAATAAGCTTCAACATTCACTCATCTCTTGCATCCAATTTGCTGGGTGGTTTCATTTATTAGTGTACATTCAAATACGTGAGCACTTGGTCTTTCTTAAAGAAACAAAATCATTGACCCTCTGGTACACCACCTGTTTGCACTTTATTGTTAACTGTGAGGGGGTTTTTATTAGCAAAGTTGTTTTGCTTTTTGTTAACTTTGGTCTTTATTAACACGCAGGCTGCAGTCCTATTTCTTTTTCAAAATGGACTTTGTTTGCCATTAATATCATACTTAGGCTGTCTCTCTCTTGTGAGGTATTTTAAAGGAAATAAAGCTTTTCTGTTCCTTTATATCTATGTACATTTAGTTTGTGGGCTCTATTTTTGTGGCTTTCCAAATGTACTTGATATATAGTTTTCAATATGTAATTACTGCCAAAGAAGTTAATTGTTTTATAAGTGTCCCAAATTCCCTTGTTTCATTTGCATTCATTTATCAACCTTCTTTATGCAGCTTATCCACATAAACACAAATGATTGTTAACGAATGCCTAATGTCATATTCATTAGAAAATCAGGTTAATGGCTAGCAATGAATATACTTGGTAGTTTCAAGTGTGTTTTTTTCTTGTTAATTACAATGCCTTGTTATTTATAAAGAAATCCTACCTGTCTTTTAGTCTGACTAGAACATTTTGAGATCAAACCTTTGTGAAAACCCTATAACTGCCTTTCTGTTGCAGGGCAGGTGCTTTTGCTTAAAAAAGACCATTGGATACATAGAAACAAACAAATCTAAATTTGTGGCAACCCATTTGTTATTAGTCTGTGTTTACCATACTAAAGGGGCTACTCATACTTTGGTTTCATACATTTTAAAGCTATTTTATTTAAATAAGAACAGAAAGCACTACATGTTGCTTGTGAACAATCCTTAGAAACTTGGAAAAGAGGAGATCATTGTCTTTGATAGGCTTCTGCCAATCCTGTTGGTACATGTTGGAGTTTCAGATATGTAATAGAACAGTTTCCCTTTGTGGAAAGCCCCTTTGTAAAAGGGGCTGACTAAGAGTGTGCCTCCACCATCGATGACTGCCCTAGCCCCGAGCCTCCCACCCCCCAGGTGCCTTTTAAGGAGAGTGCAGGGGCTGAAGCTCCCCTTCTCTCGGATTCATATGGAAACATTGCTGGCTGTTCCTCTTCATCAAGGAGTGAGGGGAAAGTGCACAGTTTGCTGCATTCCTCCCTCTGGCTAGGAAGTGCAGGGAGCAGACTAGGGTTGTGAAAGGTTAACCGGCTAGGTGATGCTTACAGGTTCTGGTTAACCAGCAGGCATCACGTTTAACCAGTTAACCAATTACACAGGATTTTACATCCCTGGAGCAGGCAAATCTGGACCTGTCTCAGCCGGGAGACATGTGCCCCTCCTCTGGCTGTGACCACTGGAGCTACAGTGGCTATGGAGAGATGCTTCTCACCTGGCCCCAAGCTGTTGTGGTGAGAGAGGGCTGGGGTTGTCCTCTTTCCCTGGGGCAGCCTGCTTGACCCCTTATCCACAGTCCCGCCCCAGAGCAATGATTTAAATGAAACAAGTGCACTTTCATTTTCTTAAAAAAAAAAAATTATGTCCGTTAAGGAGCCAAGCAATGCTGGGTAAATCTTTTAGTTTATAAATAAATGAATGTTGGTGTGCGTATATACCAGGGATGGGCACAACATGGGCCATGGGCCAGATCCAAACACTGGGCTCTGAACTGGCATTGCTAGGGCCAGCTATGAATCTGTATATGTGTATGTATGTGTGTGTGCACATGTGTGTTCCTATCATACACACACGTGTGTGCCTGCACAGAAACATGGAAAGTGAAATATAAATTATATGTATCTATCTGTCGAGTTTTGACATTTAAGATCTTACATTGATCAGTAAAAGATATCTGGCACTTTCTTCAGATATAAGTCATATTTTAGGCCAAATGTTCAAGTGGCCTTCTTCATTGATATTCATAAAATCAAGACTTGGGCTAACTTTTTTAAAAGCACATAAGTAATTTGGGAACCTAAAGGTATGAACGTCAATAGGACTTGGATTTCTAGGTGTCTAAGGCCACCTCTGCACATACAAGCTTACAGTGTCACAGCTGTACATGAGTGTTCATGTAACCATTGGGGCAGTGCCACCCAGGGCTAGCAGCACCGGCTGCCAGGGATGGCTGCTCCAGGGCTGCTGTTGGGAGCTGCCAGAACAGAAGCTGGAGTGGATGTCCCCGGGGCAGCGACAACAGTGGCTGGTGTGGCTAACCTAGGGGACACCTGAGCATCTGGTCCTGGAGGCAGCTGCTTGGGTGGTCCTTGCAAAAGTCACAGAGGTTGCGGAAAGTCACGGAATCTGTGACCTCTGTGACAGACACAGAGCCCTAGTTATTGGATGTGGTGCCACAGCATCAGGAGTTGCTGGGAAACCCAATTCTCAAGCAGTAGTCATGACCACAGATAATGCCCACAAAAAAACCTAGAGCCAGAAGGTGAAGCTGGTGCACTCCTAGGGCTTGAGGCCTGCTGTTCTTTCCTCATCATTCTCCTTGCTTTCCTGTCTCACAACGACCTCTCTTACCTCTTTTATTCCCTGGTGCAGCACTGCCTTTCAGCACAGCGTGTTGTTAGCTGCATCTTCCTAGTTTGCAATGTTGACATTAAAAGTTTTCTAGTCCTGGAATCTAAGGTTCATGGTTGTGGAGCATCCACAAATTCTCCACGCAGGAGATTATTTGAATAACAAAAGTGGTAAACATGGCCCCTGCGGGAATACATACCAAATGGTCCTGGAGTCTACTCAGTAATTATTCAACATTGCTCATTAAAATGTAGAGGCGCAGTTTAACCCTAATTACAAATGGTAAACTGTTTGGAAGGGGAAAATGGCATTTTAGTGCTCTGACTGCAATTGCTTACTAGAATGGGTAAACTCTTTTTAAAATAAGTTGAAAAAATTAATTGCCTAATTATAATATTCTTGTCAAATAGGTTGTGAAATGAAATAGTACTGCCAGAACTATTGGTAGAAGAAGTTATTCCAGTGCAAAATAGTAAAATGTGTTTAATCCATAGTGAAAATATTCAACTACCTTTATTCTTTACAAAGGGCATAATTTTCTGGTTCATGCTGGTCAGTACAGTTTGGAAATAAACAAGATCGCCTTCTTAGGGGCCCAGTGCAGCAAAGCACTTAGGTATGTGTTTAAGTCCATCACCACTCAATTAGCCCTTGATCTCCAGAAAAGAACTTAAGCAAGTGCTTTATTTTAAGCACATGAAACGCCACTGACACTGCTGAATGTGCTTAACATTAATGAAGTTTGCTGGATTGGCACCAGAATGATTAGCATTTTGCAGAAATAGAATCTCAAAGCATTTAAGCATGTGCCTGAAGTTAAGCATTTTCTTAAGTGCTGTGCTGAATAGGAATTGACAGCTGAACTGGGGCACAAGGCAGATTGTTGTAATAGCTTTTATGCCGGAAGTTTTATCTGGTTGTAGAATGTCCAGAGACTGGGTCCCAGAGCATAGAACAGAGAGGGAAATTTCTCCAGTTAGTATCAGAATGTGCTTTAGCAAAGTATAAGAACAACATTGGGACAAGTGCTCAGATACTGAATGTTATATATTTCTTATTACTTTGGTCATGGTTAGAATGTCAGACAGGACATGCTGGGAGAAAATATGTTTTTCTTCACATCCTGCTAGGATTAAAAAAGTCCCTAGGCAAGAGGTCCATGTCTAGCCAAATGGCTTAATTTATAATAAGATATCAGTTAAGTATTTGATACCAGAAGTTGTATGCTAGTGAGTCACAATTACACGGTCCACAAACTTTCTAAAGAAAATTGACTGGAGAAAAAATGAGAGGAGAGCCCATCCAGCTACAATAAAACAATCCCATAAAAGACAACATTTTTCTGTTGAATTGTATTTTTCATTCTCATCTGATGTTTGCAGCAATGTTGTGAAAGTTTCTTTAGACCTACCATACCATTAACATTTCTAGACATTGCTCCTAGAAATTGTTGTTTTAACCTGAGAAACTAGATTATAGTACTGTAAATTGAAATACTTATTTTTATACTTACAGCTGGTCCCTTACTACACAACCTTTGTGAGTAGTGCAACTTTGTGGGACAGAAGTATTTACCACCCTGCTGTAAGTACTATCATGGTTACACTTACTACGTTAATAGTTGTTTTGTATAATGTACATGATTGCTCCACCCACATCAATTCTCTACTCATGCAGGGATACTTTATTTTTAAGGCCTCGCTACTGAAAAGGCTTGCACATGCCCACTGACAATAGCTTGGTATCTGACTCAGAGAATATTCCCGGCTTGAACTATTTCCTCCCCTTGCATTGAACAATGCACACAATCAAAGATAGAACTCAGAACCCACAGCAAAGGATATGGCAAATACATCTAGGTAGATAACTCAACGGCATTAACACCATCCAATTAAACAAGTGTCAGCTACTGGATAGACCAGTGTCCATTACCAGGTTGATGGACATTATAAATAGGGATGTTTAGATTAATTAACTAATCGAATAGTTGATGGGATTTCCTTCTACTATTCGATTAGTCTATAAGGGCACCTCTGCCTTTGAACTGTAGCAAGAGCTCTGCCAGGCTCTCGCTACAGTTCAAAACTGGAAGCCCCACAGGGAGCACGGGGCCAACGGCGGGCTTATGCTTATCAGGTAGACGACTAGTTGCTTACATCCCTAGTTGTAGACAGACAGAAACTCCACCTATGTATCACAAGGGCTCATAATGCATCTTGTTACTAGACTAGCCAGACCTATGAAATAGCGACATGAAAACATTTGACAGAAAACACAATCTTAACTTCTCCTTATCAATATTGTCTAACTCCTTATTGGTTGAATAATATTACTGCAATATCTGTACCATGCCAGCATAGCTGAAACCAGCACTAGCATATCTGAAACCCACACTACATTTCTCTCTGATTTTTTTTGTTTATTTTTGTGCTTGTTCATTTCTTGTTGTGTTCTGTGGAATTTATATTCTGATCAGATGTTGAGTTACTATTGGACACATTATTGAATGCTCTCAACTGTCCAATCCCTTAAATATCCCCCTCCCTCGAAAAAAGAATTATAAAACAATACAAATCCCACACACATAGCAAATGAAACCTCGTGCGCTTGCTCTGTATAATCTTTCTCAGTATTCTTTAGTATTATCACCTTTACTATTTAATGCACTATTCAAATGTCTATGTGCAAAGTATTTGAGGACTCTACAGACATTGTGATATTGATTTTTATTATTCATTGCTTGCTAAGAATCAAAACCAACAGTATAGGTATAATTTTCTCTTCAGCAGGGCTACAAAGCACAAAAATTACAAGAATAATTTCTTCTTTCTCTTTCAAATAAAAAATAAATAGCTGAGTTCATCAAGGAAATTGCTGACCTGTTATGTTTTTTCTTTCATTTGCTAATGATCCCTGTTTTCAATGAATTAAGTTTGAGCCAACAGATTTTTCTAACGTGTACATGTATATCTAGTAAATTAATGTAAGTATGTCTATGAAGATGGTAGCCATAAGCCAATGCTTTTCGTTGCCATGGATCCATTGCTGGCCTCTGTGATTGTAGCTTGTTAGGCTTTGTTTATACAAGTAGGAACTGAAGAAAAATGGTTTTCAGCTATTTTTCGTAATTTACATTTTAACAGTTCTAAATTTCCTAATTTCCTTCCTATTTACTGTGAATAATGAGGACAGTAACCTTCAGTGATGACCACATGAATCTTAAAGCTCAAGACAAAGCACTACATACTGCCCTCATTTTTTTTCCTGTGTAACCTTTGGATTAAGGGGTTGCAACAGATGACAGAAATTTAGACTAAAAAATCTCTTTATGCAAAATAAAGAGACCTGGCAACTTACTTTATCTTACACCTATTACATCCATCTGGAAGATCTTCTGCAAACACGACTTTACAGTATGATGATTGCAAAACAATCACTTGAATTTTATTTTTTTCTCTGACTTGATTATGTTTGGTAGATTTTTCAAGGCTCTGACCACCACCCCAAAATGATTGTTTCTTTCAAAATGTTCTGTTTATAGTTATGGTAAGTGTTTGGTTTATTTTTGAGAAAACCTTGAGGTTCTTATGACAATTACAGTAAGGTATCAAACTCTTGCAGCACAAGTAAAAGAACTTGTGTCATTGGCACTTCTGTGGGATGAAGTGATACAGACACAATGACCCTGAAAGTCTAATGTTGTAGGCTACTGGTTCTGATAACTGTACAGAGAGAAAATAATGGTCTTAGAATTGTACCCTATGTGGACTATTGTAAGATTCACTGTGAGGGATATAAAGCATGTGAAGTCTTTCAGGGAAACTGAGGGCATGTCTACACTAGGAAATTATTTTGAAATAACTACATTTGAAATAATAACCTCTGAAATAACACAATCAAAATATTGTGCCCCCATTATGGGGGAGCCTCGGAATGAGTCTGAGGCAGGCTCCATTATTGTGGATGCGCTACCCGACTTAGAACCCCAGGAAGCACTGAGGAGTAATTACTTCAAATTACTCTGGGGAGTTAATTAGAAATAGCAGCAGCGGAGCGTCCACACTACCACTATTTTGAAATAAGAGTTATTCCTCAAGGAAAGCAGGAGTTATTATTTTGAAGTAACAAGCTCCTTAGTTCAAAAAAATGGGCTTGGTAGTGTGGGTGCTCCACTTATTATTTTGAAATAACTCCCTAGTGTAGACAAGGGCTGAGGAGCCTGTATTATGATACATTGCCTTTTGCTGATTCTGCAGTTACCTGTGCTAAAGGAGATGCAGAAATCTTTCTGTGTTTCCCATATGTATCTGTATCCTAGCAGGAAAGCACACACTTCATATCTCTGTCTTCCTCTTTCTAGGTCTAGATAGCTACTGTATATCTAGGGACATATTGGGCTTTATTCTGCTACCACTCTGGTAGTGTAAAGGGGCCTTAAGTGGATGTAAAGGTGTCAATATATTTTCTGAAGCTTCAGGGGGTAGCCAAGTTAGTCTGTACAGAAAAAAAACAACAGATCATCTGGTAGTACTTTATAGACTAACAAAACATGTAGATGGTGTCATGAGCTTTCGTGGGCACAGCCCACTTCTTCAGATGACTGGAATTTTGAGTTTAGGATATGCAGATCCAAAATAAATAGGAGAGAAGGGGTGGGGGGAAGACAGGGAGCAGACGGTATAAAAATCAGGAAGGTAGAGGGAATCGGTAAGTATCTGAAGATTCCCCCCCCCCCCCCTCCTTCTCTCCTATTTATTTTGGGTCTGAACATCCTAAACTCAAAACTCCGGTCATCTGAAGAAGTGGGCTGTGCCCACGAAAGCTCATGATACCATCTATATGTTTTGTTAGTCTATAAAGTGCTACCAGACCATAATATATTTTCTGCCTACTTTAAGGTCCCATTACACCAATAAAGGGATGTAAAGAAACATTAGAATAAATGAGAATCTGGCTCATTATGTTTCTAAACATGCTAAGTGGATTGTTGTATGGCTGTTGTTTTCTCACTCTGGTGATGAGCACTGTTAACCTGAATTTGGCTAGTTATGTTTAAAATTGGTCCCAGGACTGTCTGTATCAAAGAAAATATTAAGCTCTATAACTGAAGTAAATTATTTCTGATTCATTATCAGTAACACAAATTAATTAATAAAGAAATGGTGCCTAAGTCTGTGTGCTAATTATTGCTTATATTATTATTAATTATTTGTATACTGGTGATATTGAGGAGCCTTAGTCAAGGACTAAGATTCCACTGTGCTTGGCTCTGAACAATTGACAAACAAAAAGGCAGTCACTGCCCCAAAGAGTTTACAATCTAAAACAGGGGTGGGGAACCTTTCTTTGAGTCGGGCGCTGCTGACCCACAGAAAAATCATTCAGGGGCCGCACACAAATGAGAAGCAAAAAGCAAACAACAACAACAAAAAACATTCACTGATGTGGCCTCTGACTGAGAAGGAGAAAGACTCTCACCACATTCCCCTCACACACCAGAGCGTAGGGGGCACCAGCTAGTAGATATTGTGTGCGCCAGCTCTACAGTGGGATGGGGGTGGGGCTGAAGTGCCAGTGTGGAATCCCTAATGCTGCGGTGGGGGAGTCCTGAGTTTTTGGGGCCATATCCAGGCAAGCTGGGAGCCACATTTGGCCTCTGGACCTGAGGTTCCCCACCCCTGATCTAAAACAAGAGACAACAGATGGATACAGACAGATGAGGGAGTACAAGGAAACAATGAGATGATATTGGTCAGCATGATAGGCAGGCGGGAGGGGAGGGGAGGCAAAGGGAGCAGCTGTGCCAAGGCCCAGAGATTCAAAGGGGCCTGGGGCTCCTGAGTGCTGCAGCTGTAACATTGGCAGCAGCGGCAGCCATAGTCCTGGGGCCCCTTACATTGCTGCTGGAGCACCATGCTGCATGCTCTGTGGGTGTGTCTAGACTACGCCTCTCAGTCGACAGAGAGATGTAGATTAGGCACATCAAAATTGCTAATGAAGCAGAGATTTAAATACCGTGCACCTCATTAGCATAAACATGGCTGCCGCTTTTTTCTAAACATTTTTTTTGAAAAAATGGCAGTCTAGATGCAGATCTGTCGAAAATAAAGCCTTTTTATGCTAATGAGGCGTGGGATATTTAAATCCCTGCTTTATTAGCAATTTTGATGTGCTTCATTTGCATCCCTCTGTCGACAGAGGGATGCAGTCAAAACATAGCCTGTGTGTTTTGGGGGGATGGAGGGAGCCCAGTAACTTGCTCTGGGCGGAACTGAGGGCTGGCTGGCCCTGACCCCGGCCCTGTCTCCTCCCCACCTTGCCTGGCTGCAGAGGCTGATGAGAGAAAGTTCTCCATGAACCAAATACAAAATTCTAATGTTTGTTTGTTTCCTCCATTTTTTATTTTGTTCAGGTAAATGTTGCTGGTGGCTCTGTGAAAAATATGATATGTCCAGTGTAGTAATAATAATTTAGGTTGCATCTTAAATTTTTACTTTTCATTGTCACTAGTATAATGTGAATGTGCCAGAGCAGCTACAGAAAGCAGTTTAAACAGGTACTGTGCACTGGCTAAGGGCGCGTCTACACAGCAGGATTTAACTTGAAATAAGCTACACAAATTAAGCTGCCTCAATTGCGTAGCTTATTTTGAAATAGCTTATTTCAAAATTGGGATCGTTTACATAGCACTTATTTTGAAATAGAGCACTCTTCCTCTGACTTCCCTTACTCCTCATACAATGAGGGTTACAGGAGTCAGAGTAAGAAGTCCTCCAGCTTGACAGTATTTTGACATTATTTCAAACTAACTGCCTGCCGTGTAGACACAGACTAAGTTATTTTTAAATAATTCAAGTTATTTTGAAACAATGTTGCTGTGTAGATGTGCTCTTTGTGTGTATAAAGGGGAGGTGAGGGAAAGGGAAGGGATTTGGGCCACCTCTCCCCCGCCACAACACTGGATGATCCAGGACTGTGCAGGACACATATCCTTCGAAGTCACAGACCCATGCGGCCTCCTCTTCCCCTCAGCTATGTGGTGTTTGAGGAAGACACTGTGGAGAGGAGCCAGTCAAAGCTGGAAGTAGGCAGAGCAGATACAGAAAGCAGTTCAAACCAGGCCCGCCAAAGGGAGTCAGAGGGGCATAGCAGGCAACTGCCTTGAGGCCTGGGGATTCAAAGGGCCCCAGAGCTTATGCCTGCCACTACTGGCAGCAGCAGTGGCGGGCAGAACCCCAGACCCTTTAAATTGCCACTGAAGCTTGGCACGCCCCAGGCTGCATTGGGGGAGGATGTGGTCTGGGTGGTTGAGGGGTGGCTGCCCAGGTCCCACCCCTTCCAGGAGTACGAAGCCTCTTGCCCTGGGGTTCGGTGAGTCTGCTGGTCCCCCAGTTCAGACACCTATAGATGAAGATGATGTCATCAGACCACTTTTCACTCTGAGCATTCCTCTCCTGTGTTGATTGGCTGCTGCCTCCCTCATGGGGTATGTCTACACTGCAGTGCTATTAAGGGATACCAGAGTATACCAAAATAGCTATCCCATGTCTTAACAGCAAGCCTGTTATTTTGGGCTTGCTATTCTGACATCCCTGTAAACTTCATTCTATGAGGAGTAAGGGATGTTTCAGACTAACACTTTATTTCAAAATTTGGCGCTGTGTAGACAGTGACAAATGACAAAATAAGCTATTTTGAAATAAGATACTCAATTTGCATAGCTCATATTGTGTGTTACAGTGCTATGTAGATGCACCCATGGTCTTCAGCCCTTTGTCACCTTGTGCCTTCCTTTATCTTTCCATTACACTAATCTCTCCTAACATCACCCAACTGATTTAAAAATCACTGAACTCACATGACATTTGCTGCCACTGTATTGGTCACTCTGTTTGTATTATACCCCTTCCTTCGGTCTTGTCCATTTAAGTAATAAGCTCTCTGGGGCACCAACATCTTATTGGATGTTTGTAGAGTGCCTAGCACAATGAGGCCCAGTTGTTGGCCAGTAGACTGTTTGAGTGGGAGTCTAAAGAAAGGACATGATTTATCAATGGAAGTGATGTATATAGCCCTGTAAAGTATAGGCTACTGAAATGTTGTGACAGGGTCAGTCAAGAGGGGTACAAGGAGAATGGTCGATGGGAAGTATATTAGGCCTAGATTGAATAAGTCTCTGTTCCCAGGGTAAACTAACAAGGGCTAATTGAGAACCAGCAGGAACTTGCCAGAACCAATAAGGGAAATTAAGTCTCGTGGAGCCCATTAGGAGGTTTCCAGAGTCAAGTGAGTTAGATTAATAAGAATACCTGGGGCCAATGAAGAAACAGTTGTTACTAGTTAAAAAGGGCTCTCTTTCTGGAAGCTTAGTGTGGTGAAGAGTTTGAGGAGAGAAGAAGCTGTGGAGAATCTGGGGGAAACAAGTGCAAGCAGGTACCAGGAAGAAGAACGTGCGGTAAGGAAGGTGCTGGGGAAGGCTTTGGGGAAGTTCCCCAGGGATTTGTAGCTGTCATACAGCTGTTACTAAGAACATTACAGATACCTGGAGTAGAGGATGGGCCTGGGTTCCCTCCTCCCCCACAAATGCCCTCATTTCAGTACTAGAAAGAGACCAGTTTTGGTACCAAGGGTTTGTCCTACCCTGTAGCACAGAGACTTAGAAAGTTAGTTTCCCCTCTTTTTCCCATGCTGGGCAATGATGAGAGTAGCTCAGCCAACAGTAAGCTGGTGTCTAAAATGAGGGCTGCTGTTTGCCTCTGAGGCAAGTAATCTGCCTGACAGGTAAAAGAGGAGCTCTGTTATAGTACATGTGCTTTTATCAGACAAATTCACTGCATGGCGAAGACAAAGAGGGAAGTGGTTTTACTCCTTATATTATCAACTTCTGTGAGGGGATGCATACTACTATTCTGCCACTGGCTCATCTTTTCTTCCTCTATGATACATATAATTAAGGAGTTGGAACACTGAGTTAATCTCCTGCATTACTGTAGCTCACTGCAGCTTCTCTTCCTAAATGTTACTGAAACATTGAAGTCGACAGATATGATCTTACAGCCTACAAATCAGATATGATTTGTGTCAAGTGAATGACTGTTTTATGTGGAATGGCTGCAGGATCCTCTCCAGGACAGGGATATGAAGGACTAGTTGACTCGTCGACTATCCGATGAGCAAATGCTTTTATCGGCTAGTCGACATTCTATTCGACTAGTTTCTCCCCCCTCCTTCCGCTGCCTCTATCAGAAAGAGGCAGCAAGGGAGGGGCAGAGGAAGGGGGTGCTTCAAAGCGGGGCCAGATTGGCCCCAGGCTGCATGTGTCAGTAGTATAGGACCTTGCTTCTCTCAGCCAACAAGAAGTTACTTGGTTCTAGTCACTTTAAGTTGGGATCTAATGGTGGGGACTTAAATCCTGGAGTAGGGATATAAAATTTCGATGAATTGGCTAATCGAATAGTTGATGCAATTTGCATTGACTGTGCGATTAGTTGATAAGGGTACCTCCACCTTTGAAGTGTAGCAACAGCCCCAGGCTGCATGCGGCATTTCAAAGTGGCAGAACCATGTGGAGCCCGGGGTCAGCCCAAGGCTCCATATGGTGCTGCTGTTTGGAAATGCTGCAGGGAGCACGGGGCCAGCAGGGCACTGCTTGAGTCCTCTGCTGGCCCTGTGCTCCCCGCAGCGCTTTCACCTTTGAAGTGTAGCAACAGACCTGGGGGCAAAGGTTGCAGCCAGCAGCAGACCTGGCAGCAACAGACAAAGGTGGAGGCGCCCTTATCGACTAATCGCATAGTTGATACAAATTGCATCGACTATTCGATTAGCCAATTCATCGAAATTTTACATCCCTACTCCAGGATTTAACTCCCCACCATTAGATCCCCCACTTAAAGTAACTAGAACCAAGTAATTTCTTGTCAGCTGGGAGAAGCAAGGCCCTATACTCAACTCAAAGGCACTTCTCTATTTCTCTGAAGCATGATCATTTTTGAATGCAGCATTCTATCAATTCCAGAATTTCAGGGAATGCTCTCGGCATCAGTAGGTGAAACTCTATGGATGTTGGTGAAAATCTGAAGATAGACTAGGGGATAAACACAACCTCTTGCATCTGGTTAGTAGACCAGCAACTTCAGACTCCTTTATAATTGCTTAGAGAGCAAAGAACCAATTGATGGCAAACATTAACACCTTCCATCTCCTCATCTCAGGTTTGCCCATCCTCCCAACAGAGGTAAAAATGTGGACACCGTGCAGGACTTACGAAAAAACATAACAATGTGGTGGTGGAGAGGAGGGGGATAAAGAGGCATTGTGGTCCACAGAATCCCTGGCAAACTGGGGGAAAATGTGGACCTGAGGAAGGGGGCAATCAGACACACACATTCTGGCATAAGGGAGGAGGAGTGGCTACAGGGGGAAATAGAAGGGGAAGAGAGGGTGGCACATGGAGAGCCAGGCAGGG
Source organism: Pelodiscus sinensis (assembly GCF_049634645.1). NCBI lineage: Eukaryota > Metazoa > Chordata > Testudines > Trionychidae > Pelodiscus > Pelodiscus sinensis. Next base: position 98,676,615 of record NC_134711.1, read on the forward strand.
ATAGGGAATGGAGGGATGTGAGGAAGCCCTAGTGTGTGCAATACACTTAGCCTACAAAATAACAAAATGAACCCTCTAGTTTAGTTCAACTTTTTAATTAGAATAGAATCTGCTGGAAAAATTATCTTTAAAAGGAAACGAGCACTTTGCATGCTGCTGGCTGGATTCACCTGAACAGAACTCTGATGTCATCAATGCCTACACTCTTGTGAGTGTTCTGATTTTGAGCCCATGTTGTGCGATACTTGAGATCTTGTGAAAACATGCATCAGTTCAGGAATTTTGCCTGAGCAGCCTGAAGATTCCCTTATGGCCACTAGAGGCCACTGTGCCACTTGTGCTGTCAGCAGCCTTAGCAGCTGTCTGGGGTGCCCTTGTGCATTCTAACCAAGACCCTGCAGCAGTGGTAGTCCAGTTCAGCAGCGTTAGTCTAGGAAGAAGAGGTTACAGGAAAGAGGAACCCTCTTCTGTAGCTTGGAGATGAGGGGAGGGGGGACCTTACTGGTGCTTATCAGTGATTGTGGACTGGGTGAGTTTGGGGCCTGGGAAATAGGAAGCTACAGCCTGCTGAGGAAATGGGGGATGCAGGAGTCTGCCAGTTAGGAGGGAGGAGGGGCTCTGGACAGTTGGGAGCAGAGGAGGAAGATGGTGCACAGGGGAACTGAGGCCTGTAAATTTGGGTTCACATTTTGTATTCATTTAAGGATCATTTTTTTATCTGTAACTGTCAAGCAAAATTAGGAGCCAAACGATAGGCCCAAAATCACGTTTTATCCTTTAAATCTCCTCATTTTGGAATTGTGACCCTTAGAACTGGGAATAATGGAACTCCCATCTGAAAACAAAACTCCCTTTTGGGACTTATCCCACCTCCCTAGTTATGAGCTTGTGATGGTGCACCCCTGCAGAGGGAGCAACATTTTTTTGTAAGCTTTTGAATTCAGGATCTGACATGGGCAAGTAAAGCCCCAGATGGTCCCATATGATGCTGTCTGCTGTGGGGGGTGGGGAGAAAATCCTGGCTGAATGATATATATGTGCATAAAATAGTAAATGGAGCTTCCATGGCATCCTCTCTCCACTCTCCATAGTCTGTGGAAGGCTTTCAATACAAACCATGTAGCTGGAATTTGGGGACTGAGATGGAAACTTCCTTCCTTCCACTGGCGTGCCTAAGACACAGTCATGGCCCAAGGCTCCATTTGTGCTAAGGATGCTGTACAAATGCAGAAGAAAATGACAGTCCTTGCCCCAAGGATTTTCCATTGTAAGTGTAAAATAAAAGTCGAAAGTTGGATATAGACAGTGGGAGTGAGTGTATGTGAACAATGAGACAATGTTGGGCAGCAATGGCCTCTGTATATTAGCAGGTTGACTAGTAGGCATCACAGCAAAGAAGAGTTTTGAGGAGGGATTTGAAGGTGGACAATGAGGTAGCATTGTGGACATGTAAGGAGAGCAACACAAGCGTATGGGGCAGCATGGGAAAAAGCACAAAGGTTTTTGTTTCTTTGAAAATCTAGTAAGTAGGCAGTGGAAATTGGCATCACAGGCTGATCGGAGTTGGGAATCAACCTCTGATTAACGAATGAAGTTAAGTAGAGTGAAGATAGACTGAAGGACCTTGAAAGTGAACACAAGCAAGTTTTGTTTGATGCGATAGAGAAGGGAGAGCCAATGGAGGGATTTAAAGAGGGGTGACACAGATCAAGGAATAGGTTAAGAAAATGATCTTTGCAGCAACATTCTGAATGAATGAGTGGGACAGTTATGTTTGTCAAGGCCAGAGGGAAGATGTTGAAGTCCTTGAGATGTGAGATAATGAGAGCCAAGGTGAGCGTTTTAGCTGTGTGGATGACTAACATAGGCCTTACCATTAAGCCTAAGATTATATCGCAGAGCTTACAGAAGTCACTGCAACTTCCTGAGACCTCCAGGATATTTTCTGCTTCCACCCCGGAGCGACAGGGCTGGCACTGCCAGTCGGTTGAGTCTCTGTAGCTCTAAGCCGAGCTCTCAGCTGCCGGTGGTGGTGGAGGGAGCCAGAGCTCTGAGCTGCCAAGGGCAACCCGTGGAGATTCCAGTCACCACAGAGAGACCCTGGAGCTGGCAGCCAGAGAGGTGGTGGGTGCTGGGTCCCTGCTCCTCTTCCCTCCCCTCCCACAGCAGAGCTTGGGCTCACACCCCACTTTTGTCACTGTTATTTTTAGTAAAAGTCAAGGATAGGTCATGGGTTTTCATGATTGCTTTTTTTATTATTTCCCATGAGCTGGCCCTGAGTGCTCTAAAAGTAACTGTGACCAACTCTTTACCTGACTTATCCCAGAGATGTTATACAGAAGGAATGAGCTGCATTTACTTGGACTTTGCACTCTCTGAGCCCTCTAGACACATCACAGATTGCCTCTACCACAGGGAAACTCCATGGCAGCATTGCCACTGAGATGGGTATTAGTACATAGCCTGGGTATGAATGCAGAGCACGTTCACTGAGTCTGGATGCCTTAGGACCTAGACTCCTTTTTGGATCTTGTCTGAAGGAGAGGCCTTGTCCCTTACCAATTAATACTGATTCCTTCTCTTTACAGGAAGAATGAGTTACACGCAATGATCCCTCTAATTTTTTCCATCCATGTGTGGAATAAATATTGGTGTGTGCACTGAGGCATGTGTGGATGTGTACTGAGAGTAGAAACACATGCCCATGGCTGTGAGTGCTCTGCTAATCATCTGGGTAGCACCTGAATCTCTCCTGGGTGGTCTCCCAAGCACACAACTTACAGGGAACATTGGTCACACCCCATGAGTTAAATTCACAGTTTTGTGATTAACTGTTCTTCATCCACCTCTTTGAGTTAAGGGAGGTCATGTGGCCCAGAATATGACTGTTGAGAGCCAGTAAGCATTTCTTTGTACTGACTGGCCATCAAAGGGCATCTCGCTCTGCCAGTGGATACCAAATATCTCCTGTAAAAATAATTTGCACTCTTCCACTCACTTTAAAAATAACAAACACCTCCCCTGACATTCAGACATGAGCCTACAGTCTGTTGCAGCTGTAGAGGTGGCCATCCAGAAGAGGGAGCTGACAAACCCTGCTCCGGCCATTGTGATGAGTCACAGTTTAGCTACAGTTAGGGGGAACCAAATGCTGCCTGTGGCATGCTATTTGCAGAATTACAGTATCTACTCTAAGGGTATGTCTACACTGCAGAGTTTTTCTGGAAAAACTACACTTACATCCACACTGCAATTGCATTCTTTCAACAGAAAGTCAAAAGAACGCAGGAGTTTTTCTGACAGTGATAAACCTCTTCTATGAGGAAGAAGCCTTTTTCCAAAAGAGCTCTTTCAGAAAAAGGTGTGTGTGGACTGGGAAAAGGGTGTTTTCTTTCAAAAAAAAAAAAAAAGCCTCCAAGAAAAAGCACAGGTGCCCTGGGCCGTGTCCAGACTCAGGGGTTTTTTCGGGAAAAGTAGCCTTTTCCCGAAAAAACTTCCCCTGCGTCCAGACTCAAGCCGCGTTCTTTCGAAATTATTCTTTCGAACGCGGCTTTTCTTTCGATGGCGGTAAACCTCAATTTACGAGGAAGAACGCCTTCTTTCGAAAGTTCCTCTTTCGAAAGAAGGCGTTCTTCAATGTAAATAGGCCGTCTTCGAAAGAGAGCATCCAGACTCGCTGGGTGCTCTCTTTCAAAAAAGCGGATTTCTCTTTTGAAAGATCCGCCTGCAGTCTAGATGCGATCTTTCGAAAGAGGCTCTTTCGAAAGATGCTTTCAAAAGAGCCTCTTTCGAAAGAATCCTGCAGTCTAGACATAGCCCTGGTGGCCACTCCATCCGTAGTAATCACAACTAAAATGCGAGAGAGCATCCAATCAATGTGGATTGAAAAATGTGGATCTTTCAAAAAAGCAGATCGCTTTTTCAATGTGCTTTTGCTGTGTGGATGTTCTCTTTCAAAAGAAGATTTTTCAAAAGATCTCTTCCAGATAAGCTTCTTCCAAAAGAAGCCTTCAGTCTAGACTTAGCCTAATTGGAGTGACTGTCTTGGAGTTAAGAGCAATGTGGTTCACACCCAAGCAAGCTGACCTTGCTAGATATGTTTGAGAATTTTTCAGTGATACATATTTTCATTGGAAAATGCCAATTTGTAGAAATCAGAACTGTGACGGGGCAGCTGAACCCCACACCAGCAGCACGGGCCCGCCCGCACTTTGAACCCGCCGATCCCCGTAAAGCCACCCACCTGTGCCGCTTGCTCGGTGGCCACAGCTCAGCTGGGCCGTGGCAACGGCTGGAAGGTGGAGAAGCAGCCAGCGGTGGGAGCCAGGAGCAGCAGGGGACGTGTAGCAGGACCAGGGGTGGAGCTAGAGGTAAGCATGCGGAGTCACGTGAGGATGGAGGGGAGGGGCCAGGGAGAAGGACACCCCGCAGGAAGAATAAAACAGGGAGCAGCTGGAGTGAGGGAGGAGAGACGGAGGATGGAGGATAAGTCAGGCCAGGGCCACCGGGGTGAAGGAGATTCCCAGAGAAGAATCACCTGGACCTGAGAGGGGTAGGAAGTAGCCCAGGGCAGGGTGCCTGAACTAATAGCCCGAGGTCTGGTGTGTTGCAGCTGGAGCCACACCAGTCGGACCAAACCGAGTGGGTATTGGCCCTTAGGGCCATGGGCTGGGACCCGTGATAGGGGGCGAGCTTGGGTCCTCCTACCCTCCCTCATGAGCAAATCTCACCGGAGGGAAATACCTCTGTTTGCAGAGCTGGATTGGCCACAAGGGCCGGTGACTCTTTAGACAAGGATCAAAGGATTGGGGGTGTAGGTGGCATGGAGCAAGGGAGAGGGGGTTGAATTAGCCGACCAAGGAGTTACAGGGGAGAAGCCCCTTACAGGAACCTTCTGTGGAAATGTGTCAACAAAACTTTAATTGGGAAGATTTCTCAGGTCCAAGATAGAGGACCAGAGCGGGGAAGGAGAGAGAAACCTACCTGAACGTGGCTAGTGTTTAGGGAGGCCTGGGTTCAAGACACTGTTCTGCGTGATTGGGACATCCTAAGTGAGTGTTCTGGCCACTGGCCTTTTTTAGGTGGGTCTGTCTCTGGGATTTGCTTTGGAAAATTTTGGAAGGTCTCAGTTTCATTTTCATAAGAAATAGAATATTTGTCTATTGACATTACTGACATCACTTTTACATTTCCTTTAAAGCTTATAGGAAATGCCTCAGATATACAAGTAACAAAAATTTTAAGTATAGACAGGTGAGATTATCTTTACAAATGAATAGAATATCAAATTGTGACAGGTTATAATAGTTGGATATTTCTAGTATGATGACCAACAGAGGAAAAAAAGGCTAACGTTGATATTTAAGAATGCGCAATTAGCTATTCAATTCCGTGTGCACTGCCAGAGTGTTCCTCACAACCAGGGAGCCTAAGTGACCTCTAATTTTGAATGCCTCAAATTGTATATTCACTTTAGACAGCTAGGGGGCTGACTTTCATAGGAGTCAAGCACTGACAATGCAGTTGCTATTCAATAGAAATCTAGAGCAACTCTGTTGAAGTCAGTGGAGCTATTCCGGATTTACACAAATACTTAAATTAGCTCTAGCGCTTGACCGGTTTGAATTCCTTTGGGCTCAGATTTTTAAACTACCTGCACTGCATATTAAACTCTGGCTGAGTGCTAGTTTTTAAATCAAAATCCCACTAATATTCACATACAAAATCTTCTGACTCAAGTCAGAATCCTCTTAGGTCTTGGACCTATGCACTCAATTTGGGGTAGGGTACCATGTGTAAATTCCAGTGTGGCAAGGGACCAAGACCACTCATTTCACAGTATAGTTGCTGCTCAAGCCTGGGGTCATCATCCTTGTGTCCAGAATGTCTGCCAATACTACCCCACAATCCCTTAGGCCCAGCTCTCCTGGTCCTTCTATGCCCATATTTCTACTTGATTCACTGGAACTAGAAGCAACATCCTAGTTCACACAAGAGCTGGCATTTAACCCTTCCTTTTCATGTGGATTACGAAGAACCCCTACACCCAGTGCAGTGTTAGCTGGCCCCAATATCTTAATTTGGATACAACTTAGGGTGTGAGGCAAGCAAGACCCCTGACTTCAGCAAGAGTACAAGAAATGATTGTGTGTACAGCATTATGTTAGAGAGGCTTGCAGTGTTGGGGATCCTATGGATTGCCGATGAATACAGAAAATGAGTCAAGCGCCTCAAGACTGACTATCACAAAACCTAGGATGATTATAGAGCTCAGGGAGCACCCTGTTTACCTGCCCCTTCTATGAGGAATTCAGTCTGGTGCTGGGGACTACATCAAAGCACAGAGTCTGTTAATAACACTCTTATAGCCCTACAGTCATGACACTACTGAGGGGAGAACGCGTAGCTGTCAGATCTAGTTCCCAAGGTAACCCTGGAGCTGATGTTGGCCTTTGATCAGGCTATGCCATCAGAGCAACCACAGCAAGTTGCAGATCCATGTTTAGAGGACGTGGTTGGGGATGACATCAAAGAATGGCTTGAAGTTGAGCATTGGATTGCCACTGCTCCCACTGAAGTAAAATGGCAGCTTTTACACTCCCACGTGCACTGCACAATTAGTTTGTAATGTTGTTAAATTGGGATAGTTGTGTTTGGATATTGCACACTGAATTATTTTAAAATGTGCTGAGTGAAACAAAGGAATACAAATTTTAGAAGCATCATTGAAGATTGCTTGGTAAGCAGTGGTATAAAGGACTGTGGCAGAGTAAAACATATAGGCTGTGTCTAGACTGCATCCCTTTTCCATAAAAGGGATGCAAATTAGACACATCGCAATTGCAAATGAAGCGGGGATTTAAATCCCCCCAGCTTCATTTGCATAAACATGGCTGCCGCTTTTTTCCGGCTCGGAGCTTTGCTGGAAAAAAGCACCAGTCTAGACGGGGATCTTTCGGAAAATAAAGCCTTTTCCGAAAGATCCCTTATTCCTCTTAAAAAAAAAGTAATAAAGGATCTTTCGGAAAAGGCTTTATTTTCTGAAAGATCCCCGTCTAGAGTGGCGCTTTTTTCCAGCAAAGCTCCGAGCCGGAAAAAAGCGGCAGCCATGTTTATGCAAATGAAGCTGGGGGGATTTAAATCCCCGCTTCATTTGCAATTGCGATGTGTCTAATTTGCATCCCTTTTATGGAAAAGGGATGCAGTCTAGACACAGCCATAATGAATAAGATGAAAGCAAACTGTTGGAAGCATATTGTCTATGGATTGCTTCGCTTTCAGTGAACAAATGATAAATTATAAACATTAAAATGATAGGAAATTATTGAACAGGGTTGTGTGAGGTTACTCCATATGATATGATGCGAAGGGAATGAGATGCATGGAAAATATCTTCCCCCCAGGTATAAGTGAGTCAAATTCACATAGCAGGCAGGTCCTTTCAAAAATTACCATTATATAATGTATTGTCATCTCAGCTGGGGTCTGAAGAGTAGGCAATATCTTCAAACATGTAGTGATAACAACATAAGAACAACCCCGGCTGCTAAATCAGAGAGTCTGGTGCCAAACTCCACCTTCTGCTAAACTCCTGTGCAGACTTGCTGGGTTGATCTGTCAGGACTCTAAAAATATACAGCAATCCTTGATAAACAGCATAATAGAGAGTGAGGGACGAAACCAGAACAGGACACCCAGCAGTCCCTGGGGTTCTAATTTTACATTTTCACACATCAAGATAATAATAAAACTTAACATCTCTATGCTTTTTTTTCCATCCACCACAGTGCTCAGCACTGAACAGGGGAGGAGGTAAGAATTATTATCCTAGTTTTATAGACTGGGAACCTGAGGTACAGAACTAAAAGGTACCTACTTTTTTTTAACATCGTCCTCTTTGGAACAGGACTGTTTTACCACTAAGTAGGCACCTTTACTGTAGTGGTGTCCCTACAGGGCAATTAGCAGCATAGTTCTGGTGTACTCTATAGTTCACACGTCCCTCACCCGAACTGTGGTGTAGTATAGGCAAACCTGTAGCAGCAGCAGTAGTAGTACATTATTTTGGATTGATTATCAGTGACATGTTACTGAGTTCTAATTTTAGAAACAGATGATTCTATGGTATTTCATAGAATCTGGGCCATGAAACAAGTAAAAGAAGGTGACACTCTTGACCCTATTCATGTAGGCACTTTGACGGCTTTCAGAGCCAGACTGTCTAAACTCCTGTGAACAATTAACTTAAGAAAATCACATCTTTAGGGCATTTGGTTTTTAGGCTTTTATTAATTTAATTTTTAGGAGTTTATTTTTAGCAAATGTTGAGGTTTATGTAGATGTTCCAAAATCAGGTGTTTCAGGTCCTTTGTTTTTCGCATAGACTGTAGTGTAATGTGTAATCTCTTTGTAATGTTCCTGTGATGTTATTTATTTCCATCACTTCTTACTCTGGGCTCCTCCTTCATGTGTGGCTATGTCTTTTCATTATAAAATCTTCCCATTTCTTTGGAGGTCAGCTGAGTGTTTATTCCACTTCCTGTGGGTACCACTCAGCAACAGCTGCAATCCATCAGTTATCAAGTGACCCTTGCTATATGGTTGGCCCATCACATTTTACTATACCTGCTCTCATGTGTTGTCTTTTCGTTGGAGAACATTCTTGATAGAACTGAATAGGCACTGACCTGCTTTCTTTCTTAGAGTTCATCTTCCTTATCATGGTGCATGTTAATTTCTTGGCTCAAATGGACATGTTACTAATATAATATATGGAGATATACCATCTCATAGAGATGGAAGGGACCTTAAGGTCATGGAGTCCAGTCCCCTGCTCTCACAGCAGGGCCAGGTACCATTTCTGACAGATGTGCCCCAGATCCCTAAATGGCCCCCTCAAGGATTGAACTCACAACCATGGGTTTAGCAGGCCAATGCTCAAACCACTGAGCTATTCCCTGGCCCCTCTGCCCCGCCCCCCCCCACTCAATTTTTCAATTTTTATTTGTTCTTCCTTGATTGTTATTTGGGATTTTGGCAAGTTATCAGACCACGTTAATTTAGGAGCAGTTAATTTTCAGTCTGACTGCTTTTTGTAGAATTTTCTGTAGTTTGATAGTCTTTTTGGTGATCAACACAATATGGTCTGTGAATCTGAGAATGTTTAACTGCTCTCTGTTGGTGTGGATTCAACCCTTCCAATTCATCCAGTTCATTTACTATTTTGAAGCAGGCTGTGAAGACTTTCAGGGAAACCATGTCTCCTTGTCTCCACTAAATGGCCTTATATTTATGTCAACTCCTGAGTTGCTGTAGCAGTATGATCCTTAGACTGAGCCGTCTTTTCTGTGTTATAACTTTCACATTCTGAATTTCAATCGTCATAATTTTAAAAGATGGAACTATTTTTTTTCCCAAACATGAATTTTTCACCTTTTCTTCATTAAGAATGATGAAACTTACTCAGCATGAAGTGTCTAGCTTCAGTTATTTTTCAGCCATATAAGCATGAAAAATAACATCTGGAACATAAAGTATGGCACCTGGAACAGAAGAAAACCTTTCCCCCCCACTGCCACTCTGCATAAGTAAAATTGCTGAACTAATTTTGCTAAAACTTTAAACTAACTTTTTAACTTACTTACTGAGTATTGGGCCGATACTATAGCTAACTGACATATTTACATCAGAATTTGAATTTGGCCCCTTTATCTAAAGATTAAGTTATCAATAATCATTTATTTTAATTTAACAAATATGTTCATTCTTCCAAATGATTGGACAGGTGGTTCATGTGGAATTGTTTCAGTTTCTAGAATGTTTATGAGCCAATCACCAGGACTTGTGGAGAATGTTTGTTGTGAGTGATCGTTTCTGGCACAAATACTTGTGCGTGTGCTGTGCTGGTGGACACAGAGGTTTGGGTTGGGATCCCACTTTCACAACATGTAATGATGTGCAGGCAGGAGCAAGGAACACACAGAAGCACATGTAGGTTCACGAGTGGTAAGTGATTTATTTAAGCTATCTCCGGGAAGCATGACATTAGTGTGACAGAGAAACCTCCAATATTAACATGTTCATTTCCTATCTTCATGACTTCATCCATTCACATTCATTTTTGGAATACTCTCTTCAAGTATTCTCATGCACAGACATTCACTTGCACATATGTTTGTTGAAAATGAATAAAAGAGCTTGGCAAACACCAGTGAAACATAGTGCTTTTTTAATTTAAATAAATTTGCTGAGTACTTGTGTTTTTCCCACCTACAACATTTGACCTGTTGAGACCAAGCTTAGACTAAGTATAGAACATTTCATCTTCAAAGAAATATTTTTTTAAGTTATGAGAAAATGAAAAGTATGGTTAGAATGGAAAATGGAGCTCAGCCGTAACTTAGTGTCTACAACAAACATTCTGAAACTAGCTCAAGTGTGTGACTCAGTTTTTCCAACTAAATAAATTGTCAAAATAGCAACATTAATTATGGCTGTGGCATGAATTTATTAAGTAAAGTTCAAAAAGAGTAAAATAAACAAATGTGTATATACATAAAAATAAATACATACACATATATATGAAATAGTAAACCATATAACACACAATAGTGTAGCACAGGGAGAAACACGCAGTAAGTTTTCTCCAGCTCTTTTCTGTGAGATCTCTATATGAAGGTATGTTTTCTTTCAAAAACACAGGCTAAATAGACTATTAATGCTATACTTGTAATATTAGCACAAATCCTTTCAAGACAGATTACAGTATTTTGATTAGTTACTCATCAGTATGTATAATTATCATTTAACAATATTATGAAGGGCTGATGAAGAGAAGCAGGTGTTTAAACATGCACTGCCAGTAAGTTTGACACAGCGTCTCATTCTCTTTATGTGTACTTTTAAAAGACATCTATTGAAGGAGAGAAAACAATGGGGCACCACACAATGGTAAGTGTTTGCTAAAAAAAACCCTCCATATGCTAGATGTTTAGTTAATTTTTATATCAGTTTTGAAAAAAAAAAAAAAAACCCCAACAAGGATGTTTTATAATAGTAGCATTTACATGAAGAGAAAAGGGAGGAATGTAAGTTAGACTTATAGATAGACAGGTATTATTATACTCAGATGGACTTTATACCTACAATATACTTTTGGGCAAAAGAGAACTAGATAAATTAATGGAGGTTAGGTGAATCAATGGCTGTTAGCCAGGATGGGCAGGAATGGTGTCCCTAGCCTCTGTTTGTCAGAAGCTGGGAATGAGCAACAGGAGATGGAGCACTTGATGATTACCTATTCTGTCACCTATTCTGCCACTGCTAGAAGACAGGATACGGGGCTAGATGGACCTTTGGTCTGACCCAGTTGGCCATTCTTATGTTCATCAATATAACTATGCAACTAGTAACTTGAAAAAAGGACACTATGCTGGTTAGTTACAATATACAATTCTCTCAGGGTAAGTCTACACTAGCCCCCTAGATCGATCTAGGGAGGCTAATAAGAGCGACTGGAATTGCAAATCAAGCCCAGGATTTAAATATTCTGCGCTTGATTTGCATGTTCCCAGCCGGTTGCCATTTAATAAATTGACTAGCCAGAAGTAACTGCCCACATCTACATGTGGCAGTGAAGTGGGATTCCAATTTAAAGCCCCTAATTTGAAATCGCTGGTAAACCTCATTGCAGGAGGAAGAGTTCATCTTCCTGATCATGGTGCATGTTAATTTCTTGGCTCAAATAGACATGTTGCTAATATAATATAATATATGGAGATATACCATCTCATAGAGCTGGAAGGGACCTTAAAGTCATGGAGTCCAGTCCCCTGCCCTCACAGCAGGGCCAAGTACCATTCCTGACAGATTTGCCCTAAATCCCTAAATGGCCCCCTTAAGGATTGAACTCACAACCATGAGTTTAGCAGGCCAATGCTCAAAAACCTCTGAGCTATCCCCTGCCCCCCCCCCCCAACTCAATTTCTCGATTTTTATTTGTTCTTCCTTGATTGTTATTTGGGATTTTGGCAAGTTATCGGACCACGTTAATTTAATTTCAACCAGCCAGGAACATGCAAATCAAACGTGGGATATTTAAATCCCGGGCTTGATTTGCAATTCCGGTCGCCCTCATTAGCCTCCCTAGATCGATCTAGGGAGCTAGTATAGATGTACCGTCAGAATGACTGACACAGGCTATGCTAAGTGTCATTTCAATCCTCTAAAACCCAGGCATTCTACTAATATGCAAACATTTAAGCAACAGCAACTTGTCTCACATAGTCTAATGTAGTGGGACTGTACGTGTGAACAAAGTTAATCAAGTGTATAAATGTTTGAAAGATCAAGGCCATTAGGAGTATACCGATACATATGTTACAAATGTCTAAGGGTAAAAAGAAAAACCATTTTTATTTTCTGTAGCTAATTAGTGCTGTGATGTGCCGTTAGTACTATGGATCAATGTGTGAGTCCTCATCTTTCTATCAGACAAACTAGTAGCCGATCCAGAAACCAGCTTTTATGCTCAGTTCCTCCTCCTCCTCGCTGTGTAGGTATGTTTGCTTTTTGAGAAATTCCAAAATCAGATTTCAACATTATATTTGGCATATATTTTCTACTTACTTTGTTTGATCCTGCTTACCTCCAGTGATGTCCTGGTAACTGGACCGTCCTTAGGATTTATGGTGCCCTACGCGGGATTATTAAACTGGTGCCCCTATGCCTAGGTTTGTCAAGCAAAAAAAAAAAGGAACCCACTAATACATTAAAATTATGTTACGCTCTCACTTGGTTGAGAGAGGAGGTGCAGGCTCTGGGGTGCGAATGAGGGATTTGGGTGTGGGAAGGGGTGAGAAGTGCAAGCTCTGAGAGGGAATTTGGATGCAGGAGAAGGGGATGCTGGCTCAGGGAGGAGGCTCCAGGCTGGGGAGTGTTGGGCTCAGGTGGAAGATTGGGATGCTGAGCAAGCCACAGGCTTGTGGATGTAAGGGTGCAGGAGTTTGTGTTGGATATGTGCGGGGCTCAGGGCAAGGAGGTTGTGAGTATGATAGGCTCAGGACACACATTTGACATGTGTGGATGGTGCAAGAATGTTGTGGTAGAAGACTGAGGATGTGGGGATGCAGGAATTTGGGGATGTAAGAGGCTCATGACAGGGGGTTCCAGTGTATGATAGGCTCAGATTTGGGGTCAGAAAGTGCAGGAGTGTTAAGATGCTGTAGTGAGATGGGGATTTGGCCCAGTTGGGGGTATATTGGCCAGGCTTCATTTTTAAATAAAATATTATGTCAAACTCAAAAGGTTTTAGCATTGTCTTTATATAGGAGACACAGTGCCCTACACAGTGCCCCAGCTGGCGCTGGGGAATTTAAAGTGCGGTGCGCTGGTGCCCCACGTATCTGCCGCCAGCAGGCCCTTCGGCAGACGGCCCACTGGGCCAGTCTGCCCCTGCCTCAGTCAGCACGCAGCTAGCCAGCCAGGCCTTCCCCCTCCTCCCCTCCAACACCTCACCCAACCCCCCTAGCACCTCACCCAACCCAGCCCTGCCGGAGGGAAGGGGGGAGAGAGGGGTGCTCCGCGGGGGAGGGGGAGGGAAAAAGGGGGGTGCTTCATGGGGGGAGGGGAGAAGAAAGGATACTGCCGCAGAGCTGCCCGGCCAGCCTGCCTCACCTTACGCTAGGGGAGAGAGTCTCACAGGTAAGTTCCTTCCTCCACTCTTACTCCCTCTCCTTCCCAGAGACCCCAGCAGCCAATCCCTTCCCTCAGACTGTGCTGCAGGCAGCTCATTCGGCTCTCTCTAGGACCCAGCAGCCCTGCTGTTGCCTGCTCACTGCTTCCCATTTCTCCCGGCAGAGTGGTGCCCCAGAAATACTGTGGTGCCCTACGCAAGTGCGTACTCTGCGTATGCCTAAGGATGGCCCTGCCTGATAAGGTGTTCATCCTGGTACTGTCCCCTCACAAAACACAATTAAGGAAGAGAAAAGAATCTGCTTTTTTGTGATAGAGCCATATCATGATGAATAAATAGATTTACCTAGCAGTGATGGTATCCAGGGAGGGAAGGAGTAACTTTAGAAAAACTCTGATGGGCTGTGCAAGAATGGAAGGGACAAGCTATAATCCAACAGGCTAAACTGAGCGGAAGCATGATCCAGTGGCTAAACCAGTGGCCTGGGACTCAGGAGACACATGTGTAATTCCCTGCTCCATCACAGACTTTGTATCAGAGTTTGAGTAAATCTGTCTCCACCTCTAAATGTGGATGCTAACACGTATGTACATCATAGTAGTGTTGTCAGGATAAATAGGCTAAAGGTTGTGAGGCACTCTGATGGGGGCCAAATAAATACCTGACTGAGTGATAACCTGCATCTCTCATCACCACAACTTTATAATAATTATTATTAACAATCCTAGTGTGCTTATTTTGGGGAATGTTTTTTATCAGTTTTATTACAATTACAAAAGATATTATTTGTCTGCATATCTTTCTATATGACACTTATTAAAATAATGTGTTAATTAAATTTGAGATTGAACTGCTTGGAAGAGAATTGTATGTCTCCTTTAATTTTTTAAGTAATTTGTCTGCCCTAGTTTAGACTAATGATCATAATAGACCATTCTGGCTTTAAAATCTGAATAAAAATAAACAAGATTATTGCTCTTTCTTTGCTTCTTATCTGTGGGATTTTTTATATTCTTGTGTGGTATTGTATTACTTAAAAAACTGTCTCTTTGAAGTGACTAACTTGGGTTACATCTTAATACTTCCTTCCCTGTTTATTGTTAATTTCCAGTACATACATGTATTTTCACTAATCTAAATGTTATAATTACATTCAATAAAGTCATGGTGACAAATTATTTTTGAAGTCTTTCCTGCAAAAGAGATTTTAATTTCATAATCACTGTTGTGTATCATTGGTTTATAGCCTGGAATTGTTATATAAGTGGTGCACAAAAGGCTGATTATTTTTTCATCTGTCATTCATCTTGTTACTTCAGTGTATGCGTGTATTGCGTAACCTGAATAAAAAAGCTTTTATTTTGCTTTAGTTTTGTTCTTTACTTTTGATTGACAATTTATTTTCCAAAAGTTGTATTTGACTTTTAACATAATATTTATTGAAGCCTTATAACAGGGTGCACTCATCTCTCACGAGAACTCCCTGGCTGAGTGCTTGTGTCTGTGTGCTCTCCCTCTGTTTGTGGTGGCTCTTCGGTGACTCAGCCCTCCAGCTGAGTCACACACAGTCTGTTAAAACAAGGAGAACGCCTTCCAGGGTACAAGTCTAACAAGGTGTCTCTTGGTACCCTCTATTATCTTTCAGTTTATCCCTGCTCCATAATACAATGGTGCCCCAGGAATCCTTCCCTGGTGGCAATGCTTCATCCTCTCCGGGTTTTTCTAGCCCCAGATCTTTAGCTGAGTCACTATAATCTAATTCTTTCCCCTTTTCCCGGTTGCCTCACTGTCTGGGGCTACTTCCTCCTAGCGGCTAATGGGAAGTTGGGGAGAACCCAAGTCCACTCTCTACTCTGGGTGTCAGCCCAGAGACCCTGTAGACAGCAACTGTCTACAATGTCTCTTTAAATAATTGAATTGCTGCTATAATTCCCTAGAGCCCTTCCCCGTGGTTCCTGCACATTCTTCACCTTTACCTCAGAGCCTTGTTCGGTGGAGTCCCAGGAGCCATCCTGAAGCACCATCTGCTCTTGCCCAGCTCTAGCAGCTTTTCCTTATGGATCAGCGGGACCCTGATTGGCTTCTTCTCAGACAGCTGCTCTAGACAGGTCAGAAGACCTCTTTACTGCTCTTTCCTGGGGCTGAGTGTGGCAGGGTCAGGGGGTCTCAGGGCCTAGTCCATCCCATCCCAAGCCCAAATTCTGCAAAATCCATAAACATGTGCTTAACCTTCAAGCATGTGAGTAGTATGGGATTGTTCATAGGGTTAAATATATTTGTAAGCTCTTTACTCAATCAGGGTCCGAACGAATATCTTCTGAGTACCAATTCAGAGACCAGTTCTTGGATACTGATACTGTATTTTCATTTCATGTGTAGATTCCATCTCTTACTATTAAATATTATTTAACTAGGATCCTATCCTGTGAGATGCCCATTGCCTCTGATTCTAAGGGATCTTAGTGGATGACTGCTAAAGATCAGGCCCCGACAGTGTATTTTAAGTGGTAACCGAGCTGATGGAAAAAGAGCAGAAACTTTTCACACAGTTTTTCACAAAAATTTTCATTGAAAGTCAAACAAGTTGACCATCTTTTACATGATATGTTTAGTCATCTGTTTGTGCTTTAAAGCTGGTTAGCTGTGAATTATTTCCTATTGCAGATGGCACCAAATATCGCTTTTTTTTCTCTACATGTAACTTATCAGCTTTCATCTCTACTGTGATTTCACCTAATCAACTATTTTGCATGTTATACGGTGCTATATAAAATTTTTATAGTGAGGTGAATGTGTAAATGTCAGTTCTTTTGAAGACAGTATGTCCCTTGTATAAGGAGCTTTTGGGACAAATACAGAGGGTCAGAGTTGACTTTGTCAAATTAATTTGTCATAAGGTTCACCAGGTGGTTGATACACATACCTATGTGGATCTCTACTCTGTGCATTTCCTAAAGTGCGTAGGAGACAGGGCTCTCTCCAGAGAGTCTTAGGAGATGCACATTAGTAAGATTCTCTTACTGTAGATCACAGACATCAAGAGGAAGGGGGAGAATTGCCCCTTCCCCCAGTTTTATTCACTACCCAATGTTGTGTTATGGTTATTTCAAAATGAAGGAAATTTGCACATACAAAAAATGTGTTAAAGTGAAGTTAAAGTTGCAATAACTGATCAGTGAAATGAATTTACTCCCCTTGCCTACTTTTACACACATACAATATTTCATCTCTTCTTCTCTGTCAAGACAGCAAACTAAGTAGTAGAGCTGGATGAAGAATCGAGAAGAAAAGTTAGTTGACATTGTTTCTATTTTTCAGTGAAGTTTGAAATCTCGATGAAAACAGGCATGCAAATTTTCAGCTATCTGGTAGGTTAAATTCCATCAGGTATTTTCCCTGTAGGGAAGCCATTTTCTCTAGACTACCTCACCAAAGCCTACAGGGACCTTAAAACATTTCAGGGTCATGCTTCCTGGTTCCTATTGGCCAGTGTGCTCATACTTTTAATTCTCTCTGCTCCTATAAGCAGAAGGCCATAAGTGTAAATGAGCCTCTCTCTCATCCCTTTAACTACTTCACAAAACATAACATTTATCAGGTAACAGTGCTCCTGCACTGTTTAATGAACATGTCATCATGTCAGTGTTCCAATACCGAGAAAAAGAGCTACAACTTTTGGTCTGAAATATTATTTTCTCTGTTTGTTCAAAACATGTAAGGCCTAATTCTGCAATGTGTTGAATATACTGAAGTCAACGGAATGCTGCAGGCATTCAGCACTGCAAACATTTGTATCTTAAAGGTAAGATCCTGCAGGCAATATTATGGCAAGATGACTCCCATTAAGGCCATTGTGAGTTTTGTTTAAGTATGAATGGCCAGACAGGGATCTTAGTGTTACTTTAATATGGCTTTTGTGTGTTGATAAAAATGTAACTTCTCATACAAATTGCATGAGAATTGATATTTAACTTTTTGGCCTTTAAAAAATTATACTTTGACATTAAGTTTAACTTTTCTGGCTAATGAAATTATCTTGATGGAACAGTCCAAGTAAATAATAAATACAGTAATTCTTCTTTGCCTATTGTGTGCTTTTACTATTCATAATTTTTAGGACCATAGATATTAGATACACTTACGTAAGACTTAACGAACAGTAATTATCTTTTGGCTAAAGAAAAAGCCCAAACAAATGCTAAGCTGCATTATCGCTTGGCTTCTGACATGAGCTGATAATCAGATTTTCTTGCTTAAATCCATGGTGCTTGAACAATGCTACCCACTGTCTGTCCTTCCTGATATTACCCTTAATTAGAAAGAACAGAAACACAAATCTGAATTATTTCAAAATCTGGTTTCCATGGTCAGTGGTTGGAAGGGCTTAACTTTATTACAAATAAACCTGGCTTTATTGACTAATGAAATCTGAAATATTAGGCCTGTAATAGTAGATAGTGTAATAGTATGGTGTTTACATACTGAAAAATCTTGTGTGGGCAAAGTGTTTTGTAATAAATCATCGAGTAATTGAATTATGATTCCTTTACCCAAAAAATAAAATCAGAAAATGAACATCTTAGAAAGTTTAGATCTTTAATATCTGGGCCTATTTTACAAGCAACAAGACTGTGTTCATTGCATTGTTTGTTTATTTTTACTTACGATGTCAAACTTTTCAGATCACTTTATTGCATTTTTTATCTTTTCTCCCATGTTTGTTTTGCATTTCCTTTAAAAAAACCACTTACATGTATTGGTTCCTTATTTTCAAAACAGATAAGGACATTACTGACTCATTATTCTTTGAACATGGGTATGGGAGGTATTTATATCTGGGGTTTGGGAGGCTAGGAACTTGAAGCAGTTTACAGTGATAAGCAGTAGTATTCTCTTCCTGTGACTGATAGGAAAATGGAAGTATAGGACCATTAAGTGACTTGCTCAATGACATAGAGCAAGCCAGCAGCAATGATAGGACCAGAGCCCAAGTCTGACTCGCAGTCCTATACTCTAACCATTACTAAATGCTGCCTTGCTTTGAGGATACCTTCTCAGGAGTGAACAAGACCTGCTTTACGTGGTCACATTGTAGGGTTGTCAACTTTCTAAGTGCACAAATTGAACACCTTTGACCCCACTTCCTTCTCTGATGCGTCACCCCTGCTCCTATCTCCAAGGCCCTGCCCTCTGCTCACTCCATCCCCTCTCCCTCCATCGCTCATTCTCCACCACCCTCACTTTCACTGGGCTGTGGATGGGGTAGCAGGTTGAAGTGCAGGAGGAGGGGGGTGTGAGGGCTCTGACTGAGGATGCAGGCTCTGGGGTGGGGCCATGCAGGAGGGGGCTCTGGGCTGAGGCTGGGAGGCTTAAAGTGCAGCTGGAGGTGTGGGTCCCAGTTGGGGTGCAGTCTTGGGTTGGAACCAGGGATGAGGGAGTTTGGGGTACAGGAGGGAGCTTAGAGTACGGGCAGGGGGTTGGAGTGCAGGAATGACTGTGGGATGTTGGCTTCGCCCAGGCATCTCCTACCTCAGATGGCTTCCAAAAGCAGCTGTCTTGTAGTATGGCTCATAGGTGGAGGGACTAGGTGGTGTCATGAGCTGCTCTTGCTTGTAGGCACTCCCTTCACAGTTCCCATTGGTCATAGTTCCTGGCCAATGGGAGCTACTGAGCCAGCACTCAGGACAGGGGCAGTGGGTAAAGCCCCCTGTGGCCACCTGTGTGCCTAGGAGCTGGACATGCTAACCACTTTCTGGGAGCAGGCAGGGCAGGCAGGGACTCTGCTGCACCACCACCCAGACTTTTAATGGCCTGGTCAGCAATGCTTCCCGGAGCCACCAGGGACCCTTTTCAACCAGGCATTCTGTCTGAAAACCAGACACCTGTCAATCCTACCATCATGTCCATTCTCTCTAGTTTCAGAGATGTGTTCCTTATAGCAGCTTCTCAGTTCTTGCTTTAATGAATGCACTCTAAGTATCACCATTAGGACAATGTATACATTTAATATGCAGCCTAATAAGTCATTTGCTCATTTTATGATTGAATATCATTACCCCTTGATTTACCATCTTAGATTACTCTGGACACTTCTCCCCCAGGTCTCACTTGCCTATTTCTGGTTCAGGTTCCTTGCACAATGAGTATTTTTCTATCCATTTTGATGAAAAAAATAATCAGATCTGTTAGTACAGTACGAAAGGCTGACTGATATAACTCAAAAGGCTGTGTTACGATCATGCTTGGTAACATGGGCAGCAGGTGAAGGCCCAGCTGGGGAAGGCAAGTCCAAGCTCTGCTCCTTCTACCCAAAGCCACACTGCTTCCTCAAGACTACATCCCTTCAACAACCTACCCTTCAGCCAAGCCCCACCTAACCCCAGCCCTTAAGCCCAATCCTTCCTGACCGTCTGGAAGGCTGGGGTTGCCGCACCGTGGCCCCAACCCAGCAGCCGGGAAATGCCTTCCCTTGCCTATATTACCCACTGCTCATGCCTGGTAAAGAAGAAAACTGTGGAATCTGAAATCAGTGAATCAAAATTGGTCAGAAACTAGGCCTAACCGATGGACCAGATAATGATGGAATGGGCTATTCTGTCCAACACTCCCTTTTGTGGGTTCTTGAGGACAGAGACTTGGGGGACAAAAATTGGCTAGTGGAACAAGCTTTCATTGTGGCTGCCACTACTGTCATCTCCTGAGACCCTGGTTCTTCTTCATCTTGATCCTAAAAGATATCCTGACCAGACTGGGCTAACGAGAGTCTTTTTAAGAAACAGGATCTGACTTAAAGAGCAGTAACAAGCTCCAACTTATCTCAACTGATTTCTATTGTTTTCTTCCAAAGGAAGACTCATCAATGACACCAGCTGAAAGACTGTCAAGTAAGAGGTTCTCCTCCCCCCCCCCCCCGAGATTCTCTCCAGCTGAAGGGAAGGGGAACAAAGGATGTTTTAAAATGAAAGCCTTTCTTAATACTTTACATTGCAAATGCTTTAATGGTTCCCCCTTTTTCTCTGTATCGGGTTAAAAGGCTGTGAAATGCTGGGCTTGCCATGGTACTAAGCAGGTTGCAGCCCCTGTATACCAAACCCTGTACCTTTTTTAGTACTGTTTAACGCTGGACAGTGACTGGATTGCATTAATAGTTGTAGCCCATAGATTCTATCAAAATTAATACAACAAGGGACCGCCCTTGTGTTCCCAACCTCTAAACCTGTGGGAAACTAAAAGGGGAGAGGGAACTGACCGGCCCATACTGTTGACTAAAAATTCTGGCTAAAGAAAAAGAAAGAGATAGCAACATTTCTCTTTTCCTTTGGAGGGGAGAAAGAAGAAGGGAGGAAGAAGGCTGTACCTCTCTGCCCTCCCACAAGAGAGGGACAACTAGTGGAAAGGTGGGAGGGGAGAGATGAGTCTTCTGCAGAGAATGGCAACTAGTGGTCTCACATCCTCGGTGAGTCTCCTCCAATCAGCTGCTGGTGTGGAAAAATTATAATCTGATGAATTGGTGGGGGGGAGGGTGTGTATTTTTCTTTCACAGTTTTGTTAAAAAACAAACAAATTTTCAGTGAAAAATCAATACCTTTGAATAGCACCTCTTAGGGTATGTCTACACTACCCCGCTAGTTCGAACTAGCGGGGTAATGTAGGCATACTGCACTTGCAAATGAAGCCCGGGATTTGAATTTCCTGGGCTTCATTTGCATAAGCCGGCCGGCGCCATTTTTAAATGCCGGCTCGTTCGAACCCCGTGCCGCGTGGCTACACGCGGCATGGGCTAGATAGTGTACAGATAGTGCGGAATGGCTTGCTAGTCCGCACTATCTAGCCCGTGCCGCGTGTAGCCGCGCGGCACGGGGTTCGAACGAGCCGGCATTTAAAAATGGCGCCGGCCGGCTTATGCAAATGAAGCCCGGGAAATTCAAATCCCGGGCTTCATTTGCAAGTGCGGTATGCCTACATTACCACCCTAGTTTGAACTAGGGTGGTAGTGTAGACATACCCTCACTTTGCAATGCTGATAATTATTGTCCACAGAGCACTAAAAATGTGTTGTCCATTGCTAACACCTCCCCACACTCACTTCTGAATTGTGTAGCAGATGTAAATGTTGGCTCAGTTTGTACATGCTTTTGTATCCACCTCAACATCAAAATAAAAAGACTGCCCAATTAATAATGAGATACCATGGACAAACCCAATCTTTTCTCCAATACATCACCCTTGTTTTATAATCATGTACGTAGAGTACTTGGTACATGCAAAACTTGCACTAAGATTTGCAGGTTTTGTTTTTATGTCTATCTTTTCTAAAAAAAAATATTATGGCTTCACTAGATGCTTTTCTTATAATAAACTGTAATAAAGAAGCTAGCAAGAAAACCGCAGTGATCTTGGCAAACCAACAATTGAAAAGTACAGGTGGTAGGAGTGTATATGGGCCTAAACTAAACACTTTAAAAATCAAAAGAAGGTACCTTTCATTCTGAAAAATGTATGTGAGTATTTGCAATCCACAACCGATAGCACATAACGCCACTTTGCTTTATTTCTTGACAAAGGGAATAGCTTGTGGTAACAAGCAGATGCTTGAGTGGTCTGGGTAGCATGAGGTGTACCATCAGTCAAGAAAATCAATATTTACTGTTCTAGTATCTTTGTGGTGTGGGAGTCTGCCTTGTTTAAAAAGAGGATTGTGTATAATATATAAGGCCTGGCTTTTAGTTAATCAAAAGAGAAGTGTTATTGAAAAGGGTGCATTCTTTACAATGAGTCACATTTAACCACTAGATGTTCCATACTTCTTTCTAGTCTCCTCATTAATTTTGCATAAAAATCATGGAAAAATAATGTAATTTTTAAATTGGAAATCTTACTACAATCCCATTTCTTTTTCAAATGTACTTGGGGCTAGCTAATGTGCTTTATGTGTGATATTAAAAACTATGTTTTTATACTTGCTGAAAATGTGAATCCTTTCCAAAAAACTTGGGAACTTTTAAATATTGAGCATTGCTAGCACAATAAAGTACTTCTAACACTGATTCCCAGCTAGAGTCTACTTTGTGCACATCAAAAGAATCACAACAATACGAACTGAAATATGGGTCTAGATAGTTCTCCAAACTTTGCCCTCAAGGAAACACGGTTTTATAGAAGAATACAATAGAAGTTGCATAACTAGACTTTTAGCAAAAAGAGTTTAAAACTCTATACATGAGTTTTGAGAGTATTCTTCACTGAAAAGTTCATTTTGCTTTGATTTTTTTTGGTTGTGAGCTAATTAATTGTAACTCTCGTGACCTTTTTTCTGGTTTGAGGCTTTTCAACTATAATTTATCATTTTAGTTTTTAAGGGAATGTGTATCAACAAAGAAAAGAAACCTAGAGATAGTCCATACAGTTCATAATTTCCATATGCTTCATGTAGGCAAGTTATATGAAACTGGAAGTGACAAATTGCTTTAAATGCAGGGGATGCAAATTCTTGTCAATTGTTAACTGCTTTGTTATGGTTTACAGTTCTCTCTCTTCTTTCACTATGTCATTTATTATGGCCTCTCTGTTCATGATTCCAAAAATAAACTATAATCTGAAACACAAGTTAAACAGGGGTTTTAAAACTGTATTTTGTAGAAATATCAATTCATTTGCAAAAAACAAACCCCCAAACATGATATACATAGTTTGAGTACTGTGGTAATTTTTCATTGTGGTTTGAGGAAAATTGGAGTGATACAGAAAGAATAGGAAGAATTAATAAATCACTATTTTCACGGTATGTCCTCGTTGTTTTTTATTCCTTTAGCAAAAAATGTACAGCATGCTGGAATTGCTTTGTCCACACAATTGCTTCACATGTGCTGATCTTGAGACTATCAGTTAAACATAGGTAGCATTTGTCTATAAACAGCATTATAACTTTGTAACCATAAAGGAAATAGAGGAGGTGAATATTAATTATTAATAATTACTTTAAAGTTGATGCCAGTTTTTTATAGGTATTACAGCAAAGGAGAGTGTGAAGGAGGACAAGGAGGTAATTTTATGGATGTTCATGGGGACCTCTTCTCAAACGTGAGGGGTAGCAGAGAAGAAAAATGAGAAAAGAACACATGTAGGACCATAGAATTTTTATCTGATCAGTTCACCATTAAGGAACAATGAAGATGCAAGTTCTCGTTCCATTGAGTCCTGGTTACCAAATTGGTAGAGACCTGAATCTGCAAATAATAAAAGTCAATGAGACTTTGTGAGGTTGCAGTGGCCCTTACTCTAATTTAGTTGCAGGATTATGGCTCTGGGGGTATGTCTACACTACCCCGCTAGTTCGAACTAGGAGGGTAATGTAGGCATACCGCACTTGCAAATGAAGCCCGGGATTTGAATTTCCCGGGCTTCATTTGCATAAGCGGGGAGCCGCCATTTTTAAAACCCAGCTGGTTCGAACCCCGTGCAGCGCGGCTACACGGGGCTCGAACTAGGTAGTTCGGACTAGGGTGCCTATTCCGAACTACCGGTACACCTCATTTCACGAGGAGTAACGGTAGTTCGGAATAGGAACCTAGTCCGAACTACCTAGTTTGAGCCCCGTGTAGCCGCGCTGCACGGGGTTCGAACCAGCGGGGATTTAAAAATGGCGGCTCCCCGCTTATGCAAATGAAGCCCGGGAAATTCAAATCCCGGGCTTCATTTGCAAGTGCGGTATGCATACATTACCTTCCTAGTTCGAACTAGGAGGATAGTGTAGACATACCCTGGGTTAGTAAATGTGGTAAATGTCAGTCAGGTAAAAGTCAACACACATTCTCCAACAGCAAACAGTATATAGGCCAGTATATAGACAAAACAGAGACCTTAAACTTGTATTCCATAAAAGCCTCACAACTATTGAGATGAGACAACACTGACAACTTCCAAAGCAATTGTCACCATTACTAGTGAGCTGTGGACTTCTCTGTGCTGCTGCTGTTTTTCCTTATTTTGTTTCCACGTCTGTGAACCAAAGCTCTGGATAGGAGCTCTGTCTAAACATGAAGTCTCATTTAATCAGGGAGCTGGAGAGTGTGCTAGGTTCATAGCCTGGGATCTGATGAGTAAATAAGTGAGCATGTTAAATGTTGTGCCTCTAGCACTTTAAAAACAGATCAAATTAATTCCTTTTCCTGACAATTAATGATACAGTATTCATTCTAATGTATTTATCTCAGACCAGTAGGTGGCTTTCTTTCCTGTATGTAGTGGGTGTCATCTTCAAATTCTTAGAATTTAAAGAATGCAAAATGAATTGCAAAATACTGGTGATGCCTACACTGCAGAGTTTTTTCAGAAAAATGCTATCTTTCGATAAAGCCAATCACTTTTTCGATGTGCCTTTGCTGTGTAGACGCTCTCTTTGAGAAGAAGTTTTTTCTGAAGATCTCTTCCAGAAAAGCTTCTTCCGAAAGAAGCCTGCAGTCTAGATATAGCCTTTTAGTGAGTTGCTGTTGGCTTAATCCTTTTAATAGCAAGGTGGTGGCTTTTTCTGCACACATGGAGGGTTGGTGGCTTCTCACTCTTATCTTTTTTTCCCCAGCACAATCATCCCCATCAGAGATCTTCCTTACTATGCCCCAGGTTCACAGCTCACATGAATTTTTCACCTGGAATTCTTGAGTCTACTCAAATGCACAGCACCAAATTCCAAGGCCTTCCAGTCAAACAGAGTCAACACAAGAACATTTTCCCAACTCAGAGAAACACCTGGAGAGATTCAGGTAAAATAGTTGTGCTTTAAATAATGGTCTGATAAAACATCTCCACTGTTAGCAATACAAATGTGAACCTCTGTTGTCATCTCAGTTTGTTTCCAAGAGGATGATGGGGAATGTAGGAGAGACCATCATGATGTGTTAGTACTTCGTGCATTCTTTTGTATTGCAGAACCAAACAGAGTATAAACTTTAAAGTACTTTCACTTAGAAAATATTTTATTGCAGGCCAACAGTATACCTGAGTAGTGCACTATTTGATATAACCACACTTTTTGTCATTTAATTCTGGGACTGTATATGGTGGCATTACAATCCATTGGTATACTATTTCAATAATCAAGATTAGTCCTGTGTATTAAAACAAAATCGTAGATTGCATTGTTTCTAAAGGGCAACAATTGTAGATGTATCAAAATTAAAAATTGCTAATTAATTCCACATGCGTTACTTACCATTAAGGGAATTGTTAACGTTATAGTGGTGATTACTATAACCATAATTTGAAATAAATTAATAAATTCTAAGGTCAAAAGGGAAAATTGTGATTATCTGGTTTAACCTCCTGCATAGTCCATTAACTTTCACCCAACAACTCCTGAATCAAATTGTTCACTTGTGGTTGAACTAAAACATAACTTTTAGAAAAACACCAAGTTATTATTTAAATATTTCAAGTGATGGAGAAACTCTCCTTGGTAATCTGTTCCTTCAGTTAAACCACTCTGTTACAAATCTGTGCCATATTTCCAGTTTAAATTTGTCTAACTTCAGATCTCAGCTTGACCCAATCACCAGGTTTTTTTTTCTCCAGATGCACATATCTGCCTTTTGAACTGTTTTTCTTGTACTATAATGTATCAAGACAGTCTGGCAGTAGACTTCTTGATATTTTCTTGGTATGTTTGTATGACTTATCTTTGGCTTGAAGTCTCACTGACTTCTGGATAAACTTAAAAGAAACAACAAATAGTTCTGCAGCACCTTAGGATACGTCTACACTTGCACCCTATTTCGAACTAGGGATGCAAATGTAGGTGACTGAAATTGCTAATGAAGTGGGGATTTAAATAGCCCATGCTTCATTAGCATGATCTCGCTGGCGCGTTACTCCGCTCAACAGCTGTTTCAAAAGTGAAAGTTAGCTCCGGGACACGTTTGTTCGAACCAAGGGGTTTGGCTCGAACTAACACATCCCGGCGCTCACTTTCACTTTCAAAACAGCTGTTGAGCAGAGTAATGCGCCGGCGAGATCATGCTAATGAAACGCGGGATAGTAAAATCCCCACTTCATTAGCTATTTCGGTCACCTACATTTGTATCCCTAGTTCGAACTAGAGTGCAAGTGTAGATGCACCCTTAGAGACTAACAAAAAATGTACCTGGTATCATGAGTATCTGAAGAAGTGGGTTGTGCTCACGAAAGTTCATGATACCATTTACATGGTTTGTTAGCCTCGAAGGTGCTGCAGAGGTGTTTGTTTGTTTTAAGTTTTTTCAGTTTCAGACTAGTACGGCTACCTCTCTGTGACTTCTGGATGAGTTGCAAGTGCACCAGAAACATGTCATACTGATTTTCATGTATACTGTGTCCTATGTCTTTGAAAGAGCCATGACGGCACCTTGGCCTATAGAACCTACTTAAGAATATTGCCTTGAGTTGTTGGGACTCAGCAGGAGAGGTTGTGTAACCTTTTAGCTGTCTCTGAAAAGCAGAAGCTCTTAGTTTGGCTCTTCCCAGTTGTCTAGGGTCAAATGTTTACTCAGCAGGGAATCAGACATTTTCTCTATAGTCTTCAGCTTCAAAGGAGAATTGGTGTGAGGCCAAATGCCAAGTGCTGCGGAAATTCCTCTCTATTTACTAAGGGCTACAGTTTATTTCAAACGAGTGCTAAGAAAGGGCACAGATTCATCATAGGGAGTCTCAATTTAAGAGGCTCACATTTAGGAACTATCTCAAATTCTTTAAGTGGAATCTATTTTAACAGTAAGGTGTCTGGAAAATATATGGAAAAAATGCAAGATTTCTGAATTAAGATTGTTTGATCTGAATATGAAATAACATTTAATTGTTATATTTCCCAGACTGAGTGATTTCTGAGATTTGCCTCGAAAATATTTTGAAGATTACAGACCAAAAATGACATAAGCTTAGCTACTACCGTAATATATATGAAAAATCAAAATATGCCCTCTGTGTTTATAGATCGGTAGCTAACAAGTGTTCCATTGCAGAGTATTAATTGAACGTGAGTTAAAACACTCCCATTCTATATATACACGTATCATTCCAAAATAACTGTATATAACCAGGGAAATATACAAATCACTTGTACCACACGGATGGTTAGGAATGCTTTTGGAAAATATGAGTATATACAATTGTTCTTGTCAATTCTTAGATGAATATGCTTATGCATTTTTTCTGTATTGTGCAAGTCACTTATGTAAGCAGATAAGTGAAATAAAGGTTCAATTACTGTATACTGTTGCTGCTGTTTTTATGCCCTTTCATTATAGGCAGCACAGGTAGCAATGCCTACAGCCAAGTTTGCCTAACACTTCCCACTGTAAGCAATTGAAAGCAGGTTTTTATAACGTTGCCAAACTTTAACCATTTAGACTGAAATGTTTAATGTTGGGTGTCTGCCTCAGGCCATTTTGTTTGTTTTGTTTCTGAAATTTGGGTTCAAAGGATTAATCTGTGTCTGAAAAAGATGCTAAGAAAAAATATGTTTTGCCCATGTTAAAAACAAATTATTGTAACAGGAGTTTAAAACTTGGTAATGGTGGGGAGGGTTGCCCTGGGCTCAAGGATGTGCCTTTTGTCATCTTTGTGAAAAACGCACCCACATTGGCATTTACAGACATCTGAAAAATCTCAGTTCACATGTGCTCAGAGGAGACTTGTTGGATTTTGTCCTCTAAATTCTCTCTGCATCGAGCATGGCCCATCCACTTACAGCTCTTACACGTGGCCAGATTATACCAGGGTTGCCAACTCTGAGATGCACTGCTTGTCCCCACCAGCCCGACCCTTCCTTCCCCTTCTGCCTTCCCCTCCCTGCCATGCAGGCAGCAGTGCAGTGTGGGGACTGTAGGCAGCTCAAGTCCTCTTTTCCTCTTATCTTCTAATTACCCCTCTACCACACCCACTCCCAAGAACCTGGCTCCTGCCACTCCAGTCTCTATTGCCAATACCATGCTGCTGGTGAACCTTGATCCATCCAGTTCCTGGTCCCCATGTTGGGAGGAGCCACTGCCGGCTTCAGCAGATTGTAGACTTAGAGGAGGACCTAGGTGCTGGACTGGTTATGCTCTGCTCCCAACCGTACAATGTGCACTCACTCTTAATTACAAGATCTCTGCTTGGCTGGCCAGCTTACAGTGGGGATGTTGGTGCCTTGAAAAAAACATGGCACGTTTTCACAATTAACTGGCAAGGTACCACTACAAGGCACAACAGCTGGGTGGCAATCCTAGATTTTATATGCACCATCCCTACAGAATGACTGAACAGGATCCAGCCCAAAACTGGGGGTAGAGGAGGGCTAAGCTCTGCTCTGTAAGGGTATGTCTACACTACCACCCTAGTTCGAACTAGGGTGGTTAATGTAGGCAACCGGAGTTGCAAATGAAGCCCGGGATTTGAATTTCCCGGGCTTCATTTGCATGTTGCCGGGCGCCGCCATTTTTAAATCCCCGCTAGTTCAGACTCCGTGCCCGCGGCTACACGCGGCACGAACTAGGTAGTGGGGATTAGGCTTCCTATCCGAACTATCTGTACTCCTTGTGGATTTTTAATATTGACATCATGTTTGTTTTCCTTTATGAAGCAGCATTGTGGATATCTACAACAGAAATTGATAAGCTCAACTCATTCCAAAATAAATGCCTGCAGAAGTGTTTCAGAGTCCTATTAGTGTTTTTTGAAATATCAGAAATTCTGTATAGAGCAAAACTATCTAAGGGTATGTCTAGACTACATGGCTCCATCGACGGAGCCATGTAAAATAGTTTACCTGGCATAGTCAAAGAAGCTGGGATTTAAATAATTCCCACTTCATTAAAATAAAAATGGCCACCGCACTGTGCCAATGATCAGCTGATCCGGCACAGCGCGGCAGTCTAGATGTGGCGTGGTCGACAAGGGAAGCTGCTCCGGTATGCCTCGTGAAACAAGGTTTATCGGAGCGGTCGACAAAGACTTCCTTTGTCAACCGTGCTGCGTCTCGAGTGCCGCGCTGTGCCGGATCAGCTGATCATAGGCACAGCACGGTGTAGCCAGACAGCCCCCCCCCCCATATCATCCATTTTATTTGCGTCTCTGAAGCATACAGGACAGAGAAGGAGCAATAAAATCAGCATAGTCTATGCTGGCTCATATGATCCTGAGAAGCTGAAAACATAGATATGAGGAGAGAACGATTAAGGCAATAAGCTGGCCTCAAGGCTGCGAGAAGTACCCAGCTGGCACCCATGTTGATACGAACACACAGTCCCTGGAAGAGGAATTTCCCACTGAGAAAAGAATGCCCAGTACTTCCAATTTAGTTATCTCTCTTACAAGTGTAAATTAAGTTCACAACTCCCTTGTAAGAACTGGTCTCTCAAAAGACAGACCAGCACCATTTGGCATCACAGATAAGAAAGAGAAATATGTGACCCCATGGGTATAAAGGTGGGTACAGCAGCGCACTCACTTTTGAGTGTCAATCTACCCTCTACCTGCTGGTCGGGTTAGGTGTTTGACCTCCCGAGGTTCTATGGGGACGCCCACCTCGTATTTTCGTCTTTCCTAGGAATTGAGGGACCGGCCCTGGCCTGACATGCTGGAGTCGAGAGGCACAGAAGGGGGTAAAAATTGTACCTGGATGTGGTCCTCTGTCTTAAGTGTACCCAGACTGAGCTCTTTAAAGGTTAAGCTGTTACTTGGTACTATTATTTCTGTTTTTCCTATCTTTATCTTCTTTGTAACCATTTTTAAGATCTATATTTTGCTAGCAGTTAAGAAATAGAACAATAGCCATTGCAACCATATGATTTATAAGCTTCCTCAATAAACCTGTAACTGTTTAAGCTTTAACCTGACTCCTTCAGTTGCTGTAACAGACCCAGGCACAATTTAAAAGAACTTCAGCCGGTCTTAAGGGACAGATATAGGGAGAGCTTGGGCGTTTGGATTTGTGTCACTCCCAGGTGGCAGATACATTGGGGCACTTCTCAGCCTCCCCCAGGCTGCCCGCTGCGAAGGAATCACAGATTCTAGCAGCTAAAATCTGAAGTGTAATAAGCTCTCCCTGCAAACTTATTGGGGCGCTCGTCAACCTCCTCCAGGTTGCCCGCTGCAAGGGACCCTGGACTCAGCAGTTGAAGTCTCGGGTATATAGCATACACACACACACCACTCACTGCCCTGACTGTCGGCTGACACACGGTGGCCATTTTTATTTTAATGAAGCGGGGATTATTTAAATCCCCGCTTCTTTGGCTATGCTGAGTAAACTATTTTGCATGGCTCCATCGATGGAGCCATGTAGTCTAGACGTACCCTAAAGCATCAAATATGGTAAGGAGACAATGATGCATGCATGTATTTAGGATACACTTTAAGAATGCCACCAACATAACTTTCATGGAAAGTGATAGCATGGATACTGCCTGAAAAGAAAGAGAGAGGGCAACCTAGTGAAATGCTGAACAACACAGAAAGAAGCCAAGTTCATCAACCTGAACAGACCAGCATAAGGTGGAAATAAATGGTGAAAATTGGTGAACAGCATAACCATCTGTGGATACAGGAAGATAAAAAAAAGAAAGAAAATATTAATATGTGTGTGTGTGCCTGTGCATGTATGTGTGGGTGTTTTGACATGAAATACTTCACTACATCAGTGCATTCTAGAGTTCATGCATTCATTCAGTTTGCTGTCAACTGGTGGAATTAAAAATCATACGTTTCTATTTCATATTCCAAGTCTAGGTAGCATAACATTCAGGCAAATTCTTATGATGGTATATTTTGATAAAAGTAGCAATAAGATGAAAGATAAGAAGAAAATAAAGGGAGGTGGGAGGTGAGTAAATCAGTGGAGGATCATAAAGTCTAGCTGGAAGGTTTTATATAAGATTCTGAAGTTAGAGGTGGAGTTAGTTGATTGCTATGGAGAATGCAGCAAAGTGTTCGCACTGTAAGAGACTAATGAGGAAATGATCTGCCCATTTTTGAATATAGCTTGCTGGATGTGGCATGCATATTTCTCAATCCCTGGTAAAAGGAGTGTGGAGGGAGCGGAAAGAGGTTCCTGGACACACATCTGTGACTCAGGCAAAGGCAGATCCTATGCTTTGTTGTTTATGGAATAGTTGATTCTACTGGGTTCTGAATCAGATTAGATTTAGCCACAAAGAGCCAGGGAAACTTGCTGTCTCACTCAGTTTTGGTTTAACAAGAGAGTGCCCAGCCCCCTCTACAGCTAAGCATTTAAGCACATAAAAAGGTAAGCACATGCTTTACTGTATTGCTGAACAAAGTTGGATGTAAGTTTGTGCTATGCCATAAGGCCTGAAACATTTCTGTGTCCTTGAAGTCAGAAGCCTTTTGGTTGGTCAGAAAGAAGTCTGCAGTGTTGCTTTTAGTGGAAGATGCTGTTTTTCCAAAATAATGTTTTGAGTTAGTTATCCCAGATAATTATTTTTGACTGCTTTTTGGAGGCATCAATAGGCTGATTTACAGTCCACCCACAAAGCAGCACAATTGCTTTTCATGACCTGGTAGAGAGATCCTTTTATTATTTGGTAGTAGCTTGGTTTATTTGGGGGAACGATGCAAATACAAACATGAGACTTAACTCTCAGAAAAATTCAGGCAGCATCCATCAGGAAGTCCCCATGCTGCTATACACATATAAATGCTCCCTCTTTTGTTCTTGCAGGATTCCAAAGAATAAAACCAAAGCACAAAGCAGAGGAGGCAACCACTGAGTGAATGCAACAGTGTTTCCTTAATCCATGTGGATCAAAAACATGAACGTTTTGATTCTGTAAAGAATCTTCCTCAGCATGCTGGATTAATCACATGGATTAATAAAACACTGTTGCATTCACTCAGTGATGCCTCCTCTGCTTTGTATTTTCTTTTTTTTATTCTTTGGAACCCTGCAGGAATCCCCCCCCCCCCCAAAAAGAAGAGAGAATTTATAAGAGTAGGTCTTTAATAAAACTCCTCCTGCATAAGGTATGTTTCCTTCATTTTTTTATGCATCCCAGTATGCATTTTGAATTTTTCTGTGTGCTAAACCCGTGGTTTTTTTAAGATTTGCCGTGGTCACCTTGAGCTGCAAAATCTATTTGCGATTAATTTTTCCTTGCTCCTGTTTTAAGAGAGGAATGCAATTAAAATCAAACATTAGGACTCTCATAATTTAAACTTCATGTTCTAGTGCAAAAACTTGATGTCATTTCAATCAATTGCTAAAGAGTGGAGGTTATTGTTAAGGGTCATTCCAGAGAACTGTTCAACTCTACAGGTTACACCTCCCTAAATCGAGGCACTCTGGTCCGGCAACTGGTCCCAAGCCAGAGAGCCCCAGTGGCTGGGAATCAGGTAGCAGCCCAGCGGGGAGCTTGGCTGCACGAGCAGCGGGTCTGGCAGAGTGGCTGCATGAACTGGGAAATCAGGGCCACATGGCAGCCTGGCAGGGAGCAGGAGCCACGCATACTAGGGAGCTGGAGCCGAAGCTGGGGTCATGCGGCAACCTGGTAGGGGAGCTGGATCCAGGGCCATGACAGTGTGGCAGGGAGACCAGGCTGTGGCAGCTGGGGCTGTTAGCAGGGTGACCAGCCAGAGCTGACAGCGGAGCCAGCAGCAGACTAGAAAGCTGGCAGCAGGGGACCTCTCCTGGTTCAGCAAATTCAGCTGTTGTGACTTTGGGACAGGTCAGAGGATTTTTATCCTCCCAGGCAATCAGACTGAATTTTGGGGGTGAAGCTGTCAAGCAACTTAGGTCTCAAACATGGGCTCAAGTATCAACCTTGGGGAAACCCACACATTGTGAGATGCCCACTTGCTTCTCACAACTGGAATGTGATACTGTCATGGCTACCAACATTGCCAGGTGTTTGCTCACTGAACAAGATGGTTTCCTCCCATAGTTTCACCCCAGAAGCAGTCTTGAGTGGGCATGATGGAAGGACTTCAGCTATCCTTCAAAACATCATCTGATCAGTCCCAAAGCTGAAGGAGTTCACACCCTGCTGGATAAACTGTAATGGCTGGTACAGGATCCATTCCAACCTGGTGGGTATGTCCATTAATTTTTTGGACAGAAGTGCTCTTGGTTATGCCCAGGATGTAAGGGGTTAAGTATTGTGATGAATACTGGGGCGTATACTGCCTTTCTGCTTCCTGCTTGTTTAGTTTTTCTTTTGTTTTTCCTGATTCTTTCTCCCTAAACTCAGTGTTCCTGTTCCTCTTTAAGGCTCGGTGTGTGTGCATAGCGCTGGGTGTGGTGCAGCTACTCCGGGTGTGGTATAGCTACTCCCGGTCAGGTACGACATATGTTTGGACAGTTGTTGTGTTCTGTTCAGACTGTTGTCGAATCTTATAGTTTTAAACCCAATTCGATGGATTTTTGGAGCTTCATAAGAACATAAGAGCATAAGAATGGCCGTACTGGGTCAGACCAAAGGTCCATCTAGTCCAGTAGCCTGTCTGCCGACAGTGGC
This sequence comes from Pelodiscus sinensis, assembly GCF_049634645.1. NCBI lineage: Eukaryota > Metazoa > Chordata > Testudines > Trionychidae > Pelodiscus > Pelodiscus sinensis. The sequence continues at coordinate 98,710,788 of NC_134711.1, forward strand.
CAGCGCCAGGTGTCTCAGAGGGGGTGGACCGAAGACAATGATCAAGCGATTTGTCTCATGCCATCCATCTCTAGCCTCTGACAAACAGAGGCCAGGGACACCATTTCTATCCCCTGGCTAATAGCTTTTTATGGACCTAACCTCCATGAAATTATCTAGCTTCTCTGTTAAACTCTGTTATAGTTCTAGCCTTCACAGCCTCCTCTGGCAAGGAGTTCCACAGGTTGACTATGCGCTGTGTGAAGAAGAACTTTCTTTTATTAGTTTTCAATCTGCTACCCATTCATTTCATTTGGTGTCCTCTAGTTCTTCTATTATGGGAACTAATAAATAACTTTTCTTTATTCAGCCTCTCCACACCACTCATGATTTTATAGACCTCTATCATATTCTCCCTCAGTCTCCTCTTTTCTAAACTGAAAAGTCCCAGTCACTTTAGCCTCTCTTCATATGGGAAGAGATGATGATTTTTGGGAGTTTGGGGATGCTAATATTGGCAGGGTTCAGGGTTATTATATGTGTTGATTGATAACCTGTGTGTCCGGCTTCAAGACTGAGTTTTTTAATGTGTTTTTGGATTGCCGTTTTCGTGTATCAGAATGTACTGGTATGGCAACAAGTGCTCCTTTGCTGCTGCCAATGCTGCCTGCACATCTTTTATCATGGTCTGTGTTTGTTTGCATCTTACAGCACTGATAACAAAACGTAACTTTTTTAAAGGCCTTGCATGGGAGTAAGGTGGCAGGGATAATAAGAACTTAGTGCAATATTTTCTCCCGCCATTGACAGATACAGCAATTAAGTGCCAGCGAGCACTGAAAATAATGTTAAACAGTCATTTGACCCTAATAACGTGAACTAACACCGTGGCAGTGTTTTTTTTTAAAAAAAATAAACACAAAGAGAAAAGTAATTTTGAAAGAGGGGCCACCCCCATTTGTATGATAGACATATGCAAGCCCCGCACAGATTCAGTTCTATTGACTAAAACCACAGCTATTTCACTCTGGGGTTTCTCTGGCAATGTGCTATGTTTCACAATGTAGAAAATAGGCACTAGGAAGTGGGAATTACCAAGAGAAAGAGGAGATCATCAGGGCCCTGATTCAGGCACGTATGTAAGACTGTGCATAAATCCATTCATTTTCAGGAAAGCACTTCAGCGGCATTTACACACGCTTAAGCACTTTTCCTGTAAGGGGATGCTTTCCAGGGCCTCCCTTCATTCCTACTTATGACCTATACCTGGACGTGAAAGGGTGTCTTTGCAGGTGAAAAGTGAGGACTGAGGTAGCTATGTGGGTTCCATGGAGTCCTACAATGTTGCCTAATGCTACCTGGGTTTTTAATAAGGAAGCGTGGCATGTTGTATTTGCAATTCTCAGTGTGTGATGCTGTATCTTGGTTGGGGCTGGCTGCACCGCCAATCGAAGAGGAGGGCAGCTGTAATTTCCTCCATTTCATGCAAATTAGCTTCAGCCATAAAGGTCCTGGCAGTGTGCCAGTGTGGCCCTCTTTGGCTAAATTTTGATTCTTCTGGGTTAAAGTATTTACCCTTTTGCTTCAAAGACCTTTATTAATCGAAATGTTTTCAGCATTTTATGGACAAATGTTTTTAAAATGTCTCTTGAAGGGATTTTTTAAAAATATATTATGATAAACCATTGGTAGTGCTGAAGTTAAAGGAACAGTGAACAAGTAAAGAAAATAATGGAATCCATTCTTGTTCCTACTGAAACATTACTATAAATGCTACTTCACAAATGCCATTAAAATGCATGTCAGGAATTTTCCTTGGCCGTCTATATGCCTTCTTTTAAGATCATTCAACTACATAATGACTTGTAAAGATATTCTTTTTGAAGTGGAAAAACTTTTTCACAGGCTAGCTGAAAAAAAAAAAGATATTCATGGATTTTCAATGCAAGATTTTAGGAACATCTTAATTTCATTGCTCTGGGATTTTTTCCCCAAAATAGTTAAATTTAACTATGGTTTTGTGTTTCTCTTATCTTTTATTTAATAAGAATGATTTTAATTTTAACAACAGTAAAATCAATTGGCAAGAAAATCATAGACCTGCATTCTTTCATTTTGCATTTTATTCTGGGAACTTAACAATTTTTGTTTTCAAAATCACATTTGAGAATATTTTTCTCTCTAAAACTAAAAAAGCTATTTATTTGCATTCATTTCTCTCTGAGTACATTCACAGATTACAAAAACCCTTTTGAAATCAGTATTTGAAGTCTGGTTCTGCCTTCAAAAGTGACTGTGGAAATGGGATTTGGGGGTTCCAAGTTCTCTGTGTTGCAATGATTTCCATATCTAATTTGTTTAATCTGCAAACAAAAAGAGGGTTTTTTTCTAGTTATGAGCCCCACAAATTCTCTTTGGCTTCAAGTCAAGATGTATATTCCCCATACTGAATATCATCACCAGCAGTAGAAGTTAAGCAAACTCAATTTGGTCCTTAGCTCAGCTTGTGCAAACACATTGCCTTCAGATTATGTTCTCAGATAATATGTCCACATATTATTTTGATGGCTAATGGGGTTGCACAGACACTATCAAAGCTCCAATCTGAAGACATAGGTAATGCTGGAATGACTGACTTTTGCCTATAGAACCTTTATGACTGCAACTGCGACTGCGACACAAGATAAAAAGGTCTCAGACTGAAGGTCACAACCTAGAGTTCATCATTGTCATCATCATCATCATGGCAAATCCCAGAGAGATCTTTGAAAATGGAGTGCCACCTGGATTGGCTTAATCTCCAAGTAGGCCCTGAAGATAGTCTGGCTGGATATTCAGTTCGTGTCCATTTCTGGTGACTTTATCATACCACTTATACCTTTGGCAACCATGTAATTACTGGGCATGTAGTAGCATTCCTTGGTAAATACTCTCTATAATTTGTAATTGAAACAATATATCAATTGCAATTTAATATTCTCTTGTTGTTTTGGTTTGAGACAAAAAAATGCTGATATATCATTGATCTATCTCTATATATAGGTTTTAGAGTCCGTCTGTCTCTGAGTCCATCTGTCTGTGCATCTGTGAGTCAGTTTGTTCAAGAACTCCTCCTAAACTGTAAAACCTCTGATGCTAACTTAAACCAAGGTCAGGGGGTGGCTGTGCCTGGAAAATGGGAAGTGCCGGGATTGGGACACTTTTCGATAATATGGAAAAGGAGGGGGCAGAGAGGTGAGGGACACAAAAGGGAGGAGCACAGAGAAGAGGGACACAATCCTGAAAGTGGCCACCATGGGCAGCTGCAGCACAAAGAGAATGGTTATCAGGTCTGGGGCTCTGCCAGATTGCCTGCCACCAGATCACATAAGGAGCCTCCCTGCCCCAAACCCAGAGCCTGCCCTCCCCCCCCCCCCGGAGAATCTGCAGGCTATGGAGGGTGGGCTGCTCGAGGAGTGGACAATTCCTGGAGCCTTACTCCCTCTCCCCTCCCAGACAGCTTGCAGGATGTGGATGGGACCTTCTGGAGAAGGGAGAAGCCCCTAGAGCCTTGCCCCCCTCAACAGCCAGCAGGCCACAGGAAGGCACAGGGGGGGGGGGGGGAATGGGAGAAGGGAAGCCCCTAGAGCCTGGCCCACCCTGACAGCCTGCAGGACATGGGGGCAGCCCCTGGAGCCTCACCCCCCTCCCAGACAACCTACAAGTTGCAGAGGGGCTGCTGGAGGCTGGGGATAGCTCTCAGCCCCTCTGGAGAAGCCACTGGCTGATGAGCACTGCTATGGCCCCCTGGGAGGAGCCACTGCTGGAACCCCACACCTTCCAACCTCCTGTCCTGAGCCCCGTGCTCTGAGTCCTGCACCTCCCACCTAACTTGACTTTTTCACCCCCACTTCTTTCCCTCTGAGCCCCCCATCTTCTTCTCCCTTCTCTGAGGCCCCCTCGCCTTGAGCCCACCCCATACCTCCCAGCCCTCTGCACTAAGCCACTCACCCCCACCTCTCCTTACCCCCGAACCTTCACTCCAACCTTCATTTTCCTTCATTTGTAAAAAAATACAATCATTGAAATAAAGCATGCCCATTTTTCATTTATTCTCCCACCCCCCAAAAAAACCCCAAACAACCTTCAGTTAAACACCTGAGCAATGCTGGGTAAATCTGCTAGTTATTTTATATATTTATATCACATCTCCTCTTATTAGTTTCCTTTTTAAAGTAAACAATACCAATCTTCAGTCTGTTCAGACAAGAGTGTTTTGAGGCTCTTTATTACTCTTGTTGCCCTTCTCTGAATCCCTTCTAATTTAACAATATCATGTTTGTGATGGCATGACCAGTTCTGAAAACAGGAGTGGAACCAGATAGGGTGAAGCTCTGTCTTATGCTTCTTTGGTGGTCAATTTTCCATACAGATATTTATTCTGATCTTTACAAAGTGATATAATATTGTAAATATTTTTGTAAGAGTAGCTTATTGTGCTTCACAAAATATTTCAGTTTTGAACCTCTGAAGTTGTTCTCCTTCAAGATTTCTTAGTTGGTCAGGATTTCGTTTTCTTCCATAAAAATGGGCAGATGGTATGATCTGTTATTTTATTAGTGTTTTGTGTTTGTGACATGTCTTGTCCAAGAAAGGGAAGAGCAGAATCCAGGAGCTTGTTTGCAATGCTAAAATATCTATTATGGGCAGTCGTGATTAAACAATATGGGTATGTCTACACTACAGCACTAATTCGAACTAACTTAATTTGAATTAGTTAATTCGAACTAAGCTAATTCGAACTAGTGCATCTAGACCTAAAAACTAGTTCGAATTAGCATTTTGCTAATTGAGTGGACCCTGAACCGGGGTTAAGGATGGCCGGAAGCAGTGCCGGCAGGGCATCAGATTAGGACTTAGAGCGTGGAGCTGCTGTCTCAGGCTAGCCGAGGGCTGTGCTTAAAGGGACCTGACCCCCACCCCAGACAGACAGTTCCCAGGGGTTCCCCGCTTGCAAAGCAGTCCTAGCTTGGAGTGCCCTGAGTGCCCACACTCGGCACATCACAGCACTCGGCCATCAGCCCAGCTGCACTTGCTGCAGGCTGCCATCCGGAGGGGGGGGGGGTCAATCAAGGGGCTTCAGGAGAGCTTCCACCCCGAGGAGCCCGCAGAGCCAGCCCAGTCCTCCCCATCGGGGGCTCGTACCCCATTCCTCCCTCACCTCCTTCCACTTACCCCTCCCCTTCCTGATGTACAAAATAAAGGACACGTGTGTTCAAAAATAGAAACTCTCTTTATTGAACAAAACTCGGGGAGACTGGGAAAAGGAGGTGGGAGAGGGGAAGAGAGAGGGTGGGAGAGGGGAGGGCAACTAAAATAATCAGGGGTTTGGAACAGGTCCCATATGAAGAGAGGCTACAGAGACTGGGACTTTTCAGCTTATAAAAGAGGAGACTGAGGGGGGATATGATAGGGGTCTATAAAAGCATGAGTGGTGTGGAGAGGATGCATAAAGAAAAGTTCTTCATTAATTCCCATAATAGAGGGACTAGAGGACACCAAATGAAATGAATAGGTAGCAGGCTTCAAACTAACAACAGAAAGTTCTTCTTTACAAAGCAAATAGTCAACCTGTGGAACTCCTTCCTGCAGGAGACTGTGAAGGCTAGAACTATAACGGAGTTTAAAGAGAAGTGAGATAAATTCATGGAGGTTGGGTCCATGGAGTGGTATTAGCCAGGGGGTAGAAATGGTGTCCCTGGCCTCTGTTTGTGGAAGGCTGGAGATGGATGGCACGAGACCAAATGGCTTGGTCATTGTCTTCGGTCCATCCCCTCCAGGGTACCTAGTGTTGGCCGCTGTCGGCAGACAGGCTACTGGGCTAGATGGACCTTTGGTCTGACCCAGTACGGCCATTCTAAGCTCAGGGCTCAGGGTCGGGGGTCTCCGTGGACCACCTTGATTTTCATGCAAACCTGCTCTTGGGTGGCCAGGCTGGCAGCTATCCTGCCCTACACGGCCACTTTCCTGTGCCTAGTGCGGAGGTCGTGGATGAGATTCACAATGTCTGCACTAGACCAGGCGGACGCCCGCCTCTTGCGGACCTGGGCAGGCTCCCGGGAGCCGCCAGCCTGGTCCCGGGAAGAGGCGGAGGGCTGGGTGGCAGCGGGTGGCTGGCTCGAGCTGTGCCAGGTGCAGGGTCTGCTGGCTGGGTGCTGGCAGGCTTGCACCTGGCATGGGCACCGTAGCCAGCTCGTGCCCCTTTAAGGGCTCCGTGGCCAGGAGGGGGGCAGAAGAGTTTCCCTGGTGGTGCCCAGAGTGGCCACCAGGGCAAGCTGGGGAGGGCTAGCCTCCCACTAGTTCGAATTAAGTGGCTACACAGCCCTTAGTTCGAACTACTTAATTCAAACTAAGCGTTAGTCCTCGTAGAATGAGGTTTACCTAGTTCGAATTAAGCACTCCACTAGTTCGAATTAAGTTCAAACTAGCGGTTCGCATGTGTAGCGCCTTAGATATTAGCCCTTGTGAAATGGTGTCTTTGTGAGAATTCCAGGCAAGGTGGAAAAATGTCTTTGCTTCTCTTAAATACCCATGAGCATGACAACAGTGATTTTTGCCTGTGGAAGGCAAGAAATTCCCTTAAAATATTAATCTCTCAACCACAATCAAAGTCAATCCCCATAATTTTTCTGAAGAGTTTTTATTTTATCATAGCCTGTAGTTAAAAGAACCATTAAATAAACCAAGTGGAATCTCACTCAGCTGATAAACAGTCCTATTGGAATCCACACTAGCTTGTAATGAAATGGCAACAATATGGTCATTGAAGACTTTTAGCATATGTCTACATGGCAAGCAGAAATCCACTGTAATGATTCTCAGAGCCTGGGTATACAGAATCAGAATGTACATTCAGTCTTAGGCTCTGAAGACTCCCCTTTCTTCCTCAATTTAATAGCATGAGCTCCAGACCAAGTCCAAACAGGTACACTGGTGTTTTTAATGCTGTAGCACAAGCCCAGGTCTATAGAGGTGGGCTCAGATTCAGTGTTATAAATTTCTGCTTGCCTTGTAGATGTAGCCATAATTTTGTTTTTCAGGACTAAATGCTCTCAGAACTTTAACTGCTACTGGCACATCCTGAAGTCTTTTCTCAATTTAATTTGGTCTTTACCTAGGGCAAGACTCACTTCGATATAAATGTCCGAGTGAAGATTTGAGGATTTGGCCAAATATGTGGTCATTTAGGTCTGCTCACTTGTATAATTTAGTATGCATCTTTGCTTGTCTCAGTGTTATCAAACGTAAACCAGGGAGCTTCAGAAACGTGGATAATTATAATTAAACTCCATTTTATAGAAGGAGAAACTGCTGCAAAGAGGTTAAGTGACCTGCCCTAGGTTACACAGTGAGTCAACAGCAGAGCCGGAAATTTAACCCAAGTCAGTCTATCTATTTAGGTTTTCATGCCATGCTCACCACTGTAGAGTCTGAGGGAAGGCGACTGAGGTCTGCTAATTCCTTATCTCACACTCTTTCTATGGGATCATCATTCTTCAGTAATCTTACTATATATTTTAGAAATGTGCATTTGTGTGTCTGTCTCTCTGTCCATGAGTCTGTTTGTTCAAGAACTCTCCCTTAAACAGTAAGAGCTAGAATCAGCCAATTTGGTATGAAGCTTCCTCTTATCCTAACTTAAAAAAAGGTCAGGGTTTGGTTGAGCCAGTACAATGGGGTGTGTAATTGTTTCTCATAACATGGAAAGAGAGGGGTCTAGTAGAAGGGACAATTATACTGTAGAATAACCAAAAGGTGGCAGCAAGAGGCCATAGATGGGGACTGGGACAACTTTAACCCCATTCAACCAGTGAGGGGCAGGGGTGGAGAAAGGGAAAGCTATCTACTATATATTTCAGAGAGTTTGTGTGTCTGTTTGTCTGTCCCTCAGCCCGGGGACATGCACTCCTCCCACAGCTGTGTCTGCAGGAACTGCAGAGGCCGTGGAGAGGTGCTTCTGACCTGGCCCAAGCTGCTGCAATGAGAGAAGGCTGGCATTGTCCTCTCTCCCTGGGGTAGCCTGCATCCTGAACCCCTCATCCCCAGCCCCACCCCAGAGCAATGCTTTAAATGAAGAAAAACAAAACTTATTTGAATTAAGGACCTGAGCAATAGCAGGTAAATCTTCTAGTATTGTATACAATTGTGACACACGTGAGTTGTGGATTTATAGGTTGTGCTTATTGTATACACTTCATCTGTCTATATTTGTATCAGTTTTTATCCAATTACATCTATGACTCTTTGTAAATTATTTTTAACTTGAAAATTCCTGCCAGTGTGACATTATTAAGCCAGAAGCTTAATAATGACAATTGCCTGATGCCACTATATACTCTTTATACGATCAAGAATCCAAACTTTTGTATAATACAAAGATATTTCCTTATATAGAAACAATTAGTGAAGATTTCATTTTTATTTAGATGCCTCAAAAATGTTCCTTCCCCAAGTGAAATATGCTCAGTGGTCTTCACTGAGTTTTTAAGTCTATTTGATGGGACTTTCACACAATAGCTTATCATTGGTGATCTTAGGAGGTGAGTGTTTACTCAGAGGCCCAAGACTAAATCTTCAAGGAGAATGAATGCTGGAGGTTTTCCATATAAATTCATATAAATCAAGCACTCAGACAAAGAGAAGTGTGGTGCAACCTGCATTCTGGGTAGTTACACAATGCACCTCACTTGCACAAGAACAGAAGAGGTCTGTTTTAAAGCTCTAAATTGCCCATCTTTTATGTGTGCTGAATTCATCATTTTATGAAAGGCTGGTGGAGAGACTAAAGGAGTGTTTTGGTTTATTACAACTAAGTTGTTTTAATGTTAAAAGATTATAAAATTCAATGTGCCTGTATTTTCCAAACAAAATAAAATGTTATACCAGCTACCATGTCTTAGGAATGGCAAGATTCTTGAAAAGGGTGAAGCAGAAAAAAATCCAAACTTGTGTTAATGTATAGGCATTCATCATCTGCTGTTCATTAACACACATATTGCTAATGCCTGGCAATGGGGCGAACATTTTTCTGGAGTGGGGTCGAAAAACTAATTATTCACCATATGGTGGCTGGCTCAGCAACAATTGCTGGAGCCATGGAAGCAAAGGGAAGTTGGCTGGTTGATTTCTTTGGGCAGTTTGCACAGCGATGACTCTCTTGACACATGCCATTCATGTGGTCTCTGAATAACAGATGGGCTAAGGCTGGGAACTGTGGAAAAATCATGGCAGAGATCTGGTGGCAGCCTCTGTCTTTTTATCCTTCAGAATGACTTTGGGTCACATGGTCTGTGGAAATAACAAGCAGGGGATTGTACTCTGAGGATTTCCCTGCTTCTTTCATAAAGCCAGAGTGTAATTTTGACTGCCTTTTCGTATTTTGTTTATTAAAGGGATCAGGGTTTTAGATGAAAGAGATTACTTGGTTTGTGGTAGGGGGTTGTGCTATGGCAGTGACACTCAGCTCATTGTTAGCAGGAAAAATGCTGGCAGTTTGATAAGGGATAAGAAAATGGAGGGGGTTTAAATTAAAATTTAAATTACTCCTTATTTGTTCTCTTCTCATTTGTAAATCTCACATAGGCAAGTTAAGATAAGAGCTGTTTTAGATTCAGAATACTCAAACCTGAAATGAGTTAGTGTTTTTTTTTTTCCAGAGGAGCTTAGGAAGGGAGGGTAAGATTAATTTGAACATGCTGCACTTGCAACTTGTGTGCTTTCTGGATTTTACATTGTTCCAAAGAGGTAAAAAATGGGGAAGAAGGAGAAAGTAGCCAATAGGAGATTTTCTGGGCTTTTCATACTTTCTAAGAAAATCAGATTAACTTGAACTGTTGATGATAATCAAATTAAATTTTAATTAAGTGCGGTAGTTCATGGCAGCTTGGATCAGAACTTTCTTCTGTCTCTTCCTATGTGACTGTTCTTAGCAAAAGGCAAAGTGAGTGTGCAATATAAGTATTTAGGGTGCCATTCTTGTACTGTATTTGACCAGAATTGCCACTCTGAGGCTGGTCATGCTGATTATCCTTTACCTTGGTTATACAATGAGAAAGTGGTCCAATACTGAATATGCCAAAGTTTAGATCTACAATTCAATTGTGTGTTTGTTTTCCCAAACACAATTAACCACTAATTTTTCTGATCATATTTAACGAGAACATTGCAGAAACGTAAATCTTTTGTAGAGTCAAACTCAAGATTCAAACACTACAAATCAGATAAATAGTGACTATCTTTGTTGTGCAGTCACATTATTTATTGCACATGAGTTTTCGGATGTAAATGTTTGTGAATCCTAAGAATTTCACAAGTTTTAGCATGAACAGCTTTTATCTGAAAAATACAATCTCTTATTTTGAATGATTCGTTTCTTTATCAGTCAATGACAAGAAATAATATATCATGTAACTTCTGAAAGTCACACTCAGGTAGAGTGGAGGCATGCTGAATGGCCCATGGTCCACACAACACATATTTACATTTGGCCACTTAGACTATTTGATGAACTCTTAAGAATAATGAATACATTTGTAAAAATACGGATTAATACACATGCAGAAAAATGAGTATAAAACTCAAGTATTTTCTGCAATGGAAAGTTGTTCAGCTCTAATTCAAACTCTTGCTTTTTTTTTGCATTATTGCAACTGAAAAATATCTCTGGTTTTTAGGGGCCTTGATTCTGCTGCCTCTACTCACAATGAATACCAACTACTCACTTGTAGTTCTACTAACTGATCTGAGACTAATTTGCAGGAGTGAGTACTTCTGATTGTAAGAATTGTAGAAAGGAGTAGCATGGGGGGGGGGGAGAGGGCAGGAACAAAATAATTAGATTCAAGACTGAACTTGACAAATTTATGGAGAGGATGGTATGATGAGATATATGCAATTGCAGGCAGATCTGTCATCAGCTGCTATTAGCAAATATCCCCAGTGGCCGGAGATGGGACATTAGATGAGGCTGCTCTGAGTTACTACTGAGAATTTTTCCCCAGATTTCTGGTTGGTGGGTGTGGCCCACATGCATATGAGCTATTTGGTCACCATATTTGGGGTCTTGCAGGAATTTCCACCCCTGTCTTACTGGCAGCAATCCTGGGAGTATTTTGCCTTCACAGCTGGAGGAACAGGTCTTTTGCTAGTTTGAACGAAAGTAAATGATAGAGACTCTGCAATTTGATGTTTTAAAATCAGAATAGATGATTACGATGGTTCCTTCTGGCCTTAAAATCTATGAGAACTAACAAGAATGAGACAAATTCATCATCAGTGTAGCTCTGCAGAATTCAATTTATGACATGTCAGCTCCTTGTGTTCTCTTCCCTCTAGAGCTCTCTAATACACGAGTGGACAGCAGTTTTTTAAATGAAAGTCATTTCTACTGACCACTTTCTTAGCAGATCTTTCAATACATCAGGTAGGGTAAGTCCACAGAGCAGTGTTATTTTGGAATAATGGATGTCATTCTGAAATTTTGTATTGCGTATCTAAACAGCAAGCCCATTATTTCTGAATAAATTTGAAATAACGGGCTTCTTACTCCAACTTCTGTAAACTTCATTGTATGAGGAGTAAGGGAAGTTGGAGGAAGAGTGCTCTGTTTCAAAATAAGGGCGGTAGAGACATGCCCAAATTTGAAATAAGCTATTTTGTCTTAAGCTGCGCAATTAGCGTAGCTCAAGTTGCATAGCTGATTTTGAGTTTAGCTCTGCTGTGTAGACATACCCCGAGAGACCTCACTCCCACTGCCTTTGCTAATGGTAGCACTCTTCTTGCATTCTTCCATGCTGTGGGTTGTCACCATCCTTTTGAGCAATTAGTCTTTGTCAAATTTCATATCTTATTTTGAACTACAGTGCAGTGTAGACGTAGCCTTAGAGTTCAAAGTTGGCTGGTAATTTGTTCCACAAGATATAGGTCGGGGAATATGTCCTTTCTCTGAAGGTGGCCTCCCCAGTTATGGTTCCTATCTCTGTGTGCCTATAACTGAAGTACCTGCCCCTTAGATGCAGAGCATCTCCGGGCTTGTCATGGGATGATTCCCATAGCCCATTTGTAGATCAGAAGGAAGAATTCACCATTAAGTGGGTGAGTGTTTCCTGTGTCATTATGAAATTCAGTAACTCATAATGCTTCTGGCCTTGGATATATCCTGATATGTTCTTGCAATTGTAATCAATGTATCAGTTTGGGGACAAAGCATGCTTCATTGGCTCAATATGTGGCATAAGTTCCTTTCAGCAAAATTTCACCTATAGCTGGTCTGAGCAAGCATAATGTGGTGCACTGTTTCCTTCCATCTATCAACCTTCCTGAAGTCTTCCATGTTTCCCTGGTCTTTTGATTACCCAGTAGTCACCTTGATAGGCCCTGAATGGTTTCCTGGTCAGTTCATGGGTCCCAGAGCAGTGGAGGGAAATGTCTGTTCTTAGCCACAAGGGGACAGAGCAGCTGGGGAGTACTGCTGTCTGCAGTGATGGATATCTTCTGAAAGGCCCATGTTTGAGCGCACTTCCAGCATCAGCTAGGTGTGGCAACCAGCAAAGAGTTAGAGTTTTCAAACTTACAAAATTTTGAAAATGCTTCCCCAAAATCTGAAGCATCCAAACAAGAGAACTAACATTCTATGCTGGGTGCTCAACATGCCCTATTCAGTTCCTTAAAACATGCGTTTCTCTACACACTTTCAGGACAGAAAAAATATTCTCAGATTCTTCTCTTTGATTTACTGGGATATAGCTATAAATGTGGTTCATAAATCTGTACCTAAGCCAAACACAGCAGGAGGAGTGTGGTTAATTTTGACCCATAGAAAAAACTGAGAGCATAACTATTAATTGGAGAACTGTGCAGAGATCCTAGCTCATATCTTAGATGGGAAGGGGTTTCATGCACATATGGAGGAAGCAAATGACAAGAACGCATTTATTTTTAATAATGGAGGAAATAGTTTTAAGAAATGAAACGTCTCTAATGATAATGATAACGAGACACAGACATATAAATGAGATAACTTATACTTCATGTTGATGCTCTCTTTCAAATGTACCTTGATGGACCTTTCTCCCAATCAAGCAGGTGAGTTAAACAGCTACTTTTGACTTACGAAAAGTTCGCAAAGCCAAGCCAGTTAGTTCCCTGTTTGTATATAAAATTTTAATTTCTTACTTAACTAGATACATGTTTTTCTTCTTTACATTGCAGCAATGGCAATATGAGCTGGGTTGTATTCCTTCTTATAAAATATGAGTAGAAGAACGAGATGTTTAAATGAACCTAAAGGAGTTAGGCACCCAAATCCCTTAGATTCCTTTAAAAATATCACAGTAATTTCCAACTGCAACAGACTCACTCTCAATAAGTGATGAGGTTTCTAGTCTAGATAGTAATCCTGTGTCACTTTTCTTTTACGACCAACTGGACTATTGTTATGCATATAATGCAACATAGAACATCACCAACCATGTGAAACATATTGCTTTTATGCTGCAGAAACCAAAATTAGGCAGTTATTTCCTAATTCAAATTCTGCAGCTGTTGCTTTGTAACTCTCACCCTAAAGTATAGTGATAGAGATTCAGCCGTGTTAGTCTGGTCTAGCTGAAACAAAAGACAGGACTATGCAGCACTTCAAAGTCTAATAAGATGGTTTATTAGGTGATGAGCTTTCGTGGGCCACACCCACTTCCTCAGGCCAATTTGTAGAAGAAAATTGGCACGACCATATATACCAAAGTGATACAATAAAAAAAAGTGAGCACATATAAAATTGACAAATCAGATTTTAAAATAGAGGGGGAGTGAGGGGGGAAGGTTAGTGTCTGTGAGGTAATGATATTAGTGGTGATAATCGGGGAATCTCTCTTTGTAATCTTTGTACCTAAAGTACGTAAGACTTGTCTACGGAAATGACTTTCTGGGGCAAGATAGAGAACGAGAGCCAGCCTGCCTGCCTTGTGGGCAACTACCTAGCTCAGAAATGTGGGGATAAGGAAAACAATCTTCAAGAAAATAAGGGAATGGGAATGCCTGTCACATCTCTCAGGGGAAAAAAACTATTAATAGTAAATCAAGAAAAGGGGAAGGATATCTGTCTGTCTGTCAGTCTTTCTGTGAGTCCATCTGTCTGTGAGTCTGTTTGCTCAAGAACTTCTCCTAAATGGTAAGAGCTAGGACCACTAAATTCAGTATACAGCTTCCTCTTATCATAACTTAAGGCAAAGTCAGGGTTTGGTTGTGCCAGGAAAATGGGATGTGCCTGGAATCCGATTGTTTTCCATAATAGAAAGGGAAGGGGATGAGAGCAGGGACAGCTATGTTTCACAGTGACCACTGGGGGGCAGTAAACACAGTGCAGGTCCTGCCCCCCCTAAGGAACTGCTGGGGCCAGGGCCCACCATGAAGCCCAGCCCACCACCCCAATGGCTTGCTGGGGCAGGGGACAGGCTGCACTGACCAGCCCCCTACCAAGGGCCTGCTGGAGCCAGGGTGAGGCCTGGGCAACATAGCCCTGCCCCTGGAATTGTCAGGATCAGGGCTGGGCCATGGAGCCACCCCCCCTTGGAGGTGCTGTGGCTGAGCCGTGCAGCCCTGGTCCTCCGCCCCCAGAGGATCCAGCAGCTGCAGCTCCCCTTCCCCAAGAGGAGCTGGGGCGGGGGAGGGGAGAGGCGACAGTTGCAGCACCATCCTCACCATTGCAGGCAGCCCCTGTGAGCCCTCCCTGCACCTCTCTGGCATGAGTCTCCCACTACTTGCCTTGAATCCTGTACCCCCGACCTAAGCTCCCCCATCTCTTACCCTGACTTCTGCACCCTACCCCCTTCCCTATGCCCCTCCACACCCAGCCCTCTGCTCTGGTTCCTGCACCTCCCACTACCTGCCCTGAGCCCCCCAACCCCTGCCCTAATTCCTGTCCTCTCCACTCTACCAGCCTCCTGCTGTGAAGGACTTGAGCAATGTAACTGAGGGTATGTCTACACTACCCCGCTAGTTCGAACTAGCGGGGTAATGTATGCATACCGCACTTGCTAATGAAGCCCGGGATTTGAATTTCCCGGGCTTCATTAGCATAAGCGGGGAGCCGCCATTTTTAAATCCCCGCTGCTTCGAACCCCGTGCAGCGCGGCTACACGGGGCTCGAACTAGGTAGTTCGGACTAGGTTCCTATTCCGAACTACCGTTACTCCTCGTGAAACGAGGTGTACCGGTAGTTCGGAATAGGCACCCTAGTCCGAACTACCTAGTTTGAGCCCCATGTAGCCGTGCTGCATGGGGTTCGAAGCAGCGGGGATTTAAAAATGGCGGCTCCCCGCTTATGCTAATGAAGCCCGGGAAATTCAAATCCCGGGCTTCATTAGCAAGTGCGGTGTGCATACATTACCCCGCTAGTTCGAACTAGCGGGGTAGTGTAGACATACCCTGAGTTAGCTCTTTTAGGACACCTAAAACAGGAGGATTTCCCTGCAAACTAGACTATGACAATGAAGGAAGAAGGAAAAGAAGCCACAATAATTTAAAAGGCAGAGGCACAGCAGTCAAACCTGGTGCAAGTGGTGACTGCTTGAGCCTGCTGCCGTGATATTAGGGGCGGGCCAGCTTTTTTTTTTTTTTTGTCGACCAGTTTTCCTCGGCTTTTTTTTTTAAGGGTTCCGTGGCCAAATAAAATTGGGAAACACTGATCTGGTAAGTTGGGTAAGTACCCATCTGGGAAAAAAACATTCATATCTATACAAATTGGTGTAAATTATGAAGATACATCAATCCAGCCTTATCTGGCTCTGTTATCCAGGGTTTTCAGAATTCAAAAGTGGTAACTTTACTGTTTTTCTCTAGCCAATGTAAGGAATAAATCCACAGTACACAGTATCCTGCAATGCTTTTACCTAAATCTAATTTTTATTAGACCTTAAGTGTGCACATGCGCACACACCACACACACAGACACACGCATGCATGAACACATATGCTGTTGCAGTAGGTTCAGAGTAGCTCAAACATATATGTACCTAAAATTATGAGATGGTTTTGAGGAATCAACAGCCAGGCTCCAGGGGGACCCTACTGTCCAACACACAACTAGGGAACTTAGGTGTGAGATCCTTCTCCAAAGAAAAAATTCTTGGACTGTTCCAAATCACATTTTCTAACTACATTTTTTATACATTTTGTCAAAAGAATGCACATACCTCATAATAGATTCCAATGGACTAAAAATTTCCCTCGCAACAGTCAATAACAACTCATTATTTTCCTTATCAGCAAAGCATTTCTAGTCATAACAATAATCAAATTTACACGTCAGAGGCATCTAAAACCAAAGCTGTCCAAAAATTCTTTCTGTTTTCATGGAACCTGTCCCATTCTCCCATTCTGACTAGCACAGCTGCAAATGTGCAGCTGCACAGCCTTGTCTTCTCAGGGTCCTACAAAGATTATCCCTACCTGAGTGACCAGCTGGCAGTTGTTGAACATACAAAATGGCTGACTGCAGTACTGTCAAAAACTGGGGTACATACCGAAATGACAAGTTTGGGGATACAGCTCAGGCCTGGACTCCAGAGTCTGCTAATTTGTCCACCCATCTTAAATCATAGCACAAACCTTTATAATCACTTTGTTGAACTGATTGGACTCATCCATTTGGATAGAGTATGTTGTTTGTTCTGTTGCTAGGTTGACATGCATTTTATGCTAAGAACAGTGGTACTGAATTACTCTCCCCTTAGTTAATATGCATCTTTGTAGATTATAATTTAAAGTAGTTTAGATGGTGGATTAAGTAAAGGGACAGACAAGTTACAAGTTTCCAAGTGTTAGTGCAGGTATTCACTGTATGTATTCTTTATATTTGCCAACCTACAGACTAATACAAATATGACCCCCCCCGAATATAGTGTTTTCCAGGAGTCATGTCCTAATGTTTCCTGAATGATTCTTGTTTCTACTTCAGCAACTTCATTTGTGAATAATCACAAAGATTTATTATAGTTTTTATAATGTTGTGCTTTGCTACCATCTGTCCTATACTGAAACTGGTAATCATGTCATTAACTCCATATATCTTTGGAAATTCTACATTGTCATTTCTCTGTTGAACAATAGTAGATTTCAGGGCCTTGCAGATCAGTTTTCCATTGAAGGGGAAATCAATTATATGGCCTTTGGTTATTTTTTTAGTATAATATATTTTATTTACACAGTATATATCATTCTGTCAACAGATGTGGTCAAACAGCATACTGGCAATTTCCTCTTTTACCAATGCCTGGTTCCCAGCAAGCAACTCTACCCAAAGGATTGACTGTATTTAAAGAGATTAAGGCCTGGTGCATGTTTTCCTGCTGCTTGTAACAGCTCCCCTCAAAAGAAAATACATCAGAAATATAACAATAATATAACATCACTTAAAAGACTGAACAGGCTATAGAAAAGTTGCTAAAATGCCAGTAAAATTATGTGTAATCATTCCATTTGGTGATGCCCACCATATCAGTTTATCGTGAATGCCTTCACTGTGTTTTTAGCTTTTATTCTTGACAATACTGAATACAGTGGATTAGAGTATCTTTAATTTTTTTTTCAGTCTTCTTTTTTTAATCCGAGCACAACAGTTATTGCAAATGAATAATATTTGTATTACACCTCAAATAGAAATGAAACGGTGCTTTGCTTTCTGATACCTGGATGGGTTTGTCTGCATTACACTGCGGTGATCTCACATGTAGGGATTCATAACCTCTTGGAGCTTTTACAAGCCATTGATTTGTCATCTCTGAAGAATATTTCTTTTGTAAATTACTTTGGGCAAAGTTAATTCTGTGAGGTTCACTTCAAAGTCAGACAATTAAAAATGGGAATTAACTGCATAAACACTTTTTTAAAGGTTTTATTCTAAGTTCCAACCAGTCTCACACCATGTCTCTCACCATATTTTAAAAATAATATAAAATGAATGAGTTCTCTTTCTCAAGTCTCTTAAAAGTGTTACTGATTAAAACAAAACAAAACAAAACAAAACAAAAAAAAGCAGCAAGTATCCATGGTTATGGAGAGCTCCTTAGAGCCAAGTATTAAGACTCTGAGGTTTAATACTTATCTGATGACTATGAGCTTTCTTGATGTCTGTATTGTATGAGTAGTCAGTTAGTGAATGAACTTAAAAGTACTATCCCACTGTCTCTTCTTTGGCTGTCCAAATCCTCATCAAGAATCTGGAGGGGATTTTGCCAGTACATTATGAATGTAATGAATAAAATTACACAGTGATTTTTTTCCAGTGACTTTTATTAAATTTTGTAATAAACCCTGGGTGTTTCTTCTCTGTTATGTAGTCAGAAATGCCGGAGCCTTCTTTTTTCCATGGAACTGGTTTAATGTTTGTGATACGATCACAAACATTACTGAACTTATTAGCTATTTAGCTTGGACCCCTGAAATACTTCAGTTTTACTGGCCACAATGTCTGGTCATTTGAGTTTAAAACAAGTTAGTTCAGATTAGCTGCAAATAGCTTGACGTGCAGAGACTTCTCATTGACACTAATAGGGTTAATCCTATTACAATGGTGTCTATGCTCCTGTGACCTCGTGACCTTGTGCTCTTCCTAATACTATATAAAGTCCTACTTTTTATTTGAACTTCTGGCCACCTTACCCACACATCATTCAACATCTGTCAGCTTCAGCTTTTTTGTATTGCTTGCAAACCCCTTAAATATTTCTTATGGATTTTTAAAAAATATCTAGATACATTTTCTTTATAATGTTGTTCCACTTATGATCTTTTGATTTTATTTCACAAGTACTTTGCCATATCTGCTGTATGGATACTTGACCACTTGAACTTGTAAGATCGTCTCTGACTGTCTGCTTCAATTTTAGTGAAAGTATGCAAGGAACTGCTAGGAGGGCACTGCTATGTAGCAGGAGTTTGGGTGTGACAATAAGAGATGCAAGGGGACCTTCCTTACAATCACATCTATGGCACAGGCTAGGACCATGTATGGGCATATAATTAAATCAGAGTAAAAGTTAGTAGCAGGTTAACTTTAAGTGAGTCGATGACCTTGCATAACAAAATGTATGGTTCCACTGTGTTACAACTGGGTTTTTGTATGGATTGTATTGTTACTTATTGAAAGCTGTACCTGACATGGTTCCTTGTGCTTCAAATATTCTATCCTCAGAGTTCAGCTGGAATTAGCCAATTTTATCCTACCTTAAGTGACCCTGCTTGCAACCATAGGTCCAAGAACAACAAGATGCTGCTGATTGTGTGAGGAGAAAGACCAAAAGTATCTAGAGGAAACATTCCCTCACAAATTGGAATAGAAACAATTAGCACCTTGGAAATAAGCTGTTTCTTCACATTCGCTGGACGGGGCAACCATATACCAGTTAGATGCACAGAAGTGTCACAATTGTCACTTGGGCTCCTTAAATGAGTTGCTTTGTTTCTGCTCGTGGAGTTAGCTGTGACTGTCAATGGCACAAAAGCGGCACAAAGTTCCATTCCAGCCACCTGATGGCTTTAGCAGACTTTCAGACTCTTCCCAGTGGTCACAGTGAATGCAGTGGAGGAGCTGCATGTTTTGACAGGTGGCTGCTTTGAAGAAGTTTAGTAGTAGAGTCAAATTCATGCCACAGCAGGTTAGAATGTCAGTATCCTTGCTCACTACATTTGCATCTTAAATGTTCCAGTTTAGGTCCATCTTTAATTCATTCAAGACACAAATTAATCTTGTCCAGTCATCTTTTTTCATGTGTCTTGGCTCTTTCCCATGAGATTGTGGGTCTCAGTTCTGCAGTCAGATCAGCAAGTGTAACCTTGCCGCTGTACTAAGTCCCATGGCCTTAGACCAGATACTTTGCCCACAGAATTCCAGTTCTAAGGCCAGAACTGTGTTTTGCTGTGACCACCTAGCACAGGCACTAGCCACAGCAATAACTGTTTCCCATGACACAGAAGCCATCTCTGAAATACCTAGTGTCTGTTCAAAAATCCTCACACATGCTAAGATGGAACAAAAAGAATACTGTTTGCAGTATTGGTGTAGCTGTGTTGGTCCCATGATTGTAGCTGTCTCGCTGGGTTAAAGTCAAACATTTCAGTGTTTTGTGATGAGAAAATATTTGTTCTCAATATCTCATAGATATGTCTATTAAGAAAGTGTTTTTGTTTTCACAGAATATGCATTTATTTCTTGAAAGAACTATCTATATTTTTTTAAAGAAAAAGATGTAATGAGGAAGCGCTTGTTGGCTGAAAAGTCCCTGAGTTTGTAACTCTTTTATGCTGATGTTTTATCTTTGCTGGGAGAGTGTTGCACAAATTCAGACACTTAACTACTTCCCAGGATAAAGCCTCACTGCCAACACAAATTCCAACTGTGAACTTGTAATTGGTTCTTCTGTGGTTCAACATGGAAAGTACACTATGCCTAAATTTAATTTTCATGCGTGTTTATCTATTTGGCTGCTCCCTCAAATGTTGCACAAATAGTACTTTGCAGCCAACACAGGAGCCTGTCCTTTTGTCTGAGCCATAATTGCCCCCATCCCCAACACAGAAATGACTATAGTATGGTACATTATGCCAAATTGACTTTTATTAATAATAACCTGAGCTAAAGCCAAATCCAGGCCCATGGTTATGTGGGAGTAATTCCCTTGGGGTGTGGCTGTCAGCCAGAAATGTAGTTAAGAGGTACGTGCAGCCTTTTAAAGGATGACCTGAATTGACTGCCAGCTTTATTGAGTCAATGGGACACACAGATGACAACCTCAGTGGGAATCACGCATCCCAGTCTGGGGTGCTGTTATGGCATATTCTTGTGCCAAAAGACAAATCTTCCCCTCTGGATTCCAGTACCATCCTGTTAGCGTGGAATCTAATTAGAACAGGCTATACAGATCTGGCCAAGCTCCATGTCATGTAGGAAGTAGGGCTATGATTGGGCCCATAGAGTTTCCAATGGGATTTTAAAAAAATGCTAAGCATTGGCCTACTATCCCTGTTCCCACAGAAGTCAAAGAAATAATATTTAATGAACCTCTTTTTTCAATTAATAATTTTCTGTCAAATTTGTTTTGACCAGCTCGAGACCTTAGCACTGAAGAATGACTTTTTTTTTTCAAGAGGGAAGGTTTGTATTTTGAGTGCTCTTTCCGAGCTACTGCCAGTCCGAAAAAAATAATGTCTTTTGTTTTCCCAAGGAGCTGGTTGTTATGATCTGTTGTTCAATATTTGTACCATATTAGCAGCAAGAGGCTACAGTAAGCAGCAAGGCCTCTTCGTGCTAAGCGATTGTGAGCACATAAGGTGACGGTTTTCTGTTGCAGCAGCCTGCACTTGAATTTAAGGTTCGAAGTTTCTTTAGCAACCACAATCTCAGGTCCTCTTTCACTCAGGGGGGGTATGTCTACACTACAAAGTTAGTTCGAACTAACAGACGTTAGTTCGAACTAACTTTAATAGGTGCTACACTAGCGCTCCGCTAGTTCGAATTTGAATCGAACTAGCGGAGCGCTTAGTTCGAACTAGGTAAACCTCATTTTACGAGGACTAACGCCTAGTTCGAACTAGCTAGTTCGAACTAAGGGCTGTGTAGCCCTTTAGTTCGAACTAGTGGGAGGCTAGCCCTCCCCAGGTTTCCCTGGTGGCCACTCTGGCCAACACCAGGGAAACTCTATGCCCCCCTCCCGGCCCCGGACCCCTTAAAGGGGCACGGGCTGGCTACGGTGCCCGTGCCAGGTGCAAGCCTGCCAGCACCCAGCTAGCAGACCCTACACCTGGCACGGCACAGAGCCACCCACCCGATGCCCCCCAGCCCACCCCCTCTTCCCGGGACCAGGCTGGCGGCTCCCGGGAGCTTGCCCTGGACCGCAAGAGGCGGGCACCTTCCTGGGCTAGTGCGGACATCGTGGACCTTGTCCACGATCTCCGCACTAGGCACAGGAAAGTGGCCGTCTAGGGCAGGAGAGCTGCCAGCCTGGCCACCCAGGACCAGGTGTGCATGAAAATCAAGGGGGTCCACTGAGACCCCCGACACTGAGCCCTGAGCTTACAATGGCCGTACTGGGTCAGACCAAAGGTCCATCTAGCCCAGTAGCCTGTCTGCCAACAGCGGCCAACCCTAGGGACCCTGGAGGGGATGGACCGAAGACAATGACCAAGCCATTTGTCTCGTGCCATCCCTCTCCAGCCTTCCACAAACTTTGGGCAGGGACACCACTCCTACCCTCAGCTAATAGGACTCCATGGACCCAACCTCCATCACTTTCTCTCACTTCCCTTTAAACTCTGTTCTAGTTGTAGCCTTCACAGCCTCCTGCAGCAAGGAGTTCCACAGGTTAACTATTTGCTTTGTCAAGAACAACAACTTTCTCTTACTAGTTTGAAGCCTGCTACCCATTCCTTTCCTTTGGTGTCCTCTAGTCCTTCTTTATGGGAACTCAGGAAGAACTTTTCTGAATGCACCCTCTCCACCCAACCCCTGCTTTTAGAGACCTCTATCCTGTCCCCCCTCCGTCTCCTCTTTTCTAAGCTGAACAGTCCCAGTCTCTGTAGCCTTTCTTCATCTGGGACCTGTTCCCAACCCCTGATCATGTTAGTTGCCCTCCCCTCTCCCAGCCTTTCTCTTCCCCTCTCCCACCTCCTTTTCCCAGTCTCCCCCAGTTTTTTTCAATAAAGACAGAGTCAATGTTGGAAGAAACGTTATCTTTATTTTGTACATCAATAAGAAGGGGGGCTAGGGAAGGGTAAGTGGAAGGAGGTGAGGGAGGAATGGGGTACGAGCCCCCGATGGGGAGGACTGGGCTGGCTCTGCGGGCTTCTGGGGGTGGAAGCTCTCCTGCAGCCCCCCAATTACTCCCTCTCCCTAGATGGCAGCCTGCGGCAAGTGCAGCCGGGCTGATGGCCGAGTGGTGTGATGTGCCCAGTGTGGGCACTCAGGGCACTCCAAGCCAGAACTTCTTTGCAAGCGGGGCACCCCTTAGAACTGTGTGTCCGGGGTGGGGGTCGGGACCCTTTAAGCGCAGCCCTCGGCTAGCCTGAGACAGCATCTCCATGCTCTAAGTCCTCCTTTTATGCCCTGCCGGCACTGCTTCCGGCCATCCTTAAGCCCTGTTCAGAGTCCACTCAATGTGGACTTACTAGTTCGAACTAGCAAAACGCTAGTTCGAACTAGTTTTTAGTTCTAGATGCGTTAGTTCGAACTAGCTTAGTTCGAATTAACTAATTCGAACTAAGTTAGTTCGAACTAGCGCTGTAGTGTAGACGTACCCTGGCAGCCACAGAGAAGCGACTCAGTAGGCCTGCCTGCTGTTGTGTGATGGGAAGACCACTTACCAAACCTTAGCTTCCACCAAAAACTACTCTGGAATCAGTGGGAGCTATGGCTGTTGTCTGTTGACCTCCATCCATGAGAGAGTAGAAGTCTCCTGTCATCTTCCAAGGACAACAAAGTGAAGTAGCTGGTGACCAGACCAGTTAGTCTCCTCAAAAAGACAACCAGGTAGGTCATACTGATAAGGGTAATTAGAGGGTGAGTTTTCTGTAAAGCTTGTTAGTAGAGCACAATTATTTGAGAACACTGAACTGTGGAATTTAGGGAAGCTCTTCTAAGTTTATTAAGATCAGATAAGCTTTTGGATGTTTGAACTGCACTTTCAGTCATTTGAGATTCCTCCATCCCTAGATGTATATATACTTTTGCTATGAGGGAGATTATTTACTCTGGCTCAGAGAGGTAGCTGTGTTAGTCTGTAACTTTTAAAAACGAGTAGTCGTAGAGCACCTTAGAGACTGCAGTTTTGCAGTAGTGACACTTGTCTACTGTATACTCTCGTGTGCCTCTTAGCTATGCTAAAACTTCGTCTGGGTAGGGTTTTTTTCAATTTTATTCCCTTGCAGTCATAGGAGCATGTTATAAAAACCATTTAAAGAGGAATTTATTATTATTTCTGTATGAAATTCACAGACGAGCAGGGAGATATTGGAGAGCTACCAGTGCTAACAGAAATGGCTTGCTGGAATGGATACCTTGCCTATCCCTCAGCATACACTCTAAACATGTACTCTGAGTGGTTGCAGTGCACAGGACAGTCAGATTCAGTAGTGTTATAGTGAGAAATTTACAAGAGTGGAAAGGATTATGATTGGAGATCAGACCAGGTTATCTACTGAAGATGGTTGTTGCTCTTGTCTAGATTTATTATCTTACTAGAACATTTACCAAACATTGCTTGGGTCCTTCAGGGCAGGGAGCTGGGCTATGTGTATGTGTGTTCAGGAGTCAGAGTTGGGGGGTGAGGAGGAGCTCAGGGCTGGGGGTGAGGGATGTAGGAGTCAGGGGAGGGGGCTGGAGGGTGCAGGAGTCAAGTACCTGGACTGATTATTGCCCCACCCTAAAACAAACCTGGGCCAGATTGGTTTTCTGTTCAGTCTTTCCAAAGACCTTTGAGTGGGTTGCCACCATTGCCAGGTGGCCCAATGGGCAGTGGGATACCAGACTCACACTATACTTGAGTGGCCTCAACCAGATTACCTATTGAGGCCTCCCCATTGATGCTTTCAGGGATTATGGTTGGGTGAAGTCTGCCATTCTGGATGTACTGGACATAACTCCTGAAACCTTCTGGTGTTGCCATCAGATGACCAATTATCTGCCTGTGGCTCACCCATAGGCTTTTGCCCAGGAGGTCCGAGACCTGGCTGCACCCAGAATGCCTGGCTGTGGAGGAACTCACCAAAGAGATAGCCCTCATACAGTTCATTCACATCCTCCCTTCCTGCGTCTGGGCATGGGTATTCCAACACTGCCCTCTGACCCTGAGTGCCACTGGGCCCTCATAGGGTATGTCTATACTACAGCGCTAATTCGAACTAACAGACGTTAGTTCGAATTAACTTTGATAGGTGCTACACTAGCGATCCGCTAGTTCGAACTTAATTCGAACTAGCGGAGCACTTAATTCGAACTAGGTAAACCTCATTCTACGAGGACTAACGCCTAGTTCGAATTAACTAGTTTGAATTAAGGGCTGTGTAGCCACTTAATTCGAACTAGTGGGAAGCTAGCCATCCCCAGCTTTCCCTCGTGGCCACTCTGACCAACACCAGGGAAACTCGTCTGGCCCTCTCCCGGCCCCGGAGCCCTTAAAGGGCCATGGGCTGGCTACACAGTTTGTGCCAGTTGCAAGCCTGCCAGCACCCAGCCAGCAGACCCTGCACCTGCCACAACATGAGCCAGCCACCCGATGCCACCCAGCCCTCCCCCTCTTCCCAGGACCAGCCTGGCTGCTCACAGGAGCCTGCCCGGGGCCGCAAGAGGCGGGTGCCCGCTTGGTCAGGTGTGGAGATCGTGGACCTCATCGAGGTTTTGGGGGAAGCCTCCAATGTCCACGATCTCTGAACTAGCCACAGGAACGCGGCCATGTACAGCCGCATGGCTGCCAGCCTGGCCACCAGAGGCCACCAGTGGAGCCGGGAGCAGGTCCGCTGTAAAATCAAGGACCTGCAGCAGTCCTACTCCCGGGCCTGCCAGCCAGGGGCCGACCCGGAGGCCTGCCCCCACTTTCAGGCCCTGGACCGCATTCTGGGGGCTCATGCCGTCCATGCCCCCCCGGGTGGTCATCAACCCCAGGGCAGAGGGACCCGTCCCTGACACCGAGGACGAGGAGCCGGAGGATGCTGAGAGCCAGGAGCCTGCCAGGAGCCTGCCCAGGACCCAGGACCCCCGAGGAACCCCACAGACCACATCACCTGTGTCGTCCGAGGCCGGGGAGGGCTCCACATGTGAGTACCATCATGCTCCCCTTATGTGTACGGGGGTGTGGGGAGGAGAGGGATCCCAGGGACCGTGCGCCTGGGCCTTGCCCACCATGGAGCAGCAGCTGGGTGTCATGCAGGGGCCTTGGCCTTGCAGAGGGGAGCTGGGTTTCACCCACCTTGTCCCCAGGGAGAACTGACCGCTGCTCTTGTTTCACCACAGCCGCAGCACCTGGGACTGCAGGGCGCACCACCCCGCCTGCAACAGCCACCTGCGCCCGGGCCAGCAGGCGTGCCAGGAACCAGGAGGACTAGCAGCGGCGGCACCTCCGGTTCATGGAGCAGCTGCTCCGCAACCAGGAGCACTGGGTCTGAGTGGACCTTCGGCTGCACCAGCGGAGTTTGGAGGCGCTGGAGGAGCAGGGCCGTGCCCTCAGAGGCCACCTCCAGACCCTGGTGGACTGGTTCCTACCTCCTCCTGCTCCAGCTCCTGCGGCTGCCCCAGCTCTTGCTCCTCCTCCCACCCCTGCTGCCCCTGCCCCCCCTGCTGCCCCTGCTCCCTCTCCCACTTCCTCCGCACCCCCATCCCTCCTGCCCCACCCTCCACACTCATTACCTCCCCGACACTCCTGCACCCGCAGTGTTGCGAGATGGGAGAGCCAGCCCAACCCCCAAGCCTGAGCTTTCCCTTCCCTTCCCTTCCCTTCCTCCCCTTCCAGCTCCCTCCTCCCAGGTTTCCCCCTCCCCTCTCCCACCCTCACTCTTCCCTCCTCCCTCCCCCCACCCCAGTTATGTAAAATAAAAAGAGATTTTTTTTGCCAAAACAGGTGTCTTTATTTGACATTAAAAAGAGGGGTTAGGGAGGGGAAAGGGGAAGGGGGGATGGTGGAAGAAGGCCCCAGTGGGGCATGCAGGGAGAGTTCAGTCCTCCTCCTCCACATGGAAGCTCTCCCGCAGGGCTTCCCGGATCCGGACGGCCCCCCGCTGGTCTTCCCGGACGGCGGCGGTGCGGGGCTGAGCATAGTGGCCAGCCATGAGGTCAGCCTCAGCCATCCAGGCTGGCAGGAAAGCCTCCCACTTTCGCTCGCACAAATTGTGCAGCACACAACATGCTGCCACCACGGGAGGGATGTTGTGCTCTGCGAGGTCGAGGCAGGTGAGGAGGCATCTAAATAGGGCTTTCAGTCACCCGAATGCCCCCTCAATGATGATGCGGGCCCTGGTCAGCCTCGCGTTGAAGGCCTGGCGGGAGGGGTTGAGGTGCCCCGTGTAGGGCTTCATGAGCCAGGGCTGCAGTGGGTAGGCAGCATCCCCCACCAGGCACACGGGCATGTCCACGTCCCCGACCCTGATGGGGCAGTCGGGGAAGAAGGTCCCGGTCTGCAGCCTCTGGCACATGGAGGAGTTCCGGTACACGCGTGCGTCGTATGCCTTGCCAGACCAGCCCACATTAATGTCCGTGAACTGTCCCCTGTGGTCACACATGGCCTGCAGGAGGACGGAGAAGTACCCCTTGCAGTTCACGTACTGGGAGGCCTGGTGTTCCAGGGTACGGATGGGGATGTGCGTCCCTTCGATGGCCCCACCGCAGCTGGGGAAGCCGAGGACGCCAAACTCCCAGATGATGGCATCCGGGTCGGCGAGGTGGACCACCCTGTGGAGCAGCAGCTGGTTGATGGCCTTGACCACCTGCGGAGAGACACAGCAAAGCGCGAATCAGTGGGGCGCCCGGGTGGCTGGGAGTGTTCGTGCCCTGGCAGTGCCCCGCGCCCCACTCCCGGAAGCAACCCCCCCAGGCGGCGTGTATTACGGCTGGGAGAGACCGGCCCCTCTGGTGCGGGGCACTTTCGCCTCCTCCCCCCCATCCCTCCGTTTTCCCTGGGGCGGCCCATCCCCTCCTTGCAGCCCCCCTCGCCCCCGGCCCAGTGGCCGGCGAGTGCCGTACCTGCATGAGCACTGCTCCGATGGTGGATCTCCCGACGCCAAACTGGTTCCCGATGGATCGGTAGCTGTCCGGCGTGGAGAGCTTCCAGAGGGCAATGGCCACACGCTTCTGGAGGGGGATGGCGGGCCTCATGCGAGTGTCGCTTCTGTGCAGGGCAGGGGCGAACCACTTGCAGAGCTCCAGGAAGGTGTCCCTCTTCATCCTGAAGTTCTGGGACCACTGTCGGTCTTCCCAGTGCTCCAGGACGATGCGGTCCCACCAGTCACTGCTGGTGTCCAGACGCCAGATGCAGCGGGGCACGCCGGCGCCCGGGCGCTGCCGCAGATGCTCCATGGCCCCCAGGGAGGCCAGGCGGAGAGGCAGGGGGCTGACGTGCACCAGGTGGTGCCAGGCAGCCTCCAGCCATTGCTGGCAGGCTTGCAGCAGCAAGTTCAGAAACTGCACCAGAAAGTGCAGGGTAAGCTCTGGCTCCATGTTGCCACCTGTGGCGGCGTCCCCGAAGGGAAGCACCGACACAGACGGGCACAGAGAAAAACGCTTTGCTGTCCCTCAGCGACGTAGGCAAGCAAGCGGAAAAGCTGAGAACCAGCTGTCCAGGGGGGTCCCTTTAAGCACGAGCCTCAGATAGCCTCAGACAGCAGCCACACAAAGCAATTACTGACCTGATGCCCTGCCAGAACCAGTTTCAGCCGCCCTTAAATGCTCCCCAGCAACCAATCAGTGTTGACGCGCTAGTTTGAATTAGCAAAATGCTAATTTGAACTAGTTTTTAAGTCTAGATGCGCTAATTCGAATTAGCTTAGTTCGAATTAACTAATTCGAACTAAGTTAGTTTGAATTAGCGCTGTAGTGTAGACATACCCATAGAGAGTTTTCTGACATCAGAAGCCCCTGCAGGACTTGGAGTTTGGAGTGTGACCCCAGCCACTAGACCAGCTACTCCCATGGCAGGCTTGAAGGGTGGACCCAAAACTGAAGGTCATCTGACAGGTGAGGCCCCTGTGCCCTGAGCCACCAGACATGGTTCCCCGCCAGAAGCCAGGACAGTCATCGAAGTCCCCTGCCAAAGGGGTCCATACAACCCGAGTGGTCAGAAGTAGGACTTTGTTTCTCCTGTGGCTGGTAAAGGTACCTGCAATGGGACTCCCTGTACATGGACTGTAGTTTTGGGCAGGCAATAAGGTATTGCTTCTTCTACCATTGGAGAAGTCCAAACTCCTCACTGGGTGGCAGGGTCTTACAAAGTGGCCTGCCCCATCGATCTTGTCACATATGAGATCCATCAGCCAGACCACAGAAGAAAGTGGCAAATGTGTCATATAAACCTTCTGAAGCCCTGGCAAGTACAAGGTGGCCTAATGGTCACCCTTCACCCTCCCAAACCAGCCCCAGCTCACCGACCTGGCTATGTCCAGTGCAGCAGAGAAGCCTGCTCTAGGAGATACCCTCTCCTTCCAGTCGCACAAGGAAGCTCGCTGCTTTCTGGAGACTTTCACTGACCTTTCTGGGCACACCACGGTGCTGCACCACAACATCCGAACAACTCCTGGAATAGTGATTAGAGAAGCTACTCACTCTGAGTATGTCTACACTACCCCCCTAGTTCGAACTAGGGGGGTAATGTATGCATACCGAACTTGCTAATGAAGCCCGGGATTTGAATTTCCCGGGCTTCATTAGCATAAAGCCGGCTCCGCCATTTTTAAAAGCCGGCTTGTTCGAACCCCGTGCCGCGCGGCTACACGCGGCACGGGCTAGATAGTTCGAACTATGTAGCCGTTCCGATCTATCTGTACACCTCGTTCCTCGTTCCACGAGGTGTACAGATAGATCGGAATGGCTACATAGTTCAAACTGTCTAGCCCGTGCCGCGTGTAGCCGCGCGGCACGGGGTTCAAACAAGCCGGCTTTTAAAAATGGCGGAGCTGGCTTTATGCTAATGAAGCCCGGGAAATTCAAATCCCGGGCTTCATTAGCAAGTTCGGTATGCATACATTACCCCCCTAGTTCAAACTAGGGGGTAGTGTAGACATACCCTCTCTTCCCCATGAGATGCGAGAGGTCATGGAGAAAGAAATCCAGATGATGCTGGAGTTGGGCATGATAGAGCCCTCCTAGAGGGAGTGGCAAAGCCCCATTGTTCTAGATCCCAAACCTGATGGGACTCTCCATTTTTGTACTGACTTCTACAAAGTGAATGTGATATCGAAATGTGATGCTTATCTGATGCCCTGAATTGACAACTGCTAGACCACCTTGAGACTGCAAAATACATTACCACCCTCTACCTAAACCAACGGGTATTGGCAGATACCCCTCAACCCACGCTCATGAAAGAAGACCGCATTTGCCACCCATTTGAATTTAAGATGATCTGTTGCACCGAAAATTGCAATTTAAAATGACTTTGTATTTCTGCTGTATTGCAAATTGAAAACTTGGATAAAAACAGTTAATAAAATAAATAATCTTTTATAGACTCTTAACTAGCTTGGGGCACTATGAAATTAAAGAGAAATGTGTATTTGTTTAGTGAACAGATGAATCAAACATTTAATTTGAGAAATTAAATGAACACCAATATTATTGATAGTATCTTACTGTATCACACACACACATAAACTCCTCATGAAACAGAGCACTTATGGTAACTACATGATATATTCAGAAAATATAGCCTCCAGAGATTTTTGTGGGAAATCCTTTCTGCTAAAAGGAAACATTTTCAGTCTAATTATAATAGATTATTAGATTAATTTTTTAATTGGACAATGTAATTAAAATAACCCCTCATTAACAGACACAAGGGACATATCCATTGTCTAAAGTTCACTCTCAGAATTGTTGCTGCATTTTCAAAGGGTTGCAAAGTTGTTTTCATAAAGCAAATTATCATTCAAAATAGTTTGCTATGTTTGCATCAGCTGTCACTTATTGCATCAGCTGTCACTTACTGCAAATTTATTCTTAAAATAGTAGATTGACAGAATTTGTAAAACGCTTTTACAAATATGATAAATGTGACATACAGATGACCTTTACACAAGGCCACATGTTAATATTCAGGAGTATGCTTTTGTTTGTCTCGAACAATACCTGCCATTAAGAAAGCGTGGGTTGCCAATATGACCCTCTGTTAGAATGCTGGACCATTTCTGATTGGTCACCAGGAAGCATCATGTGTCTTTGATTGAAATGACATGGAAGATGTATGGTCGAAGTGCTGTACTCAGCACCACTGCTGTGATGTGAAGAAAACCACTTTGACCCAAATAGACCTGCAGTCAAACAATGTCGTACCAACCAAAGACAACATATTGGGAAGAAAAATGCTTGTAAACTGTGTGCTGGAAGATGTATTAGCCAGACGGCCATAGGGCAATCTTTGAACTATTGAAATCTTTAGAAATATTGTTTAGTTCTTGAACAATAGGTACAAACCTAATTAATCAAGCGTAGATGGTTATGCTGGCTCTTTACATAGTGAATCATTTTAGTGTAAGAATAGGGCTGTCACATTTATTTTGCTGACCACTTCACAGGTGCTTTCTTCCAAACGCTTAGTTTGAACATCCATTTTAATACCAATCGTGATTCTAATTCCAAAAATACATTACCAACAGATCCATGACACATTGCTAACAATTAATGTGCTTCCAAGTGTTTGTGTTTGTTTCCATTTTTATGTTTATGTTTTTATTGGGCTATGAGATGCTATTTTTTAGATTTTTGTTCTTGTTATTTTTAATTTGCAGTAGGAACATTTCTGACAGCTCCCCCAGAGGAGTATTTTAAACCTGCTGTAATATTAATGAGTAATGCTGCAAGCAAGCTGTACAGTTTCAATCTAAAATCCCTAAGTGCAGCCCCATCCTGGAAAATGCTGTAAAACTCTAGTGAATTCCCATGTACATTCAGTTCCTGTTGAATTGAATGGGAGTTGAAGGAATTCAGTTCTTTTCAAGATTAGACTCTTTTAATATCCAGGGTGCCACTAGTTTCCATTGTCTGGCACATCAACATACAAATAACTAGAGCCCTGCAGATATCCACAGACAATTGTGCAGATAGTGGATTGGATGTGAATAGAATCCTGCTTAACTCACCCGCAGCACCTGGCCCGTGGCAGCTGGCTTAGGCAGTCATGAGGGTGCAGCTTGCGTGGGGCTGGTGGCCAGCAGTCAATGGCTGGGGCTGGGAGGCAGGCCAGAAGCAGGGCTGTCTAGCACTTGCTCATGTGTCACTTCCTGTCCAGTAGCTTAGGCCCCTCTCAAGCAGTACTGGCATCCTCATCATGACTTAGGCCAGGAGCGCTGGCTAGTCTGCTGTCTCCTGGTCTCACTCTCTTGCCACGGGGATTGGAGTGGGTGGGGAACAGCCCTTCCCACCACTCTTTATCTCCCGTCGCTGCCCTTATTCTGCCTCTTTCCTGCAACACCATCCTTGCTCATTCATCTCTGCTCAACATGCATCCCCTCATCTCTAGCCTGTGAAAGGTGGCTTGCTGCTGCTGGCTGGTAGATGTCAGGTTGGATGCATGTTGATTGTGGCAAATTCAGATTGGCTACAGATCCACATTTTTGTATTCGTGCAAGCTCTACAGATAACTACAATCTTAACAAATGCTCTAACAATTAAAAAATAATGTAGGGAGCCTAATGGCTGAAGACTTCCAGGCTGCTGACAGCAAACAATAACTTAATTAAGCACATATCTGTATTGCTTTTTAGAAGCTGTTTTTCTGTTAGTGATATAATCTCACAATTAATTTGCATGGTCAACAAACCAATTATGAGGACATTGACTACTTCTAATTTTACCTCAAACTATTGAGTACTGCAGCATTCAGAAAATAATGCGAACCATCACAGTGTTGGGTTATGGTTAATCTCTAAATAACATTTTTTTGCGGAGGATGCAAATTATAAGAACATAAGAACATAAGAACGGCCGTACTGGGTCAGACCAAAGGTCCATCTAGCCCAGTATCCTGTCTACCGACAGTGGCCAGCACCAGGTGCCCCAGAGAGGGTGGACCGAAGACAATGATCAAGCGATTTGTCTCCTGCCATCCCTCTCCAGCCTCTGACAAACAGAGGCCAAGGACACCATTTTATCCCCGGGCTAATAGCCTTTTATGGACCTAACCTCCATGAATTTATCCAGCTTCTATTTAAACTCTGTTATAGTTCTAGCCTTCACAGCCTCCTCTGGCAAGGAGTTCCACAGGTTGACTACACGCTGTGTGAAGAAGAACTTTCTTTTATTAGTTTTAAACCTGCTACCCATTAATGTCATTTGGTGTCCTCTAGTTCTTCTATTATGGGAACTAATAAATAACTTTTCTTTATCAGTCCTCTCCACACCACTCATGATTTTATAGACCTCTATCATATCCCCCCTCAGTCTCCTCTTTTCTAAACTGAAAAGTCCCAGTCGCTTTAACCTCTCCTCATATGGGACCCGTTCCAAACCCCTAATCTTTTTAGTTGCCCTTTTCTGAACCCTTTCCAAGGCCAAAATATCTTTTCTGAGGTGAGGAGACCACATCTGTACACAGTATTCAAGATGTGGGCGTACCATAGTTTTATACAAGGGCAGTAAGATATTCTGGGTCTTATTTTCTATCCCTTTACTAATAATTCCTAGCATCCTATTTGCCTTTTTGACCGCTGCTGCACTCTGTGTGGAAGTTTTCAGAGAACTGTCCACGATAACTCCAAGATCTCTTTCCTGATCTGTCGTAGCCAAATTAGCCCCCATCATACTGTACGTATAGTTGGGGTTATTTTTCCCGATGTGCATTACTTTACACTTATCCACATTAAATTTCATTTTCCATTTTGTTGCCCAATCACTCAGTTTGGTGAGATCTTCTTGGAGTCCCTCACAGTCTGCTTCTGTCTTGACTATCCTAAACAGTTTGGTATCATCTGCAAACTTTACTACCTCACTGCTTACCCCTTTCTCCAGATCATTATGTTTTAAGAATTGTAATCAAACATGATGACTACATTTATAGTAACTAAGTTGCACTGTAACCTAGGCTATGGTTCAGGAAAGCATTTGAATGTATGTTTAAGTCCATCCCTATTCTAGACAGAAGTTAAACATGCTTAACTTTAAGCAAGTGCTCAAAGTCAAGTATGTGTTCTATCCTGAATAAAGATACTTTTCTTAATTATGGCCTAAATGATGTGCTGAATAGAAATGGCATACTTAAGCACATGTTTCACTAAGCACATGTTTAAATGCTTAGGTCCTGTTACAATAAGGTACTTAAGTACATATGTAAATACATTGTTGAATTGAGGGCATGCACTCTATAACTTTTGAATGCATCAAGAAAACATTATTTTTTGCAGTTCTAAATATAAGCATTAACGTTCATTACTTATTGTTTATTCCTGTGTTGTAATTATGGTATTGCCATATTAAAATCAGTTATGTATATAAGAAACTTCTAATTTCACATGGTAGGTACAGACTGAGTATTATCTCCCCCTGTCTGGGGAATATGGGTGCTCTCCATCTCATTGCTTGCCTCAGTGGTTCACTACAGCTCTCAGTCTAACCTCTTTATTTCATGGGAAAGACATAGTCCGATTTAGCCACTCTCGTAATTGGCATAGCAGGGGGAAAATGAAGGGGGAAAATCTCTTCATCTCTAGTGGCCTCTCCAGACATGGAGGCAACAGATTAGATTTCTTAACTCAGTTTCTCCCCCTCTAGCAGGGTTTACCCCTCTTAGATTTCTGGGCTGTTCCCTGGGCAGGGCTCTCCCTGCCCCTCACTTCTGTACTTGCAGGGTTCCTTCTTGGTACCTGAAAGTGTCTACAAACTTCCTGCTCTCTTGCAGCATATCTTCCTTTCCACTGCTCCTGGTGCACCACTACACTAACTAAAGGGGGGGGGCTTACAATCAGTTCCAGACAGTCCTTGATTGATTCCAGGTATCCCAATCAAACCTAACTATATCAACTGGTTCTAGCAGGTTCTAAATTGCCTCCAAGTGTCTTAATTAACTTGCAGTAGACCTTGTTTGGTTATCATGGGAACAGAGACTTGTTTAACCTGTCACTAGTATACCTGCTTCCTGTTACTTTCATGCAGCCATCTGTGTTCTTGCAGGCTACTGGTGTTAGGGAGTTCATGATTCATGTTTTGAGGCTTTTCTCTACAACTACATGAGTCAGAAACATACTTTTTCTTTATAATAAAACCTGACATCGCCTGATTCCAATAGCTGTGGCTTTCAGAAAAAACACCAAATAGCATCAGAGATGACACCACGGAGTACGTGAAAAATAGTTATTTTCCATCTGTCTTCATTCTGCTGTAGTTTGATAAATGTAATACAAATGTATGTCTTTTAACTTTTTTTTTTCTCTATTTTAGTCTCTTTTAGAAGAAGACAAAAACAAGTTGTACCAACCAATAGACCCATTCACCTTAAATATAAAGTTCCAAAATTACCTCCACCAAGCTTGGCTTCTAGTGAGGAAAATCTGTCTGAAGCAATTGTCCAGCCACCTACACCATCAATTAGAAACCAGGAGACCCCTTTACCACAGACTATTAAAACAGAAGAAGAGAAAGTATCACCTGAGCTGTTACAGACTAACACAGAAATTGATGAAGATACAGAGTTAGATGAACTAGACAAGCTTAGGAACAGTGTTTCTCCATTACTTTCTGAAAAAGAACACACTTCCTCAGACTGCAGTAGGCCAACTTCAAGTATAAAAAGCAACCTGACATTGTTCAGCTTTGAGAGAGAAACTGATTGGTCAGGTATGTACTATGTAAATTCCTTTCTCTCTAATATTTTTCTACTGGTATTTATTTACTCCATTTTACTTTTAGACTAGTCTTCAGCAGGACAGTATTTTAGGTGGATAGATAATAAATTAAGATATGTTTGAATCACCTATCTTGTGTATCATGCTTCCAAAACGAGTTGAAGAGAGTGACCATATTTTCTGTTGCAAATGAAATAATTAAATATTGAACTGTTTTTATTACTCCCCAGCCCCCACCACACACATACCCTGTGCCCTCAAGCCCTTGCAGTGCTAAATGCTCCTGTCTTTGGAACCTGATGAGAAATCAAATTACATTTTTAAGGATACTCATGTTTTCTGTATGGTAGGGCTAATGACAAGAAAAAGATATCAAAGTGCAACCCTTTCTCCCAGGTAAGGATGCATAATTACTCAAGTAATCCCACTGGGTCACTGAAGAAGATGTCTAATGTATGGGGGATGGTGTTTCAAGTACCAATTTCTTGGGGCACGTCTATGCTAGGAGATAAGGTCAAATTAAGATACGCAACCTCAGCTACGTTAATTGCGTAGCTGAAGCTGAAATACCTTAATGCAACTTTTGGTGCTGTCCACTCTGCAGGAAGTCGAAGGGAGAACACTCTCCCTTCAACTTCCCTTACTCCTTGTGGAAGGGTTACCGGCATAGACCAGAGAGCCCCTCTCCGTTCGAATTACTGTGTCTTCACTAGACCAACTAATTAGAACCCTGGAAGATCAACAGCCGCAGCTTCTATCTTCTCTGTAGTGTAGACATACCCTTGGTTACTGTATCCTGATGAGATTGGATAAACCATTTTAGTCCTCACATGGTATAAAGACTTTATCATCATTCACTTGGGGTGCCTTTCCAAGATCATTTGTGTCTTTGTCACTCATGAGTGACGTGCTCCTTGCCAATAAAATGTTTATGTATCTGTATAGTGAGAATGCTGTTTTTCTGGGTGCATGTGCCTTTCATGCACGCGTGTCTGTATATATTTGCACAGATACTTAAAAATAGCTATTTTACAGATTTTACTATAGAACTTTCCAGTACAACCATCAGCAGAGAAGGCAGCACACTTCCTTCTCAGATTCACTCTCTCTTTTTCTATGTCAGCAGAGGCTTCTTCTCACACAGAACTTGAAGCAGCCAGTAGCAGGAGCCAAACATCTTTCCAACCCATTCTGCATAGAGGCTCTCTATCGGTGGCAAGTGGTTTCTGCGATGGTTTTATGAGCCCTCGTTTGAACAGTTCCAGTTACCATGGTACTGCAGACATTCTCCAGGATTCATCATATTCTGTGAAAAAATGCTCAGGGCAAACATCTTCTTTCGTAGAAATTTGGCATGACCGTTTCCT
This sequence comes from Pelodiscus sinensis, assembly GCF_049634645.1. NCBI lineage: Eukaryota > Metazoa > Chordata > Testudines > Trionychidae > Pelodiscus > Pelodiscus sinensis. The sequence continues at coordinate 98,747,693 of NC_134711.1, forward strand.
TCACCACTGGCCTGTTCTTCCACCGATCTCCCCACAAAGAGGTTAATAAATGTTTATTTTTTCCTCTGTTTCCATATGGTTTGTTCACAGGCTTTTGCTTGTGTGTGTTTGAATGCTCACTTGCATTGACTGCTGTGAGGGAATTGTTCCACGAATGCTGGCCATCTTCAAATCAATGCCTGCACATAACAACAGAAAGTGCCTCAGATGTAGTGGTTTCCACAGGACCATTGTTAGGCTTTTGTGAAGCATTTTTGAACCTAATAAATAATGTCAAAAGTCTCTATCTGAGCCAAAAATGTTCCTTTTGAAACAGCTCTAATAGTATTTTTTTGTTCTGTGATGTCTCCCAGTGTTGCAAAGAATTTGAGCTTCACAATAGGAATCCGGTGTATCGCGTGCCACTTTGCAAAGTGGTTTTTTTTTTCAATAAAGCCTTTTTATTTTGTGAAGAACACCCATCTTTTAACTTAAATACATTTTTTTGTTAAATAATCATCCTCATTTTGAACATTACTCTTTTAAATGAAACTAAATTCCACAAAATACAGTATGGTCAAATTTTAATGATGCAGGAATGAAGTGAAGGAAAATGAAATATTGAACTCAATTACATGCTATTTCAATGAGTTTCCTCGGTGTTGTGTTGTATAATTTATAATTAAATTAAGGCCAAAGCCATTTGCTTTATGCACTGAGAAGCAATGATCACTATGGTCAAACATAATTGGAATGGTCCTTACTGGCATAAAAATCCTTTAATCTAAATCCTGATGACAATATATGATGAAAGAAAGTCCAATTAACTGGAGCCTCACTACAATTCATTATAGGCCATATACTATGCAATAGCAACAAACTCAGATTATCCTTAAACAGCAGTATAATTTGTAGGCAATATCACCATCAGGGGAGCTGACAGCCTTGCTGGACCCCTAGGCAAGGTAGGGGGCAGCTCTGCGCTCTTGGAAGGGGTGGGGCCTCAGATGGAAGGGGCAGGGCTGCTGTAGCCAACCCTCAATATCACCCAGACCATGGCATGACCCCTCCCCCCAGCCCTTGGTCCTGCTTGGAATGTGCCTCTTGGTGCTCTAATGGTGATTTAAAGGACCCAGGGCTCCAGGTGCTGCTGCTGCTTCAGTAGCACCAGCAGCAGCCAAGTCCTCAGGACCTTTTGAATCTCTAGATCCATGTCAATTGACCCCCTTTCCCCCTCTGTTGACAGGCCTGATCATCATGTCTAGGATATAGTAGTCTCTCAAATCTACCTACTGCCAGGGAGCACATTTACTAGATGTATTTGATTTCTGTGCATTGTACTTTCCTTTTTTATTTTTGGGGAGGTCTTGATATTTGTGGGAAAGTAAAAAGACTTACATGTGTGTGTGTTGAGTCCAGTATGGTTTTAAGCTTATTTGATATTGTAAGTACCGGTTGAACCTCTCTAGTCCAGAACTCTCTGGTCCAGAAATATCCATTGTCCAGAATGATTTTAGTGAGCTGGATATCCACATATCATGGGTGTGGCCAAATTTTTCACATTCCCATAAAGTGTGTTTAGCCACCAGCTCTGGCTTTCAGTGTTCTGTGCTGTTATTTAGCTCTAATTTACCCCTAAACATCTTCTGACAGCCCAGTAGGCAGTGGAAGTGTTGACCGTGTTGCTAGACAATATTGACCCTGATGGCCCAGAAAATTTGCTTGTTCAGAACCGGTCAGGTCCCCATGGTTCCAGTCTAGAGAGGTTCAACCCGTATTCACTTACCTTCTAAGGTATCTTTCATTCATAGAAAGATAAATTGCATTTTGACATGGGGGGGGGGCTATAGTAGAAATAGATACTATATGATATACAGACAGGCTACCTTTTGTGTTTTCAGGGATCAATGCAAGGCCAAAAACAAAATTAAAGTCTCTGCAACTGTATTACAGAACATCATTCTAGACATTGGCACTGATACATTTCAGCCTCTAATATTCTGTGCTGTAGTTCAGCTGACTTTTGTCAGTGTTCATTTTTTTATGTAGTCCATATTTAAAAAATGTCACCGTACATCTATACACCATTGGTAGGCTCTGCACTATGGAAATTGTTACAGCAGGTGGTACATATTGTAAATGCTGGTTGCCATGGCTTCCCAAGGAAACAATGGCTTCCAGTAAGTGTGAGTTGATAAGACATGGTGTGCAAGATTGCACCTCATATCCTTTTTGTTGGGAAGAAAAACGAGTGTCACCAATATATTTTTCTTATATATTGATAAATATCATCTCTGTCATTTAGTCATTAATGTAGGGAAAACTGAACAATGTAAAGTACAGAAAAACACTTCAAAATTACTCAAAAAATAAAAGTCCATGTTTGCCTCTGAATGTTCCATATCAAGATGAATAGAAGGATGATCTTTTCTAACTACCTTCTTCCAAATTTAACCCGTCGTCTCAAAGTCCAGCAGTGTTCTTTCTGGCTGTGCATTGCCACCTGCAATTAAGATTTTGCAATCAGAACTTAGTTAATTGTCTTGTTGATCTGTGAGCTAAAAAAGAAAAAGTATCGATGTTCTCTCTAATGTTTCCCATCCATGTGCAGGATAATTTTTGTTCTGTGCACTGAGGCATGTGTGGATGTATACCACAAGCAGAAACACATGCTGCTGGCTATGCGTTGCTGTGGGTCCTCTGCTAATCAGCTGGGCAGCATTTGAATATCTCCTGGATGGCTGCCCAAGCACACAGCTTACAGGGAACACTGGTCAGCATTGTCTGGCTATCCCAAAGGACAGGAGATACTTGATATGGTTTAATCAGGTCACATGTTTATTATTAGATGTCTGGGCCACTCAGCAGATGAAAGTATACAATACACATAGGCCAAACTGGAGGAGAAAAATTCCTTCTCAGTGCTGTTATAAAGGAGCAGCTAGCCAGATGCCCGCAGCAGGTCCCGATGAAACCTGGCATTTTGCCCCACCAAAGGGAGAGAAGGTGGGTCCTGCTTCACCTGCTCCTGGGCAAAAGGAGTTCTCCCAGCCAGGCTTGCCTATTTTAAATTCCTCAGCCCCAGGATATGAGACAGCATCTCTATGCTGATCCATTCCCTTTTTGTGGCATCTCTCCCCTCTCCAGCCCAGTGCTTTTTTTGTGACGGTACTGCCCAGTATGCAGTACTGGGAAGTCCAGTCAGAGCTTACCTGGAAAGAACAGAGCGTACTGGCACCTCTGTAATGAAAATGGCCGACAGCCAGCCTGTCTTAAAGGGACTGCGTCTCTTAAAAAGGGCAATGCCAGCCCCACCGCCTTTTTTTTTTGCTCAACAACTTTTCCTCTGGAGTACTAGCACCTTCTTTTTTACACTGCTCCAGCCTATAATCACGGTTCCATCTCCCTTAGCAAGCCGCACTATAGCCCCCCAGCATAAAGGTGCCGTGCAGACATTTGTTCTGAAAAGCAAATGGAAGTAAGAAGTCTTTAAAAAAAACCCTTATTTTTATACTTAATCACATGGCTGGATTACACAAAGGGAGCAGTTCTGTTGTGCAGCAGACATCCAATAGTCCTGTTTCTGACTCTAGTTGCACTTTTTTTATTTTTTCCTTTTTTGGAATGCTACCAAAATCCACAGGGGGAAACAATGTCATTTAAAATTATTCCTACCATTTGAAAGTTCACAATGTGATTGTAAGTGACAGAAATGAGGAACCAGAGAACATGGAGAAATTCTATTTTTTCATGAAAATTTTAGAAATTTCTCAAGATTTCTGCTAGCTTCACAACATATTTTAGAATTTTATTTTAAGAATAATAGGGATGCACTCGTAGTGAAACTTATCAAATGCCCCCAAAATTAACAAATGTCTAAATTTGAGACCCTCCTTTGAGCTTGAGGTGCAGGCCTAATGGCATCCTGCCCCCGTCGCCTCCCGATTGGTCCTGCTTCTTAGTAATGAGTTCCTACTTCTACCTTTAGGACTTAATAATCCATCTTCTTTGGCACGTGTGCACAATTTGCACTATAACTATTGTGGAAACATTTGCAGCCAGAAATATTGTAAATAACATAGAAATCATGGTCCAGTGGCTTAACTGCTATCCTATGATACAGAAACATGGGTTCTTCTCTGAGTCTGGTAGGCTATGTCTACACTACAGAGAAGATTGAAGCAGCAGCAATCAATCTTCTTGGAGGATTTGGTCAATGGGGCCAGCAGTGGACAAGAAACATGGGTAGAGAGAGAGAGCTTGGATGCTCCAAACCCACTAATTTTTCTGCAGGAGTGCTCTGACTCTGGAGCATCTATGGAGTCTGCACCTGTGCATAAGCCTGTCTCAGCATACTGGGGATGGGAGTTGGAACAGGTGATCTTCTGAGAATGTTTTTAGTCCTACATTTCTATGATTCCATTATGTTAAGTCTCTCTCTTGGCTTGTTGCTCCATTGCTTGAACAAGAGCATCAGTAGCATCCATGTGTTTTCCCATTTTCATCATGACTTAGGGTATGTCTACACTACCCTCCTAGTTCGAACTAGGAGGGTAATGTAGGCATACCGCACTTGAAAATGAAGCCCGGGATTTGAATTTCCCGGGCTTCATTTGCATAAGCGGGGAGCCGCCATTTTTAAATCCCCGCTGCTTCGAACCCCGTGCAGCGCAGCTACACGGGGCTTGAACTAGGTAGTTCGGACTAGGTTCCTATTCCGAACTACCGTTACTCCTCGTGAAATGAGGTGTACCGGTAGTTCGGAATAGGCACCGTAGTCCGAACTACCTAGTTCGAGCCCCGTGTAGCCGCGCTGCACGGGGTTCGAAGCAGCGGGGATTTAAAAATGGCGGCTCCCCGCTTATGCAAATGAAGCCCGGGAAATTCAAATCCCAGGCTTCATTTGCAAGTGCGGTATGCCTACATTACCCCGCTAGTTCGAACTAGCGGGGTAGTGTAGACATACCCTTAGTTATTTTCAAGAGCTAGTTGAAAAAAACTGGAAAAGATTTGTATGAAATTTTGTCAGTTTCCATTTAAAAAAATCTTAAATTGCTTCTTTTCAGAATATGAATCAAGGATATTAAAGATCCACATTAAAGATAACACAGCAGTCATTTGGATAAAGATGCTTGCTCTTCTGAGAAGTTCATCTCAGTACCTTTTGTTAGATTTATTAAACATGTCTATTGCATAGTCCTTGGTGCATATACAAATTAAGTATATCTGAATTTAGCCTGCCCTTGATTTTCCTTTGGCACCTTATGTATACAGACAAAATGACACACACTCTTGGATATCTTAGCTAATTAGAATAGACAGTAACATCTGTTTTGGTCACAAATTAATAATAAAATTATTTGGATTGGAAAGAATTATTAAGAGGTTATATAGTCCATGAACTATTTTTTCATCTTGACAAAGAAATTTGGAGCTGTACATTGTCCTCCCCTCTAAATCCAAAATAAGGGGCCACACCCTAAAGTTCATACCCAAAATCCCGGTAGATTTGATGATAGAGACATGACCATGCATAATGCAAAGAGCAGAGACCAACGAGAGAATATGAAATCTGGTCTGTCTCCTAGTAGTTTAAAACATGCAGGCCAATTGGTTGATTAGGATAAAGACCCTTCAGAGGAGTGAGAAATAAACTGATAATACTTTTAGTATATCTGCATGTAGCAGGAAAGAGTACAAATAGAATTGTATGAAACTGAATTTTCATCATGAAGGTTATAATGGCAGACCTGCTCTGCTACAGTTCAAAGTTAAGGTTGAACATCACTTTTTCTTTAAAAGCTGCCACAGGACCTCTCCTTGTCTTGAAGGAGGGGTTATTCTAAGTGCTTTAAAAATCACATGCTGATTGGATATATATAAACTTGATCAAAGCTGGAATTTTTTCCCACTCCTAATCTGTGAACCAAGGTAGCATTTTTCTATGGTGAAAATAATAAATTTCCCCACATTTTCCTTCAGGTAAAATGTCATTTTTGCAGAAAATTCAGTCATTTTTTTGTGAAGGATTCTTTTGTTTAAATGTTTATGCTTTTATAGCAGTTAGAAAAAAAATCTCATTAAACCACAAATGGGTAGAATTTGTAGAAACCTCTTAACACAAAACTGGTCATCTAAATACCAAGATGGGTTTAGAAACTGAAGACCTTTGTGAAAGATGTTTGGTGTTTCACTGGACACTGCTCAGTATTCTGTATTTATTTCCTCCTCTCTTCCAGGTCTCAAAGCCCCTAAAAGAAGGCAAGAGAAAGGGGAAGACTGCCTAAACCCCCTCAGTTACACTATATAGATTTTCACAGGGAATTGGATAAAATAGCGAGAGCTCAAAATTACCTATTGCGGACATAGCAATTGGAGAAAAATAAGTTTTCCCATAAGGCAACTTTCTCTTTATTACTAGATTTTTCAAGGTGAACTATAACCTGAGGTCAAAGATCACATAGTTATTGGTTCCTGTAATGAGGTAGCATTCACCTTCCTTGAGCATCCCTGTCTGGCTGAATGGATATACCTGCACTCCCTTAGTCTGAAGTCCTCCAGATGAGTCACATTCTGTGTGAATCACTCAAACCCCTTTGAGGGTACACACTTAACAAGAGCCCATCTTGGTGCCTTCTGTTAGTGTCCCTCTTAGTCTGTTTCCTACTCTGATCGAGAGTGGTGTCTCCAGGGAGACTTCTTCCTCACCCTTACCTTACGGCTTATGTCTCAGTCCATCAGTCTCACCATAGCGCTCTCCATGGTGCTGCACTCCCCTAGCCAGCCAGCCAGTGTCTACACCTCTTCAAGGCTCCAGAGACACTGACTATAGCTCTGCTTCACAACTCCTTTTATAGGTCTTCCTGGGCCTGGATTGACCATTTCCTCTACTGCTAGTCTAGCCTCATTGGAGGACTTATCTATAGTTCTTCTCTAGGTGGGGTGTCACAAGCCTCCAGCAGAGGGATTTGGGGCCTGGTCCATCCTATCACAGTTCCTTGAACTCTTAATGCTCAAGAAGATATGACTTCTACTCTTTCAGTCTGTGCCATTCTCTCAACTGTGTCAGGCTAAGGTGAATGAAGCCACGATCACCTCAACAACATCTTAACAGTATAAATCAGCCTGAAGTAGGGAGAATCTTTCTTTGAATCAGTTCAGTTTGCCTATTACTAATTGTAGCAAAAACAATTACACTATTAAAGAAAGTTCTGTAAAAATTACATGCATAAATATTATTTTTCTGCTTCTTCTTGCTCCTCTTATAAGATGCAGTCAGTTTGCAAGTGAAAAGATAATTTTCTGTCTTGGACTGAGCTTTGAAAGTCAAGCTATATTCTCATTGTCTTTTAATCATCCCTTTATAAAGATTCTGAAATTAGAATTTAGCTAGTCATTTTGCTGATTCGTGAAACAGGATGAAGCCTTCTTAATCACCCAGCTATATTGGTTCTGCCATGCTAATTGTAACACACAAACTTTGTTTGGTCAATAAGGTAGCAGCTTTGACTGTGAGCTCACACAGAAAATTGATTCATTATGGGGAAACTGATATAGTAACAGTACTAAAAAAACCTCCACCTAACAGAACCATATCTGTGTAAACATTTTTTAAAAATTCTGTTGTAGTTAGTGAAATGATTCATTGAAGTTAAGTTGTTAGATGAATTTAGCATTTCTTTTCATGAGTCATTCTGGAACAAACTTTTTACTTGTATGAATTTATTCATTACTGAAAAGTATTCTAATATAGCTTAGACTTCCCTGTTCCGGCACCCTCAGAACCTGACCAGTTCTGAATGGTGGAATTTGCTGAACCAGAGGAGGTCCCCTGCTGCCAGCTTTCTAGTCTGCCGTTGGCTTCCCTTTTGGCTCTGGCTGGTCACCCTGGTAACAGCCCCAGCTGGGCTTCCTACCGAGGGTCCCAGCTCGGTGAGCTGCTGTACAGCTCCTCTACCAGGCTGCCATCCCTGCCCCTCCCCTTCTCACTCCATCTGAGTGTGACAGCCTGGTCCCCGTGCCGCACTGTTGTGGCCCTGGTTCCGGCTCTTCTACCAAGTTGCCGCATGGCTCCAGCTTTGGTTCCAGCTCCCTTGTGAGCGTGGCTCTAGCCCCCTGCTAGGCTGCCATGTGGCCTTGGCTTCCCAGTTCATGTGTTTCCCCCCCCCTCCAGGCTGCCACATGACCCCATTTCCCCTGCTAGGCTGCCACTCAACTCCAGCTCCGTCTCCCCTGCTTGTGTGTCCTGGCTCCCCTGCCAGGCTGCTTCTAGCCCCGCTGGGCTCCCAAGGGCTTCCAGAAGCCAGCCCTCCTGCTGCCTGACTCCCAGCCACCGGGACTCTCTGGCCGGGGAACATCTGTGGTCCTGCTGGACCACAAATGTTGCCGGACCTGTGAGTCCTGGTTTAGGGAGGTTTAACCTGTAGTTTTGTACAAACAAACTTTAATCTGTATGGTCTGGGAATCGTTCACTTTGACTTTTAGCTACTTTTATACATGGTGCATAAGTGATCTCCTAAATCATATGGTATTATTTCTGTTTCCTGATTAAGTGAATGAAACTTTCTACAAGATGAATAGATTATATTTGTGCACTTGTTCATATGTGGATACTGGAATTCACTAAAGCATGTACATTTTCATTTTATTTTCCAAAAACCAAGAGCTGGGTTATGGGCCTGAGCAGCACCAAATAAATCTAGTCATGTATGTTCTGAAAAATCAAGCCCTTGGCATCTCAGATTGAGCATCTAAAAATGTGTGACTATTTTTTATCTTAATCTTTCTGTATTTCAGTTCATCATCTGTAAAATGGGGATGATAATACCTCTCTATCTCACATATGTAAAGATACATTAATGAATGTTTTTGAAGCAATCAGATCCTATATTAATAATTGGCATGAAATGTCCCTGATGAAATAGTTCTGTATTCAGAGCAGTATTTGAAGGATGTGCAGTATAATATGAGCCTTGTTTGGTGGAACTTTTCACTCAGTTTTTATTGCAGATCTCTTCAGTGCCAGTGTGAAATTGGGAGATCATTATTTTTAATGGCTTGGTGTAATCTGGTATACATTTTGTGAAGAAAATAATTTAGCCAAATAAAACTGGATTCTGACATTTCACTCGGCTTTTACTGAGATAATAGAACTGGTCAAAAAAGTCACAAGATATTAACTAAAAATGGCCTTGAAAATAGTTGGCAATACTGCTACCATTTTTTATTAATCTTTTCAGAAAAGTGCATACCTTTTAGATATTTGAAAGCTGTTATGTCCCCTCTCAGTCTTCTCTTTTATAGTCTAAACAAACCCTTTTTTTCAGTCTTTCCTCATAAGTCATGCTTTCTAGACTTTTAATCATCTTTGTTGCTCTTCTCTGGACTTTCTCCAATTTGTGCACATCTTTCTTGAAATGTGTTGCCCAGAATTCAACACAATACTCCAGTAGCAGCTTATCATCATAGAGTAGAATGCAAGAATTACTTCTCCTGTCTTGCTTACAATGCTTCTTTTAATACCTCCCAGAATGATGTTTGGTTTTTTTGCAACAGTCTCACACTATGGATCCATATTTAGCTTGTGGTCCACTATGACCTCCAGATTCCTTTCTGCAGTACTCCTTCATAGACAATCACTTCCCATTCTGTGTGTGTGAAACTGAGTTTTCCTTCCTATGTGGAGTTCTTGGCATTTGTCCTTATTGAATGTCAACCTATTTAACTCAGATAATTTCTCCTGTTTGTCCAGATCACTTTGAATGTTGATTCCATCCTTCCAAGCACTTGCAACCCTCCATCTTAGAAGCATCTGCAAACTTTGTAAGTGTGCTCTCTATGCCATTATCTGAACCATTGATGAAGATATTGAACAGAACTGGACTCACTATAGTAGATGTAAATTTTGGGGGGAAACTGAAACAAAAAATCATTTAGCACTTCTGCTATTTCCACATTTTTTGTTATTGTCTTTCTCTCCTTATTGAGCAATGGGCTTACTTTGTCATTGGTATTCCTCTTGTGTCTACCTTATTTTTAGAATGTTTTATTATTATCCTTTATGTCTCTAGCTAGATAATCTTATGTTGTGCCTTGGCCTTTCTAATTTTGTCCTTAACTACTTGCCTTGCTTTTTAATTTCATCCTTCATAATTTGACTTAGTTTCCATTTTTAGAATTTCAAATCATTAAAAGTTAAGCTAGGGTAGTCTCCTGCCACACTTGCTGTAATTCCTCTGCAGTGAGATAATTTGGTCTTGTGCCACTAATAATGTCCCTTTGACAAACTGAAGGCTCTCTTGACCTGTTTTCCCCCTTAGACTTGCTTCCCATTGCATTTTACCTATCAAATTCCTGAGTTTACTAAAGTCTGCCTACTTGAAACTGACATAGCAACATGGACATTGGCATCTAATGCAATGTACATTACCGAGAATCTGACTCCTTACCTGCATGCTCTCCAAAAGCCTTAGGGATTTCATATCAGCTTCATATCCAGACTTTTCCAGCACTCAGTTTATACCTTCTCTAATTCAGGTACATGTATCTATTCTTGTCATTATGCCTGGAGTACTGAAATTAAGTTAAAGAGGAGAAGGGTTACTTTAGGAAAAATATATCTGAAAAGATCAAGATTATAACTATCTTGAGTACTTACAATTGTGTTATGTTCTTTATAGAAACATATAAATACATGGGTTGAAATCCTGATCCCGTTGAAATCAAAGGGAGTTTTAGCATTCATTAACTTCAGTGGAGCCAAGATGTTCCTCTCCCTAAAGAGCATATAATTTAAGACCTGAGTGCTGTAAACATTGATACAGGTGAGTAACTTTACATGAATGAGTAGTAGCACTGAACTGAAGTGTTTGCAGGATCAAGGCCTATCTTCAGACATCATGCCTTATGCTCTCTATGCCATACATAGACTGAAAGAGAGGAGCACAGGATCAAATATTACAACAGTATTAACAATCCTAAATAATAATTTTTTTAGGTAAGTGGGACAGCATACAGTTACTTTATTGCCTTACGAAAGATTTAATTTAGGATTTTAACACTCATGAGTTACTTTTAAAATCTCTTAAGCAAGATGCCTTTGTTATTTTCCCCATAGGCTTGAAATTAACTTAAAAAATGTGTATGTAGGCAAGGAGATTGCTTTCTAGTTTGTTTTTAGATTAAGTAACTGTTAAATAAATAAAATCAAGTCCATTGCTAATGAAACAATAATTCCCTGGAGCTAAGTAACAGGCAATATACAATGAGGATTAACTCAAGGTTCATATCTCACTAAAGTAACAACATTCAGTCAGTTTATAATTAGTTTTCCCTCTTTTCCTATTACTTGCCTTCTGTTTTTATCACCTTTCCTGCATTTTGGATGCATATAGTTAGCAACTACAATGCATAGACCAAAATTCCCCATTTATCTACTTATGCTGCTGCTTTTTTATCTTAATTTCTCTTTGTGATTAAATCAGTATCGTGTTTTGGTTCCCCCTCCCCCCTTCCCACACGTCCCTTAGTTTAAAGATGTGTTCTTTTTAGATAGATTTTTTGTGGTGGCTTTAACAATGTTCAGTTCACATTTCCTTGGATAGGACCAACAATTGCTTGTTGACCCATTTTAACCTCCTTTGAGCATCATCTTCAAAGTGTAACTGTCCTTGACAATGAAAGAGAACTTCCTATTGTCTGGTCCTTCCAGGCAATCTTTAGCATTGAGTTAAATGGCTTTCAGATGGAGGAGTTGGCTGGAAGGAAAGAGACAAAGTGGTCTGTTGTTTCTGAGTGACTTTGCTAGGGTTTCCTTTTTCTCTTTTAGAATGGTGCATTTCTATAGAAGATGACAGACATTTTGACAGGTGCAATATGCTTTGAACTGTTGTGTTAGATAATTCTTTTGTCTTGGCTTTTCCCAGCAGAGTGGTACGGCTCGTTAGGATGCTGATATGCATATTGTTTGCTTTTCATTTAGTGTGGTGATGTCTTCTGTCCCTCCTTTCTATCACGCTCGCTTTTTTTTTAAGGTCCGTTACGTACATGTTGCTAACCCAGATGTGAAGGCAAACATCAGTGCAACAGACCTTCCTCTTAACCTTTTGATAATAACTGGAAGTTGTAACTAGAAAAATGATAATGTTAAAGAACATACCTTTAAAAAGCATGACGCTAAGTAAAACAATTTTGTAATTTTATCTATGGCTTGAAGTAAACTATAATTAATTGGAAAAGGCAGTTTCATTGCTCTTTAGAATAGAAAAGTTCTCACTCTTCACAGTCTCAGATTGGTAACAACACATGAACTAAAATTAACCATTTTGAAGTAAGAAGCTATTCTGAATCTAAAATTTCATATGGCTATTCTTCCATGGAAAGAGATTTTGCTTCCTTATTATTAGTAAACTTAGTCATAACAGGTGACTTGCCACATTAGACATATAATTATGTATTTCTAGTGTATTGGGGTTGGGGTCTGCATAGAATTGCTTCATTGCAAATAAATCATGCAATGTGATACTGGTGATCTAGAGATGATGTTGGGACTCATGCGTGCTAGTATGCTTTCTGTCTCACTCAGTTTCCCGTATATTTGTATTTGCCGTGGCTTTACAATTAGATATTTTATGTATTTTAATTTTTAGGGCTAAATTTTGCTCTTTTTGGTTTGTGCATTGTGATTTAGACTGTCCAGGCCAAGATTCTTAAAAATGGATACCTAAAGTTAAGTCTCTAAAATCCATAGTTAGGTGACTAAATAAATGGCCTGATTTACAGAAGCATCAGGAATCTAGCAGCTGCCATTGGCTTCGGTGGAAACTTTGTGGGCTTTGGAAATCAACCCAATTATTTAGCCTCTAAATATTGATTATGGAGACATACTTTAGGAGATTTAATTAAAAAAAAATCTTTTTGTAATAACTCAACATATATAAGTACACTCATTTAAAAATGTTGATGAAAAAGACATATCTAATATAGTAGTATCTATTGAGCAGAACATTTATTACATGAAAAACTATTTTAATTTGTCTGACTTGATTAAATGTGTTTTTTAATTTATGGTTTTGAGCATGTAAATGGTTACAAGATACTTCTTGCAGCTTACTAACGTAGCCTACAATTCAGGAAATTATTCCTCTCCAGGGCAGCACTTAAACAGAGTTCAAGGGCAGAAGGAACCATTGTTTATAATCATCTAGTCTGACCCCCTGTCTAGCACAGACTATTTCCCCCCAAATAATTCCCAGAGTGTATGCTTTAGATTAGAAAAACAACCAATCTTGAAGAAAAACAGCCAAATACAATGTAAAAGAAACTAAAGTACAGTCTGAAAGTTAAACAGATACTTAAATACTGTCCTGAATCAGAGCCACAGAATAGTTCCAACAGAATTTAAGTTAGTTTTTAATAAATTTGGTTTGGAATAGTTTGGAATAGTTGGCCATTTTATCCCCATTCACTAACTTTTTTGGAAAGCCAATTTGTGAAAGTAAGTCATGAAAACAAGGTGCAAATGTCTCATTTTTAGTAACTCCATTATTCTGGACTAAAAGCACTATAGTTCGAGAGTTCATCTTCTCTGCTGCTATGTTTGTGCTAATAATTAGATGAAGTCAATAAACATAATAATACAAAATGTTTCTTGCTTTTGATACCTGATAATATATATAAATTGTGTAAGAACACAGCCATTATCAAATGAATGTCCTACCACCAGAGTATATACAAGTTTTACAATGTTTTAACCCTTTTTTGACATTTAAAATTAACAGCAGAAGGTAAGTTCTGGATTTAGAAACAGAGTGTAGAGAGATAATGTATATACAAAAAGACTTGTAAAATTTGCCTCAAATATAGGTTTGGTATACATCAGATTTGTAAAATTCTTTATTTCAATAGCCAAAGATATATATATATTTTTCATACCTGATTGTAATATATGTCCCTTCAAGAATACCGCACCTGAAAATATAGAGCTGTGTATCATCTCTTAGGAAGTATATTTGGATAAAGTATCCAAGGATGAATCAGGTCTTTAGTGTTTATGGCTCATATACTGCAGCTTTATACTAAAAAAACAACATTAAAAGACTATTAAGATTATAAATTCAAGCACTCAAAATGTAGGAAATGTCAGTATTAAAATTTGCTTAATACAGATGCCCTATATGTATGCATGATGAGACAGTCTTTAATTACTTGATTACATAGCATTTTTTCTGCAGAATCTATAGCTCATTCAGGGCACTGGATGGACCTATTCTGAAGATGAATTAGGGTTGTGTTGTGAAGTAGGCTATTGTCTTCCTCCTCCATGCTAATTAGGAGCCAGCAGGGGGAGTAGCGAGGCACCATGAGAGAGCTCTCAGTTCTGGTGCCACAGTGGGCCCTGGATGCTTGGAGAAGCAATTGCAGGGAAAGTCCTGCCCATTCCCTCACTGCTCTGGACCATGCTCAGCAAAGATGAAATCTTTATATAATTTAGCTGCTAAACTCTAGCAAGCCTCTACTGAGCCTGTGCAAACTAAATTTTCAGAGACTTATCACTTGGACAATTTTGAGCAGTTTTCTCACATCCCTGGGAAAAAAGACCACCTATTTTGAAATTTCACATCCCTGCTCCAGTGCTTAGAGGTGCCAGAGATCAATGAAATAGTCACATTTTTTTTAAAAACACACAAAATAACATATTTTTCTTTCAGTTTGTTCTAGGAAATGGCTGAATTCCAGAGCAAATTGTTAAGAATGGATAAAGTTAGAAGCAACTGAAAATAGGGTCCTACAGTATAGTGTGTTGGGCAATCTTAACAATTGGTGTAGTTACCAACACCAGCTATAATCAGTAAGTGTCATGTGATAGTCTGATCATAAGAGCTTCGACTAAGGACCAAATGGAATGCTGAGAATTTATTTCACACACTTTTGTAAAAGACTTATAGGCAATTTTTGTAGCTGAGACAATTAGACCAAAAGACACGCAGAACAATAATTTCTTGGGACAACATGCATTGTGTTCTGTCTCAGGGCTTTCCCTTGATTGTTGAACCCTCTCATAGCTCTACATCCTTGACGGGAAACAAACAACTTTTTCACAGGAGTTCTTTATAGGCATAGCAGCATACCCCTTATAGTCGTGAAAGAGCTAGCTATTATTATATGATAAGCATCTGACATCAGTACAACTATCTTCAGTAAAAGAAAAGCAACTGCCCTTTTAATGCAGACCTACTCACAAAATCTGCAAAGATTTTTCACAGGCTGCGGATGCATTGTAATATGTTCATGGCAACAATTCACTAGCTATATAAACTTCATGGCTGTCAACTGTTCTGCTTGCCCTACCCATACGGACGTCACGGTTGTCAATGGAGATAGAACTCTGTGGCTTCTGTTCCAAAAGCACAGGTCCTTAAGCGTAAAGACTGATAGCATGTTACTATCATGTGGGACACAAAGCAAATTGGAGAACACAGAGCTGCTCATGTGGGAGTTGACGAGGGTAATGCATGTGTTAATTCTCCGCGTATGGCCAATGTGAACTAGATGGTTCCGGAATCCCTGAGACGATTCAGACTCAGCAGCTATTCTGGCTGCTAAAAGATCTGTGCCTTTCTCCAGCCCACCTAACTCCTGGTGTTTATACCTACCCCCTTGAGCTAAAGAAGAATCCCCATTAGCTGGATAAGTACTAAGCTGTATATCATCTCTTAAGAAGTCTCTAGAAGAGGTGACCTAGGACCTGCTCCAAAACCCATTAAAATCAGTGGGAATCTTTTCATTGACTTTGCTGGGCTTCAGAGGAGGCCCACAGAGACCACACTTGTGTAGGCCTGACATTCTCTCCAGGAAAGCAGGAATGCAGAATCCGTGGCTCTGTTTTTGAAATGTGGCTCTCTTCTTTGCCCCCAGCATTATGGGTTGTCAATGGGCAGGTGGCCAAGAGGAAGTAAATTGTGGGGCACAAAACAAGCCCATGCCTTCCCACCAGACAAGTGGTCCTAGTTCTGCTAGCCACATACATCAGATTTCTTTCTGTGACTCCAGAGGAAGGAAGAAGATATGTAAGTCACTGGCCCAATGAAGAGAAGGATTCTTAGCACAATCCACTCCTTACAGGGTCACTTCAGCCAGGATGCAAAATGTCCCGAGGCCACACGTTGCTGCAAGATTATTTTGTCCTGACATCACATCAGAGGCCACTAACGTATTGTTACCGGTGTATATGTGCACCTCCACACCCAGAAAAGAGAGAGCCAATCAAAGTGAGGAGAGGGGGCAAGAGTACATTTTGAAAAACTAACTTCCCCTACTTTGGGAGGATCAGTTTGTTAGGCTGGTGCTGTTGTCTGGTGTTGGGCCCGTAGGATCATTTTGGATACTGTCAGTGACTTTCAGACCCAACATTTTAATATTTAAAAAAATGGTTCTGTGAAAACTAATGAATACAAATATCTTGATTAAAAAAAATTAAACAAGTTTTTCTTGAAATCTTCATTAACCTACTTTCATTTTCCTCTATATTTTAGCGTGCTCAGATGCTACCTATGTTAGGTCTCAGACATCCAGACTTAGCAGCGGTATGCAAGATGCATTCAATGAATTCGAAGGAATTAATTCACAAACAGACTTTACTTTGTCCCAGCACAATGAAGAGAACTCCTCTGATGAAGACCTATCAGATCTCTCAGGTTGCTTTCCTATCAGATTCCTGATTTTCTCCCCCTTTTATGTAATGATATAAATGTACACAGCACTTCACAAATGCTTATGACAAAACATTTTGGGTAAAACTTTTAAAAATGAGAGCATGAAGTTAGGCTCATAAATCCATGTTTACATACCTAAATAGGGGTCTAATCCAAATCCCAATGAAGTTGATGAGCATCTTACTACTCACTTCAATGGGCTTTGGATCAGGCCCTACATGGCACAAATTTCTGCCAGTGTTTGTTTTAATTGGGGCCACAAATTAAACCCCTATCCAGAAAAGTAATTAAGCACTTGCTGAATGGTAATCATCAGGTCAGTACATAAAAAATCTAGAGCCTTTCTGGGAATTCTGAACTCAGAATATTCAGTTCTGTTCACGATTGTCTAAAATATGGTTCTGCTTTTTCTAAGGATGCCAGTGTACTGTAGTAATTATACTTAATAGTGAAATCCCCTAAAAGAAGGCATTAGAATATGAATGCAAGAATTCAGATACTGTATTTAATATGGCAGTTAGCCAACAAAATTCATTGCTGCATGACCAAATACAACTCAAGAGGATGGACCAAAATATTTTAAATCTCAGTTATCATGTCTTTCTAAAGAATTACATACATTACAGCTCCTGAGATCCCAGTCCAGCAAGCTCCATTTTAAGCATGTGAGTAAGTCTTTCCTTCAGTGTAGCAGATTTCTGACAGATTGTCCAGCTATAAGAGAGAAAGTGAGTAAGGCAATATCTCTTCTTAATCCAAAAAAAGATGGTACCTCACCTGCTTTTTCTCTGTAACGTTCTGGGACCAACACAACTACTGCAAGCAGCCTGCGAATAGGTTTTTTTAATGTATTTGAAATGGTTAATTTTGTTCCGATGTGTTATTTAGTATTGATATGATGATATGTGTGACAGATTTATAAAACATATACAGCTTGATTGTCTTATCTGTTTAGTATGCAGTTGGCTGCATTGCCTGCCATAGTGTGAGAATGAAATAGCTTCCAATGCCTAGAGTCTGCCTATCTCAATATTTCTAGAGCCCACTTCATTATAAAGACATAACTACAGAGGTATACTTATTGGAAGAAATTCACCCCATTGCTGAGGGGCCATGCAAAGCCCTCTGCACCATGTTGAATCCCCATGTAAATTCTTAATGTAGGGATTAATGCATGTTGAATGCTCTAGTCTCTCAGCATTGAGGAGAATTTTATGTACAGTGAAAGCTTTGTTGTTGGACACTCATGAGGAATGGGGGTTGCTGGTTAACTGAATGTACTAGATAACAAAGTTTATTGCTCTGCCTCCAGCCCCTACCAGTGGATCTGGTTCCTGGCAGCTCAAGGCAGGCTAAGGGGGAAGGAGGCACCTGCTGATGACATTAGTCGGCAGTGCCAGTTGTCAGAAGCCCTGCAATGGTTATCTGGACAGGTGGGAGTCAGGGGCATGTGCCTGAGGAAATGGTGATATTGTGGCTGAGGGCAATGCCAGTTAACAAAGTTTTCTGATTAACAGAGTACCAGAAAACAAAGCTTTCATTGCATTTTTTTCTCACAGAATGTTTTCCAAACAGAAAAAAGATTTAGCAAAATCAAAATGTTCCACTGGCAGTATCAAAAATTTTGACAAAAAGATATTGAGATATTTACTTTAATAAGGTCATAATATTTCATTTTGACATTATGAAAATGTGAATTCTACTATATCATAGAAGTCAAAATAGTAATGAAATGAAATTAAACCTGTCAGTTATCTTAAAACAAAAATTCAGATTCCCTCTTTCACAGACAAATTTGAATTTTCTTTCGAGATAACTCCCCAGCCTACACATGCCCTCTGAGTCTACTATCAATTTCTGCTCCCAGCAAGAACATCCCAGGACCCTGAACTTTGAGTAGCTACTCAGGTTCAAGATGTCTTGATTTTGACGTTAAAGCAGAGAAACAAGTCCATTCCTTAGAATCTAATTCCCAGTCTGTTCTTCTGGAAGTAGCTCATTGATGTCAGAGAGGCTGCTTATATGAGTACAGATTCCTGGATAAGGTTCTTCTCTAACTCATACAGAAAGTGGACCTGATTCTAGTCACAGTGAATTCCAATAAGAGTTTTGTTATTTATGTTAATACATGCAAAGCCAGGTCTAATAATCATTCTCCCTGAGCCTAATTTTAGTTGAAATACATTTATATTGATTCCAGAAGATTAGGTTCACAGCAGATAATTTGGAAGTTGTTGCAAGATGAATGTTTCAAATATTTTCCAAAAGTGTAACATATTTTTGTAATTCAACAACAACTTAAATCTATAAATTGTAGAGGATAGTTAAAGCATTTTTTAATTTAATTTGGGATTTGATAGCAGCCTTCAACTTCCTGAAGGGAAGTTCCAAAGGGGTTGAAGAGAGGCTGTTCTCAGTAGTGACGGATGGCAGAACAAGGAGCAACGATCGCAAGTTACAGTGAGGGAGATCTAGGTTGGATATTATGAAAAACTATTTCACTAGGAGGGTGGGTGAATCACTGGAATGGGTTACCTAGGGAGGTGGTGGAATCTCCATCCCTAGAGGTTTTTAAGTCCCAGCTTGACAAAGCCCTGGATGGGATGATTTAGTTGGGGTTGGTCCCGCTTTGGGTAGGGGGCTGGATTCGATGACCTCCTGAGGTCTCTTCCAGCCTTAGGAGTTTATGATTTTTGGGACTTGATGATTCTCTATTGACTTTTAGCTTGGGTCATCACTTACTCTTGTGAGAAGTGAATGCTAAGTTTACGGCTGATTATGCCATCATTATTGTGATTAAGTGGAAGATTTTGATTCAGTAATAGTTTCTTATTTATCCCTCAAGCTATTGTGATTTTTCAAGTGAATTCACTTTAGTCAGATGCTTTACATATTCCTTTTAGACCGAGTCAGTGTAATTGATAGGAATATTTTTGTGTGTGTGTGTTGCAACAGAACTTTCTCAAAGGGCTGCATCTTTGAACATTGGATGTGTAAAGGAAGATGAATCACTAGCTGAAATCAGGCTTTCCTTGCTGGATCACCAGGGTTGGGAAAAGACAGGCCAAGATGAGGGTACTCAGAATTATGTAGAAGAATGGTGCAATGCCTCAGAAGACATTTCAGGATATAAGATGAAAAATATTATTGGATCTGCAGCCCCAGATGCCAACGGTAAGGAGAAATTTAAATGAAAACAGCAAATAATGAGTTCAAGCCAGTTGCTAGTTATATTTTCTAAAGAAACACTCTGAACCCAGTTTTCTAACAGCACAAAGCAGATGGAAGGCTGGCTCAGTGGTCTCCCTGAGTACAAACTACAGTTTAGAAAAAAGACTTCAAATGAAAATGAATTAGCTGATCAAGGAGACCCTAAATGTAAACATTAAAAAAAGAGAGAGAAATTAAAAACCTTAGACTCAGTATGGAAATCATTTGAGCATAGTACGGAGAGACTCACAGAAGTCTACCACAAAAAAACTACTCAGAGAGTAGTTATTAACGGTTCACAATCTTGCTGGAAAGGTATAACAAGTGGGGCTCCGCAGGGGTCTGTTTTGGGACCGGTTCTGTTCAATATCTTCATCAACGATTTAGATATTGGCAAAGAGAGTATGCTTATTAAGTTTGCAGATGATACCAATCTGGGTGGGGTTGCAACTGTTTTGGAGGATAGGGTCATAATTCAAAATGATCTGGACAAATTGGACAAATGGTCTGAAACAAACAGTATGAAGTTTAATAAGGACAAATGCAAAGTGTTCCGCTCCATATAGGAAGGAACAATCAGTCTCAGACAGATACGTCTACACTACGAGTTTACTCAGCAAAAAATATGCTAATGAGGGACTCGTTTGCATGAGTCGCAATCTTATTTGCATATTTTCTGATGATCTGTTTTTTCCTACGGGCTTTTGCACAAAAACTATCAGTGTGGATGTTTTCTTTTGTGCAAAAACCCATTTTCCTGCCAGATTGGTAAAACCTCCTTTTTGGGGGCATAAAGATCTGGTGGGAAAAAGGGGTTTTTGTGTAAAAAAAAAAAAAAAAAAAAAAAAAAAACCCGTCCACAGTGCTGGTTTTTGCACAAAAACTCCTAGGCAAAAACAGAATAGCATAAAATATGCAAATGAGATCATGACTCATGCAAATGAGTCCCTCATTAGCATATTTTTTGCCAAGAAAACTCATAGTGTAGACGTAGCCTCTGTGTGAGACTGATTGTTCCTTCCTATGTGGAGCAGAGCACTTTGCATTTGTCCTTATTAAACTTCATCCTGTTTGTTTCAGACCATTTGTCCAATTTGTCCAGATCATTTTTAATTATGACCCTATCCTCATAGATAGGATAAAAGGATAGATGACAAAAGGCAATATCCCTTTTTGACCAGGTGTTTCTGGTTGAAACCTGGACACCTGGTCACCCTAAATCCCAGCCACCAATGGGGAGAGAAAATTATGACCTAAAATACAGGCCACCCCAGTCTTTGGCCAGTCTTTCTGCACATAAAAAACATCGTCTAGTGAGAAGCCCTGTGTCAGTTACCGTCCGGCTCCTTGATCACAGGTATAGGTCCTACTCTATGAAAGTCTAGAAGACTTGTGAGAGCTGAAGAGTTTGAGACCTCTCAGTTGAGTTTCTTAGTTTTCCTTTTTCTCTATGTTGGTCTCTTTTTTCTTATTAGCTGGGAAACATCCCAGCTTTTTAATATTCTTTAGTTTTAGGGTGTGAAAGTGTGCATGCACATACCTTTGAGCACCAATTGAGTCCACATAGGGAAGACCCAAGGCTTAGAAATCCCTAAATATCATCTCATACAGATGCTATTAAAGTGTGATCTGTATTTATTAGTTATGGGCGACTTGTAATCATTACCTGTAATTTCTAGTAGATAAGAGTTGTGAAACTTTCGCTTACTGAGAATATTGTGCAAAAGTCTATATTATTTCTTTATTGGATGCAGGGTGTGTGGGGGGAGGAGATATTACCCAAGAATAGAATTCTATGTAGGATAGTTTAATAATTAGCACAGAGGCTGTGATTCAGACATTAAATAAAAATTTGGTTCAGTATTAAGATGTTTAATCAGCTCCAAATTAAACATATGATGACCTTTGGTAATACTGTTCATTGGGATTTATAACCAAATGGGCAGCTGTCTTCTTGTGGTATGTCTAGATTACATGGCTCCGTCGACAGAGCCATGTAGATGAGTTTACTAGACATAGCAAAATGAAGCGGCGATTTAAATAATCACCGCTTCATTTACATCAAAATGGCTGCTGCGCTGTGTTTCACGAGGCATACCGGAGCGGTCAACAAGGGCTTCCCTTGTCGACTGCGGCATGTCTAGACTGCCCTGCTGTGCCGATCAGCCAATTGTCGGCACAGTGCGACGGCCATTTTGATGTAAATCGCCGCTTCATTTGCTATGTCTAGTAAACTCATCTATATGGCTCCGTTGGCGGAGCCATCTAGTCTAGACATACCCTTGGAGTCCTTTTTAGAATTTATAAGGATAGGTTATTTAGAGAATTAATTTGAAGATTTAATTCCACTCCAACATTGAGACGTATTGATTTCTTTTTTAATTTGGCCTTGGTTTGATATTGAGTCAATAGTTGAATATCATAGATGCTGAAGCTGTGGGTGTTCTGGTGCTGAAGCACCCACAGAGAAAAATTAGCAGGTGCTTACTGCTTAGCACCCACTGGCAGCCAACTCCCTCAGAGTTCTCACACCAGATTTGAACAGCTGTTTTTTAGTATGCAGGAGGCTCCAGGAGGGAGGAGGAGGAATGAGGACAGGGTGCACTTGAGGGAGGGAGTGGAAAGAAGCAGGGTGGGGATCGAGTGGGAGTGGATAGAGGTAGATTGGGGCAGGAACTTGATGGAATAGATGGAATGGGGCAGGGTCTAAAGTGGATGCGGGGAGCAAGCATCCCTGCCCCCCACAGCTAGAGGGACAGTAGACGCCTATGCTATATTATATTATTTTAGTTTAGCTTACTATTAACAGTGGCTTAGGTCTGATAGTACACTTTCTTGATTTTTTTTCTTTTAGTTGGTTTAATAAGTTTTATTACAGTTTATAAAAATGACGGTATCGTGTTTTTTTCAGAAAGACACCTGAGGCCAGAATTTCTTAAGACATGGGTGGATATAGTCAGTGAAACAAAAAGGCTGGCAGCTCCACCTCACTAGCTTTTGGTTCTTACAAAACTGAAGTTAAAAGTTTGAACAGCTTGTTGGATTTGCCTCTCTTTATTGAACCACGAAATACTGATACTGCATGGAATCCTTTCTGAAATTAGTTTAAACAAACCCAAATTGAATATTGCAAAGGCAATACAGTAGATAGGAAAACCCTGGCTCTTTTTTTCTCACATTAGTCTAAATTGCGAAGCACTTACCAAATTGATTGAACTACTCTCTCCAATACACATATGGGTTTCACAATTGGGCCCTTATTTTCCCCCCATTATTTTTCAGTTTAATTTTGTTGCAATTTTGTTTCCTTTGGTTTGTAAGATTCCTCTTACATTGGAATAGCAGTTGATCATATATATTAATGTATCATATTAATGGCTTGTGCATTATATAGGGTGGTTTTTTTCATTTTGTTTGCAATCAGACAGTCCCAGCAAATATGTTTTATATGTACTAAAGATTATGACAATTAAAGGAATGAACCTCTTGCACTTGGGATCAGAAGTTATTTTCTTCCCAGTTTCTTATACTAGCCACTTTAGTTCCAAGCAGCATTGCATTAATGTTAAACATTGGTCCTCAGCACCAAATAGCAATTTATCATCTTTCTTGGCAGGCTTCCTGCTTCATCCTGCACCTGCCTTCTTGAAAGAAAACAAGACATCAGATACTTATTCAAATAATGGAATAGCTGATCAGTCGAGTATCTACACAATAGTAAGTTATCCATGATAAAAGAACAACTTTTTTATGCATTATATGACACATACATCCTTTCTCTTAAGATTTATGACATCTATGACCATTAGTAATGTTAATATAATCAGATCTTTTACACACTAGTTGCAAAGCTTAAACTTATCAATGGACTTCTATATGAGCGTCAATCAAGCAATTTCATAAATGCTTTAAAACACCTGCACCCTCTATATAAATGTAGGAATATCAATATCAAATTCTCATCTCTCAAACCATTATGCAACTGTATCTCACTCATAGGCACTGGGGACCCTAACTTAACAAAGTGGAAGCACATTAAAAACAAAATCAAATATTCATTTGAGCTTGATTCAGTATGATATATTCATGTATGCATTATGTGGTTACTGGGAGAAGTGTTATATAGCCAACACACAAATGAAAAAAAAAAGGAAAAATGAATGAAATCATAAGTCTGTATATGAAGAAAATATTGGGAGGTACTCATTAATAGAGCATATGGAATTCTTATTCACATACATCGAATGAGTCGTTATATAGGACTACAAAAATGGTCAAAAAGTACATGTATACTGTTAGTCCTGATTGGAGCAGAGTGTGATGCTAATATGGAGCTGGATAGGCTATGCTTCTAGAGAGAGATGGTCTATCCTAGAATAAGGGAGACCTGGGGTTCCAGTTCTGTCTCAGTCATGGGTGCTTTGTCACTGTATGGTAGCTCTGCTGGTATTTTGAATGTAGCCCATTTCTATTACTAATATATTTTGGGCAGCAACTGAAGGCACTTCACCCCACCTCAGACTGAAAATTTGGCTTTCCTAATGCACTCAGATACCATCCTTTTGGCAGATACCATCCTTCATGGAGGTAATGCATCAGGAAACACAGCCAAATCTAAAATGTACTAACATGGACCATTAATGTTGCTACATTGAAAGGTCTCCCTTTTGAACATCAGGGCCACCTTTTTGCATATACCTGGAGACAAGATCAATACTCTGGCAATCAGTCTTCTGGGGTTCTATTTAGCGGGTCTAGTAAAGACCCGCTAAATTGAATGTTGAGGGCACCCCTCTCAACCATGGTATTCCTCACTATTGTGAGAAGTAAGGGAAGTCGACAGAAGCGTTTCTCCCTTTGGCCTCCTCAGAAAAGCGTTTCTTCTGTGGGGCTGCCTCAGAAAATCAATGTCGACTCCAGCTATGCAATTCACGTAGCTGGAGTTGAGTATCTTGCATTGATTTTCTCCGCCAGTGTAAACCTGGCCTTTGGCTACTTAATTCTGCAGTGTTTTACTGATGTACAATGGGGGTAATGAACTGGTGAATTTGGATTACAATTGGATCCAGAAATTCAACAGCAATAAATAAATAAATAATGGTTGTAGGTGTTTGTTATGTTGCATATGTGGCTATTTTCCTTTGATCTGTTAGATTTCTTTACACTCCACTATTTCATGTTCAGATACCCTAATTTTCCTAATGAGCACTCAAGTGCAAAACAACTTAATAAAAACCAGCCCTAAATGCTTGTGACTTAGAAGCTTCACTCAGTAGCAACAAAAGCAGAACAAATATATAGAGCTTTGTGTATCTGGTTGCTTGGGCAAGTCGCCTTGGTTAGCAAATGCAAAGATATTAAATTTCCATTCAGATGATTAAAAAGAGCTTCTTCATGTTTTACCGCATGACCTGTTCTGTTTACGGTGCATTAGGTGTTTACTATAGTGATCGAAAATGGCACCTTCCCCATCTCTGTTTCTTTTTTTCTCTCTTTCTTTTATAGCAGCTGTTTCTTAAGAAGGACTTGCTGATCACCTGTGTCTTTCTTTGCACCTGACTAAGAAGCTTTTTGAAAATACAATATGCATGTTTATTTTATTTTTTTAAAGTGTAGCCCTTAAAGTTAACAGCTGGTGTCGGGTTACTCAAATTGCACCTTATTTTTCTTATATTAGATTGAAACAGTATGCTATGTCAGCAGTGCCCATAACAAAAAGCTTTCATGCTTCTCTTTTGTGCCTCATTTATGATGTACAAATCTAACAAGCACTCTTAAAGGACCTCTGGAAATTAGCTATATTAAACATTAAAAACATTAAAGGATTCATTTTCAGGGGGTTGAAAGTTGACTTAATTGCATTTAATTCATGCAGTAAACCTTTATTAGCACAGCTAAAAGTGGGAGTGAAATAGGAAACTGTTCTCCAGGGGAGAAATATGTTTAACAGCATGAAGGGCTGGTTAGAGCATTGCTTTCTACTGGCTGGAATCAAAACTGTCCACTTTGCTTCACAGATTCAGTTTGGCTAACAGTGATTGTCCTTAAGCTTGAGTTGTAGATACCTGCTGTCAGTGTGAATATCTGAACTGTATTTGTATGCCTCATAGTAACACAGTTATAAGGTCCTTAAGTAGCAATAGGTTTGGTTTTTTCCCAATTATGCATTCCTTGTGTATTCATATCTTCCAGTGAAGTCAAACAGAAGCTTAAGATGTGCAAGGCATAAAGGAGGAGGCTATTTATGCAGTGCATCAGATATGATAGAACATAGTATTTCTCTGAAAATGAAGTCAACACTTTATGTCTAGACTACAGAGTTTAGTCGGAAAAACAGCTCTTTTTCTGACAAAACTTGAGTTACATCCACACTACAAGTGCGTTCTTTCAACAGTAAATCGAAAGAACAGAGGGCTTTTTGTGCAATTGATAATCCTCATTCTACAAGAAAGAAGCCTTTTTGCGAAAGAGCTCTTTCACAAAAAGGTCTGTGTGGATGGGGAAGAGGGAGTTTTTTTAGAAGAAGAGGGAAGAGGAAAAAACACAAGTGCCCTGGTGGGCATTCTGTCCATAGCAATCACAGCTTTTATGCGAGATAGCATCCAGGCAGAATGGATGCTCTCTTTTGAAAAAGCACATCACTTTTTTTATGTGCTTTTGCGGTGTGGATGGTCTCTTGAGCAAGAAGTTTTTTTGGAAGATCTCTTCTGTAAAAAGCTTCTTGTGCAAGAAGCCTGTAGTATAGATGTAGCCTTATAAAAGTCTGAAATTTGCTTTGTCAGTTTTTTATGCTCAGACTGAAAAAATCAATAATGGTGTATGTATACACAAATATTTATTTGTTTTTATTTACTCAGCACCTTATTAATTGCTATTATTTATATGACAGTTGTGTCCAGATGTGCTTACTGAGATCAGGGTCTTGTTATGCCATGCACTGTGCAAAAAAAACAAAAACAAAAACAAAAAAAAGTGAGAGACAGCCTCTGCTGCAAAGAACTTACAATCTAAATGGCCAAGACAGATGAAGAGTGGGATCATGGAAGTACTATGATTAGATGGGAAAGGACAGCTTACATGACTTACCCAAGGGGATTTAGGTAGTCTCTGGCAGAGTCTGAGACTTGAATAAACTCTCAGGAGTCCTCATTCTGTGCCTTAACCACAGGGCACTTCATTCATTGGTACACTTTGCAGTCTAGAATTTTGTTTCATTCTGCAATTGAAGACCATAAAGTTGAGTCTAAAATTTTCACTATGCAATTTGACCAATAGCTCTAAACAACAAACTTCGAAGGATTGAAATTCCTACATTAAAAGATTAGAACTGTGGCTGTGTTGCTGAAAGACATCACATCAGTTTGCACTATCTCTCAGAGTGCTACTGCAGAAATTTTGCGTTTCATTCAGTTGCACTGATGAATGGTCTCAGGGTTCTGGATAAATATTATCCAACCACCTGCAAAATGCCCTTCTAAAGTTCACTCAAAAGAGCTTATAGGGTTTTTTCCAAAAAGTGGCCTTTTTTCAAAAAAACTTCCCCTGCGTCTAGACTGCTGACGCATTCTTTTGAAAGTAAATCGAAAGAACGCAGCAGTTTTTTCAACTGTGGAAAACCTCGTTTTATGAGGAAGAACACCTTTTTCGAAAAAAAGCACTATGTAATGCAAACTGTGATTTTTCAAAAGAGAGCATCCAGACTGCCTGGGTGCTCTCTTTTGAAAAAGCGGCTTGCTTTTTCAAAAGTACTGGTTGTAGTCAGCTATGTCTAGACCGCAAGGCTCTTTCTAAAGAGGCTTTTTCGAAAGATACTTTTGAAAAAGCCTCTTTCAAAAAAGAGCATCTAGACTACAACCAGTACGTTTGAAAAAGCAAGCCGCTTTTTCGAAATAAAGCACCCAGGCAGTCTGGATGCTATCTTTCGAAAAAGCACAGTTTGCATTACATAGCGCCTTTTTTCGAAAGAGCACTTTCAAAAAAAGGCATTATTCTCCATAAAATGAGGTTTTCTGCAGTCAAAAAAACTGCTGTGTTCTTTCAATTTACTTTTGAAAGAAGGCAGCACCAGTCTAAATGGAGGGGAAGTTTTTTTAAAAAAAGGCCATTTTTTTCAAAAAAGCCTTGTAGTCTAAACATACCCGTCTGGACTCTTTTTTTTTTTCGAAAGAGGCTTGCAGTCTAGACATAGCCTCAGTGTCTAGCAGATACAGAATCATAGAACACTAGAACTGGAAGGGACCTCGAAAAGTCATCCAGTCCAGTCCCCTGCCCTGATGGCAGGACCAAGCACCAAGATCATCCCAAATAGATGCTTGTCCAACTTGCTCTTAATTATCTCCAGTGATGGAGTTTCCACAACCTCCCTAGGCAATTTATTCAAGTTTTTAATCATTCTGGCAGTTAGGAATTTTTTTTCTAATGTTCATTCTAAACCTCTCTAGCTGCAATTTGAACCCATTGCAACTTGTCCTATTATCAAAGGTCAAGGAGAACAATTTTTCTTCCTCCTCCTTGTAACACCCTTTTAGATCCTTTAAAGCTGCTATCATGTCCCCTCTCAGTCTTCTCTTTTCCAAACTAAACAAGCCCGTTTCTTTCAGTCTTCCCTTCCAGGTCATGTTTTCTAGACCTTTAGTCATTTTTGTTGCTCTTCTCTGGACTTTCTCCAAATTCAGTCTGGAGTGGCTGCAGATCAATCTAAACTAAACCCAGGTGTTATTGATAGGAAAGGGAATAAATCCTTTTGAACTAGAAGGGATTGAGACCATTGCTCAGTGGAGACGATATGCCCATTTTTTTCCTGAGATGTTTAAAATGTTATGTTCTTCCTGCGACCTTTATGGATCCTAAATTTCCAGGCAGCAATGATAGTCTTGAAGGACTTTTGCCATTTGGGGCTGGATATAATTTTTGCATAATTTGTAAGGAACTATAAAAAGAATGACAAATATAACTGGTTCCATCTGAATGATTTTTCAGTGAAAAATCCAGTTTCTACTTTAATTGAAATTGTCATGTTGTCAAAATGTTTCCATTTTCTGTCAGGAAAACTGGAACAAAATATGTTCTTAAACTGACCCCAAAGATTTAATTTCAAATCAGCTCAACATTAAACTTCATTTTCTTGTGGCTATAAGAACTATAGTTCAGATGTTTGACTCCCCCATTCTCACCTATGGACTAGGCTAGCTGGCTGACCTACATCTCCCATAATGCAACACACTCTCTCCTCTTTGAACAGTATGGTGCATCATGGGAGTCACATGGCTCCTTTCTTGTCCTATCTATGATCCCACCTGATATATATTCCAGGGGAGAAAGGTAGAAATGTTTCTCTAGGATGAGATCCATTGTGTGTGTGGCTGAATCATGGCCATTTCCTCTGGTATCACCCAGTTTAAGATGGGTTTCATTTTGGAGGAGTTAATGGCAGAAAGGCAGCTATGCTTCCGCTGGTGGTCAGATTGTGTAGAAAACTGTCTGTGCAGATCACTCATGAAGGACTTAATCACCACTTTAGCCTTGGCTGGTGTGCATACCTTGTCATGGTGCAACTGCTGTATCATACTGGTAAAATATAGGGAGTAGAAATGTTTCTTTCTTTGGATGCTCATCAGCCACTCCAAAGCTAGTCTCACTTAATACCCATCTGGCTCATCTGACCAATCACAACTAATTTACATTACTCAAATAAACAGTATTGAATATTAACTACTCCAAAAAGAAAAATTAAATTTGCAAAAATGTCATTGAACAGCAAATAAAATTCAAGGAATGTGCGAGCTGGAATAGCCCCATCAGCAAACAAAGGGGCTACATTCAATGTAAGATATTAAGCCATTTCTTGTAGTGACCACATAAAAATAGAAGTCTGTATTGTAATGTAACCTTAACTCTAGTTTTCTTCATAAAGCTTTAATAAAGGAATTAGACTCTTGAGTTTTGCTTTAGGGGTTTCTTCTGCTATGTTTTAGTGTCCACATCTCCATCTATGAACTACCCATACAAATGTGTCCTTTGGGACAATGCAGATCAAGAAGCCCAGCATGAAGCATGGGAGAACTGGGCTCAAAAAGCATCCTCAGATGAGGGGATACAACTGTGGGGCCCACTTCCAGAGGAGACTAGGCAAATCAAGACTCTGACCACCTTTAGCAAATTACTGCTGACAGCTCCTATTACATAAAAGTTTTGCACTAGAATGACATTCAACCTCTCTTCTCCACCCTCATTGAATGGAAACTCAGGCAGAAACAAACATAAAACATACCCCAAGGAGAGCTTTTTGTAACTCAAAAAGAAGATGACTCATAGACTCCATGAAGCCTGCTGAGGACCTTGCTATTTGTTACAAGCAGGGGGTGGTGGGGCCACTGGCTCTTTACTGCACTCTGGGCTCTGATGCTCTGGGACCTACTGGGGAATTGCCGCCACTTCCAGTTGCCTCGGGCCAGGCACTCCAGCCTCATGCTTCCCTGCTCCCCACAAGGTTAGGATGCCAGCTTTGCTTCCTGCTGTGGAGGGGGGAGAAGAAAACACCCCAAGGCTCCGTGCCAGATCCAGCTTGTGAGGAAGCACATGCGCTGCTGTGGGGAGGGGAGGAGCAGCGCACGTGCTCCCCCGCAAGCTGGATCTGGTGCAGAGTCTCGGGGCTTTCTCCTCTCCCCTCTCCCCCACGCAGGAAGCTGGTGCTGGCACGCTAATCTTGTAGGGTGGGGCGGGGGGGGGGCACAGGCTGGAGCACTTGACAGGTGGTGGCCTAAGCACCTGTCCCAGGGCAGCAGGAGGTGTCAGTTCCTCGCTGGGTCCTGGAGCATCAGGGCTCCGAGCACAGCAAGGAGCTGCTGCCGCCATCCTCTAGCTCTCCTGCAGGGAAGCCGGGGACCAGCAGGGAGCTCAGGGGTGGGGAGAACCCAGAGCCATAGCTACGTCTTCCTCCTCTAGGGACTCTGCCAAGGCTGGGGGGCGGGGCAACACAGAGTGATGTGATGATGTCACTCTGTTGCCCTGCAGGAAAATTTTTTTTTATATAGAGAGAGATTTGAATTATGTAGAGGCTGGATTTATGAAGAGGACATTTGGTCATTGCTGTCAAAAGAAATAGAAAGCAATTAATTACTTTATGAACTGAGCCTATTTTTTTAGAAAATAAATATTTAGTTTAGTAAGTATTTTATGGTGGACAAGAGAGTTCTACGTTTTAGTTTCTCAGGCTCCCATCAACCTCCTTATTGTAAGTGTGTATGAAACATTAATCTTCCATCATGATCACATAAAGTAGTTTTTAAATTTGCATTAAGAGATTTTTGTCAACATGACCTGTTTCATTTACCTTTCTAATGGAAATTATGCCAGGTTTGGATTGTCTGTTTGGTATGGCCCCACCATGATTTTGATTTGCAAGTTGCAGGGTGAGAGAAAAAGTCTTATATAAGAAGTGACACCTACTTACGGCGTAAGATGAATGGCGTACCCAAATTTCTGCATAGCAAGGATCTCTCTATCCTGCAAGAAAATTGGTAGGCCATCTCCATGTCAAATTTTTATAGATTCTGTGAAGGCTTCTTTGCAGGCCTGAGGACCCATGTGGAGGAAGATGGCCAGGCAGGGGAGAAGAAGGTAAACCCGGACAGGGTTAGGAGGCTTGCAATATTCCTCCTTGTGGTCAGGAAATGTAACCATTTCAGTCCTTCTTATAGAGCTCTGTCCATCACAGGAATATGCCTTTTATGGTAGTTTAAGATTATAAATAGCTACGTAGGGTCACATCCTCAGAGTGAATTAGCGCAGTTTCCTTGCTTTCAGCAGAGGTACACTGATTTGTGCCATCAGGGGACCTGGCCTACTATTATAAATGGCAATTAGCCAGTGCAGGGGAAGGAAAACCCTGATTTTAAACCTCCGCTGCCTTGCGGCTATATTCTTCCATGGAAAAGGCTTCAGGAGTAAACCTCGAGGAAAAATCCGGAGTCGGAGTCCCTAAGACAGTTCGACGCTGCTTGCAGCCTCGCTCTGGCAACTCCTGCGACGGCGCCGATGCCAAACTGTAGCAGCCCTGCTGTTCCTTTGGATCCATCGACGACGTGGAGAGGGGGGACCCGCTACGTGGGCAATAGCCTGTTCCTCCATATTACATCGCCCTGGCTAGTATCCGACTACCAACATATCTCGCAACCCTGGAGAGGACACTCCAGCCTCGCTAGCGCTACTAGCGCGGAAACAACACGGGGAGCAACAGTTTACCGGTTATAAGCCACAGCTCAATTGGCGTAGAGCATGGCGCCAGGGGTTGTTCCCGACGGTGGGAGGGATCTTCGGGTCTCACTGGGCAGTTACCGCCCGCCTCAAGCTGGGCAGCCCCCAGACAGTCAGGTACTGCCCCGCCACAGTCTGCTTTCCTCACTGGGTGCATGGGGATTAGGAATATTCCGAACGGCAGGCTGCAACCATCGCACCAGGCAACAAAACACTGAGAAAGAGACCACCTCTTAAACTGGGATGTTGGAATGTCCGTACAATGTTGACGGGCCTCTCCGAAGACGTTTGGGACATTGACGACCTACGAAAGACAGCAGTCATCAACAACGAACTTCTGAGGCTGAACGTAGACATCGCCGCCCTACAGGAAACACGACTGGCAGACTCAGGCATTCTGAAAGAAAAAGACTACACCTTCTACTGGCAGGGAAAGGCCCCAGACGAGCCCAGACAGCATGGCGTAGCTTTCGCGGTGAAAAATAGCCTACTGAGTATGGTAGAACCAGGCAGTAATGGCTCAGAACGACTCCTCACCCTTCGTCTCAACACCACCACGGGCCCTATCACCCTCGTCAGCGTATACGCCCCAACTCTGAACGCAACATTGGAAACTAAAGACCGGTTCTATGAGAACCTAACATCTGTCATCAACAGCATCCCCGACAAGGAACAACTCATCCTTCTGGGTGACTTCAATGCCAGAGTAGGTGCGGACAATGACTCATGGCCTTCGTGCCTCGGAAAATTTGGCGTCGGCAAAATGAACGAGAACGGCCAACGCCTGCTCGAGCTCTGCGCTTTCTACAACCTGTGCATCACCAACTCATACTTTCAGACCAAGCCCCAGCATAAGGTCTCCTGGCGACATCCGCGCTCGAAACACTGGCACCAGTTGGACCTTATATTAGTTCGCCGCTCAGCTATCAATTGCGTCCTGCACGTACGCTCTTATCATAGCGCTGACTGCGACACAGACCACTCCTTAGTGTGCTGCAAGATCAGGCTGAACCCGAAGAGGTTTTATCGTTCAAGGAAACAAGGAAATCCTCGCATCGACGTCAGCAAGATGTCGCAGCCTGACCTGACGCAGAAATTCGCAGAAGCGCTTGAGAAGGAACTTGACGCCACACAGACAGGAGACTCTGCCATGGGAAAGTGGGAAACACTGCGGAACATAATGCACTGCACTGCCCTGGCAACCTTTGGAAAGAGGACCACAAAGACGCACGACTGGTTTGAAGCAAAGTCCTCTGTGATGATTCCAGTCATAGAAGCCAAGCGCGCCGCCCTGGCAGAATACAAGCGGTCACCAAGCCAGAGGAACCTACAAATTCTCAGGGCTACTAGGAGCAAGGCTCAACAGGTTGCCAGACACTGTGCGAACGAATATTGGCAGCAGCTCAGCAACGACATCCAGAAAGCAGCCATATCAGGGAACACAAGAGGCATGTACGACGGCATCAAGAAAGCGCTGGGCCCTACCAAGAGCAAAACAGCACCCCTCAAGTCATCTACTGGAGAAATAATCTCCGACAAGCAACAACAGTTGGGGAGATGGGTGGAACACTACTCTGACCTCTACTCCAGACGGAATACGGTGACCTCCGCAGCATTAGATGCCATTGAATGCCTGCCAATAATGGAAGAACTTGATGCAGAGCCAACAGTAGAAGAGCTCAGCAAGGCTGTTGATAAACTGGCCTCAAGAAAAGCCCCCGGCAGCGACGGGATTCCTCCAGACCTGCTGAAACAGTGCAAGTGTTCCCTACTGCACCCTCTTCACAAAGTGCTCTGTCAGTGCTGGAAAGAAGGAGCCGTACCGCAGGATATGCGGGATGCTAAGATCGTCACCCTCTACAAGAATAAGGGCGAGAGAAGTGATTGCAACAACTACAGAGGCATCTCCCTTCTTAGCATCGTAGGCAAAGTATTTGCTAAGGTCATCTTGACCCGACTGCAGAAGCTGGCTGAACGTGTCTACCCGGAGTCACAGTGTGGTTTCCGCGCAGAACGGTCAACCGTAGACATGATTTTCTCCCTACGACAACTCCAGGAGAAGTGTAGAGAACAGCAGATGCCCCTGTACGTCTCCTTCATTGATCTCACCAAAGCCTTTGACCTGGTCAGCAGAGACGGACTCTTCAAAATCCTTCACAAGATCGGCTGCCCACCAAAACTGCAGAGTTTGATTGAATCCTTCCACACAGACATGAAGGGAACAGTGCAGTTTAACGGCAGTTGCTCCGAGCCTTTCAGCATCAGCAGCGGCGTCAAGCAAGGCTGCGTTCTTGCCCCCACATTGTTTGGGATCTTCTTTGCCCTGCTCCTTAAGCATGCCTTCGGCTCAGCAACGGAAGGAATCTACCTCCGCACCAGATCGGACGGCAAGCTATTCAATCTCTCTCGCCTCAAAGCCAAGACGAAGATACGCGAGACGCTGATCAGGGACATGATATTTGCCGACGACGCAGCAGTCGTCACACACACCCAGGAAGAACTACAGTCGCTGATGAGCCGTTTTTCCATGGCCTGCAAAGACTTTGGGCTGACTATCAGTTTGAAAAAAACAAACGTCCTAAGCCAGGACACTGTCACTCCACCAGCCATCACAGTAGACGACTACCAGCTTGACGTCGTCCACCAGTTCACGTACTTGGGCTCCACCATCACCGATAATCTCTCCCTTGACGCTGAGCTCGACAAGAGGATCGGGAAGGCAGCCTCTACTTTAGCCCGCCTGACAACCCGAGTGTGGACCAACCCCAGGCTGACAACCGCAACAAAGATGGCAGTGTACAACGCCTGCGTCATCAGCACCCTGCTGTACGGGAGCGAGACATGGACCACATACGCGAGACAAGAGCGGAGACTGAACGCCTTCCATCTACGAGGTCTGCGCCGCATCCTGGGTATTACCTGGCAAGACAAAGTCTCCAACTTCGAAGTTCTGACTCGAGCCGGCCTCCCCAGCATGTACACCATGCTCCGACAACGTCGCCTGCGTTGGCTTGGCCATGTACGCCGCATGGAGGATGGGAGGATCCCAAAGGACATCCTCTACGGGGAACTGGCATCTGGGAAGAGAACCACAGGGCGCCCGAACCTGCGATTTAAAGATGTCGTGAAGAGGGACATGAAAGCCATCGACATAAACACGCAGTCCTGGGAAGACCTCGCAGCAGACCGCCCAAAGTGGAGGGGCACCCTGACCACACAGCTCAAGTCAGGCGAAACGAACATGATGCGTGCATCAGAAGAAAAGCGAGCCCGCAGGAAGTTACGCAACAACAACAGCCAGGGAACCACCTATAGCTGCGACTTCTGCGGCAAAGAATGCCTGTCCCGGATTGGCCTTTTCAGCCACCAACGACGCTGTCCCCGACGCTGTCCCAGACAATTCGACACGAACCAAGACGAGAACTAGGATACGTCATCCATGGTCAACTGACCGACGGAGGCCAACAAGGATTGTCATAGCTTTTTTTTTATCCCAGGATAATAGAGAAACAAGGTAGGTGAGGTAATATCTTTTATTGGGCCAACTTCCACTGGTGAGAGAGACATTACCTGGAGCTCTTCTTCAGTTCTGAAAAAGGTACTCTTAGTACAGAAGTTGGCCCAGTAAATAGCCTGCAATGTATTCTGATCCTCACTTTTTTATCAAGTGAGGATCAGTGATCTGAGATCTATGGCTACGTCTACACTGTGGGGCTGTGTCGACACTGGAAAGATTTTGCGCAAAAGTTACCGCTTTGGTGCAAAATCTTGCCGCCTGTCTACACTGGCCACGAGTATTTGCGCAA
This sequence comes from Pelodiscus sinensis, assembly GCF_049634645.1. Taxonomy (NCBI): domain Eukaryota; kingdom Metazoa; phylum Chordata; order Testudines; family Trionychidae; genus Pelodiscus; species Pelodiscus sinensis. The sequence continues at coordinate 98,783,655 of NC_134711.1, forward strand.
GAACACTGACTTTGTACTGTACAAAATCAGTGGTTCTTGTGCAAATATTCTGACGCTTCTGCTCAGGGATAAGCCCTCTTGCACAGGCATTCTTGCGCAAGAGGGCCAGTGTAGAAAGCCAAGTTAATTTCTTGTACAAGAAAGCCCGATGGCTAAAATGGCCATCAGAGCTTTCTTGCGCAAGAGAGCATCTACACTGGCATGGATGCTTTTGTGCAAAAGATGTCTTTTGTGCAAACGCATCCGTGCCAGCATAGACGCTCTCTTGTGCAAATACTTTTAACGGAAAAATATTTCCATTAAAAGTATTTGCACAAAATCTTGCCAGTCTAGGTGCAGCCTGGGTGTTTTGTAGAGGAGGAAATGCAAATGGAGCATTCATGGGGCTATTTGTCGGAAAAAAAAAACCCTTTTGTACAAGAATCCTTATTCCTCAAAAAATGAGATTTACAGGCTCTTGCGCAAAGGTTTATTTTTTTCTGACAAATGGCCCCATCTACACAGTGCTTTTTTCACAAAAACCTCTTCCGCAAAAAAAGGATCGGAAGAGGATATGCAAATGAGAGTGTGAAATAGGCAAATGAGTGCTCCATTTGCATATCTTCTGACAAAAAAAAACACGCAGTGTAGACGTAGCCTGTGTGTTTGAATTTGAAAGTGAAATACTATGTCACTGTGTTTGCTTCCTACAAAAAATTGAGCACTCAAGCTTTCTTAGTAGGGCTGTCAAGCAATTAAAAAAGTTAATTGTGATTAATCACTGTTAAACAATAATAAGACTCCAGTTGACCCAGGCTCCATGTTGCACTGCCCCTTTGAAACACTGCTGTGGCGTTTCAAAGGGACAGCCCCGCAGGAGCTTCAGATCAATTGGCATTCCCAGCTGATCCTGGGCTCAGTGCAGTACTGGTCTTTTGAAACGCCACCACTGCGTTTCAAAGGGGCAACACTGCACTGAGCCTGTGGTCAGCTGGCGACTCCAGCTGATCCCAGGCTCTGCTCGCATTGCCCCTTTGAAATGCCTTGGTGGTGTTTCAAAGGGGCAGTGCCACGGAAACGCCTGCGATTAACGCACATTAAAACATTAACATGTTAATTGCGCCCTGCATTAATCGCAGGCATTTATGCACATTAATTGACAGCCCTATTTCCTAGCGTAAAAACTCATGAAAAGCAATTTTGTAGCTCAAAGGCTCACTAAAAGTAAAATTTGAATTGTGAACTTGAATGTAAAATTGGACAATTCTGGATTCATTAATGATTGATGTAAACTACCAGGGTTCGTTTCTATTCCCTGCTGATGTAATTGTGTAACTAATGAATACGTGCAAACTGATCCCAAACTTTATATAGTCAATGGGAGTCTTTTAACTGACTTCAGTGGGCTTTTGATCATGCTATTGGAAACTGTGACTGATACTAGCAAATATAAAATTCAGAGCTGATATTCACGACTTAATTACACGATATACTGTATGTTAGTTACAGAGCAAATTGTGAGGTGTACACGTGCCCACCAACAAGGGGAAGGTAAAGGTGGCAATTGCTCAGAGGCCCGGAGGCGTTAAAGGGGCTCCAGGTCCTCTGGCCGTGGCAGTACTAGGGGCAGCTGGCAGACCTGGGCCCTTTTACATTACCTGAGGTGACAGGGGATGGGTGAGAGGAGGGGAGGAGGCTGCAGGTCTCCTAGGTGCTGACTTCCGAGTCCCAGCACCCACTACAGGCTGCACAAAATCTCTGCCAGCTAGTGGTGCACCCTGATAGGCAGTGTTGGGGCAAGAAAGGCCCTGGGCAGCCAGATGGTGAGTCAGGACAGCAACCCCCAGCTGTGTGGGGAAGGCAGAATTAGGGGGAGGAGCCAGCCCAGCTGCAGCAGCAATCGTTGCAAGGTTGTAAGCATGTGAGTGAACAGGGAGGGGAAAGCTGGCCTGGGAAAAGAAGAAAGTGAGCTCTGGGGTAGAGCTGGGCATGGGTCTGCAGGGATCAAGGGCCGAAAGGGGCGGAGGAACTGGGTGGAGAAGGGAACAAAGAGGAGAGATGTGGACAGAAGTAGGCAGGGACAGCTGGAAGAAAGGAACGGAAGTGGGGGGGAGGCGGAGGGACACAGGACCACTGCGAGGCAGAGCTGGTTTAAGGGTAGCTGGCGGGGAAGGCCAGAGAGGAGAAGGGGCCAAGCTGGGCACAGGACCACTGGGGGCAGAGTTGTGCAGAGTGTGGCTGGGGCGGGGGGAGGGTTAGAAGGAGGATGGAGGGTGGGAGGGGCACCTTCAGGCAGGTGGGTAATGGGTCTGTGACCATCTAGAGGGTTCTCTGCTTGAAGGGTGGTGTTTGGGATTTCTCTGGATGCAGAGCAGGATGACTTGTGGCTCCCTCGGAGCGAAGGGGATATGTTGTCCTGGGGCTTAGGATTCCTGTCAGTGGGCCTGGGCGTATATTTAATTATAATGTCAAAATGTGAGTGATTTTCAAATCTGGAAACATTTGATGATGACATGTGTGAATAATTTTGAATAATTAATACATTTGGTAGCTTTACAATCTGCCTGCAGACAGTTTAGACAGAAGTGAAGATGATATTCATCAAATAAATAGTTAGATGCAAATTATTCAGTCAGTTCTAGATGGTGCCAGTTGTTGTTTAATGCTTTTATTTAATAATAGGACAATACAGAAGCCTCCAGTGATCAAAACAATGCCTCTAAATGCTAATACATTTTGTATCAAAAGGTTGAGCAGTTTAATTGATAGAAAATCTGCTTCTTATTAGAAAGAACTCAGTTTCAAACTTTTAAAGTGTGTTTTTAGCAATGAAATGTCTATGTATATAAAATCAGGAATCCATATCTGAGCAAAAACAAAAATAAAAAAGGAAAAGGCTAAGTTAGAAAAACAAGAACTCTGAGGCCGTATTCACCCTTCTCTTGTATTGTGTCATCACTTAACCCAACACAAAACAAGTGTACGATGAGTGTAAAATGCTACTGAATCTTAATAATTAGCATTCTCTGTGTTTGCATATTGCCAAGCAGTATGGGGTCCTGGTACATAACTATGGCTTCTGGGTGCTACAGTAAAACAAATATTAATTTTATACACACTTTACCATGCTGCAAATGTATATATCAGGTGCAGAGTGACAGTGAACTGGGACACAAATATCTTTCTTAGGTGTGGAAGGTTGAGTTAACTCTCTGATCATGCGAGTGCATTTCTCATAAGTATCAACTTGGTTTCCAAGCTCAGAGCTCTGATAAGAACGTAAGAATGGCCATACTGGGTGAGACCAAAGGTACATGTAGCCCCCAATACCCTGTCTTCTGACAGTGTCCAATGTCAGAGACTCCAGAGGGAATGGACAGAACAGGTAATCATCAAATGATCCATTCCTTGTCACCCATCCCCAGCTTCTGGCAACAGAGGCTAGGGACACCAACCTTGCCCATCCTAGCTAATTGCCACTGATGGCCCTAAATTAATGGAGAGACTCTAGTTCTTTTTGAAACCCTGTTATTGTTTTGGCCTTCACAATATCCTCTGACAAAGAGTTCCATAGGATGACTGTGCCTTGTGTGAAGAAATACTTCCTTTTATTTAGTTTAAACCTTCTGCCTATTCATTTCACAACCCATATTTCTTGTGTTATGAGGAGTAAATAGAACTTCCTTATCTGCTTTCTCCACACCAGTCATGATTTCATAGACCTCAGTCATATTCCCCTTAGTCGTCTCTTTTTGTAGCTGTAAAGTCCCAGTCTTATTCATCTCTCCTCACGTGGCAGCTCTTCCACCCCCAAATAATTTTTGTTGCCTTTTCTAAACTTTTTCCACTGCCGATATATCTTTCTTGAGAAGGGGAGTATTCAAGATATGGAAGTAGCACGGATTTATATAGAGGAAATACAATATTTTCTATCTTATCTATCTCTTTCATAATGATTCCCAACATCCTGTTGATGTTTGATTGCCACTGCACACTGAGTGGATATTTTAAGAGAACTATTCACAATGTCTCCAAGATCTCTTTCGTGAGTGGTAATAGATAATTTAGATCCCATCATTTTAAATGGATATGTGGGATTATGTTTTCCAATATGCATTACTTTGCATTTAGCACCATTATATTTCACCTGCCATTTCATTGCTCGGTCACACAATTTTGAGAAATCTGTTTATAGCTCTTCACAGTCTGCGTGGGCCTTAAGTATCTTTAGTAGTGTTGTAAATTTGGCCACCTCACTTTGTACCCCTTTTCCCAGATCATTTATGAATATGTTGACTAGGATTGGTCCCAATACAGATCCCATTACCTCTCTCAATTCTGAAAATTGGGCATTTGTTCTTAACCTTTGTTTCCTATCTTTTTAACCATGTATCAATCACTGAGAGGAACTTGCCTTTTATTCCGTGACAGTTAACTTTGTTTAAGAGCATTTGGTGAGGGACCTTGTCAAAGGCTTTCTGAAAATCTAAATACATTATCTCCCCTGGACACCTTTTATCCACATGCTTGTTGATCCCCTAATAGATTGCTGAGACATGATTTCCCATTACAAAAATTACGTTCATCTATATGTTTGTCTACATGTATGACAATATTGTTTTTTACTATAGTTTCAACCAATTTCCCCAATACTAAAGATAGCTTACTAGCCTATAGTTGCCAGGATAACCTCTGGAGCCCTTTTTAAAAACTGGCATCGCATTAGCTATCTTCCAATCATTTGATGCAGAAGCTGATTTAAATGATGTCACACACTACGGTTAGTATTTCTGCAATTCCACATTTACATTCCCTCAGAACTCCTGGGTGAATGCCATCTGGTCTGAGTGACAACTTATTGTTTAGTTTATCAATTTGTTCCAAACCTTCCTCTAATGACACCTCAATCTGGGACAGCTCCTCAGATTTGTCACCTAAAAAGAATGGCTGAGGTTTGGGAGAATTTATGGGCAAACGATGTTAGGATAAGTTGTAGCTTTTTTTTCCAGCTGAACTGTTTCAATAGTTAACACCCTTCCAGTGTGGCTACCTTTTATAGATATTATGGTCCAGAACCTCAATAGAGTAGAGCTGTACTCAGCACATCGAGGATATGTGGGGAAGGATAAAAAGTAAACGTAAACCATCTTGGCGATCCCTGACCAAGGAGGTTGTGGGGGGTGTTTTTGTCAGAGTACACCCAATCTCTGTTTGGGCCTGCTCTAATTCACATACATTTCTAACAGCCCTAGTTTTGAAAATCTTGGCCTTGATTCTCACCTTCTAAACTAACTGTCTGCTTAAACATTCCTGGAATTTTAAGTACCGGTACATATATAATTCCATTGAAGTCAATACTACTCATGTGCATAAATGCATTGATTGATTGTGGTCAGAGAGCTCAGGTGCAGGATTGAGCCCATAATGCAACACATCTCTCTGCTAACTGTCCAGCCTTATGTTTTCATTGTGAAATGTGTTGTGGCCTGTAAGAAGGAGACGTTATACATTTGCACTAGGGGTCTAATCTTTCATTAACGAAGTCAGTGGCAGAACTCTCACACATTTTAATTGTGTAGAATGGAGTCTTATATCATTGTACATGTTCCTGATGGAACCTAAGTGATAAGTTTTATTTGTGATCATTCTTTTGTTTGCAGACTGTTGGACTGAAATCACCAAATACTCTGAAGAATGAAGAAAGTTCTTTGTCTACTACTGATCTATGCCCAAGTACAGACTTGGAAGTAAAATCATCTATAGCTGGAGACTCTTTAGTTGAAGACTGCTGTTTGTTTTCCCAATTAACAGGTATTTCTTCTTAAAAGGGATAGCATGCACCACATTAGGTGCTATTCTGATCTCAAGGAACCTGAGGAGGACTGACAGTGATTGATCCTGGATGAAATAGTTGAAGGCGAGATTCGATTCCTTGATATAGCAATGCCTTAAAAGGCATGTAATTGAGCATGCTGATGGAGGTCTTGACTAGGAAATATGCTATTCTGTGCTTAGCTGCAGGCTCGCTGACGAGTGGGGATGAGGGTTGGGGAAAGAAGGGGAGGCAGCTGCCCTGGAGCCCAACGATTTTAAAGTTCGCACCCCACCTAGGGCAACAGCTTGCTATTTGTTGAGCTACTCTCATCATTGGCCAGGCTAAGGTATAGGGGGCAACCAAACTCCACGGTCTCAGTGGATCCTCACATTATACAGGGCTGGGTAAACCCCTTTCTTTTTCCCAGACAGTTTTTTCCCCCAAGTAGAATTGGAGACGTAGGTGTGGGGGGGAAATGTGGGCCCACCCTCTACTCCACGTTCCAGCCCAGGGCCCTGTAATAGCAGCTGCCTATAAAAGTTTCCATCACTAACTATGAGGCAGCTACAAAATCTCACACTTTCCTTATTTCAGGCTCTTTCTACTACAGGATATGTCTACACTGCCACCCTAGTTCATTTGCAAGTTCGAATGCCTACATTAGCCACATTAGTTTGAACTAGGGTGGCAGTGTAGACATACCCAGAATCTGCTGGTGCTTGCTTCTCTTAGACTCTCTGTAGAGCTCCCTCCATCCTCTCAACTCCGCATACACTAATTAACTGCAGGGAAGCTCTTTTTATAACCAGTCTCAACTGGTTCTTTACTTGGCCCCAGGTATTCCACTAGCCATGGCTCACCTGACTCTGCAAGCCCACTTAATCAGGTGCCTAATTGCCCTGATTGATTCTAGCAAGCTCTCACTGGTTCTGGAGTAGCCCTGGAATAAAGATTTACTCAGTCTGAGGCTAATATACCTCCCTTACAATTACTCTTTTGTGCCCTTCTGGCCTGACTCTGTCACAATAGGCTATTGTAAAACAAGGCAAATATCTAGAGGAGTTGATGTCTCCTCTGCATGTCTTCTTGTTTTCCTGTGAACTGCCTGGGTACCATGAATTATTCATTATTAACAGGTATTACTTCTTGAAAGTGATAACATGCATTACATTAGGTTTATATACACCTGACCTTGGTCCAGAGAAAATGGAAAAAATCCCCAGTTTTGACAAAAAAGTCAGGATGTCTGTGACAGGGCTTAAAAAGGGAACTGTCCCAGCTAAAATAGAATGTATAGTCACCCTAGATTATCAGCTAGTGACAATTGTTTGCCAGAAATAGCTTCTACCTTTACCTAGTATTGTTGAGGTACTTAGACACATGATGGGTATATGTCTTTCCCTGGCTGACATTAGCAAAGGAAATTAGATAGCTAGGGAAGAGGATTAAGGGAAAGCCCCCAAAGGCATGAAGCTCCCTGATGGATAGTGAGTGAAGTCCTGCTCAGTAAATATCATAGATCTGATTTTGCTCTTGGTTATACGAGCTTAAATAAGGGGTAACTCCAGTGGAATCAATGGAATTACATTAGTGGATATAATTTAATTGTTTTTTACGTCCATTTCTTAATAAAGTAGGAATCAGGGTCTTTTTTAAGGCTACTAAATTGAAAGCACAGTCAAGGTTCCCTGCTTAAACCATCTGATGAATTAAGCATAGTGATCCTTACAGAGCAGATAACTCATTAGCATTAGGTATCCTCTGAGGGACCAGCACTGGTTGAATCAACATGCCTTGCTTTTGTGGCATATATGATTTAGATGATGAATAGATCAGCCTTTTGTGGAACTGAGTCCCTGTCAGCTTGCAGCATAGGGGAGGGTCATACTATTTTGAATGAACAAATCTATGACTGAGTCAGCTAAAATCAGTAGAAAGAGATTATCAAAGGGAAATTTATAAAACTAGTATCACTATCAAAAAGCAATAATGATCCAATTACATGAGACATCATGATTTTGTATTATTTCATTACAAAATAAATCTTTAGTGTTACTTTACTACAAGAGATACTTTTTGTTACAGTACTGTTCTACATTATGCAGGACATTTAGGATAATTTTTCCTATCAATTTCAAAACACAAAAAGGAAAAGAAATTTAAAGCATTTGTTCACCATCCCAGCAAAGCTGCTTTTTTTTTTTTTTTTTTTTTTTTTTGTAAGCAACAAAGTGGGGAATTGAGAATTTAGGCCTCAGGCCAGAAAACCACTAAAGTATATGCTTGATTTTAAGTGAGTACCCGAGTAGTCTTCAGTGTGATACACAGTTGAAGTTAAACAGGTGCTTACGAGCTTTTCTGGATCTGAGCGTTAGGGTGCAATATGGGAAGTACTTCTACTAGGGATTGAAGATCCTAATGGAACTGAAAACTCTAACCATCTGGCTGAGGACCCTTGATGTCTTTTAAAGAGTTATAAGTACCCCTTCCCCAGAATTTGGCTCCAATTCAGAAATGTTCCTTGATCAAATTTAGAGTGAGACCAGTCCAGGAGGATTGACAGAAATAGAAGGAATCAGGGTGAATAAACAAAAGGTGCAAAGCTTTAATTTAAGCTTCCCTGTTTTATTTATTATTTACAGTGCAGTCATGCCAATTATATCCTCACTGCTGTACAATCATATAGGATAACAGGGTCCCTGCCTGAAGAGCTTATAGTCTAAAGCAGCAGTTCTCAACTGCCGGTCAGCAGACCTGCAGCGAGGCCGCGAACCCCTGCTTGCCGGGCCGCAGCACACTGCAGGCCACGTCCCCAGCTGCTAATGAGCTCCGCCTGCTGGGTTTCCCCATGCAGCAGCAGGGTGGGTGGCCTGGCAGTCAGCCAGGTATGCTGTGGCTGGAGCCGGGCCTCAGTGAGGCTGTCCCTACTGGGACTGGCAGGGCCATGTGATGGGTAGCTGCAGCATTCGGCCGGGGCCCAGTGCCGCGTGGAGCCTGGCTGCCGCGGTGCTCAGCAAGTGCCCAGCTGCCAAGCAGCTGGGCCCCACATGGCATTCAGCCCCAGTTGAGCGCTGCAGCAATCAGGCTCCATGCAGTGCTTGGCCCTGGCCTGGCTGTCACAGCACTCAGCTGGGGCCAAACGCCACAGGGAGCCTGGATGCTGCAGCACTCAGCAGGGGCCCGGCACACTGCAGGCTCCATGCAGCCCTCCTGCCGTGCAGGGAAGTGCCCTGCGCTCAGCTGGCAGCTGGGAGGCAGCAGCAAGGTTAGGTGAGAGGGGCGGGACAGGCATGGGGGGCTCTGAGGATGGAGCTAGTGCTGGGGAGCTCTAGGGATAGGGGGCTCTAAGGGGCATGGGGGGACTGACAATGAGGGTACTGTGACATCCAGGATGGGAAGTTGGCACTGGGGGGCTAATAGAGGATTAGGGGAGCAGGGCTGGCATTGGGGACAGGGCTAATATTGGGGACTGGCACGGGGAATCTAGGGGAACTGGGTGCAGTGGGGCTCTGGAAACAGGAGGTTGGCACTGAGGCTTTTGGGGCAGGGGGACTGGCACTAGGGAACTCTGAGGGCAGAGGCTGTCACTGGGGGAGAGGGTTGGGTGCAGGAGTCTCTGGGGTCAGTGGCTGGCACTAGGGGGCAGTGGAGGGGTGAGTGGCTCTGGGGGCAGGGGCTTTTTATACCGCGGGCCAGCAAACCCATTCACAAACTTTTGGTGGACTGGTAACATTTTATTTGCATATTTGAATATTCATTATTTGCAAATAAAATGTTACCAGTTCGCCAAAAGTTTGTGAATGGGTTTATTGGTCCCCCCGTGTAAAAAAGGTTGGGAACCACTGGTCTAAGGGACAAAAAACAAAAGGTGAAAGGTATAAACAGGGCTTGTCAGAGAAGACAGTGGCCTGGGCCACTTTGAGTTTAGAGGCCCTAGCCTGGCTTAGCCCTAGGCTCCTGACGTATCTAACTTCTCATCCACACAGTCATACTAAAATCAAAAGAGCATATGAAAATGTACACTTGAGACATTTATTTATTAACAATTAAGTAATTATACCTATAACATGTATATTAAAAATGTAACTTTAATTATGAGTTTCCACTGCAAGCAAAACTCTTCCTTTTAGGAATGCTTTTCTGGCTTTGTGATGTGCAAACTCATTTATAGTTGAAGAAAAACCTAATTTACATGCAACATCACTGTTAGTGTTAAGCACTGCGGACCCAGTCAAATGCTCGTCCCATTGTAGAATGATAGTTCTGTACTTGTTTTAATATGCACTCACCTGAAGCCACTGATTCAGGGAGACTAACAAAAATACGTAATGCAATTCTGATATTAGGAAATATGGTCAGTAGGCCGAGATAAAACATTTCCTGACACAGTTCTTTTGGCTTGAAGTCTGATTTAAAGTTGGTGGAATGTATATTTTTCAGGAAGATGATCTCATCACAGAGATCTCCTAAAATTTTGCTGTATCTTTGTTAAAACTGTTCTGCCACTGATGAATATAGATCTTCATCACGTAGTTCTCTGAACTCCCAGAGAAATCCAAAAAGGCTACACATTTGTTGCAGTGACTCAAATTGATGTATAAGACCAGATTTGATGGAGTCAATAATAACAAAAAAAATTGTTTCAGTATTACCTTTCTACATGAGATTGAGATGTTAGACTGTGATTGGATGAAATGTCAATACCCTGTGCTACTGATTTGGACTCAGAAATGATTGCGTCCCATTGATCAAGAATTTTTGAATATCTTTAAGAAGTCATTCAGTGTTATCCCTCTCAACATCTTATGTAGCATTGCGTGCTTCAATTACAAGATTAGTGTCATGGATCATTTTTAGCAGCTTCATCCACATGGACAACATTAAAATGCATTCAAATTTGGATATATACTTCTGAATTGACTTAAGCTCAGTGTAAGCTTGTGTTCTGAGAGTAAGAGAGTCAAGCTCTCTTAAAGCCTATCTCACAGAATCCAAATGCTGTGAAACTGGGTTAACGCCATCAATTCATACTCACCATCTCATCGTCGACATGCATTGAAGAAAAACAGGCAGATGCTGCTTCAGAATTTCCCACTTTCGAGGACTGCTACTGAAGAGGTTGTACAATTGCTGGATTGTTCCAAAGTATGTGATTGCTTCCTTGCATGATTCAGTGCAATCAACACCAACAAGCTTTAGTGTATGGTTGCCACTACCGGAGAATATATAGTTTGGATTTTGCTCAAGAAGAACTGCTTGTACTCCATTGTGCTTCCAAGCCATATTGGATCCATTGTTATAGGCTTGGCCAAAGCAGACTTGAAAATTAAATTTGAAGCCTTCCAGAATTTCTAATACTTGAACGGTGATTTCTTTTCCACTTTTTTTCATGACATTATAGAACAAAATGAATTGTTCTTCAATTGAAATCTTTGAACTTCCTGCGTTTTAACATATTGAACAACCAGAATTGTCAGTTCTTTATGAGAACAGTCTGGAGTTGCATCAATAATAATTGAAAAGTACTTCAGATGTTGTTTCTCTTCAAGAATTGTTGTTTGCACAAATGTCCCAATAAACTCATTTTATATTCTGCTAGACAGATAATGGTCTTGCATATGTTTTCCGTTCTTTTGTGTTTCATGAACACACTTAACATGGCCTGATAAAAGTGAGTCATACTTGCTAAGAAACTCAAGTATACCAAGAAAGTTTCCATTTGTAGGGTCATCGATACATTGACTGGAACCAAATAAAGCCAATCCCTGGTCAGAAAGAAAAAGAATGACATTCAATATACGCTCATGGAGGGTTTTTTACAGTTATTAGTTTCTGTGTTTATTTCACTCAGGAGTAAGTTTTCAATTGAACTGTCAGCTAGTGCTGCTCTACTAGCTGATTTCCATGTAACATAGTTATCTTTATGCGATACTGAAGTTTCATATGCAGGTATTCGGTCTTTCAAATTCCTCAAACTTCTGATACTCCAATGAGATGGATCAGACAGTACTGATGCATTTGAAGTATTACTGTTAAAAATGAAACAGGATACACAGTATAGAGCCTGCTTTTCCATGCTCCAGCAGAGCTAGTCTCTTGTGTAGATCTTTCTACTTGGAAGAATTTTTGTCAGCAGACAAGTGGGAAAAGCATGATTGTCAGCATCTTTCAGTATATTTCTTAGAATCTAAAAACAACTAACTGAGAAACGACTGCATTTGAGCAGAGATAAATATCTAATTTAAAAGGTTAAACTTACCTCAGTCTGAGCAAAATCACTTTACAGTAACAGAATTAATTATGACTTTCAAAACCTCTAAACTATGCAAAGACTGTAAACAGAGTTTCATAACATAGAATCACTAATCACAGAAGCTACTCCAGTCTCCAATCATGCAGATGAAAACTCAGATGTGACCGAAAAATTGCCAAAGGCTCAAGGTCCCACAATGATTTAAATAAAATGTTTGCAGGTGTATATAATTTCTTTTGTTGTCTCTGTTATAACTACAAGGTGTATAATAAATGGAAATGACTTAGTAGAAAAATGTCAAAATGTGAGGCCCCTTTGTCTTCTGAAGCCCAGGCCAAATGGCCCTCCTGGCCCCCCTCTGATACGGCCTGGGTATAAAATACAAAGGGGTCAGTGTAATGATCGGCCAATGTTTCTTGATATTTCAATTGAGTTTCATTTTAAGATGTGAACATATATTTGCTTTATTTATATTATAGAGACTTTGGTTAGGACTTGGGGGTTGAAGTAAGAGAAAGGAAAGGTGTAAACAGATTTGTGGGAGCAATTTGGATGTGTGAGAGAAGGCAACTGAATTCCAGACTGAATTTGTCTCGATTCAGCTTCCAGCCAGTGGCTTGTGTTCTACCTGATGAGCCCATTATTAAATATTTATTTCCCATGTATTCATTTACAGACTGTAATCAAGTCACCCCTTAACCTTCTGTTTGTTAAGCTAAACAGATTGAGCTCATTGAGACTATCACTACAAGGCAGGTTTTTCCAGTCCTTTAATCATTCCCCTCATGATTAAATCATGCTCTTCTCTGAACCTTCTCCAATGTATCCATCTTCTTGAATTGTGGACAGCAAACCTGGACACACTATTCCACCATGATCAGATCACTGCCAAATACAAAGGTAAAATAACCTCTCAATTCCTACTCAGGATTCCACTGTGAATATATGTTAGAGTAGTGTTAACCCTCTGGGTCACAGCATCACACTGCCAGCTCATGTATAGATGATTATCCACTAAGTTTCACTTAGAATCACTGCTTCCTAGGACAAAGTCCTCCATTATTTACTGCATCAGAAATGGTTGCAGGCTGCCCCAGAAGGGGTGGGGCCTCAGGTGGAAGGGATGGGGCCAGGATACTTTGCATGCTCCCCTGTCCTCAACCCTGATTGGCCTGGGGGTGGGGGAGCACATGAAGTCTTTGCCTTCGACCCCTACCCTGCCAGGGGCATATGGTGCCTAGAGAGGCATATGGTGCCTGTTTTAAATAGCTGACAGTTCCCTCTAGGTGCTGCACACCCCTGGCATTGGGAGAAAACTTTTCATGCTCCCTCAGGCCAATCAGGGTTTGGGAGGAGGGGGAGCATGTGAAGTCTTTGCTCTTCACCCCTGTCCTGCCAGGCGCATGTGGTGCCTAGAGAGAACTGTCAGCTGGTCAAAACAGCTGGTGGTTCCTTCTGGTGCTCTATGTCCCTGGCGAGAGGGAGGAGACTTCATGTGCTTCCCCATCCCCAGGTCTTGATTGGCCTGGAGGTGGGGAGCAGCAGAGCGGCTGTGGGCCAGATCAAAGGGCTTAGCAGGCTGGATCCGACCCTCAGAGGCTGTCTTGCCCACCCCTGGAATACAGGGTCTGGTAGGGGGTCGTAACCTGGGGCGGAGGTGCAGGGATTTGGGCTGTGACCAGGGGTAGTAGACTGGGGAACAAAGGTCTGGGAGAGGGATATGACCTAAGGAGGGGGGTAGGAGGAGATGCCGTGTCTGGGGCTGGAGCAGGGGTGCTGAAGGTTTGAGTTACATGGGGTAGGATGCAGGAGGGGCCAGATGGTCGGGGGAGGGTGAGGCTGGGGTGCCTGAGGCAGGCAATGATGGGGAGACCTTACCTGGATGGCTCCCAGCCAGCAGCCCAGCAGGTTACTCAACCAGGGTGTGACGTAGTGGGGGTACCTGGCTGGTTTCTCTGCTGCTGGCTCTGGGGTAACCCCCACTGGCTGCCGTGGGTACCACGACCCAGCAAAACAGGATGAGTCACTATGCAAACCAGTGGCCAGACACCCCCCATGGAGAGGAACAAAGGAAGGTGGAATGCTGCCCTGGCTGGGGGGCAGGGCTGGAAGAGAGTTAGTTAGTTGCTGGCCTTTGGGGAGCATGGAGGAGACAGCCTAGGGAAAGGGGCTGGAGTTTAGGGGCCCAGTCTCCCCCATCTCAAGGGGGCCTGAGGCATCCTAGCCCAGCTCTGTGACCAGATTACATCTGTGCTGTGCTGTATCCTGGAGAGGCAATAAACTTCCTCTATTCCACCGGCTGGTGCAGTCTGTTTGTGCCATTTCGGGGTGCAGGAGACGGGGGACCCCCAACGTGCCGTCACACAGGGTCCCTGCCTTCCATGCCCCGTACTGCTCACAGCAGCTTCAGGGGCCATGTGAGCCCGGGGGGATAAGAGAGGAGGGGCACGTCACATGCTGCCTGTCCTACAAGCAGGGAACTGCTACTGGCTGGAAACCGATCAATGGGAGCTACTGGCATGGGAGTAATGTGAGAAGCCTTTGCCCCCTCCCTCCAAACCCTCAGCATTCACAGAAGCACATGGCCCTGCAGCTGGCTTCACTGAGTGTTGAGCAGGAGCAGGGCAAGCAGGGAGCCAGCTGAGGCTCTCCAGCAGCTTGGTGGGCTAAATCCAGCCCGCAGATCATATGTTGCCCAGCCCTGGCCTACATTTCTTTGTTCTAAGAAGGTATAAATTTACCTTTAGCCATATTAAAACACACATTCTTTGCTTGTTTTTGCCCAGCTTCATAGGCGATCCCTATATCAGTAACCTGTCTTCATTATTTACCATTCTCCCAATATTTGTGTCATGTGCAAACTTTATCAGTGATGATTTTATGCTCCCCCCCCCCCCACGTCATTGATAAAAATGTTATATAGCTTAGGGCCAAGCACCAATCTCTGTGGGACCCTACTAGAAACACACCCTCTCAATGACGATTCCCCATTTGCAATTACGATTTGAGGCCTGTCAATTAGTTTTAATCCATTTATAGTTATATTATATTGACACACAAGTCTAAGAATGTTACATCAATCCTATTTCTTTTCAGCCAAACGAAATCTCAGAAAAAATATTATATTTTTCAGACGCTATAAACCATAGATGTATGCTGAGTAGCATTAATAATATTAACTTTCTTTATTTTTTTATTAATTGAGTTTCATATCAGTTGTCCAATTATTGTTCTTGAGATCAATGTCAGACTGAAAAGCTTATAAATTACCCTGGTCATCCTGTTAAACCATTTTAAAATGTTGCACATTAGCTTTCTTCTAATCCTCTGGAACTTCCTAAGTGTTCCAAGAGTCATGGAAAATCAATAATAATGGTCCCAGAAGTTTCTCAGCCATCTCTCTTGAAAGTTTTGGATGCAAGCTGTCCAAATTTGCTGATTTAAAAATGTCTAACTTCAGTAGCTGCTGTTTTACATCCTCCTGATATACACATAGAAGGGGAAAAGTTATATGCTATGACTAAATCATCTGTTTTTCCCAAATACAGAGCAGAAATATTTATGGAACATTTCTGCTTTTTCTGAATTATTAGTCACACTTCTACTATTTCTATCTTGCTATGGACCAGCACCATTGTTAGGCTTCTTTTTGTTCCTAATATATTTGAAATTCCTTCTTATTGACTTTAATTCTGATGGACCGTTGACAGCTTTAGGGGGTTAGCAATATTAATTTGGATAGTCTGGGTTATGAGCTGGCCAGTTAATCAGATCAAAAGTAATAAGGTTCTTATCCCAGAATCAGGCTACACACAATATGTGAAGGGTACTCAGGAGTATGACAGGACACTCACACTGAAACAAAAATAGTTTAAAAACTTTATTGAAGTATATCTGTTAGTAATCAAATAGCAAATAATAAAACAAATCAGGGTTACAAAGGCAGTATTATTATTCTAAAGGTAAATATGGTATTATTTTTATAAAGCTTTGGTTAACATATTCATACCCTTTCTGGAGGTACTAAACTTAGAAGATAAAGCTGAGAGCTATTAAAGTGAACTTTAGTTTATTTAACTAACTGATTTAAACTTACAGTTAAAATTGACAAGACTCCAAAAAGCCCCAAAGTTTAGAAACTTAGAAACTACTCTAGAAAATAAGCTCAGAAAATAAGCTTACCCTCCTACTATTAGGTCCAAACTAAAATAAGCTCCTGGCACCCCCTTTTTTTATAAGGGTTAGGTGCTTGGACCCTACTTCTATGCTGAAACTTATTTTCTTTATCCATAAAATATTAGTGTACACTTCCTTCATAGGCTGGATACATATGTTATGTTTGTACAAAATATTGATGACATGTATATACATATTAATGATATGAGATCATTCATGTGTTATATTTATTCTCCTTGTGGTGTTCCTGTTAAGTACACTGGGAAGTCGTCTTTGCTGTCAGAGGTTGTTTTATCTCATTACTATCTGTTTAGGTGAAAGGGTCCAAATATATCCACGTTGACTTTGCTATCTAGGTGAAAGGCACCAGACACATGAAAGCCTCTCTGTGTTATCTCTGTGAAAGGTCCCAGACATATATATGCTAACTTTGCCTTAGCTCAACGTACAGGATATGGTCTGTAAGTCCCTTGTGTTACAGCCAAACTATAAACCTATTATAATAAAACAAGTAATCAAAGCCATAAGGAAATAAAAAATCTATAAGAAAATATATATCTGTAAGCAAGCAGGTTAGCTTTATAGGTTACACAACATAGATTTATCCTTGTGTGTCTTTGCTTTCCTTATCACTTTTCTACTATTCCTAGCTTCTGATTTACATTTATTACTGTAAATTTCTCCTTTCCTACACTTGGTTGGTTTTTTCTTTTTAATTTTTAGAGATGCCATCTTTTCCCCTTCAAGCAAGGTGTGTTTTTTTAAATCAGTTCGGCCTTCTTCCTCCCTTGTGGGTTTGTGGCTTTTGGAGCTTCTAGTAAAGTGTTTTTAAACAGTTGACACCTACAACATGTGGAAATTGCTCCTTCACAGAATGAAACAATCATTTTTTTTAATTGCTTAATGTTTCCTGTTGCTCTCTGTAATTATATAATGGACTTGCCTAGAGAGGCAACATTTTTGTATGACAGAGGAGAATGTTGTTATTGAGATTTGAGTAAAAATGAGAACATGACAGTTTCCTCCATCTAGAATTGTATTTTCTTTTTTTAGCATGAACCAGTTCAAATTACTCTGTTCCAATAGACTGCTTAGTTGAGTCTATATATATATAGGAAACATGATCTGGTTTGTCACAAAATCTGTCACTGTGTGTGAATTGAACTGCTAAATTGATTTACAGTGTTGTAGTACAACTACTCCTGGACATCTGGGGCTAGAGTTACAGAACAATTAGTGTGAAAACAGCAATGGTATTTTATTTTTGAAAGATTTGTGCATGTACCGTAATTAGTCTGATCCATCCAGGATTGTTTATGAGGTGGAATTGGCAAAGCTTGTTCTTGCAATGATTTTTAATCTTTGTTTTTGTAATTAACTTTGCTTATAAATGTTTTGTAGTTAGGACAGTGTTATTTTAAATATACATTTTCAGTCATATGATTTTTCTATCATGGACCAAATCTAGGGATCCCTACTTAGTCCTTCCTGACTTTGGTCAATTAGAAAAAATTCCCATTACAGTCAATAATGGGAAGTTAACCTGAGTAAAACTGAGTAGAAACAGAGGGGTCAATTATAGAATCATAGAATCATAGAATAATAGGACTGGAAGGGACCTCGAGAGGTCATCGAGTCCAGCCCCCCGCCCTCAAGGCAGGATCAAGCTCCGTCTACACCATCCCTGACAGATGTCTATCTAACCTGTTCTTAAATATCTCCAGAGAGGGAGATTCCACCACCTCCCTTGGCAATTTATTCCAATATTTGACCACCCTGACAGTTAGGAATTTTTTCCTAATGTCCAATCTAAACCTCCCCTGCTGCACTTTAAGCCCATTACTCCTTGTCCTGTCCTCAGAAACCAAGAGGAACAAATTTTCGCCTTCCTCCTTGTGACACCCTTTTAGATATTTGAAAACCGCTATCATGTCCCCCCTTAATCTTCTTTTTTCCAAACTAAACAAGCCCAGTTCATGAAGCCTGGCTTCATAGGTCATGTTCTCTAGACCTTTAATCATTCTTGTCGCTCTTCTCTGTACCCTTTCCAATTTCTCCACATCTTTCTTGAAATGTGGCGCCCAGAACTGGACACAGTACTCCAGCTGAGGCCTAACTAGTGCAGAGTAGAGCGGCAGAATGACTTCACGAGTTTTGCTTACAACACACCTGTTGATACAACCTAGAATCATATTTGCTTTTTTTGCAACAGCATCACACTGTTGACTCATATTCAACTTGTGGTCCACTATGACCCCTAGATCCCTTTCTGCCATGCTCCTTCCTAGACAGTCGCTTCCCATCTTGTATGTATGGAACTGATTGTTCCTTCCTAAGTGGAGCACTTTGCATTTCTCTTTATTAAACCTCATCCTGTTTACCTCTGACCATTTCTCTAACTTGCTAAGGTCATTTTGAATTATGTCCCTATCCTCCAAAGAAGTTGCAACCCCACCCAGTTTGCTATCATCTGCAAACTTAATAAGAGTACTCTCTATCCCAATATCTACATCATTGATGAAGATATTGAACAGTACGGGTCCCAAAACAGACCCTTGAGGAACTCCACTTGTTATCCCTTTCCAGCAGGATTTAGAACCGTTAACAACAACTCTCTGACTACGGTTATCCAGCCAATTATGCACCCACCTTATCGTGGCCCTATCTAAGTTATATTTGCCTAGTTTATCAATAAGAATATCATGCGAGACCGTATCAAATGCCTTACTAAAGTCTAGGTATATGACATCCACCGCTTCTCCCTTATCCACAAGGCTCGTTATCTTATCAAAGAAAGCTATCAGATTAGTTTGACATGACTTGTTCTTCACAAACCCATGCTGGCTATTCCCTATCACTTTATTACTTTCCAAGTGTTTGCATACGATTTCCTTAATTACCTGCTCCATTATCTTCCCTGGGACAGACGTTAAACTGACCGGTCTATAATTTCCTGGGTTGTTCTTATTCCCCTTTTTATAGATGGGCACAATATTTGCCCTTTTCCAGTCTTCTGGAATCTCCCCTGTCTGCCATGATTTTTCAAAGATCATAGCTAAAGGCTCAGATACCTCCTCTATCAGCTCCTTGAGTATCCTGGGATGCATTTCATCAGGACCTGGTGACTTGCTGACATCTAACTTTCCTAAGTGATTTTTAACTTGTTCTTTGTGTATCCTATCTTCTAAACTTACCCTCTCTCTGCTTGTATTCACTACGTTAGGCACACCTCCAGACTTCTCGGTGAAGACCGAAACAAAGAAGTCATTGAGCATCTCCGCCATTTCCAAGTTCCCTGTTACTGCTTCTCCCTCCTCGCTAAGCAGTGGGCCTACCCTGTCCTTGGTCTTCCTCTTGCTTTTAATGTATTTATAAAAGGTCTTCTTGTTTCCCTTTATGCCTGTAGCTAGTTTGATCTCATTTTGTGCCTTTGCCTTTCTAATCTTGCCCCTGCATTCCCGTGTTGCTTGCCTATATTCATCCTTTGTTAGTTGTCCTAGTTTCCATTTTTTATATGACTCCTTTTTAATTTTGAGATCATGCAAGATCTCCTTGTTAAGCCAAGCTGGTCTTTTGCCATATTTTCTATCTTTCCTACACAGCGGAATTGTTTGCTTTTGGGCCCTTAACAACGTCCCTTTGAAATACTTCCAACTCTCCTCAGTTGTTTTTCCCTTCAGTCTTGCTTCCCATGGGACCTTACCTACAAGTTCTCTGAGCTTATCAAAATCTGCCTTCCTGAAATCCATAACCTCAATTGTGCTGGTCTCCCTTCTACCTTTCCTTAAGATCATGAACTCTATTATTTCGTGATCACTGTCCCCTATACTGTCTTCCACTTTCAAGTTCTCAACTAGTTCCTCCCTATTTGTTAAAACCAAATCCAGAACAGCTTCTCCTCTGGTAGCTTTTTCAACCTTCTGAAACAGAAAGTTGTCTCCAATGCAGTCCAGAAACTTATTGGATAGCCTGTGCCTCGCTGTGTTAGTTTCCCAACATATGTCTGGATAGTTGAAGTCCCCCATCACCACCAAATCTTGGGCTTTGGATAGTTTTGTTAATTGTTTAAAAAAGGCCTCATCCACCTCTTCCACCTGGCTAGGTGGCCTGTAGTAGACTCCTAGCATGATATCACCCTCGTTTTTTACCCCTTTTAGCTTATCCCAGAGACTCTCTACACAGCTATCTCCTACGTTCATCTCCATGACTTAGTCACAAGCCACTTGTATGGGAAAATACACAGATGAGCAAGAAGTAGATTATAACATACTTCCTATGTTATCTAGAACATAAGAGTTGCATAGTAGGTCAGGCCAATGGTCTATCTAGCCAAGTATCTTGTCTTCCAGTGGTGAACAATGTCAGATGCTTCAGAAGAAATGAACAGAACAGGCAGTCATCCAGTGGTTCACACCCTTTTGTCAACACCTGCTTTTGACAATCAGAAGCAAGGGAGACCCAGAGCTGGGGTTACATCATTGATCCTCTTGACTGAATGCTATTGATGGACCATTCCAACATGAATTTATCTAGTTCTTTTTTAACCGTGTTATAGTTTTGGCTTTCATAAAATCCCCTGGCAATGAGTTCCACAGGTTGACTGTGCATTGTATGAAGAAATACTCTCTTTTGTTTGTTTTCAACCTGCTGGCTATCAATGCCTCTGGGTGACCCTCTGTTTTTGTGCTATGTGAAAGAGTAAATAACACATTCACTTTTTCTATATCATTCCTGATTTTATAGGCCTCTTTTCATATCCCTTCTTAGTAATTTCTTTTCCAAAATGAATAACCGCAGTCTTTTGAATCTCTCCTCATATGATAGCTGTTCCATACCCTTAATCATTTTTGTTGCCCTTCTATGTAGCCTTTCCAATTTTAATATATCTTTTTTGAGATGAGGTGACCAGAACTGCAAAATATTGAAGGTATGGTCATATCATAGATATGATGATATTTCCTGTCTTATTATCTAAGATTTTCCTCATGATTCCTAACATTCTCTTACCTTTTTTTTTTTTACTGCTGAAGCATATTGAGCAGATGTTTTCAGAAAACTATCTATAATGATTCCAAAATCTTTTTCTTAAGTGGGAACAGCTAATTTAGATCCCCATCATTTTATACTAATATTTGGAATTATGTTTTCTAATGTGCATTACTTTGCATTTATCAATATTGAATGTCATCTGCCATTTTGTTGCTTAGTCAACCAGTTTTATATGATCCCTTTTTAACGCTTTGTAGTCTGTTTGAGATTTAACTATCTGGAGTAATTGTATATTATTTGCAATGCTTACCACCTTATGGTTTATCCCGTTTTTCCAGATCATTTATTAAAATGTGGAATGGCACTCTCCTTAGTACAGTTCCCTTGCAGACACCACTATTTATCTTTTTCTATCCTGAAAACTGATAATTTATTCCTATCCTTTTCTTTCTCTCTTTTAACCTATTACTGATCCATGAGAAGACCTTCCCTCTTAACCCATGACTTTTTACTTTGCATAAGAGCCTTTGAAGAAGGACCTTCTTAAAAGCTTTCTGAAAATTCAAGTATTCAAGATCCACTGGTTCACTCTTGTCCACATTGTTTGACACTCTCAAAGAATTCTAGTACTGTAGATGGGTGAGGCATGATTTCCCCTTGCAACAAATCATGTTCACCTGTGTGTCCAATAATTATATTCTTCACTAGAATTTCAACTAATTTGCCTGGTATTGAAGTGAGACTCACCAGCCTGTAATTGCCAGGATTGTCTCTAGAGACTCTTTAAAAAATCGGTTACCCTCCAGCCATCTGGTAGAGAAATTGATTTAAATGATCAGTTACATACACAATTAAAAAGCCTTAGAGGGGTAGCTGTGTTAGTCTGTAACTTTAAAAACGAGTAGTCCTGTGGTACCTTAGAGACTAACAAGAATACATAATTCTGCAGTTTTATATTTGATGAATATCAATTGATGAATTTGGCCCTTCGGATGAATGCCACCTGGTCCTGGTGACTTATTACCATTTGTTTTACCAATTTGTTCCAAACCCCCCTCTAATGACACCTCAATCTGAGACAGTTCCTCAGATTTGTCATCTCAAAAGAATGGCTTAGGTACGGGAATCTCCCTCATATTCTCTGGACTGAAGACCAATGCAAAGAATTCATTTAGCTTCTCTGCAATGGCCTTATCTTCCTTGACTGCTCATTACCACCTTGATCATCTAGTGTCCCCAATGGTTGTTTGATAAGTTTCCTGCTTCTGATTAGGGATGTGAAAAACAAAGATATTAACTGAATAACCAATAGAATTTTTATCCTGGCTCTGCAGGGCTGCTGGTCCTGTTGGGTCCTGTTGGGTTGTCATGGTTCTTGGGGGCATCAGCTTATCAGTTAACTGTTTAACTGGTTAAATTCTTACATTCCTACTTCTGATGTACTTAAAAATGTTTGCTGATAGTTTGAGTCTTTTGTTAGTTGCTCTTCAAAGTCTGCCTAATAATACTTTTATACCTTTAATACTAATACTAATAATACTAATACTAATAATGCTTTTATACTTTTACATTCTATAGAGTTCTTGTGCTATAACATTAATTCAGAAATATAGTGCTTTAAAATCCTTGCATTTTTACCTGAATGAATTGACTTAATCTACAGGGCTTTTACATGTGATGATGATGACCATTTATATATACAGCACCTAACAATTTGCTAGGGTCCTCACATTTGCAAAGTCAAATTAGATATCTGCCCTGAAAAACTTATTAAAATCTACCACACAGACCATTCTTTCCACACAAGGCCTTATTAAATGTAAAAGGACTCTATGCAGAAGTAAGGGTCTGCATTTGTGGAACCCAATGCAAGATTAGACATAATTATAACACCTTCACCCTCAGAAAAAATAGATCAAAGATGGGAAAGGCATGTAAAGATTAATGCAAAGTGAATAAGAGGATGTTTGCCATAGATCTTGGTGAATCTATATATTGACTTTATCAGATAAACTAGGATAACATATTAAAAACAATGAAATAAACACATTCCAGAGGCAGTACATGTTTATCACAATCTTTGATAATTAAGCCTTTTACTTCCTCTGATTGATAAAAAATGTATTCTTAAAATTCCTGTCCTTTTAATGAATAAGAATGCTTCCAAAATCATGATTCCACTAATCTCAGCAAGTTTTATATTGAACTTGCATTTAGATTTTTTTTATTTCTTTAGTTGGAATAATATGGTGAAAAATATCTTTGTATCGGCTTATGAATTATATTTACACTCTCTTTAATATTGAGAATATTAGAAAACGTTTTGGTGTTTCTTCAGTCTTGCTTATATTAATGATTTCTGACAGGCTTGAATGAAACTGAATCCAAGCTAGAGAGGAAAGAGCCTCTCTTTGTTGGACACATGTACACAGCTCAGGATAATACAGGTGAGCTTATCATTGTTTTTCTTAAGATCTCTTTAATTAAGAAACTTAACTTCTGAATGATTGTGTTAGTTTTCTTATTATTGTGCCCAGGTAGTAGCAGAGGTTGCGATTCATTAATAAATGATTGGTTTGTCCCCAAATAAAATGCTATGTACATTTCTAGTCCCTTAGTTTATGCAATCTTTTTTGCTTATGTATTTGCTTTCTGAATTTCCCAGTTCTACCATTGGTCCATATAAAGGACATTATCCTGGGTGCTGCTGAGCATCCTAAATTCCTAAATAATACTTGCCTTTAAAGGTGTGGTCAGTTGAATTTGTCACCTTAGTGACCTTAATTAGTTTGTAATGTTTTTTCCCTGTAGGAATGTATGCATTTGTATGGATGATCTCTCTCTCCCTCTCCTTCTCTCTTTGATTTTAACTATGGCTGTGTATAGACTGCACATCATAAACATTGTTGTGGGCCAGATAAGAAGTTATATGTAAGACAATCTCTCTCTCTCTAAATAATTATAATTTCTTAAATCTTCTAAAACGTCAAAATATTATTGGATAGCAGTTTAAAAGTATATGTTTTTTTGTAAAACAGAGACAATTAAACACTGTATAATGCATGACTATTTGTCTCAGCATTTTATTTGTCATAAAAACCAGAAAAATAAATTATAAAATAAAGATCAGCATATCACTTAACTATATTGACAGAAATTTCAGCTGTCTTCAACTTCTGCTCTGTCTAGCTATTATTAAACGGTAATTTCCTATAGGCATCATAGCAGAACAGGGTTGTTTTTTGGGGGGGGAATGGGATTGTAAAGAGGAGGGTGCATAACTTAGGGTAGGTCTACACTACACTCTAAAATAAAAAAAAGTTACGCAATTTGCACTATGCAAATTGTGTATTTTATTTCAATTCTTTTTCAAAATAGGCTATTTCAAAATTTGGCACGTCTACACAGTGCCAAATTTCAAAATAAAGCACTATTTACGGGGATGCCGAAATAGCGTGTCAGCTATATTTCACAATAGCAGATGTGTTCCTTGGATGTAGGGTAGCTATTTCAGGATACCTCAGGTATCCCGAAATAGCCCTACAGTGTAAACATACCCTTAGTTCAGGGATGCCATTCCATACACACAGAGGAAAGATGTGGAAGGAAGCATTCAGGTGATTGTTGGTGATGCAGACAAATAGAAAGCCAGGCTGGTATTGTTGGTGGAACTAAGAATATGGGAGCAACAGAAGCAGAAAGGAGAGGGACAAGCTCGGTGTGGGAGAGATTCAGGGGGCCCTGAAGGTGATGACACAAACATTGAACTTGGAGTGAGGGAAATGGGGGAGCCAGTGGAAAGATTAAAATGAGGATTGACCAGGGTAGAACAATGGGAAAAGAAAATGATTCTAGCAGCTGGAAAGATCTTATACTTAAAGTTCTTAGACTTGCTCACTCCTTGCTTTGCATATAAGGAAGAGCAAGCTGAGGTAACTAAGGCAATGTCTGGTAAGGCTATGTTGATTCTGCAAGCTGGGGATGTGAGTTCCAGGACAAGGAGACCAGGTATACACTATAAACGTACATTGTTATGACTGTGTCCCTCAGGGGTATGAAAAATCCAACCTCGTGAGCGGTGTAGTTCTACTGACCAAACCCCTGTTGGCATAGAACCTCTTCACTGAAGCACTACAGTGGTGCTGCTGCACCATAGCAGAGTTTTAAGTGCAGAGACGCCCAGAGACATACTAGTATTAACTCTGTGAGCTAGCGTGATAAAAGCTAAGGTGTAGCTGGGGCAGCACAGGCAGTGGTGGGGGGTGGCATGAGCTATTCCTGCTTAGTATGTACCCAGGGAGTTCAGGCTAGGGATGCAATAGTGTAGTTGATTAACCAATTAACCGATAAGCAAAAGCTTATTGGCTGATGCTATAGACTACACACTTTTCCCTCCCCTCCCCTCCCAGCAAAGTTTTTGGCAGGCTGGCCACCAGCCCAGCTCAGTCCTGGCTTGCAACGGGTCCAGGACCTCCCCCTGCTGCAGCTCTGCGTTTAAAGTGTATTAGGAGCAAGGCAGGCAGGCAGCTCAGCTCGGTCCTTCTTCACATTGGGTCCAGAAGCTAGCCGTGCTGTGGCTCTGCAGTTAAAGTATATTAAGAGCTGGGTGAGGGGTAGCCTGGCTCAGTTCCAGCTGGCGCAGGGTCCAGGAACTCAGACACCATCCCCAGACAGGGGCTGCTGCCACCCTGTGCTGTTGTCTCTTTATCAGAGGCAGCAGCACAGCACAATAGGCAGCCACTCCACAAGGGGAGCTGGTTTTTAAACTGTCTCCCCTCACGGACCAGCTCCCACATGGCACCCCATTCTGCTGCCTCTGATGCAGAGGCAGCAGCGCGGTTGTATCAGGGTGCTCCTTGGGAGTGAGGCCCGAGCACGCTGGCTGCTGGTCCCAGCCTGGGGACTATAGAACAGTCGACTAGCCAATAAGAATTCATGAGGTTACTTGATTAGTCAATTATTCAATATTTAACATCCCTAGTTCAGTCCAGTTTGTATTTAGCACAGCTGGCCTCCGCCACCATTCACAGCTGTCCTGCTGCTGTTGTGACACAGCTATTTTAGTGAGATAGGGTAAGCATGTCTGAGCTGGGAATCACATGCCTAGCTCATAGTGCAGACATAGCCTTACATGTCAAGGTGCTGTAAGAACGTATAAACGGAAGCACTTTACTGTACTTTCATTTATATTTCCCTAGAGCCTCTCAGCGTGTAAGTTGCACCAACTTCGACTGCATTAAACATTATTAGAGCATATAACTAGGCTTATGGGAGTTGTCCTGAGGATAAGGTTGTCAATGGAGGTCTGATTTCAGCCACTTTACACACCACCTCTGAATTTAGCCTATTATAATAACACTGCTCATTAATCCCTATCCACATACTTCAGTGTATTTTCTTAGCAATTGGATACCCCCTTTGGGCAAAATCATCTCCAGCATTGTCTTCTGAGCTGCATGAATTGTTTCTGAATCTGGTCATGTTGCTCCTCATTTCCACCTGTATGAATCGCAGCAGAATTTGGTCTCTTAGGAACATCTTCCAAAGCTTAATTTTTCACTTGTCCCATGGTGAAAACAGTATAGAATGTGGTGATGTGTTTGCTTAATGCAGATTTTTCTGAGCACTGGAATTACCAAGGAGATTGCTTAAAAAAAGTCTAGATATTAGCAGGGTGGCCCCATTGTGTTCTAGGTTGCTGTGTTGTTTTTTCTGAATCAGACAATGCATTTCTTCTGCAGCATGGATATACTTTCAGTTGAGAAAAAAACAAATGTCTGCTGGGTCTTTTTGACATTAAGCTGTTGCTGAAGATGTTAACGGAAAAGTAAATGTACTAATCATTGATAACAAAGCAGCCTAATCCATGCTGACCTACAATTTGTTTAAGATCCTTTGGAGCAACAGAGAGATTAAAGTGTATATAAAAAAGAAGTAAACAGTGGGTCAGAGATTAGAAGTGAAGAAGGAAAAGGCTGGCTTCCCCCAGACCACACACTGATAGTAGACCTTCCTTGAGCAATTGTTAGAAAATGTTTCATGTTTCTCTTCCCTCTCCCAACCTAAGAAAACAGAAGGTTTGATTGGCACTTGTCATGGCTGATAGAGAGAGGAAGATGCTTTGGTAAAAAGGAGAGGGAGGCAGCCGTGTCAAAAGCAGCAGCAGTCAAAGGATGACTCCTTCTTTCTGTGGTTTTGTCTTTCTCTAAATTATTCAAATCTGGGTGGCATCTGAGGATAACTGGCATTTTGACACAGCTTAAAGGATTGTCTCACTAACTCTATTGAACTGAGGCTGCCATCCTTTTTAAAAAATGTATAAAGAGAAATCTTCTATAATCTGATACGTATACAAATGAAAGGCAGCTTGATATCCGAGGTCTTTCAATATTTTTGGGGAGGGACAAATTTATCCATTTCTTGACTAATCATTGTTTTCTTCTGTGTACAAGAATGCCACTTATTGACTTTAAAAAGGTTTTATTTGATTTTCTTTAGAATAGCCATAGTTGCTTGAACTGCATCTGGTGGCTACAAATTCAAATCAAGCCAGCTGGATTAGCATCAACAAATGTAGGGAATTTTCTGTCAAAGGTGGTTTCTCCCCAGTGAGGGATCTCCTTTATTGATGGTCCTTCTGCTAATGGATTTTTCTTTTACTGGCAATTTCCTTCATAAGAACATAAGAACGGGCATACAGGATCAGACCAAAGGTCCATCTATCCCAGTATCGTGTCTTCTGACAATCCGTTCCAGGTGCCCCTGAGAGAATGAACAGAATATGTAATCAACAATCAATCAATCTCCTTTTACCCATTCCCAGCTTCTGATAAACAGAGGCTAGGGACACCATTCCTGCCCATCTTGGCTAATAACCATTGATGGACCTATCTTCCATGAATTTATCTAGTTTTTTTAAACCCTGTTAAAGTCCTGGACTTCACAACATCCCCTGGCAAGGAGTTCCACAGGTTGACTGTGTGTTGCATGAAGAAGTACTTCCTTTTATTTGTTTTAAATCTGTTACCTACTAATTTCATTTAGTGACCCCAAGTTCTTGTGTTATGGGAATAAGTAAATACTTTTTCTTTATTTACTTTCTCCACACTAGTCATGATTTTATAGTCCTTCCTTCCTTCCTTCCTTCCTTCCTTCCTTCCTTCCTTCCTTCCTTCCTTCCTTCCAGGCATCATGGCACTCCACAGTTCATTGTGGGCTCCATAGTGTTACCAACTCTTTTGTCATTCTGAGCTGCCATTATACTTATTGGTCTCCTCTTCATTTAACTAAGTTCCTGCTGGAACCAAACCTACCTCACCATATCCACTCGTTTTACGAGGCATAAGGGATCTGTCGCCAAAGGCTTTAGTGAGCAATAGATCCGTGGCTAGACTGCCATTTTTCGTTGCCAAAGCTCCGTGGCGACAAAAAGCGGCGGCCATTTTTATGCTAATGAAGTGCGGGAGATTTAAATCCCTGCTTCATTAGCAATTTTGGTAAGTCTAATTTACATCCCTCTGGTGACAGAGGGATGTAGTCTAGACATACCCTTAAGGTGAAGTTATTTTATTTTGTTTTGTTTTATAAAAGCAAAAGCAGAAATGGGTTAGGCATGCATCAACTGTTACTGTTATTTGGTAAATCAGATTTTGAAGTTTCACCTGTTTTCACCACCATAACAGAGTATCAGTAAGGGTAAAATGGAGTAGGAGCAAAATGTGTAGCCATCGATACCTGTATTAACACTTATTCTTGAGAGTTTGGTGATTCATACAGAGTGCTGTGTTTGTGTGAGCTTGTATAATGTTCCACGACAGCATGCATCCATAAGGTCTGATTTTCTCTCTAAGTTCCCTTTGCATGTCTATAGTATGCTCTGAGGGATTTCTAAGTGTTTTACAAACATTAACTTCTTAAGCCTCACATCAGTTTATGAAGGAGGTATTCCTCTCCCACCCGGAGTCAGAGAAAGGTTGTAATTTCCCCAAGTTTACCTAGCAAATTGATGGCATAGCTGACTCCAAATCATGTGATTTGAACATTTTAGGTCATATTTCCTCTCAGAAATGTGCTGGGAAATGGCCAAAAGAGATGCACATGTCCCTCAGATGTTTTTTCTATTCAGAACACTGCTTATTTCTGTTACCTTCATGTGAGGTTTATGTTAAATATCTTCCAGTACTGAAAGAACCAGTTGAAGATTCACATAAGGATGTGGATAGCATTGGAAAATCCAGACGACCTAGTCAGCCAAATAGAGGAAGACCTCCCACACTGGACCACACCATTCTGCAGGGCATGGAGCGACAACTACAAGATGAGGAAAGACAAGCTCAAGTGCTACGTATTTATTCAAAACTCCATGAGACTCAGGTTCCTGCACTGCGAGCACCTGACATGAAGTCTATCTACAACTTTGAAGATTGTGAGTTCTTATGTTCGAGTTTGTTTGAAGTTGTTTACTCAGAGCATGTCCCACACTGATTGATCCAGTGGTGGTTGATCTGAATGTATCAATTTTAGCTTCATTCGTCACATAGAAGAAGTTGCATAACTTAGATCAATGGCCCACGAGCGTGTATACCAGTCCTCAGTAAAAGCACTGAGGTCAAAAGGGAGACAGAATAATAGCTTTCCATAATTTTTGCTTCCAAAGCACATTGTGAACCCAGTGCAGCCACACTTTTCGTATATTGCTATAGTTCAGGCATTAGCACTACTCTAAAATAAGTGTTAACCCTGCTGTTATGGAGATGGACAAGAATGTTCTTTTAATGTTTCTTTCCTTTGCAAAGGGATATGTACCATTCTTAGTAGCAGAAACACAACGGGCCATATTTTCAGTACTACCAGCCTGAGTTGCCCTGGTTAAAATTCTTCATTTATCCATAGCACACACAGAATCCACAGTTGTACATGTAAATGTGAAATCTCTGCATTTATCCATAGTACACAAGTCCCATATTTGTGCATGGAAACCAGCTGAATGGCATACCTGCCTATTTGTCCATGTGCAATTACCCAGATATGGGCTCTGTACAATCAATGGATACATGCATACATTTTGCTTATGCAATTTAAACAGTCACATTAGAAATGCTTGGCCCGGAAAGATTGTTCGACATGCATTACTGATCAAGAGTCAGAATTAGGCTGAGTTAGGTTCCTAGGAGGTCAGGATCATAAGTACAGGTAAAATACCAGAGAAAGCCCTAGCCATTATTTACGTAATCATAGAGGTCATTGGCCTTAAAGTCACCATCATAGGTTCTGCAAAGCTCTTAGAAATTATTCCAGTGCTAGGAAGTCACCTTTTATTATTTTAATAAAGAGCTCAGGGTTGTTCTCTTCACACGTAGCAGTAGCTGAAAGTACGTGGCTTTGGATGCTCCCGGTATCGATTGTTCCAGTGACCAAGGGATGACACTTCTGCTTCAGCTATTTTTGGTTCTCCTGCTAAAATATCCAGCTCCACAATGTGGGAGTCAGCACAGATGCCAGGTCCTCAGCCAGCAACACTCCTTGGTTTGCTGCCATTTCCTGAAAAGAGGCTGAAATGTGCTGGCAAGTGTCTAAGTCACAACCCCCCGTGAAAAGAAAGTTGTCCAAACAATGCATAATGGGCTTAATCCCCACTTCCCTCATAATTGCCCTTTCAAGATAACAACAAAATTTCCAAAAGCAGCACAGGATACTACACAGCTCCTGGGAATGGACTGACAAGGTTAAAACAGCCATCAGCCCTAGCAAGTAAAAGTCTCTTGAGAGCACAAAGAGGAGGAACAAAACCCTCTTGTATGTTCATTCGTTAATGCCCTGACCCACCCACACACCTAGAACCTGGCTACAGCCAAATTGAAAGAAGTGTTCTTAACCAAACAGACCCCTGAAGTGATGTCATCATTAGCTAGACTCCCACTCTCAGAATGACAGTCAGAAGGTAATGCAGAGCTCAGCCTTGGACTGGTTTGGCACCATGCACAGAGACAATATCTTCTGGCTCAGTTTGGATACTAAAAGTAATTTGAACGGGGCCACAGCCAGGCCCATGTTCACACTTACTATGTTTAGGGGCAAGGTTAGTTTGATGCCATTGAATATACCCAGTTTTGTAATTGTTCCCTTTAACTTATTACATTACAATAGCACTGAGCAAAATGCTAAGGTGTGTTCTTAGGCTTGGTCTATATTTAAAGTTTAGATTGAATTAGCTACATTGCTTAGGGGTATGAACACTTTTGCACTTTGTGTGTCTTAGCTAGGTTGACCTAACCCCCCGGTGTAGATGTGGCTAAGTGGACAGAAAGAGTCAACCACTGACCTAGCTGGAGGAGTGGATTAACTACATGGCTGGGAAACCCCCCTTTGATCAATGAAAGAACTGCTTATGTTATGGTGCTGCACCAGACAGGACTGGTGTGTGGGTGGCCTGACCTAGGGGGTAATGTCAGGTGTGGGCTGAGAGTCCTGGGCCCAGCACCCAATGACCAGGAATTAGGCTGGGTTGGAAAGCCAGGAAAACAGACTCAAGAGATAAACTAGAGGGCAAGGATCAAGAGTTAGTTACCAGGAACCAGGCCAAGTCAGGCTCCCAGGAGGTCAGGATCATACATACAGGTAAATACCAGACAAGCAGTCTGTGGCAACGTGGAGCCCAGTTGTATGGACAACTTCCCAATTCCTCTTCTGGCTTAAATAGGGGCTGCAGCTCAATTAGGAGCCTTGGAACTCTCCCAATGAAAGCATAAGTTTGGGGATCCTGCTGGGCTTTATGGACCCCATCCCATCTGCTGAGTGAAGGACTGGGATGTGATGACTCCCAGGACTCCTGTGGACCCAGCTTCAGTACCCCTTAAGGCCTGACTTATAGCTGCTGTAGAGTAGAACATACCTTTAGTCTTTACTCCATTGTGCTCAGGCAAATTAACAACGTCTCCTTCAAAGTTTTGAATCCATGGGAAGTCGTGGTGCTCCACAATTTATAGAATGTATGTACGGGACCAAGTAACATTGTTTTATTGACTACTGTACAGTGCTACATTTTTTTTCTGGTAAAATATGTATATTCTGCTAAGCTGTGATATGCTCCCCTTGTTGGGTAAAGAATCCACCCCCTGTAAAATAATTGTAGGAACCTCTCACAGCACAAATAGCATCCCCTCAGCCTCTTTCACCATTCGTGTCTGCTGTCTGGAAACTTCGTGCTAGAAATGCCAACAAAGCAAATTATGTGCCATTATACAACCCCACTATGATCATTTCTGTAGAAAATGTGCCTTTAATAAGCACATTGTAAGAAAGTTCCCTTCTCTTTTGTATGTAGTATAATGAACCTTTAGACAGAATTTTAAAGAAAACCTAACAGTCACTAAGCTCCTATTTCTATGTTTATTTATCCAGCAATTTGCATTAAGCGACAAGTGTAATTAGACTTTTTTTGATAAATGCTAAGCAAACTGGGAGTAGCTTAAAAACATAATAGAGCACCTTGCAAGGATAGTGGTGGTATGGTGTGTGTGTGTGAACATATATATATATATATATATATATATATATATATATATATATATATATATGTTCCTTTATTTATGCAGGGACTGGCACATCAGGACAAAGGTCCTGCTAATCGTCTTCTGTCCTCAACTCCCAGGGCAGTCACTAGGGCTTACGTAGATGAGACTAGATTTAAAGGTTTCTTGCTAGATGATTTAATCTATTCTAAATTCAAATCAAGACACTGTCATTGTACTCTAGTTTATGCCTTACCCTGAGGGAGGGACAGGTATAATCTGACCTACTGAAATTGAGCTAAAGGTGTTAAACTGGGTTTAATATAACCACTCAGGGAGGTTTTCAGCTGAGTTCAGCAATGCTGAAAGAAAAGTTTCTTTTTTTCCTTAGTTTACACAAGATGCTCAACTGCTTACAGGAGGCACTAAACGCCATGCAGTTATGGAACTCCAGGCCTGGGAATCTAGGTCACCAAACCTTACATGGAAGAGATATGAAAAAAGAAGGGTTTCTACAGGTGTGTTAGCATCAAGAAGAAGGTTGTGGAAAGTGTAGGACCTTTACTAAGTGGGGAAGGCAACCTAGTGACAAATGAGGTGGGAAAAGCTGGAGTACTCGATGCTTTTTTGCCTCAGTCTTCACAGACAAATTCACCTTCCAGACAGCTGCACGGGGGAGCACAGTTTGGAGAGGAGCAGCCCTTAGTAAGGAAAGAACAGCTTACGGACTATTCAGAAAAGCAGGAAATGCACAAGTCCATGGGGCCAGATCTAATGCATCCAAGGGTGCTGAGAGAGTTGGTTGATGTGATGGCAGAGCCACTGGCCATTACCTCTGAAAACTCTTTGCAATCAGGAGGAGGTCCAGGACAATTGAAAAATGGCAAATGTAGTGCTCATCTTCAAAAAGGGGAAGAAGGAGGATCTGGGGAACTACAGCCTAACTTCAGTTCCTGGAAAAATCATGGAGCAGGTCCTCATGGAATCATTTTTGGAACACTTGGAAGTGGGGAAAATAATCAGGAACAGTCAACATGGATTCACCAAGGGCAAGTCCTGCTTGACCAACCTGATTGCCTCCTATGATGAGATAACTGGCTTTGTGGTTATGGGAAAGTGCTGGATGTGGTATTCCTTGACCTTAGCAAAGCTTTTGATATGGTCTCCCACAGTATTCCTGTCAGCAAGTTAAAGTATGGCCCGGAAGAATGGACTCTGAGGTGGCTAGCAAGCTGGCTAGATCATTGAGCTCAATGGGTAGTGATCAGCTGTCTAGTTGGCAGCCGGTATCAAGCAGAGTATTCCAGGGGGTCAGTTCTGGGGCCAGTTTTGTTCAATATCTTCATTAATGGTCTGGATAATGGGTTGGATTGCATCCTTAGTAAATTGGCAGATGACACTAAACTTGGGGGAAGAGTAGATATGCTAGAGGGTAGAGATAGGGTCCAAAGTGATCTAGACAAATTGGAGGATTGAACCAAAACAAATCTGATGAGGTTCAACAAGCACAAGTGCAGAGTCCTACACTTAGGAAGGAAAAAATCCCATGCACTGCTACAGGATGTGGACTGACTAGCTAAGCAGCAGTTCTGCAGAAATGGACCTGGGGATAACAATGGATAAGAAGCTGGATATGAGTCAACAGTGTGCCCTTGTAGCCAAGAAGGCTAATAGCATATTGGGCTGCATTAATAGGAGCATTGACAGAGATTGAGGGAAGTGATTATTCCCCTCTATTCGGCACTGGTGAGGCCACATCTGGAGTATCATATCCAATTTTAGGCTTCCCATTATAAAAGGGATGTGGACAATTTGGAGAGTCTAGTGGAGGGCAAAAAAGTGATTAGAGAGTTGGGACATATAACTTAAGAGGAAAGGCTGAAAGAATTAGTCTAATTCAGTCCTCAGAAGAGAAGAAAGGGGGAGGGGTTGATAGCAACCTTCAAATAATACCTGAAGTGGGGTTCTAAAGAGGATGGAGTCAGGCTATTCTCAGTGGTGGCAAGTGACAGAACGAGAAACAAAGGTCTCAAGTTGTGAAGGGGGAAGTCTAGGTTTGATATTAAGAAAAACTGTTTCACTAGGAGGGCAGTGAAGCACTGGAATTGGTTACCTAGGGAGGTGGTGGAATCTCCACCCTTAGAGGTGTTTAAGGCTAGGCTTGAGAAAGCCCTGGCTGGAATGATTTAATTGGGGCTGATCCTGATTTGTGCAGGTTGTTGCACTAGATGACCTCCTGAGATCTCTTTCAAACCTAATCATCTGTGATTCCATGAGAGAGAGAATGCCATCTTCTTAGAGGTCTTCTATATCTACATCATACAGCAGTTACAAGCTGTGAATTCATTAGCAGTACAGTTCCAATCCAGGAATTCAGGGAGGTCTCAAAGCAGGTGTTTTCACTCATCTGTAGGTTACATCAGTTTAAACATTTGGTTGATAATCCTCATTAGAAAGACTATCGGGGTACCCTCTGGTTAAGTTTTATCAACACTTATTGTTTGACATGACCTGTTTTAAAGTGATGTGCACAAATGTTAGGTGCTGGAAAGGGCTTCATGAATTGCAGTCAGTCACATTTTATGCATACAGAAAGAGTCACACTCTTTCTATGTTAGAATAAGGAGGGAAATTAGAAGGGAGAAAGTTTGTTCACACATCAGGCCTTTTTCACACTTCCGTAGCTAGCAGTTGGATGTTGCTTATTTTTGGAACAAACAAAATTCAGCAAACACCATCTGTTTATGATAAAGTGAGCAACAGGGACTAAGAACAAACACAAGAATGTTCATAAAATGTTTTTCTTCTTGGTTTGTTTAAAAAAACCCAAGCCTTATGATATTAAAAGATGGCAAGTTTTCTCTTGAAAAACAGAGGAACTCTTAAAATGTCAAACATTAGATTGTGCTTTATGAACTAAACTACCTAAGAAGATCCCCAAATGAAATGGAAAATGATGCCAATTCTTTCTGTAGAGCGTAGATGTGTATTTCTATTTATTTATTAATCCCCATTGTGTAAGACATTGCACGTGAGTTACAACAATAACTTCAGTGTGGGACACCTATTAGTTCTGCATGGTTACCTGCAGGTCTCACCCTTAAACAGAGAGTAAATCCCAGCCTGTGCAGAACTGAAGACAGTTCAGTTTGGGGCAGCACATTCACAGGTATCAACTCAGATATTGTCATTTAACCAGCCTCCTCTTTTCTCTCTGGGAGGGAGGGCGTATCTCATCCTAGCTCCAACCCCAGAGACTGGATGGTGCTGCCTCATTCTTCATAAACCAATGGCTAGAGCAGCTGTCTAATTAACCCTAGGTAAGGGGCTGGATGCATCCAGCTAGCATCCTGCTCTTTGAGTCTGCCTACAGTGCAGCTGGGAGTGACCTACCCAACATGTAGACAGACATGTACTAGCTCCACTCCACTTAAGTTACTGCACTGGACATAGCAGAGGTTCCAGAAGGGTTTATACTCATGCACCTAGCCTGAGCTGCCATCAATGGCTACACTGCTCTCTTTAGGGCATTAGCTAGAGGAGAGTTAGTGCATGTCTGGATAGCCATGCTGGGAAATGCACTCCTATCTGCAGTGTAGATATACTCGTAGAGAAGGGGTGGACAAAATACAGCACATAGGCTGGATCTGTCTGACATTTCTGTCCAGCTCACCATGATTCGTAGCAATTGAGGAAACTATTTAGCAGTAACCAGAGTCCTGGATCCTTTGACTCACCAAAGGAGCCCCCAGCTGTGTGGGCTGGGCGGTGTTGAAGGGTTACCCATCCCTTCCACCTGAGACTGTGTCCTTTCTGGGGTCCCAGAACCAACCCTCCTCCCCAGCCCAGGGGCCCAGCAAGTCTTCCTCCATGTTTTATGCCCATCAGAGATTTTCTTCTTCACACTGAATGAGTTTCATGTCTTCTTTTACACATAATTGTAATAATGAACCTAAGTTGTAAGTGCGACGAGGAGTCCTGTGGCACCTTATAGACTAACAGATTTATTGGAACATAAGCTTTCATGGGCAAAGACCCACTTTGTCAATTAAGATAAGCTTTGGGTAATCATTTACTCCATTAATTTTTAGTAAGTGTAATTACTTTTTTTTGTAAAGAACATAATGGGGTCTTTTTTATAATAGACGATGAGGTAATTGCAGTCTGTGACAACTTACCAAAATTCATGGGGTGGCCCCTCCTGCAAAAATTATTCCCCACCTTTGCCTTAAAGAAAGGGAGTTGGTAGCTCTCTCTGTAAAGCTAAGCTTTGTGTAAAGCCCTCCTCTCTCTAGTACCTAGGTCTTTCAGTCCCCTTGAGAAACAGGAGAAAAAGCCTGGGCAATGTGAGTGAAAGGAGATTTCAAAAGTTGGAGTGAAACACACAGAAAAATCCTCCCTTGTTTTCTACTCCCTCCAGAAAACTACATTCTTACTTCCTAGCCTAGAAGGAAAAACTCCAAGCATAGCCACAAAATGTTAACCTTCTCCCTCCTCCTATTCTGCCCTCTCCCTGGTGAATGAGTGGAGCAGGAGGTAGCAGGTCCATGTGTCTCATTAGAAAGAGTAAATTGTGTGTCAAAGTAAATGATACTTTGAAATCCAAGGTGGATTTCTCTCATCTGGATTTCATTAGTTTTTCTTTTTGACAGTTATTTGGCCGTGAACAAGC
The DNA here is from genome assembly GCF_049634645.1 of Pelodiscus sinensis. Lineage (NCBI taxonomy): Eukaryota > Metazoa > Chordata > Testudines > Trionychidae > Pelodiscus > Pelodiscus sinensis. The sequence continues at coordinate 98,821,049 of NC_134711.1, forward strand.
TTGAGGTACCGTTGACTCTTCTAGTAGCAGTGGCCAAAAACATGTTCCTATTACTTAGGCTAGTAAATGAGAGAGTGCCCACTTGTGTCTCAGATGCAGACCTGGCCACAGCAATCCATGCTGTGATCTAGGCTTTGTCATCTTCACTTGCAGAATGTACTAGATGACCCAATAGATCTTTTTCCGTATCAGTTGTCTGTGATCTATCATGTAAAAATGGAAGGATGGCCCAGAGGAAAAGGGAAAAAAGCTAATCTCCTAAATGTAAGAAAATGAGGCGGGGGGAAACCCTGGTAATCTCAACAGTACATGAGAATGTGATAAATGTAAATCATGTCTCTGTGCTCTTTTCCCTCACATTATCTCAATGATCAATTTGCTGGAGAGAAATTGCTTTGTGTTTTTTTTTAATGTGGTGGTTCTTCCGATGACCACCTGTGTCCTTTAAGCACTAATGTGTGTGGGCAGGGGAGGGTATTGGAATTGGGGAGGGTGAAGAAGCCATCAAGCGTTGAGACTGTAATCAGATAAAACTAGCTGTTTGGTAATAGGGTGTTAGCTTTGTCCAAGCTGCTGGCATCTTCAGTGGGCCAAAGCGCTCTCTTCATTTGTCACCCCAGCGCACCTTTTGTGCGAATAATTTCCCATTGGTATTATCCACAGCTTGGAGTCGATAGCAGACTAGCCTCTTCGCTTGTACCATTGTTTCCAGCAAGCTTGATACATCTGCAATAAATCCAGGAGGATTTGCAAGTGGACTGAAGAAGCATGAGTGATAGAATGAGCTGATAAGACTTGGATTCTACAGAAACAAAAGGCTTTCCATTTTGTTCTGACAAGTCAGTCACTGCCTTTGAATTGATTTGGTCTGATCAAGTTTAGGCCAGCTGTCTATGGTAGTTCAAGCAAGTAAAGAATTGTGCCCACAAGCTTTCTCTCATCCTTTACTAAGCTTTCATATCAGTGCTAGGGATGAAAATATCTTCCAGGAGTTTACTTACTTGTTTGTTTTGATAGAGCAAGATCTTTGAAGCACTCAGAGGTCTTGTCTAGTGATGCTTTTCAGATAAGACTTTAAAAATTATTTAATGACTTACACCCTTGAATTGAGCATCTTAACAATTTGGAAGGAAACAAGCTAACAAAACCAGGTGTGCTTGGTGCTGGGGAGCTGTGATGTACTCTGAAAAATGAAGGCATTTATTATTTAGATCATAGTAATTTTCTGTAAATTCTTATTTTCATGTTTTGATTCTCTGGGAAAGGATGAATCAGAAGCAGCATCTGTTTTTCAGCATTGTCTGGTTCACGTACTGCAGTATGGTACAGTGTAAGGAGATAATTGGAGTGGTTAGGTAAAAACTCTCAGTGGGAAGAAGATTCAAGTTTATCTAACATTTGACAAAAATGAAGATTAAATGTGGTATGGTGGAAATGAGGTATGTAAAAAAACACAGTTTAAATGAATGGTCTGGAGCGTCAGCGTAGGCAGAAAGGAAACGTACCATAGACACAGTTGCCAATTATTCTATTAGCACTGTTGACAGTGTGGGAGTATTTTGATGTCCTTCAGAACTCTGACATAGATCTCCCAGAGGACAGCCAGGTTAAAGCACAATAAAGAATAGCTGAGGATTTTCAGCTCTACCACCACCTTCTTGTCTGATTTTGGAAGAGTTACTTAATCTCTCTATACCCTAGCTCCCCTTCTGTAAAACAGCGATAGTGTATAATTTAGAGGGATATTGTGACAGAGTTTAGAATTGCTCTGGCAAATAGACACCAGGTGTTTGAAGTTGATGATCATGGAACAATAGGAGGCAAATGTGTATATATATAATAAAGGAAGCTTTCACCAAACTTTGTGAAGAAATGCTGGGATTGGGGGAAGAAACACCGCAGTTAATGGTTGGTTGAGACTACATGGCAGAAAATAGACATAAATTAAGCTGAAACGAAAGCAATCAAGAACAATAAAACAGAAACAGTGGCTTCAGGAATAATATGCCACAAAGTACAATGAGGTCAAAATAGCACCAGGAAAGACAAACAAGACTTTAAAGACAAAATGGCAACAGATATATAGATCACTGCAACACAAATGATATGCAGATACCGTATAACATCATTAGATCATTGTCAGAAGAACAAACATCAACCAACCAGTCTGAGATAATGAGGACAAAGACATCAGAACAATTAAATATATGGAGGTGGTTATTTAATCAAGTAACTGAATGTTAAGCCACTAGTTATCAGTAAAGTAAAGTTGGAGAGGGCAGTCAATAGGTTAACAAGTGGTAAGGTACCAGGTTAACATCCCAACAGAGGGCCTTAAGACAGATTTGAAGAATACAGTGGATGTTTTGATCTTGCAAAAGATACGGAAAGAAGAAAAAAATCCAAACAGTGGGAAAAGGATCATATATAATGGAGCTGCCAAAAGAAAGAAGACTTCATTCAGTGCAAAATCCGTAGGGGCATTCAATTGCTCTCCATCCCAATTAAAATACTTACATGTATTATCTTAGACTGACTAAAGAAAGCAGTAGATTGAAGAGGATGGCAAGATCAGGCAGTGTGCAGACAGGAGAAATCATGCATACATAATTAATATCCATATGTATCATTTTAGAACTGTTTGCTCGACTGGCAGTCACTGCTTCAAAAAGCTTTTGGAGCTATCCACAGTAGATAGAACAATGTCATGGAAGTTGCTTTGACACTGTGGAATCCCCCAGTAATTGGTGACTCTTATTCAGAGCTTTTATGAAAATGTGACATGCCAAATGATTCATAACAGCAAATTGACTAAACCAATCATAGTAACTGTCAGCATCACACAAGGATGCCTTACATCTCCCATAACCTTCTTACCAGTAAATGATTGGTAATGGGAAGGATTACCAGGGGTATACAATGGATTTTCACTCAGAGGCTAGAAGATCTCAATTTTGCAGATGACATCAGCCTGCTGTTCAAGACCCAGAGAGATATACAAGCTAAAACAAATGATCTCCAGACCTATGCACAGTTAATAGGGCTGAAAATCAACACTGAGCAAATGAAAATTATGAGACTCAACATACAGCAAGAAACTCCAATAAGACTTTCTGGGATTGACACAGAAGAGGTCTGACACTTCATATATCTTGGCAACATCATAAGCAAAACAGGAGAAAAGATGAAGACATGAAAGCCAGAATTGCACAAGCCCATACCTTCATAACCCCAAAACTAGGAATGTAATAGTGTAGTTGATTAACCGATTAACCGATATTGGTTAATGCTATAGACTACATGCATTCACCTTGCCAGTAAATTTTTTAGCAGGCTGGCCAGCAGCATGGCTCAGTTCCAGCTTGCGCTGGGTCTGGGACCTACCCCTGCTGCAGCTTTGCATTTAAAGTGCATTAGAAGCTGGGCAGGCAGGCAGCCTGGCTCAGTCCCGGCTTGTGCCAGGTCTGGGAACTACCCCCACTGCGGCTCTGCATTTAAAATACATTAGGAGCCAGGCAGGCAGGCAGACCACCTCAGTTCTGGCTCGCACCAGGTCCAGGAGCTCAGACCCACCCTGGAAAGGGGCTACTGCCACCCTGTGCTGCTGCCTTTGTATCAGAGGCAGCAGCACGATGACAGGAAGTCGGTCTGCAAGGGGAGCTGGTTTTTAAACTGGATCCCCTCATGGACCAGCTCCCACCTGGCACCCCGGGCTGCTGCCTCTGATATGGAGCCAGCAGTGCAGAGTGGCAGGGAGGTCCTCAGGAGTGGGACCAGATCACACTGGCTTCTGGCTCCGCCCCTGGGACTATAGAATAGTTGAGTAACCATTAAGAAATCATTAGGTTAATCGACTATTCAATTAACTGATACTTAACATCCCTACCTAAAACCAATCTGGAGAAACAAAACCTTGCCCCAAGCACTAAACTTTGACTGAGGATACATCTACATTGCAACACTATTTCGAAATAACTAGCGCTATTCCGAAATAACTTAGTCCACATCTACACAGCAGGCAGTTATTTCAAAATAGTATCAAAATGCTGTCGAGCTAGAGGGCTTCCTACTTGGACTCCTGTAACCCTCATTGTACGAGGAATAAGGGAAGCTGGAAGAAGAATGCTCTATTTCGAAATAAGTGCTGTGTAGATGCTCCCTATTTTGAAAAAAACATTTCAAAATAAGATATGCACAGTGGCATAGCGAGAGTGTTATGTGCCCAGGTGGGGTGGGGTGGCAGCAACTCCTGAGCCAGGGACACTGGGCTCCCGGGCAAGCCTTTGCAGTGCCAGCTCCCGGACCCAGGCCCTGCCTTGGCGGCTTGTCTGCAGGGAGCAAGTGGCCTGGCAGCTAAATTGGCGCCCTCTAGCATGGCACCTGTGGCAACTGTCCCCCCCTGCCCTGCTCAGTACAACACTGGATATGCAATTGACATAGCTGAATTTGCGTAGCTCATTTCCAGTTAAGCCCTGCAGCGTAGACACACCCTAAGTAACTTCCTTATAAAGCTATATTACTATATGGTGCTGAAACTTGGAAACTTCCCAAGACATTAACATCTATACTCAGTTTTTATAAACAGCTGCCTTAGACAAATCCTTAACATCAAATGGCCAGAATAAATGTCAATTAAAGAACTTCAGAGCAGAATGAAACAGAAACGGCGAGGACAGGATATCCTGGGATGAAAATAGAGATGGCTACAACACACAGAGAAAAATACTGAACAAGGCTGGTGTTGGATTGGAATCCCCAGGTTTGCAATTTGGAAACAGTAAGAATTGAAAACTATTAAAATGACATTGGAGGAAGCTAAAACTTAAACAAGAGACTGCCAAGTATGGAAGGGAGTTATGAATGCACTGTTGTTTGTTTGGGATGAGTTGAGTACATGAATCAGTATCAATGAAGCTGATGCTAAAGGAATAAGAAGTGGGAAACTGGAACATCCTCAAAAGTGGTTGCCAATGGGCAATCATCATCGACTGTGGGGGAGGGGTATATTTCCAGTGGGGTTCTGCAGGGAATAGTACTAGCCCCAATGTTTTTCAATATTTTTCTCAATGATATGGAAGTTAATGTAAATTCTCTGCTGATAAAGTTTGTGAATGACACAAAGATTGACAACTATGGGCATGTCTACATTACATTCCTCTTTCAAGAGAGGAATGCAAATGCAGACAAATGAAATTGCAAATGAAGTGCGGATTTGAATTTCCCACGCTTCATTTGGATAATCGTGTCCGGGCGCTATTTCGAAATACTCTATTTCAAAAAAAGAAATGCTGTGTAGACACGGTTATTTTGAAAGAAAACCCTTTTTTCTTAATAACCCTTAAACTTCATTTTATAAGGAGTAAAGGTTATTTTGAAAGAAGGGGTTTCTTTCAAAATAACCACATTTACACAGGGTTTCTTTTTTCAAAATAGGATATTTCAAAATAGCGCCTGGATGTGATTATGCTAACAGGAAATTCAAATCCACGCTTCATTTGCAATTTTGTTCGTCTGCATTTGCATTCCTCTCTTGAAAGAGGAATGCAATGTAGACATACTCCATAAGAATAAGACACCCATACTGAGTGATTTATGCCAATTGGTCCCATTTAAAGGAAATCTGTTTTACACAGTGAAAAGCAAGGGCATACATTTAAGAACAAAGAGTGCAGGCCATACCTACACAATGGGGTTATGTATCCTGGAAAGCAGTGACTTTGAAAAGGATGTAAGATCCATAGTTCACTGAATGAATAGATGAGATTAGTGAGTAGAAGAAGGGAAGAGATTTTTACCTGTAGTTACCTGTAGACCAATAGTATGTCCAGTTCTGGTGTCCACATTTGTAAGATAATGTTGAAAAATGTGAGTGCAGAAAAGAGCCACAAAAATTGTTCTAGAAATGAAGAAAATACCTTACCATGACATAAAACTCAGACTATTTAGTTTATATTAAAAAAAGATAGAGGTGACTGAATTATAGTATATAAGTAGCTCACAGGGAGAAAATCTTGGGTTCTAAAAAGTAATTTAATCTAGGAAAGAAAGGCATAATAAGAACCAATGAGTGGAAGCTAAAGCCAGAAAAATTCCAACTACAAATAAGGCACACATTTTTAGTAATCTGAGTGATTAACGACTGGAACAAACTATCAAGGGAAGTGTTGGATTCTCCATCTCTTGAAGTCATCAGACCAAGACTGGGCTCCTTTCTACAGAATATATCTGTATCCAAACATAAGTTATTGTGCTCAATATAGGAGTAACTTTATTAAATTCTATGGCCTGTACTGTGCAGGAAGTCAGACTGTGTGAACTGACAGTCCCCTTCCAGTCATAAAATCTTTTAATCTAATTAAATAAGTTCTCCTGATCTGCTTCTGTCAGTGAGGTACTACTGTCGGAGAGTAAATTTAGAAACATTTGTTATGAAATGAATATTTGAATAACGTGGCTTGAAGTTAAACAGTAATATTCTGAAATACCTGATGAGAGAAAAATTCAAGTCTCTAAAAGTAAACTTGATAAATTTCTTATATAAAATGGAGTGTTATATATTTGGGAATCACCAGATGGCGCCAATACAGATAGCTCTACAAATTCTATTTAAAAGAGGGCAGGATTTTCTAAAGCCCTCAGATTGACTTTACGAACAGGGCTGGGCCAATGCTGAGCATGCATGGAAATCCCACCCTAAAAGTATAGGTAGTTAGATCTTGGAGAAATGCTAATTTTTTGTGGTGATGCATTTCTTTTTTAGAAGCTGAGTATGTCACTAGTATTGTTCGTTATTCTCTCCGGCTGGAATCTTTTTTAGGAGGAAAGCAACTGCCGACAGGATAGATACACGACAAGCAAACTCTTCACGTTTTCAAAACATGAGAGTTTTTTCATTGTATCTTTAGTAATGTAATTTTGTTTGGAATGCAGATACACATGCAGCCACAATGGCTCTACCAGCAACTGTCAAGTTATGATGATATCTTTATTTTCACAAAAATCTCCTTTTTGTTTTGTTGTGGAAATCAATAAGACTTTTTCTTCTTTCGTGGAGATTTGGTTCATCTGGTGTGTGAAGGATGAGTGACTGTGACACTGAGACAAGGGATGTAAAATCCTGTTTAAAATGTTAACCGATTAAATTATATGTGGTGGCAGTGTAGTCCCAGAGGGCCTTGAGCAGTCTTCTGCCTATGGCTGGGCGGGGTGCGAGTTAACCAGTTACCCCAGTAAGCATGCCAGTAAGACAATGCTTACTGGGTAACCAGTTAACTGATAAACCCTTTACATTTCTAATTGAGGACACATCTACACAGCAGGGCTGAAGCCAAAATAAGCTACGCAACTTGAGCTATGTCAATTGGGTAGGTTAAGTCGAAATCGCTTATTTTGTCTTTTGGTGCTGTCTACACAGCAGGAAGTCTGAGAAAGAGCACTCTTCCTCTGACCTCCCTTACTCTTCATAAAATTAGGGTTACAGGAGTCAGAGTAAGAAGTCTTCCAGCTTGACATTATTTTGACATTATGTTGAAATTATGATTTGCTGTTTAGATGTAGACCATGTTATTTTGGAATAATATCAATTATTCCAAAATAACACTGCTGTGTAGACGTACCTTGAGACTCTGTTATTTTTCCTGTTCTGTATGGGGCACAAACCCAAATGAACTACATGCAAATAGTAACTTTTCTTACATTCATCTTGAAGGTAGATGTATTCTTTTCTTAAAACAACATTTGACTGGTATATTTCAGGTTTGTTTCTTTAACACCAGTACACCTCTTAGCTGCTGCTCTTTTGCTCTGAATTTAAAAATCTATATTCTCAAGTAAATAGCCCGTCTTGCCTGTTGTCACTCATTGGTCTCATCACTTTATACCTCAATCTTTACTTGAAGCATAACTGAAGATTTCCCTCCAAATTTTCTTATCCTAATTTGACCAGTGTCTCTTGCTTCTGTTTAGTGTGAGGAAATGGGGCCACCATCATACAAACCAATACCTTCCTCTGCTGTCCTTCTATAAATGATAGGTCAAGAAAATAGGTAGAAAGAAAACCGAGATGAGGAAAAATCTCAAGAGAAGGTAGGTCTGGTCATAGGATAAAATTTTCCTTTCTGACTTTGGCCAGAGGGGCAATAACATGAAATGTATCCATTTCTGTTCTAGACCTTAAAGAAGGAGTGTTGATATCTTTGTCCTATTTCTTTCCTGGACAATCAATAAAATTAAAATGGTATCTTGGTTTTATTAGAATTTGAGACAAGTGGTGGAACCTATTTCATAGAATTAAAATCTGAAAATAGTCTTTCTGGGACAGTGAAAAACAAACAACAAAACCTTGACATGCTCCCTGATTGCAGCTTCCCCTGGATGGAGTTCCTATGTGTTATACATGTTAAACATCTCTTATTCAGAGCCAACTTTGACTTTGTGCCTTGGTCCAGGTGAAAAGACTTTTCCACAACTATAAAAAGAGTACATCTGAAAATTCTACCAAGAAGATGGTTCTGTGGTTTTACATAAGATCACCATTATTGTTCCTTTTATAAAATAGTATTCATTATGTTAATTTTTTAAAAAATCTAAAAGAAAAAAAACAGGGAACAAGTTTTTTTATGGTCCTATTTTATTTATTTATTTATTTATTTATTTATTTATTTATTTGGTCCTCTTTTGCAGTCGACTTTTTGGCAAAATACTGCATCTTCAGCCAGGAGAAGTTGGCGAAGTACAAAAGGGCTTTTGAAGCAGTAAGTGTAAATTCAGGCTTCTTTTCTTTTCTTTCTTCCTTTCTTTAATACCCCGTTCCCCTCTCCTCCTGTGTCAGTAGACAGTTAAGCAGAAATAATAAGCACCATTGCTTGCAGTACACGTCCCATGAATTACTCTGACATCAAATGTAACTTTAGAATGGAGGCACGCTTTATTCTCTTTGGCGAACTGTTCCCCTGTCCCTTCTTTATTTACGTGTCGTGAGCCTTAGTCCCGCACAGCCAGTCAGACTGAACACACACACACACACACACACACACACACACACAAAGAAGGGAGGCCATTAAACAAATTAAAAGGGATGGGGATGACTAATACAGTACTCTTGGAATCTGCAATTTGATTAGTCTGAGTTTAATACACAAAAGCAGCGCCGAAGCAGGAGGGGAGTCGAAGTGCTCTTTAATAACCTTCTACAATTAAATTATGGTGATGAATTTAACTATTCTGTGCTTCTAAAGGGGTTTTATTATCTGATTGACTGTGAAAGAAAGTCAGTATTTAACCAGGCTTCTTGAGTCCGGCTATCAGGAGACATATAGTAGTTTTATGCTATAACAACTCCTTTTATTTTTCACATGGCTCTCCCCATTTGAATTCATTTGTGATTGGAGAATGATGGCTCTTAATGTTATTCCACTGCATTTGATATGACAGTGCATGATAACCCTTTTACTGCTCTATTCAGAGAACTAGGACTAAAATAAAATGATTGTGCTTTGTCTCCTGTTTGATATTTTCATTTTTAACTTGTATCACTTCATTGATGCATCATTTGAATGTGGACCTATACACCTTTACCATCTTCATCTTTGTCAGCGACATTAATATTATCTGAAGCTTGTCTTTCACTTCATATTTCTATCCATCCTCTCACTCACCCCACTGTCAGGATGGCATATGCTGAATGCTTAGTGTGACTAGTTGTAAATTCAGAGTATCTATATAAACAGAGCAATGAAATAAATTTTTTTAAATATCACGTTTTTATTTCCTGAGCTTAATAACTATGTATGTCTACACTACAAAGTTAATTTGAACTAACAGATGTTAGTTCGAATTAACATTCATAGGCGCTCCACTAGCGCTCCACTAGTTCGAACTTAATTTGAACTAGCGGAGCGCTTAGTTCGAACTAGGTAAACCTCATTTTACGAGGACTAAGCCTCATTCGAACTTACTAGTTCGAATTAAGGGCTGTGTAGCCCCTTAATTTGAACTAGTGGGAGGCTAGCCCTCCCCAGCTTTCCCTGGTGGCCACTCTGGGCACCACCAGGGAAACTCGTCTGCCCCCCTCCCGGCCCCGGAGCCCTTAAAGGGGCCCGGGCTGGCTACGGTGCCCATGCCAGGTACAAGCCTGCCAGCACCCAGCTAGCAGACCCTCCGCCTCTTCCCGGGACCAGGCTGGCGGCTCTCGGGATCCTGGCCAGGACCGCAAGAGGCGGGCACCCGCCTGGTCTAGGGCAGACATCGTGGACCCCGTCCACGAACTCCGCACTAGGCACAGGAAAGTGGCCGTCTAGGGCAGGAGAGCTGCCAGCCTGGCCACCCAGGATCAGGTTGGCATGAAAATCAAGGTGGTCCACTGAGACCCCAGACCCTGAGCCCTGAGCTTAGAATGGCTGTACTGGGTCAGACCAAAGGTCCATCTAGTCCAGTAGCCTGTCTGCCGACAGCGGCCAACCCTAGGGACCCTGGAGGGGATGGACCAAAGACAGTGACCAAGCCATTTGTCTCGTGCCATCCATCTCCAGCCTTCCACAAACTTTGGGCAGGGACACCATTTCTACCACTCCATGGACCCAACCTCCATGACTTGATCTAACTTCTCTTTAAACTCTGTTCTAGTTCTAGCCTTCACAGCCTCCTGCAGCAAGGAGTTCCACAGATTGACTCTTTGCTTTGTGAAGAACAACTTTCTGTTACTAGTTTGAAGCCTGCTACCCATTCCTTTCCTTTGGTGTCCTCTAGTCCTTGTATTATGGGAACTAATGGAGAACTTTTCTTTATGCACCCTCTCCACACCACTCTTGCTTTTATAGACCTCTATCATATCCCCCCTCAGCCTCCTCTTCTCTAAGCTGAAAAGTCCCAGTCTTTTTAGCCTCTCTTCATATGGGACCTGTTCCAAACCCCTGATCATTTTAGTTGCCCTCCCCTCTCCCACCTCTTTTTCCCAGTCTCCCCCAGTTTTGTTCAATAAAGAGAGATTCTATTTTTGAACACACGTTTTCTTTATTTTGTACATCAGGAAGGGGGGCTAGGGAAGAGTAAGTGGAAGGAGGTGAGGAAGGAATGGGGTACGCGCCCCCGATGGGGAGGACTGGGCTGGCTCTACGGGCTTCTGGGGGTGGAACCTCTCCTGCAGCCCCCCGATTGTCCCCTCCCCCCGGATGGCAGCCTGCAGCAAGTGCAGCCGGGCTGATGGCCGAGTGCTGTGATGTTCCGCGTGTGGGCACTCAGGGCACTCCAAGCTAGGACTGCTTTGCAAGCGGGGAACCCTGAGAACTGTCTGTCCAGGGTGGGGGTCGGGTCCCTTTAAGCACAGCCCTCGGCTAGCCTGAGACAGCAGCTCCACGCTCTAAGTCCACTGCTTCCGGCCATCCTTAACCTCTGTTCAGGGTCCACTCTGTGTGGACATGCTAGTTCAAATTAGCAAAACGCTAATTCGAACTAGTTTTTTAGTCTGGATCCGTTAGTTCGAATTAGCTTAGTTCGAATTAACTAATTCGAATTAAATTAGTTTGAATTAGCGCTGTAGTGTAGACATACCCTGAGTCTGCTTTAGTTCTTTAGCAGTGTTCCCTTAGTGGCAGTCTGAGGTCAAGATCAAGTACCTGCCTTTATGCATAGTAAGAGAGCGTAATAGAAGCACCCCAAGTGTTGGAGCCTGCTATATTGCTTTTACTTTTCTCACTAATGGTGAAAACCTTTGCTCTTCACCACAGGGTTTTACCTTAATATTTAAGGAGTTCTAGGTAGATGGGGTAGACAGCGCTATGCTGGATCATTTATTTAAGGTTTGATTTAGGAACCCATTTGGTACTTTCTTCTGTGAGTATCCTCACGGAAGAAAATGGGGTACTGATGTAGTTAGGGTGCCACACAGCTTGAGTCAGTATGGTAGAAGCTGTCCCCGAGTTTGTTCTTGTAGTCCGTGTTTAATATAAGGGGCTCAGTATTACTGTCCCTGTTGTAAAACTGACCCTTTTAAAATCCACTAGAATTTCAGTCCCTTTTGGAACTGAGAATGCCAAAGGGCTACCTTCACTGTATTGCACATTACCCTCTCTCCTCTCAAATGTTCTAGGTCCAAATTCTGAGATGTTTATTCAACTTTCACTCAGCCCGCTTCAGTGAATAAGGATCTAGGGCCAAATGGTAACTAGCTCACTGCAGCTAGACAGGGGAGTAAAGATGCAGAAAGGCTCCCTTCTCACCTGTTTTCTTGGGAAGGTCACCAGCCCTGTGTGCATATGAGAGCCCTGTAGAGCCTGCTCACTTGTGTTTGTTTTGTTGTGAAATATTGCAAGCATTAACACTAACACACATACACACACACACACACACACAAATGTGATGTCAAAATACTATTTCATCCAGCTCAGGAATTACTTCCCATGGAGAGGGAAGGTAAGGCCCTTGCAACTGAGAAGTGCACAGTGTAAGGCAGTGTTGCATGCAAAAGAGGCTTTAAGCTATCTTTGCAGTACCTTTATTATAGACTGGCTATGCACCAGGCTGGTCCCCTGGCATACATGAGAGCAGCTTAAAGGCTGATCTACTTTATTCAGACCACCAATTGTCCCAAAGAGTTTTTAAGGCAACTGAGGATTGTTGAGACATCGGGAAGCCCTGGCCACATCCATTTTCTCATACTCTTGTCCCCTACATTGGCTACAAAGAGAGTTGAGGCATCATGATAGCTCTGTGCCATAGGAGGAGAACCCTACACTAATGTGATCCTCCTGTGGCAGTTAATCCAACTTTAGGGCTGCTTTGCACTGCAGCTGTGATTCAAAGTGGCCTCAACAAAGCTGTCGCCCTATTGCTACGTCTACACTGGCAGCTTCTTGTACAAAAACTCTTCCAGAAGAGAGCGTCTACACTGGCATGTGCTTTTGCACAAGAGCATCTATGCCAGTGTAGACGCTCTCTTGCGCAAGAAAGCTCTGATGGCCATTTTAACCATATTGCTTTCTTGCGCAAGAAATTCATGTTGCCTGTCTACACTGGCCTCTTGCACAAGAACAGTTGCACAAGAGGGCTTATTCTTGAGTGGGAGCATCATAGTTCTTGCGCAAGAAGCCCTGATTTTATACAGAAGAATGTCAGTTTACTTGTGCAAGAACATACGGTCAGTGTAGACAGGCAGCAAGTTTTTGCACAAGAGCAGCCACTTTGGCGCAAGATCGTGCCAGTGTAGACATAGTATGAGTTCTAAAAGTCTCCCTGCTTAGTTATTATCACATTTCAGTATGCCATTTATAAATGTTTGGCTAGATCTTCAGCCACTATGTATCTAGGCACCTCTATTGACTGCAACAGAGTTTTGCCTTCCTACTCCACCTGAGGATCTGGTCCTTTGTTTTGAAGCAAACCTTTTATCTGTGTGAAGGGGCAGTTGAGAACAGCACCTTTGACCAAAGGCACTGGAAGGAAAAGAATTTGACACTTCAAGGGAAATCTCATCTTTAAACCAGCAAAATCTTACTTTGCTGATGAAGCTAATATTAAACCAGGAAGTGATTGAACCAATTATAACAGTCAGACATGGCAGTTTTCAGCAAGATGCCAGTAAGAGACTTGGAAATACGGATTTTAATAGCATAAAAATAAATTTCAAATAGAATTCCCCGTTTGTATTTACTGAAAAGGGCATCTCACCACATGAACTCTTAGGATGCTGTGCTGAGCAACATTTCCTTTAAGGAGATTGTGCTCCCAAATTAACTTGTTCTGATGCTAAGCATAGCAGTAACAGTGCTGCTGCTAAGCAGAACAATTGCTTTTCCTTTGCAGTCTGCCTGCTGGTTTGTTCAGTCCTGCTTTGTGTTCCATTCTTTGGCTGAGGCTGGGATAGTGGTTCAGTAACTGTGAAGCTCTGTGTTTAGATCCTAGCCAAATCAGTGACACACAAAATAAGGGCAAACCGTGAATCCTGAATGTGCCTAGTCTATGAAATCAATCATCATAATAAATGAGTCAATGCCCTGAATTTATTTTACTGTTTTATGCGCCCAGTTCCTTTGATTCTGGATATTTAGTAGATATTTATAGCAAGCAACACGGCATCTTAAATTCAATCCCCCACTATCATTCCAGTCCAGTTCTATAAAAAAAATCTTGATAGAAATAATCCATAGTCAAATGTACGATCAAAAAGAAAATGAGCAATTTTACACGACTTTGACAAATAACTTCAGAAGGTTGTGCTCAAACTGTTGCAGTTTGGCCGAAGGCATACTGAAATGGGGATTTTAAATATGGACACGCATTCTTTAGCTTACCATGTAAGGGAACAGCACACGAAGTATATTAAGTATATAAGTGTTACTAAAGAATAGTGTCCAAATCATAATTATATTTAATGTTCTTAAAGAGTGCTAGGGGGATTATACCAAAAAATAGCCCAGTGGCACTACACATTAGAAAAGGGGATTTAAAACATGGCGGAAGCTTATCAAAAAGGCAAATGGAGAAATTTAAGTCCTTAGATTCAGCATGCAGGTTACGATGATAGAATCACAAAGGCATCCATGGAATGGACTGTAGACAAGATATAAATAGTGGGGCTAAAGGGCAAGTTAAAAGAGGGTATCTGAATGAAACAGGTATCATTTAAACCAAAACTCCAGTCAGTCCCCGTCCTCTTCCGCCAAGTGGTGTGCATGCATGGTCCTGCTGCTGCTACACACAGATGTGTGCCTGTTGCCTGCAGGATATATCTTTCACTAGCTTTTCCTCATATCTGCCTAGGGTGATACTAGTCAGAGTGGGGGAATGGACACAAGATCCCCGAATTTCTGCCAGTTGCTTCCAATCCTGCCAATCTATAAGGAAATATACACTCCTGCTCCCCTTTCTTTCTCTACTCTCCTTCCTTGTCCTTTTCTCCATCCTTCTCTCCTTTTATTTACCCTTCTGGGGGTACACATATACATATATAAAAATTAGAGTAAGCTCCCTGGAATAATTGTATTGTTGGAATGATTTTATGTGGCGTAACTTTGTAGTTAGATATGAATTTGAATGCCTTGTTAATAACGGTTTAGTTGTATTTTTAGTGTTTGTATTTTGGTTAATGAGAGCTGTCCCTGTACAAACAGTGGAAGACACTTTATTGTAGCGTGTTTGAGAGACTGAGAGCAATATGAAGAAGATTTTGCCTGTATGTAGAGATTGAAAGAGCCTACTCCAAAAATACCAGAATTGGACTAAATGAACGTATCTTTTGAGAAACCAAGGCTTATTCTAAAGATGCAGTGTTAGCAAGGGACTAACTCAGGGCATTCATAGTGTGCTACAGAGCTTTTCATCTGCAGGTCACCCGTGTGACTCCAGTGTACTCATCAGTAGGACCCTACCAAATTCATAGCTGTGAAAAATGCCTCGCAGACCATGAAATCTGGTCTCCCTGGTGAAATCTGGTCTTTTATGTACTTTTATCCTATACTATACAGATTTCATCAGGGAGACCAGCGCTTCTCAAACTGGAGACCTGACCCAAAAGAGGGTGCAGGGGGGTTGCAAGGTTATTATAGAGGAACTGTGGTATTGGCACCCTTACTTCTGCACTGCCTTCAGAGTTGGGTGGCTGGAATGTGGCAGCTGCTGGCACAGAGACGAGCTCTGAAGGCAGGTAATATAGGTGGCAATACTGCACACACACCCTACAATAACCTTGACACCACACCCATGATGCTCTTCAGAGTCAGGACCTTGCATTTGCAACACCATGACATTTCAGATTTACCTATCTGAAATAATGAAATGCGCTATTTTAAAAATCCCATTACTGTGAAATTGGCCAAAATTCAATGTGAGTTTGGTCGGGCCCTACTCATTGGGGTTAAAAATAGTTCCCCAGTAATGGATGTTTGGTGTCCTCCGGTTCCAAGTCCCCCAACATAAATTCACCACTGTGCTTTGTACTAGATTACAAGCTCTTTGGAGCAAAGAGTGTCTCTGGTTTTGGAGAGTGCCTAGCACAAGAGAGTTCAGGTCTCAGGTGGATCCTCTAGCGCAGTGGCTCTTACCCTTTCCAGGCTACTGTCCCCCTTTCAGGAGTCTGATTTGTCTTGTGTACCCCCCAGGATTCACCTCACTTAAAAACTACTTGCTTACAGCATCAGGCATAAAAAGACAAAAGTGACGTTATTACTGAAAAATGGCTCACTTCCTCATTATTACCATATAATTATATAATAAATCAATGGGAATATAAATATTGCACTTACATTTCAGTATATAGAACAATATAAACAAGTCATTGTCTATATGAACTGTTAATTGGTAGTGACTTCACTAGTACTTTTTCTGTAGCCTGATGTAAAATGAGGTAAATCTCTAGGGGTATGTCTACACTACAAAGTTAATTTGAACTAACAGCCGTTAGTTGGAATTAACTTTCATAGCGTCTATACATACAAACCGCTAGTTCGAACTTAATTCGAACTAGTGAAGTGCTTAATTCAAACTAGGTAAACCTCATTCTACAAGGACTAACGCCTAGTTCGAATTAAGTAGTTTGAATTAAGGGCTGTGTAGCCACTTCAAACTAGTTGGAGGCTAGCCCTTCCCAGCTTGCCATGGTGGCCACTCTGGGCACAACCAGGAAAACTATCCTGCCCCCCTCCCGGCCCCAGAGCCCTTAAAGGGGCACAGTCTGGCTACACTGCTTGTGCCAGTTGCAAGCCTGCCAGCACCCAGCCAGCAGACTCTGCACCTGGCACGGCTCGAGCCAGCCACCCGCTGCCACCCAGCCCTCCCCCTCTTCCCAGGACCAGGCTGGCCGCTCACAGGAGCCTGCCTAGGGCCGCAAGAAGCGGGTGCCCGCCTGATCTAGCGTGGAGATCGTGGACCTCATCGAGGTTTGGGGGGAAGCCTCCAACATCCATGATCTCTGCACTAGCCACAGGAACACAGCTGTCTACAGCTGCATGGCTGCCAGCCTGGCCACCAGAGGCCACATGCAGACCTCAGCTCTAGTGAGTGCTCTTGTGAGTGCTCTAGTGAAGCCCAAATTACATTGCTCATGATAAAACACGAGTTGGTTAAACTGTGATGTTTTCCTCTCACTCACCAACACATACTCTCACTCTCACTCACACACAAACACACGCGCGTTCTGTGGGAGGCAACAGGAGTTAAAAAATCAGACCAAAACCTGGATTTAATCTTTAAAAAAATCCCAAAAACTTAAATCATAGTATTTTGGCCACTCTCCTTTTTTTGGAGCTTGATTCATGATTTTTGAACTGTTAGGATTAGCAGAACCAAGCTTGGTCTTTTCCTGTGTTTCCATGCAATACATTTATTTTCATGAGATGTGTGCCATAAGAGGCAGCTTCTTTCAATAGGTTGCAAAAAGCAAGCTCTTGGAATTTATCCATAAGTAACAAGTGCTGAAGTTCTCCCAACACAATGTCATACTGGCTCTCACACTTACAGTTAAGCTCGCTCAAATGCACTGCCTATCAATGAGATCACAATGTCTGAGTCTGACAAAAGCCTTTGTTCACAATACATTGCTGAAACTTATTCAAGTGCAGCTTGAAACAGTGTCAGAGAAAGTCTAACCCTGTAGCGTTGCCAGCGTCACTGAGACCCCTGTCAGCCTGCTGTACAAGGACTGTTTGTACAAGTTGGAAAAAAAACTTATTTTGGGTCAGCTTTCAGCCCAGGAGTATAGTTTTCAAACTTCCTGCCCTTATTTTGACCAGGTTGTCCCCTTTCCTTGGTAGACCCCTACCTCTGTCAGTGAGAACTTTGCAGCACGATATCTAAGTAGGTTCCTAACAGAATTCTGCCTCATTCACTGCACACCTTAAAAGACTGCATTCAGGGAGGCAGAGCTTTTCTGCTTCATTTGCTGTGCCAATGTTTCACACAGTGAATAAAACAGGGACTTTTAAAGACCTGCCTCATTTAAGATAAAACTAACTCACCCCCTAAGCAGAGGGACCAATACAAGATCCATGAGCCACTTGCTGTGTTTTACTGTGACATGTGCCTATAATGGCATGCATACCCTTTCCTAATAGGTGAATTCGTTACTAGTAGTAGATGATATGTACTTGTTTTGTGCTGTAAAAATCAGGACACAGCATATTTCTGAGGTAATAATGGAATATTGTTTACTATGATACTATACTTATTTTTGTTAACAGTTTATGCAGTTCCCTGGTAGGCAATTGTTAAAATAATTTTTTTCTTACAGAAAAAGGTAGCTACCATGCAGGCAGATGCTGAAAGCAATGAACCAGGTGAATGTAATGTGACAGCTCCACTGATTATAGATTTTTCAGTATTGAAGTTAAAGTGTAAATTACAGGATGAAGATGATTTAAATGGATATAAATGTCAACAGTCCAGCTATGCTCTAAAACTTAAAAATGAGGCAATCACCAACTGGTACCCTGTCAAATCATAATTTGTTTCATAATTTTTAAAACTTTAATATTTTCTAACATTTGACGTTATAAGTTGTTCTCAGGAAAAAGTAAGGTGGCTGTTTAAAGGTAGGAAACCATGATTTTTACAATTACAAATGTTTTCCACGCAAAAACTGAAATAATTCATGTGGGGATAACTATATGAAAACAATCTCTATATTTGTGTACAAATTGTTTTTGTTTTTGCAACGCAAACTGTATGGGAGAAATTTCACTCTGGACTGAGTTTGAACATTCCTTGAAATTTCATGACATTCTCAGTTCTCTAGTGCAGGGGTCTCCAACCTTTTTAACCACAAGATCACTTTTTCAATTTAATTGCAATAAAAGATCTACCTCCAACGCAAACACCCTTGCCCCACTTCCTTCCTGCCCCTTCTTTGAGGCCCTGCTCCACCCCTTGTCTGAGGCCTCACCCTGCTCACTCCATTGCCCTTCTTCTCTGAACCTCATTCACTTTCACCAGGCTGGGCTAGGAGGTTGGGGACATAGAATCCTAGGGATGGAAAAGTCGAGTCCAGCCCCCTGCCTAAAGCAGAACCAACCCCAACTCAATCATCCCAGCTAGGGATTTGTCCAGCCAGGATTTAAACACCTCTAGGGCTAGAAATTCCACCCCCTCCCTAGAAAACCCATCCCAGTGCTTCCCCATTCTCCTAGGGAAATAGTTTTTCCCAATATCCAACCTAGACCTTCTCCATTGCAACCTGAGACCATTGCTCCTTGTTCTGTCATCTGTCACCACTGAGAACAGCCTGTCTCCGTTCTCTTTGGAACTTCCCTTCAGGAAGTTGAAGGCTGCTATCAAATCCCCCCTCACTCTTCTCTTCTGCTGATTAAACAAGCCCAAATCCCTTAGCCTCTCCTTGTAGGTCATGTGCTCCAGCTCCGTCATTATTTTGGTTGCCCTCCACTGGACCCTCTCCAATGTGTCCACATCCATTCTATAGTGCAGGGCCCAAAACTGGACACAATACTTCAGATGTGACCTCATCAGTGCTGAATAAAGGGGAATAATCACTTCTCTAAATCTGCTGGCAATGCTCCTCCTAGTGCACTCCAGTATGCCAGTAGCCTTCCTGGCTACAAGGGCACACTTTTGTCTCATATCCAGCTTCTCATCCACCTCAATTCCCAGGTCCTTTTCTGCTGAACTGCTGCTGTGTCAGTTGGTCCCCATCCTGTAACAGTGCTTGGAATTCTTCCATCCCAAGTGCAGGACTCTGCACTTGTCCTTGTTGAACCTCATCAGATTTCTTTTGAGCCAATCCTCCAATTTTTCTAGGTCTCTCTGGGTCCTATCCTTGCACTCCAATGTATCTACCTCTCCCCCTAGCTTAGTGTTATCTGTGAACTTGCTGAGGGTGCAATCCATCCCCTCATCCAGGTCATTAATAAAGATGTTGAACAAAACCAGCCCTAGAACCAATCCTTGGGGCCCTCTGCTTGAAACCGACCGCCAACCAGACATGCAACTGTTGATCACTACCCATTGGACCTGACAATCTAGCCAGTTTTCCATCCACACTTACATTATCCAATCCACACTTCCTTAACTTGCTGGCAAGAGTTTTGTGGGAGATCATATCAAAAGCTTTGCTAAAGTCAAGTACGGGCTTTGATCTTGGGCCAAGGGGTTTGGAGTGTGGGAGAGGCTCTGGGCTTAGCCTAGTGCAGGGGATTGGAGTCCAGAAGGAGTTTCAGGGTGCAATGTCTAGGAAGGCGTTTGGGTGTAGGGGGACTCATGTCTGGGGCAGGAGGTTGGGTGCACGAGGAGATTCAGGGCTGGGACAGGTGTTGCAGGCTCTCGCTGGACACCGTTTAACTGAGACGGTTCCTGGGAGGTGGAGCAGTAGAGTTAAAGCAGGTTTACTCCTGCCCTGGCCCTAAACCACTCCTGTAAGCAGCTGGCATGTACACCAATGGCTCCATGGCACCATGTGCTGCCCCTCATCTACAGGCACTGAGCCCACAGCTTCTACTGGCCACAGTTCCCTGTTATTGATCAATGGAGCTGCAGGAGTGGTGTCTGTAGGCAAGGACAGCATGTGGAGACCCCCTGCTCTGCCTTTCTCAGGGGTTGCAGGGACATGCCAGCCACTTCCAGGAGCAGAAATTGCAATAGGGATAGTGACTCCAGCCACGACCGGTTAGGCATTTTAGAACTCACTACTCAAAGAGTTACATTTAAGCGTAAGAGAGAAATGAAAGTTATGAAGTGCATAGACCAGTCAAAAACCAAAAATAACCCACTTTGCAAGCAGCTGATTTTCCGGAAAAACTGGCCAGTCTAGACACAGACAGTGTGTGAGAGTGACAGGGATTTGCATTGCCAAGCTCCCACCATCCCCTTTTCTCTGTGTGGCAATAGGGAACAGAAATCAGGGAAGGAGGGACACCCTGACATCAGTGTCCCCCCCTTTTCCCTCCCATACCCCGCACAGCAATCAGGAGGCCCCCAGGGGGCAGCTCCAAGGAAGAGGGCAGGAGCAGCATGTCAGTGGGGGGAGTAGCAGATAAAGTGCCAACTTATGATAGCTTCCCAGCCAAACCAGTCAGGATCCCCTGTCAGAAGCTTCAAGATCTACTGGTACTGGTTGGTGACCATTGCTCTAGTGTGACAATTAGCAAAGTGTCTTTATTGAAATGGATAGTCTTGTATGGCTCTAGTCCCTGGAATTCACAAAATCACAGGTCAGTACTGAGCACAATTTATATCCAGTGCATTGACACAGCTGTACTGCCATATGTTGATGCTAGTTATTCTGTGTATGTATGTGTAGCTAGATATAGATACAGATGATATAGATATAGATGTAAATATAGACAACATAAATTGTAGTTGCTAAGTTACCAAACTCTTCAAGATAAATTTGAAATAAAGTTTCTGTCCCATGGCTTAGTAAAACTGAATTTTTGAGACTCCATCACTGTCCTCCAGTTCCCCCCAAATGCCTTTCCCCTATGTATATCTGTCACTGCAGTCACAATACTGTTCACCCAGCTGGGAAGGCCAACAATCTGCTGCTTTTGGGGCTGCCTGCCAAAGATGGTCTGTGGAGCAGACAGCAGGGAGTGCTGATAGTGCAAAATGGTCAGCTCCTTCCCTTCTGCCTCTCTTCTTACCTCCTTTCACTTTACTTGGAATTGGTGCACAAAAGGCAATTCCACTTTTCAAGACTGTTCAGTTTGCATTTGGTTGCAAAGTGTTTTCAACTGAACAGTCACTTTCTGTGCAGGCAGTGACAGCTCAATCGGGGGCAAGGTTTTCTTTCAGTCCTTGTCATGTTAGGCCATGTCAAATTAGACATTTGAGACATTCCTTTTTTGTTTTGCATCATGGGCTAAGATGCCAAATATTGGGAAACAAACTAAATGTTTGCATCTTTTCACCGTTTGAATGCGTCCCACAGCTTACCAGTGTTCTCATTCATTATTGAATCGGGGAACAAGGTTTTCTTGGTTCATGGACCTCCAGGTCCCATATGTCTGAGGAGTCCTCTACTCCAAAGCTATTGCCTAGACCAAAGGCATATTCTAAAGGGTTTATTAAGCCATTACCCTTACAAATCAGTGACTTAGGAAGTTGATGGAAGTAGCATATTCAAATGTCAGGATGTCCCTTCTTTTCATTTTAGGTTGCTATTATTACTTCATTTCCTCTTCAGCGTATTTGTTACATTATGGCAGTAATTGAACTGTGGATAAAAATGTCCACAGCTGGTGAATTTCATGGGTGGGAACTCAAAGTCTGGATGATTATATGTAACAAGAAATGTCTTGGCATTTCACCCCCTGAGATTTTTTGTTATTTCATTGAAACCTACCACTTTAGTTTCTCATTGCAAATCGGCCAGATCCTTCCTTTTCCCCCCCCCCCACAAAAAAACAAAAAAACTTTTTTGGCCAGTCTTCCTCAGCAAATGATTTAAGAGATTTCTAGACACTAGTTCTATGGCAGAAAAGGCCAGCAACCTCTCAAGCCATTAAGATCTGGAGCCTGTTGATACTTAAGCATGCCATCCTCTTTACCATAAGAATGAAACTCACAACACTTGGTACTCCTTTCTACCCTTCCCAACCATTCCCATCAAAGGAAATTAATTACACTCTTTACAAAAAAAAAAAAAAAAAAATCATCAACAGACAATGACCACAAGGAGAATTTTGACCCTAAAAAGTGCCAGACTTCTTAAAGGCCCTCAGAACTTCACTATTGCTGTGGAGTTGCAATAGTAGTACTGTATTCAGATCTTTGTAGTATTTAGATACTACAGAGATAGGCAGTATAAAACTCAAAAATAGATGGACAGACTTAACTTTATGCATGTGAATATATCCTATTAATTTCAATTCATTTTCAGTGGTACTTTGGTTAACTTGCATGTGCATTGAAGAGTAATGCCATGTTTGTGAATACTGAAAGATTTGAGGTTCATATAATTATTAGGATGGTAAACACTGAGAATTTGCAATGAGGTATGAAGGACACTTTGGGTCTTCCGAAGTGATGCACGGTGCACTTTGGAGTGTCCCCCATAGGAGAATCCCCAGCATGCCCTGCATTTAACTGCAATAGCAATCTAGCAGTCCAGATGGTCCACAGTTAGATCTTTCAGATACAACAAGGGTGTCCAAACTTTTTTCAAAGAGGGCCAGGTTTTATGAAATGAACATGCGTGAGGGCCGACCATTTTGCCTGACATTCTTTGAACCATTAAAATTAAACGCAAATTAACTATTTTATGCAAAGTTTATTGCAAATGGCATACTTTTCATTTCGTCACCTGGATGACAAATCTAAACAGGTGTTAAATCACTCTGACAAATCTAAACAGGTGTTAAATCACTCTGCCTTTCATATCTGAAGGCCAGATGAAAAAAAAATCCAGGAAGCTGAAATATATGTCAGGAACATTGTAAAGTACATTACATATTATTGGTAATAAAGGTTGTCTGTCAACTTTTAAGTTCAAAAAATATGAACAGGAACATAACACCAAGTATACATGTTGTGTCCAAATATATTTATAACTGATTTAGACCAACTGACATTGAGATTTTACAATGTAGTCATCTCAATACATATGGATTCATTGGGGGCCATAAAAGATAGATATTGCCAAATTACCTGTGGGGCCGTATTAAACTGGAACACGGGCCGCAATTGGCCCCCGGGCCGGACTTTGGACATGCCTGAGATACAACAAGGCTCTTTTGAGATCCTTCAAAGAGAAAGAGAAGGATGCACCTATTGAGGGCTAGGGAAGCCTGTTCCGGTTGTGGAGAGAGAAGGGGGCAATCAAGGAAAGTAAGATCTGGAAGGCAGCACAAAGGAACTGTTTGAGATCGCAGGTTGGAAGGGAGCCTGTCAGGGTTAGATGAAGCTGTCAGATAAGCAGATCAGAAAGCAGAGTGCCTTGTACGATGTTCTTGGAGTTTTAAAAATAGGCTTTTTGGGGGTAGAAAGGTGAACCTCAGAACACTTGCTTAGCCAAACTCATTTATCTGTCTTTCTGTCGGTCTGCTCATCTCTCTTTCTTCCTCCATGGGCCCCAGGATCCTGTAACCTATGGACCCTCACATTCGCTGCAAGTTCTAGGGCTAATACTAAACCAAAGAGGATCAGCCTAGATTTCTGAGGTACATGTGCATGGAACATTGTCCCCATAAGAAACTTAAATGTGCAGAGTAGTCCCTTGGTAAATGCAGCAAATCAGACTGTATGGTCACTCTTCAAATCCTAGAATGGTCATCTTATTTACTTTCCATGAGTGGCTACTTACAGTCATGCCACTTTTACACTCTCAAAGTTTCTGTCAGGCTAAAAGTCATATTACCTATTAAAAAGTGAGTGAATAAGAAGTGGCTGGTGTGGAGGTAAGGAAGCTTGGGAGGGATCTGAAAAGTATTCCTCCTGTTCCTCAACCAAGAGGACCATGGTCATGATTCAGAACCTTATAGATGGAAAATTTTAAAGCTAGAGAAAAAGGGAGTAAGAGACTTCAGGGACCTTTCCTCAGTCGGGAAATGGAAATACATTCTAGAAAATGTAAATCCCTCAAAAAGGAGTGCAGTTAGCCTGCTGACCATTAACATTATGGACATTTTTCTAGGTGGACACTGATGGAGATGGATACTTGAACTGCCTGCAAGTTTTGATGGCTCTGAAAGAAACTGTCCCTTCAAATGCACTAACTGATGCTGAAGAACTTTATATATATAGGGTAATCAAATCCAAAGCAGTCTCTCTCTTTATGCTTTGAATGATACGGGAGTAGGGGGAAAATGCGTTGAATATGTATACCATCATGCTTCTTCGTGTAATACTTGATACATCTATAACACATTCCATCCAAGGATCTTGAATCAAACTGTGCCTTCTAACATCCATGTGATGTAGTTAATCAGTATAGTACTTACTTTACCGATGGGGAAGCTGCACAGAGATGTGAGGGTGTCAAAAAGTGCCCTCTAATACTAAGAGGCTCTCTATCTCACTTGTTGGCCTAATGGGCTCTCACACAGCTAGTGGTACCTACCTCAAGATGTGAGGGATTCTTAATGTTCCATGGTTGTCTTATGCTAATCTTGGTTTAGGTTATTGAAGCCTACCACCCTAGTCTCTAACTGCAAATCAGCTTGGTTCTTCCTGGGACACTAATGGTCAATAAGACACCACAGGAATGAATGAGCATGTTAGGAGTGGTGATAGAATAGTCCTTTTTGTCTCTCTCTATAATACAGTAGTAGTAGGAATAAAAGACTTGCAAGACCCAAGTAAGCCAGAAAACACTAGAGGTTGATGAGTGGGTGCCAGACCTAGTTAAGAGATAATAGGCAGGAAAAGCGGCGAGGAGTCCTGTGGCACCTTATAGACTAACTGAAATGTAGGCGCATAAGCTTTCGTAGGCAAAGACCCACTTCGTCAGATACATCTGACGAAGTGGGTCTTTGACCACGAAAGCTTATGTTCCTACACTTCAGTTAGTCTATAAGGTGCCACAGGACTTCTCGCCGCTTTTGCAGATTCAGACTAACACGGCTACCCCTCTGATAATAGGCAGGAAGCCACTCATAAAAATTTGATTTTTTTTTAAATGTGGCGATAATCATTTCCAAATTGATTCACATAATTTTAGTCATGCTGGTGTGAACAGAACCAATAGGAAGCATGGAAGTAGAGGAGCTGTTCAGACGCTCTTGCACAGATTTATTTTTTAAATGGGGGCTTCCATTTTGAACAGTGACTAATGATTTGAGTGCCTAACTTGAGACCATATAAAGGAGACTGGGTTTCATAAAGAGCTGAGGTAAAGTGTTTCTAGCGGGGCATTCCAAATCATTAGTCACTATTGAAAACATAGACCTTCATCTGAATTTTGGACCAACCCACGCACATTAGTCCCCATGCACAACTCTAGACCAGGCAAGTTGGCTTAAGGTACGCCATCCAGCTACGCAAAATGTAAGCCAATTCCAGCTACACTGTGGGAGGCCAATGGGAGCACATGCTCCCATTTGCTTCCCTTACAGAATGAAGAGTAAAGGGCACCAGTGGCGGTTGCCCTCAGCATTCGAATGGGGGAGGGGGGTTAGAGGTCTACACTAGACCTGCTAAATTGAAGGCTAGAAGATTGACCTCTGGAGGGCTGATCTTCTCTGTAGTGTAGACATGCCCTTGATTACGTTGTATTTTTTGAAAGACTCAGATATTAAATAACGGTAATTAATATTTTAATTTTGCTTAAATGTTCATTTTATAGCATGTCAGGTAAGGATTATGGTACATTGTGAAAGTCTGCTGTTGTCCAACATAAAAAGATCCAGTTTTGCTTTTCTTTAAAAATCCAGTCCTTAGCTGTGCCAGCTTACATCAGTTGAGAATCAGGCCCTTCGTTGTTTGCCTTTTTTCAGCCTTTCTATCATGATCCTGTTTGTAACATACAAACTCTCTTGACAAAGAGCATAAACTTGGTTAACAGAAAACCGGTACCAGGAAGCACAGAAATAAAGAAAAGTGTAAAATCCTCTATGATTTAATCTGAACCTTACAAAGGCTTTGTTTCTTTGGACACTTTCTTTGAAAAGACTAGTACTTCAAACAAAAACACAGGGAAATTAGTAGGAAGTGATTATGGAGACAGGAAATCTGAAAGCCATGAAACTGTAAATAAAGTGTTATTTGTACTACTGTATTTCGTTCCCTGCTTTACATTCTCAGCACGAAATGTTAGATAAGACTTTAACACTAAAGCAGGGGATGAATTTCATATGATAAAAAAAGGAAAATCATTTAGATAAATTACAGTGGCCCTGGATTGAACTGAACACATTATTAGTTAAAATTTGGAACTCCCCAGCCAGGTCCAATTGCAATTTGTTTATGGTGGCAAATTATGTGACTTATTCAGACATCAAACACATATCAAATGGCTTAATTTTAGTATTCCAAAGCAATGGCCTCATGGCAGACACCAATGCTAATATCATTATACAACTCATATTGCATGATGACAATGCAGTTTGGTGATGCCTACCTTTATTGTTTACTTTTATTGAATCTGAGAAGCTCGTCTTTTCCATCTGTCAGCATTATTGTGCGTGATCCACAAATAAATCTAAAAAGGCTGCATTACACTATACACTCATACCTTATTTAACGAGTGGTCTTTTATAGTAATAATAAAAATGAGTACAGACTTTAATTACTTCCATTATACCATGTTTGCTTTGTCAGTGGTTTCTATTTTATGAAAAGTTAAACCGCAAAGTTGGCCCAGCAAATTTTGTTGTTTGTGCATGTACCTTTAGTAAACATCCCCTTTTTCCTTCCCTCAGTGTTCATGCATTTTGTTCCCTGTTAACATTAAACATCACTAAGATAGAAGATAAGCACAAGGTACTTGAGCAGGACTATATGTACTGTGCCAACATTTTGTATAAGACAAGCTTGGCACAATGGAAACTTTAAAGGGACACTTTATTATTGTTGGCTTTTGTTGTGAAAGGCTAAAAAGGGAGGATCCAGGAATAGGTCTTGTGGGTAGCATTTAATGCCCGAATACAAAGACAATTGGAAAACACACACACACACACACACACAAAAACTACCCTCCTCCTCTAGTTTCATTTGATAGATTTTTAGATCATAGCCACAAGTTTCTATACAGAAATTGTGCATTCAGCATGAGGCATAATCAAAGGGGCTTTGTAATTAAAAAGAGCATAATAGTTCTATATATTTTAAGGTCTTTGCACAAAGGTTACCTGTGGGTTCTCGGTAGGCACACATGTTATAAGACTGTGTTGTCCTTAGTGAAAGCTATACTGTCCCAAGAGGGACAGAGAAGTAGGTGTGGTTTGTTTATTTTTTAAAACCAAATTTTGATCAGAATGTGAGCAAACACAGGAGTGGATTCAGCTTCCATTGTCCTTTCCCCTCCATGATAAAAGGATTTAGAAGTAAAAGTTGGCTCTTTATAAAGATTTTTGGGAGAATTCTGTACAGTCTGGTAACAATTTTTTTCATGTTATTATGATGCAAAGTTTGAAAGGAGCTTCTTTACTGATGTCAGTACAGCTGAGAAAGCCAGCTTGTATTTATGTTTATAGAGAGTTTGCAGCAGTAGAGAATTGGAGTAAATAGAAGACAATACGAGAGGAGGGACAAGAGGACAAAGAAAGCCCATTTCAATATAATATAAATGAATCATGAATGATTCTCTGTATTATTATTATTGTTCATATTACAGCAGTACCCTAAGAGACAGTTGATGCAATAATAACTTGCTTTGAGAGTATTTAGCTAAGGATACAGTTACTGCAGTTTAAAATATGGACATTCTGCAAAGATGTGCTGTCATAGCATAACTTGAAAAATAGTCTAAAAATCATACTTGAGGAATACACTGTATATAACTTCTGGGTTTAGTCTGTTGTTAGGGAGAGGGAATTACACTGACTTCCCAGTTGTGTGGCAGGGGGTACTTGTGCATTAGGCAGAAGTTTTTGTGTGGTCTCCTGTACACTGTTTTAGTGAATTCTCTTAAATCACTTTCCTCTCTGGTATACATATGTGCAAGTGACTCTATGTGAATCAGGTGCAAAAGGTTTGGAGTGATCCTAAAGGCCTACAATTCAATGTAGTGTTTATCATTGATTGAGGCTTGTTGTCAGGTGTCTTGCTGAAATTGCTTTTGTTTGTTTTGCTGGCTATCCTAATAAATCTTATCTCTGCTTTGATCAGAGCTTATTATCTTTTTTTTTTTTTTTTTTTTTTTTTGGTAAGTAAGGCAGCAATCTGTTCATTTTAAACCCTTCATCATCTTTGCTCTCTCCATCTCTGTTTCCCCAGATCTTAGAGATTGTTGACTATTATGTAACAGATGGCCTGACAGACCTCCGACTCTTTGCAGTGATGGCTAGCTTGGCACAGAAAATAGCAGCACTGGAGTAAGTATTCAGAGGCATAGATGCTCATGAATTTTAACTCGTCACTGACAAAGGAATTTGAGGGGGCAAGAGCAGATCTATCAGTAGCTGAAGTAATTAAAGACTTAGGTTGCTCTCTAGTGTAGCATATCCCTTCACTGTTACAGGCTGTTTTTCTTAGATTAAGCTAATCTATGTCTCATTTGATCTTTAAACTGTAATTTTGCTTCAAAACAATGGGACAGCTTAATCCAGAATTGTTCCATTCCAGCAAACATCAGACAGTGCTATTCGTGTGACTTTTAATAAAATGTATACTGCAGCATCAAGCCAAGACAATACATGGCAAAGGAATGAGAATATTGAGACACTTTTTGACTTTTATTTATAGTTCATTTTTTCTGGAGCAAGCTTTTCAAAAGCATCTAATTGATTTAAAAGTGTAATTCCCATGGAAAGTCAATGGGGCTAGTTCTAAATCACTCAGGTGCAGATCCCACTCTTAGCCCTTAAAGCGTATGAAGAGGTACAGATGGGCAACCCATTTTTCATCAGTGCTGAGAAGTTCCTAGCAGCTCCCAGGGACCACACTGGGAGTTGCTGAGTGCTCAGCATTTTTGTATTTTGGGCCACATTTTCAGACTTCTGAATATAGGTATAGGAGCAGAACGTTTAGCCTCTTGCAAAAAACCTGCAACACAGACAGAAACTTTCTTTTCCGACGTATGTTTGGTGTGCAATATCTAGTTTCAGAGAGCTCTGCTAGTGCTATTAAAGTAGAAGTCAGACAAGAAAGGGAAATTCTATGCACACACATAATCTGCACAGGGCCATAGAAAACAGGCCGTATAATTGCAAGTGCACCGTATGTCATACTATAGGGCCAAAATTCTTTCCCCAAGGGTTCCCCCATGTCCACCAGCCCCACCTCACACACACACACAGACACATGCATGCATTGCCCTTCCCCCAGCTCATCTCCAAAATCACTCTCTATGTTGAGGGGCAGGGAATCCCAGGGCACCTCTTGTAGCACTTTGAGGCACGGACTTCTCCAAAATCTCCTCCCATCCCTGCAAGTGTTAAATGAGTTAACAATGTGGAGTGTATCCAGAGGGGACTGCAAAACTCAGGGACACTAGCCAATAATTCCAGAATCAGTAAAGTATTTCCTAAGTTCAGAGTGTCCTAATAGCGTCCCTTAGTAACATTACATTGCTGGGTTTTAATTTCAGTGACGGGGTTGAAATGATAATTTTAGTAAGAGTTGGAAATTCTAAGCTCAGAATTTCCCTGCTTTTTGGGGTTGTGCTGAAGATCACACTGCAGAATCTTCCTATACAAAGTAGCTTGCATTTGGGATGAGAATTCAACACCATTGTTCATTGTAAAATTGGCGTCTCCATCTCTGTCTGTTGTATGTCCCAATGTCAGGGCTATGAAGCAATTCCTGAAAAGAAACTTGAGTACTCAGTCTGGGGCAGAGACAGGGGAAGTCAGGGCAAGTGTGTCAATTGCCTGGATAACTACATGGTGACACAATTACTTTGTTAATTTTTTTTTGTACAGAAAAGGCCATAGACCAAATCTTCCAATAACCAGAAAGTCATGTTTCTTTCCTAAGCTAGACTGGTGCCTGATCCCAGGTTCAAGGAGAGTGTGGGATGAGGTAGGGGTGGAAGGGAGGGATAGCTCAGTGGTTTGAGCATTGGCCTGCTAAACCCAGGGTTGTGAGTTCAATCCTTGCAGAGGTTATCTAAGGATTTGGGCAAAAATTTGTCAGGGATGGTACTTGGTTCTGCTGTGAAGGCAGGGGACTGGACTTGATGATCTTTCAAGGTCTCTTCCAGTTCTAGGGACTTTAGTAGCTGTTAATTCAAGGCAATTAATTTAGTGTTAATACTGGAACATAGCAATTTTTCAGTTAACATCCTGACAAAAATCGTAGGAGTTTTCTGACAAGTATACTGGACTACTTTAGTTTGTCAGGGAAAGTGCAAACAGCAATAAAAAACATTTTTCTTTATTTTTTGTTGAATTTATCATGTTTAGACCTGCTGTTTCGTGAACTCTAGATAAGTGATCAAGTAGGAATAACCTGATTTCTAAAATCAATAAAAGACAAGTGCAGTCTAGTCATTTGCTCCTCTATGATTCAGATGTTCCAGTTTCAAAATAAACAGGTGTACAAAATAAAGGTCATTTTGATCAGATGTCACATTTGAGAATGACTTGAGGGCAAATAAATGCAAGTAACAGATTCTTATTAGATCTTTCTGATAATAAATAGCCTGATCACTAGGGACAGTCTGTTAGTGTTGGCCCAGTGGGTCAGATAACAATGCAGACTTTCTCTCTCTTCCCTCTGCTGTGACCTAGTCCATCTGCTTCTCTCTGGCCATATGGTAAGAAGTATCTGAGATGGGAGACATTACAGTTTTATGCATCTGAATGTTCTTTGCTTTCAGTGAAACTTCAGAGAAACAGCATTCCTCTGAATACTTTTTTGAAAGAGAGTTTTTTTTTCCTTTGGTTGGGTTTTTTTCAGTTTAAACTAAGCTTGCTTCAACTGGGTATCTAACAATGAATTAGGGATCATAAGGAGGCTAGCCGTATATTGCCTTCCTTTCTTACATGTCATGAAATATTTTATTTTAATGCATGTTTTGAGAAAGAAAACAGATATCAGCACATGTGAGGATTTTGAATTAGTGTTAGCATGCTAGTCACCCTCAATACCATTATATGCAATGCTGTCTAATCTGAATACTGTCCTTATGCTCAGCAAAGCAAAGGAAATGTATAATCTGGAGGGCACAGAACTGTGGGCTTGATCTTCTCCCCCTTTCCCCCAATTATTTTTAATCATTTGAAGTGGTGCAAAGGAAGCTAGAAAGCATGTGGATCCACCCAGCTGAGGATTCCCCGGGCATGGGGGAGTCCCACTCCCAAGGCAGTGTAGCTGGTTCCTATGCCCTCCATTACACCCCCTGGGGCTCGTCTACACTGGCCCCTTTTCCGGAAGGGGCATGATAATTTCAACTATCGTAGTAGGGAAATCCGCGGGGGATTTAAATATCCCCCGCGGCATTTAAATAAAAATGTCTGCCGCTTTTTTCCGGCTTTTAGAAAAGCCGGAAAAGAGCATCTACACTGGCCCCGATCCTCCGGAAAAAGCGCCCTTTTCTGGAGGCTCTTATTCCTACTTTGAATTAGGATTCCTTTGAAGTAGGAATAAGAGCCTCCGGAAAAGGGCGCTTTTTCCGGAGGATCGGGGCCAGTCTAGACGCTCTTTTCCGGCTTTTCTAAAAGCCGGAAAAAAGCGGCGGACATTTTTATTTAAATGCCGCGGGGGATATTTAAATCCCCCGCGGATTTCCTTACTACGATAGTTGAAATTAACATGCCCCTTCCGGAAAAGGGGCCAGTGTAGACGTAGCCCCTGTGTAGTATCATGAAGGGGGTATTGCCAGAATTTGCTCCATTCTGGCCATCCTGAGCCTGGTGAACAAGTCTTTGGAGACCACTGCCAGACAGCATAGCTTAAGCAGCACCCAGACCTCCCATGATGGATTCTCCCTCTTTTTTGTTACGTCAAACATTCTTTGTTTACGTGTGGCACACCAGGTATAATTCTCTTCTTAGTGCATGTTCAGATTAGTCCTAATGCGAGTTCATCCAAGACATCCATATGTCGTGAATATACAATATTTCTCTTCAATTATCCTTTTTCTAGAAGGAACAAGTAAT
This sequence comes from Pelodiscus sinensis, assembly GCF_049634645.1. Classification (NCBI taxonomy): domain Eukaryota; kingdom Metazoa; phylum Chordata; order Testudines; family Trionychidae; genus Pelodiscus; species Pelodiscus sinensis. Next base: position 98,853,685 of record NC_134711.1, read on the forward strand.
TATTAGTGAGACGCTAGCATAATAACACGTCATTTATTATATTTTCATATAGTGTCCAACATTGTTGGGCTCCTGTCTTGAGGGTGAACCTTAGGCTAGGCATTACTGAATTAAAAATATTAACTAATATTAATCAATTTAATAATGGAAGTAGTTACTATCAGACAAGCTGGAATAGTTATACAATGATTAAAATAAGAAAACAGTTTTTAAATTGTATGGCTACGTCTACACTGCAGGCTTCTTGTGCAAGAACTGTTTTGCGCTAGAGTTCTTGCGAAAAGGTCTTGCACAAGAGCACGTCCACACTGCCATGTGCTTTGGTGCAAGAGATGTGCTTTTGTGCAAGAGTGTCCATGGCAGTATGGACACTCTCTTGTGCAAGAAAGCTCTGATGGCCATTTTAGCCATAGGGGTTTCTTGTGTAAGAAATTTCTGTTGCCCGTCCACACTGCCTTCTTGCACAAGAGCTCTTGTGCAAGAGGGCTTATTCCTCATGGGGAGAGGAATAACTCTTGCACAAGAAGCCCACTTTTCTGACTCATTACTGTAAATTTCCTTGCGCAAGAACGCGCGTGCAGTGTAGACACTCCACTAGTTTTTCCGCAAGAAAGCCTGCAGTATAGACGTAGCCTATGGGTACAAGGGTTTGTCTTTCAAGCCTCCTTGGATTTTTACATTCCTCCCATAAGACAAAATTTTAGAATGTATCACTGTTATGCATCAGCAGGTGGGCTTGGTGAAGAGGTTGCTCCAAGAATTAGATAAGCATGGGGTTCTACAACCTTGTTGTGGGGTTCTAGGGAATAAATATAGGTGTCATTGACCTCCAATCCCACCCCTGTGCATTAGAAGCACTTTGATTTCTCTGCATCTAGGCAACAAAGTGACATGTGGGACCTACATGGAATTCGAGAAAATATTTTTCATCCCATAACTGATGATGACCCAATGGAAGCTACCCCATCTTTAAGTCTGACACTGGTTTTCCACTAAAAGCCTAATTCCCAGCTTTCATGAACTACCCCCTTTACCCCCCACCCCAGCAGAAACCAATGCCCCTGCCCCTGGACTAGAGAGAGGTGTGCAACTGTAGGGGAAAGCAGAGTGATTTATTCATGTTAGAAACCTAAAATGCTTATAATTTTCTAGATGCAATTCTTTGCGTGATTAAAGTTTTCCATGAGGTTCCTTCTCCTTTGACTTCTGTGCAGAACACTCACACATCCACACATTACCAATGGAGTTGTTGTAGACAACCAGATTGGAGCATCAGTTTAGTCAGAATAATAAGACCATTCAAAGCAAAGATTTCCCATGTAAACGTTCAGAACTCTTAGAAAACCAAACCAAACCAAACCAAACCAAACCAAACCAATTAAACAGGGATATTCATAATAAATGTATTCTTTGAAAAGAAGTTAAAGCTAAATGTGTTTCTACAGAGCAAGTGAATGCCCACCAAAAATTACAATTTCTTTATCCCTCCAAAAATCTACTCCTTCAAACATTCTCCACACTGCCCCTCCCCCCCAAAAAAGAAGAAACAAAGAACCAATTTATTATTTATTTTGTGATAGCCACTAGGAGCCTGAGTCATGAACCAAAATCCCATTGTATTCAGTATGGTACAAGCCCAGAGCAAGAAAATGATCCTTACTTTGGAGAGTTTACAGTCTAAATAATAGATGCAGGCAGTTCCTCATCATACAGCTCTTCATCGGTCACTTTCATGACACCCAATTAACATCACTCATCCAACTTTAACTTTGCCCTGTAAATTTGCAATAATATGTATATATTTCAGAACAACTAGCCGATTGTATATTCTCAAGAAATCCATTTCCAGTATGCAGTATCACTAACTTGTACTATATCATTATCTCCTGTGGAAAACCTACGTACATTAGTGGCTACAGAATATATCTAATATAGTTAAATTAGAAATTTGCAAGATCTGCATAAACTCACCGCAAACTCCAAAGCCATATAATCAAAATATTTCAAAATACCAAACACATCAATCTTTCCAATGCCAATCAAAAGTATAGTCTGCTTTACCAACACAACACACAGTGAAAGAACTTGCAGTGCTCTGACATAACTTCATGTGCCCTAGTACTATATTTCTTTAGAAAACTTTCTTAAGCAATATATAAAAATAATAGTATAGATATCCAATGGCCTTTTTCATGACATAAGACCTGCCCTAACAAATCTGTGGTCCTTCTTATCCGGTGCCCTGTTTCCAGTAATAATGAGAACCTGATTCTTCAGAGAGAAATGCAAAAAGTCAGGAGTTATGTAAAATTACCCCCAAGAAAAAATTCATTCCACCTCTCATCAGATACAGGTTGGCTTATGCCTTATAGCATGATGATTTAACTCCCTTCCAAACTCTAGCTTTTGAATCCTTTCTAATGTAATTCTGCATGTTCTCACTATCTATCAAAATGTCCAAAGCCAAAACAAACAAATGGGTAAAGCTGAGGTTGGATGGGAAAGTGGTAGTGGGTGGTGAAGATGAACTGGCTGGATTCCTCATCTGTCTGTTTGCAGACTTTAATCGGTTAGCTGGTTTTGTTGGGGTTTTTCATTGTAGATTTTTTTAAAAAGTGAGTGTATTTATTTATTTTTAAACTGGATTCACATTCTGACCCTTGGTACACATTTTTACAATGTGTTTTTGTTTGTGAATATATTAAAAGGACTAACAGCAGTTTGATGCCAGTCTATATAACACAAAGAACGAGACATGGTGCAAGCTTGAACTTGCTCAAAGCTGACTAATGTTAGACTGTTATCTTGTCAGTAAGAATTGCTTTGAGTCACTATCTGTTCACCAACTCTGATTAATGATCATTTAACCGTACTGTCAGCCCTATTTAAATCTGAGTGTTGCCAGTTGCTTCCTTCATTTGACCAGCCAATAGAATCGGGGGGAGTCATTCATGCATACTATTGTCCTAGTGGCTCTGGGCCTATAGCCTCCCAGTTTAATAGGGCATTCAGAGCTCATTAGTGAGGAAACACATCAGGAGTGACCGCTCCAGTGCCACACGTTGCAACTAATAGCCTTGCCGAACAGAATCGTTTCTGTTTCTGCTCATTTGTTGTTGAATCCTTTCAGTGTCAACAAGTGGTCCTGTCGGCAGGAGCCTGCCATTCTGCCCAACAGTTTTAGCCGTTGCTCTCCTGAGTCAGACTTGTATCCTCCTCCATTGTTTCATCAACAATGGAGCCTGAGCAATCACAAAGGCTTCACAGCCATTCATCATCAGCTCACGAATTCTCTGGGCAAGGTTACCCGCCAAACTTTTGGACCATCGTGTTGGCACAGTGTGTGAATAGCCGTGAAATGCAAATAGCTTCTGCAGTTTACACTTTTGTTTCAAATCCCATGGATGGGGTGGAAGAGGGAACCTTGAAGTAGCTCTGGCTAAAAAGAAAATAAGATCCTATAGAAACAGGACAGAACAACTGGAATGAGAGATATAATGAGGACTACCCCATCCCTCAGAAAAAAATTACACAGGGGTAGGTGTATGTAGAGGAAGGTTTCATTGTGTTTTTGGCTGACAAGTCTCTTATGATGCCTGCTGCATGAGGATGCACAGATAGCGCCCGCAAAGCAGGACTCCAAGGGTGCGTCTACCCTGCACCCTTCCCTCGAAATAAGCTACGCAACTTGCGCTATGCAATTTGCGCTATGCAAATTGCGTAGCTTATTTTGAGGTTTAATAGTTTATTTCAAAACATAGTGCCAAATTTTGAAATAAAGTGCTATTCTGAAACATCCCGTAACCCTCATGGAATGAGAGTTACAGGGACGCTGGAATAGCACGCCCATTATTTCCAAATCTATTTTGAAATAACAGGCTGCTTTAAAGACATGGAATAGCTATTTGTGAAATAGCTGCACAGTGTAGACGTAGCCCAGGAGTACAGGCTCCTTTCACAGGCTTCTCAGATCCTTTCTCTTATGGTAATAGTTAATAGTCCCCTTATGGTAATAGTTAATATTTCTTTTGTGTTTATTGGAAATGTATCTGGTAAAAGGCATATTCAAAAATATAACATTTTTTATTTGCATTATGGTAGGACTTAGGGGACCCTCTGAGATATATACACTGTACAAAGAAGTATTCAGCACAGCCCCTGCCCAAAGGTGCTCAAACAGGCAAGTGGTGGGAGAAGGGAGTGTTAGTATCCACATTTTCAGCATGGGAAATTGAGGCACAGGGATTAAGTGACATATCCAAGGTCGAACAGTTTGTGGAAGATACGGTAATCACCTTTGTTATGTGGAAATGTAGGAAAACGTTATGCAAAATAAGGGACAGTACTGTATTTTAGGGACATTTTAGGGAACCATCATTTCCCTCAGCATATCATGTGTTTTTCTCTCAAATGTATATTTCTACTGTTCTCAAATATACAATGCAATTATCATAAGGTTCATTTAATGTTTAAAATATGTATCGGTTTTAATACATTTCAATACATCTGAAAATAACTGATGGGTGGTTACCCTAGTGGCAGAGCCATGAATTGACAGCAGATCTCTTGTGTCTCAGTTCAGTGTCTTTACTGCAAGACCATGCTTCTGCACCTTGGTGTGAAGTGATTGGATTGAATCCCAGATGGCTCAGTCAGAAATCCTCTTTGACTTATGGAAATTTTGTGTGCCTGAGGACTTGAGGATATGACCCAACAAGGTGCTTTGTTGAATTAGGAACTTGGGTCCAAATCCCCAAATGTATTTTGGGTTCTAACTATCATTGATATCAATAGAAGTTATTCAAAATACCTTTGAGGATCTGAGCCTTAGTGTAAGGGCAAGATCCAGCCCTGACTTAAGTAAATCAGAATAACATTTGGTCTTATGGGTCATATTTTGTCTTCATATACTTATCAAGCTCTCATTTACTTCAAGGGAAGTAGTGAATCCATATCCTGAGGTTCCAAGAGCAGAATAAGAGTGGAACATGCTGAACTTTAATGCTAACAAGTAGTCCTGTGGCAACTTAGAGACTGACAAAATATATATAGTATCATGAGCTTTCATGGGCAAAACCCACTTCTTCAGATGAGCATTGGGTTTTGTCCATGAAAGCTCATGATACTATATATTTTTGATAGTCTCTAAGTTCCCACAGGAACTCTCGTTGTTTTGAAAGTTACGTACTTACATGGCTAACTCTCTGAGACTTTTAATGCTAACTGGAGTTGGGCCCAGTTTCAACCAGGATGGTTGTTCCAATCCAAAAGTTTTATTTCAGGATCACCTGTAGCGCTATGTGAATAAATGAATTAGAGAATGATAAAGAATGAAATGGAATGTGCCAGCTGTCATTTATTTCTCTTTTTTATAGAGCACTAAGTAGTTTAGAAACCATCAAGAAAAAGTATGATCATGTTATGTAAAACTGCCTCTTTTTTATTTCTGTTGGTGATATTTTGCAGCAATTTTATGAGATCATTGATTGGCCGTATGGATTTTAAAGCCTTGGAACTGAAAATGTACAATGCGAGGGTGAGTGAGCTTTTCCACTGTCCTTTAAAAACACCTGGTCTTACAGAGAAAGGAAACCCCACTTTCTTCGTTAGGTACCCCCCTTGAGTTTGCTATTGAACTGGATTTGAGCTCCGCTCTAAAGCCCAATTATTCAAAGACTTACATGCGTATAACCTGATATCTGCAAGCAGTCTCCTTGAATTCCAAGTGATTGTTCATTTGGTTAAAGTTAGGCATGTGCTTGCTGAATTGGGACCAGATATGTATTGTTTTGCGGGATTGAGCCCTAAATTATACATGTATGATTTGTGTATTGGGGTCTAACTGAAGGCAAATTAGATGCAACTCAGTGGGTAGGATAACTCAGCAGAATGTTTGTGTTCCTTGCTTTTTATTTTAAATGTTTACTTTTGTTCCCTAGCTTTAAAGATCACATCTAGATATAGAGCATTTGGCCAAATTTGGTAAATGATGGAAAACCTCACTTTTAAAACAAGAGTAGAAAAATAGAATTAGAACATATTCTCTAAGGAAGAATCTTGCAAGATGATGTGTTAAACAGCTAAGTGATTCTTATCCAGCTCTTAGAATTATATATGCCCTCACCAGCCAAACACCTAATGTATTTTTTGTCACAACAGCCCAAGGAGGTAGGGCAATCCTAATCTCCCCATTTCATAGATTTGGAACTGAGGCATAGAAAGAGACTAAGGGTATGTCTACTCAGCAAAGTTATTTCGAAATAACAGCCAAACCGCTATTACGAAATATATTCAAAATAGTGGAGCGCTTATTTCGAATTTGGTAAACCTCATTCTACTAGGAATAATGCCAAATTCGAAATAGCTATTTCAAAATAAGTGCTGTGTAGACACTTATTTTGAAATAGGGGGCCTCCAGCCTTCCCAGGGTGCCCTGGTGGCCACTCCAGCCTCAACCAAGAACACTTCTCTCCCTCCCCGGAGCCCTTAAAGAGGTTGACTCTGGCCACAGTGCCTATGCCAGCTCCAAGCCTGCCAGCCCAGAGCCAGCAGTCACTGCCCCGACCCAGTGGCCCCAAAACATGATCCAGCAAGCCACTGGCAGCCAGCCCTCCACCGCTCCCCAGGAGCAGTCTGCCAGCTCCCAGGAGCCTGCCAGGGCAGGCACCTTCCTGGTCTAGGGTGGAGATCATGGACCTTATTCAGGTTTGGAGGGGATGCCTCCAATGTCCATGATCTCCGCATTAGACAGAGGAATGCGGCCGTCTATGGCAGAATAGCTGCCAGCCTGGCCACCAAAGGCCACATTCGAACCCAGGAGCAGGTTTGCATGAAAATCAAGTTGGTCCCGAGAGACCCCCCCAACCCTGAGCCCTGAGCTTCCCCTCCCCCTTCTTTTCCTTGCTTCCCCCTTCCAGCTCCCTCCTCCCAGGTTTTCCCCTCCCCTCTCCCACTCCCTCTCCTCTTCTCTCTAGCCACTTTCCCCAGTCTCACCAGCATTTTATTCCCTTCCCCCCTCCCCAGTTTTGTTAAATAAAGGGAGTTTGTGTTTATGAAAATACATGTATTTTATTTGAAATCAGGAAGGGAGGGGTAAGTGGAAGGACGTGAGGGAGGAATGAGGCACAAGCCCCCAGTGGGCAGTCCAGGGAGGCTCTTAGTGCTCTTCACAGGGGAAGCTCTCCTGCAGGGCCTCCTGGATACTAACAGCACCCCGATGGATCTCCTGGATGGCAGCCTGCAGAAAGTGCAGCCAGGCTCACAGCAACACATCCAAGAGAAGCACCATAGTGCCCAGGAGCAGCTCTGACTCCATGTTACAGAGTGCTATGGTGTCCCAAATGAGGGCAAGCAGAGCACGCAGAGACAAAATGCTTTGCTGTCCCTCATCGAGGTAGACAAGCAAGCAGGGAAACCTGAGAACTGGCTGTCCGGGGGGTCCCCTTAAGCACAGATCTCAGATAGCCTCAGGCAGCAGCCTCACACAGTAAGTCCTGACCTGGTGCTCTGCCAGTTCTGGTCAGCCTTAAATGTGATTCAGAGTCCACTCAGTGTGGACGCGCTATTATGAAATAGCAAAACGTTATTTCAAAATGCATTTTGTGTGTAGACGCATTATTTCGAAAGAAGCTATTTCGAAATCACTATTTTGAAATAAGATATTTCAAAATAACACTGTAGTGTGGACATACCCTAAGTGATTTGCCCAAGGTCACATAGGTAGCAGAAACAAAATACAGGACTATGTAGCACCTTAAAGACTAACAAGATGTATAGGTAGCAGGGAACTGAACTCAGGTCTCCTGATTCCCAGGCTAATACTCTCACCACTATAAGTCCCAAGTCCTGTAATTTTAATGTATCTTACATACGAAAAACTACATTAAAAAGATGATAAAGGTGCAAAGTCACACACTGCAACGTTGGTAATACCAGAATTGAAGTCCCTCAAGCCCCAGGCTTAAAAGCCCTAATGCCAGCCCAAGCTGCAATGGCTACACTCCTATTTCTAGTGTGCTAGCACAAATTCTGCTAGCATAAGTCTGTCCACCCAGGTGGAGAGGCTCACTCGTAGCTGCAGTGAAATGTTGGTGCCCCCAACTGGCCAGGGGCACCAACAAGTCAAGATGCTTAGGGAATAGCAGCCAGGCTATGAGTGTGAGCCCAGGAGCAAACTGACAATTGGCTGAGAAAAGGACCTGCTTGTTGGCCAAACTTGAGCTAGTTCAATTCAAACCCGGAGGTCTTGTCTCCACTCAATTCAAACCCTGAGCCCTTGCCTCCAATTACCAGGAGATCAACGCTGTGGGGATCAATCTCCCAGGGTTTGATTTAGTAGGTCTAGTAAGGACACACTAAATCAATCACTGATGATGCCCCTGTCGACTGCAGTATTCTACCGCATCTCAAGGACTAAGTGATGTTGATGGGAGAGTTTTTCCCATCAATGTCTCATAGTGGGGATGCTGTGGAAATTTGATCTAAGGTACATCAAATCTAGCTATGCTATTCATATAGCTGGAATTGTGTATCTTAGTTCGATTTTCTCCCCAAGTGTGGACTATACTCCGTGAAACAGGGGAAGGTATCTATGGCTGTGGAGCTTTTATGGCCTCACATATACAAAGTTCATTTTGCCTGTCTTGCCATCTAAAGATCTGGTTCTGTTTTTACTCACATAAGTGTAATATGACTAGCACCAACTCAGAAGATGGAACTATATCAGTGAAAAACCAGCAGAAATGAGAGCAAACCCAACCTACACTTCTGCCAGGACATTTTGTTGCATGGCATTAATTATCTTATTTTTTTAGGGCAAGTAAACCTAAAGAATAGCCCACCCTTGCTGATCACTGTACCATTAAACTAACAGCATATGGTTTTTGTCTTGGGATCATCCAACATCTTACAAAGGAAGTGATGCTGGGCAGTTACTAGGCAGCTTTTGTATTCTTTGGGATGGGGGGGGGGGGGGAGAGGATGGTATTTTAATAGATTTCCTTGGGGATCTCTTAGAAGGGTAATTTAATTGTTTAAATTAAATTTGGGACCCCTGTCACAAATCATTACCTTGTCTTTTATCCATCTATCCTCTTGTTCAAACTAGTAGCACATGAACACTGACCTCTATTAGCTTGAATCCCTTCATATGTTTTAACTCATAAGCCTCACTAAAAATGGGTAGGTGACCCATCATTGGTTTAAAAATCATGAAAGAAACAGCTTTTTTCTCTAGTTACAAATATTATTTTCAAGTAAGATGGCAAAACTCATTCCTTTGGATTAAAGGGGCACAAAATAATGGCTGTGCTTTTTTTTTTAAAACATGGACAGAAAAATTAATAAAAAGTAATATGTAATTCGGGGAATTTTTCTAAATATTCCTATTTGATTACTTTTAAACTCAGTCTGAGTGAATTAGCAATGTTTAGTTCACAGTCCTTTTTCTCCATTGTTTTTCAACATTCTAGAATTTTCAACATCCTTTTAAAAAGTTCTTTAACACCTTAATTTGAAGAATTTTGCAGCAGCCCTTTGATCAAGGAAAGAAGGACCTCCTCCCAGTTATGTCTCAGTTCCTCTATTCCTCATCATCTCATGATATTTTCTCCCCTCTCCCACTGTGCATACTACATACCCCCAACTCCTCATGCTCGTCCCCACAACTTCTCACCAGGGTGTGGCTGCACAGTAATCTAGAATCACTTCTCTTACTCATTTCCCATCTGCCTACTTCTCTACTGTCACTCGGCATCCCTACTAGTTACCTTCTTTTCCCCAATGGCCTCTCTATCTTTTCCACAGCTTCCTGCCCCTACACCTTTGCTCTTGTCTGCGTGTATAGGCTCCCCATAGTCCTGCCCAAAGAAACTAATACCTGCTTCAAGACAGCAGATTAGAAGTCCCCTAAAAATGGGGAATTCTGAGCTGGCAGAGGAGAGGCTGAGATTGAAATGAAAGATGTGTCAGAGGCAGAGCCAAAACTTAGTGTCCTTGGTGAGTCTGGTGACTGGAGTGGCTCCTTGAGGGTTGTTCTCCATCAGCAGAAGTTAGAACAGCCCAGAAGCTGTGCTAGCTTAATCCACATATTGAGGATTGGGACTGTGTGTAAAACCTCCTATTTGCTATTTCTCAAAGGGAGGGCTCAAGTGTCTGATTTGAGTAACCAGGCAGTGAGGTGCTTGATATTAGTGCTTGTAAAGGTTGATCAGAAGGATCGGTTAGTTATTCCGAAATAACGCTGTTGTGTAGACATACTGTTAATGTGCTCAGCACTGGTCTAGCCATATCCCTATTGAAGGAACACTGAATGCTCTTAAAAATCCCAACCCATTTTATGGGAGAGCCTGTTTTTAACTAATTGGTCTGGGTGATGCCAGTAAGCATATATTTTTAGTTCCATCTTTTTAGTACTTATTAGTAGAAGATTTACCCAAAGTTGCTTGGGTCCTTAACTCAAATTTTGTTTTTCTTTATTTAAATCAGTGTTCTGGGGTGAGTTTTGGGATGAGGGATCCACTATGCAGGCTGCACCGAGGAGAAAGGACAACTCCAGTCCTCTTTCACCGCAGCAGCACGGGACCAGGTGAGAAGCACCTGCTCATGGCTGCTTCAGTGGGCAAAGCCGGGGGAGGGTTGAATGTCAGACAGACATACAGACAAACAGACGCACAAACAGATAAACTCTGTGAAATATATAGTAGATAGCTATTCCTTTCTCTACATTTGGCCCTTGATGCCCCCTCTGTGGTCATTTTATAGTATAACTGTCCCTCCTAATAGACCCCTCCCTTTCCATTTTATGAGACACAATCAAATTCCAGTCAAGTCCCATTGTCCTGGCACAACCAAGACCTGACCTTGCTTTCAGTTATGATAAGAAGAAGGTGCATACCAAATTTGGTGGTCCTGGCATTTAGGAAAAGTTTTCAAACAAATAGACTCACAGATGGACAGGCAGACACAGACAGACAGATGCACAAACTCTCTAAAATATATAGTAGATACATCTATTTTATATTGCCACTCTCACTAAAACATGCTTACAACTGAATTCTGTGTAACTGAGAAGCCTCATCCCCCTCCACTGGAATACACAGTTACAGAAAATTAAGTTTACAGCCACATTTCATATCTTAACACTTTTGCCATTTTGGGGACTGATCCTGCATTATACATCTTTATACGCAGTAGCTAGCTTCTTATAATAGCAGCCATCACTTTTGTATCTGAGTTCCCAAGGCAAAGGAAGTTTTGAAGTTAACACCAGTGGCAGCAGAATCAGGCCAATTGTTCATAAAATCATATATTTGGTAGCTGAGGTCCATTAAATCCAGCTCTTAGAAATGTCTTTAATTGAAAATTTAAATTAAAAAATGTGTACTGGCCTTTCTGATACTTCATCATGGGAAACTCTCAGAACCAAAAATGCTTTTGGGAAGCAAATCAGAACCAACCATATTCTGCTTTGTTGGTTGTTCCACCTCTCAAAGTGTTCAGAGTGGTTACTGACATAACATCTGTTTCAGAGTCTCTTGATGGCATTAAACCACTATGTGCCCTTATAACAGCATTTTTTATATTCTGGTATTTGGCAAACTAATAGAATAGCAGTAACGTAAAGACATTTTTAGAACAGTGAAATAATACTTTTATTTTGTCCTTTCAGGATTGTCTGTTCACATGAGCAGAAGCAATTGCACACTGATGTGTTTTATTGGGCAACAGGACATAATTCTAGAAAGCTTAATATCTATCTATCTATCTAGCTATCTATCTATCTAGCTAGCTAGCTATGTATTAACCATTTTATAGTAAAATTTTCTAATATAAAATATAAGGTGTGTGGGATCCTTCCAAGTCCTGCAGACCCTTTTTTACATAAGTAAAGGTTCATAGGATTAGGCTTTGTTTATTGAAGATCAATATGAAAAATGCTTCCATTAATTTTAAAAGAGAAGCCAGGAAAATATGGTACTTCAGTAATAAAAGTTGTGGACTTGGTCAAATGTTGGAATTGAAAATTCCTTTAAAAACAGTAGATTATTATTTTCTACTTCAGGGCAGTCTTTCTTGCTGTATATAACACAATTCTGATTGCTAGTGAGGGTGGGGTGTTTTTTGTTTAATTTTTTTTTAATCTTAAAACAGGAATATTTTCTCTTTTATAAAGAGCTTATAGTTTGCCTCTGTTTTCTTTCTGAAATCCAGTGAAAAAGTATCTGTTTCCTGCTATTGCTGTCTTAGTACCATAATACCAAATGGGCATTAAGGGTAGGAAATCAGAGAGGGTTTTCTGTCACCCCCATAGAAGTGTTTGTTCTTGTATCTTTTCTTAAAAATATCCTACCAACTTCACAGAGTAGTAAACCTGAGACACTGATTCAAGAGCCAGACAGTTGAATGAAAAGGATAATCGGGGGCTTTTTTTGACAGGTGCGGCAGCCTGCCTATAGCAGGCATATAATCATTACCATTTTAATAAGGCTCTAATAGGGGGGCTGATAATTCAATGGGGTGTGAAGATCCTAATTCAACTCCCAATCCCACATGAATGTGCTAGAATTTGTGTGCTTTGTTTTTCTCTTTTGTACCCCTGAATGCCAATAATTACTGGCTATAGATTCAAAAATTCTTAGAACTGGAAGCTAAATGAGCTCTCCTAATACTGCACAAGAATGTCAATACTCATAAAAAAAAAAAGGAAGCAAGAGGTTTTTTTGTATTTTTTGTATTAGACTTGTGGTACTGCAAAGGTTCTGCTTCTTAAGTGGTTTGGCTTGTATCATGAACAATGCCTTTGCTGTTTCTAAAACATAGAGCTCGCTCTTTTTGTCTCACTAGAAAGTTATATATAGTGCGAGGCTAGTTTTTTCCAAGTGTTTTCTAATTGTTTGGGAGGTTGTTGGTTTTTTAACATATTCCAGATGTGCGTCTCTTTCCATTCTGTACTTACTTAGCAATTGTTCACAGTATATCTAGCATCTATAACCTACTAACTATGCTAAGAAAAAATGTATCTAGCAAGTTATTGAAGAGATAAAGTACAGTCAAGGTGTATAATAAAACCATATCAAATCTACAAAATGCTGTAGAACCATATTTTTATGGGAGCCTTTAATGCCTGAACATTAAGTTAAATAGATTTATTCCATACAGGTGATTCTTAGATTCCAAGGCCAGAAGGGACAACCGTGATTAACTAGTCTGACCTCCTATATAACACAGGTCATAGGACTTCCCCAAAATAAATCTTGGAGCACATGTTTTATATAAAAAAAAAATTCAGTCTTGATTTTAAAATTGGAAGTGATGGAAAAAGCATAATGACAGTTGCCTTGGTAAATTTTCCCAATGCTTAATTACTCTTACCATTAAAAAATTACTTATTAATTATATTCTGGATTTGTCTTCTTTCATCATCCAGCCATATGTTTCTCAGTTAGTTTAAAGAGCCAGTTATTAAATATTTCTTCCCCATTTGAATGTGCAGACTATGAGCAAGTCATCCCCTTAACTTTCTCTTTGTTAAACAAAATAGATTCTGAGTGAAGCACAGGAATGGGGAAAATCCAGCCTGCGGGCCAGATCCATCCCACCAAACGTTTCTATCTGGCCCACTCAGCTGATTAGCAGAGGGTGCATCTTTACAGCTGGCAGTGTGTGTTCAACTGCTCACCCCTCACCTTGCTCCGTCTATTGTTCCCAGGATTCTCCTTCTAGCTATGCAGAGGAGAGAAGGGGAGTGCTGACATCAGGGTGTCCTCCTACACCTGTACTCCATGTCTGCAGAGCAGGGGTTGGGGAGAAGGAGACACACAATGGAGCTGCTCCAAACTGAAGCATGGATGGTTAGTGACTGGGAGTATGTCTAGACTACATGGCTCCGTCAACAGAGTCATGTAGATTAGGTTTCTAGACATAGGAAGATGAAGCGGCTATTTAAATAATCGCTGCTTCATTTACATCAAAATGGCTGCCGCACTGTGCGGATCGGCTGTTTGGTAGCACAGAGTGGTAGTCTGGATGCTCCGTGGTTGACAAGGGAAGCCCTTGTTGACTGCCCCGGTAAACCTCATTCCACGAGGCATAACGGGGCAGTCGACAAGGGCTTCCCTTCTCGACCATGGAGCGTCCAGACTACCGTGCTGTGCTGGCAAACAGCGGATCGGCACAGCGCGGCAGCCATTTTGATGTAAATGAAGTGGCGATTATTTAAATCGCTGCTTCATTTCCCTATGTCTAGAAACCTAATCTACATGGCTCCGTTGATGGAGCCATGTAATTTAGACGTACCCTCAGAGGAGTGCCTGTCTTAGGAAGCAATACACTGTTTCTAAGATTTCAGTGCTCATGCTCTCTCACACAGACTTCCTTCTTCCCCCCCATATTGAATTTCTGCAGAGCGGAGGGTGAGGGGGGAGACAACAGAGCAGGACAGCTTTCCCTGTCTTAAAGAAACAGGGAGTGGCTTCTCTCAGAAACTTAGCCAGCAGCACCTGCACACACATTCTGTATGTCACTGTCACACGCACCCAGTCTGTGCCACCCTGTCTCAGTGTGCCCCCCACAGTCACTGTCACACACACAGCCACAGCCACATATATTCTACCATCTCTGTGACATGCACACTCAATCTGTGTCACAAAGTCTGTCTCTTACATTGAGTTTCTCTCACACTCACACACTCTCTTCCTCTCTCTCTCTCTATAATCCCCAAACCCATCCCTTCCACCCAAGGCCCCGTCACTCCCAGGGACCCCCAGGGCCAGCCTGTGACCATGTACCAAAATTCATGAAATGGTCCCCCATATGAAAATTATTTCCCACCCCTAATCTAGCACTATAAGATGTGTTTTCTAATCTTTTAAACATTCTTCTGGCTCTTTTCTGAGCCCTCTCCAGTTTTTTATCAGTATTCTTCTTGAATTATGGGCCCCAGAATTGGAGACAGTATCCCAAAAGCAGTGGTACCAGTGCCAAATGTAGAGGTAAAGTAACCCCTCTACTTCTACTTAAGATTCCCCTGTTCATGAATTCCGAGATCGCATTAGCTGTTTTGGCCATGGTGTCAAATTGAGAGTTCATGTTCAGCTGGCTGTCCACAATGACCCCCCAAATCGTTTTTCAGAGTCATTGCTTCCCCAAATAGAGTCCCTTATCCTGTAACTATGCCCTACAGTCTTTGTTCCTAGATGTTTGCATTTTCATTCAACCATATTAAAACACATATTGTTTGCTTGTGCCAAGATTGTCAAACAATCCTGATTGCTCTCAGTGAGTGACCTGTTGTCTTCATATTTACCACTTCCTCAGTTTTTATATCACCCACAAAGGGATGATTTATGTTTTCTTCTAGGTCATTAAGAAAAAATATTATAGGGCCAAACTCCACCACCTGTGGGAACACCCTGGAAACACAGGCAGTTGGTAATGATTTCCAGTTTACTTTAAATGCGTCTCCTGAATGTAAATACATCCACTGAATTTTAATTTTATATTATTCTACATTTATAATCAAAATGTCATGCAGTGCAAGGTCAAACACTTTATATAAATCTAAGTATATTATATTAACACTATTACTTTTATCAACCAAACTTGTAATTTCATAAAAAAAAGGTATCAACTTTGTTTGACAGGATCTGTTTTCCGTAAACCCCTACTGATTTGCATTAATTACATTACCATTCTTTACTTTTTATTAAATAAGTCCCATATCAGCTGCTCCATTATCTTCCCTGGGATTGATGTCAGGCTGACAGGCCTATAATTACATGGATCATCCCATTCGCCCTTTCAAAAATGGACACATTAGCTTTCTCCCAGTCTTCTGGAACTTACCCAGTGTCCCAACACTTGTTGAAAATCAGCATTAAGTGATAATTTCTCCAAATGCAAGTTTTGATCAAAATGGAGTTTGAAGTTGGGAGTTGAAGGCACTCAGTAATCTGCTTCACCATTACGAGGAAGGAACTGTGACTGGGTGTGAAATGAAATAAACCTTTGGTATTTGCAAACCTCTTAAATATCTCTGAGGAGAACTGAGGACCATTGTCGAAGATTACTTGCCCGGAAATCCCAAAACAGTCAAAGGCAGGCTTTCTCCTTTCCAATTTAGATGCACTTGAGATGGTATTGAGCAAGCTGGCAACCTCAATGAATCTTGAGAAATAATCAATCATCAAAAGATAGGTTGGTTGTATTATACAGATAGAAAAAGCACCATTCTGGTTTTCTGTCCTGGCCTGTCTGGCTGGGCACCCCAGTGAAGGTGATTATTCATAAGAACATAAGAATGGCCGTACTGGGTCAGACCAAAGGTATATCTAGCTCGGTAGCCTGTCTGCTGACAGCAGCCAGCACCAGGTGCCCCAGAGAGGGTGGACCAAAGACAATGATCAAGCAATTTGTCTCCTGCCATCCCTCTCCAGCCTCTGACAAACAGAGGCCAAGGACACCATTTTATCCCCTGGCTAATAGCCTTTTATGGACCTAACCTCCATGAAATTATCTAGCTTCTCTTTAAACTCTATTATAGTCCTAGCCTTCACAGCCTCCTCTGGCAAGGAGTTCCACAGGTTGACTACACTCTGTGTGAAGAAGAACTTTCTTTTAG
Source organism: Pelodiscus sinensis (assembly GCF_049634645.1). Lineage (NCBI taxonomy): Eukaryota > Metazoa > Chordata > Testudines > Trionychidae > Pelodiscus > Pelodiscus sinensis. Next base: position 98,870,303 of record NC_134711.1, read on the forward strand.
TAGTTTTAAACCTGCTACCCATTAATTTCATTTGGTGTCCTCTAGTTCTTCTATTTAGGGAACTAATAAATCACTTTTCTTTATCGGCCCTCTCCATACCACTCATGATTTTGTATACCACTATCATATCCCCTCTCAGTCTCCTCTTTTCTAAATTGAAAAGTCCCAGTCGCTTTAACCTCTCCTTATATGGGACCTGTTCCAAACCCCTAATCATTTTAGTTGCCCTTTTCTGAACCCTTTCTAAGGCCAAAATATCTTTTTTGAGGTGAGGAGACCACATCTGTACACAGTATTCAAGATGTGGGCATACCATAGTTTTATACAGGAGCAGTAAGATATTCTGTGTCTTATTTTCTATCCCTTTCTTAATAATTCCGAGCATCCTATTTGCCTTTTTGACCGCCGCTGCACACTGTGTGGAAGTTTTCAGAGAACTGTCCACGATAACTCCAAGATCTCTTTCCTGATTTGTCGTAGCCAAATTAGCCCCCATCATACTGTACGTATAGTTGGGGTTATTTTTCCCGATGTGCATTACTTTACAATATTCCTAAAGGAATATCCGTATCCCAGAAGATGAGGCATTTATTTGGCTTATATGGGGCCCAAACTGGTAGAGTTCTCAGCTCTTGCTTTAGTTCTCTGATGGCATGTCTAGACTTGCTTTCCCTTTTGAAAGACGATATGCAAATTTAGCATGATTTGCATATCTTCTTCTGATCACTTTTTCGAAAGAGGTTCTTTCTAAAAAGAAAGTAGTCTAGACGCAGTTCTTTCAAGGAAAGAACAGTGTAAACCTCATTTTTTTAGGAAGAACAGGTCTTTCGAAAAAGGGTTTTTTTCTCAAAAGAACCGTGTTGAGACTACTTTCTTTTCCCAAAGAGCCTCTTTCAAAAAAGTGATCAGAAGAAGATATGCAAAATCACACCAAATTTGCATATCTTCTTTCAAAAGTGAAAGCCCGTCTAGACATGCCCTGAATGCCTGGCTCCATTTATTTCCCCCATTACCAAGAATTTTGTGGACTCAGGAGTCCTTGCAATGGGTCTGACTTTTCCATTTCCTATGTATATCACCAAACCCATGAATCAGAATATTTCAACAACACTCTGGCTTCTTCATCTGGGTAATAATTTTCACTTTCTCTGGGTCTGGCCTGACCCCTGTTCCGTAAATGACCTGGTTTAGAAACTTGAACCTGTCTTCTGAGAATTCTCACTTGTCACTTACCATTAGGCCTTTTTCTGTAGTCCTTCCAGGACTGCAAAGAGAGATGTTGTGTTTGAGTTGATCCGTAGATAAGGATATCATCCATTTGGCAGAGAACCCCTTCCAGACTGTCCAGGACTTGTGATATTTTGCTCTGAACGTGTTCTGGAGCACACAATATACCAACTGTTAGCCTTCTGAAACAAAACCTTTCACATGGTGTGATGAAGTTCCTAAGTAATGCAGTTTCTGCAGCAATGGTATCTGCTAAATAACAGATTGGATATTAATTTTGGGAAGACTTTTCTTTCACTGAGTTGTCCACGTGAGTGTCCAGCACATGAGAATATATGTCACTCTCTACAGCCATTCTCACTGAGCTTGGTGAGGTCTACTCAGATTCAAACTTTGCCATCTGGTTTTGGAACCACTACCATGCCTGTATACCATTCATTTGGGGGCATCTCATTTGGAAATTGTACCTATCCACTATGTGCTCTGCTTCCATCCTGGACATTGAGAAGGAGACTCTCCTAGGTGTTAGCAGACCAAAGACTGCATTTGTATAAGTTTAATGTGGTATTTTCCCCCTGATTTTCCCAGTCTTGGAATAATTTGAGGGACCTTCCTGATCTCAGTTTCTAGGTCCATAGTGACTGGTTCTATCCTTATAAACAGTTCTAGGCTTGTGATTTCATGGCATACATAAGTAGAGATGTCTGTAGGCCACCTACAGTGTAAACCTCCTGGGATGCAATCTCCTTTCCAAGGTTTAAAATGGCCAAGCATCTTCTGTTCACATTTAATGGGGACTGTCCTGGGACTTGGGATATCCCCTCCTCCAGTTGTGTGTGTGTGTGTGTCTTGAAGTGTTGGTGCTTTCATTCTCCTATGTAGTGATTGTGGAGTCATTATTACATCAGTACCTATCTATCAGAACTCTATTTCATTCTTTCTCCAGGTGGTGGTGGTAATCTGTAGGGGTTCTTTTTCACCATCTCCTGTAGTTCAATGTATGTGATCACAGTGTCTTTTGGATCATCTTCTTGAAAGACAGCTGCTAGGACACATTTAGATTGGCAAACTATGTCATAATGTACCTTTTGTAGAAAATTCCCATTTTCTCCCTTGCTGGACAAAGCTCTTTGCCTTGATGGGATTTGCCACACCATGCATATTCTTTCATGCTCTTGCTTTATTCCTTTTCTTTACTTCATGTTAGCCTAGCCCTTTCTGGATCTCTTTTGTGCTTGCACTGGTCTTCATGGGTATTATTTCTGGGCATTCTGAGGTATTTTTCTCCTAATGTCTGTGGTATCTAAAATGGGTTCCTCTTTAGAATTGTTCTTGGGAAGCGTTTGTTGCTTCCTTATCCATGGGCTTTGGAGAACTAGGTTCTTGGCTGTCTCTAATCTGTGATTAAGATCACTTTAGAGTCTTTCTGAGAGTTGGATGTGTCTCAGCCCTACAATGAAACAGTCTTTGATGAGCTCTCCACTCATTTCCTCACAGCCACAGCGTTGGATAAAGTTGTACTGGGTTATTCTGAAGTCATTTGCTGGCTGCCCTTCTCTTGTGTAAGTGAAGTTATGCCTGCTCAAAAATTACATTGTAGCATGGAATGAAATAATTATCCAGTTGTTCTTGAACATTTTTGAACTGTTTCCTCTGAGCATCTGGGAGGCTTCTGGTCCTATTTTCTAGACTAGAGCAAAGTATTCCCTGCTGTCTTCTCTGATTGTTGGTCTAAAGCAGAAGCCTGACAGGACCTCTGGAATCAGAGCAGCTGTGCCTCAGGGTATTAGAAATTAAATTTAGAAAAGTTGTGTCAGATATAACCAAGTCCAATCCTCCACTTTTGTTTGTTGCCTCTGTAGAGTAAGGTCATGTGTTCCTTTAAGAAAGCAAGCTGGTGTTGTGGGATTAGCATTACTTTCAGGCTATGTCTACACTGCAGAGTTTTTGTGCAAAAACTCGTGGAGCATCCACATCTCAAGTACATTTTTGCGCAAGAAAATTGACAGAACAGAGGGGTTTTTGCAGTATGGCTACATCTACACTGGCATGATTTTCCGAAAATGCTTTTAATGGAAAACTTTTCCATTAAAAGCATTTTCAGAAAAGCACGTCTAGATTGGCAGGATGCTTTTCCACAAAAGCACTTTTTGCGGAAAAGCGTCTGTGGCCAATCTAGACGCGGTTTTCTGCAGAAAAGCCCTGATCGCCGTTTTTGCGATCGGGGCTTTTTTGCAGAAAACAGTACTGTGCTGTCTACTCTGGCCCTTTTGCACAAAAGTCTTTCGGAAAAAGACTTTTGCCCAAATGGGAGCAGCATAGTATTTCAGGAAAAGCACTGACGATCTTACATGAGATCGTCAGTGCTTTTGTGGAAATTCAAGCGGCCAGTGTAGACAGCTGGCAAGTTTTTCCGCAAAAGCAGATGATTTTGTGGAAAAACTTGCCAGTCTAGACACAGCTTATAGGTATTGCTCTTTGTACGGGGAATAACTCCTTTTTGTGCAAGAGCTCTTGTGCAAAAAGGTGTGTGTGGATGGGAAACAGGATTTTAGTGCAAAAACAGCCTATCGAAAGAAGCAAAGTTGCCCTGGTGGCCACTTTGTTAAAAACAATAATCACTTTCTTGCGAGAAAGCATCCATGCAGTCTGGACACTCTCTTGCACAAAAGTGCATCGTTTTTCTGATGCACTTTTGCAGTGTGGACACACTCTAGTGCAAGAAGTTTTTGCGGAAGATCTCTTCTGCAAAAAGCTTCATGCGCAAGAAGCCTGCAGTGTAGACAAAGCCTTTGTGTTCCCTACTTTCCTATTCTCACTCCCCATAGTAAAATTTGGGTTCACCATAGTAGTTCTCTCTGGGTATGTCTACACTACAAAGTTAGTTCGAACTAACGGACGTTAGTTCGAACTAACTTTAATAGGTGCTACACTAGCGCTCCGCTAGTTCGAATTTGAATCGAACTAGCGGAGCGCTTAGTTCGAACTAGGTAAACCTCATTTTACGAGGACTAACGCCTAGTTCGAACTAGCTAGTTCGAACTAAGGGCTGTGTAGCCCTTTAGTTCGAACTAGTGGGAGGCTAGCCCTCCCCAGGTTTCCCTGGTGGCCACTCTGGCCAACACCAGGGAAACTCTATGCCCCCCTCCCGGCCCCGGACCCCTTAAAGGGGCACGGGCTGGCTACGGTGCCCGTGCCAGGTGCAAGCCTGCCAGCACCCAGCTAGCAGACCCTGCACCTGGCACGGCACAGAGCCACCCACCCGATGCCCCCCAGCCCACCCCCTCTTGCCGGGACCAGGCTGGCGGCTCCCGGGAGTTTGCCCTGGACCGCAAGAGGCGGGCACCTTCCTGGGCTAGTGCGGACATCGTGGACCTCGTCCACGATCTCCGCACTAGGCACAGGAAAGTGGCCGTCTAGGGCAGGAGAGCTGCCAGCCTGGCCACCCAGGACCAGGTGTGCATGAAAATCAAGGGGGTCCACTGAGACCCCCGACACTGAGCCCTGAGCTTACAATGGCCGTCCTGGGTCAGACCAAAGGTCCATCTAGCCCAGTAGCCTGTCTGCCAACAGCGGCCAACCCTAGGGACCCTGGAGGGGATGGACCGAAGACAATGACCAAGCCATTTGTCTCGTGCCATCCCTCTCCAGCCTTCCACAAACTTTGGGCAGGGACACCACTCCTACCCTCTGGCTAATAGGACTCCATGGACCCAACCTCCATGACTTGATCTCACTTCCCTTTAAACTCTGTTCTAGTTCTAGCCTTCACAGCCTCCTGCAGCAAGGAGTTCCACAGGTTAACTATTTGCTTTGGGAAGAAGAACAACTTTCTCTTACTAGTTTCAAGCCTGCTACCCATTCCTTTCCTGTGGTGTCCTCTAGTCCTTCTTTATGGGAACTCAGGAAGAACTTTTCTGAATGCACCCTCTCCACCCAACCCCTTCTTTTAGAGACCTCTATCCTGTCCCCCTCCGTCTCCTCTTTTCTAAGTTGAACAGTCCCAGTCTCTGTAGCCTCTCTTCATCTGGGACCTGTTCCCAACCCCTGATCATGTTAGTTGCCCTCCCCTCTCCCAGCCTTTCTCTTCCCCTCTCCCACCTCCTTTTCCCAGTCTCCCCCAGTTTTTTTTCAATAAAGACAGAGTCAATGTTGGAAGAAACGTTATCTTTATTTTGTACATCAATAAGAAGGGGGGCTAAGGAAGGGTAAGTGGAAGGAGGTGAGGGAGGAATGGGGTACGAGCCCCCGATGGGGAGGACTGGGCTGGCTCTGCGGGCTTCTGGGGGTGGAAGCTCTCCTGCAGCCCCCCAATTACTCCCTCTCCCCAGATGGCAGCCTGCGGCAAGTGCAGCTGGGCTGATGGCCGAGTGGTGTGATGTGCCCAGTGTGGGCACTCAGGGCACTCCAAGCCAGAACTTCTTTGCAAGCGGGGCACCCCTTAGAACTGTGTGTCCGGGGTGGGGGTCGGGACCCTTTAAGCGCAGCCCTCGGCTAGCCTGAGACAGCATCTCCATGCTCTAAGTCCTCCTTTTATGCCCTGCCGGCACTGCTTCCGGCCATCCTTAAGCCCTGTTCAGAGTCCACTCAATGTGGACTTGCTAGTTCGAACTAGCAAAACGCTAGTTCGAACTAGTTTTTAGTTCTAGATGCGTTAGTTCGAACTTGCTTAGTTCGAATTAACTAATTCGAACTAAGTTAGTTCGAACTAGCGCTGTAGTGTAGACGTACCCTCTGAGCTATGCTTGTCACGCCTTTTCCCTGTCTGTTCTGCTGCTACATGTGTCTGCAGCTTTTCAGCTCTTCTGGCTGGGCTGGAGGGCTTGCTTGTCTGTTTTCCTTCCTGTGATCTGTCAGATCTTTATTCAACCCCATTCTCACACTATCCAGAGATCACAGAGTCCCAGCATACTGTCGTTGGTGTGAATATGGTAAGACTGATTTAATTTCCTATTTTATACAGACTCTTAACTCCTTGCTTCATGCCCCTTGGTAACAGCTCTAAACATTCACAGTAACCTGGTTTCTACCCCAGTTTATCCCCTGCAGAAGTTCTGAGAAGCAGCAAATAGTTATCCTGATTGAACTGTACCTCTGAGGATTTGCCCACCCAGAAGATTAAAGTCCCTTTTTTACCTGGGGAAAAATAGACTGTGTGGGAAGATCTTGTGAAGTTTCTCTTGGTCTCTTTTTTCCCCCAGAAGATGTTATTTTTGCATGAGCTGTGGAAAGTTCCTCACTGAGATGCAGTAGGCCGACAGCTTCCGCGGGCCCCTGGGAAAGATGTATGTGGGGCCAGCTCTGTACCCCGAAATGGGTGGAGACTTGGGTAGAAGGGGCAGAGCCAGGGCAGCCAGCCTCAGTGCCACCAGGCCCACAGCACTGGACCTCCCCCAGCCATCAGCTGTGTAGAGTGCATAGTGCAATGTTCTGGTGGGGATTTAAAGGGCCTAAGGCTCTGGCCGCCACTGCTGCTGCAGTAGCAGTGCTGGACCCTGGGCAACTACCCTTGTTGGTCCCCCTCTCCTCCCCCTCCGCCCCACATAGATGGGCCTGCTGAGAGAACATAGAAGGCCCCAAGGCTATTAGTGCTCAGGGATTCAGTGAGGCTGGTTCCTCTGCCTTACCTCCGAATTTCACTATGGTGGGGCAATCTTAGATGGTTTCTGGCTCAACTCACACTGCTGGCCTCATTATTAATCAAGCCGCCAGAGTGAGATTAGATGTGGGACAAATGGAAATTTTGCCTATCATGTGCATGGAGTGTGAGCCAAGGTGGGGGGCACATTTCTTCTCAAATCTTCCAGCCAATCATTTGTCTTTGGAGGCTAATGTAACCTGAGCCCCTCTGTATAGAGACTGCACAAATTGTTTTGGTAGATGATTATCTCTTGGTGTCCATTCTGATACTGTCAGATCTACCAGCTGACTTGGATCATCATAAGATGTTTCTGAGTTGCCTGGGAACCTGAAGGTAAGTAGGCTTTTTCAAAAGATTCTTTCTAAGAAACCCCTTTCGAAAAAGAGTGTCTAGACTACAAACAGTACTTTCAAAAAAGCAAGCCACTTTTTCGAAAGAGAGCACCCAGGCAGTCTGGATGCTCTCTTTCAAAAAAGCACAGTTTGCATCACATAACACCTTTTTTCGAAAGAGCACTTTCAAAAAAAGGCATTCTTCCTCGTAAAATGAGGTTTTCTGCAATCGAAAAAAATGCCGCGTTCTTTTGATTTACTTTCGAAAGAACGCGGCAGCAGTCTAGACACAGAGGAAGTTTTTTTTTTTAAAAGACCACTTTTTTTGAAAAAAACCCTGTAGTCTAGACACACCCTCAGTGATTATACTTATTTCTGAGAGGTCACAGGAGGCTGCCACAAACAATTACCCTCTGCTCTGTGGGGGTATGTCTACACTACCCCGCTAGTTCGAACTAGCGGGGTAATGTATGCATACCGAACGTGCAAATGAAGCCCGGGATTTGAATTTCCCAGGCTTCATTTGCATAAGCCGGCCGGCGCCATTTTTAAATGCCGGCTTGTTCGAACCCCATGCCGCGTGTAGCCGCGCGGCACGGGGTTCGAACAAGCCGGCATTTAAAAATGGTGCCGGCCGGCATATGCAAATGAAGCCCAGAAAATTCAAATCCCGGGCTTCATTTGCACGTTCGGTATGCATACATTATCCTGCTAGTTCGAACTAGCGGGGTAGTGTAGACATACCCTGGGTTCCTTCATATGGGGTCTTCAGGACTCCATCTTGCCTCTTCTTTTTTGTCCATCAGATTGTTAGGAGGGATAGTGAGGAGGCATGGGCTGCACCCAGCTCTGTATCTGTTACATGCCTTATTCGGTGTTTGCTAGGTGTTGGGTTTGTCAATACCTGGGCAGTGGTTGACAGTGAGCTGACTGCAGCTCAATACAGAGAAGGCAAAAGTTATGTTGTAAGGATGGAGGAAGCAACCAGAAAATGTGGTAATTATATTGACTCTCTTAACTGGGGGTTTATACCCACCATTTGTGAATCAAGTTTGTAATTTGGGAAGCATTATTAGATGCTCAGCTGCTAATAGATGATCCTAAAGCAGTAAAAATGAGGCCAACTGGTTTTATTTTCATCTATCTCTATCTAAGAGAGTTGCGATCATTTATTTTGTGTACAGAATTGGCTACCTTTATCTATCTATCTATCTATCTATCTATCTATCTATCTATCTATCTATCTATCTATCTATCTATCTATCTATCTATCTATCTATCTATCTATCTATCTATGCACCCCTTTATTTATTTGCATTGCCATAGCACCTAGGACCCCCCATCATGGACCAAGGCATCATTATGCCACACATTGTGCAAACAATGACAAAAAAAAGAGTCCTTGTCTAAGCGCTTGTACCCCAAATAAAACAAGAGGCAACAGATGGAAACAATCAGATGGAAGGGCACAAGGAAACAACATTAGACAATATAGAAGGCAGTGATCTCAGCACATCTGCAGATTAATCATCAATTTTGTTGTAAGAGTCATGGAAAAGGAGAGTTTTAAAGAAGAGTTTGAAGGAGGAGACTGAGTTGGTTTTGCAAATGTTCACAGGAAGCTATTCCCAAGTGTGAGAGGCAGCGTGTGAGAAAGCACAAAGATGCTTGGTTGAAAATTTAACAAGTGGGTAATGGAGGCATCATTGACTGAACAAAGGCTTAAATTGACATTTCAGTAGAGATTGAGAAATTATAGGTATGGTGGGGATAGATCCATAGGGCAGTTTATGTTTTGGTGCACTAGAGAAGGGGAACCAATGAAGTGATTGCAGCGAGAGGAGTGACATGATCAAATGATGAGCGAGGAGAATAATCTGTGCGACAGTATTCTGAATGGGTATGGGATGGGAAAAGTTGGGTTTGTCAAGGCCAGAGAAAAGGAGAACTGTAACAGAGACCCAAGACGATCAGAGCCTGGAGGAGAGTTTTAGAGGTATGGCCTGAGGAAAAGACTGTATCTTAGGGTATGTCTAGACTACATGCCTCTGCCGACAGAGGCATGTAAATTAGACATACTGACATAGTTAATGAAGCGGGGATTTAAATATCCCCCGCTTCCTTAAAATAAAAATTGCCGCTGCGCTGTGCCGGCTCAGCTGGTCTTCGGCACAGCACGGCAGTCAAGATGCAGATCGGTCGACAGGGAAGCCTTTGTCAACCGCTCCCTTATGCCTCATGAAACGAGGTTTACAAGAGTGGTTGACAAAGACGTTCCCTGTCGACCGATCCATGTCTTGACTGCCACGCTGTGCCAAAGATCAGCTGAGCTGGCACAGCACAGCGGCCATTTTTATTTTAATGAAGCTGGGGATATTTAAATCCCTGCTTCACTGACTATGTCGGGTAGTGTAATTTACATGCCTCTGTCGGCAGAGGCATGTAGTCTAGACATACCCTTAGAGATGTTAGGCAGAAAGATTGGCAAGATTTTGACAGCACCTTGTTGTGAGGACTTAGAGATATCCAAGACCAAGACAATGTGCAGGCTGCCAGCCTGAGTGACAGGCAGGGCGAAGGCATTGTAACTGTGTAACTGTGAAGCGAAGGAGTAAGGAGGGTGTGAAGGTGCTAGGGAGAGTAAGAGCTCTGTTTTAGCCTTGTTGAACTGACAGATAGACATTCATGAGGAGGTATCAGAGAAACAGGCAGAGATTTTAATTTGGGTGGAAGGAGACAGGTTTGGAGTAGAGGCAGATCTATGCATCTTCCCATAGAGACGGTAGTTGAATTTGTGATTCCCCAAACATCACCTATGCCTTCTTCACCTTGAGATTAGACTATTTCTACATAGGGCTATGTCTTAAATCAAGGTGCAAACAGAAGCTAAAGCCAAATGTAACGGGTCACTTTTTAGATAGTTTCTCACCATAAGCACATGACAAGTTCTCTGTGTTCCAGGAGCTAAGCTGGCTCTGTTGATTTTCAGGTGGAATTTAAAGAATTAGTTTTCACCTAAAAAGCCCTAAACAGCTTGGCACTACCAGTCTGACCTCCGCAGTTGCAATCAGTTGAGGCTGTCATGTTGGAGCTGCCTTGGTTTCAAGAGTGAGCTACCATCGGGAACTCTTCTTATGAGAACTTTAGAACTCACTGTCTCATGCCCCTAAAATGTTTAGAGCTGGAGTGGGGAGCCAAAGGCTGGGTTTGGAAGAGGAATCTTCACTCTTGGTTATAGGGAAACATATAGCATTTAGCTTTATTTTGTGAATAATGTATTTTAATTTATAGCAACGTTGCTGAGAACCCTGGTTAGACATTAGCTAATGTTCTGAATAAATAAATAATGTTTTGAATTAATAATATGAATTGTAAATTGTAATTTCCCAAGTCAAAGGGAGCATGTCACGCTGGTTAAAGCAAATAAGTAGGATCCAGGACACCTAGGTTTTCCTCCTGCATTTGCCACTGACTTGCTGCATGACCTGAGGAGCTCACTTAGTTTTCCTCTACCTTAGTTTCCCTGTCTGTAAAATGGAGATAATCATTAACTGTCCCACAGGGTTCTGATTGGATCAATTCATTGATGTTTATAAAGCGTTTTGATGCCTTAGCACAGAAGAGGCTACAGAAGGGCAAAGTATTGTAGTAAAACTTTTGATCCTTACTGTTCATTCAGATGAATCAGAATTAAGCATTTTTCACTGTCTGAGGTGTTTGAAGTTTCATTTGTGTGAAGAATTTAGCTTAACGTCAAATACAGAAGGTTTTGGAAACCATTCACCTTGAAGATTGGCAAAACTGGCATATTCAAAGCAGAAGTGAAAGGCATGTTTTATCTGTGTTGCCCTTTGTAATTATGCTGCTGAATAACAGCAGTATTATCACACCAGGGTTAGTGCCAGAGGATTACCCAAAGTTTTTTAAATGGGATGCTAAAGTGGTGCAAACAGGTGCACAGACAAAGAGCAAAAAGAGGGGAGAAAAGTGAGAGAAAGAAAGCTGAGGCCTAGTTTCAGCCACATAGCAAAATTAATGGTTTCTCTGAATGGCGTGGTTAGATTACCATTGAACTTGTAAAATTAAAGGAAGGAGTCAGATTCTTCATTACACTCTTATTTTAATTTAAGCAAAGGGGGTCACCCTTAATTGTGCATTACCTCAAAAAACCTTTTCACTGGAATAATTTTGCAGCAGGCAAAGTGACTCCTAAGAATAATAGTGCTGTCTGAAATCAGTAGGCCAATAGTTCCCTTTACAAACTGTATCCTGCTAACTGAAAATTCTCTTTGAGTGACCCACAGGCACAAACCCAGAGAGAAAGAAGACTTCCAAATTAACTGAAAAGGGCCTTAAAATAGAAACAAATCAAAACTTGATTTTTCGGTCATAAAATATTTGCTTGCTGTTGATAATTTTGTAGTAGTTTTTTGTTGATTTGGTATGTTTATATACTTGGCAGCCATAGGGACATTTTTCACTAGTCACACCTCAAACACAAGTTTGCATGGTTCATTTGTGAGATTAAATCCTGGGACGCATGTTGCTCTTCCATGCCAAGTGGAGGCTGGGTTTGGCAGGACTTCCACAACATTGAAAGCGGGTAGTCTGACGGAATTTCTGCATTCATCCCAGTTCTTAGTTTCTCTCTATGGGGAGGGCACTGTGTATTTGGTTACATGGCACTCAAGGAGCCTTCCTGGCAAGGGGAGGCTGCAGATTGGTTGATGTCAACAGTGTCCCCTATGGACCTGTGAAAAGCCACATAGGTTAGTCAACCTAGGACGATGGTGACTGACAAGACATGCTTTCTGTTGGTCACCCTTCCCAGCTCTCCCCTCAGCTGATCACATAAATTCATGGTGGCCTTTGGACAGGGCTGGATTACCCAATAGGCAGACAAAGCACGTGCTTAGGGCACCAGCAAAGCAGGGGCACCAAAAAACATGAAATTTTACGGTATAGTATTAAAAACATACACTGGCCTTGACTCACTGTTTGAAGGATAAGGAAATCTCTAAAGCAAGGCCTGCCTTACCCTACTCTTCCCTTCCTTCACTTGCCTCAGCACATACTACCCCTGGTTTGAATCATGCTGGTTGGCCCAGATTCTCAGCCAACGTAAACCAGGGGCCCTTTGACCATCACTGATTTGTGCTAGCTCAGAATTTGACCCACACAGCATGTTTTTAATTGTGGTTAATAGAACTTGATAAGTGCAAGTGGGAAAAAAAACATAGGGTGAGATTTTCAAAGTATCTATCTCCTATTGACTCTCAGCAGCAGGCATTAAACAATGATTTGTTTGGACTACTGGAAGTTCTGACTCAATGAATACTATAAAGGCTGGTCTGACAGCCTTGTATTGAGAGAGTCTCTGTAAGCATTTTTTATTTTGAGTGGGCAGAGTGGAGGGTAAATCCTGACTGTTGCTTTTGCAGCACAAAATAAATATCAGATGGGCTTCTTTGACATAATTGAATACACAGAGCAGGATTTAATGCTGTACACATTACTTCTGTAAGAGGGAACTTTATCCTAGAGGTTTCTGGGAACACTGGAAAAGGTAGGTAGCTAATAAAAAGATTATTGGAAAAAGAGTTGTTGATTTCTGAAGTCTAAGGCACTGAAGAGGAGAACAGCAGCAATGGTTATTGAGTTGTCTAGTGTGACACAAATCACATGGAAGCACAGCTGCTTGGAGAAAGCATGATGTCGAACTGCCCTTGCTGTATGCACTGCATTCACTGTACAGAAAGAGGCAATGCTAAACCATGCAGCTGTGATGTGCCATGACACAGGTGAATGCCGCTGATGTACGCTGCCAGTGCGGTTGACAGACAGAAGGCTGTTATTATCATTTCTGTGGGCTGGTCTGAACCACAGCCTCCTCTTTGTTCACCACATAGCAGGAATACCACTGCAAGCCTACAGAACACTTTGTTTTATAAGCTCTGGGCATGGTGAGGCTTTTTATCTGCACTGTGCTTGAAGGGAAGGGTTCTTGGCAAGCTGTTTCTGCAGGTGGAAGCATTGCTTGGGCCATTGGAAAGTTTCTTGGGATTTCTCTCCAATGGGGTTTGGGAGGGTGTTTGTCACCCTGTTTATCTGAAAAGTAATGGAACCCAGACATGATGCATGCCATTATTACTTAGCTCACATGTGGTTAGAACTGAAGTACTGAAAATCCCCCCTGGAACTGTGGGAACGACCTATGGAGGGAGTCAGCACAGTTCACGAGTAACTTTGTTTCAGAGGAAGGATAGTCTTGTGATTGAGGTACTGATTCTCGGCACGTGTTGGCTCAATTCCTGCCTCTGCCACTGGTTCCCTAGGAGATCTTACACAAATTGATTAATCTCTTTGTGCCTAGGTTCCCTATCTGAAATCTGGGGATGATACTCCTCCTTTTTCCCACTGTTTATCTTTTCTGTTTAGTTTTTCAGCTCTTTGAGTCAGGAACTCTTTCACTCTGTGTTTGTAGTATGTGTTTGTCAGGGGTAGGGGGCCCTGATCTTGGATGGGCCCAAAATGATACCATAATACAAATAATGATCAACCCAGAGGACCTTGTACTACACAGCAGGTAGCAGAAGTGAACTTGTGATTCCAGAGGGTAACTTTAGGGATGAATTTGCACCTATCTGTTTTTGAAAGTAGTATAACTGTGTATGTGCATGTTATTGGCAGGGGAGGAATTCATTATGGGTCTGAAGGAGTGATCAAGAGCTATGGAACATGCATTAGGTATCTCAGAATGTCTCTAGGGGTATGTCTAGACTACAGGGTTTTGTTGACAAAAGTGGACTTTTGTCAACAAAACTATACCTGCATCTACACTGCCGATGAGTTCTGTTGACATAACATTGACAGAACTCAGCAGTTTTGTCGACAGTTGTAAACCTCATTCTATGAGGAATAAAACCTTTTGTTGACAGAGTTCTGTTGACAGTAGGCGTTATTGCATCTACACTGTCCTTTGCATCTACACTCTCATGTCGACAAAGCGTCTTGCTTTGTCGACAGAACTGGATGTAGTCTAGATGCTCTTTGTCGACAGAAGCTTTGTCGACAGTATCTGTTTTGCCAGCCCGGTAGCTGTCAGACTTTGGCCACAGCTGTAGCAGTTTATGCGTTTAGCTCTGAAGGTCCCTGATTTGATCCTCAGTGCGTTGGCCAACAGGGTGGCCATCCTAGAAATAGCAAGGCAGGATCTGTCGATAGTATTTGAGGGAGCATGGTCTATGGGTTAGGGACTTAGCTAGACTCCCAGAATCCTTGCTCCTGTGCTGTTGTCAACTGCGCAAGTAGACTGGTAAAAGCAGACACCAACAAATTGCTCTTGCTTGAAGGTAAAATGCCATTACACACCAACAGTCTGGCTCTCAGACTTCCTATCCCACCAGCGATGTGCCTGCTGCTACCCACTGCTACTCTGAGTGGCATCCTCAGCTCTGTTGTGCTGCTCTTCAAGACAGTTCCAGTGTCCATGTTTCCTCAAACAAAGAAAGACAGAGAGGGTACGTCTAGACTACAGGGTTTTGTTGACAGAAGTTTTGTCGACAGATACAGGCAGTCCCCGACTTATGCGGATCCGACTTATGTCGGATCCGCAGTTACAAACGCGGCTTTTCTCACCCCAGAGGACATGGTCTGCGGGACCTCGTGGTCCCGCCGCCCGTGTACTCCGGGGCGAGAAAAGCTGCTCCGCGTCTCCCTGGTCAGTTTCAGCAGCAGCTGAATCAGGATGCCTGAGTCAGAGCAGCTGGGGTGCTGCTGGGTTGCTCCAGTAGCGCCAAGGAGTCGCGCTACTGGAGCAACCCAGCAGCACCCCAGCTGCTCTGCCCCAGGCGTCCCCAAGTCAGCCGCTGCTGAAACTGACCAGCGGCTGACTACAGGAAGCCCGAGGCAGAGTTGCTCTGCCCCAGGCTTCCTGGAATCAGCCGCTGATCAGTTTCAGCAGCAGCTGACTTGGGGACGCCTGGGTTTCTTAAGTTGAATCTGTATGTAAGTCAGAACTGGCGTCCAGATTCAGCCACGGTTAAAACTGATCAGTTTCAGCAGCGGCTGACGCCAGTTCTGACTTACATACAGATTAAACTTAAGAACAAACCTACAGTCCCTATCTTGTACGTAACCCGGGGACTGCCTGTACTGTTGACAAAACTTCTGTCGACAAAGAGCGTCTAGACTACATCCAGTTCTGTCGACAAAGCAAGCCACTTTGTCGACATAACAGTGTGGACGCAAAGAACAGTGTAGATGCAATAATGCCTTCTATCGACAGAACTCTGTCAACTGTGGAGGCAGGAAAAGAGAATAAGAGAATTTGTGTGCAGCCATCTTGGTCTTGTTAACAAGAGAGCAAGAGTCAGGCTAAGTCTGTGGCCTGACAACCCAAGATCTGTAATTAGACGCTGCCTTTGCCTCTCGCCTCTATTTAGAGATAAGGATAGAATGCTGACTCTGGCAGGGACCTTGAGATAAGGAGCATCTGGGTGGAACTAAATAACTGTTAACCATTGGTATTTGTAATGGGAAGGAGACTAATTGTTATTGTTATTATATCTAATAGACAGTATATAAACTGCTTCACAATTGCTTGTATTCGAAGATCTGCCTCAGAAGGGGGGCTTCCCCCCATCCGAACCAGTTTTTCCCTTGCTGCAGCTCGTAATAAAACTGCCTCTGGCTACTTGTTGCTTACAAACGCAGAGTGAAGGCTTGTTTTCTTCCACACAACAAAAGGCGTTATTCCTCATAGAATGAGGTTTACATACGTCGACAAAACTGCTGAGTTTTGTCGACGTTATGTCGACATAACTCAAAGGCAGTGTGGACGCAGGTATAGTTTTGTCGACAAAAGTCCACTTTTGTCGACAAAACCCTGTAGTCTAGACACACCCAGAGAGTGATTTTCCATTCTATTTTGAAAAGTGCAGATGCTAATAGGAAGTATTATTACATGTAGCCCATCAATGGGACTAAAATGGTTGGTCTTTGGTATTGACACAAGATATTACTGCATAAGAGTGGGATCCAGAGCTCTGTTGAAAATCTAACCTGCTATCTGCCATTATAATATATTTTTAAAATGACCACAGCCTCTACCCCTGGTAAGGTCAAATTGTTTCAGCAGAGCAGTACAAATGGATTTTGAATCCGCCCTAACTAGACTGATGTAGTTTCCAGGGGTGAGCGAGACCCCAGGTTGGTGTACAGCTGGCAGAGCTAACTTTGCACCAGCCCCACCTGACACAGAGGATTTCAGGTCCTGCTTTGGGCAGGGCCAGGGTATTCCATTGTGGGAAGCGGTGTGATGTAGGCTGAGGGGAGTGGAGCAGAAGAAGAATGTTCTGCTCTCCAGATGGCAGAGCATGGTCCTTAGCGGATCATTCTAGCCAGTGTACATTAGAACATCCCTATGGTTATTTGGAGGGGCAGCTTGGTCAGTGGCTGTCCCCAGGATTAAGGGAGGGGGGAAATGATTTATAGTAATCTTTGCCTTTCTTAGCATCCTCAGCAGCACCGAGCAAGACCCAGAGATTGCCCCCATACTATTTGACAGGGAGCTGACACTGTTAGTGACAATTACAAGAGGGGGGGAAAACACCCTGCAAATGAAAGGAAACTGGCAGTAAGAACAATAACCTCCTTATTGTTTTCCAGCAATTATTTCTGTGCAATATTGGCTCTCACTCCAGCAGCATCACAGTGGATCAACTTTTGGTAGAGCTAAAGGCTGGAGGGATAAGTGAAGAACACAAGAAAGCCGTGCAGAGAGAACTGCGACACATCCAGGAACTAGATCTTCTTGATTTCTTGACTTACCTGCCACTCTTCATTCTTATCCACAACTCAGTCGTGGCCAATCCACTGGATGATTCAAGAACAATATGACCTTAGCTAGCAGAAGTGAAGTCGATGTCTTATGAAGGCTTCTGATTTACCATTTCTCAGTAGTCCCCATGGATTGTGGCATTGGGAAAGAACAACAAAGATGCAATTCCAATCCATGTGTAAATACAGCAAGGCCTAATCTGGAGCCCTCATTGCCCCCTAGTAGCCCTTACAGGGGTAAATCCGACAGCAGCTCAAATACTGAGATTTGTAAATGTAAATTTTGAGGGCACATCTGGTACCCACAGAGACAGTGGCTGAGCCACAGTCCTGGAAATGTTTCCAATAATTAAACTGCGATGACAAGAGTATGAAAACATTTGTAGACCCATGGAGCCACATGTTTTAAGGCCTTGGCAACCACATTTGTGCTCAAACTGGTGACTTCATGAAGGTGTCTTGAATGGGAAGAGTTGGAACCAGAGCTCTGTTGAAAATCTAGCCTGCTATCTGCCATTATAATATATTTTTTGATGATTGTGATATACTAATATAATGAGTAGGAATTCCCCTTTCTCCATTTATCTCAGTCATTGTACTTCATAGTCTGGTTAGAGTGAGTGGCCTATAATTATTGCACATCAACTGGTTATTTCTGGTACGTGGTAAGAAACAGGCGGGAAGCACAAAGTATTAATTTTGCCTTTTCAATCTGATCAGAAACATTTTGAAATGATATTGTTAAACTATTATTGGGTGAAGTGAGATAAACGACATCTGATTCTGGGTAGTCAGCCACCAAAGGAACCTTGATCTGCCTAAAAGAGTCAAAAGGAAGAAAATATATCCAACAATAGCTGGTCCCAGTGGACTTGCAAGGATGTTGTCTCATGGGGCGGGAGGGGGGAAGTTGATGTCATGTACAGCAGCCTGTAAGACCTTACAGTTGACTCCTATAGAATCTTTGCTTTGTCTTCAGTGGGAGTTTTGATTTACTAATATAAGCTGTAGCAAATGATTTTCACTGTGTTTTTTGTAGCAGTCACAGGTCCTTCAAAAGGAGATTGCTGAGATACCTAATGCAAAGCACTCTGGACCAAATCCTCAGCTGGTGGAAAACAAAGTACTGTACCAGCTAAGGCCCTGGCAATGTATATTTGGACCTTACACATATTGTTGTGCATGCCTGCCAACCTTAATGAGAATGCAGCAAATACATACTGAAGTTGGTATATTTATTGCCTGGAAACATGACTGGGACTTGCACTCCTCATTGGCTTAAGCTTTAAATACCTATCTAGACTGTTTAAGTAATAATAAAATAATTCACTTGCACTACAGGAAAGTGATAGGATGACTTAATTATATGTTCAGTTGATCAATGCAATGTGAAAACAGGTAAATCAATATTTTATTGCATTATTGTAAACTGCGGCAAGAGCTTATTAGATCACAGATAGCGAACTGACATTCAAGCGCATGTAAGTGAATCAAATTCTGAACAAACATTGTTTGTGCAATTTAGAAAGTTAATACCTTCCAGTTGAGTAGATTTGTTTCTAATGACTATAACAGCTGTTTGTTTAAATCACAGGCATGCAGTATTCAAACATGATCCTAACTCACCTGGGAATTCAATTCAGAGCACTTTGTGAGAAGCTGGGTCACAGTGTATTAAAATAAACCCATCATGACATAACAGTAACTGTTTCATTGTAGTTATCAGTTCTATGTGTGCGTTTTTCCCCTTAAAAATGCTAAAATATTTTTTCCCTTAAAAATGCTAAAATATTTATGGCCTAATGTAGTTGTTCTGGTTATAGAAGAATATGACAACTTCAGTATGGGGAACTCCTAGGGTGTGTCTAGACTACATGCCTCCTTCGACGGAGGCATGTAGATTAGCGAGATCGGAAGAGGGAAATGAAGCCGCGATTAAAATAATCGCGGCTTCATTTAAATTTAAATGGCTGCCCCGATCTGCCGATCAGCTGTTTGTCGGCAGATCGGGGGAGTCTGGACGCGATGCCCCGACAAAGAAGCCTTTCTTCATCGACACAGGTAAACCTGGTTTCACGAGGCTTACCTGTGTCGATGAAGAAAGGCTTCTTTGTCGGGGCATCGCGTCCAGACTCCCCCGATCTGCCGACAAACAGCTGATCGGCAGATCGGGGCAGCCATTTAAATTTAAATGAAGCCGCGATTATTTTAATCGCGGCTTCATTTCCCTCTTCCGATCTCGCTAATCTACATGCCTCCGTCGAAGGAGGCATGTAGTCTAGACACACCCCTAGTCACTTGTGGTCTTCCAAGCTTGGACCCTCCATGCACTTGAACATTCACATTTATATTTATATTACAATATAGCCTACAATCTCCAAATTGGAGTGAGGCCTAAATGTTCTGTAAAGTGAGACTGTTTCTGCCCCACAAAGAACTTACAGTCTACATAGAAAAGGAAAAAGTATAGAAACAGGGAGTTTGTCTACATGGAGAGTTAGTGTGTAGCAAGCTGGGAAATAAATGCACAGCACACTAGCTTTCTGCATGCTCACTGGCTGCATGGGCCCTACCACTATGCATTAAAAAAAATAAGCTCTGTCATGCACTTTGTTCTATGGTTGTTACAAGCAGGAGAAGATCAAAACATACTACAAAATTTTTCACTGTGTGGGAGAAGGGTGCCCACATCCAGCCAGTGAGCAGCAAGCTAATATGCTATAGATTTGCACTCCAGTTTGCCACCCAGTAACTCTCAGTATAGCCAAGTCCAGAAAGAGCAAAATTAGTCAGGTTAACAACAAATATGCAACATGTCAAAAGCTTGCTACTTTCTAAAGCTGGCTGAAAGCACAGGAACAAACCATCCTGATGCACAGTAAGAAAAGCAAATACAGTAGGCAACCAGCTTGGCTTAGAAGTGAAATCCTTGGTGAGCTTAAACACAAAAAGGAAGCTTATAAGAAATGGAAACTTGGACAGATGACCAGGGAGGAGTATAAATATTTTGCTTGAGCATGCAGGGGTGTAATCAGGAAGGCCAAAGATCAATTGGAATTTCAGTTAGCAAGGGATGTGAAAGGTAACAAGAGAGGTTTCTACAGGCATGTTGCAATACGAGGGTGGTCAGGGAGGATGTGGGGCCCTTTCTGGATGAGGGGAGGTAACCTAGTGACAGATAATGTGGAAAAAGCTGAAGTACACTATGCTTTTTTTGCCTCTGTCTTCACAGACAAGGTCACCTCCCAGACTACTGCATTAGGCAACACAGTATGGAAAGGAGGTGGGCAGCTTTTGGTGGAGAAAGAAGAGGTTAAGATCTATTTAGAAAAGTTGGACATACACAAATCCATGGGTCCAGATTTAATGTATCTGAGGGTACTGAGGGAGTTGTCATTGCAGAGCCTTTGACCATTATCTTAGAAAACTCATGGAGATTGGGAGAGGTCCCCGAAGATTGGAAAAGGCAAATGTAGTGCTCATCTTTTTAAAAGGAAAGAAGGACAATCCAGGAAACTACAGACCAGCCAGCCTCACCTCAGTCACAAGAAAAATCATGGAGAGGATCCTCAAGGAATCCATTCTGAAGCACTTGGAAGAGAGGAAAGTGATTAGGAATAGTCAATATGGCTTCATCAAGGGCAAGTCATGCCTGACCAACCTGATTGCCTTCTATGACAAGGTAGCTGGCTCTGTGGACATGGGGAAGTTGGTGGATGTGATATACCTTGACTTTACCAAGGCTTTTGATGCAGTCTCCCACAGTATTCTTGCTAGCAAGTAAAGGAAGTATGGATTGGATAAATGGATTGTCGGGTTGATAGAAAGCTGTCTGGATTGTCAGGTTCAATGGGTAGTGATGAATGGTTCAATGGCTGGTTGGTGGTTAGTATTGAATGGAGTGCACCAAAGGTTGGTTCTTTACCTGGTTTTGTTCAACATCTTTATTAATGACCTGGATGAGGGGATGGATTGCACCCTCAGCAAGTTTGCAGATGACACTCAGCTAAGGGGAGATATAGATACATTGGACGGTGAGAATAGGGTCCTGAGTGACCTAAACAAATTAGAGGATTAAGCCAAAAGAAATCTCATGAGGTTCAACAAGGACACATGCAGTGTCATGAACTTGGGACAAAAGAATCCCAAGCATTGTTACAGGTTGGGACCAACTGGCTAAGTAGAAGTTAATCAGAAAGGGACTTAGGGATTATAGTGGATGAGAAGCTGGATATGAGTCAACAGTGTGCCCTTGTAGCCAAGAAGAGTAATTAGGCATATTAGGGTGCATTAGGAGGAGCATCGCCAGCAGATTTAGGGAAGTGATTATTCCCCTTTATTCAGCACTGGTGAGGAAACATCTGGAGTACTGCATCCAATTCTGGGCCCCCCACTACAAAAAGGATGTGGCCGCATTGGAGAGGGTCCAGTGGAGGGCAATCAAAATAATTAGGGGGCTGGAGCACATGACCTACGAGGAGAGGCTGAGGGAGTTAGGCTTGTTTAGTCTGCAGAAGAAAAGAGTGAGGGAGGATTTGATAGCAGCCTTCAACTACCTAAAGGGAGGTTCCAGAGAGGATGGAGAGAGGCTGTTCTCATTAGTGACAGATGACAGAACAAGGAGCAATGGGCTCAAGTTGCAGTGGGGGAGGTCTAGGTTGGGTATTAGGAAAAACTATTTCACTGGGAGGGTAGTGAGGCACTGGAATTGGTTGCCAAGGGAGGTGGTGGAATTGTAGGGTGTTTAAGGCTAGGCTTGAGAAAGCCCTGGCTGGAATGATTTAGTTGGGTTGCTCCTGCTTTGAGTAGGAAGTTAGACGATATGACTTCCTGAGGTCTCTTCCAACCCTAGTCTTCTATGGTTCTATGAAAGAGAATGTCATCTTCTTAGAGGCCTTCTACATCTATATCATACGGCACAGTTACAAGTAGTGACAGACAACAGAACAGGAGCAATGCGGCAGGTCTAAGTTGGATATTAGGAAAAACTATTTTACTGGGAGGGTGGTGAAGTTGGAATGGGTTACCTAGGGAAGTGGTTGAAACTCCATCCCTAAAGGTTTTTAAGTCCTGGCTTGACAAAACCCTGCCTCCCAGGGCTGGCCTGAGCCCTTTTGACACCCTGGGCCCAGGTGCGCGGCGCCATCCCCGAGCGCAGGGCTCATGAGCAGGCCCACCCTTGGGGCGTGGGCCCACCCCCCAGGGTGCACAGGCCCGTCCCCCGGGGCGCACGGCACATGCGTGCGCTGGCCACGGCCGCTGGCATGCAGCCCGGGTCCCTCCTCCAGGGCACTTGGCTCATGCGCTGCCCAGCCTGGCCTGGCCAGTGCTGATGATGTGGGCGCCGGGCCGTGTAGGGCCCCGCAGCCATGGGGGGAAGGGCGCTACTGGACGGCACCATGGGGCCGGTGCTGCGGGAGCCGGGCGCGCAGCTCCTGATGGCATCTGTAAGGGACGCCGCATGCCTCTTACAGCTGCCATCAGGTGCCCCTCATCAGTTAGCGCCCCGGGCAGCTGCCCGGCATGCCCACCCCTTTGTCCGGCCCTGCTGGCTCCTGCAGTTTCTAGCAGGGACTCTGTGCTGCTCCTTCTAACCGCTCACTGATAGAAGAGTGGCGTCTGACAGGGTCTTCTGGGAGAATGGGCAAGAGCCCCCTTAGCCAGTCTTTGACCCTTCCATCTCTGGCAGTGACTCCTGACTGTTCCCCCTGGATAGCTCCCAGAAGTGTCTTCTATGGAATGGAGACACGGGATGATGGAGAAGGGTCCCCAAGCTCTGTTGATGAAAAGCTACCCTTCAAATCAAATGAATAGATGAGAGAGCCTCTGAATCCATTCTCTGTACAGAGAACTTTACTTTCGAGTGATGTTCAGCTGTGACTTTTCATAAGAAAAAGTCATATAAAAACCATAAGCATAATTGTGTTTAAGGGAGTTAAAGGAATTTCTCAAGGATGTTGGAGCACTGCTGACACAAGCTTTAACCAGAACTGTAGCTAGGATTAGGGCCCAGTGACACTCCATGCAGTTGAATTTTTATTTCAGAAGTACCACTATCATAGATCAGCGTCTTACAGACATGATGGTGCCATATGGTCAATTTCTATCATCCAGGGATAGGTAAAAATGATTTAGAGAAAATAAGAAATGAAGCAAAATCTTGTTCTATCCCTGTATTAAATCTTTATTAAGGCAGTTCTGTTCCGTTTTAAGCTCCGGAAAAGGAACTTTCATTTTTTCATACCTTTGCATGTTTTACTTGCAATGTCTTCCAGCAGCCCAGTGAAACATTATGGAGCTGACTGTTTTTAAACAGTGTGACCCTATTTTACTGTGTAAGTGAATAATTCTATCATGAAAATGACCAAGTCCATAGTGCCAAAGGTCAAAATCTGGATGAAATGTGATTGGGTTTCAAACTGGAGGCTCAAATACAAGCACAAACACCTATCAAACTTTTGAATGTCCAAACTCTAGTAATATTTTATATCAGAAGGTGGTAACTCGGGGCCTGATCCAAAGGCCATTGGGAACTTATCTACTGGTTTCAATGAGATTTTTTTGGGGGGAGGAGAGGACCCATTATAATTTACAGATATATTAAATCTATTTAGGCTATTTAAAGTTCAACTTCATGTTCTGGGGGGAACTAAGCAAGGAGCCACTGTCAGTGATCAAATATTGATGTATTGACACAACCCCTAATCAGGCTGCAATTTGGCTCATTTATCAGTCTTTACTCAGGAGATACTTAGGACTGAACTAACTTGGAGACTGAATTATCTCTGTGCCTGAAGGGCAGGTGGTTAGGCTATGGCAAGGTGGGGATTACTGCTGCAGACAGTGTTGGAAAGCTTGCTTTGCACCTGCCTCTTCATCGTATCAAGCATGTAGATAAAAAGAATCCGGTTCCCTGGCACTGCCAACCAGCCTCTCCAATCTTTCAAAAGCAAATACTCAGCCTTGCCTGTAAAATAAAATATAAAATAAGAGTTGCCACCACCTTCTATTGACTGTTGATTGACCTGTGCGCTCTCCAATAGTGACTACAAAAGATTAGATATCACTTTCCATACAGGTGTTTAAGCAAATCATTTTTCTTCTTGCAGTGCGACTAAATTGTTCAAGGCTCTGGAAAATGTCTGTGTACACCTTTACAAATGTGCTTAGTAAAAGGAAGGCATTCTCTTACGTCTTCAAAGGCGGTGATTTACAATAACCTGTCTAATGTTTCTAAAATAAAAAGTTTTGTTAAAGCTTAGCCGGATGCACTGAAGGGAGATTTTTGACACAGCACGTGTATTTAAGGTACAGCTATAATTGGCATGCTTTCAGAAATAAATTATTCAAAACTAGCTGAAGACTATAGCCAGCATTACAACTTAGGGCTTGAGTCTCCTTAAAGATTGGTGTAAATCAGGTGGAACGTCATTGAATTGTAAATTCCACTGTTGTACAAGGGAGAGCAGAATCAGATCCTTAATTTAAATTCTGATGAATTGGATGGGAGCTATGAAAAAGCTGGGATAATGGTCTGGGTTATTGCACGTCACTCTGAATCCTGATGTGGCTTTCCCTCTCTGCTCTGAGGGCCTGATCCAACTTCCATTAAAAACAATCAGCTTCTATAATGCACTGCCCAAAAATATTTGTTATATCAATAGCTAAATATTAGCATGGGCTGAATAATCCAATAGTTCACAAAACATTTCAATGTGTTTTGTTTGGAAGTGATTGAAATTGAATCACTTTTTGTGCGTGTGTGTTTTTACATTAGTTTTTTGTCACACATTTTTCATCCAAAATGTAATTGGAATACTTATAAACTAATTTTGTTCACTGAAACCTCAATTTTTGCCAAATAAAAAATTTCAGTAAAAATGTTGCCAAAATATTGGAAAAAGAAATGACATTTTTCACAAAGTCCAGCCATGTCAACAATGTGATCAATTTTTCACACACACAAAATCATTTTAAAAAAACTGCTATTTTTCAATAAAATCGTGAACAATATTAACCAGCTTTACTGAATAACCTTGAATATAGCTAGGCTAACTACTAACTAATCTTGGAAGAACTAGATTGAGGGAGGGATGTTGATAAACATTGATTTCAATGTACATACACAAACCAATGAAATTATATTTCCATTGATTTTTTTTTCAATTTACAAATCAGCAAAGTTAGAAAAATGCTGTTTGAGAACTTAGAGTCAAAATCCAATGATTTAGACTTCTTAGTTGGACTTGTTATAAATGAGCTACCACATGAATAGTGAAAACAGGCATGATCTGCTGATTTACCGATATTTACCTTGTATATTTTGACGTGTGACGCTGACAGCTTTGTCTGAATGATTTATAAAGCTTTAGCCTTTTGAATCTCAGCATCTACTCTCATTAAATAATTGTCTGGCCTACCCAAATTTCCCACAACTGAAAGAATTTAAATGGATAAAAATAGAATAAAATAGCTTAAATATAAACAGCTATATTATTTCCTGCAAAGTTATAGAAAAATCGAATTGTGCCAAGTCTAAATGTAATGTGACCATTATACTGCGGCATAAGGGTCTTTTCTGATTCTGTCTTTGACACTATGCTATTTCCAGTAATAGTGGACTCTTCTAATTCTCCTTTATTTTCTATTATGTGTATCAAGAATTAGAGCTGCAATTTGTGTGTCTCATAACAACTGACCACCACTAGGAGACTCTTACTGAAGGTGAGCTGGTAAGCTCATACAAAATGATGACTAGATGAATAAAACTGTCTAATATAATTGCAGAATAATCTCCTGCAATTTTTAAAGAGAGGTGGGGCTTGAATATCAATAATGTACTTAGATAGAAAAGGAGGTATTTTTGCCCACTTAAATAAATGATGAGCCCATAGTACTTGTATATATAAGACAGCCATCTTACTCCGTCAGAATGTGTTAAGCCCTGCAAAGGGAATTAGTGGTTCAGATTAACTATTCATCCTTTTTCTTGACATTTGAGAGGGCTAGCTGTCTTAATCAGAAAGCATTCGCCATTCAGAATACTCAGTGAAGAGTCACATGAAAATGCAGATTCATAATTGAACAAAGACAGTTATTTTCTGACTGAGGCACACTGGTGAATGGCTGTGAGCGCCTAATTATGACCAGACCTCTCTTCCAAATTGAGTGCTAAAATCAAAGAAGAGTTCACCCTTAATTGTGAGTGCGGTTTGAAACTGTGTTTTTGAATACTGTACCATAGAATATATAGGTCACCAAGAAGACCTTTTTTATTACCTAAATTACACCAAAAAATGAAGAAGTAGTATGGTAGGTTGTTAAATGTATGGTGTTCAGTGCACTAAAGTTTTTTTTACCACTATTAATTTTTACTCTCAGATCTACCCATCTTTGTATTAATTTCACAGGGCTCTATCAGCAATTATATTTTTTCTTCTCTTACACTTTATGGCACTAAAAGTTTCTCTTATTCCTTTATTGGGTATTGATTCTAACAGGGTTCACCTTCCATGTGTGTTTTGGCAGTGCACAGCTAAAGCTTTCTTGTGTGTACTCCTTTTTAGCCAGAATCTGAGGCCAAATGCTTTTGGCTGGAAAATGCTTTTCTTTGGCATCACTGTGACCACCCTCTTAGGTCTTCATATGACTGGGTTTCAGCTTCTGCCTGTTAATGATCGCCAAAAATCACAGCCACCCAACTGCCCTGGGGAGAGAGACAACCAAAAAAGCTGTTGAAAAAAGGAGACATGGTTATGCAAGGTACACTGAACAGGGCCGGCCCATGACATTTTGGCACCTGAAGCGGGGAGCTCAAATGATACCTCCATGCCCCCTCACTTGGGCCAAAACTTTGAACGGTCTCAATTCTCTGGGTCCTAGTGGCGCTCCCCCCTCCCCCCATAGTCTGGTGCTTAAGGCGGCTGCCTCAGTTCACCTCTTGGTAAGGCTAGCCCTGACACTGAAACCTAGTTAGGGGTTAATCACAGTCTCTGCACACATGAACTGTAATAAAGGAGCATATTTACTAAATATAGTAGCCCAGTGTTTGTGAGTCTGTAATGCCGAAATGCTGGCTGTTCCCTCTGGGGGACACTGTTGCTGAAATGCTGGCTGTTCCCTCTGGGGGACACTGTTGCTGAAATGCTGGCTGTTCCCTCTGGGGGACACTGTTGCTGAAATGCTGGCTGTTCCCTCTGAGCGACCCATGCTGCATGCGGAGTGCGGGGGCCCAAACGGCCGCTTGCGCCACCTGCTCCCCCGCGGCAGCCTGGCTGAGCAGCTCACAAGTCAGCTGAGCGCCACGGTGGAAGGTGAAGGGGAACAGGGCGGTGACATGCAGCGTGACAGCAGCTCCAGGCCCCGTCCCCTGCCGTGAACGCCCCCGCCCCGCCCCCCTTCGCCTCCCACTGTGGCGCTCGGCTGACTTCTGCGCCGCTCAGCCAGGCCGCCGCGTGGGAGCAAGTGGCGCAAGAGACGGAGTGAGAGACCGGAGGTTCAGGAGAGAAGACCGATGTGGAGGAGAGACCTGAAAATCCCGTCTTATGACGGGCTAATTGGCTAGTTTACTAAATAAGGACCAAACAGTGACCATTGGTATATGACTGCATAGGTGACTCGGGGGTTGTAATGTGCTTCATTTCTCCATAGCACGGGCTTCTTGCGTTCTGGGTCACAGCACCAGGGTAAAAGCTGCTTGTGCAGGGACATTGCTTTGCCTATGCATGTGAGCAGGCAGGGATGGAACCTGGATGTCACCCTCACTCCAGTGTGCCAGCCAGCATGGAGACAGCAGTCAGCTGCTCCACGTGTAACATAGCTGTTTCGGAATAGGCATTATTCCTCGTGGAATGAGGTTTACAGAAGTCAGCATAAGCCGTTATTTTGAATTTATTTAAAAAAAATGGAATTGCTGTGTAGACAGTTGCATTTTTATTTTGGAATAATGACTGTTATTTCAAAATAACGCTGCTGTGTAGATGCACTTGTGGCAAAAGCTTCTCTTACCCAGGCCACTGCTTGGCACAGTCTCTCTCCCTTTTCCTCAGGGACTGGGGCTTGCGGCGGGTGTCAGTGATAGGGAGCCCAGACACTCCTCCTGGGATTCCCTCCTCTGCTATTTCTGCACTTAAGCTGGTATGACTCACTCTCAAACTTTTGCTCTTTGTCTCTCCTATACCTCTGCTCCTGTCCTCTCATTCTCCCCCACCCTCCAACTATGGAGGCTTTAAAAGGCCTTCAGCAAGCCAGCAGTGGAGTCAGCTGGCTCCAATCTGCCTGAGTCAGCTTCCTTACAGCTGCTTCTAATTGCCCTGCTGCCCTCTGCTCCTATTTAGCTGGTCTTTCCCCCTGTTTGAGCTGACTTTCCTCTCACTCTGGTCTGACCCTGGCACATATCACAGGGAGAGTAGGTTTGTGGCTATGAATCTGCATCTTAACTCTGGAGGAACTAGTGTCAGTTTCTATTGGGAGGCTGTTCCGAAACCTCACTTCTATGATGATTAGAAAGCTTAATATTTCCAGCCTGAATTTGTTCATGACGGCTACGTCTACACTGGCAGCTTCTTGTGCAAGAACTCTTTTGTGGAAGAGTTCTTGTGCAAAAAATCTTCCACAAGAGAGCGTCTACACTGCCATGTGCTTTTGCGCAAGAGCATCCATGGCAGTGTAGACACTCTCTTCCTCAAGAAAGCTCTGATGGCCATTTTAATCATAGGGGCTTCTTGCGCAAGAAATTCATGTGGCCTGTCTACACTGCCCTCTTGTGGAAAAGCTCTTGCGCAAGAGGGCTTATTCCTTGTGGGGAGAGGAATAACTCTTCTGGAAGAAGCTCTGTTTTACAACGCTATACTGTAAATTTACTTCTGGAAGAACGCTCGTGCACTGGAGACAGCCGGCAAGTTTTTGCAGAAGAACGGCTGTTCTTCCGCAAGAAGCTGCCAGTGTAGACGTAGCCAACCAGTTTAAACCCATTTCTTCTAGTCCCAGCATTATCTTTTAACTTAAATAGCTCTTCACCCTCCCTGGTAGCTACAGAGACCAACCATATCTCCTCTCAGCCTTCTTTAAACAAATCAAACTTTCTGGTCTCCTTGTGTAAGACAGGCCCTCTATTTCCTTGATCAGTCTTGTAGCTCTTCTTTGCACCCATTCCAGTTTAAAGTAGCCTTTCTTCACCATAGGTGATGGTAATTGTACATAGTATTGCAAATGAGGTCTTACCAGTGCTCAGTACGATGGCATCGATGCGTCTCTATTGCTACTGGAAGTGGTGCAGTAACTCTGACCCTGGCACAAGTACCTGCTGCAGTTGGGATGAAGCAGAATAGGGTGCTGTCCTAGGGAGAGTGCTCATGAGTTGATTCAGTTGCATTTAAATGGAAGAATAATAGAAACTAGGTTGTCACCTGTTGTTGTTGATTTCCAAAGGGCAGCTTGTGGGAAATTAAGGGAACTTGTTAAAGAAGTCAGCTGAACTGAAAAGCTCAGGGATTTAAATATGGAGGCATCGTAATTTTTTTTTATAGCTGATATGAACAAATTCAATCTGACCTTGGCATCCCACACAAGGAGAAAAATCTTGTTGGGACCCCGCTGCATGAATAACTGCCTCAGAAAGGTAACTAGAAGTAAACAGGGAGGGAATGGAAAAAGGGACGCATCGGCAAAGAACACTAAATCATGGAGGTTAGAAAATATAAGAATAAAGTGAGAATTACTGAGTCAAATTGAGTGAGTTCTTGCCAAGGAAATTAAAATAAATAATAAGAGGTTTTTACTTATATAAATAAAAAGAGACCAGTGAGAATGAAAAAGAGACTAGAGATAATCTAGGTCTGGCTCAAAAATTAAATGAATACTTTATCTTGGTTTTCAATATCAATGATAATATGAAAAAAGGGAATGAAGGCAGTATGAATGGTAGAAATTATCACATTGGAGATGGAAGAAAATCTTATAGCGCTTAATGCATTCAAATCAGGGGGACCAGAGAACTGCAATCCAGAATACTGAAAGAACTGGCACATGAGATTACTAGTCCAATAGCAAGGATTTTTAATAAATCTATCTGTTGGGGGGGGGGGGGGGTAGAACCCAAATGACTGGAGAATAGCTAGCATCATACCTGTATTTAGAAAAGAGAGGGAAAGTGATCTGTGCAATTAATGTCCTGTTAGTATGATCACAGTAATAGGGAAGGTTTTAGGGAAAAATGTGAAAGAAAGAAGAATTAAATTCATAATGGTAAATCATGAAAGGGATGTAATGCAACACAGGTTTACAAAAGGTAGATTATGCCAGACTAAAGTGGTTTGTTTTTTTGAGGAAATAACTGATGTTGAGGTAAGGGACATGCAATAGATCTTATTTATCTGGACTTCAGTAAAGCATTTGATGCAGTATCACATAGGAAACTATGGCCTGGCCTACACGAGGACATTAATCCAAAAAAACCTCTCCCCTCAACCCAAAGTTGAATTTGTAAGTGAATCATCCACACTACCAAGCCTATTATTCCATAGAACTCTGTACTCCTGCTTTTCATCAGGAATAACACTATTCCCAAGCTTGTAAGTCCAAAATAAGTGTGGACGCTCCAGTGCCTCTAATTTGAACTAATTAGCCTCTGGGAGGCCTTCCGCAGCTCCCCAGAATGCTTCCTGGGGCTCTGAGTCTGAGGTAGTGAGTCCACATTAACAGACCCTGTCTCAGACTAATTTTGATGCTCCCCCATAGTGAGATACTGAACTTTGAATTTGTTAAATTGGGAGTCCCGAAGTCAAATGTAGTAAATTTGAAATCATCTCCCAGGCTATGTCTACACTGGCGCGATCTTGCGCCAGAGCTATGCAAATGAGGCTAAGCGTGGAATATCGCTGAGCCTCATTTGCATATCTAATGAGCCGCCATTTTTGCAGAAGAGGCTCTTGCGCAAGAAGGAGCTGTCTACACTGCCCCTTCTTGCGCAAGAAAAACCCTCTTGCGCAATGCTATTACGTTGATTATTTTCAGGAATAACGGCATTGCACAAGAGGGTTTTTCTTGTGCAAGAAGGGGCAGTGTAGACAGCTCCTTCTTGCGCAAGTGCCTCTTCCGCAAAAATGGCGGCTCATTTGATATGCAAATGAGGCTCAACGATATTCCACGCTTAGCCTCATTTGCATAGTTCTGGCGCAAGATCGCGCCAGTGTAGACATAGCCCTAGTGTAGACCTGGCCTTAAATTAGGGAAGATGGGGGTCAGCACAAGCACTGTAAGGTGGATAAGGAGCTGGCTAAAGAGAGAAGGCAATGCATTGTACTACAGGGGAATTATCAGACTGAAGAGAAGTATCTAATGAAGTTCCTCATAGATCAGTCTTTGGAATAAACTTCTTCAATATTTTTATTAATGACCTTTGCATTAAAGGTAGGAGTGTAGACAATATTGGCACAAGAACAAATGGACACAAACTGGCCTTGAAGAAACTCAGGCTGGAAATTAGAAGATTTCTAACCAGCCTCAGGGTCAGGTTCTGAAATAGCTTCCCAGTAAGAGTTGGGGAGACGGGGGTAAACAATATGGCTATGTCTACACTGGTGGCCTCTTGCACAAGAACATCTTGCGCAACGGTTCTTGTACAAGGAGTCTTGCGCAAGAAAATTCCACGCTGCCATGTGTGAGCTGTGCTTTTGTGCAAGAATACCCATGGCAATGTGGACAATCTCTTGCTCAAGAAAGCTCTGGTGGCCATTTTTGCCATAGGGCTTTCTTGCGCAAGAAACCCCTGCCAAGTGTCCACACTGCCCTCTTGCGCAAGAGCTCCTGAGCAAGAGGGCTTACACCTGTTAAAAAAGAGCGTAGCTCTTGTGCAAGAAGCCCTCTCTTACCACGCCGTACTGTAAATTTCCTTGCGCAAGAGCAGGCGGGCAGTGTGGATGCTCTGCGGATTCTTGCGCTAGAATGGCCATACTTGCGCAAGAAGCCACGAGTGTAGACATAGCCTATGAGTTTTAAGAGAGCTGTTCAAATATATGTGTGATTCTATGATGGGATTGCTTGTGATGGCGGCGGGCAAACCCAACAGCCTTGGGCTCATTACAGTGTGAATGTCCATGCCTCCGGGTGTCAGCTGGCCACTGGCAAGGGTCAGGAAAGGATATTTTCTCTCAATGAATTCAAGGAAGTTTGTTTATCTGCTTCCTCTGAAGCATCAAGGACAGCCACAGAGAGAGATGGGACACTGGGCCTGTGATCTGAGGTAGCACACAGAATATTCTCTCTCTCTCTCTCTCTCTCTCTGGTGTTTGGCTGGCTGGCTAGTTCTTACCGACATGCTCAGGGTCTAACTGATCACCATATTTGGGTCTGGAAAGAAATTTTCCTAATGGTCTGATTGGCAGTGACCTGAGTTTGGGTTTTGCTTGGATTTTTTGGCCTTTCTTTGCAGCATGTGGGAGTGGGCCTCTTGCTAAAATTATCTTGGGTACATCACACTTAATCATTTCCCTGACCTTGTGGGGGCTTCAGGTACTGGTGCACCTCACCCCCTCCTATTCTCTGCCCATGGTACACAATAGTCTAGTCACCTTTTGATATGATACACCTTTGGGTATAATTTCCATTCCTGGGTGTAGTGTGGGAGTGCTAGATGGTGTTGGTGGTCTATGATATGCAGGAGGTCAGACTAGATGATTTAGTGCTTTCTCCTGGCCTTAAATTCTAATATTCTGTGACTCCACTAGTAACCCTCCTTCCAGTCTGATAATTCATTCAGCAGAATGAATGAATTATCAGACTGGATAATTTCCCCTTTAGCCAGGTCCTCATCCACCTTATAATTCTTGTGCTGATTCCCATCTTCTTTAATTTAACTAATTTTCCTTGTGGGTACCATGTCAAATGTTTTACTCAAGTCCAGGTATATTAGATCTACTGCATTTCCCTTAACTAAAAAACCAGTTATTTTCTCAAAGAAGGAAACCAGATTTGTCTGGCATGATCTATCCTTAATAGGCTCACATTTTCCTGCATCTCCATTATAATTTACTTTTGTGTATGTAATTATTCCTCCCTTCACAATTTGTTCTGAAGCTTTGCACACTTGTATTGTCTGGATCATTCCTTCTCTCCCCACTTCCTTAAATATAGGTACAACATTAGCTAGTCTCCAGTCATTTGGGTACTACCCCAGAATTGGTAGACTTATTGTTCTGCCATGCTATTTTCACTTTTCCCCTGTGAAGCTCAGGTAATGGAATAAAGGCAGGATACAGTGTGCTGTCTATGGTACTGAAAGTTTGACTTTTGGAAGAGACTTACTTAACCATTTTTAAGATTATTACAAAAGAACCTAGAAGAATATATAGACACAAACATTGACGTAGATCCTGGAGAATTTTTAAATGAAGTGAACGCTTTAATCTCATTTGCCTTAAAATTAATCACTCTAATAATTCTTTAAATTACTTGGGTGATTGAATGTCTTTATTAAACCAGAAAACTATACATTATTACGTTGATAAAGGAATGATCTGTACAATGTGTAAACAAATAGCAGCAAACTGGCCTTAACTTCCTTCTCTGTTTTAATTGTGGTTAAATTAAATTTAGCATTGGCCTGCTAAACCCAGGGTTGTGAGTTCAGTCCTTGAGGGGGCCATTTAGGGATCTGGGGCAAATCTGTCAGGGATGGTACTTGATCCTGCCATGAGGGCAGGGGACTGGACTTGATGACCTCTCATGGTCCCTTCCAATTCTATGAGCTATACCCTATCTCCATATTTCCACAACCCAAAACATACACTTGTTATTCATGCTATCATGTAACAGCTTAGAGTACTCTTTTTGATTTTATGTTTATGGACATACAGAAAGATTCTCTGCTGTGCTCAGGAAGACTGCCAGGGGTTCATTAAGGCTCCCTGATTCTCTGCCCCAGTCCTAACAGAAGATAGAACAGCTGACAGGCTGCTCCAATATCACCAGCTGGCTAACAGGAGCCATTTGACATCTGGGGACAGCAGGAACACAGCATACTGGCTACTCCCTCAACCCACACCATTCTACCACCCAAAACATGCTCTGTGGGGAAGGAGGCAGAGGAGTCAGATATGGGGAGCACTCAGCCTGCTGGAGACTCCCCCCCCCCACACCCAAGATGTATCCAGAAGAGGAACCACAGGAAGTTTCGGATCCCTTCTCACTGCCTCAAAGGCACACGTGGAATGGGTTAGAGCAGAGACTCTACCCCACCACTTCGATTCTGACTTATAGGGGTCTAGCTCAAAATTCACTCATGTTACATGAGTCTTTTCATTGACTTCAAAAGACATTGGATCAGGACCCAGAACAACCCTCTTTGATTACATTGTTTTAAAAAAAATCCTCTCTGTTCTATGAGGCTATGTCAACACTGGCAGCTTCTTGCGCAAGAACTCTCTTGCGGAAGAGTTCTTATGCAAAAACGTCTACACTGGCATGTGCTTTTGTGCAAGAGCATCCATGGCAGTGTAGACACTCTCTTTCGCAAGGAAGCTTTAATGGCAATTTTAACCATAGGGGCTTCTTGCGCAAGAAATTCATGTTGCCTGTCTACACTGGCCTCTTCTCTTGCACATTTTGTGATGCGCTTTTGAGGTGTGGATGCGCTTCTGTGCAAGAAGTTTTTATGGAAGATCTCTTCCGCAAAAAGCTTCTGGTGCAAAAATCCTGCAGTGTAGATAAAGCCCTAGTGATTAATTTGTAAGCACCTACGAGATATTAAGGGTACAAAGACCGGCCAGAATGGATTTGTCAAGAACAAATCAATGTCAAACCAACCTTTTTTTCCCCTGACCAGGTTACTGGCCTAGCGGATGGGGGAGCAGAAGATTGGATTTTAGTAAGGCCTTATATAGTTCCACAGAGTATTCTTGTAAGCAAACTAGGGAACTACTGTCTCAAAGAAATTACTGTAAAGTGGGTGCACAGCTTGATGATCTTCTAGCCCTACATTTCTGTGATTCAATGAGGCAGAGCCATTCTTGACCCCCTGATTCTCAAGCTACAGATCTTTGAACCCTGGTATAAGTTATGGCTTCACTAAGAATAGCTAATGATTACACTAGCTGAGATTCTGGCATGTGTTTTTCTGATTGCTTCTCTGGTCTTTTGGGTGTGAATCTTCGGTGGTCTTATGTTCATCTTAGTATGTTTACCACCTTATTGCAATTTCTTTTTAAAAAGGAGTGCCAGTCTATTTCTTCAGGAAAAATAGGTGTCTAGTTCAATTTTTGGCAATAAGATAAGTGTCTAACTAATTAGTTCTCCTGGGAACCTAAGGCAGCTGAGTGCAAACCTCAGTCCTACTCTCTGAGAATCTCAGTCTAAAAAACTAAATGTACCATTCCTGAAGAGAAAATGGTGAAAGTATTTTACTTTTGTCGCTAAGAGCACATCTACATAGCAGGGCTACAGTTGTATTAAGCTACACAACTTCAGCTACGTTAATTGCATAGCTGAAGTCAACATAGCTTAATTCAGCTTTTGGCGCTGTCTACGCAGCAGGAAGTCGAAGGAAGAACACTCTTCCTTCGACTTCCCTCACTCCTCATGAAATGAGGGTTATCATGAGTCCTCCAGCTCAACATTATTTTGAAATAAAGGGTTGTAGTGTAGCCATGCACTATATTATTTTGGAATAACATCAGTTATTCCAAAATAGCGCTGTTATGCAGACGTGTCCTAAGTGATCAGCAGTGAGGTGTGTGCATTTCTACTTATTTATGGGAAATCCCATAAAATTATTAATTATGCTCTCACATCATCAATTCAATACACTATAATTTTAAATTTCATAGCCATTGTTGAGAATATATTAGTCAAGGCTAGATTTTGCTGTTACAATTTCTCTGGCATTAGGGGCATTAGGTAGCATTAATTTACCCCTAAATGACTGCTCTGAAGTTCCCAGAAGGCTGTGTAGAGATAAGAAGTGAGTCTTAATCCCATTACCATTCTGTGCAGCTGTAAAAATACCCACAATCTGCCCCAACAAAAATATAATGTGATGCCTCCCTATTACAATAATAATAGCAAGCTCTTCTAGAGTAATTTTCACCAGTAGAGCCCAAAATTCTTTATATAGGGTGGCACTATCACTGACCTCATCTTAACAGATGGGGAAACTGAGGCACGGGGAGTTGCTATGGCAGAGCTACAACACAGATTTCATGACTCCAAGTCTGGCATGCTACCAGACAGGGCACAGTGGAGTTCAAGGCTGTAATTTAGAAGAGGTTTCTTTGGAGTTAGAAACCAAAACCAAAAAAATCAAGTAACTTCATTATGGTTTCCTAAAAGATTATCTATTATAGATCCTTATATGACTCCCTTCATTACTGTAGTATTTGAGTATTTCACAATCTTTAAAGGATGTATCCTTTCAATACCCTTGTAAGGTAGGAAGGATTATTATGCCTCTTAGAGGGGAAACTGAGGTCAGAGAGACAAGTGCCTTGCCCAAGATGACAAGGTGAATCTGTGACACAGCAAGGACTTAAACTCAGGTCTCTAAGACAAAGGCTAATGTCTTAACCATTGCATCTTCCTTCTCTCTCTCCTTCATGCGACAATAACAGAATAATGCAGTCTATAAACACAAGCTCCTCTTTAGTGGTTACTTTTGTTTGTAGCAATTCAACATTTTTCACAAACAAAAAAATCATTTACTAAAAGTGTTGAGTCACCTTGGGAAACATAAATCGTCCTCTTCACAAAGGTACATCCATCAGCAGCAAAGCAGCAAAAGCTAGACCACTGATGGCCCAGACTAGCTGTGTGTCTGGGGCCTCCACCTTGCAGGATTAAGATTATTACCATCCAGTTCTAATGAACTATTGCTGATCTCAAATGATGTCTAGGACAAAAAAATAGAGGAGGATTGGCTGACCTCATTCAGCTGCCAGCAGACGTCTGCCAATCCATGAAGGTTAAAACTAGTCAGTCATAACCTAGCCAGCCATATTTTTACAACTCTCAAGCTAATGAGTCAACAGTATTATATGATTTTTTCAGAAAGTCTGTATGGCCAAATTCTGGTTTATGTGCTACTCGTGAAATTGGGTGACATGTTGGGAGAGGGAGAAGTGGAAACTGAAATGCACGTTTTATCAGGAGGATATTTTTTATAGTCCCCTTTTCTCATTGTCCCTCCACATTCCCTGCACAGAACAGCCCAGTCACTGGGTTTGCAGGGAGGCAGAAGAGACAGACTGAGAAGGAAAGCAGTTACATTTTTGTCTGGTCTAGTTGCTTCACAATCCTTGCAGAAATGAGCTGGGGGAGGGTTGATGAAGCAGGTGCTGCCATCGTCAAGATTCAACAATTTCTCCCATTCTTAGACCCTGTGCATTGCTATTTGTGTCCGCTTTCACTGTAAAAATTCCAGAAGGCATCAATCTCTGGCACTCTCGGTTTCTGACTCTCCCGTCTCTCTCTCTCTCTCTCTCTCTCTCTCTCTCTCTGCTACTTCACTAAATGATGGTAGCTGCCCTCTTTCTCTTGCCTTACCCCCGCCCTCTTCAAGCTCCCTCTTCAGCTACAAGCAGCATCACTAATTGCTTTTTAGGGTCCCTTTTCTGCTCTCTGTTCAAAATTCACGGGGCATTCCCTGGCGCCTTTATGCTCCTTTTCTGAACCTTTTCAGCTCCTTTTACAAACTTAGCACTTTCTGTGCCTTGCTGAAGCTTTGGAAAAAAAAGTTTGGATTTTTTTTTGGCAAGAAAGCACCCTCCCTCATCAACACCCCCCCTCCACACACTCCCTCAAAAAAGCACATGCATTGGCCCGCCCCCCATTGAATAGGGGGCTTTGTGCAGGGAATTTCCGGAACACAGCCCAGTGCTGAGGGCTCAGTGTGAGTGGAGGGGCTTTGGGCAAGGAGCCTCCCTCAAGGCCCACCCCATTACCACGCTCACTGTTTGCCCTGGGCTCTCTAAAAGGGCTATTGTTGCTGGTTGCCAGGTATTCCCTAGCAACACTTAAGCCAAGCTGCCTCCTCTATTTATGGCAGAAACTTTTCAATGGTCTCCAAAACACGTGCTTGTCAACTCAGGAGAATACGCTTCAAACAGAGACAGAGGGGAAAAAATAACCCCAAGCGTTTGCTGTAGTTGAAATATGTGTGTTGGGGGTGTTTTTCCATTTCTTGTCATTTACCTAGGAGCAGCAACCCAAACAATTGCAATTACAAAGTCTCAACTCCCCCTGCGCCACACACACGCACTCACACACTTCTTTTCTTTCCATTCCCATCCTGGTCTATAACTTAATATTGAATGCTGGGCCGTAGCGCAGGGGCAATATTGGATGAAGTCGTCTTTGGAAACACTTTACATCGTGAACCCTTTTTTCCATGTGAGATTGCTTCATTATTTTAAGACTGATTTTGACTTTGGAGTGTTTGGCCAAGTGGTTGAATGAACTTCCCTACTCTGCAGGTTGACCAGGGGCTAATGACTATTAAGAAGAATGTTGGGCAATGCGAAATCTGAGGGCATTTTTTTTCTGTCTGCAGAGGACGTGTTTCTGTGGTTGTGATCTATCAGGGGCATGCAGCTGTGGAGGGATGTGACCTAAAGTCAAAAGGTGGAATTTAATGCATTACTTGCCCCCCCCCCCCAAAAAAGAGCAAAGACACATTACTACAACTAGGAGATGGGTCTGCAACATACAAGGAAATAAATGTTGCCCACAGATTGCAAACCCATCAAGGCAGGAATTGTCTTTTCTCTGTGTATACAGCACCCAACACAGTCCCAGGTGGGGATCTGGGACACTACAAAATGTTACTTATTTATTGGTATGACTAAAGCATAACATAACTTTCAAATGGGTAGCTGTGTTAGTCTGTAACTGGAAAAACTTAAAAATCAACAAATAGTCTTGGCACACGACTGTCAGTGATGAAGAGACAATAGAAAAATATACTTAAGGCTAGGATTTCCCAAGAAGCCTACAAGAATTAGACACCCAAATCTCATTGAATTTCCATGGGACTTGAACACTCAACTCCTTTAAACTCCCAGCCTAAATAGTTACAGCTCTGGGCCCACACCTAATCCCAATGAAGCTAATGGTGAATTTCCTGCTCATGTCAATGGTGTAGGATCAGGCCATCTGTTTGGGATGCTAATCTGAACTTGTGTATTACATGTAGATACCAATTTTCCCCATAGAGCTTTTAACTACTAGACCCATTTGTCACTCTGCCCTGGTCTACACTACGGAGCTACTTCAGAATAACCCCCCTTACTTTGAAATAATAAGCAGGGCGTCCACACTACCAAGCCTGTTTTTTTTTCAAAATAACGGGCTGGGTTTTTTGAAATCTGTATTCCTGCTTTCCTCGTGGATAAGCTTATTTCGAAGTAGTTATTTCGGGAGTTATTTCGAATTGAGTTATTTTGAAATAATGTCCTAGTGTAGACAGGTCCCCAAGAGACTAATCTGATCTTCTAGCACTGTATTCACATTTTGTATCTGTGCTTCCTTATTAACACCTATAACCATTTTGTCACTATGGCTACGTCTACACGACGAGTTTTCTCAGCAAAAAATATGCTAATGAGGGTCTCATTTGCATAAGTCATGATCTTATTTGCATGTTTTCTGCCAATCTGTTTTTGTGCTAGGAGTTTTTGCACAAAAACAAGCAGTGTGAAAGCTTTATTTTTGCACAAAAAAC
Source organism: Pelodiscus sinensis (assembly GCF_049634645.1). NCBI lineage: Eukaryota > Metazoa > Chordata > Testudines > Trionychidae > Pelodiscus > Pelodiscus sinensis. Next base: position 98,910,051 of record NC_134711.1, read on the forward strand.
CTTTTTCTGCAAGATCCTTATGCCCCCAAAAAGGTCTTGAGGAAAAAAGTATTTTTGTGTAAAAAGAAAATGTCCACACTGCTTGTTTTTGCACAAAAACCCCTAGTGCAAAAACGGATCGGCAGAAAATATGCAAATGAGATAACAACTCATGCAAATGAGTCCCTTGTTCGCATATTTTTGCTGAGAAAACTCGTAGTGTAGACGTAGCCTATGTGTAAATCTCAGCTGCCCTCTTTCCCTTTTGGGCTCCAGCACCAAACTAGAATACATACAGAATTATCTCTGTGGAATGCAGAACTGAAATACTAGGAATATAATGGAACATGATGCTGTCCAAAATTAGCAGAAACCTGTAAGGGTTTTATCACAGTTTTGTGACACCCGTTGTGGGCCTCTTCCTGCCTCTGTCTGCTCTCCTCTGCCTCCCACTTACTGTCCCTGAGGTAATCCTAGGCTATGCTCTGGCCTCTTCTCTTCACCCCCTACACCACCTCTCCCATGATACTTTCTACTGTCATTTCTATGCTGATGACTTCCAAATCTCTCTCTCTGCACCAGCCTGTCTCAGATCATGTTTCTCATCACATCCCCCCTCACTGATGTTGCTTTGCCAGTGTTGCTCGCCTTTAATTTGCTTGTCTCACTCCTATTGTTGTGTATTCTTTCATGCAATCCCTGTGTATGGAATGGCCTCCCAAACTCAGTGTGCAGCACATGACAGAAAGGCACTAACTCTCTAAAAAATATCAACAATAGATTAGATCACCTAAATGTTTCCTGTTTATTTGGTGGCTGCCTGCATCTAATAGATCTGTTTTGTTGACATTTGCTGATGCAAAGTGAATAAATGATTCTACACTAAAGACTCTGGGTTAGATTCACAAAAGGTGCCTAAATCCCATAATCAAGTCCCACGGTGATTCACAAAATCCTCGCTCAACTGCCCCAACCCCTGTAGGTGCCTAAAGTCTTTTGGTACCTAAATTGTGCAGTACCTCCTCTCCCCCTCCCCCTGGCCTACGTTTCTGCCTGCTCTCTCTTTGGCCCAAAGATTATTTTATTAATTATCTACCGGGCGATTGGGGGAAAGGGAGAAAGCGATGAAGAGTGTGTGTATGTGCAAAAGCTCTATAGTCTACTGTAGTCTATTCCCCTGAAAGAGAGAAGATTCCAGCAGCGTAACGAGGATATGATGTGTCCTTTTTTTTTGCCTTTGCCCCTCAATTATTTGTTACTACGTATGTTATTTATTTGTAAGTCAGCAAAAATAAGAATGTCAATTTAAAAAAAGAACAAAATTAAAAATTTTCTTCCGTAAGCTTCCGTGTCCATTGTCAATCTTGTGTCCTGTTGCTTCCAGTGTTGAATGAGTATATTTTCAGTCCAACTTTTCATCTGGCTTGCTCCAGACATCATCAGGATAGTGATCTACTGCGATCCACTAACTGACCTACTAATATCCACTGATACTTGGGATCAGTTAGTAGATCATTGTAGAAGTACCCTGGTCACCTAACAAAATGGACTGAAAAGTCATGTACGCGTTCAACACTGGAAGCAATAGGACAGGAAAATTAGGGTCATGTCTTTTACATAAAAAATGTCAATGCTTAAAATATGTAAGTTTTATAAAACACAAGATAAGTAAGTGTTATAAACCCTAAATATGAATTTCATCACTATATTTCAATCAAGCATTTAAAACCACTGTTATAGCAAACAAGTAACTTGTAGCTTTAATGAATAAAAGGTAAAAAGATTTTGAGCATATCAAATTTATTGTAAGCAATCTGTAATGCTTCCTAACTTCCTAGTTACTTACCTATTTAACCTAGTTGTTTTTCATACTATCATATAGAAATAAACTACATCATTTTTATGAATGTAAGAGATTAACTTACCTGTTAAAATAACACCCAGAAAAACTTTTAAATAGAAGGAATACACAACACGAAAATCTCTCTCAGTTTCTTGAAGCAATTGAAGCAAAAGTAGCTTAAGGCTGAGGTTACACTGCAAGCATTTTCGCACACATTTTCCCCCCGCCCAAATACATCCAAATGCACACAGACTGAGGTGATTGGGTAGAGCATATTCCTGCCACCATTTGTGCAAAAATGCTTGCAGTATAACCTCAATGCTTTCAGCATAACATAACTATTGTCCTGTTTACTTTTTGAAGGTTTTGCTGAAACCTTTTCATGGTCAACTGTTGGAATATGTACAAAATAGGAAATAATCATAAAAAAGTTAACAACTTTTGGCAGCTAAATTGGTGCCCCCCTAGCGTGGTGCCCGGGGGCAACTGCCCTCTTCTCCCCCCTCACTATGCCACTGGCAGATTCCCAGTTAAAATCCTTTCTTCCCAACTGGAAGGGGCACTTGAACTGGGGGTCAGGAGCACCCTAACCACTGGGCTAACAGTTAGGAGGAAAGTCTTCCTTTTCTTACCACCTCAGTTTCTTGCTAAAATGCCATTGGCACCTCAGGCCAAGACAGAATTTGCAGCTGAGAAAGAGGCACCTCCCTGCAATCCAGATACTGCATCTACCTCTATAGAGATGTCTCCTTCTGGCCAAAGGTGGAGGGCTTAGCTTGACACCTCCCAATGGCTAGTTCGTACAAGGTGCTCCTTAGCATGCTGGCTTTTGTGACTCTCATTCTCAGGCACTTGTTTCATCCCATCAGTCTTGTTTCATCCAACTCAGTCTGCTCCTGTTAATACAGATCATTCTCCTGCTAAAATCAGTGGCAAAACTCATTGCTTGCATACTTTATAATTTATTAGGCAACAAATGTTTGGGTGTATATTGATATTTATGTATTTACTTGAGGGGAGATAGTCAAAGACAACAAAGAGCAGCTTGGCTTTCACGAGGAGTTAGGGGCCTGACCCCCACTTGTGCCTTTGAAAATCACTCCTTTTGTTCCTTAGAGGCCACACAGCAACCTCGGAGTTGAACTGTCCACCAAAATAAAAGTGAAACACATGACAAGCAGGCAGCCCTGGAGTATGTGAATCTTCAGCACCGTAGGGGAATTCAGAAATTCAGGAGAGCATCTGAAAGCAAAATCTGATCAATGCTTTGCAATGTGTCTGTGCCGCAGTATGGCTTCTCTTAGATAAGTACTGATGTTGCCTCGTGTTGCTCTCTTTCTTGTTAGAATAGTTCACAGAGGTCAGAGGTGTCTCCTGTTTTGACAGAACCCCTGGAAATGTTGCACATCCACCATTCTCTTCATATGCGGTTTTGGATGGTAGCCCTTTTCCTTCTTGGTTCAGCTGCAAAGATGCTAGGGCATAGAAGAACAGACACATGATAATTCTCTCCTCTGACCTATACTTCAGGAAGCTATCAATGTCAATTTAACTCTCAGTCAATGGCGGTGTGACCCTCCCAAGAGATAACAAGCGTGTTATGTGATAGCCCATATGTGGGCATGTTTTCCATCAAGCATGAGTGTGGCTCTGCAGGGAGGTGTACTGTCTGCTTGCGTGCAGCTTTGTCTGTGTGTGCCTGCATCTCTGCCTCTTGTCGTGTAAGCCCCGCTCTCTGCCCAGCCTTTACCAAGTCAGTTTTGCTTCTGCTTTATAGAAGTGCCATAATTAGAAGATGTCATGTTTCTGGCATTAACGTACTATCCTGCAGAGCTTGACATTAGCGTGAATGGAAATGGTTTTATTAAGTGCAAGATCAGGGCTGTTTAAATAATTGTGGTAATTGAAAATATGTGTATTATTATCTCTCAAGATGTGTTAGATTAAATTAATGATGTTCACATCTGGAAGAGCAGATATTAACAATTTGTGGGACCATTATCCCTCACTTGGTATCAATGGAAACCTAGGTCTTTAATTGCACAAAAGAATTGAGTTGAGGTACCTTAAGCTAGATAGTTTTCTGTGGTTAGCACTAGGAACTAGTATGATTTAGATCTAGCTGTTCATTCTGTTAATCTTTGCGTCATGGTGACCCATGCAAATGGTCAGAATGAGGAGCAGTGACTAAACATAGTGTAATGTTCATAACTTGGAAAATAGGAATCTAGTCACACAATTATCATTAATGCCATTTGAACATAGGATCTTCCCTGCATGCCTGCATCTATACAGTGCATCATTGTACCATGGAGAGTAACAAACAATATAAATGTGGGATCCTAAATCAAGAATCTAAATCCTAGAAGACAGTCAGCATTTCTTTTGATGCCACACTGGAAGGCCACAAAATGTGTGGAAAGATAGATAGATCACTGTCGAAATGTCTCGCAGGTTTCCCTTAACTCTGCGGGTATGTCTACACTACCCCGCTAGTTCGAACTAGCGGGGTAATGTAGGCATACCGCACTTGCAAATGAAGCCCGGGATTTGAATTTCCCGGGCTTCATTTGCATAAGCGGGGCGCCGCCATTTTTAAATCCCCGCTCGTTCGAACCCCGTGCAGCGCGGCTACACGGGGCACGAACTAAGTAGTTCGAACTAGGCTTCCTAGTTCGAACTACCGTTACTCCTCATTCCCTTTTCTCTCTCATTCCACTAGGCTTCCTAGTTCGAACTACCGTTACTCCTCATTCCACGAGGAGTAACGGTAGTTCGAACTAGGAAGCCTAGTTCGAACTACCTAGTTCGTGCCCCGTGCAGCTGTGCTGTACGGGGTTCGAACGAGTGGGGATTTAAAAATGGCGGTGCCCAGCTTACGCAAATGAAGCCCGGGAAATTCAAATCCCGGGCTTCATTTGCAAGTGCGGTATACCTACATTACCCTCCTAGTTCGAACTAGGAGGGTAGTGTAGACTTACCCATAGTCAGCCTCTGGCAAGGTATAATGTGCTTTTTGTGGTTAAAAATTCAAAAATAATTTTAAATGAATGTCCAAGGCTTTAAAATGGATACCTAAAATTATGGCCATAAGCTCATACATTGGTACTTAAATAAATGATGGAGAGTCTTTCTGATAAGCACAGTGCTCTTTGGACACTTAAGCTTTCTTAGAAGTGGTGGCAGTAAGTCCTGTTTATTCTTTGCAAATTATATACCCACTAGTTGTCCAGGTCCTTCAGGGCAGGGGGCTGGCATTGGGATACAGGAGTCAGGCCAGGGCCTTGAGGATGGGGGGTGGGGAGCAGGGCATGAGGCTTGGGATGTGGGGGATGAGCAGGGGCTCAGTGTAGAGGGCTGGGATGTGGAGGGGTGTGAGAGTGAGGGTCGGGAGGTGAGGAGGGATTCACAGTGGAAGGTCCCATCTGGCAGGGCTTTCTCTCTCCCCCAGCTGGTGGGGCCTTTTCTCCTCCTTCTCTCCCCCTAGCTGGAAGGGGCCTTCTCCTCTCTCAATACCCCCTGGCCGCCCAGGCCCTTTTCTCTCTCATCAATTCTGCTGGCTGGCAGGGGCCTTTTCTCTCTCATCAATTCTGCTGGCTTGCAGGGGCCTTTTCTCTCCCCCAACCCCTTCACTCAGCAGGGCCCTTCTCTTCCCTGAACCCCTTCCTCCCTCCTCCCCCCCCCCCCCTCCCGTGGCTGGCAGAGGCCTTTTCTCTCCTTCCACCCCCTCAGTAGGCGGGGACTTTTCTCCTCCCCTCCCAGCCTTCCTGGCCAACAGGGCCTTTTCTCTCCCTTGTCTGGCAGAGTTTTCTTCCACAGTCCCTCCCAGTGGTGCAGCCAAGGGCCAGGAGGGAAAAAACATTTGGGAAAGGGGGGCTACTTACCCAGATGCCATGCCCCCAGTGGTCACTCTGCAGTATAGCTTTCCTCTGTGCTCACTGCCCACTGTCCCTCCTCTCTGCCCCCTCCCTTTCCATGCTATGGAAAACAGTCCCATTCCTGTGACTTCCCATTTTCCTGAAACAACCAAGTTTGCTTTAAGTTATGATAAGAGGAAGCTGCACACCAAATTGGGTGACCGTAGCTCTTACCGTTTAGAAGAAGTTCTTGAACAAATGGACTCACAGATAGACAGGAAATCATAGACAGACACTCTAAAATAGATGGACATAGATTCATAAGTCAACATTTGCCAGCAGTCATTATAGAGAAATACTCAGATATCTCAGACATTTAAAACGATGATTGTACAAAGTAAGATTCCAAAAATGATCAAGAAAAGGCAATGATTTATACAATGTTTATAATTTAACATTCCCATTTAGTCACATTTGCTGAAACTATTTGTTGAGTCAGGTACCATGCATGTAGTTTGTGTTTGCTAGCAATTTTCCAACAACATAAAAAATAATCATTCGCTCTTTGGATAACATTTCACTTGGGATGATTTACAGAACAGTTTGAATTTAACTGTTGATGCCTTTTAAGTAAATAAAACTACTGTAAAAAAAAGGTTTCTTTAAGGATGGGATTTTCCAACATGCTAAGTTTTGAAATCAGTGAGAATTTCATCTGACTTCAATGAGAACAGAATTAGGCCACTATCTAAGCACTATACACTGTGCCACCCTTACTTGTGCAAATTCTTCCTTATGGTGTAACATACTTAGGTTTTGATTGAGTAAAGGACGTAAGTATGACTAAATCCATATTTATTTGGGACAACACTTATGTGAGTGCTGCAGTCTTGATTTCAATGGAATTTAAGCATGTGCTTAAGCGCTGTTCTGATTAGGGATACTTCTCAGAATCAGGCCTTAGATTGCAGCTCTTTTGTGCAAGGCCTATCTTTTTGGTCTATGTGTGTACAATGCCTAGCGCAATGGGCCCCCATCCCTGATTAGAGTTTCGAGGCACTTTCATAATAAATAATAATGATAATTTGATGTAGCATGATGGATCAGCAATATGGCCTTACAATTCCCCTCTCCTCAAGTAAAGCAAAAAAGAAAATTACAATGGAATGAACCATTAAGGTAAATATCATTGCAACAGACTATCAACAGAACTGTTTGAATTTCTGCTAAGCTATTTAGGTTGCATCTAGTAATTGTTTATGAAAGCAGTGACATACAAAAAGTAAATTAACTCGTACTTATTTTTTGCATGTTAACTAAAGCCCTTCTGAAAAGTGGTGTTCATCTATAACACAATCTCCCTTTCTTTTCCTTTTAAGATGTTTTTGACTGAGAACAACATCCAAACTACAGGTCTGCTGTTATGAAACTGGATGAATCCTCATCAGGATCCCTGTTTGATTTAAACTGCTTGTCACAAGGCTGTGTCATGGGTAGCTTTTTCACTGGCTAATGACGTAAGTGAAAGGTATAATGAAATCATAGTAACCTATTAATATATTAAAACTAAATTTAAGATAAGGGTTGTGTTTCAAAATCTGCTTAGTTTTTCAGATTTTGTTTATGCCAAGGATTTCTAAAGCTTAACTTTTCTCTTTCAAATAGTATTAATAGCATTAGGCCTCAATTAATCAGATTCAAAATTTGGAAACAAAGGAAGTATTTTGTCTGCATAATCACTGTGAGGCCATATACCGGGCTCTTTTCTTGCCAGCCTTTTTAATGATTATTTCAGTCCAGTTTTTTTTAAAAGGAACCACTGAAATCTGGGCTTTGAATTTTGTAAATGAGCCTGCTGCCCGACGCACTTCTCAGCAAGATAAGGGCAGCATGGCATTTGCAGAAATGCTTAGCTATCTCGCTAACAATCCTGCTCAGTTGTGAGCCCCTTGGTAACAGCTTGGCAAATCTGCAAAAGGAATGTGACTATATAGTTTGTGTGTGGATTGTTGAGTCATTATAGCCTCCAAATTGCACAGCAGATCATTAATCATAGGCCAAGATAGGCAATCACTGCAGAAACCTGATGAAAAGACTCCCAGAATAATGCCTGCTAAATCATGTTTAACATGCAGACCTTGCCTGTGTAGATATGGAAAGGGGGAGGTAAGAAAAAAAATCATTCCCCTTTTAGGAAAGAAAACTTCTACTTATCTTTGATTTGCATTCAGCCCTCCCTCAATAGTCCTTAAGCCTGTTATTTAATTCATTTTGGTGCCAGGTCCCATCACAAAGCAAAGACCCTAACCAGGACCTATACAGTCTGTGACCCCCAAACCCCCTGTCTTTTCTTGTCAGTTCTATGTCATTTGTGCAGTTGAACTCCACCAATTTGAAATGCTGACCTCTTCCATAGACAACCTTATTCTCCTCGAGTGAAAGAAAGGGCCAAGGCCTACAAACCACTCAAGCGAGAGATGGCAAGAAAAGAGAAAAGTGGTTGACTCGTAAATCAATTTCCACAGCCCACCCAAAACCCACACACACACGACATTGGTATTTTTGAAAAGAAAAAAAATATATAGAGAAGGGACTCCTTTTTAAAGTTTCAAGGAAAGGAAAATTGTGATTGGACGGTGGAACAATAGGCATGGTTATGCCCCAAGCCCCATATACATTTATATTAGCTGAACATAAGAGTTCTTTTCCCACCTGTCGTAGCCAGATCAAAAAGAGAACAGTCTCACAAAACGTGTAAATGAGCTTTGTTAGCACTGGCAACGTTGGTAGTATGAATACTAGGCATAAAATTAGTGTGCCTCCTTTATGGATCTCCAGCATTCTGAACCCTATTCATGTGCTGTTTGTATCAAGTGGTCTATGTTGTGTGTGCAGACAAACATACACTACACATAGAGAAGTGCACACACATTTATATGCATGCATCTAAACAAGCACACGCATACACACATCAGGAAGACAACTTACAGAAAAACAAGACAGTGGTGTTTAAGAACCCAGTCTTTCAAAGCCTTCTGGATCAGATTCTGCTACGTTTACTCCCACTGACTTCAGTTTGTGCAACAATAGTACTTCTGTTCAGCATGAACTTGGCTGTCACAAGCCTGCCCTCTGTGAGCAGCCTTTACTCTTAGGAACAGCCCTGTTGACTATGCTCATGAAGCGGGGCTTGTGAGGTCAGAACCTGAGACTGGACACAATTAGCGAGCCCTTCCAACCACCTGCTTTGCCAATCTTGCATTTTAAATGTATCCCAAACTTAACCAGCCGTTTAGTATCTAGCAGTGCGCTCGGACGAGATGATTTCAGTATGATAACTACAAATTAAATGCCACATGATGGGCCTTGAAGGAGCGGGGTAGTCATTTTACAAGCAGGGAAGTGGCAGTATAGCTGAGCCAACAGACTCAAGCCCTAGCATTACCTAGAATGCACAACAATTGATTCACGCCTTGCAAATTACTGAGAAAATGCTGGCTGGATTCATTGGAGAGGAGGGATTCACCCTCAGAGGAAAGCAGGCACCAAGCTGGGCTGACCCTCTCCCCTATAGGCTAAGCTTGGGGGAGCGGCTGTAATTTACAATGGGGTCTCTATAGGCGTCTGTATGTGGAGCCTGCCTAGAAGAGTGCTATCTCAGCACAACTCTAAACTCCCCTGTCCTGTCCCTATCCATTCCCCAGACACTCCTGACTGCTTTCCTGGCTGTACTAAGCAGCGCCAAGCCCCACAGCAGAGTGGCTATTCTGAGCATTTTGTGTCTCTGCATTCTCCATCAGTGTTTCCTCTAATTTTCTCCATCCTTGTGCAGAATAATATTTTATGTGCACCACCAGTAGAAAGATAGGCTGCTAGTTGTAGGCACTCTGTTAATGAGCTCCATGGTATCTGAATCTCTCCTGGATGACCACCCAAGTACTCAGCTTACTGAGAACAATGCTCTCAATCCAGATGACTTTCCACCGTCTTTTGTCTGGGGCCTGCTCGCAGAAGGCAGTAAATCAACCCCATTAAAGCTCCCTAACAAGTCCTATATAACACTACTGTGGTGTTCAGAAGTACTTGTGGAAAACTATTCATTAGTACTGCAGTAACAGCTGAATCTAATTGGCTTGCTAATAAAGATTTTTGCTGAAACCTACCAATATACCTTGTAACTGTTTGGTTTAGGTAAATTCATAGTAAATATGTGGCCTTATGGGTTGGGTAGGGTAGGGTCTAAATATGCAAAATAAGACTCAGGGATATACATCATGAAGAATTCAGTGGGAAAGAAGTATGCAGCCACATCACAAGATGTTCTCATTGTAGGGGCAAAATAAGAACATAAGAACAGCCATAGTGGGTAAGATCAATGGTCCATGTAGCCTAGTAGCCTATCTTCTAATGGTGATCCAAAGCCAAGTACTTCAGATGGAATGAACAGAACATAATCATCAAGTGAATTCACCACAAATGGAACAGGTAATTATCAGGGAATCAGTGAGTGATCCATCCTTCTATATCCTCTATGAGTTGTCTGTTGACTATGCCCATAAGTAAGGGCTCACATCCTGAGACTGTACATAATTAGCAAGGCCAGAGTTGGGCTACTTGACATCACTTCCTGTTCCAAGAAGCCATTTTGCATGCAATAAAACTAGCATCATGTTACTGAGTCAGCTGTGCATTCACAGCTCCCACACAGGAGAAATGTGCCTTGCCTGGGTGGGAGAGGAAATGGATAGGTCAAAGGGAAAAGGTGGATGAACTAGGTTCCCTGCGTTATCTTACACCAATTGAGTGAACACATTTTTTCAGCCTCAGAGTCTGAGGCCAGGTCTACACTAGACCTGCAAGTTTGGGTTAAAGTAAAATACATAGCTGGAATCACTTTACCTTAACCTGAGCTTGGCACCATCTTCACAGAGTCAGGCCAATGGGAGCAAACACTCCCATCAGCTTCCTTCACTCCTTGCAACTGTGAAAAGTACTGGCGCCTACTGGTCTGAATGGCAGAGAAGATGGGGAGCTCAGTCTGTGGAGAGGCTGCCCTGGTATTGGTGAGGCACAGCAGGAGATGTAAACAATAGTTCCTCGTTCACTGCTATCTGTGCAGTGTAATGCTGTCCAACACAGGTGGGTGAACTATTCATTATGAAGAGTCTATTCAGTGGCTTTAGTCCATTCTGGCTCTGGCTTTTCTGAATGTATTTGTTGTTTAATGAAGAGCCTGCTCAAATGTACTGCTGTGTATGAGCTGGTTCCTGAACTTCGGTAGCTCAAAAACTAACACAGCTACCAGACTAACATGGCTACCCCTCTGATACTTTGCTAGCTCAGTCATTCGTGTGTGCTTGATCAGTGTAGTCACATTATGTTGTTTCAATCCCCTGACCAAACAAGTGCAATGCCTGGGAGTAGTGTGTAGAGTTAGGAAGAGAGGGGAAATCTGTGGACACTATCCAGCTTTTTCTTTCTGTGCCACTCGCTTCATACCTGAGACGTCACTATTAGAAAATGCAGGCTTTTGTATAAACGGCTGGCACCTCCTACACCTCCCTTCCTGCGGTATCTGATTTTAAATTTTCTGTTGTCGCACTCACCCAAAGTAATTGCTTGGCATACGTGTGTGCATGTCTCAGCAATCACAGTTACAGCCAGCTCCTTGTTTGGTTTAATTGCCTCCGGGGCCAGGTTCCTTCTCTGTCTTCTTTAAACTTCATTAGCGCTAGGGCTCTAGCCTGGGATTACAAGAGCTTGGCCCCCAGGATCTGTTGCTATTGTTAAGTACTGAGTTCTGTCCCGTATGCAACATTTCACATTTATTCAATTTACTGGTCTTCAGGTTGTTGTCACTCAGCACCGTTCACCCACATAATGTTCACAAACAAAATTAGCAATTGCTGTGCAGGCCTACCTGAGCAGAGCTACTTAGGAAGGATTCATTAAGATTCCCATAATAGCCTCCTTGCCAGGGCTCTCACCTGCAGTCTAGGGAACAATTCAACAAGTCTGTCCTACTGTTGTGCTAATTAAACACTGTGCTATTTATAACAGCCTTGACAGACCCTCAGCAGTTCCACGCACACAGCAAAGGAGAGGTGGCAGCGGTAAGCAGAAGTTGTCTGCCAAAATGGGGTTTGGTTTTTTTTGCATCTCATGCTGGCACTAAGGGGCAATTCTAACCTAGACATCAACCACAAATATATGTGTATCATCACACTCTGGCACCTCTGCCAGTGGCACAGCTTTGTGTTCTTCAGAAAAGAGACTGCCAGGTGTGGGGGGTGCTACTTCTACCTGCAATTCATTTACATTGCTCACAAAAGGAGTTGTGATTTGCACGTGCCTATAGGTACAAAAGACCCATCCACTCAAGCAAAGAAAACAAATAAAGGATACGTGATCATGGCACATTGAAATCTGGTTTCTGAGTCACTGGATTGTGTGTGAATTATTTTCCCCACTATTTTCCCATCTTCTCTGTAGAGCTTGGTTGCTGGGGCACGTGTGCGCATAGGAAGAAGGAGCCTACAGAGAGACCTGTTCCTGTGATGTGTTATATGTTGGCACGGGGGTCATTTCAGAGTTGATTGCACCACATGTGATCTGCCATGGACTTTAGGCTTCTGCGCAGTGTGCAGCGACAGTCAAAAAAGCAAACGGGATGTTAGGAATAATTAAAAAAGGGATAGTGAATAAGACGGAGAATAACTTATTGCCCTTCTATAAATCCATGGTATGCCCACATCTTGAATACTGCGTACAGATGTGGTCTCATCTCAAAAAAGATATACTGAAATTAGAAAAGGTTCAGAGAAGGGCAACTGAAATGATTAATGGTTTGGAACGGGTCCCGTATGAGGAGAGATTAAAGAGACTGGAACTTTTCAACTTGGAAAAGAGGAGACAAAGGGGGGATATGACAGAGGTATATAAAATCATGAGTGGTGTGGAGAAAGTAAATAAGGAAAAGTTATTTAATTGTTCCCATAATATAAGAACTAGGAGCCACCAAATGAAACTAATGGGCAGCAGGTTTAAAACAAATAAAAGGAAGTTCTTCTTCACACAGCACATAGTCAATCTGTGGAATTTCGTGCCTGAGGAGGTTGTGAAGGCTAGGACTATAAAAGGGTTTAAAAGAGAACTAGATAAATTCATGGAGGATAAGTCCATTAATGGCTATTAGCCAGTATGGGTAACGAATGACGTCCCTAGCTTCTGTTTGTCAGAGGGAAGATGGATGGCAGGAGAGAGCACTTGATCATTACCTGTTTGGTTTACTCCCTCTGGGACACCTGGCATTGGCCACTGTTGGCAGACAGGGTACTGGGCTGGATGGACCTTTGGTCTGACCCAGTATGGCCGTTCTTATATTCTTATGTTCAGTGCTGTTTTTTCCATATGCTCCCATTTCACTGTCAAGGGCCATTTGATGCTTAAGCAGTGTGTGCCTGCAGGGCTCAGTTCTGCTCCACACATTGTGGCATGACCGCCTAGAATTCTTCCTCCCCCCCTCCCCCGAGGGGCTATGTCTACACTCATGGTTTCTTGCGTGAGAAATATGCAAATGAGGCTAAGCATGGAATATCGCTGAGCCTCATTTGCATACCTAATGAGCTGCCATTTTTGCAGAAGAGGCTCTTGCGCCAGAAGGAGCTGTCTACGCTGCCCCTTCTTGAGTAAGAAAAACCCTCTTGTACAATGCCATTATTCCTCAAAATAATTGTATGCAAATGAGGCTCAGCGATATTCCATGCTTTGCCTCATGTGCATATTTCTCACACAAGAAGCCTCGAGTGTAGACATAACTGGAGTGTTTTTGCCTTTCAGCCACAACGTTTCCTATTGCAGCATGTGACAGAAGTGCATTGCTGCAAGTCCACCTGATGCTCCTTTCTATATAATGATGCTTTATGTAGGACTCAGATGAATGGCTGTCAGCATTTACAACCATCTAGCTCATTGGCTTGGTATTCATTGAATGCAGGAAGAGTTGGCCACTCTCACCACCAATAGGCTTCTTCCACTGCTTATCCCTAGCCCCTCTCATCCCAGATAGATATCAGATATTGTGGCAATGACAACTATATAAGTACCTAAACAGGCAGAGATGCAGCTGTATACTTGGCCTGGCTCTGACCCTTGGTGCCTAACTTCTGCTCCAAGCACTAGGCATGATCGTCAATGCCTTTGTCGTGATACTAACATTTTTCTCTATGGTACAGGTGGAGTAGTATGAAATGGTTTAAATCCTGTTTTAATGGAACATGGAAGGGTGCTGGAATGGGCTCACTGCTGTGAGAAGATGGTTGTGGGAATAGCTCTCAACCTGCCCAGGCCTTCATATGAAAGGCACTGTGTGAGCAAGACCCAAACTGTAGGTGTAGAGAAGATCCTTGAGGAATCTCAGTGAGATTTTACGTAACTCTCAGCTTCATGGCTCTTTGCTTCTGTTTTAAATGACTTCCCACCATAAACGTGAAAAGAGACCAGATTTCTGTGGGACAGAGGGATCCTAGCAATTACCAGAAGTGACATGAGGGGATATTTGAGAAGTCTATTTCTCATTATCAAAAGAAACTCCTTCACCTGTTGAAGACTAGCCAGGTCAGCCTTCAGGCAGATTAACGAGTTCAGGATGATTGCAGTAGGATCCCTGATTGGCCATCCTGCCTGATTGGCAGACGGGAGACATCTGATGGGTGTTTAACAGGTTGTGTGCTGCTCAACACTTATGACTGCAGCTGTGATCAATCCTCTACCTTCTATGTTCCCAAACTTATGCCTGTCCTGTTCCAGCTATGGCTTCCCTACTTGCTCCTGACTCTGGCTCTGACCCTTGGTTTGACTCTTGATTCCCAACTGTGGCTCCAATCCTTGACTCCAGTCATTATGTCTGACTCCTTGATTCCTACTTCAACCACTTGACCTGGCTGTCTATGCCCTGCTCATAGTACAGATAACTGGCGTTCGCTTTTGTTTTACTCCATTGTGTACATGGAGTGATATGAAATGGTGTAAATCCTGGGTGCTAGACTGGGCCACTGTTATAAGAAACAGTGTTGTGTGCATAATATTAACCTAAAATTCTGATTTAGTGTGAGAGGTGATACATACTGGAATATATACACCTCACTCTGTGTGTGTGTGTGTGGAGAGAGAGAGTGAGCACCCAAAGAAATACAGAAACAACACATTTCTAATGAGACAACATTCAAAGTGGCACAGGGTAGTGGAGAGCATAATACAACAAAGAAGGTGGGGCTGGAACTCAAGGCACAAGTGTGCATACACTTTGCTCTTCCTCTTCTTGTTCTTTGGCCTTCTGACATTGGATGGCGAGGCTTGAATGTTATGGGGCATTAGATGTCTCAAAAGATTTGGGTTTCCAAGTGCAACTGTACTCACTCCCCTAAGTTTGGATTTGTGAAGGAAATGGTCTCTGGGACGATTGTGGTGGGGTGAAGTTGTTGGTGTTCCCAGTGCCTAGTGTTATCCAGAAGCTGCACAACATGGCTGGGTTCTGGTTTACAGCATTTCGTTGCCTGCTGTCATGTGCTGCAGAAGAGAACTCTGCCTCTGGGTTGCCTCCAGGAGTTGCCTCAGCATCTCCCTGTCTCTTTCCATACTTTCTTTTGCCATGGCAATGCTGTCCTGGCCACTGTGATGCTTATCTTTGGTCACTCTAACCAGCTCTGGGGAGAGCCCCATTTCTTTCTCCCCACCCCCTCCATTTTTCCATGGTCTGTTTTTCTTTGAGACTTTGTAATGAGGCCAGCAAACATTTCACCGGAAGTTTTCCATTTTTATTCTCTTATGGGTAGCCAGCCACTCACCTGTTGATAAAAGCCTTATCCTTGGGGCTCTAGTGGCTATGGTAGCAAAAAAAAAAAAACCGTATGCCATATTCCAAAGAGGCTAGGACAGCATGTCTTAAGATGCTTCTCTCTCTTCTCCTCCCCGCTCCTCAGCAAGTGTCTAGGAGGTACAGAATGGACTTATTCAAAAAAGCAAAGGGAAGACCATTGAGATATGCTATGAGCTTATTCACCAAGATGGTCCCTAACGGGCCTTAAAAGATTGTTGCATAGAAGAAAAGACCTTGTAATTATTCCCTGTAATATCTCAACCAAAATAAGAGTCAATTCTCAATCTTAGATTCTGCTTTATCTCCTCGGGCAAAAGTGCAGAGCAAAATAGATAGGGGCTCATGGTGATTGTCTGTCTGAATCATTTGTATTTCCAGTGTTTCTCTTGTGAAGCCTGTGAGAAGCCATTAAAAGCTTCACTGTCCCAAAGGAAAGACACTTTCCTGTAGGAGCATGTGTTCCAGGACATTCATACCACAGTGGACAGCTGTGGAGATGCAATGTCTATGTCTACCTCATCTAACTGAGAATACTGACCAAATTTTCCCTGTCACCCTTGTCTCAATGAACTGTTGAATTTTGCACAAATGAATGTTTCCAGTATTTGAATCTGCTACAGGATGCATATGTGGGCTGTAGCTGCATGACACCCCTGGACATCATTTTGAGCTGGTGAATGAGGTGTGAAAGGCTGGGAGAAGGAGAGTGTTGTCTGACAGGACAGATACAGGGAAGGGGGAAGGGAAAGGAAAATAGACGGACGTGCACATGCCCTCCATCATGTTGGTGTGAAAATAGTTAGTAGTCAGGCTTTAGCATCATACAGAAGCTGACTGCTCAGCCAGAGCAGCCACCAGTTGGGCTACATGTAAGGGATAAACAGTGTGGGCTGAAAGGGAGGGAGGTGGGGAATGGGAGATTCAGATGTGAGCTAAAGACACTTTTCACCTGAAGTGGGTCTGGCCATTGGTCACCCAGACCAGAAATCTAGCATGGCCATACAGCACTGTAAAGGCAGGAACTTACTCTTCCAGTAAAAGGCTCATACTTCTCAGTCCCAGCCTGGGTTTTGGGCTGAGAATCAGGCTCAATTGCTGCACTTGGCTTTCTTGTACTATCACCTTTCTAGAGCAGTAAATTAATTTTTAAAAGCTTGCCCATAAATTATTGTTTGCTTGATAACAAATTAAACAAATTCTGTCTTCTATGGAAAGCAAACTTCAAAGATAAAGAGGGGTTGATTTCCAGTGCCATTCAATGTCTCCTTTTCCTTGACGGCCTTTATTTCACATACAGGTGGCTTTATTTTTTCATTAAGAAATGTCATCACTACTTAATTAGCAAAGCATTGTTACCTGAAAGTAAAAGCAAGCCTATCTAGGCCATATGGCAGGGTTTTAATCTACATTGTCACAGGATAATCCCATCGAAATGGTTTCCCTTTTCAATCAAAACAGCATTTCACACTTTACCAATATGGGGCTTTTCCTTTTCCTGCTCTGGGTTATATAGATTTCCCTGTGCAGCTAGTGCAAATTAAAACGGCTCACAGCTCCAAGCAACTGCAGGAAGAGAGAAAGAGAAGTGTGGTATGGTGGGAGGGGAAGAGGGGGGAAATATACTAAAAGTCCATCCCAAAGGTAGCTTAGTAGGGATCTCTCTTTAAAAAGCTTATGTGCATTAGGGACTAAATTAATTTGGGGTATGAATTTAAAGGGCATTCAACTTTATATACATGGCCACTTTCTATTCTCCATTTCACAAAAGATTGGCCTAAGCCAGTCAAGGGCATGTAAGCAGTCTGACAGATCTTTATCTCTCTTCCTCTGGTGCTATTGGAAACTTGACATTTTCAGTTTGTAAAATAAACAAAGAAATGAAATGACTTTTTAGCATTAATTTGACAAAGCAGTAGACACCATCTCACACCCGCCACCTGGCAATTTTTGCTTGAAAGAGGATTAAGCAGGGATTGAGGAATATAGCCCATTGGGTTACATTTTCAAGGGCTTGGCACCCACGCCAAGGACCAGATTTTCAAAGGGCTCAGCTCCCAGTAGCTTCCATTTATTAAGGCCAAATGTGGTGCCTCACTGGAGCTGAGCCTTTTTGAAAATCTGAGCATGGTTTCCCCCCTCTGAGGATAGGAGGAACCATGCGCAGAACAGGACTTAATGCTGCTTGGGGCAAACTGAACTAGCAAAATTCCATCCCAGCCTGTGCAAGAGCAGAGAGACTGTCTTCTACAAAAGCCCTCCGTCTTTCTTCCTAGCTGGCACTGATATATTCTCCTGCACCATCTTATCACCACAGGTAAGGAAGTAGTATTATCTCCATTATACTGCTGGGGAACTAACGCCCACGGGGATTGTGGCAGGGAGTTGGAAGAAACTGGATCAGAATTCAAGTCTCATGGATCCTAGCTCAGTGTCTTGGCTACAATACCACTTTTCCTAAGTCTCCGTTACATTGCCATCTGTTTTCGTTCTCTTCTACCAGCATAGGTGCAAAGACACATCCATCCAATGAACTCTGGCCTGGACTGTCACTAGTCCTTCCATGGCGACAGAGGAGAATGACCAAAAAGCATTTTTTAACAAGAGAACATTTGCATTTTTTAACAGGAGAAGCTATGTTCACTGTAAGAATTGAATCTAAGCACTGTTTTGATCAGACATCATCCAGGAATCCCTTGTGGTTTACATGCTTGGAAAAATCAATATCTCAACTAGTAAAATTAGTGTCTAGATTTCTCTTATTGGGAAGAGTCTGGCTGAATTTAAAAAACAACAACCCTGGAACAGAGCCGGCCCAAGGTACGGGCCAACTGGGCTACCGCCCGGGGTGCCCTATTACAGGGGGCGCCACGCGGGGCTGTCGGGCCAGGCAGGGACAGTGCCATGCATGTTCCGCATACCCGGGGCAGCACCATGCATGTGCCGCGCACCTGGGGGCGGGGCTACACATACGCCACGCACCTGGGGGCGGGGCTACACATACGCCACGCACCTGGGGGCAGGGCCGTGCATGCACCGGGCGCCCGAGGGCGGGGGCATCATGCGCCCAGGGGCGGAGCCGCGCATGCGTCACACTCCCATGGGCAGCGCTGCGCTCCCGGGACGTGGGGCGCACAAATGGCTCGGGCCGGCCCTGACCTGGAATGCCATCGTCCACTATTTAGACAAACTCAGACATATATTTATGAGTAGGGGGTACATTTTATACAGTAGTTTTCAAGGGTTAGAAATCTACAGCATCAGATACTCAGCTACTGTAACTTGGAATAACTCCGCTGATCTCAGTGGTGATTCACTGATTTACATTCACTGAGAAGAGTGACCCTATCCAGCTACTTCTATGGTCTTTATCATCAGTCAGCCCATAGCCTGGAAACCTGACTACAGGCTTGACCCTCTCTAGTTCAGCACTCTCTGGTCCAGAAACATCTGTGGTGTGGAATGATTTTAGTTAGCCAGATGTCCAATTACCATGGGTGTTGCCAAGTTTCCTGTGGTTCCATAAAGTTTGTTTACAGCCACCAGTCCTGGTTCTCAGTGTTCTGTGCTGTTATTTAGCTCTAATTTACCTATAAATGTCTTGTAAGAGCCCAGTAAGCAGTGGAGGTGATGGTAATGCAGCTAGATAATATTGACCTCCCCTGGTCCGGAAAATTCTCTTGTTTGGAACAGGTCAGATCCCAAGGATGCCAGAGGTTCAACCTGTGGTAGGAATGTATTTACAAACAGAAGTGAGGGGGAGGGTAGTGGGTTATGCTGTTTGGGGCTTTAAACGCTAGGAGACGGTTTTCTGAAATCTGGCCCTATTCTGGGTTGCAGATTGTATGGGGCTGCCACTTAAACTCAGGAAAGGATTTCCTTGGAACTTACAGGTGCTTATGGAAACTGTAAATGTATTTGAGTGGCTCTTAATTGTAATCTCTGCGATTGTGAAAGAGAGCGAAGGAAATCGAGCAGAGGGTATTTCAGTGGAGATCCCTTTATGTTTTCTTCTGAGCTGGACTATTCTCTGGAGCTGAGCGGAACTGTGCATCTCTCTACCCGTACCAACCCCCACTTCTTCTCCCCTCCCCCCCCCCCCTCCATGTTTCTCAGGGTGGAGGTGCGATTCGCTATGGCAGTTTTTATTTTCAGCACGCTTGACAGGCTGGGCGAGGAAGGCGTTAATGTTTTCTGACAGGCGACCCCTAATTGTTGACGCTTTTCTTCTCTGCCTTTTCTGTGAAATTCTGACTTAGGCGAGCAGCATAACAAAATGCCCTGGCATTGAAATGTGCACTTGCACCGCGCTGGGCTCAAGGGAGCAGCATTATTCATGAAGATTTTCAGCTGGTTTTTGTGTGTGTTTTAACTAACCTTTGAGTTTGGTCAGAAGTCTCGCCAGGCTCCCGTTCTCAAAAGACGGTGCTGGCAACCGGACAATGGAGCCAAACTGTTTTCCCTGTTCAAGAGATAACCCTGCCCGTTGTACAGAGAGAAATTAATCTTCAAGCGCAGAGAAACGATGGGCTAGGCTCTGTTAGCGATCGTCTGCGTGGGATTATTGATAGGATGCTGGAAAGTAGCAGCAAATGCACTGTCTGGGGGCAAGGAATTAAAAAAACCCCACAACCCAACAGCCACCACCTCTCTTGCAAATGAAAAGCATGCCTCTCTGCTTGCTTACCATGTGCCTTTTGTAGCAGGATTTGCACAGGCTAACCTAGCTGGTTAATTGCTCCAGAAATAATGTGTTGGAACTGTGTGATCTTAGATATGCTTGGGGAATTGGAACTAGTAAATACTACTTTCCCATTTAAAGATACAAAGGGGAAGGGGGGGGGACACAAGAAACCATCCACAGAATTTCAAGGCAAGCTAATCCATGAATATACTGAGTAATAATCACTGCATTATATAACTCATCCCTCCAGCGCTGCCCACAGTGGGAAGGAAGAGTGTTCCCGAAGTCAGTTTGCATTTGGCAGGTGGCGTTTCTTTTGTGTCCCCTCGGACTCCCCCCTCCCACTTCCCGAAAAGAAAGAAGCAGGCAGAATCCGCAGGTTCCTTCCCAACACTTTTTAAGTTGCTTATTTATGAGCGCTCGGCTTGCTGGATGGGTGCTCTCTACAAGGTTGATGGCACCGCCTCCGACAACAAGCAGCAATCGGCTCTGCAGACTACCGGTGTGTTTACGAAGCCAGGTTGTTGGTTTTTTTACGTTCCGCCAAACCCCTTTTCTCCACGCCCCCCCCCCCTTTTATAATCAGGTAACCGAGCGACCCTTAAACTGCTGTTATCTTAATGGCAGGGCTTGTGCGGTGTGAAGCTAAGGCGTGCGCATCTGACAGTAGACGCATGCCTGCAGCCAATCAGCGCTGGGAACAAGCTGGGATGGTATATAGCTTGAATAAATCATTAAGCTTGACACGCGCTCCCCACTCTCTGGGCTCTGCAATACAACTCGCTTCCTGCCATTAACCTACAAAACCTCTTTTGTGGCCATCTAATCTTGCATACAAAAGGCAGAATATAACTTCAACCTGCATCCAGGGGAACGTCTTCGCCCCCTCTCGCCTTCTCCTGGGAATCTGCTCCTGTGGGGTGTAGAAATGCAGAGGATGGAAGTTAGTGATGGACTTTGACTTACTTTGAAAAGTAATAGAAACACTATTTCTTTAAGAAACAGACATAGAAATAGATGTTTACTGTTCTTCCACTTTTAGCACTTGGGTCGCATTCGAGCATTGCTAATGTTGGTCAAATTTGCAAAGCAGGAAAACAACCTTGGAGAAAGGGAGAGGAGCCTCCATTACCATAGCCCTGCACGCCAAAGTATTGCAGAAGACTGTCTTGTAAAGGACTTCTCTGCCATTGCTTTTCCCTTATAAGATACATTGATGTGCTAGGTACTGGATACCTTAGGATAAACAGCCAATAGACTGAAAATGAATAGTCAGAATCGCTTCTCGTATTAAGTGAGACTGCAAATAAAGGGCGCCGCGATCCAATGCATACAGGAAACCCACGACAGCTTATGCCCATATAAATCGGTTAAGTCTATGAAGTGCCACCGGACTCCTAATTTTTGCAGATACAGACTAACACGCTACCCCTCTGAGACTTGGTACAGGATGAATGGAGCCTACCAGCAACTAACAAGTATTGGCTCTGTCCCGCGTTTCTTGTGTATACCCAAAGCTCCCATTGTCTGCATGCCCAGAAAATGAAAGGTAGGACGAAATATAGAGCTACAAAAGGGATGATCCAGGTTCGCCTGAACCCAGTGGAAGAAGGAAGGGGCTCCTTAGGAGGGCCTTATCAAAATTATGATCTTCCTGGCTCGAACTTTGCTCTGACAAGAGAGATCCCATGATTTGTTTTGAACAACCTGCTATATGGGCGGAAGGAGGACCATTACTCTAGAGCCCTGCAAATCTGGAGATATCCACTTTATATCTGTAGGGACCCACAGCTGCGGATGCGGATGAAAATATCCACGGATCATTTTTCCGGCTACAGATGCAGCTACACATTTTCTGTCTAGAACCTCAATATGCAGATACCTGGTTTGTATCCCGTGAATATGAATATGAATATCCAGGGTTCATTTTTAGAGATGCGAATGCAGATCCAAATTTTGTGTCTACCCAGGGTTCTGCATTATTCCAGGAGGGTTACAGGCCCCACTTAGAACCTCACAGAACCATTATAGGAAGATAGTCACTCCTTTAAAGCAGTACCTATTTTGCCACGCCAGGCATAGTTCTCTTGTTCAGTCCTCTGCCCTTCACCACTATCAGCCAGCTACAACAGACCTTGTTTAGCTTTTTAGGTACCCTCCAAGTTAGCTCCACAAAGGTACAAACTCAAAAACTTGGATGAGATGTATTTAATAACTCACTTTCTAGAGTTAAAAACAAAGACCTGGCAACCTCCCTGTGCATTTTCAGTTGTTTTAATCGCCCTTTGTAGCTTTAAAACTTATACGGCGACCAATAGACGCCCCTGATTTATGGAGTTTACTAAAGCTAACTGAATACTGCTTGTCAGAGTGCACTGAATGGCTCTCCCTACTAATACAAGAAAAGGCTTTGTGTTGCTAAGCGATTCGAGCAGATGTAATGAGATTTACCCCAATCCTGCTTTGGCCTTTCCTATCTTCAGTAATAGTGTGTGTGTGTGTGTGTGTGTGTGTGTGTGTGTGTCTTTTTCTTTCTCTCGCTCTCTTTTTCGGGCCTGGAGGAGGGTGGGGAAGAGGAATGAATTTCTGAATCTGCCTCATACACTGTAGCAAATAACAGCGTAACTTTGCCTTTAGTTTAATGAGTCTGGATATTTACTATTCAGAAGTGAGCAAAAAAGAACACCTGTCTACACAAGGAAATTTCGCCTTTGTAACAGAATGAAACATTATCCTAATGTTATATTCATAGCCATAAATTACTCGCTACACTTTCTTTGTATACCTTATCTACACACTTGCAAAAGTGGGTAAATAAAAAGCTGAGGTGCCTTAGCAAGAGAATGGAGGAGACATTATAACGGTTATTATTTTCATAACTAAACATTGCTTCTAGGATGGATTAAAACAATGAATGTTTGTACTGAAGTAATGAGGGATTTAGTGATTTGCCCCATATTCTTAAATAGCATATTGATAATTTTGAGGCGGCAGGAGTGAAATGAAGGTATAGAAATGCACGTTTAAAGCAATGCAGCAGTGGAAAAACTACGTTAAATTCCGGTATAGTCAATGACTTTTTTTTTTAATTAGCCCCGTGCATATAAATGGTAAAGCTGTACAAAACCAACCTAGATTTTTTTAACTCTGTAAGGCTTGCTGGCTATCCGAGTTCTTTGTTGGTTGTGGTGGGGGTTTTTTGAGATGCATTTTGCGCTTTGCTTTCCGCTTGGCTTGATGCACGCAAACTGAATTTGAAAGTAATGTAGGAGGGGGAAAAAGGGGAGGCGAATTCTGGTCACGTCCTTGCTAACTGACAACAAGCAGGCTAGCCAAAAAAAAAAAAAAGGGGGTCTTTTTGAATCTTGGTAATTGGGTACTTTTACACTCAGCTCACGCTATTTGGATAGTTTACGAAGTGTCATTCCTACTACTTTGCTTTTTTTAAGTCCCTCCCACCGTCTCCGCAACTCCCCAGTCTCCCAATGATTTTATTTACTGCTTGTCTAAAATATATAAAAGGCAAAACAAAGTAGCTTGTCTATTTCGGTGGCTCTAACTATACATTTTCTCATACTTTCTTCTGTCCTGTGTCATTGGAGGCAATGAGAGGCCAGGGTCAGAGCGGTAAAAATGTGGGATGGAGCGCCCTCTTTTTTAGGGTTCATTCTTTAGGAAATTCTTTAATGTGCAGTGATTTCACGAAGGACAATAAAGCCATTAATCACCCTCGAGTCTCTTGGTTTAGCTATACATTTGCAACATAGAAGGGCAAGAAAACGATTGTAATAGCTCTATATCCTTTCACACACACACACATATATATATATTATATCCATCATACATATAAATACTCCATATGCAACTTATCTCTGGCATGGTTATCACTTAACATTTTTCTCTTTACATTCATAATTGTCAAGGGCAGAAATAAAATTACATGCAATAGGCAGCTGATCACTTTAATTAAAAAAGGTTTTATTACGAAACTAGCTTGTATAAAACACAGTTATACAGGACTTCTGTAAGTTTGTAATAAAACAGTAAGAAAAGGCAGTGGTTGACGGGCTTTTTTCTTTTTCAAAGGCAGCATATAAAACAAATGGCTACCATTTTTGTTTGGACAATAGCTGCATAAACTTTGTTCACTTTGAACATTAATAACATTATTAATACATTAACAAAGTTTCTATAAAGTAAGACACGTTGGTGCTAAAGTACATCTGGAGGAATTCCAAATCCTTTACAAAACCACATACAAAAATGGCAGTTGTAAGGTAAAGGTAATGTTGACTACATGTCTAAATATCAAGAGGTAATAAGCATTACATATTTTTAAAAAGTCTCAAGATATACACATTTTAAACCATTTGTACAAAAAACCTCTATAAATTTCTCTCTTATGTACAAAAATAGCTTAATATATCCCCAAACTGGTTAGGATAGATACAAATAGATTTTCTTATAATAAAAAAATTCACAAAAAAGGATTGGAAGCATTCTATGATGAAAATGGTAGGGGAAAAGTCAAAGTGATGGGGGTGGGGCAACAGGAAAGGGTTCTTTGAGTACAGCATAGTTTAATTTCAGAATCTCCACAAACATTAGGAAACTATTTCTGTCCATAGCGTAATGAACACCAAGTCTTTGAGGGCTAGAACAGCACGGGGAAAGGAGAGCGGGGAAGAGCCTCTCACGATGTGGAGGCTAGGCAGTGCTCTTCTCGAGATGGATAGGATGACACATGTTTCTGAGGACACACGCTTCAGCAGGCAGTGATGCCCACAGGTTTCAAATCCATCTTGGTCTTGTGAAACTGACCGGAGTGCAAAGGCTGTGAGAGTGCTTCAGTGTTCTCAGAGAGGCGATACAAGCTCCTCGTGTGCTAGGTATCTTCCCTTCCGCTGGGGGTAAAATAGGCTCCCCCCCGCCCGCCCTGTGTGTTTGTTTTTTGCAACAGTCCTGTAACAATACAAAAAGGAGAGAGAAAGAGATGGTCAGCATCAAGAGCTCTTAGGTTGCAATATCTAGGTGAGGAGTGTTGGCACCATCTGTTCATTTGCAGGCTTCATCAGCGCTCCCCAGCTGCACAACCCCCCCTCCCCATCCCCAGCACTACCGCGCCAGCTGGGGGTGCCAGGACGCTCCCCGGGGCCGCCAGGCAGCGCCCGAGAAGGGCTCCAGCGGCAGCCGCACCCACCTGCTGCAGACAGTTCAGAACCAGTTGGTGAAGTCCAGCAGCTCCTGCTCTTCCGGGCTCAGCGGGTCGTAGGAGCCTTCGTCGGAGGAGTAGGAGGAGACGGGGGAGCCCGCCATGGAGTTCATGTCGTGGGAGTAGCCGGGGGAGATGGTGGGGGACAGCACGCCGGCCTGGAAGGCGGCGCTCACCGCGTCGTGCTCGTCCAGCAGCTGCTGCAGCGCTCGGATGTACTCGACGGCGGAGCGCAGCGTCTCCACTTTGCTCATCTTCTTGTTGGCCGCCCCGTTGGGGACGTGCTCGCGGAGGGTGGCGAAGCCCAGGTTCACCAGCTTCACCCGGTTCCGCTCGCGCTCGTTGCGGCGGGCCACGGCCGCCGGCTGCTGCTGGGGCAGGCTGTAGCCGAAGCCGCTGAAGTTGAGCCGCCGCTTGCAGCGCATCAGCTCCGGGGAGGACGAGCGCGGCCGCTTGACGGGCT
Source organism: Pelodiscus sinensis (assembly GCF_049634645.1). Taxonomy (NCBI): domain Eukaryota; kingdom Metazoa; phylum Chordata; order Testudines; family Trionychidae; genus Pelodiscus; species Pelodiscus sinensis. Next base: position 98,935,963 of record NC_134711.1, read on the forward strand.
TGGGCGCCGCCGCCCCCTTGCTGCCCGGCGGTGAGGGCTGGCGGGCGGCCGGGCTGAGCGGCGGCGGCGCCCCCTGGGCGGCGGCGGCGGCGAAGAAGCAGGCGGGCTGCAGGAAGGGCGGCGGCGGCGGCTGGCTGGCGCTGCTGTCCATCTGGGCAGGGCTGGCGCTGGCCATTGGCAGCCGCGGGGCGAGCGAGGGAGCGCGGGGCAGGGGCGCTGGCTGGCGCGCGGCGGCGGGACTGGGGCAGAGCGCGCGGCGCTTTCGCTGCCGCCCCCCCTTCTCCTCCTCCTTCCCCCCGGGCTGCGGGGAGGCTCGTGGCGCTCGCGTGTGCGCAGCCTGCCTCGCCAAAGCCCCCTGTGCAACCCGGTGGCCGCGGAGTGTGGCTCTTATAAGCGGCGGCCGGGGGCTTTGCCGGCCTCTCGTCCCCCCCCTCCGGCTTTTCTTCCTTCCCCCCCCCCCCCACACACGCACACACTCCCCCTGCGGGGTCCCCTCCCCGCACACGCTCGGCGCCTGGCGCCTTCCACGCTCCCCGGATTTGCAGCGAGTGGCCGGAGGCCCGGGAGCGCTGCCGCCTTTTCAAAGCGGGGAGGGGTGTGTGTGAGTGTGTGTGTGTAGGGGGGGCACCACAACACACCGAGCGCCCCGCACACACGCGCTGGCCCCGGCCCCGCCTCCCCTGCAAATAGCCTCCTTTCCCTCCCCCCCTGCCCCCCCAGCCTCCAATTCATTCACCCGCCTCTCCCCTCCGGCTCTACCCCGCCCGGGTTTGTTGTTGCAAGTGCGCGCGCCAGACGCGTGCCGCTCTCCCAGCCGCTGAATAAACAACTGGGCTGGGGAAGGAGCGGCGTGGGGTGGGGTGAGCTAGAGACGTGTGGGGGCGGGATAGAACTAGAGGGGGGGGGAGTCGGGAAGAGACCCAGAGCGCTGATGGCTGGGGGAGTAGGCAAGCGGGCTGGGGGCGCCAGGAGAGGAAGGGGGTCTCTCTGGTACCAGCCCCAAAGCCAACCAGAAAGGGAGGCAGGCAGTTCGGGAGCGCTCCCTCAGCCCGCGCGGCGCACAGACGCTCGTTCTTCTGGCCAAGCAGGAGCGGGCTTGTAGTGTTTACGCTCAGGGGGCCAGCGGTGGCTGCGGAAAGAAGCTGGGCGGGAACACGCCTGGCAGACCCAGTAGCGTCGGGGAGCCATAAAAGGAGACACTTGGGGAGGCGGAGAGGGGCGCGTGTGAAATACACCAGGCGTTCGGAGCGGGGGGCGCTTTGGTCGGAGGCTTGGACGGGAGGCGTCGGGGGAAAGGAGAGAGGCAGAGACGCTGGGCGCCTTCGACTTTTCTGGCGCGCACGGAGAGTCAGTTAGTCCCCGGGCACGTCGGGGGTTGGACGGGGAGCGTGGAAGCTCCTCAGTGTTTTGCTAAAGAAATAAAGTAGTGGCGGGGACGTGCCGTCTGCGCAGTGGGGCTGGTAGAGTCCAGCAGCAAAAGGGCCTTGCAAGTGATATTAGAGAATCGGGAAGGAAGGGGGAGAGAACCACGGAGGGGTGGGTGTGACTACACATGGAGAGCTACCACTGATGGATTGGGAAGTGGTTGGCTTCTTCGGGTAAAGTAAAGGTGCCTGATAATATTTCCTTAATTGACAGGATACTGTGAGGCTTCGGTCAGTAATGTTTTTCAAGCCCTTTATATATTATTATTTGCATTACAGTACTATGCCTCTTAGGCTATGTCTAGACTGCAAGCCTCTTTCGAAAGAGGCTCTTTCGAAAGATACTTTCGAAAGAGCCTCTTTCGAAAGAGAGCGTCTAGACTGCACGTTGAACTTTCGAAAAAGCGGCTTGCTTTTTCAAAAGAAAGCATCCAGCGAGTCTGGATGCTCTCTTTCGAAGAAGCCCTATTTACATTGAAGAACGCCTTCTTTCGAAAGAGGAACTTTCGAAAGAAGGCGTTCTTCCTCGTGAAATGAGGTTTACCGCCATCGAAAGAAAAGCCGCGTTCTTTTGATTTAATTTCGAAAGAACGCGGCTTGAGTCTGGACGCAGGGGAAGTTTTTTCGGAAAAAGGCTACTTTTCCCGAAAAAAACCCTGAGTCTGGACACAGCCTTAGAGGCCCAAATAAGATAGGAGTCCATTGTGTTAGGTGCTTTACAGTATAAACACCTTGTCAAAGAGAATGTCTGCCCTGAGGAATTTACATTTTAAATCCTGCTTCAAGAAAGCATCACTGTTTAGGGCAGCATTTAATCCCTTGCATCACTCCCACTGAAGTCCATGAGAATTAAGCAGGTGCTTAAAATAAAGCATATGCATAAGTGCTTTCCTGAGTTGGAGACCTAACTAAGTACCCAAGAGTGACAAAGGAATGAAGACAAAAAGTTTTATTGGCTCTAATTTACAGATGGGGAATCAAAGCATAGAGAAATTAAATGTCTTGCCCATGGTTATAGGGGGTGTCTATGGCAGAACCAGGCACTGCACCTGAGTGCCAGTTCAGTATAGTATGTACAAGACCATCCTTTCCCTATGGCTATGTCTAGACTGAAGGCTTCTTTCGGAAGAAGCTCTTCTGGAAGAAATCTTTCACACACACACAAAAAATTCTTCTGAAACAGAGCGTCCACACTGCCAAAGCACATCGAAAAAGTGATCTGCTTTTTCGAAAGATAGCATACATATCAGTGTGGTGCTATCTTGCATGTAAACTGTGATTACTATGGACCAAGTGACCCCCAGGGCACCTGTGCTTTTTCCTCTTTCCTCTCCTTTCGAAAGAACTCCCTTTTCCCTATCCACACATGCTTTTTTCTGAAAGAACTCTTTTGGAAAAAAAGCTTCTCTCTCATAGAAAGAGGTTTACCAATGTCGGAAAAACCCCTCTGTTCTTTCGATTTTTTTTCAAAAGAACGCGATTGCGGTGTGGACGTAAGTGAGGTTTTTTCAGAAAAATGGCCACTTCCCTAAAAAATCTGTAGTGTAGACATGGCCTCTGTTTTAACATGGTTGGACGAAAAATGCTGTAAGTACTAACTATTAATTCTTAGTTTTTTATGAGGATGGTACAGAACCAACTTTTTCTTCATTTGCAACAAAGATTTGCAGGTTTAAAAGATGTTTTCCTACAATACTCTTCTGAACCTGGTGTATGCAATGCGAACCAGCCAGGGAGGGAGTAGTAGCTCTGTCCAGCATAGCGAGCACCTGAAAAATCACTCCCCAATAGTTACAGTATTGAAATTCCCATTGAAGTCAGTAGCTAGGCTACGTCTAGACTGGCATGATTTTCTGGAAATGCTTTTAATGTAAAAGTTTTCCGTTAAAAGCATTTTTGGAACCGAGCGTCTAGATTGGCACGGACGCTCTTCCGCAAAAGCACTTTTTGCAGAAAAGCATCCGTGGCCAATCTAGACGAGCTTTTCCGCAAAAAAGCCCCGATTGCCATTTTCGCGATCCAGGCTTTTTTGCGGAAAACAAATCTGAGCTGTCTATACTGGCCCTTTTGCACACAAATTTTGCGCAAAAGAGACTTTTGCCCGAACAGGAGCAGCATAGTATTTCCGCAAAAAGCACTGATTTCTTACAGTTAGAAGTCAGTGCTTTTGCGGAAATTCAAGCGGCCAGTGTAGGCAGCTGGCAAATTTTTCTGGAAAAGCGGCTGATTTTCCAGAAAAACTGGCCAGTCTAGACACAGCCTAGGAGTTTTGATACTGACTTCACTGATAGCTAGACCACTATTAACAATACAAATAAGACTATGGGAAAGGTCATTAAATAATCCAGTCTACCTTCCCTTTCAGTACGGAATTGGATTGTCTACTATTATGTTATCCAGACTCATTTTAAAGTGCCAGACATTAAGAAATAGTATGTTGATGGTGAGGCATTCCAATACAATGTTTATTTTAATGATCAGTTTATTATTCAGACAAATCAATTTGCACAAAATGTATGCTAAAGAGCTGTCCTCATTCTTCTGCCCAGATACGTCTAGACTGGCAGGATTTTCCAGAAATGCTTTTCATGGAAAAGTTTTCCGTTAAAAGCATTTTCGGAACAGAGCGTCTAGATTGGCACGGACACTTTTCCGCAAAAGCACTTTTTGCGGAAAAGCGTCCGTGCCAATCTAGACGCGCTTTTCCGGAAAAAAGCCCCTATTGCCATTTTCGTGATCGGGGCTTTTTTGCGGAAAACAAATCTCAGCTGTCTACACTGGCCCTTTTGCGCAAAAGAACACTGACAATCTTACATGAGATCGTCAGTGCTTTTGCAGAAATTCAAGCGGCCAGTGTAGACAGCTGGCAAGTTTTTCCGGAAAACTGGCTGATTTTCCGGAAAAACTGGCCAGTCTAGACACAGCCCCCATGTTTGGCTAAATGGTAAATATCAGTAGCAATACTATGCTTTTCAGTCATACAGCGTCTTTCCTCTGCAGATCTTAAAGTGCTTTACAAGCTTCCATTAAGTTTCAGAATACTCCTGTGAGGTAGGTGTGACGCTACAAGTTTAAGAAGTAGCTAAAGAGACATACCCACACAGAGCCAGTGGCCAGGAAGAAAATCCTAGGCCTGTTCTACACGGGGAAAATGTCCCCCAAGACTGTAATTGGTTTTTAAAATGGTTCAGCTAAGCCTATTCTAAAACTGCTGGGAGACATAGGATAGACCTGCTTTAAGCAGCCTGAATTGTTTTATTTGATCCAATTTCAAAGTCACATAGTTCAGATTACCTGGAAAGTGGTCTATTTTGTGGCTCCAACTAGATTTAAAATTGCTTTAAGATGAGGCAGTTCAACTGACATTTCCTCAGTGTAGACCTGGCTCCAATGTTTTACCTCCTTGTTCCCTGTCCTCAACCACTAAAGCACATGCCCACTGAGATGGATTTAGGAGAGTGCAGGTCTGATCTAATGGTTTTCTGATATGACACTGCTACTACCCTGGAAACTAGTTTGCTTTTGGTTCAGGCTCTGACTCCAAATAAAAACTTGCCCGCAGTTTGGACCTTTCACTGGAGGCACACACATGTTTATGAAGGCATGTTCTGCCACCAATTTAACTGAAAACAGAAATCACTATGGATATTAAAAAACCAAGGCTTTAATGTTCATTAATTTTGATTGACCTGTCCCTCTTGACACCTGTCCCAAAAAGCATGAAGATAATGGCTTCATGGCTTTTCTTAGACAAATTAATTAGTGTCTTTGTGCCCTACTACATGATTATAAAACATTATTATTTAAGTTTCTTCCAGGTTTTAGCGGTTTTATCTCTGTTCTCTTAAAATAATGCCCTCTGTATGTTATGTCTTCACCTCTCTTGTAAATAGTCTACTTAGTGTATTTGTAAAACTCTGATGGTACATCTGCTGCAAAAGAAAGCACTGGAAATAGACAAAGGGCCTTTTTCTCCATGCCCTTAAACTGGCTTTACCTCAGTGTGAATCCACTGAAGGCGAAATTCTGGCTCCATTGAAGTCAGTAGCAAAACTATCATTGACTTCAGTGAGGTCAGGATATCAGCCAGTACCTTTACACCCACATTAAAGGTAATTCTCTGGGTGGAGGAAATGCCTCAAAAAGTTGAATTGAAAATAAGTATGGCTCTATTGTTTGAAAGACTGATGCAGTCTGGCAGGCATATATTAAAAACAAAGCAAAATCCCTAAAAAGTCCGTTCAGCTTCAGATACTTTTATACTTTTCCCATTTGTTTTTGCTGAACAACTTATGGGTCAACATGAGAATTTTCAAACTGGATTAGACTAGTTCAGTACCTAGCCTCAAACAGAGGTTAGTATCACATACTTCAGATAAGTGTAAAAGAAGCCCCATAATGGGACTATTATGTAAAAAACTGCCCATGAAAATAGTTCTTTTCTGAACTCCCTGGTTAGCTTAGGTCACAAAATGAGAGGGTTGATATCCCTTATAATTTTTATCATTATATGAGTGTTCATGTTGTCCATATAAATCAATATTTTTCAAAATGTGTTCACCTGTGGACCCCTTCAAGTTTATGAAAGGACGTGAAGACCGTATGGAAATCTTAGACACGGTCTGGATACCTTCAGGATCTGCAGTCCACAGAATGAAAACCACTGCTACACATGGCTTGCCAACACTTTTTTAAAAATGCTGCTAAACTCCTAGGCTACGTCTAGACTGGCAAGTTTTTCCGCAAAAGCAGAAACTTGCCAGCTGTCTACACTGGCTGCTTGAATTTCCGCAAGAACACTGGCTTCCTACTGTCTGAAATCAGTGCTTCTTGCGGAAATACTATGCTGCTCCCATTTGAGGAAAAATCTTTTTCCGCAAAGCTTTTGCGCAAAAGGGCCAGTGTAGACAGCTCAGATTTGTTTTGCGCAAAAAAGCCCCGATCGCGAAAATGGCGATCAGGGCTTTTTTGCAGAAAAGCGCATCTAGATTGGCACGGACGCTTTTCCGCAAAAAGTGTTTTTGCGGAAAAGCATCCGTGTCAATCTAGACGCTCTTTTCCGCAAATGCTTTTAATGGAAAACTTTTCAGTTAAAAGCATTTGCGGAAAATCATGCCAGTCTAGACATAGCCCTACTCTTCATGGACTGGCATGTAAGCTCTTCATGACTTCCCTAAATGGGGTAACTAGACATTACCATGGTACATCAATAAAAATAAATAAATACATAATAATTAATAGTAACAAATAATTAATACCATCTTGTGGCAGTAATTCCACGTGTTAATTATGTATTGTGTAATAATTCTTGGTTCAGTTCTGAATGTGTTACCTTAAAGGTCACTGTATGGCCTTTTGCACTTGTGAGAAAGAGTAAAAGGACAGTCCAAAAGATCTGTATGTCATACTAATTATTTTATGTATCTTGGTTTATCTTGGTCTTGTCTATGCTTATTCATCTTTTCTCTGATTAGTCTTAGTCTTTTATCCTCTCTACATATGGAAGGTGAATTAGGGTAACCAGACCGGAGGACATACAAATGACCTATACAATGGCATTATGTTCTTTTGATTTTAATTTTCTGTGTAATTAGAAGCTTTCCTCTTTGGTAATTAACTTTCCATCTGATTCATTCAATGATGTCATAATCCAATGTTCCTGATATCAGAATTCAGCACAAGGAAAAAAGTGGTGACATCAGGAGTCCTGTAATGTGGGGTTATGAAAGAAGGCCACTGTGATTATGAAAGAGATCTTCCCTTTGCTCACACATTTTGGAAAGTAGCAATAACAGGACAAGAAACAGAAAAAAACAATGGAAAGCTTAATAGAGGTTCAGTGACATATATATTCCTTAAGGGTGTATCGTTAATTTATTTAGAGATTATAAACTGCAATGAACATAAAGAATCAACCTATGTCTTTCTCTTTTCTTTATGATAAAGGTATCTACATATCTACTTGTTAGTCCTGTACATATAAACTCTGCTTCTAAAGAGTGATTCTTTTGGAGTGGATCATTGTAAAATGTGGCATGGAAGATGTTAAACAATAAACATCAACAGTCTAATCCTGAACCTACTCTGAAATGGACAGGACAAAAATGCTTTGGCCCCATCTTACCCAGAGGAAGAAGGTCGTCAAGTTAGCTATATTAAGAAGGTGCAAATCATAAATGCAACTCTTGGAGTTTTTGTCTTGCTTTAGGCATGTACTAATGGGGCTGAAGTGGATTTACATGCATATTGTCAGCGTATTTTATCTCCATACAGAGAAAGGCAGCTAGAAATCCTAGTGGATGAACTATTGAGGCAATATGGGTGAATAAATAGGTGTGTAGCAATAGACTCTAGGGGTACATCTACATAGCAGGACTAATGTCAAATTAAGCTATGCAACTTCAGCTAAGTCAATTGCGTAGCTTAAGTCAAAATAGCTTTATTTGACTGTTGGCGCTGTCTACACAGCAGGAAGTGGAAGGAAGATCACTCTTTCTTAGCATGAGTCGGAGTAAGAAGTCCTCCAGCTCAATATTATTTTGAAATAAAGTCTTGTAGTGTAGATGCCCATTGTGTTATTTCAGAATAACTTCAGTTCAGAGTTGAAGTTCCACTCTTGACACACCCTTTTAACATATGGTAAGTAATGGTGGGTGGGTGTGTTACTAATACTGCTTTCCTAGACTGCATGTTTACAGTGCCAGGTTAATTTAGCTTCCTATTTATTAAATAAAAACAAAGAGATACACATTTTGAAGCATCAGAAAAAAATTAGGCCAGTGTTCATGGTTCTGAAACTAGGCCCAATAGGTCTCATTCAATTCTTTCTTCATTTTGAATTTTGCCTGTGAAAGGACTTTGGGCATCTTAATATGAAACAGTATGTTGTCACGCAATGACACTTATTAGCAGGTTTCGTGGTATCAGTCTCAGTTCACCTAGTTATATTAGGCCAAGGGTGATATTGACGTCTCCCTGCTATTCAGAGAGATGATGGAATGTGCGGATTGCCTACAGTATCTCCAGGTAGTGAAAAAAAATCCCCCAAAAGCATTGTTTAATATTTGCCAGGGCTCAGTCCCAGCACCTCTAGATTTGGCAGTTCCTATCCTCACACCTCTGGCTTTGCGTCATCAGTTATGAATGTAAAAATATTTATTTGAACCCTGGCATCTTTTTCCTTCCAAATTAAGCACTGTCAAAAAGTTTGTTAAAATAGTACACTCTAATCCCTGAGTATCCAGCCAACCTTATTTAAAACCAACAAGGAGCAGCTTCCTCTGTAAGCCTCAGAATTAGAGTCCCAGACACTCGATTTTATAAGAAGGGGAAAGTACCTGGAAAATATGAGTAGTGTATGAGGTACAATTGAAGAGCTACAATAGAAAGCCTACTATTTCCATTTTGAATGGGTTCTCCACACACTTAATAGCACGCGTGAGCCATAAGACAAACTTGCACTTACAGTAGGAGAGCGGAAAACTTATTTAACAGAATACATCTCGTGACTATATCAGTCCCAAACTGTTTCTGTGTAAAAAAGAACAAAATCCAAAGCCCAGTTTTAAAGTACATTGTGTGGAGGAGTTATAATAGTGTATTGTCTACTTTCCAATCAAGTCACTGACCAGGGTAAGGTATCTATTGCTGTTAGATGTATAGATAATAAATATTTTCTTTGAGATTTTTCTCTTATGCAGTTGCCCCGCACCTGGAAATAAGAGGTCTTAAAAGTTCTTGATTCTAACAAAATGATAAATATCCCTTTCCCCTTTCACTGTGTTTTTTTAATCTTGAACTGTCATTATTATATTATTGCTCGCTTTTTGGGGGACTAAACTGCAGCTACACTCAGGAGTTCTTTTGAAGCCCCTTCACTCTTTACTTTTCTAAGCTTTTTTTTTTTCTTAAAGACCCATTTATGTTATGATTAAATACCGGCTTGGAGAAGCATAACGAAAGTCATTAATCTATATAGATCTTCAAAGAATCAATATATTCTGAACTTTTGTAGGATTTGTTACACTCCATTTTGTTACAGTAGGCAAGCTCGTCTAGGTCTGGGCACATGTGTTTTTCCCCCTCCCCCTAAGAGTGAAAATAAAGTAAAAGGTCTTTCATGGTAAACAAAACCAGCTTATTCTCCACATAGAACACATGAATAGCTGGAAAAAAAACTTACAATAAATGGTGCATTTTTTTCTCTGCTGGGTATAGCATTCAAGATCAGTCCAGTATTCAAGAAGCAGTCCATTTTTTGCTCAGCAAGAGAGTTTAGAAAAGAAGCGTGGGGTCTATTCAAGGGTCTTTTCCCCCTTCACAATTGCTGGGCTTTATGAAACCTATCTTCCATGCCTTGTCAGAGTATTTCTGGGGGCCAATTAGTGCTTTGTTGCAAGGCTTCTTTGCTGAATCTTTGAGCAGCAAGAAAAAGCTCTCTTGAGTCTCCCCTTATTTTGACTATTTCAGTCATTACTCGGTGTAATAATTAATATGACAACTGGACGCTGAAGTTTGTATAGAAACACCTCGGCTGCAGGAGAGAGCGTGCAGTGGGTGGTAACAAGCTACCCATCAGACAGAGAAGCCACACACACAAAAAGAGAAAGGAATGAATGAAAAGAAAGAAAGAAAAGGAATAAAGATAAATAAATAGTTGGCACAACCCGAAGAAACATAAAACAGACTGGAAAGAAAAAAACTCACAATTAGGAGGGAGGGGGGACATGGGTTAACTTATTTTGAATCACTTTTCTGGATAAGACACTATGTGCATCCAAATGTTGATAGTAGGCTCAGAACACAGAAGAGAAAGATTTCTTATGAGGGATCCGTTTTTAAGGAGTATTTTTTCTATCCACGTTGGAGGTGTAGTTTAAGATTCCTTTTAGTAACAGTTTAATCCCCAGGGAAGGAGGTTAGCAGAGTTTTAAATGGGACTGGTACTTAAGACCTGGCCGTTCCAAACCACTTTATAGAGGCTAATGCCCCATTCTGCAGGTCCGAAAAATTTCCCCCGTAAACTCTGCCAGATGAGGGATAAAGTGCGTGCACGCTGCTCGTTGAAGTCAAGAACAGAAAGGAGGTCTGAGTCTAGGGAAGCCCCTGGGTTCTTCTAGGACTGTTTCTTGGACTGGTCCCTTCTCGACTTCAGAGACATTGCGTGGGCTGCCAATTTATTTTTAAAAAAGCCCCAGTGTCTCTCGAACCACTCCATTAGGGCATCATAAATAATTAGAGGTTCTAAGCATATTAGATACAGCTCATGCTAATGAGTTACAGCAGGTCTCACGCTAACCTGAAGTGACAGTTTGCAGCCTGGGAAAAGGTGGGGGGCGGGAGGGGAGATGCACTACAACTTCTTTCGAGTCATCCCTCCCATTTGCTGCTCCTCCGACGAAACCGCGAGCAGGGTGGGTACCTGCACTGCAGTATTTGCTACTCCCTTTAATGCGTTTATTATTCTTTTTTTGCAGTCCGATGGGTGCGTTTAGTTCGTAAGGCCGGGCTATTACATCGCAAACATCCAGCTGCCCGCCTCCTAGCCGTTTGTGCTCTGTTAGGATTTTTGCACGACGGGCAAGGCTGCAATTGGGGAATTTTGCCCGTGGCTTTTCTTCGGCTTTGGAAACACCGCAACTTCTTCCAAACCGGTCAGCTCCTAGGGCGGTGGGGCGGAGTCTCGCTTGAAGCCCCTGGCGCCCAAACAGCTGGGGCTCCCGCGGCCCGATTCCGTTGCCTTCGCACCACACACACACACGATCCAGGACAGGGGACACGGTGGGGGCAGTTTGCCGAATTAGCCGAGGTCAGTCGTGTGTCTCCATTGTGTAGCCACGTGGCCCGTGTCCATCAGCAACTCCCGAAGGCCAGTGCAGCCCGGCTCCTTGCAGCACACACAGGGAGCAGTAGTGCATAAATCACCCCCCCCCCCACCAAACACCCCCCCCCCGCTTTTCCCTCTGATTCCCCAGATGGCAGCGACGGGTGCGGAAATATTTACTCTGCCTGCAGGTTGGAAGCAACTGCGTACAAAATAACACTTAACCTCTGTACCTTGGGCTGAGTGCAGTCCAGTTAACCCTTTCCTTCCTAGGCCGGTCAGCAAGAGGCAGGTCACAATGGGCAGATGGGAGTTATCTTAAGAGGAGGGGTTTTATTGCCCCCCCCCCAGGTAAAGCTCCCGTTGAAGGCCGGGGGAAGAGTTTTGCTTAGCCCCGCGGCGGTAGGGGAAATGGTTTGTTTGGGCTCAAGGCCCATCACGCACTCCTGTGGCCACGTTGCACCTGGGATATAGTTGGTCAATTTCATACCCCTCTCTAGTAGTGCATCAGTAATGGGGCTCCTAGCAATGAGGGGCACGTGTTGCATTTACCTCCCCCCCCCTTGCGTGACGCCCGCGGGACCGCACAGTGCGTGGCTTTGGCTCTCTGCTCCCCGTTCACTCGTGCCAGGCTAACTCGTTAGTTACGGAGAAGCCACCAGCAAGCAAGGAAAAGAAGAGGGAAGCAGGCAGGTTCCCGTCGCTCCTCGGGGTCGTAGCGTTTCAGATGCGCCCGGCGAGCACTCGCATTGATTCTTCCTCTGCGGCCGGCTGTTTAAAAGAGAGTCACCGTGGTAAAGACAGACTCGTGCGTGTATTCACCACATACCTGCAGAGACAGCGCTCAGACCTTGCTGGGCACCGGTCTCCCATTTTATTGACTCCATTCACGAGAGTGGAGAGAGGGGCAGGTGCTGATCTAGGGGCCGAGAAGCCGAAATTCCCGGACTCACCTTCCATAGATTAATTGAAACGCTGGAGTTTGATTCCGCCCCCGTTCTCTCCAGTTGTAATAATTTTAACATCCTGAATTAAAACAATTGCAGTCAGTGATCTTATGAGGACAGAGTGCCACCTACCGTCCAGCTGTAGGATACTATCTATTGACTTTGATTCTTATCTGCTTCCTTTTAACTACCCAATCTTCAGAGACTTACTGATTCTCTTTAGCTCTCTGTCTTCCGCTGCCCTTTCTTTCCCCCCCTCTCATTCCCCTCTCCTATTTATTTTGGGTGTGCACATCCTAAACTCATAACGGGTCATCTGAAGAAGTGGGCTGTACCCAGGAAAGCTCATGATACCATCTACATGTTTTGTTAGTCTATAAAGTGCTATCAGACCACTTGTTGTTTTTCCGTAACAAACGAACTCGGCTACACCCTGAAACTGTAGGATTGTGAGGGGTAAAAAGGCACCAGAGACACACTGCTTTTGCCTGAGGCTTTTCTTAGGACTAAAGCTTGATTCTAATATATTTTAAGTATTTCTTCAGTGTTTACTTAGCTTCAGGCTAGCTCCTTTAAAGGCTTGGTTTGGCCTATTCCATCACATAGTGACTGTAGATGGGTTTCATCATCACACTCTTAAGCTAGGCAAAATAGGCAAGGCAATTTCAAGTAAAGGCAGACAGATGATTTGTTTTGGGGAATTGGCAGAGTCTGGGCATTTTGGAGTGGAGGGAGTCATTTGAGGAAATGGGGAGAACAATTCTGCGAAGGGTGTCAGGAATTCCACTGAGGACAACAGGAGGAGAGCGGTGTTACATCTCCAAGAAAGTAACTTTGTTTTTCTTGGCAGATATTGTAATTTATCCATGTTTAGAACTGTTCAGAAATTATTTCCGCTCAGGGAGTCTTTCTCTCCTTCTTACTGGCTCCTCTTAAACCATCTGGGATGTGCGGAGTGGGCCAGAAAAGAGACAGATTCTTTTCCAGACCTGGACAGAACTATCCCATGTCCTGCAAGTTGGAGGGATTCCTGGCTCCCCAAAGGCAGTAGAAGGGATCTTTATCCCAAAGCAGCCATCTGAAATCTACTACTAGCAAGAGATCCCCTCCCCTGACTTGACACCTATTATCTGTTTCCCCCTATAAACTGGTTTTGTGACAAGGCTACCTCTGCAGGTCCTGGCTGACTTAGCAAACAGATGGATTCAGAGGGCTGGAGGCAACAAGCCGATGATGCTAATATTATTTATATTTTGCTAGCTATTAAAGGCCCCAAAAGACACATACTCCCCTTTATGGTGGTGGTGGTGGTGGTGATAATGATGATAATAATAATATATACTAAATGAAGCAATACTAATATTAATACTAATAGCCCAGTAATAATAAATGGGCCATTCATACTTAATAGCTAGCTTTTATGCATCATTTGATCTCTGAAGTGTTTCAAAAGGTCAGTCAGTGTCATTATCCCCGTATAGCAGATACATATCTAGAGCCTCTGTTCCAAAGAGCTTGTGTTATAAATACACAAAACAGATGAAAAATAGGAGGGGATACAAAAGTGATGACAAGGATTTTGGATGAATGGTTTTTAGCCTTGCTACTGCTGTATAGGCAGAAGAGGCGGGACCATGAAAGGAAAAAATAATAGAATGAGGATAAAACTGAGGGCATATGGGAATACAGAAAAAGCCAGGACAAAAGAAGGGGAAGAGTCATAGCTGGCTAGTGAAAATGTTCTATTTGGAGGCTGAGTCTGCCCTTTGCTCACCACGCACGGGCAGCTCCTGTCCCATAGGCTGGAGTTGATTGCCTGCTCGGGCCCATTGGCTCTCTCAGCACCAGAAGATGAACACATCCATTCACAGGCAGAGACCTCCTTCCTTGATGGCCCCCTTCCTGCTTCTGGCAACACTACAGGTGGTTCCTCCTTTGCTAGGACTCCCCCTTCCCTCCCTACAAACCTCTCAGGATCCCGCACTGCTAGGACCCCTTCTTTCCTCAAAACCTTCATGATCTCACCCTTCCCTAGGACCTTTTTTCTTACCCCACAATCCCCTCAAGATCTTTCCCCTTCCATGGGATTCCCTGACTTTAATCATTTCAGAATGTATTCTATCATTCCAGGACTCCCTTTCTCTCCCCCACAATCCCCTTAGGATACCCCTCTCCTAGGACTTCTCTCCCTCTCTCCACAATCACCTCAGGATCCCTCCTGCCCTCTGCTTCTTCTTCTCCCTTCAGCATACCCTTGGATATCACTTTTCCCCTTCCCTCTCCCACCATCTTAGAATCTCTCCTGTGCCTAAGTTGACCACAGTGGGGTGGTATCAAGGTGAGAGAAGCAGGCTCCTAGACTCTGATCCTGCAGGTTGATGCACATTGGTGGGGTCCCACTAACTTCACAGAGGTTCTTTTTGGGTGCAGGGGCCTGCGCAGAAGTAACAAGTGGCAGAACCAAGACCTCAGATCATTTAGGAATCTAAGTCAAAATTAACATCACCAAAATGCACCTGAATATTGTTCCTGTTTTCTTCTGCAGGATCCTAGCACTGCAGCATTCCCTGACCCCCCATTCTGGTTCTTTCCCTGCTTAGTCCTTTGCTGTTCTATGCAGATTGCATTAGCAACCACAGAAGCTCCTCCATAAGTCTCTTGTCATCTTATCCCACGTCACATGGACCCTTCTCGGTAGGACAGTACCCTGTGACCATCCCAGCACTCTGATATTCATGTGCCCTTCACACCAGCTTTCAGTTCCCTTCCTGTTATCCCAGCCTCGTGGCTTTTTTCTATTTTCAGGGTGTCTCCCTAGACATGCTTGCTAAAGTAGATCCAAACAGAAGCAGAAAATGCTGTCAATCCTGTAGAATATCAAATAGTGCCTAATGTTCACACAAGCCAGGGAAGATCAATGTGCGGATTGGAAGCTGCTTAGCAAAAGATTTGCGCAACTAAAATGGAAATAGCAGACAATATTCACCAAAGGGAAAGGACATTAATTTGAACCATGCCATCTATGTGCGTCACAAATAGATACCAGACGCTAGAGTGATCTACACGAAAGGACATTCCAGGAGGGGCTAGAATTGTATTGCTTTCACTGCACACATGTGAATTGTTTACCATTCTGGTGCCAGAATACGGTGGGGGGTGGAGAGGGGCGTGTAGGGAAGACGCCCCCTCTAACCACACACAGCTGGAGAGGGAGAGGGAGGAGGGAGGAGTGACTAGAGGATGGACCTGCCTTTCATGCTAAACTTTAAATACCTCTGCACAGCACAGACCTAATAAAGTCAGAAGGCTTTCTCTATACTGCAGTTTGAGTATTGCTAGCTTTAAAGCCTGGACAGAAAGATTTGCAAAATGAATGGAGACCCTTTTCAGGTTAGTAGCAGGGCATGTGCCTGTGTATCTGGTATGGCAGGTGAAGTGACACATGCTCTTTGGGGAGTATGGATGGCTTTTGCTCCTCTGATCTTGTACGGTGTTTGTGAGACACAGCGTATTACTATTCACTTATGATGTGTGAAGAAGCAGGGCTACTGTACCAGCAGTTGTGGTGCTTAGACTGCTTCCTTTTTGGCAGTGAATGCACTTTTCTGCTGTTTTAAATTGTATTTATGTGTGTATAATAGTAACAAAAACTTATCAGCAAAACTGAGAGGAAGAGACGTTCTAGCAACCTCATAAGACAACTGCCAATGTATTTGTGTGGATACGGCACACAATCGAATAAGAAAATAGGTGACCAAAATCAAACTGGAGGTCTCAAAATCTGTGCTAGAAGAAGGCAGTGCCTATTGCGATAGCCAGTTTATATTTATTGTTTTTGAGCGATTATGATGTTACATGTTGGGTTTTTAATTTTTTCATGTTACTGTACTTTAAAATAAATATTCTGATTGCTATAGCTGTTTTAAATCCATAGTCTCAGAGAGTAGATGACAGTCTGCCAAAGTGCATGCCATTACATTGTGGGTAGTATTTTTACTGTAGAAACAAGTGACAGACGCATTCCATGATCAGTGATGTAGGCAGTGCTTTTTTTTTTTTGACGGTCCTGCTCGGTGCGCAGTACCCACACCTCCAGACACGGTACCAGCACCTTCAGTCTGAGCTCAACAACTTTTCCCCTGGAGTACCGGCACCTTATTTTTTTATTTTTTTTTTAAACAAAAAAAGGACTGAGTGTAGGTCAGTTATTTGGGCCAAACTTGGCACTCATTTGAACTTACGCAACTGTGTCAAGGCCAGAGTGGAGCTGTAAAGCAAATGAAAAAGTATGCCAATTTAGAAATGGAAATTCACAAGTCAAGGGTAAACTTTTCAATAGTACCAAGTGACTTAAAAGTCTACTCCCATTTCAAAGTGACTGAGGAGCCTAATTGTGGCCAGCCCATGTCAACTTCCTTGGGCTGCCAGGGCTGTAAAATTGCAATGTAGATGTTTGGGTTTGGGCTGGAACCTGGGTTCTGGGAACCTCCCCATTTGTGGGGTCCCAGAGCTCAGGGTCCAGGCTGAACTCAAATGTCTATACTGTGATTTTACAGCCCTACAAACTCCAGTCAGAGTATGTCTACACTACTTCCAAAAAAACTTCAGTTACGTCCACGCTGCAATCACATTCTTCCAAAAGAAAATCAAAAGAACAGAAGGGTTTTTCCGACATTGGTAATTCTCATTCTACAAGGAAGAAGCCTTTTCCCAAAAGAGTTCTTTCGGAAAAAGGTGTGTGTGGACTGGAAAGAGGGAGTTTTTTTGAAAGAAGAAGAAAGAGGAAAAAGCACAGGTACCCTGGTGACCACTCGGTCCATAGTAATCACAGCTTACATGCGAGATAGTGTCCCTTCAGTGTGGACGCTATCGTTCGAAACAGCAGACCACTCTGGCTACGTCTACACTGGCATGATTTTCTGAAAGTGCTTTTGATGGAAAAGTTTTCCGTTAAAAGCATTTTAGGAAAAGCATGTCTAGATTGGCAGGATGCTTTTCCTCAAAAGCACTTTTTGCAGAAAAGCGTCCGTGGCCAATCTAGACGCAGTTTTCTGCAAAAAAGCCCCGATCGCCATTTTCGCAAAATCATTTGCACAAGAGGGCTTTTGCCCGAATTGGAGCAGCACAGTATTTCCGCAAGAACACTGACAATCTTACATGAGATCGTCAGTGTTCTTGTGGAAATTCAAACGGCCAGTGTAGACAGCTGGCAAGTTTTTCCGCAAAATCAGTCTAGACACAGCCTCTCTTTCAGAAGAAGTTTTTCGAGAAGATCTCTTCCCGAAAAGCTTCTTCCAAAAGAAGCCTGCAGTCTAGACATAGCCTCAGTTGACTCGTGACAGCTGCAGGTGTAGATACACCTTATGTCTAGTGTAGCCACACCTTATGACTTCCTGAAAGTCAATGGAATTTAGGTTCATAAGTGCCTGAGACACTTATGAAAATAGACACTTATGAAAGATTAGACTCTCAAATCACGTAGGTGCCTTTGAAAAACTTACTCTATTGTCATGTTTTGAAGTAGGAATATATTTTAAATATTCCAACTCTGGAGTTTAGCAACATTGGGTGAAATTCTGCTCCCTCCCCTCAAAAGTCAAAGGCAAAACTTCAGTTGTCTGTAATGGGGCTGGGATTTCTCACTCTGCATTCTTAATTTAACAAACTCCAAAGTGTATGCTAAAGATCCATGAAAGGCAGATTTCCAAATCAGATTCATATTTGTCTCTTAGATCTGCACTGTAGATCTCCAAGTTTTAGAACATATTGTGTGTCTGAAGGGCAAACAGCAGCTTCTATGCAAAACATTCACTATATTGGTATTACACTTTCTTGCAAAACATTTGGGTCCAAACAACCATATGCTGCCTGTATGTAGGGTGATAGTTTGGTCTAAAATGGCATTTAAGCCAACCATCTTGTTTTGATTTTACTATCTTAAAAGGACAGAATGGGAGCAAATTGCTGAGTTTAATGTATTCCAGAACTCTTTTGGATCTTCTATTGTGTCCGGAGATGCAAATTATTTAGGACTGATGCCGTGTGTGTGTGCACATGCATGTGTTTATGTGCTGTGTGTGTTACATAAGTAACAGTAGTTTAAAGCTCCAAATGCAAAATATTTTCCTCAGGACCATCCTGTGGATTTGTGGCACACTCTCAGGATTTCATCTTAGATGCCCATGAGACCTATATACAGTATAGTAATTTGTGACAGGTTTAATAGCACTCAACTATTATTGATGTTAACCAAAAGAATACAAAATTGCTGTGCCTAGCTATCTGAGAATTCAAAAGATAGAAAATATACTTTAGCGGGAATAAACTGTGCAAAGTATAAGGCCATAAAGTGCTCATACTTACATTAATTCACACATTTATATACCTTTAGGAATATCTTTCCTAATAGGACCCAGTGTTGAGAGAGCAATATGGAACATAACTCTTTTATACTTTCACTTATAATGAGGAATAAGATTTCTAGCTCCCAATCTTCCAGACACCTAAGAATGCCCTTAACTTTATGCATGTGAATAGTTCCATTGAGTTCAGTGAGTCTACTCATGTGCAGTGAATTAAGCATGTGCCAAAGAGGGCCACAAAATGGCAGATGAAAATCAGTGTTGATAAATGAAAAGCATAAAAACTGGAAACACAATTCTAGCCAAATGAAGTTTTCTAGTCCCTGGTCTCATTGGAGAGACTTTCCCTGCAAATCTTTTTCTGCTCTGGACTCTCAACTTATTCTTCTGCATTAAGTCCACAGGTCACCTTCCTAGGGCAGAGTTGGGATTCAAGGGCAGGCTTTTCCAATCCACCAGGATCCTGCATCAGGAAACAGCTACCATCTGAATGTGCCATCAGTAGCAGCTTCTAATGCTATATGTATCTGCTTCCTTATCAGAATTAGCAACTTCCAAGCTTTTTTCCTACAGGTACCTCCTTCTGAAAAAAGGATCCCCTTCTGTCAGATTTTGCTATTCTCCCTCCTCCCTATTTAATTTTAGCCACACTCTCTCACACACATTTTATCCCATGGGTAGCTCATCCTGGTGGAGGAGGTCTCTCTCTAATCTTGCAATATGGATACAGGCACACCTCAAGGTACAAATATCTGACTTATAATGGCCGCACATATAAACAAAAGCTCACCTGCGGCCTCAGAGGAGTAGTCAAGAGGCTCAGGCGGTGGCGAGTGGTGCAAGTGCTGGCCAGAGGACACTGGAGGAGCAGGAGGTTGTCATGCAGCCAGTGGCTGAAGAGAAGTGGCACTTGGAAGGGGAAACCGCTGCTTCCCTCCAGTTGCCAGCTGTATAATTGTTCTCTGCTCCTCTAGAGTCCTCTGGCCCGCGCTCACACCACTTGCCACCTCCTGGTGAGTCAGGGCTGGGTGCAGCTCACCGGGGAGGAGGGGAAGTGGCCAGGGGATGGAGCTGCCTCCAGGAGCCATAACAGAACCTGAATGGGGGAGGTGGTAGCACTGGCAGCCGGGGAATGCCAAGAAGTCCCTTTCAAAGTCTCCACCTGCCTCCTCATCCTCCTCTAATTAAACTTCAAGCACCAGCATTCAGAGTTAAATAAAATAAACTATTTCTGCTTTTTTCATCGCATATGCTGTATTTCAACTACATTATGGGTTAAATAGGCTTCTGTGGGCTAGCCTGGGAATCTAACTATCATTTATAGCATTGTTTCTATGGGTAAAGGCATTCCAAGTTCCAAACAACGGACTTACAAACGAACTTTTGGAACATCACCCATTGTTAAGTTGGAGACTTCCTGTATATGTAAAGGATTTTTTTAAAATACAAGATACAATATATGCACAAGCATATCACTTCTTATGTCAGCATTCATTTTAAACAAGCATGCTTTCTCTTTAAACAAGAGAACATAAGGTCATGGTTTGGGGCTAGCTGCACTTCTGACCCTTCCTCAGTAATCTCCTTAAAGGCACCCTTTTTGTTGTAGGCCTCTCTCTTTTACCCCTCGCTGGCTGGAGAGCTCTTCTTCACAGCTAGATGGGTAGGCTTGCAGACCCCTGCAGTTCATTGTGATTATCCCAGCAGGCCAGATCACAGTCCAACAGCTGCACTTTGCCCTGCTCTGCACCAGTTCCAGTCTCAATTCATTTCACTTGAACTTGGCTGACCAGAATGGTATATATAATATTCCAGATGAGATCTCCCCAGTGCCTTTGACAGCAGTGGTTTTTGAGAGTCTTCTCATGTGTGAACACTGAAATACAACTTCTAGTATTATCATTTGTATTTACTAGTTTATCATTTGTATTTTTAAGTGTGCAATTTCATCAAAAGTGAAATATTTACCTTCACAAAACCTGACTTCATTAGGAATGCCTAACAAAGGATTTACTGATTATTTCATTAAATTATTTGCTATTTCTCTTTACTTTGTTGGGGTGTTTCATTATAACCATCTTTCATATACATTTCTGCAAACTAATAATAGTTTCTAACTTACATTTATAATAATAATTTTACATAATTATGAACAGTCACATTTTTTGAATGAGTGGCCTACAGTTATGTGCACCCTGCTGCCTCTTCTGTGGAGCAACTTTGTTGTCCAGACTTCCAGTTTCTTTATAGAGAAAAGATCTGAGATTCCTAGCCCACGTTAAATATTAATTCAACTTCATATGCTGGTTTATTACTAAGGTGACTCACAAATATTTCAGGAGCCTTGTCCCATTTCTTAAATCGCTGGTTGTCAAAGCAATAACAAAATATTTAATTTTAAAAAAAATGTTATTGCTTTTGAATATTTATGAAGATCACCCTTGAAATATATTATGTGAGAACTTTCTTGTGCATGGTATTTTAAAATTCTTATTAACAAGTTATAACTGGTAAAAATCATAGCAGAAGTTTGGCTGTAGTGGGGATTTCATACAAGATAATGTCCTTATGAATATTTGGGAAGTAAATTCTGTGCACAAGGAATGAAAGTAAAAATCAGAAGCCAAACTAACAGCTGAGAAAATAATTTCTTATTGGAAGATTAAAGGAAACCGAAGAAAGAATGAATTTATCATATGGGGAAAAATTAAAACTTAAGGAATAAAAATGCTACAAAACTCAGTGAGATATGTTCATTTTGAGATGAGTCCAATTTAGGTAATTGGAACTAAGAGAAGCCAAATTAGGACATGATATAAAACTACACACAGACGTGTTGAACCTGTGAAAATTGACAAGGAATTCTTTGAAACCTGTATGAAAATTATGAATGTTTGTGGGATGAGAGGTGTAAGTAAACTGTTACCCTTAACCAAGTCTCCTAGACCAGTGTTTCTCAAAGTGGTCTACCAACCCACTTGGAGATCTGCTACCAGGCCACTCCGGTTTGTTTTCTTACCAGTTCCTCAGCCATGGAGTCTTGTGGTTCCCATTGTCTGTGGTTCTCCATTTACAACCAAGGGAAACTGTGGGAAACTGCTTCCTGTGGCTCCCCTTGGCTTCAAACGGTGAACCAAAGAGTAGGTCCTAAAGCACAGATCCTCAAGACGCTGAGGCTCTGGGCTTTATACTCCACTCTGCCTTTAATAGTACTTCCCACCTCCATGCTGGTGGTGACGTGGACCATTCAGAGAGGAACACAAGCCCCTCTGCTACCCATACCCTACTTTGGCAACCAGTGCAGATGGCTTACCCTATTTCCAGCATCTTTTAATCTTCCTGCCTCCGCTCCTCACTGTTCCAGAGTTTTCCCTTTCCTACCACAGTCTGGCAACACAACTTTTCCTTTCTTAAATCTTGGTTCATCCACCCTCTCCTGGGTGTTGCTTATCTGCTCCTCTCCCTCCATCCTCTTTACCCACCTCTGATAAAAGTTTGGCCACTGCACACATTCTGCCCAACCTTCCGCTCCTATTTGCCTCTGCCCTCCCCCTCCCCCCCAGCTGGGGTACTCTCATTTTCAACAAGTACCAGATTCCAAGAGCAATTAAAGGCAAAATGTTCACAAATGATTCAAAAGATGTCACGGGGGTGCTCAGACTGCTTGAGCAGTGACATGATCAGGAATAGCAAGGTGGCTAATTCTGCTGTGCTAGCCAATATAGCTAACTGTAATACAACTGCTCCTCTCTAATTCACCTGTACAGGCAGTATCCCCATCTCTCTTGAGAGTCACTTAACAGCTGGGTTTGATCATGAAGGTAGTTCCCTGATGACACCTTTTTTTGGCTAATCTGCTACTCCCTTGAGTACCTCAATCCTTAGAGGAGTCATGTCATAGACTCAGCTGGCTTGTGCAGTCTTCACTATCCTAAAAGGGCACAACCTGCCCTATTCACAGTGTATGCTTTCTACAAGCTCATATACCACCAATGGTATATACACCACAGTTTGCAAACCCTGGGTGTATTGCAACATGTTTGAGGTATAAAGAACTGCACAGTGCAAAACAATTTTACCAATTTTAAGAGTCAAAAAGCTTCTGTTATGTTTCATTTAAAACATGGCTTGATTCAACACATGAAAGTTAGAGGGCAAAGAGAATGTATTAGGGTTGAGTATGTGATTAAAATCACATAATCTAAAATCAGTTTGCTTATAGCTACTGTGCAGGTTTTGCACCTCCGATTATATACCCAGACAACTCACAGCTTCTTTCTTTGTCAGACACATTCATTTGAACCTATTATGAGGATCTGTAGAGGGCTCTGCATGTTATTTCCAAAACCAGGCAATAGTGCAATTAAAATGTTTTAGAACACACAGACTTTTACATTTAAATACCCTCTCTACTTGCCTGACATTTGTGTAATAGATTTGTTTTTCCCCAAGAAAACTTGACTTGATTCCAGAACAGCAAACTCATCTGGTGCTAATATTTTATAACTATGTTTCTCATTGGTTAAAATGTTTTCCTCCATTAAATCTTGAGACTATTGACTTTTTTCTTGCACAAGTGCTTTTTGCGTGAATGGCTTTCATTAGTCTGATGACATACTGTCTCCTATTGCTGTTCCCATCAGGTTTCACAAGCTAAGGAGAGTTGGAATGGGTTGGCATTTGTGTAAGCAGCTCCAGAAAACAAACATGTTGCAGGAAGCATTGTTGATTCAATAGACGACAATCTTTCCACCTAGGGGTAAACCTACACTGTAGTCTTTTAGCCTGTGGATCTATACACGTTTTTGCCCAATCTGCCCCAAACCATCCATACCCAGGCCACTCAAGCATGGGCTTATTTGCACTTTGATCCCATGTTCATTTGCACAACTGGAGGGATGAGTTAAAGCTAGGGCTGTGATTTAGCTCTGTCTAGAACATGCCCACTTTGCAATGACGATGCAGGCAAGAGCACTCACATGCTGACAGTCCACCAATGGGTCATGTGAAGAAGTGGGCTGTTCCCACGAAATCTCATGATACCATCTCCATGTTTTGTTAGTCTATAAAGTGCTACCAGACCATTTGTTGTTTTTTAAGTTCTTCTTACTCAGTTCACAGTTAATAGACTGGGAAAGAATCCTAGTGCATCTCAGCACAAAGAACCATGAACTATGCCCTCAGAATGATGCATCTTGGTCAGTGCAGAAACAGTGAGGACACAGTAATGTAGATAGGACTTGGCTATGGGGAGGTTTACTCAGATTTACTGTGCCATGTAGACAGTCTCTAAATCTGCAAAAAACCAATGCCCTGGCATAATGCGGGAAACTAAGGAGATGTAAAACACGTCCCGATCTCTTGTCTACATTACAGTTCGAATGACCTTTTCCGCAAGAGAAGGAGAGTTAATCCTTGTCCTGGCCAAACTTCCCTTTGCATAATTACTTTCAATTACGCCCCCACATGCCCTGCAGCTTGTGCTGGTGCTGGTATTTTTCACTTCCCATCCTAAACAGCGGCATGGTGCTGCTGTGCGCTATTAAAGAGCTGCTGTTTTACTCTCTATTGGGGTGGTGAAGTGACCTCTTTACATCCCTTACCTACCATGCTGTGACCTGTAGTTAGTTAATGATGGTAAGGTGTTTTGAAATCCTCAGTTGAAAGGTGGTGTATTGTTGTTTATATTACTATAGTCCATAGCCGCCCCAGTCATGGACTGGAACCCCACTGTGCTAGGCTCTATATAAACACAGAACATACAGACAGTCCCTGCTCCAAATAGCTTACAATCTGTACCACCTCTGTACCCTCTGGAGAATCCTCTAGAGTATCCTTGGAGAATCCTCTTTGGGCTACTTAAGCATCCCACAGGGAGCAGCACCAAGCAAAAAAATTTCCCTCAGCCTTTGGTGATCTATGATCACTATAGCACAACTACAACAGCTGGTCTGGAGAAGTAACAATTTATTTTAAATTAAGCATTTTTCTGTGCATCACTACACCAAGAAATATTGTCCCTCAATGAGTCCTTCCTTTTTTACTTCAGGGACAGTGTTGGCTACCCAATGAAAGACAGAATCTCTTGTTGCTATTAGTAAGTGCTGTATCTTACCTATTCTTTCCCCCCTGCATGAGCAATGAAGTCTGGAAATGTCTCTAAAAATACAGTTCTGAAGATTGTCTCAGAGGGCGTGTCTAGACTACTGACTTTTGTCGACAAAACTATACCAGCGTCTACACTACCGCTGAGTTCTGTCGACATAACGTCAACAGAACTCAGCAGTTTTGTCGACGCTGGTATACCTCATTTTACGAGGCATAACACCTTCTGTCAACAGAGTTCTGTCGACAGAAGGTGTTATTGCCTGTAGGGTTGCGTCCAGACTACGGGGTTCTGTCGACAAAGCAGTTTTGTCGACAGATACTGTCGACAAAACTTCCGTCGACAAAACGCGGTAGTCTAGATGTACCCAGAGAGAGAAATGGAATGGATGGTCCACTGAACTGGGTGCTAGTTTGAGACTCATGGGTTTAATTCCCTACTCTGTCACAGGTTTCCTGTGTGTCCTCTGCCACATCACTTTGGGTCAGATTTTTCAAAAGCACCTAATGATGGAGATAGGCACTTAGTGAAATTTTCAAAAGCTCCTAACCAAGTGAGATGCCTACTGATTTAAATGGAAGTTAGATCCCTAAATATAGTTGAGGATCTGGGCCTTTGTGCTTCAGTTTCAACTTTTTTTTTTTAAACAAAGATACTATTGCACTTGGGCAGGATTGGGGATCGGGGGCCCTCAACCCACAGAAAAATCAGTCAGGGGCTGCATAGAAGTGAAGCAAATAAAAAAAACACCCCTCATCACTGACATGGCCCTCAACTGAGAAGGAGAAAGACACTCCCCACATTCCCCTTTCACACCAGAGCCTAGGGGCGCCCATTCTAGTAGATTTTGTGTGCCCCAGCTCCGCGGTGGAGTGGTGGGGTGTGTGTGTGGGGGGGGGGATGGGGTTGGCGTGCCAGTGCAGGCTCCCCAATGTTGGGGGGCCCTGAGCCTTGGGGGCCAGATCCAGGCAAATGAGGGTTGCATCCAGCCCCCAGGCCTTAGGTTCCCCACCCCTGCTATTGGATTTTGTAAGGATAAATACAAGAGAGATTGTGAGGTGCTTAGATGCCATGGCAACGGGGGCCCAACATATCTTAGCCAGTTCCTGGCAACAATTGTGCTTCTTCATTTGAGGAAGACAACTTAATATGTTCTGAATGAATATAAATGAAAGCATATCTGACCATCCTTCCCTATTCATAAATCCTTGTGTTGACTCTTGCTGCACTCTGTCCTTAAGTTTGTGTCCTCCCCCCTCGCCCCTGAAAATCATCCCTGAAGTGCTATTTTGAGGGTGTAAGTGATGCCTAGTCCTAGTGATGGCTCTCTGCACTGTCGCTTCTTGAGATGTAGCTCTGCTGAATCCTAAGGGTAGGATTTAATGGAAGGAAAATTGAAAAAGAAAGTCTTTTCACAATGTATGTGATAAAAGAACGTTAAGGGCTCAAATGTGCGTGAGTGTTAAGTGTGCATGACGTGAGCTTGGTGTGTGTGAGTGGTGAAATGGGACATTGCTGTGGGCTTAATGATACCAATCTTCGGACTGCCTTGTGGGGAGGAGTGGCTCATCCCCAGCATATAGCACAGTAGTCATAATGCTGTTTTAATTTGCACTAGCAGAGCAGCTCCCAACAGGCCAGAGTACACTTTGGCTCTGCCTCGGCATACCCCCTATGCTGGGGCAATGCTCAGCTGTCTGTATGAAGCAGCGAGATGTCCCCTTTGAGTCACTGGAGGAGGATCAGGGGGGTCTTACTGCAGAGCAGAATGGGGCCCGGCCTGTATAGCTGAATTTAAAGGAGTCTGTTTTATCTTTCAGGAGACTATGTACATTGAAGAAAACACATATAAAAATGATATGATCTCTTTGATTTTCTCTCTGAAAGAAAAGGTTGGGGCATTGGCTAAAGTTCTGCGCATATTTGAGGTAAGTATTTTGCTTCTGTGTCTTTATAATGTCAGGACATTCAAACTACCCCCCTGTTTTCACATGATCCTGACTTAAGGGCAGTTGACTAGCCTGGGGAGTGTGTTGCCTGTGCACGTGTCTGTATATTTCATATGTATAAGGGTATTATTATAAAGATAATATAATTAAGGGCAGGAGTCGCTGTTGTTCCTCTAAGAACAGTTGCAGTTGCTGAAATTCAGCTACAATCTTCTGCCTCTTGGTTTATGCCTGCTTCTCTTCTGTGAAAATAGGGAAAGGGCTGGTCAGGGACATGGATGGAGCCCAGGGAGCCTTCGTGTAGAGCTTAGCATGTAGCAGGGAGAACGTCTCTGAAAACCCTCAGATTTCTGACATTTGCTTCTATCCTCTACCAGCTTCCCCTTCGACCTCTGTTATCTTGGAAGGGGATGTTTCCATGTCTGTCATGGGCAGCATGTTCTGTTATTCATGGGCTCTGTGAATTCAGACTCAGAGCAGCAGGAGGCAGGACTCAGCACCCCAGAGATACCAGGGAGAAAAAAGGGACCAAAAAATGTAACAAATGAAAAAGTGGCCAGACAGCACTCTGCAGACAGCACTTCACAGGGACATTCAGTTCCCTTGGTGAGGATTTCTGGGAAAGCTGAAAGGGCTGGACATTAACTCAGCCACTGAAATGAAAGCTTAGGGCCTATCTACACATGGATCTCACCAGCAATCCCTGACCATAGAGAAATTTCCAATCCCACCTTCACCAAGGCCACAAGGAAGTCTGCCTCCAAACAGACTGGGTGCATCTAAACTGGCAAGATTTTGCGCAAAACTTGCCGCCTGTCTACACTGGCCACAAGAATTTGTGCAAGAACACTGACTTTGTAATGTACAAAATCAGTGGTTCTTGCGCAAATATTTTGATGCTTCCATTCAGGCATAAGCCCTCTTGTGCAAGAATACTTGCACAAGAGGGCCAGTGTAGACTTAATTTTTTGTGCAAGAAAGCCCGATGGCTAAAATGGCCATCGGAGCTTTCTTGTGCAAAAGCGCGCCTAAACTGGGCACGGATGCTTTTGCGCAAAAGCACTTTTTGCGCAAAAGCATCCGTGCCAATCTAGACGCTCTTTTGCGGAAATACTTTTAATGGAAAGACTTTTCCGTTAAAAGTATTTCTGCAAAATCATGCCAGTCTAGATGCAGCCACTGTGTAAAATGCTATTGGATCAGAATGGCAGCATTTTACATCCACTTTGCACAGATGTAGAGAGCTACACAAGGTGGGAGGCAGTTGAGAATTAGGCTCAAGATATGTAATAGCACTTTGGGGTCCTATGGGATGAAAAGAGCTGCATTTGCTCTTAAGATGTTTTCCACGCACATGTGCACACACACATTTCCCCGAATGGATAATGGTTAAAAACATGGAGCCTTAGTTATAACCCACAGGGCTGTGTGCATAATCCCAAACAAAACCATTCTGTTTTATTAGGTTTTTAGAACTCTAAACAGTTGTTTCTGGGAGGAATAGTTTAGGCAAATTACGGTAATGAACTTCAGAGTACATATTTTCTATGTAGTGGCATAGTACAAATGAAAAAAAAATGTCCTCGGACATTTTCAATTCATTACATAAAAAGGGAGTAAATTACATAATAACTATTAGAGCTACAGAGTGAGCGTCAGTCTGAACTGCAGTATGCCCTTCAACAATGTTTCCACTTAGCAGTGTGCCTGTCTGAGCCATTGTTTACACATTCAGTTGTTTCTTATTAACTCCATGTGTGGACATTTGCACAGAGACTCTGCATTGCTTTGAGGGGCCCATATCAGCACATTTGCCAGGCTCCTGCGGATCTCTTCCATGCCCCTGTCTTGTGACAAGAAAGGGAACAAGAGACTGATCAGCTTTAATTTATATGAGGAAAGACTTGTGAGTCTGGAAGGGGATGACGCTGTATTCAGCATTCTCCCTGAGATCTCAGCCCTCCACCCCCAGCACTAACCATGGAACACCAGAGAGACAGAGTGGACTGAGCAGATTTGACAGTGTCAGAGTTGGGGGACACAAGCCATTTACACTTAGCCCCCCCAGTCCCCACTTTCAATAGGCTTTAGTCAAGCAGCTTTTCCTTTCTTTTTCCCCTTTCCACTGCATAAGCAGTACATCTCCCCTGCATGGAGTCAGGACCAAATAAACCTAGCCCATTGCTGACAAGGGTTTTGTCTAAACTGTTCTTAACCTCCAATGAGAGGGATTGCACACCCTCCGGTTGTAACCTGATCCAGCACTTATCTAACCTTTTATCGTTTTTACTAATAGCTAACCTAAGTTTTCCTGGTGGTATTTTAAGCTAATTACTCGCTAGCTTTCACTGGACAGGGAGAACAACAGAGCATCATCTTCTTTATAAACCTTTCCTCATAGGTCAGGTTTAAACCTTTTATCATTTTTGTTGCTTTCCTCCGGATTTTCTCCAATTTATCCACAACTTGCGTAAGCGGTGGTGCCCAGAACTAGACAGAGTCATCCAGCAGAGGCCTCCCCTGTGCTGTGTAGCACAGACCACCTACTTCCTGTGTCTTACACATGGAACACCTGTTCATATGCACCAGCATATTGGCCTATTTTATTATTGCTTCACATTGTTGGCTCATGTTCAGTGTATGATCTGTTATAACCCCCAGGTCCTTATCTGCAGAACAACTGGATAGGTAGTTATTTCCCACTTTGTAGTATGTGCATTTGATTTTTTTTCTTCCTAAGTCAGTAATTTATACTTTTTTTAGTTAATTTAATCTTGTTGATTTCAGGCCAGTTCTTCAGTTTAGCAGGATACTTTGGATTCTAATTCTGTCCTCTGAAGTGCTTGCAACTCCTCCTAGTTGATGTCATCTTCAAATTGTATGCATAGACTCTCCCCTTATCCATGTCATTAATGAAAATATAATTTGCATTGGACTCAGAAGAGATTCCTTCAGGATCCAAATAGATGTCTTCTCAGTTTGAGAGCAAATGTCTGCTTTTTTATTATGGGTTTTCAATCACTTGGGCATCCATTCCACCATAATTTTATCCAAACCACAGGGCTCAGGGTTAGGCAAGAAGCTTGTCTCCAGGGAGAGAGAGAGCATTGAGCAGATACCATTTGGGGAAAGGTTGCAGGCTACATAATGTGATGTGAGAAGACATTGTCCTCCAGAAGGAGAACCTAGGGGCTACGTCTAGACTGGCATGATTTTCCACAAATGCTTTTAACGGAAAAGTTTTCCATTAAAAGCATTTGCGGAAAAGAGCGTCTAGATGGGCACGGATGCTTTTCCACAAAAGCACTTTTTGCGGAAAAGCGTCCGTGCCAATCTAGACACGCTTTTGCGCAAACAAACCCCGATCGCCATTTTCGCAATCAGGGCTTTTTTGCGGAAAACAGTACTGTGCTGTCTACACTGGCCCTTTTGCACAAAAGCTTTTGCGCAAAAGGACTTTTGCCCGAAGGGGAGCAGCATAGTATTTCTGCAAGAAGCACTGATTTCTTACATGAGATTGTCAGTGTTCTTGTGGAAATTCAAGCGGCCAGTGGAGATAGCTGGCAAGTTTTTCTGCAAAAGCAATTGCTTTTGCAGAAAAACTGGCCAGTCTAGACACAGCCAGGGAGAGATGACCTGAACAGAGAGGTGGTGGGGAAAATGGTATTTTTAAACAATGAGCAGTATTACTAAAAATGCTTCAAGGAAGAAGAGCCCAAGAATGGGTGAATTAGGGTTTAGAATGAAGTAAATCTTTCTGTTTGGGGAGCTTGATGAGGTGATATGTATTAAGAAATAAGGCTCAGTTGGGCACAAAGACAGGTAAGCCTGTTGTAATTGTTATATAGAATCTGTAGTGCTGTGGCCACTATGTTCCTTTACTTCCCCTTCATCGTAGCTTTTAAGAGTCACAAAGTTGCCAGCCACCTGCACAGCATCAAATTATTTAATTCACTCTCCACTAAGCTGGCAACAAAACTTGTCAAACACAGAACTCAAAGTCCCAAAACAGCCATTCACTCCACAGACAGACAATTGCTTCTCCTGGGCTTCAAGTGCCTACTGGCAGGCCTCCTACCTCTGGCAGCCTCAACTACTTCTCTCAACCATGCTCTTCCCTTGCAGCTTCCCACTGCCTTTAACATGTAAATAATCTTCATCTCTCAGGTGGGGCTCATCTTTTAATCAGGACTGGCTTGGGCCCAGGCTTTCCAGTCCACAGGACAAGCATTCTGTTACAGAGGCCTTAATGGGAGGAAGGTAGAGGGAGAAGGGGAAGGACACTGTATAATCACCCCCCATTCTCAGAAGGATGCTCTACTGAGCAGTCATGCCCTGCTATAGTCTATCAAAAGATCTTCAGCACGTTTAAAAAGGAACACTTCTCAAAGGGGGGGAAATAATTTTGGGAGAACCAGACTGCAACACAGGCACCTGCTGGAGCAAGGGTGGGCAAATTCTGGCCCGCGGGCCAGAGCCAGTCCACAGGATTAATCCCTGGTGGGCCCCCACCGTTATATTTACCTGCACCTCCGCAGGTTCACAATTTTGTTGGCTGCAAACAGCGATCTGCAGCCAACAAGAGCTGCCGTTGTCTGATACCTGCAGAGGTGCAGGTAAACATAGTGGCATCGGCCCACCAAGGACTAGCCCTGGAAGGCTGCCATTCTTTTATTGCCCACCCATGTGTTAATAGAAACTGGTGTTTTATCTGCTAGAATGTTACCACCAAATTTGAATCTTTTCTATGTACCTTGGCTTCTATGCTTCTAACTATTGTAAGGGTAGATCTGTTTTTGTCTTCTGTTTATTCCTGATTCATGCTCTTTCCATCAGTTTTCAGAGACAGGGCCCTGGCTCAATACACAAAATATGAGAGGTGCAATCAGCCAAGGTGGATAACCATTCTAGCCCCCAACAAAGGATGGGATGCATGTGTAGGGTGACCAGTTATCCCTTTACATTGGGAATCTCTTGGTTTTCAACATCAGGCATAAAGCCATGTGTTTAAAAGTGCTCAGCGCCCACCAGGTTATTCAGGGGTGCTCCTTCCCATTTGGGCAGCAAAATAAATGGCCACATTTTCAGAAGATCTCAGGACATGAAGAGCAAGCAGGATGCTGAGCTCTTTTGAATATCTGGCGCTAGTGTTTTGTCCCACACTTTGGAAGCCATAGGGCAGAATGCCAGGGCCAGATGGAATGCTGGAATGGAGGCTGAAGGAGTCACCACCCAGGTAAGCTGGTGAACCAGGCAGCGAGCTGGCTGAGTGCATGTGTTCCTCAAGCATTACTCAGTACCCACGAATGCTTGTTTGATACCCAGCTCCACTTCCGCACTAGCAAGGCTCCCAATCTCCCCTGCATAGTGAGGCAAATCTGCATGGAGTCAGAGGCTCATTTTTCAGCTGGGTATGAATCCAGCTCCACCATTATAAGCAAATGGTTACCAACCTGACCTGGGCCTGAAGCTATGTATCCACCATCCCTACCCCAGAAGTCCCAGACTGGCAGTTCATTGGAGGATTAAAGGAAGTCTGTTTCCACGTTCTTATTTACTACAATGTAAGTCCAGTCTTCAGTACAGTAAACGTGAGTCTTCCCGTTAACTTCTGTAAGCACTAGATCAGTGATCATTCATACAGGCAAAATGTCATTCACCAGAATGTTTGTGGAAAGGGAAGTGCTGCAAATGCATATCATACACATCTTCAATATTCTAAAAGAACTGAGATGGCCCCCATGAGTATAGCAGCAGAACACCTCACAATTTTTCATGGCCTCACAACACTGCTGTAAGTTAGGGAAGTACTATTATCCTTATTTTCTAGAAGGGGAAAGGAACTAAGGCACAGAAAGAGACTAAAAGACTTGCCCAAGGTCACCTAGGAAGTCTTTGGCAGAGAACAGAGCCCAGACTTTGTGTGTCCTGGGCTAGCATCCTCACACTGGGCCATTCCTCTTCTGTTCACCTGTGTATGTGTTTTCAAGTACTCATGTGTCTCTCTTTTGGAAGCTGGGATCTGAAAGCTCTTTGTGGATTTGGAAGTCAATCAGTCAGGTAGCAGAAGCAACGCCTTTTGACTCAGGTGACCAATCACATAGGTGCGACAGCACCAGGTTCTGCCACCATGACTAAGGCTGAATAATATTCATCCTGTCTTGCTGATCTTAATGGGACTATGTGCAGAGTAAGGTACTACCCCATTATAAGAAAGGGTGGCAGAATCTGTTTGTATGCCATAAAGAAACAGATGGGAAGTCACTAGTAGATTTGACCACCAGAGTGATTTTACAATATGGTAGACAAAAAAATCCCTTCACAGAAAATCATGGATGAGTTAAACATTAGCCAGGCGAGGTAAGGAAAGTCCAGCCCATAACCAGGTGGATAAAATGATTACTAGGTTTAAAAATGGTGGAATAACATGATTCAAATTGTTACCTCACTTTCAAATAGAAATTGCCCTGCATTTGTTGAGTAATGTTTTCTTTTCAAATAGCAGAACTTCACCCTCAGGGCTAGCTTCTGATAGCCTTGCTTACACAGAGCAATGCCTTTTGATTTACATGGCTATACTCAGGCAGTAAGCTGTTACATGATGAGAACAAAGATATAGGACGCTGGCCCAGAAGTAAATGGTATTATTGAGTCAGATCTCTTGGCTTCTGAGCCAACAAAGATGACTGGCAATTTTTTTCTGTTTAGGGAACTACCTTTGTTCAACAAATAAACTTCAAAGTGGTCCTTATCTTTTTGGCCATCATGAAAGTACTGGGCGTTTGCTGAATTTTGGATTGCTTTCAACACAAGAGGAAAAGCACATACAGGTTACCCAGGAATGGTCAAGTTTTGCGTTTGTCTCTAAAATTTAACTCAGTACATTAGTGGTATAAATGGGACCGCTCTCTCTCTCTACAGCGCACACACATAACTCCCAATATCAGTACCTATTTCCAAATAACATGCACCAGCTATAAACCCTTCCTTTGCTGCACTGGCAACCCCACTTAAGACTGCATAGTACAAACTGAGAGCAATCGTTGATCCTAATGGTGGAATCTGTTATTATTAGTTACGACAGAGGTTCTCAAACTGTGTGATACCATGACCCCCTTCTAAGCTGCTTGTGACTCGCCCCCCAGGGGGTTGGGACCCACAGTTTGAGAAACGCGGGGTTACTAGATAATAATGCTGAACATTTAAATGGAAAGTACAATGCCTTGAAATAAATGCCAGGCAGACAGCTATACACTTCTAAGCATCTCTGCAACTGAACAATTCTGAGGGGGGGAGGGGGAGAACTCACTCATGTGCTAAAGCCCCTCTCAGTTGGTCAAATAGTCACAAAGGTGCTGTAAAGAAGCCATAAATCCCACCTCAGGAAGGCCTTCACATAGCAGGTTTTCCAGAGCAGGCAGAAGGCAGGAGGAGGGCCTGCTGAGATGGAGGGAAAGGACTGGCCAGGGTTTGCCCAACTCTTGGGAATTCTGCACAGTTGCAATAGCCAAGAGGAGCACTTACAGCAAGGTACAAAATTAGCTTGGCCCCTGTTGTTCCTGAATAGGGGAGATGCAAGATGTTTCCTTTTTCTCCCAGTGCCAGCACTAGCACTGGCACACAGATGAATCTGAGCCAGGGCTGAGGGTTGAGGTTAAAGTGTAAGCACAATATCCAGACTTTAAAAAATCGGGAGCTGGGCCCCAAAATTGTTAGATTGACTTAAAAGTAACAATGGGTATTTTTAATTTGCCTTCTGGCTTATGGAGCTTTAGAGAGCCCTCTGTCAAGTTTTCATCTACAACCAGGAGGGCAAAAACCATACTTTTAAGAAAGTCAGCAAACACCCAAATTCTCCTTTTGGCTCCAGAAGCTGGAGCTATAAGTAAAACATCAAATGAAGTAAAACAGGAGCATTGCCAGCAGATCCAGAGATGTCATTATTCCCCTTTATTCGGCATTGGTGAGGCCACATCTGGAGTATTGTGTCCAGTTCAGGGCCCCCCACTACAAAAAGGATGTGGACGCATTGGAGAGGGTCCAGCGGAGGGCAACCAAAATGATTAGGGGGCTGGAGAATATGACCTATGAGGAGAGGCTGAGGGAGTTGGGTCTGTTTAGTCTGCAGAAGCGAAGAGTGAGGGGGGATTTGATAGCAGCCTTCAACTTCCTGAAGGGAGGTTCCAAAGAGGATGGAGAGAGGCTGTTTTCAGTAGTGACAGATGGCAGAACAAGAAGCAATGGTCTCAAGTTGTGGTGGGAGAGGTCCAGGTTGGATATTAGGAAAAACTATTTCACTAGGAGGGTGGTGAAGCACTGGAATGGGTTACCTAGGGAAGTAGTGGAGTCTCCATCCCTAGAGGTGTTTAAGTCCCAGCTTGACAAAGCCCTGGCCGGGTTGATTTAGATGGGATTGGTCCTGCCTAGAACAGGGGGCTGGACTTGATGACCTTCTGATGTCTCTTCCAGTTCTATGATTCTATGATAAGGGGATGGTTTGAGAACATGATCTTGGTAACTAATTGACCATTCATTATCAGTGGGAAATAGGTCACTACAGAGAACTTCTGGGTGTCTGGCTGGTGAGTCTTGCCCACATGCTCAGGGTTTAGCTGATCGCCATATTTGGGGTTGGGAAGGAATTTTCCTCCAGGGTAGATTGGCAGAGACCTGGAGGTTTTTCGCCTTCCTCTGTAGCATGGGGTACAGATCACAGCTGGAGGATTCTCTGCATCTTGGGGCCTTCAAAGTATTTGAAGACTTCAATATCTGAGACATAGGTGAGAGGATTATTCTAAGAGGGGTGGGTGAGATTCTGTGGCCTGCACTGTGCAGGGGGTCAGACTAGATGATCATAATGGTCCCTTCTGACCCTAAACTCTATGGGTGTGTCTAAACTACATGCCTCCGTCGACGGAGGCATGTAGATTAGCCAGATCGGCAGAGGGAAATGAAGCCGCGATTAAAATAATCGCGGCTTCATTTAAATTTAAATGGCTGCCCCGCTCTGCCGATCAGCTGTTTGTCGGCAGATTGGGGCAGTCTGGACGCGACGCGCCGACAAAGAAGCCTTTCTTGGTCGGCACAGGTATGCCTCGTGAAACCAGGTTTACCTGTGCCGATCAAGAAAGGCTTCTTTGTCAGCGCGTCGCATCCAGACTGCCCCGATCTGCCGACAAACAGCTGATCGGCAGAGCAGGGCAGCCATTTAAATTTAAATGAAGCCGCGATTATTTTAATCGCGGCTTCATTTCCCTCTGCTGATCTGGCTAATCTACATGCCTCCGTCGACGGAGGCATGTAGTTTAGACGTACCCTATGAGTCTATGAGAGGAACAAAATTTCAAGAACTGGCAAACAGAAGCTATGTCCTAAGTTTTGAATCATACAAAATATAATTACAATACCACCAGTAGACACCAGGTGGAGAAGTTGTATCAAAATGAAATTAGGTGCTGAATACAAATTCAGGTAACAGCTGCTGAAAATATTTGGAAGTGAATATGCTTATTACCTATACAAAACATCTGAAAACATGAATCTGCAAAACTACCCATCTGAAAAGTTCAATTTCTGAGACAGAAATTCTTTTCAATAATGCATGTAACTTACACTTATATGGCTCTAAAAGGATCCCAAAGCACTCTTTATGAAAGGGCAGCCATATATTTCTCTATAATTCAGCAATGAGCAAAGAAAATGTGTGTAATTCACACTAGGTCTACACTACACTGATCTATCAGAAAAAAGGTACACAAATTGCGCTCCACAATTTGCATACCTTTTTCCAATAGTTTTTTCAGAAGAGGCTTTTCCAAAATTTGGCCTGTCTACACTGGGCCAAATTTTGGAAAAGCCTCCTCTTTCAGAAGAGCCCTTCTTCCTCATGGAAGGAGGAAGACAGGGCTTCCGAAAGAATGTCTGCTCTTCTGCAAAAAAAAAAAAAAAAAAAAAGCAGAAGAGCAGACGCGTTCCCTGGATGGGGTTGAATTTTCCTGGGATACCTCTGCTATCCTGAAAAAAACCCTGTAGTCTAGACATAGCCTGTCAGTCAGCTCTTGAATGAAAGGCAAAACTTGTTTGAGAGCACATAACGCTACATTGTAAAGTCTGTTTTTTTGTATCATACAAGATTTTAGGACAGGAAGTGAAGAATGCTCTCAACAGGGCATTTCTTCAGACACGAAGGAAGCATGTCTCTTTCACCAACAGAAGTTGGTGCAACAAAAGATAACCACATCCAACCTGTTTTTCTCATATCCTGGGGCTGAGATGGCTACAACATTTTTTAAAGCAACTATCTTATAAGGACCATTTTTTCTCTACTGTGTTCCTCTGAGCAAACTACTGATTGTAATAGAAATGGACATAAGGATTACAGATCAGTTTTGTTTACAATGTAATCAGTAAAAGATGCTTCTGTAGTTAAGAAGGTTGGTTTAATACAAACGAAAATACAACTTTGAACAGCTAATTCTTATGTGTATTGTCAAGCATAGGTATAGATTATATAAAGTTCCATAATTTACAATGTGATATATACAGTTCAAAAGCGACTCACTAATTGTTTCTTCAAAAGATAGTTTGAATTAAAGGCATCACTTCCTGCCATCAGATTCTAATTCAAGCCCCGTGGGCCTTTAACGTATCAGAATTTCAATTATTTGGACCACATTCTGCCCCATATTCTCTGCTTTGCCTGGGAGCTGATGGGCCAGGAGCATGTTGATGGAGAAAGGGTTACTAGACAGCTGACTCTGTGTTTCTGAGATTGGTTCTTTCCTGGCCCTGGCACAATTTAGGGCATCTGCTCTAAACTCTGCCAGCTGGGAATGGTTCCCAAGTAATTGTCTGCCAGGTAAGAATCATGATTGTTCTTCCTTCCGTTACCTCTGTACAGACTGTAGGTCAGGAAAAGATGGCCCACTCTGTTCAGGACATCTTTCACCATCATGATCAGTTCATTAAGTTTGCTGTAGTACTGTTCATCCGGGTTGTTCTCTTTTCCCTCCAAAGTTTGTTTCTTTAATGGCCCACAAAAGGGAACAGAGGGTGGAAGAGCCCATCCCTTTATTTGTCAGTCCACCAATTAAGCCAAATAGCTGATGCTTTTGTATTCGTTAATTAATTTTCAGTTCCACATCTTCTGTTTTAACTTAGTCCTTTATTTCAGGAGGCCATTTTGTCAGACTAATTCAGTGTTTCTTCTCCTTTTTGTATCTATTCCCAGCAACATTTATTCTTATAAGGTATTGTGACATTTTATGAATGTTTGCATGCTTTTTACAGCGCCTACCCTGAGGGTAAATGATTAGCCCTAATTATGACAGAACTCCATCTGTACTGCCCCTCTGCTGATTGGTACAGGCGGTGGGCTTGACTCTCCACTCACTTGTTCTTTTGTTGTTGTTTTTAATTATGGTGGTATGTGGGAACACCACTCATGGATCTATTGTGGTAGGTGTTGTACAATCTCAGAACACGATGTCTCTATGCAACCATTTGCACCTGCACACAGAGAATGTAAAATGTTACTGTCCATGTTAGTAGTAGAGCATTCTGGTTTGGCTGTGGAGTTACTGTGGATTTATAGGGACCCAACTGACTTCAGATTACAACCCACTGTGTCTGGTCTCTGTCAAAAGAAATCTAGTTTCAAGTCATTTGAACTTCCAAGTCTTGAGCGCTGTAATGAACTCT
The DNA here is from genome assembly GCF_049634645.1 of Pelodiscus sinensis. Taxonomy (NCBI): domain Eukaryota; kingdom Metazoa; phylum Chordata; order Testudines; family Trionychidae; genus Pelodiscus; species Pelodiscus sinensis. The sequence continues at coordinate 98,974,274 of NC_134711.1, forward strand.
TACCATCCAGCCACAAAAGCAAATACAAAGTAAGGTCTGTGCGCTATCCAGAATTGTATGGCTCTAAAACAAATTGTCCCTAGGGCTGAGCCCAATTAAATGCATTCTCTGCATTCAGACAACACAACTGGGGAGCATCTTTCATGAGAAGCCCTTGGCTTTTGAACTTTTCAACTTACTGTCTTGGTATTTAGCCAAAGAAGGTATCCAGCAGTGCTGCTTCCTACCAGATTTTGCGCTGGCATGTGGAGCAAGGTGAACGAGGCCGTTGCTGTGTTGTTGATGGCCAGGCCAGCACCTCTCTGCCCCATGCAGCACAAAGGGGTGCAGAAGAGAGCAACAAAAGAACTTAGAGCAGCTGGCCACTTGAGCTGCTCCCCTAGCTGGTTGCATTTGGGGCCAATGCAGGAGTGGTGAGAGTAAGCAGGCAGGTTTCAAGGAACTGTCCATTGCTTTATCCTTGCAGTCACAGCACACAACTTGCAGCAGGGTGTGAAGCAGCTGTATTTGCCATTCAGAAGCAAGGGCATGTCATGGCTTTCCATCCTCAGTCCCTTGAGATCTGGATCCCTAAATGTCCCTCTCCTTGCTTTGCCAAAACTAATTTCATTGTCATTATAAATAACTTAAATCTATGTGCCTGTTCTCACTTCTTTGCTCTTCATGGGAGGATTTCTTGAACTCTGTGTGGATTCGGAGTAGGCATGTCCAGAGCCTGTGTGCAGCTTTTGTTCTAGGTGTATCAGAGATGAAATTCACCTCCGTACAAAGCCTGCACCATTTAAGTCCAACTTCAGCCCTACTTTGAAGGATTTAGTAGTACACAGGCCCTGTGTTGTCTATGCGCAGGGGGTGAATTTCACCTAAGGATGTAGAGCCCTCTTACATAATTGCTCCCTCTTGTGGAGATTATTGTGGTGCAGAGGCCGTATGTGGTTAAATGATAATTCCTTTCAGCCTTCTGGGATGCTACGTAAGGCATATATAGTATCAACATTCAACCCATAATTCCTTTCTCTCAGGAAAGAAGTATAAACCTGACTCATATTGAGTCCAGGCCTTCCCGAGTCAACAAAGATGAGTATGAATTCTTCATAAACTTGGACGGCAAGAACACCTCTGCTCTCACGGAGATAATCAAGACATTGAGAAACGAAATTGGAGCAACTGTTCACGAGCTTTCACGTAAAAAGAAGAAGGACGCTGGTAAAAAAATATTGACTGTGATAATATTAACTATGAAATTGTGTGTTATCTGCCTAAACTACTCAGCCTTATTGAACTACTTCTATTCCCCTCAGTAAAGCAGTTTTCTGGCTGACCTCTGTAGCTGTGTTTCCCCTCCCATCCTTTATCTGTCTCGTCTATTTGTCCTGTAAGCCCTTTGGGATAAGCGCTTGACAAAAACAGGTACTGTGCATTCACGTACACTCCATGTGTATGTGCAATACCTAGTATACTCAGTCTTTGATTTTGACTGATGTTTCTTGGCTCTTTTGTAATATAAATAATCTTGCTGTTTTCAATATTTGGTTAGCAGGCACTCACTGATATTTAATAAGTGGGGCTGTAGGAACTGGTGATGGAACTACAGTGGTACTAGTCTGTGAATGTTTATAGAAAGTACAAGATTAGGGGCCTGATCTTGCAAACACTTAATCAGCATTTAGCTCCCTTGAGGCTAAAAGATTTTGGTTGCCCTGTCTTGCTTTCCAAAGAGTAGTAGGCATGTTCATTTTCTGCAAATGAGCAGTGTTCCTGCTGCTCAAACAGGCGATATTTCCATACAGAGTTTTCAGGAAGCTACCAAAGTCATCTAGCATGGTGCCTTTTGCTTCTAACATACACAAATACTATGAAGAAACCACACAAGCACAGATGAGTAGGAGTACTAGATGTCCTGATTTTATGAGGACTGTCCTACTATTTGGGGCTTGTCTTATATGAGTGCCTATTACCTCCCACCCCCATCCTGATTTTTCACACTTGCTCTCTGGTCACCCTATAGCGGGGAGGGGCAACCTAAGCTAATGAGTGGGCCACTTATGGCCCTCCTTCATCTCAGTGGGCTGCAAGATTGTCATAACCAAGGCAGTCTCCCACAATAGGGTAATTTTGCTCATTGCTCTTGCGTACTTGGAATTTGCAGAGTGCATCATCTGAACTGTAGCAGCATGGAAGGAGTGCACGGCTCTCACAATCAGCACTCAAACCACTTCACATGCCCTTGCTTTATATGCATGTCACTTTTGTAATACCAGTAGGGAAAAAAAAACAAACCTATGTGAATGGGGCAGGGCCAAGGACAGCCAGCCTTCAGCATTGTCCAGAGCACCATGTGCACAGCCTCTCCCCGGCCTTCAGCACTGCCCAGAGCTGCTACTTCAGCAGTGGCTGGAGCCCTGGGCCCTTCTGAATTGCTGGCAAGACAACTGCTCCCTTTGCCCCTTCTGTCTCCTGTTGGTGGGCCTGCAGACATGAGTAATATGATGGCCTATGGATGCTGTATTAGAAGGGGTGGAGGTTGGTTATAAGCTAACAATTGACTTGTTGAACTCTACAATAATTGACTAGCCAGTTCTTAAAACATCTACTGGGCACGTATTAACTGCTGGCTAAATGGACCCTTTGCGTGAAGTGAGACCATATTCTCAATTGTCTTGACTGGGTAAAAATTGCTGAGAGAGGACCATGTAACAAAATAACTAATGACGTGTGGATTGTCACGGCTAATGTCAACACCCCACCATTGCCACCCCAAAGCTCCCCTATATCTTGGTTAATAGCAATAAACCAAATCCTGCTGCCCCCTATTAAAGACTAAGGCCAAAGAGAGACAGTCCAACATGACAGCTGGTGTGAAGTAATGTTGTCCTTGGGGTAGCCCTGATTTCCCTGGCAGGGATCTATTGCTATACAGCTTCAGGAAGTGGAATTCCCTCCCCGTCTCTTCTACACTGTTCCTTCTCTACAGAGTGATTAGCCCCCAATCTCTCTCCCTCCCCTTTTGGAGCACTGGATGGATGAAGGGAGCAAGCTGGGTCCAACTTCCAGCTCAGGAGCAGCAACTATGCCTGACCTTATGTAGGTTGGATGGGAGGGGAGGGGAGGGGAGAGGAAGCCTTCGTGTGTACTTCCTCCCCCACAGTGCACCTATATAAAAGTCAGGCATCAATTTCCCTCTCATGGGTACATCTAGACTACAGGCTTTTGTCGACAGAAGTTTTGTCGACAGATACTGTTGACAAAGTTGCTGTCGACAAAGAGAATTTAGACTACATCCAGTTCTGTCGACAAAGCAAGATGCTTTGTTGACATGACCGTGTAGACACAAAGGACAGTGTAGCTGCAGTAACGCCTTCTGTCGACAGAACTCTGTTGACAAAAGGTGTTATTCCTCATAGAATGAGGTTTACAGCCATCGACAAAACTGCTGAGTTCTGTCGACGTTATGTTGACAGAACTCAGCGGCAGTGTAGACGCAGGTATAATTTTTTCGACAAAAGTCTACTTTTGTCGACAAAACCCTGTAGTGTAGGCACACCCATAGGCACATCCTAGACCCCATAATCTCACTCAGATCTTTTGGGTACTATCTCAATCCCCTCCCCCCAGTGAAAGCAGGGAGTTTTTCCATGAGCAGCCTCAACTCAGCCTCATTCAGGCAAAACTCCCAATGATGTTTGATGGTAGTTTTCCCTTTTTAGGGAACTAGGGTGTGACCCTTTGAGGTGCTGAGCACCCTCCATTCTTCTTATTAAAGTCAGGGAGAGGTGAAAGTGCACAACACCTCACAGGAGAGGAGCCCGGGTAAAGATAGGGCCCAGAAGTTTCATGTAAAAAAACCACGAACCCCTTTTATTACCTAAATACCTCTTCAGATACCAGATGTTATTTTAATAGGATTTCAGCTAGGATTGTCTTCAAATGCTTTTATTCTGGTTCTTCCTCTTCCTTCCTAGGAACAACATGAAAGGGCAGTAATATCTTCCTGAGATAAATCCTGGTAATCCTTTTACCATCTCCTTTGTGCCCGACCCATGACATTACACTTGGGGGAAAGAAATCTCTAGCAAATACTCTTTGGAGTCAGATCTCTCCATTCAAGTAATGAGCAACAAAGGGTTGTGCCTGGATAGGGAGCTATGACCACTTTTGTTGGGATTCCCTCTGGGACCTCATTCCTCTAGGCTTCCCAAGAACTCAGTTTGACTTGGGTCTCTTTATTGGGCATACGGCTATGCTGAGTTAATCAGACCCAGACACAGGGCGAGATGGATGCAGAATACATCACAGCTCCAAAGTTACACAGAAACCGTCTTCCTATATATACATGACACTGCTCATTGCATTTACTGTACAGAGTAGCATACATTTTTGGACCAGTTTGGTTACTTTGCAGGAACCAATCTCTGCGCAGCATGCACTGTCCACACACTGGCCATGATTCAAGTTCCTCTTTGCCTCATCTCTACATCCTTAACTTCTCTTGTTATCTAGTTCATAGTAAACAGTCCCCAATGTGCTCTCCCTCTTACCTTACCTGGCTCAGACATTCTATCTTCTTAATCTGATGATCTATTTACTTACTTTATTAGGGCAAACATTTAGTTTACAACCTAAAGATCCATTTTTTCCCCTCAATCCAAAAATGAGGCTGCCCGCCAGGTGTTAATTACTCAGATCAGACCTGGTCTCAGCTATCATTATTATCAAAGATGTTCTCTCTTTGTCACATGTCACCTCTCTGAATAATACTACAGAAGAAAGCTACACACCCTGGCATGTTTTTGCTGAGCAGCTGTGATTTAAGGTTTTCTAGGCACTGATTCAAGGATAGGTATAGCAACAACAACAAAAAGACAGTAAGTGAAACCATGGCCCCAGTAAAGGAAATGGCAAAACTCTGATTGGCTTAATCAGGGCTAGGATTTCACCTTCTGTTTCCATGTTCATTAGAAAGTCCTCTTAAACCAGATTAATCTCCATTGATTCAGTGCAGCAAAGATTAATTTGACCACTTCTGACTGAAGGAAATGACTGTTTTTGTTTGTTAGTGGAAACAAAAAATGATCAGCAAAGATCAAATGAATCATTTTCTTTCAGTGTCCTCTCTTCTTGCTTCCCTTTTCATCTTTAATAGTTGCCATGAGCAGGAAGGGCTCACTGTGGGCTGAAATCTCAGAAAGGCTGAGTCCTAAAAAGCTAAACTAAGGCTGCTTATGGAGCAAAGTCTGGCTCTCAGTGTAGGCAGGTGGGACTTCAGAGTGAAAAGAGAGTCCAAGCTGCAATCATGCTGGCAGAAATTGTCCCTTAATCAAGCATGTGAGAGTGTTTAATATATAACAAGCATTGTCATGAGACTGTCTATGTTGACTTGCCCTTTAAAATCAGCCTTCTGATGGATCTTAACATTGAACTCTAAACATCTGAATCAGCTGATTCTGTTTTTTTGAAAAATAGGAAACTAAACAAAATATCCTCTCCTCCCCACCCCCGCACACACGCAATAGCAAGCCAGCCTCCCTTGTGTGTCAGGATTCTGGAAAATGGAAGTAGCAGGGAAAGCCTCCAGGTGAATGTTTTCTGTGCTGCTGTTCCCTGAGCCAGGGCAGAGGGGAGGTGGGTCAGAAGCAGCAGCATGTGGAGCAGCTTCCATCCCCTACAAGCTGAATCTGATCCGTGAGGCGCTCCAGTCTCACAGGGGGTGGGTTGGGGCTAGAGTACCAGTTCAGACTCCCAGCTGTGGGGGTGGGGAGGTGTTAGCCCCCAAGCCTACAGCCCACTTGCAAGATGGTCGCAGGCCACTAGTAGTCTGCAGACCAGACTTTTAGAACCATTGGTCTAGTCCAACACACAGTGTAAATGTGACTAGGTTGATGGAAGGATTCTTCTGTCAGCCAAGCTACTGCCTCTCAGAGAGATGGATTTATTATATTGAGCTGAATTAAAAACTCCTTCCGTTGGAGCATCCAGTAGAATAGACAAACCCATAGCATATCAAACAAAAGGATAAGAAGTGAACTAATCATGCTCTGTAAGTACCTTCACAGGAAAAAGACCTTGGCTATTAGAAGGGTCTTTAGTCTAGCAGATGAATGGGTGGAAACTGAAACTTAGAATACTAGGACTGAAAGTGACCTCGAGAGGTCATCGAGTCCAGTCCTCTGCCCTCATGGCAGGACCAAATACTGTCTAGACCATCCCTGATAGACATTTATCTAACCTACTCTTAAATATCTCCACAGATGGGGATTCCACAACCTCCCTGGGCAATTTATTCCAGTGTTTGACCACCCTGACAGTTAGGAACTTTTTCCTAATGTCCAACCTAAACCTCCCTTGCTGCAGTTTAAGCCCATTACTTCTTGTTCTATCCTCAGAGGCCAAGATGAACAAGTTTTCTCCCTCCTCCTTATGACACCCTTTTAGATACCTGAAAACGGCTATCATGTCCCCCCTCAGTCTTCTCTATTCTAAACTAAACAAACAACTTGGTGAATTCTAATTAGTAATAAGATCACACTTTGAATAGTGAGGGTGATTATCAACTGAAATGCATGATGGATTGACCACTACTTGGATGCCTTCCTAAAAAGTAAGTTCTAGTTCAACCCCAGCTTATTGGTATTGATACAGGAATCACTGGGTAAAATTCTATGGCCTGTGCTATGCCAGAGGTCAGACTAGAACAGTCACAATGGTCCCTTCCAGCTTTAGCAATCTTTGAATCCTGTGCTTAATGTGAAGCATGTTTTGAGTGTTTTACTGGACTGGGGTTTTGGTGCACTGCTAATTTTTCATTTGGGCTCAGTTATCATTTTTACACCATTTCCCCCCAAAGTTCCTTTCATGGCTGGGCAACAGATTTATTTTTTCCCCAATTCAAACAATGAATAAACGATGTAGAGCAATAATATAAGTGTAGCTTAGCAAATGCTAGCAACATGTCATCATTCTGAAGGTAATCTTAGGTCTTCCCATGAGTGCTGTGCTCACTGGAAGTGTTTCATCTGGCCAAATGCCTTTCGGGGGATTTATTGTTATTTGTTGCCAAAACAGTGCATCTCTTCATGGCTCTTTTGGGAAGCATGTTGAGAATTTGCAGACCCCTAGGAGCCCAGGAATAGAAGAATTAAATATTAGCCTATTTCAGTATGTGTGTGTGGGGGGGGGAGGGAGGAACCAGAGACAATTTATTGTATATTGGAGGCTGAGGTTCTGTAAGAGCCTTGTTTGCTAAACCCTGGGGCAGGCCAAGCATTTGGATCTGTTTAAAAAGGGCTAAACCTGTGCCTTGAACAGCAATAAATTTAATAGACCTGTCTTTGACCCTCCTCACAATGGTCAGAATGTAAGAGCTCTGCAGAAACTCCTCCCTGCTTCCGTTTTGTTGCCCCACATATAAATGGCTTATTAGCATCCTATTAAGCATTTGACCCCATGCTAATTTGGTCACCACTTGGGTGTCCAGTGCATGCCCATAAACGCTGCTCTTTCGCATGCAGACAAATCAATATTTATTACTGATCAGTCCGGGCTCTCTCTTGAAGTTTTTCACAGAGGCTCCCTGTTGCAACCGCTTGCTCTGGCAATTCATTAACTGCAGTGCCGACAGCCAGCATGTCTGGTGAGCTAGCCCTGGTGAAGACATGTCAACAAAACAAAATATTTGACAAATTCACCGAGGGCCTAATTGAATTTGATATTTTTAAACTGTAGCGAGGATTGTTGGGGAAGGTCTTTCTGTGCGGCATGGCCAGACAATACACCCTAGACGCTCTCTCATGGTTCTAATTGCTCTGATTCCAATGGTATTCCCAGGGCAGAGGGGCTATTCCCAGGCCGTACTCAGCACGCTCAATTCTCATTGATTTGGGTGCTGAGAACACTGTGCTCTTCACAGAAGACTCATGGGGCCCTTGTTCTGTTGCACCCCTTTGTACAGCAAGCATGTAGAAAGGGGTGCAGGAATGCCTTAGGGCAGGTCTAAAGCCCCCCTTAGCAGGGATTTCTCCTGCTATAGGCCCACTCCACTGGCACTGAGCTTCTTCCACAGTAGACCCTCCCCGCCACGGAGGGTGTTCTGAGGTGGGATGTGGGGGAGGGCAGAAGATGAGGTGAAACTAGGCCAGAGGAGGTAGTTGAAGAAGGTATGACTGGGTGGACTTGTGTCCTGGTAATTCTGGGTTCCAAAAACTCTGTGGGGACCATTCATAGAAGGGTACAAGTTTGAGGAACCCTGAGAGCTGCTTCTACACTGGCCACCGGCAGCCCAAAGGAGGGGAAAACAAACCAGCTCCTTTCTGACTCTAGAATGGTGCCTGCCCAGGAATGATTCTGCCCCGCAGTTTGCAAATCACCAGTTTGTCGAACACTTGGGATCCTTAGTAATACAAGTTTATTGGATGCTATTTTCCAATTCATCCATACTTGGAACCAAAATTACTTGAACCCAAACCTTTCTAGTTCAGAGGAATACCCCTTCCTCTCTAAAGTCCCTAACAGATCATCACCTCAGAAATGCGCTTGCTGAAATCTATTACAGAGCACAGCAGGCTTCACAGTCGCCGCTGGGCCTTCTGCTGAATTCAGATCTGATGGGGTTGTAGAGCTTCCCTGGGAAGAGCAATATGTGGTGGCAATCATTAATAATAACACTTAGCTTCATGATAGCACTTTTCCTCCCGAAGTCTCAAAGCACTTTACAGAATGTCAGAGGGGTAGCCATGTTAGTCTGAATCTGCATAAACAAGGAGAAGTCTTGTGGCACCTTATAGATTAACAGATTTATTGGAGCATAAGCTTTCATGGGCAAAGATCCACTTTGTCAGATGCATGTGATGTGCATCTGATGAAGTGGGTCTTTGCTCACGAAAGCTTATGCTCCAAAATAATCTGATAGTCTATAAGGTGCCACAAGACTTCTCGTTGTTTTCACAGAATGTTGTCACCCCCATTTCACAGACAGGGAAACTGAGGCATGAGACGGTAGTGTGACTCACTCAAATGCCACTGACAGAGCTGCAAACTGAAGGCAGGTTTCCTGAGTAGGAGTCCAGGATGTTAGCTGCCCAGTACATGGAAGATAATTGTTCTCCTCCGTGATTATTCTGTGGGATTTGCCTTCTTTTTAATGTGCAGGCTGCTGCTGATCTTTTATATCAAGTGAAAACATTATTTCATAACAAAGTCCCATTTGCTTACTTAATCTGAGGGGGGGGGGGGGGGAGGGAATAACTCATGGAAACTAATAGCCTGTTTCTAGAGCGATGGCTAAAAAGCAAATCTGTCCAGTTGTGAAAGATTTTGCTGCGTCTGCTGCCACCTAGTGACTAACTTATTTGGTTTGCTTCTTAAAGTTAGCAGCATGGGAGGCTCCAAAGAATGTTTCTTTCAGTGATCCAAAGCCACATTCACTGTCATTCAAGGGAGCATGCACTGCACTAAAAAGAGCTTGCTTTGATGTTTAGAAATGGTTTTCGGCAGGAATTCTAACAGCACAAAGACAGTAGCACAGCTCTCCCATCAGCGTGCGTAACACTATCGCAGCACAGGTGGGCACTTCACGGAAGCATGCTACTCAGTAGTCATAATGCAGACTGCTTTTCTGGGGCTGATGTGAAATGAGCGAGTGGTCTAACTTCAATTCTGATGTGCAGATGTCCGCAGTCCTTAAACCCTGCCCCATAAATGCCGCCTTTATTGTCCGTCTCAGCAGAGAGACCAAGAGCTGAATAGGTCTGGTGATGGAATGATCCTCTCATCCCTTCGGTGCTCCATGTGGCTCAAGGTTGGGGTACATCAGCGGGGACTGGGGGAGAGAGAAGAGGGATGGTGCTGCAGCTGGCTGGGCCCCCTGGAGGGTTTACACAGGATTTCCGTTTCCAGAGCTGTTGGTGCAGAATTTTTCCGCCACCTGAAATCAAGTAAAAACAAAGATGTGAAATAAAATAAAAGTGATTTAGCAGCAGTGTCGTCAGGGCAGAAAGCAGACCCCAGGAAGTGTTTTATGGCACTTGCTGCATGAGTGACGCACCTTTATGCAAGAAAGAGGCTAACTTCATATGTGTCACAGTGCCATTCAGCCAGCAGAGAGAACCCTGAGAGCTTTTGGGCTTGAACTTTCTACTTTAAACCATGGGGCCTTCTGGGATGCATGACTCCCACTGACATCAGTGACAGTTACATGTACCTTGCATGAAGAGACTAAGGTGTGTGAATGCAGAGTGAGAGCCCTGCCTGATATCCACACTGAGAGCAGTGCTATTGTCTCAAGAGCTGTAAGGACCCCTCTCCCATTACAGTAATTGCTCTTGAAAGATTTGGGCACCATTTCCCCTTCTGTGATCCAAATAAAAAGAAATGGAGCCTGATTCTCCATGGAGGTCTCACATTCTTGCAGTGTGAGTACAAGCTGGTTGCAAAAGGCTCTGAAATCAGTGCCAGTAGCTTTTTACGCCTACTGTGCACTGGTGCACATGAATACTTGAGTCACGGGGCAATGGACAATGAGGCCTGTTCCTGTTGTTTGAAATGTCTCCTTATGCTGTAGTGTGATGTCCGTTAATTAAACAACATTAATCAGATGCATCAAAGTGCTGTTTAATTTGCATACTGCTTTAAGGTGTAAGCTGGTCAAAGTGGCATAGATTCGGAACTGGACGAGACTTTCATGGGAACTGATTATTTCATATCTACCTGCTGCAGGGTTTCTTGTCCCCTCTCCTGCAGAGGCTGACTCTGGCTACGGTCAGAGACAGGATATTAGACTAGATGTAACTTGAGTCTGATCCAGTTTGGTAATTTATATTTTCTGATAATTCAAGAACATAGAAATATCCATAATCAAATCATAAATAATAACCATCACAAGCAAACTTAGTGTCAAGAGCTGGATTTACTTGCTCCAACAATGCAAAACAGCCATCAACCCAACATAACTGGTACATGAGTTTACATGAGTTTACTGTTTCACTGCATCATTAGTGCAGTGCAAAGCTTCTGAAAAGTACCAGTAACACTAGCCATGTGCCTATCTTACTTCATATTTAGATCAAAGAAATGGAAAGGGTTAGATGAGACCCCCCCCCCCCCCAAGTGGAGGTCTAAAAGGAAAAGAGGTTCATACGTATTTTCTTTTCTGTTTTGTAGTGCCGTGGTTCCCAAGAACCATCCAGGAGCTCGACAGATTTGCCAATCAGATCCTAAGCTATGGAGCTGAACTGGATGCAGACCACCCTGTAAGGAACAAGTCCTTTAAACAAATAACAACTATACAGTTATTAGGATTCTCATGTACATGTTTTATACTAGGGTGTGGATTCCCAAACAAGTTTTGCTGCTAGGAGGAGGGGCATGAGGATTTCTCAAAAATCAAAAAGGGGGCGTGATGCCGAAAAGTTTGGGAACCACTGTACTAGGTAACTCTAGTGGGCCAGGAAGGCACAAAGGTAATTCCCATGACTAGGCTTTCTTGAGAACTAGCCCCTGACATAAATTATATCAGTCTGGAGGCTGCTCTAAAGTAAGCAAATGCGAGCAGCCCCAAACATTATGTCAGCTGGGGATCTGCAGAGCACAGTCATCACAGGCTTATCCACTTTCTCCCAATTACACACAAGCAAAGGATTCTGGGATGCAGTGTCTGGAACAATTTTTTGGCCAGTTTGTGTTTCAAGGACTACAGAAAGTAGACAACCACCATATTCCAATGTGGGAGCATTAAGAGCCCTTTCCCCTTGTATAGTGACTGTAGAGTTGATAGAAACATACATAATATTTGTTAAATGACAATGTTGCACTTGAATGGTCCCTGCTCCAAGAAGCTTGCAATTTAAATAATGACTGTGGATTTGTTTGTGCTAGTGAGCCCACAGACCCTTAAGGTGTTTTTAAGACTCTTCTCGATGCAAAAATACTTTTTATCTTCATCCCCTCCCAAACAACAACTTATTTTCATGTCAAAACACACCGACTTACATGCGGTGCAACAGAAATTGCTGCTATTAGTTTAATTGAGACAGGCTGATTATAAATAAATTACATGTGGTGCAGCAAAAATTGCTGCTATTAGTTTAATTGAGATGGGGTGATTAGTCATTCACTACCTACTGCTTAATCCAGAGTGCGTTGTGTATCATGTACAATGATTCATGATATTCAGTATGGTCAGATGAAAACCAGAATGAAAGAAGATGCAATTGCTTCAGCAAACCGAATCAATAGCCTTCTCATTTGGCGCACTAGGCTACGAGCATGTTGTAAAATGGCATTGTTCTTAAAAGCAAAAAAAGAAATAAAACTCAGGTATTAAAATGAATGAAGCAGCTCAATTTTAGCTGATATTTCCTCTACAGACTCATAAAATCAAAGCGCAACCAGGCATATGGTATAGTAAGGAAGGACAGTAGAGTTTAGGATGCAGCAAGGAGGAAAAAGTAGGAGTAATTCAGTTGCTCTCACTTAGGTAGACATGGGAGCTTAAAATAGGATAAGTGTTCTAAAATTAGGATAATGTTATGCCATTCTAATCTATAAGATAACTTTTCAAATCACCTGATCAATGTGCCATCTAATTTTTTTCCATTTACATGCAGAATAAATGTTATTATGCACACTGAGGCATGTGCAGATGTGTACCACCAATAGAAACACATGCTGCCAGCTGTGGGCGCTCTGCTAATCAGCTGGATGGCATTTCAATCTCTCCTCGGTGCCACCCAAGTGCTCATTTTACAGGGAATATTGCACTTGATCCCTTTTTGTGGTATTAGCACACTTTGGTCTAATACAGCTGTAGTGGATAGCTGGTTATATCACAGTTAATACCAGATCCAGTTTCATCTTTCACTGTGGTGGGGTTAACCAAACTATCATTATTATTTGTATATTGGAGTAGTATCTGGCTGTCTTAAGTGGAACAGGAGTGCCAGGTGCTGTACATACACCCGGTGAGAGACCGACCCTGTTCTGAAGAGCTCACATCATAATTAGACAAGACTAACAAAGGATGAGAGTGTGCAGTGTTGTGGTAGCTGTATCAGTCCCTGGATATGAGAGAGATGAAGTGGGTGATGGAATGAATGCCTTTGATGGAACCAACTTTGGCTGGTGGAAGAGACACGCTTTGGAGCTCATGCAGAGCTCTTCTTCAGGTGAGGGCTGAGCCTCTCTGGTTAGATGAGCCTTGTGAGTCATAAGGGGTGAAATTTGTAGCAAGTCTGTATGCAGGAATTTCTGGGAGGGTGCTTTTTTGTAAATGTGGATCACAAGGGTGTGAATGCCCCCCCCCCCCCCCCATGGTTCCCGAAGTAAGTGGGGAAACAGCTCCAGCCTTCCCCCAGCCAGCCAGCCAGAGCATGCTTACTTGGGGAACCATGGGGGGGTGCTTTTGCACCCTTCGCACACACCCCCGCATACAGGCCTGTGTTACTTGCATGTGTGGGGTAGCTATGCCTCTGTGTGCACACACCTTGCGTGGGCACGAGTGAAGTTCTAGTCCAGTGGTCACCAACCAGTAGATCAGGATCTACTGGTAGATCTTGGAGTATCTGACAAGTGATCCTGACCCGTTTGGCCAGGAGGCTCTCAAGTGCCAGCACTTCAGCTGATCCTCTCAGCACCGCCATGCTGCTCCTGCCCTCTGCCTTGGAGATGTCCTCCCACCCCCAGGAATCTCCTGCTTGCAGTGCAGGGCACTGGAAAAAGAGTAGGGAGCTCTGATGTAAGGGTGCCCCTCTGCCCACGCTCTACCCCATCTACAGAGTGGCAGGGATGGAGTTTTCTGGCTGCTTTTGGGAGTGGTGAAGGGCCAGGTTAAGGGTCAGTCTGCCTTAGCGCCCTGCAGCACCACCAAGTAGCCACCTGTGGTAAGCAGTGCCCCGCTGGAGCCTGCACTCCAACCCCAGCCCCAGTCCTGAAACTCTCCTGCCCCCCCAAACCACTGCCCTAGCCCTGAGTCCCCCTGCACCCAAACTCCCTCCCACAGCCTGCACCCAAATCCCCTCTTACACCTCAACTCCCTACCTCAGGCTCAGTTCAGAGCCCCTCCCACACTCCAAATCCTTTACCCCAAGACCAGAGCCTGCATCCTCCTCCCTTGCAACTCAACCCTCTGTCCCCAGTCTGGTAAAAGTGAGGATTGGGGAGGATGGAGTGAGCAGGGATGGGGGCAGAAAGGAGGTAGGGCAACTGTATTTGGGTTTGAGAGAGATCCTAGCTTGCACTTAAATGCAAAAAGGTGATCTCATGCTTGAAAAGGTTGGAGACCACTGCTCTAGTCTACTCTCTTCTGTGAGATCCCTGCTTGGCAGCATGCAGAGAACTGGAGGGCTGTGTCTACACTGAGCCACTTATTCCGGAAAAGCAGCCGCTTTTCCGGAATAAGCTGTGAGCTGTCTACACTGGCCCCTTGAATTTCCGGAAAAGCAATGACGATCTACTGTAAGAAATCAGCTGCTTTTCTGGAAAAACTATGCTGCTCCCGCTCGGGCAAAAGTCCTTTTTCCGGAAAACTGTTCCGGAAAAGGGCCAGTATAGACAGCAGGGTAGTCTTTTCCGCAAAAAAGCCCCGATTGCGAAAATGACGATTGGGGCTTTTTTCCGGAAAAGCGCGTCTACATTGGCCACGGATGCTTTTCCGGGAAAAGGGCTTTTCCGGAAAAGCATCCTGCCAATGTAGACGCTCTTTTTCCAGAAATACTTATAATGGAAAACTGTTTCGTTTTAAGCATTTCCGGAAAAAGGTGCCAGTGTAGACGTAGCCGAAGAGGCAGGAAATGAGCAAGGCTGGGAAATTGCCGCTAAATGGATTCTCTTGTCTCTCTCCCATACCCTCTGGTGGGAGGATGTAAAGAGCTTGCATTTGCTATTTCAGCAAAGCAGTCATTCAGCCTAGGAAGCAGTGTTCCCTGCCTGCCCTTGTGTGCTTGGTGTCCATACTGAGGCCTGAGATCTTGATTTTTAGCCTAAAATCACTTTTCTGTTGCCTCTGAATTCAGTGTCAAAGCTCCCACTGTTTTCAGAACCCTGCGTTGTTCCCACTAAGCAAGAGGAGTACATTTGAACTGTTTCCTCCTAGGGTTTCAAAGATCCTGTTTACCGGGCCCGGAGAAAGGAGTTTGCAGACATCGCCTACAACTACAGACAGTGAGTATGCACCACACGGACGGGAGAGAAACCTGTCCCACAAGCGAATGCTTCTAAAGCTGTCACTGCCCTTTCATGATGGCCGCCACAAATTCTTTTCAGGGATTTCTTTTTTGCTGTTGGCACCTTCTTTCTTGGTGTGTGTTTCAATTTTCCTATAAATGCATTTATCTAAAATTACAGCAAAACAAAAGTAAATTGCTCAAGGCGGACATTCAAATGAGAACATGCCCCTCCTCCCCCCAGCACCAGTCTTTGTTGTCTAATTATACAACAGTATCACATGCTACTACAAAGACCTGAGCACTGAATAATGCAGCTTCTGGTGTTCTCCATATTAAACAGTGAAGAAGGGGAGAGTGTATATAATTTACATTAAAGCAGGAGCTGCACAAACTATTAAAATAATGAATAACGTATGGTCCTCTTGTGAATCTAACGCTTATTACGCTACTTTTATCATGCCTGATCCAGCTGCACTGAGCAATTTAGGTTCTCGTTTCACAAGCAAAATAAACAAATGAAGCTTCCGCAGTATGAACTTCATTTTGGGTTTTTTTTGTGTGTGTCTTTCTCTGTTCATGGTCAAATTTGAATGACAGTAGGAACTAAATCTCTCCCCCAAAGTCATTCACACGTTTATATCATGCCTAACAGACCCAGTCCTTGCAATCATGGTAAAGCTCTCTTTGATTTCAAAGGATCAGACCACGTGGTGCATGATTTTTAAATCATCACCACCACTACTACTACTATTTTACTTACATTATTATGCAGGCTGTTGTACAAACACAAGACTAGAAAGCCAGTCCCTGCCCCAAAGAGCTTACAATCTAAGTTACAAGAAAAAAATGCAACCTGATTGTTTAATTACTTGAAAGGAGTCAAATAAATCAGAGAGGAACCCAGTTGTTGTGTGGAAAGTTTGGGTAAGCCTATCTAGCCAGGTTCTGATCTTACTTACAGAAGTGCACCCCCACTTACAACAATGTGGAATGGTGGCCTTTGTAATCGAAAGCAGAATTTGTCCCTTAGTTTGCAGACTTTAGCCAAACTTTATATAAAAATAATAGACCAAGTGTCAAAAATAGCTATCATCAAACAAGTGAGGAAGTTGAGACTCCACAGTATTACTAAGATGTGTCCATATCAAAGAATAAACAAGGCTGGGATTTTAAGTGCTTACTTCATATTCTATCAGGCGTTCATAAGCTTCACACTTTTAAATTTTAGACTAATAATAGAACAGTGACAAGATGTCAAAGAAATTTGACACTTTTTTATGTTTCACAAAGAGAAACGGGTACCACGTACAACCCTCTGGCCTCACCCTGGGCCATCTCTCCAGGCCACCTGGTACCTCACCTTCAGACCCTGAGCCCTGCAGAGACGCCCTGTGACAGGTTCTGCAGAGGAGTAAGAAACAGTGCTGTGGAGACAGCTGAGTTCCCATCTATCTAGGGGCAGATTCAAGGCCCTGTAAACTCAGAGTTTGCTAGGGGTAATGAGGAGGTTGGGCCTTTAAAGGGTAACTATGTAATTCCAGTGCTGTTAAGTCTAAAAATCAGCTACAAGAAGTGGGAGGTGATGACGTGATTCACACTCTCCTTGTCTCTGTTCTTTTGATCTCAATCCCCCACATCGCTTTTCCCCTGGCTTGTCTTTTCTGCCCATATCTGCTGCTTATTTGACTCTTTCCTCTCCTTTGCTCCTTTTTCTTGTTTTCATTTTACTCTTATCCTTCCCCAGCTTGAAGTCCTACTTCCCTGCCTTCTCCCCCCCTTGCTTTTGACTCCCCTTTCTCTTGCTTCCTTCCCTTGCCCCTGCCCTATTGATCTCTCGGACCTTTTGACTGAGATTTGAAAGTGCACTAAGCCTCAGCTTCCTTCTCCAGCTCTGGGAAGATGTCCCAAAGATTAATTAGGAACAGTGAGCACTGTAGGAACAGCAGTGGTCCCCCAGCAATCTTAATAATTCAAGCCCATGTTTAAGGCTCCATAGATCAAGGAGGACTGATTCACACAAGCAGAAAATTGCAGAGTTACTGGCGAGCTGCCCCCAGGCCAAAGTTAAAATGAGAGAGTGGGAGGCAGTGGGGTATCATTAGAGTTTAACAATGAATCTCTGGGCTTAGAAAGCCCTAGCATTATTCCAGTAGAGCTGCTAACCCTGCTAAGTTGCTTAAAACCCTTTGATTTTTAAAGGCTGAGGGATTCACCTACGGCCTTTTTTCTTTATTGCTAAGGAATCTTCCTCCTTCAGATGAATTCCAAGGCGATAGGAATTGAAGGGCCAAATTTATGGTTCATGGGGCCTAGCTCTCTTCACTTCAGCATGATCTGCATGCAAAAGTGATGGAGGCAGAACTTGACTCAGGATTATTCATTTGTTCAAATTAAGTGTACCAAAATCTGCATTCAGTGGTAATTAGGTGAATCTCCAAGATGCTTAAACTGGTTAGATCTGTGCATTGCCAGAACGGGTGTTTTCCTGGCCACAGATGGAACTTCAGAACAAATCAATAGGCATCAAAGAGTACAATCTCCTGCACATCAAGAAAGGAAAACAAATGAAAGACAGCAGTCAGTGAACTCTACTAGCAGATCATCATCAGCAGCAACAAAAGAAATACTGTTTATTTTTGATGTAGTAGTACCAAAAGGCTGCAACTCAGAGCAGGGCCCCATGGGGTCAGACAGTAAACAAACACAGAAGAGACAGCCTCTGCCCTTTAGCCCTGGTCTACACTAAGGGTATGTCTACGCTACATGAGTCCATCGACGGAGCCATGTAGATGAGCTTTGTAGACATAGCAAAATGAAGCGGCGATTTAAATAATCGCTGCTTCATTTACATCAAAGTGGGCTGCTGTGCTGTGCTGATCAGCTGTTTGGCGGCACAGCATGGTAGTCTGGACGCTCAGCGGTCGACATCAAAAGCCTTTGTCGACCACCCCGTTATGCCTCGTGGGATGAGGTTTACCTGGGCGGTCGACAAAGGCTTTTGATGTCGACCGTGGAGCATCCAGACTACCGCGCTGTGCCGCCAAACAGCTGATCGGCACAGCGCGGCATCCATTTTGATGTAAATGAAGTGGCGATTATTTAAATCACCGCTTCATTTCCCTATGTCTAGAAACCTCATCTACATGGCTCCGTCGATGGACCCATGTAGTGTAGACATACCCTATGGAGTTATTTTAAAATAACAAGTGGATCATCCACACCACTAAGCATATCATTTCAAAATAATGGGCTGGTTATGTTGAAAAAACTCCTGCTTTCCATGAGGAATGACGCTTATTTCAAAATTATTATTTCGAAATAGCGGTAGTGTGGATGCTGCTATTTCGAAATAACTACTCCCCAGAATCATTCAAAGTAATTATTCCCTAGTGCTTCCTGGTGCTCTAAGTCAAGGAAGCATGTCCATGTTTAGGGCACGTCTACATAGCAGGGCTAAACTTGAAATAAACTATGCAACTTGTGCTATGCTAATTGCATAGCTTAAGTCAAAATAGCTTATTTTGAGTTTTGGTGCTGTCTACACAGCAATTATTTTGAGATAGAGCACTCTTCCCCCGACTTCCCTTACTCCTCATACAATGAGGGATACAGAAGCCTGAGTAAACAGTCCTCTAGCTTGACATTATTTCGACATTATGTCGAAATAACTGCTTGTATGTAGACGCGGGCTGAGTTATTTTGGAAAAACATCAGTTATTTTGAAATAACACTGCTGTGTAGACATATCCCAAGGGAGCCTGCTTAGGGCTAATTTGGAGGCTTCCCCATAGTGTGGACATGCTATTTCAAAATAGTTATTTCGGGAGCCGTATTTCAAAATAAGTTATGTTGAAATAATTTCCTAGTGTAGACATGCCCTAAGAGCATACAGTCTAAATGACAGCATCTCTCTGCTGTATTTAGGAAAGCTATTCCAGATGTACAGGCATGCGAGTGAGAAGAAGATCAGGCCCCTTGTTTTCACTCCTGCTGTGTACTCAAAGAGGGATTCTCATCACCCATATCAACTCTTGCCCAGCTCCGAGTGGGAGGCACAGATGCGGGTGACACAAGCCACTTCTTCATATTGCTGGTTTAAGGTGTATCCCTTTCATTCTGGATTAAAAATGCTCTTTGCTTTACAGCGGGCAGCCTATTCCTAAAATGACTTACACCGAGGAAGAAAAGAAAACATGGGGCACAGTCTTCAGGGAGCTGAAGACTCTCTATCCAACTCACGCTTGCTATGAACACAACCACGTGTTCCCGCTACTGGAAAAATACTGTGGTTACCAGGAGGATAATATTCCCCAACTGGAAGACATTTCAAATTTCTTGCAAAGTATGTTAAAGTATTAAAACAGCCTGATAGAGAGGAAGGATGGCCCAGCTGTTGGGGTGTTAGCCTGAGACTTGAAAGCCCTAGTTTAATTTCCTTCTCTTCCATTACTCTCTGTCTCACTGCCCCACCTATGAAATATGGGTAATAGTATCTCTCCCCTGCATCACATACACCTTATAGGCATGAGTCGAGGATGAATCTATTAAAGACTGTGGAGGCACAGAGATATTATGGTGATGGTGACCATGTAAGTACCTTGAGCAGAGAGTTTTTCATTATTTGGTACTCACACTTATAATGAAGAGAGAAAATGATGCAAAGCTTTGTCCAGTTCCCAGGACCCAAAGGAGAGGCGTAAACCAGCTCCAATAGACTTTTTAAAAAAGGAACATTTCTCTCTCTAAAGGCTGCACTGGATTCCGCTTACGCCCTGTTGCTGGTCTGCTGTCTTCTCGGGATTTCCTGGCTGGTTTGGCATTCCGAGTGTTTCACTCTACACAGTACATCCGCCATGCATCTCGACCAATGTACACCCCAGAACCGTGAGTACTTTGCCACTGAAGGTAGACAAGGCTGTGTAAGTTGCTGTAACCATGCAGTCGGGTTAGTAAATAATAATCACATTTAATACTATTAATAATACACATATCCTCATACCAGATAACTACCCTGTGCCCTATTGAGGTATCGCCATTGAATTTGCTCTCAGATGAACATTTTAGAAGGGATTTAGTCTAGTTGGCGAGACAGTGTAGATCTGTCTGTGTGAGCTGCCCCTTCTCTGCTAGCTCTTCTTCAACTGAACGGTTTCACTGACTGTCACAGATCTCTTATTCCTCCTTCTTGCCACATTTACGTTCCTTTATGCCTTCTCTTCTCTTTTCATCTCCATCTTTAATTCTGTGTCTCTCCATTTTTCCTTTGGTTTTGTTAACTCTACACAACATTTATTCTCTTTCTCTTTCTCTTTTTAAAGATTGTTTCTCTCCCCCCCCCCATTTCTCCTTTCCCCTTATTTCTTTGCTTCCTACCCCTCTCCTCATGTCCTTCTTTCCCTTTGTTTCCCCTGCCTCATGTTTCTTTCTTCCCTCTTTCTTGCTTTGTCTCTTTCTAGCTGAAATTTGTCTCCCCCTCTCACACAAAACCTTCCTTCCACTCCACCTTGCATTCAAATTGGAAGTAACTTCACAATCCCTCAAGAGCCATTACTCCAATCCCTGCTCTGGAATAGCGGAAACAAACTTTGTGCTCCCTTTTGACAGGGGCTTGGGGCCACTAACACATCATAATTGCAGGCCCACTGGCTACCTCCCTGTCCCAAGCCTGCACTCCTCCATTTCCCTCCATGTCAGTTGATGCGGAGCCCTGCACAAGCTTGCAGTATTCCCCTGCATGTCTATTCAGTAGCCACCCACCTGTTGAACAGCAGAGCTATACTGAGTGTCTTCCACAGCCTCTGTGCTGCCTGGAGAATTTCAACCTTCTCCAGGACCGTCCAGAGATTCAGGGGGCCTGGGGCAAAGCAATTTTGGGGGCCCCTTCCTGGCACTCCCTGTCTCAGACCTCAGACTTCAGACAGTCTTGTGGGGCCCCTGTGGGGCCTGGGGCAAATTGCCCCACTTGCTCTCTCCCCCCCCCCCCCCCCCCGGCGTGGCCCTGGCCTTCTTGCTCTTTCCTTCCTATTCTACTTTTCTCACCCTCCCAGCCCTTTCTGTCAGGCATTTGGCAAAGCTGCACACCCCCTCACCACTTCCTCTCTGTCTTTCCAACTACCAGCATTCCCTCACCCCACTTTACCTGAAACACGTGTTCTGGCCACCTGAGAGCTTTAAGCACAAGAATGGCTGCTCTAGCAGACTGCCACATCTGTAGGAGCATGAAGGAAAGTCTACCAGAGGGAAGCTGCAGCAGCGCAGGAAGTGAGTTACCACAGGCCAAAGCAGGCTTGGCCAGGAAGATTCCAAAGTTCATCCCCTCAACAGCCAGGCCAGCTGGCTTCCTGAGGGGGCACATGATAAACTCAAGCTGCCTCCTACTCCTATGGCTGAAAAGTCCATGTGAAGGTAGCAGCACCAGCCCAGCCTCTCCTGCTGCTGGGTGAATTCCCTCTGGGATGCAGGGAGGTATAGCTTACTCCTGCAGTTGTTGTCTTCAGTGGACCTGTCCCAGGAAGTCAGAGAGAGTGATGTTCATCCTGTGCCAACGACTAGCACAAAGCCTCTGTACTTATTTTGTGGGGCTTCAATGCTGTGCAGGCCTTAAGCTGCTTCTCTGTGCAGAGCTGAATATACAGGGTATATTTTATTTAGGGCCAAGATTAGCTTCACTGTTCTTTTCTCATCTGTCAGCAGTGATTATTGTTAACCGAATGGAAAGGGAGAAGGGTCTGGGTAGTCAGGACATTAGCCTAAGACTTGGCGATCTGCTCCCAATTCACTGTTCCACGACAAAGTGCTTGTGTGACCCTGGGCAAGTCACTTAGCTTCCCGGGTTTTAGCGTCCTTTTGGTGAAATATGGGAAAGAGCATTTCCCTTCCTCACAGGCTGCTGTGAGCATCAATTTGTTATAATTGTGATATAATAATGTGGGCTCCAGAAGTACCAAAGACAGAAATTCCTTTCTCTCTGGATCTTGAGCATTTCTCTCTAATGTGGTTTCTCCTCTTTACACCTGGAGAGACTCTGACACTTGTGTGGCTACACATTTTGCTGAAATAAAGTTAATTCATGGCTTATTTTCTCTAGTGATGTTTGCCATGAGCTCCTAGGACATGTGCCTCTGTTTGCTGACCTTAGCTTTGCTCAGTTTTCCCAGGTAAGGGCATGCATCACTCAATCACTGTAACTTAAGATGCTAAAAACGGGATAATTGAGAATACTAATAAAGGGTTATGGAGCTTTTAACTTCTAACTTATTATTTCAAATCCTGTTGAGCCCAGGTGAGTCAGTTTCCCATGTAACAAGTATGTATTATCCATGATGTTCAGCAATCTATGTGAAAAGGTCTAATTTTTTTATGGACAGGTAAACAAAAATATAAATTGTCATTAATTGGCTGCTGCTTTGGCAGATACAACAAAGTTGCTAAGAATTGAATGGGCATAGAAAATGCACTCTCCTGTCTCCTAGGGTATATCTAGACTACAGGCTTTTGTCGACAGAGGCTTTGTCGACAGACACTGTCGACAAAGCTTCTGTTGACAAAGAGCGTCTAGACTACATCCAGTTCTGTTGACAAGGCAAGCCGCTTTGTCGACATGTGAGTGTAGATGCAAAGAAAAGTGTAGATGCAATAACGCCTTCTGGCGACAGAAATCTGTTGACAGAAGGCGTTATTCCTTGTAGAATGAGGTTTACCACCGTCGACAAAACTGCCGAGTTCTTTTGGTGTTATGTCAACAGAACTCAGTAGTAGTGTAGATGCAAGTATAGTTTTGTTGACGAAAGTCCACTTTTGTCGACAAAACCCTGTAGTCTAGACATACCCCTAGAGGCAACCCAATCAATCAGAGTTGAAGCATATTGACCAATTGTTATGCAGAGTATGAAATATAATTTAACATTTTGCTGTACATACATTTAAGTAGGATCTGTTTTATTTTTATTTTTTAAATACTTAGTCTCAGTTTGCACAGAAAACCTTAGTATATGCAAAATATAGATTTTATTTGTGTGTAGTTTTGGTATTTATAATCCATATTCCTTGTAACAGGCTGATAATGTTTGCTAACAGCCTCTAGGTGCTAATGCTGCTCAGAAAGGGTTAAATGACATCTGTTACCCCACCCTTATATACAGGCACTTGAGTGACTTGGGTGGGGAGGAGCTGAGCTGAGGTGAGGTAAGATTGGAATCCTCACAGCTGTCAAACTTGATGGAGAAAATCTGAGCTGAATTTTGTATTGTTAATTTGTAACTTCTCCTTTAATCAAGCCAAGGAAAGGATTGAGTTTTTGGCGATCTTCACTGCAATGTTTGTGCATAAAGATAGCTAAGTCAGTGTAAATCCTAGTTGAAACAAGGCACAGATAGTTTGTACATTTGTGGAGTAAGTGGAAGATAACCCTGTTGCCTGCATACCCTCACATGTGTGCAACCTGCCACACACCTGGGGTTTACCTTGTCTTGCTATATTGAGGCAAAAGTAACTTGGATTTTATATTAAGCTAGCCTTTTTGTTTTTTGCAGTGAGAACACACCCTTTGACTCTGCAGCATGTTTTTAGAGCAAGTTAGCTTACACACCTGATCATATACATTCTTGAACTAGGCTTGTGGGATTTTCCTCCACTTTGGCTATTTTACAGCCATGTGGATGGCACCATGATTCAAACTCACATTCAGCTCCTGGGATAAGAGCAGGTTCTTAAACACTGTGTTGTTACTACCTGGGACCATTTCACCTGAGCAGATGAGGAAGCTCTTTCCATCAGGGCCCACCAGAATAATGATAAATATGTCAAGTATCTTCTTTGGAGTAAACTTTCCATCCCTTTATTGTAAGGCTCTGCTGGTTGGTTGGTATCAGCCTGATGCGAAGCCGATTGATGTCAATGGAAATGGGCTATATGCCTGGTCCAACGGGTCACACCAGGCAAATGACATTTAGACAGAACTCCTCGTTAACTTGCATGGGGACTTCTGGTTCACAGTGGCTGGTGGCGCATTAGGGGAAGGTGCTCTGTGAACACTAGTGTGTGGCAGTGCTAGGTGGCAATTACAAAGTGAACAATGATTTCAGGTCTATTAAAAGTAATGTTTGCACTAAACCACTTGAAGAACAATGATTTATTGTTGCAGGAAATTGGACTTGCATCCCTGGGAGCGCCAGATGAATATGTTGAGAAACTTGCTACGGTAATTTAATGAATTAGGATGGGATTTTGCAACGCGTTCAGGCCCAGATCTTCTAAAGTTATATACACACCTGATCTCCATGGATTTCAGTGAATGAGGTGCCTCAATACTGTTCGAAGATCTGGGATGATGTTCTGGCCTAATTCTGCTTCCATTGAAGTCAGTGGTGTGATTCCCATTGACGTTAGTGGAGGCAGAATTAAGCCAATGATAGGCACATTGGAAAACCGCACCTGCAAACACTTGCCTTAGCAGAGAATGTGAATGCTTATCCTATCAAAGCCTTATTGGCATTAGAATTGTGATTAAATATGAAGGACCAGTGGGACACTTCCTGGTAAGAAGATACTGCAGTTACTTCATTTCTCCAGCAAATAGGTGGGACAAAGCAGCTTTGACAGTTGTTCTACCTGCCAAAGACCATGCTCTTCCCCCCTATTATAAAAATATCTCCCTGTGGTGTCAATGGAAGTTCCTCAGATCCTGCTGTGGGAGAACTGGGATCCAGAACTCTGTGAACTCCTGCTGAAGGGCAAGCTGCATTCTTTCTAGCTAAAGCAGCATACGTAGGTTTGGCAGAACTCCATTTTTAAAAATTAGTATTTTTGAACATTTTTTTTCTATTTTTAGCCATTTAAATTTTCATAGTTGCACAACATTTTGGTTTTTAAACTTTTTTTTTTCATTTTTATCTATTTAGATGTTCATAGATTTGGGAAATAATGGGAAAGGGGACAGACAATAATTATATAATGACAGTAATAGACATTAGACTTCAAAAAGTGAAAGCTTGAGAATGATTATAACGCAAATTGTGAACATCGCATGTCAAAATGTACAAAGTAAATATTCCTAAATCAAACTGCAGCAAGTTCTCAGGAAGCATATTTCTTACTTCACTAATATGTACGTGTCATTGTTATCTATGAAAATAATTTTTCTTTGGTTAGTGCATGAAATTGATGTTTACCAACCTTTTGTAATAAAAATCAATTTCTTCCAAGTATAACCATAAGTAGTCGTCATCAAGGTTCTGCTATTGAAAGTTGTTAACAATCTATTCTCTGTTCCTCTCACCTGTCTCTAATAGCTTGATGCCCTAGATGTGAAATAGGAAACATAAAGTGTGTCACTGAAGCTATGTCTACACAATGAGTTTTGCTGGAAGAGGCAATGCAAATGAAGCGCAGATTAACATTTTCTCACACTTCATTTGCATACTCTCTTCTAATCCATTTTTGCAGTAGGGGTTTTTGTGAAAAAACAGGCAGTGTGGACGTTTCCTTTTTGCGCAAAAAAACCCTTTTCCCACAAGATCGGTATACCTCTTTTTTTGAGGCATAAGGAAAAAGGGGTTTTTACGCATAAAGGAAATGTCCACACTGCTCGTTTTTGCTCAAAAACGGATCGGAAGAGAGTATGCAAATGAAGCATAAGAAAAATGCTAATCCACACTTCATTTGCATTGCCTTTTACCACAAAATTCGTAGTGTAGACGTAGACTAAGGGACCAGAGTTCAGCATATGTCAATGACTGACAACCCGTATAACAATCCATTTCTCTTTCATGTAGCTTTATTGGCTCTGTTCTGCCAACAAACATAAAAGTAGTAAAAACTAACTTCTTCTGTCAGGCACATAACCAGCTCTGAATACACACGTTGGCTATTTTGATGGTTTGAATAGAACATAAGTCAAACACAGACCTAGTGCTGACCCTCTTCAAAGGGGTGAATTTAACTGAGAGAGGGCAGATCTGTTGAGTAAAGAGGAAGCATTTTTAAATAGTTATTTAAAGCATTTAAATCATAGCTACACTTAAACTAAAAAGTTTCTCTAGGAAATGTAAGTTCCAAACATTTAAAAATCAGTGCCACTTGGTCAGATTTTTTTGCAGCAAGGATCATCTATTTCTGTCTAATTTTTGTGCTAGGTGTATTGGTTTACAGTGGAATTTGGACTCTGTAAAGAAGGGGATTCAATAAAGGCCTATGGTGCTGGGCTGTTGTCTTCATTTGGAGAGTTGCAGGTTTGTTCTCAACATCATGTCATTACTAGCTACATGATTCATGTTCTTTTTTTTTTAATTATGTTTCTTGTGTAAATGTCACTGTATGTTCACCTACTACTGTACGTCCAGAGTTTTTTAAAGCACTGTAATTAATTACAGCCATATGTAAGGACATATATCTAGAAAGAAGGAATGCAGGTTATTCTTACCAGGTTCAGAGAAAAGTCATGAGAATGATGAAAGGACCGGAAAACATGTTTTAGAGCAGAGATGCCCAAAGTGGAGGTGCAGCCCCAGGAAGGCACAGGCAGCCCCCATAGGGATGGGGAAGGAGAACCATCCAGTTCCTCCCTGCCCCCCAGTTCTGCTCTGAGCCCAACCCCATCTGCCTCCATGGCTCCCATTCTCCACCTTGGTGAAGTTCTGCTTTTGGCCCCACGCCAGCTTCCAGCCTGGGGCCAAGATGGAGGGCAAGGTCAGGAGCAGAACCACACCTGGTCATGGGTCTGGCTGCCAGCCCCAACCGCAGCTCATCTACAGCTCCATTCCTACCCCGACCACTGCTCCTGGCTAGGCCCTGCTCTCAGCCCCAGCCCGATCTGCAGTCCCAGCCTCAGCCCCCAGACACCATCTATGTCCTCCCCTCCTGGAGCAATATCCCAACTCCTTGCAGAGGGCACAGACAAGTGGAAGGGGTGATGTGACCCTCGAAAGTTTGGGACCTGGTGCTTTATAGGTTGGGTTTCTTGAGTCTGTTTAAAGTATCAAAAAGAACTGGTGAGTTGACAGTCTTTTAAGTATCTACAGGGAGAACAAATATTTGGTAATGGTTCATTCAGTCTAGCAGAAACAGGTATAACAGGATCCAATGCCTAGAAATTGAAGTTAGAGAAATTCAGACTGGAAATAAGGTACAGAATCTAACAGTGATGGTAGTTAATCATTGGAACAACTTACCAGGGACTGTTCCAATGACCATCATTAGCCATTAATATATCAAGATTGGATTTTTTTTTTCACTAAAACAATCTGCTCAAATTCAATGGCTTGTGTTAAATGGAAGGGCTGGCTTAGAATCTG
This sequence comes from Pelodiscus sinensis, assembly GCF_049634645.1. Taxonomy (NCBI): domain Eukaryota; kingdom Metazoa; phylum Chordata; order Testudines; family Trionychidae; genus Pelodiscus; species Pelodiscus sinensis. The sequence continues at coordinate 99,001,719 of NC_134711.1, forward strand.
TGAATCTTTGTTGTGAACAGAAGTCATTTCATAAATGTGACATTATATTCTTTTGGGGCCTGCTCCTCCTCCTTTGAACTCTATGGTCCAATTCCTTCGGACATCAGTGGGAGGGTGAGCAGGTCCCGAATAACTGAAGGTGTGTGTGTCTGTAACATTATTTTCCTCTGTTATACCAACATAGCTGCTTTTTCGATGAAAGCAATCTCTCGCTCTTTCCATGCAGTACTGTTTATCAGATAAGCCTGAAATTGTCCCCCTTAACCTGGAGAAGACTGCAGTGCAGAAATACTCTGTCACGGAGTTCCAGCCTGTTTACTATGTTGCTGAAAGTTTTAAAAATGCAAAGGAAAAAGTAAGGTAAAATAATCATTTCTATTATAGGCAGTGTCTTACACACACCTCCCAGAGGCCTTTGTGGACCTCTGCCATGTTCTTCAAAGTCTTGATAGTTAAGACATCTGGTTTGGCTTTTCAAAGCTTCTTTGAGCTTTTGCTCTGCATAAGGAGACTGTTGGAATGTGTTCTGTTGTCAGCTTGATAAGAACTATCAAGAAGTCTTCAGTTTGTCTCAGAAAAGTTCTGACAAAGGCAGTGATGCTACTCTGCCAATCACATCCTGGGAAAATCCTTTCTAGGGATGAGAAAGGAGTGCAGTCTGTGTGCCCAGGCAAGCCTGGACTTCTTGTAGTTGAGGTTAAGAACAAACAACTCTCTGGGCCATGTTCTCCTTTCAGAACAACTATTATTTTCTGGTTCTGCTCAGTAGCTTTATCAGTTGCCCAAATCTTTGCCCCTTTTATTCCAGAATGAAAACCCTGAACACTAAAAATAACAATTATTTGTATTATTTATCTTACACCTCATGTATGTATGACCAGTTGGGGCTTTACACAGATATAAAATAATTGCCTGTTTCTCTCATGGGGCTATCACATTCTGGGGTGCAATCTAGACCAAAGAGAGGTTGTGTCATTACCTGCCCTGTAACTATGGATAGCTCACAATGCTTTGCTCTTGTAGCTCCCAATCCAGGCCACTCACAGACAATCAGGACTGCATTAAGACATGCTGAGGCCCTAAAGTATGGCAAGTTTGAGAGCCCCCATTGCATTACTAAAAATGTGTATCATTCTAACAGAAAGGACAATGAAAATACAAATAATAAAGTTTTATATTTGCATATATACTAGTACATGGGGGGGATGCAACTAAAAACTAGTAATTGTGTTAGTATTTAGAGGCCCCTCATAATGTGAGACTCTAAAATGTACCTTACTTAGCTTATGCATAAATCCAGCACTGCAAACAGCCTACCACCATGAAGCTTACACCCTAAGCTTGCGTCTGACAAAATGATATTTGCCAACAAAAGCTTATGCCCAGATAAATCTTGTTAGTCTTGAAGATGCCACAGGACTCCTCATTGTTTTTGCAGACAGACTAAGACAGCTACCCCTCTGAGACGTGACACCCTGAGCTCGTGTGTGTACAGCTACAGCTTTGATCCTGTCAGTAATACTCCAGTCACACTCTGGCTTCAATCAGCTCTGGTTGCTAATTTCAGGGTGACTCCAAGACCCTCCCAGTTCCAAATTTTTTCCAAAAATGTATATTCTGGACTGTCCAGCCCTCTCCTGGACAGTATGGATGTTAAAGGTCTGTTGTCCTGGTAAAGTCAGCTATTTTAACTGGAGTTACCAAACAGATCAGTTGTAGAGTTGCCAGATGGTTTCACAAAAAATACTGACCCCCGCCAAAAACAAAAACAAAAACAAAAACAAAAAATACCAGGAAAAAATTCTGTTGAGCAAAAAAAAAAGGACCTAAGCCAAAATGTAGTTGTGGCCCCTTTAATTTCTGGGCCACTTCCCCCTCTCCCTCCGCCCCCAGCAGCCTGAGCTGGGAAAAACAGAAAATACCGGACATTTTAGATGTCCAGTATTTTCTGAATTTTTTTACTGGATGGAAGGTGCAAATACCAGGCTGTGTGGTTCAATACCAGACACCTGGCAACCCTAATCAGTTTAAACACAGCACTGGGTTGTTCAGATTAAAAATAAAACAAGTTTATTAACAAAAAAAGTGACTTAAAGTATTGGGTACTATGGTTACAAGAGAAATAAAGGTAGAGCTTCCCTCCCTTCCCCAGCCCCAACCTGCCTGCTCTGGGGAAAGTCACAGCAGCCTCTCTGGTTTCAAAGACACTTTTGATATGCCCCATGCAGGTTCCGGGGCCCAGTAATCCAGCCCTGGAACCTGCATGGGGCATATCAAAAGCATCTTTGAATCAAGAGACACATTTTGGCAGCAGCTGCAGCCCCAGGCCCTTTTAAATTGCCAGGCTTCTGGGCAATGGCCCCTTTCCCCCCTCACTGGCAGCAGGGCTGGGCCAGAATGAAAGTATATTCTAGTGATCCCTGACTGGCTTTACAGAATCTTGGAGACAGCTGTCAGAAGTTAGACCAGCCCTTAGGTTGCTCTGATGCATGTCAAGTTCTACAACTCCAGGAACAGTAGAGGTGGATCAGGGGATCATGTTCTGCATTGGGAATAGGAAAATGGGGGTTTAAAGTCTAGGAAATGCTGACACATGCTCACTGGCCTGATCACAGAGCAGGTCTTCAGTTAGTTTACCCCTTTGGCTTCCCTATCTTTCACATCAATAAAAGCTCCACCAGACGTAAAGGAGTAGGTTATTTAAAAAGTTGTTTTCATAAAAATATTTGTCTTTCTTCTTCAGGAAATTTGCTGCAACAATCCCTCGACCTTTCTCTGTTCACTACAATCCATACACCCAGAGAATTGAGGTCTTGGACAATGCAAAGCAGTTGAAGAACTTAGCTGAATCCATCAGCAGTAAGCAATTGCAGTTTTGTTACCTTAGATTCCTCAAAAGCTCAGACTCAAATGGGGAGAAGTGTTTTTCTCTTGCCTCCTTTGAAGATCTGATCCTCTTTCAAATGGGAATTTGATCAGATCCCATATATTTCCTTGATGGTGTATAAAAACGGCTTCCTAATTTCACCCATACCCTAAAATGGGGCTCACTTTATTGTTTGCTTTTTACATTGGAAATATCACATCCTGATGTTCTTCATTTAGCTGGAGGACTTTGGCAAAGTTTGGAGGCCTGGTTATCACAGGAGGATGGAATTGGAGTTGTGGCCCTGTCTGCCCCAGTAAGGAAATGGGAATATTCACAGCCTTAGTTTGGATTTTCTTTCTTCATTCCAGGCTGAGCAGTTCTTTCTAATTAACTGGCTGGCCTGCTCAGAGCCAGCATCTCTGACCTTACACAACTTTGATAACTGTTACAGCTGCAGGTATAAGGGTTAATTCTGTTTGTGCTCAGGCAAAACTTCCCATTGAAGTTATTGTGCAGACACCTGTATCTTTGGCCTCATTCTGTCAGGGCATGAAAATATGTCTGGGCTGTAGTTGCACTGAAATGTGTTAAACAAGTTGTAAGACTAACAGGACAAACCCTGACTGTTGCTCTTTCCTATGCAGGTGAGATGGGAACTCTTTGTAGTGCCCTCAAGAAGATCAAGTGAAGGTTTTCTCAGAATCCTCTCTTCCAAGAGTGACTTACTGAAGTGACTCTGTGCAAAAGCCAAATATGTTCTAGCTATTTTACATGATCACTTTGTTGCATGTTTATGATACACACGCATGTGCACACACATATATTACTTAATTACTGTAACTTAGCAACAAAGGAGGCTGCTGTGGGTGTCCCTGTGTTCCCTCTGGTTACAGATCATTAGTCTGTTTAAAATTCATCCCAGCCCTGGGTAAGACTATCCATGGCACATCTTTTTTGCCTGAATCCTGGAGACTAGCAGAGGGAGAAATCCTTCTCCACTCACCAAAGTGTGGAGTTTCTGCTCTCCTGGAACCTGGCCCACCAACAGGGGAAGGGAGGGAAGGAGACAATTGCCCCAGGACGTGCAATTCAAAGGGCCCCAAGGCTCCTGGCCACCACTGCTGCTTTTGTCACAGCAATGGCAGCTGGAGCCCCAGGGCCTTGAAATTGCCTCTGGAGCACCGCTCCACATGCCCCTTGAGGTTCTGAGAGCTGGACGGGGGAGGCCCAGCACTGCTGAAGACTGGCTGCCCCTCCTCCGCCCCTTCCGCCTGAGGCCCCACCCTTTCTGGGAGCATGGAGCTGCCTCCCCCCACACCTTGCCCAGGGGCCCACAGAGGCTGTTGGCTCCCCTGCCTGGGACTGCATTGCTCTCATGTTCCAGTGATGAGGTGGCAATGGCTAGCAGCAGATTCATTTGCCCTGCCCCCATCCCTCCTACGTTCCCATCCTCCACAGCCTGCAGCCATGCAGGGCTCCCCTGGAGAGCTAAGCTCTGCATCTCTAGCTAGTACACAGGCTGTGCATGTCCTCCTAAACCTTGTCCCCTACGTTGCAGAGCTGCACCTCTTCCACTACGAATTGGGACCTCTGGATGGAAAAAAGGCCATGGTTTGCCGCCTTAATATGGGGCTTAAGTACGTTGTGTGGGCTCTTTGCACTGGGGTGAATTTTGCTGTAAAAGTTTTTGTTCTGCAAAAGTGACTTCAATTTTACTCAGAGTGGATGCTCAGATTTTACTAATGGAAAATGTTTTCCATATGTTTCTGACTCATCGGTGAAGACTTTTCCTTCGGTGTTAAACTGTTATGTTCATGCCATGTGCAATGTGCTCCCCCAGCTCATAGTCCAAGGGAATAAATTTTCTAGGTCACAAATTGTGTATTTGAACCATCCTGAGCTAAGCAGAGCAAACCAGTGTTTTCCATTAACAGCTTTGCATAATTCTATCAAAATGATAAACAAATTTCAACATGTTATGCAAGGTTCCAAAGCTGCTGAGGGCTTTACAAAACTGATTCAAGAGTTCACAAAATGCAATACCTATTACTGCATCACTTTCCTATTTATATCTTAAAAGCAATGGCTCTTTAATTCAAACAATGACCTTTGAGGAGATACAAAGTATAGCTGACTACTATATTTATACAGCATAATAATAATAATCTAATCTAAGGATACCACTGTGATCGTTTTGAATAGAAGTATATTTATACAAAATGGCATTATTTTGGTGGTTTTGAAGTATCACTTTTTATCACCGTGTCTTTTATTGTGTGGTAATGTCTGTTCAAACTTGTAATGCCTGGCACTTATTTCAAAAGTGAAAGTGACCCATGTTCCTTCTCTTCTAGTCTAGTGATACCCCTTAGGCGAGTGTGTTTACAAAAGGAAGATTCCACCACAGGGCTGAAGTCTTTCAAAGTAATCTCCTCCTGGCTTTCAAATGTTGTTGTTGTTTTTTTGTTTTTTTGTTTTTCAGCTGCTGCTATGAATAACTGTAGAGCAGCATCCATGGTGGTGTTGGGAACACAGGACACGTGGTTTTCTTTATACTGAAGTGGAATTGTTAAAAAGCTTTCACATTAGGGTCTGGTTCTGTGAGGGTGCATCTATACAGCACCTTTGCCTCGAAATAAGCTACGCAATTTGCACTACACAATTTGCACTACACAATTGCATAGCTTATTTTGAGGTTATTTCAAAATAGCTTATTTCAAAATTTGGTGCTGTCTACACAGCACCAAATTTCAAAATAAAGCTCTATTTCAACAAATCCCTTAACCCTTGTGGAACGAGTGTTACAGGGATGTGGGAGTAGCGCACCTGTTATTTCAAAATATATTTTGAAATAATGGGCATGTTTAAAGACATGGAATTGCTATTTGGGGATACTTCAGGTATCCCAAAATAGCCCCACTGTCTAGATGTAGCCTCAGGTATACAGGTGTAGATCTGGAGCGACTCAAATTAAATCAGTGGAGTTACATTGGCTTCAAACTACTGTTAAGTGAGGAGAGAGAACTGACCCTATTCAGTATTTTAGAAATGGATGAAATAAGTTGCAAGCAGATTCTCCTAATAAAAAAATTAAGCTTATGCATTCATTTTAAAATATTGTAAGTTAGTTGCACTTAGAATAGTATTTTTAGTGAATAGCTCAAGAAAGAAATTAACATTTGTAAAACGCCTTTTATTTTCTCTTCTGATAAACATATCCTTTTGCTCTGTAAACACCATACATGTGAATGTTTAGCAAGCCAGTATTAAAACAAATGGTTATGTATGTATAGAACACTTTTTAAGTGGTGTCAGACTATGTGCCAAAAAAAACCCAACTCAATAGTATTTTGGATTTCTGCAGCATCATTCATATAAGAACATGTAAATATTTTTTAAAAAATAACTAAGTATTCTTAGGTACAGGAACCTGTATTTTACAGTCAGGGAAACCAAGGCAAAAAAGGTTACTTGACATGTCCAGGATCTGCTATCCAGCCTGAGGTAAAAATTGTGGACTGAATCTGTTAGTCTAGGTGTTTCTACTTTTCCTATCATAGTGCTATCCAACTACTTAGTATGCTCAAGTATGACTAAACTTCTGACTCCTATAGGGCTATGTCTACACTGCAGGTTCTTGCACAAGAACTGTTTTGCGCAAGAGTGCATCCGCACTGCCATGTGCTTTTGCGCAAGAGATGTGCTTTTGCATAAGAGCGTCCATGGCAACGTGGATGCTCTCTTGCGCAAGAAAGCTCTGATGGCCATTTTAGCCATAGAGTTTCTTGCGCAAGAAACCCCTATTGCCCGTCCACACTGCCTTCTTGTGCAAGAGGGCTTATACCTCCTGAGGAGAGGAATAACTCTTGTGCAAGAAACCCTCCGTTCCAACTCTTTTCTGTACATTTTACTTGAGCAAGAACACGCGTGCAGTGTAGACACTCTGCAAGGGTAGACGTAACCCCAGTCTCATGCCATAACCTGTTCTACCATACTTCTTCCTTCAGTGCTTCTTGTAGAATAAGCTAAAATATTCATGGTGACTTCATTGTTGACTAAGTTTATCAAAAAGTTATGGTGAGACAGGTTTTACAGTATCTGGTTTTCTCAGATCTCCTTGGCCTTTTTCAGCTTGGGCACTGCCCTACTTACAAAACAGAGTCCACCTTATTTGCATTGATAGAAGATCAGCTGTCCATGCTGATAGTAGCTTAGACTTGGTAGCTACCTTCAATAAAGTTGATCAGATGCAGAAACAGAGTGAGAAGGACACTTGAGATTTTACCTTGTTTGCTGTTGATGGTTTAATCTTAAAGGTGAATGTTTAAGTTCTATCAAGGATGTATGGATAGAAGGTCTGGTTAGCATTTAAACTAATCTAAATGAATAATAGTTATACCATATAAATTCATTAGTAATAAAGCCGCTGTATGATCAGGATTTCTGCAGAAATTAGTTAGTGGTTTTGAGATGACTTGTTTATTTTTCCTACAAGTGCCTATAGTTAGCAGTATTAGAGTGGCTTTTTACACTGCTGTATAACCAATTTCTTCTAAGCATATAAGCCATTATGGCTCCATACAGTAGCACTAGTCATGAATTCTATGTCCATATTAGGTAATGACTAGAAACCATATAGAGTGCATTGTCTGTATTTTGAAGCATTTACTTTTCATTTTCAGTATAATGATGGAGAGTGGGTGAATGTGATTATATATCTTCTTTTAGTAGCATTCCTTTAGCAGGTTTTACTCTTGGCACAAAGGTACATCTGAACCAGCACTTACATTGGTGCTTCACTCCAAACAAAACAATTTTACTTTCTTACCATTTATTTTTAGAGCACTGCAAATCCTCGGCTATCTACTTTATATTTGTGGGTGTCCACATCTATGGATGTCAGCACATAAAGCTGCGGCTCATTTTTTGCAGATATGGATGCGGATACAAAATTTTGTATCTGCTCAGGGCTCTCTTTATTTTCATTACATTGAATATGTTCACTGCTTTTTATGAGAACAGGTTATCATGCTCTTTGTAGTGCTAAATAAATACAGCATCAAGTACACATTACCTAGTCTTGCTGAAATAGACATGTAATGTCGTGATTGAGGTACTGATCATAGTGTATGTCTTAAAAGCAATCAGTAAAAATTTGTTTTGCTTTATGCAAATAAAATTGCTGACAATAAAACACATTAACCAGCTGTGACTTGCCTAACCTGGTTTACTGTTATGGAGGCATACTAAAAAGTCCATAGCCAAGGCTGTGCCACAACTTCTCATTAATCAAACAGGACCTTCCTGTCTTTAATAGGTGCCTTTTATAATATAAAGCACTAGAAGATTTACCTAACGTTGCTCGGGTCCTTAACTCAATTAATTTTTGATTTTTGGAAAATAAAATGAAAATGTCCATGCTTTATTTAAACTGTTGCTCTGGGGTGGGGCTGGGGATGAGGGGTTCAGTAGCCAGGCTTCCCCAGGGAGAGAGGACAACCCCAGCCTGCTCTCACTGCAGCAGCTTGGGGCTAAGGGAGAAACACCTCTCCATGACTTCTGTACTTCCGTATCCACCAACTGGAGCAGGTTTATCTACCCCCTGCACTTCCCAGCCAGAATGAGGAATGCAGCAAACTGTGCACTTTCCCTTGCTCCCTGATGAAGAGGAACAGCCCGCAATGTTCCTGTACAACTTGGGGTGCTTCACTCCATCCCAGCACCTGGGGAATGGGTGGTTCAGGGCTGGGATCAGGGGTGAGGGTATCCCCCCAGGCAGCCCCTTTCACCTGCCTGGTAATTCTGTCTCTTTTCTGCATGATTTTATGAGATGCAGTCCCATTCGAGGAACATCCCATTGTCCTAGCACAACCAAACCCTGACCTTGCTTTAAGTTATAATAAGAGGAAGCTGTAGACCAAATTTGGTGGTCCCAGTTCTTACTGTTTAGGTGGAATTCTTCAACAGACAGACAGGCAAGCAGACAGACACACTCTTTCACATATATAGTAGGTGGACACAGCACCTTTGTGATCTGACTTCCTTTTACTGTGGAAACTAATTTAGGCCCCAATCATATAGTCATTTAGGTAGGCCAACTCCCACTGACTTTCGAGAGAGTTTTCTACAAAAGGACTTTGGGTCAGGTCCTCAAACACATTTCATTTTGGAACAAGGCACCTATAGTTTAGAGGATCTGAACCTATATGTCTTATATATATTATTTTCTTGTAAGATGAAACTGAGGTATTCAAAGAAGGGACTGATTAACTACTTGTGGCTGCACCTTTACAAGCTGAGTCCAACGGAAACCTTGACCTGTGTTTGATTTTAAGCTGCCCAGCCAGATTGACACAGAAATATAGGAGTGACATATCATAGAGTCTTCAGCAAGTGACCATCATAATGCTGCATAAATGCTGCTTCAGGAAATAAAATAAATTTCTTAGACCAAAAAAAAAACAAAAACAAAAAACAACCACCTGTCCTCCAGTCAGAGAAATCCAAAGATGTGCTTGAATGATCTAAAAAAAATAAATTTGCAATTTATTTGGGGTGAGAGGGAAATGGGACTGTGTACAGTATCTCTGGCCAGTGTTATAATGAATGTACAGCAAATTGCTTTGCAAGTGAAGTAAGATGATGGTGATTCAAAGTAGGACTCATATACATTCCTATGCTGTTAGCTGGAGCAGGAAGGAGGGGGGGGCTCACCCTAATACTTCTTATAAAATATGGATCTGTGTAAAACATGTAGTCTTCAGCTTTAAAGCAGGGGTGGGGAACCTCAGGCCTGACCCCTCGCTTGCCTGGAGTCAGCCCCCCAAGGCTCAGCATTGGGGAGCCCGCGCTGATGCTCCAGCCCCCCTGCCACACATCTGCAGGGCTGGAGCACACAAAATCTACTAGCTTGGGCCCCCTAGGCTATGGTGTGCGAGGGGAATGTGGGGTGTGTCTTTCTCTTTCTCAGTCAAGGGCTTCTCACTTGTGTGTGGCCCCTGACTGATTTTCCTGTGGGTCAGTGGCCTCCTACCCAAAAAAGGTTCCCCACCCCTGCTTTAACACAGCACATTTATTTTGGAGCATTTGTGTCTCAGGCCAGTGGTTCTCAAGGCGAATGAGCCCACTCCTGCTCCAGTACGGCCTCACACACATACACAGACAAGGGCCAGTTCAGTCCTGTTGAACGCAAAAACAGTTCCATTGACGTCGCTAGAATTGCCTCCAGAGTTGAAATGGGTTCACATAGCTTGCCCAGTTCTTGCTGCATTCATTAGGGACCTACCCAATTACAGCTATATTTAAAGGGAGAGTAATTGGGGTCAGGGAGGGAAAGGCTGGCCATGAATAATCTATGATTGACAAATTCGATATCAGGGTAAATCTGAAACCTAACTTTTAGCACAAGTTACCTGATCTTGGTCTCCTTGTCACCTAATGTTTACACTCTGGCTCTGGCCACTGACATTTATCTATGGTACTTGATGCATTACTACTGCACTGTGATTCATAAGAACGTAAGAATGGCCATACTGGGTAACACCAAAGGTCCATTTAGCCCAGTACACTCTCTTCCGACAGTGGCCAATTCCAGATGCCCCAGAGGGAATGAACAGAACAGGTCATCATTGAGGGTGTGTCTAGACTACATGCCTCCGTCGACGTAGGCATGTAGATTAGACAGATCGGCAGAGGGAAATGAAGCCGCGATTAAAATAATCGCGGCTTCATTTAAATTTAAATGGCTGCCCCGCTCTGCCGATCAGCTGTTTGTCGGCAGATCGGGGCAGTCTGGACGCCACGCGCCGACAAAGAAGCCTTTCTTGATCGGCACAGGTAAACCTGGTTTCACGAGGCATACCTGTGCCGACCAAGAAAGGCTTCTTTGTCGACGCGGCGCATCCAGACTGCCCCGATCTGCCGACAAACAGCTGATCGGCAGAGCGGGGCAGCCATTTAAATTTAAATGAAGCCGCGATTATTTTAATCGCGGCTTCATTTCCCTCTGCCGATCTGTCTAATTTACATGCCTCCGTCGATGGAGGCATGTAGTTTAGACGTACCCTAAGTGATCCATCCTCTGTCACCCTTTTCCAGTTTCTGACAGAGGCTAGGGACACCATTCCTACCCATCTTGGCTACTATCCATTGATGGACCTATCCTCCCTGAATTTATCTAGTTCTCTTTTGAACTCTGTTAACGTTCTGGCCTTCATTACATCCTCTGGCAAGGAGTTCCACAGGTTGACTGTGCCTTGCATGAAGAAATCCTTCCTTTTGCTTGTCTTAAATCTGTTACATATTAATTTCATTTGGTGACTCCTAATCCTTGTGTTATGGGAACAAGTAAATAACTTTTCATTATTCACTTTCTCTACACCAATCAGACTCCCGAAATAGTACCTGGGAATACAGCGGGATAGATTTCTTTGATGTACACACATTTTACGTGCAATCATATGTACTCAGAAGTAGCCAACTGGTGACTGTGCACAAAAATTATGTATTCAAAGGTGCAAGCTGGATCTGAATCACAGCCCAGCTGAAGTCAAGGGAAAAGCTGTCATTGGCTTCACTGGGCAATGGATCACCCCATTACTTGCAGGCATCTGAGTGCCTGTGCTTGTGAGATGCAGCAGGAGGCTGGGTGAGGACTGCAGCACCAGTCCTTTTTTATAATGTAACCCACTGGGGAGTTATGGCTTCAGATATTGACCACTGAGGTTAGAAGTTATTTCCCTCTCACTGGTGAAACACTGTGAGTCCCTCTGTATGATAATTTATTCCGCTCCCTGTAAGAAGACCTGGAACTAGATCATTTGTCACAGGACTAGTCTAGTTGTGCTAAAGCAGTGGGAACCACAAAGAGAGTGTAAGACACACCCTGCCATTATGTGCTTCCTGTCTAATGACCTGCAGTTAATGTTAGACGTGACAGTATGAAATCAACTCGGTGGAATTATTTCTTGCCACGTCCTTAGATTGCTGCACCCCTAAAGCATAGAAAGGAGTTACAGAAGGTCAGAGCCAGTCTTCTCTGAAGTGGCACAGATGTCACATTTAAAGCAGTAGTCCTGTCTTTTAATATGCGCAGAAGAGCTTTTGGGGAAGTGGGGTTCAGAGCATGGAGTGCAATGTTCACACCAGCATAATAGCCAATAACTCTGCACCCTTAAAAGTATTTAATCAAATGCTAAATGGTAGTTAAAATGTATATGTGCTATAGCTGTAGTCTAGACACAGTGTGGTGAGTTAATATCTTACAATAGGGTGACTATATTTCCTTAGGCTGAAAAGGGGATGCCTGATAAAATTACTCCTATTCAGGTGAGTTCAATGGCATCAATCAGAACTATGCAGTACAAATGTTCAAATTAACAGAAAGTTGACTGATCCCTTGTTAAAAAGAAGTGCTGTATAGTAGGAGTCTTTTTATTTACCTTCTTACCTGTAAGGTTTGTACAGGAAGAGGTCACACACACACACACACACACACACACACACACACATTTTTCTACACCTCTCTTACATGGGGGTGACTGACTGACCTGACCCAGCCTTTCCTGCCCAGTGCTCTCCACCCACCATGCCTGGCTGGGCCCCTGAATGGACCTGCTTCTCCTGGTACCTGTCACCTCATCTTCTCAAAGCAACATGTATATGCATGCAGGGACACAACCTCCCCCCGCCCATTTGTCAGGGTTTACACCAGAGCACGGCCAGCAGTAGCCTTTCAGCACTGCGCAGGAGGGAAGGGATGAGAGCTGCTTCCCACAGAATGGGGGTGGGGGATGGGATGACCTGACCTGTGTTTTTCCAGAGGTCATCTCTTGCCTCCCTCCCCCCCACTCCCTTATGGCTGGAAGCGGCTTGTCCCTTCCTGCCAATGGAATATTGAAAGGCAGCTAACACCTGCAAGCTGCTGCTGGCCACTAACATAATCCAGCTGCTTCCTGTCTCCTTGCCACAGCAGAGGCAGGAAGGGTCCGTCTACACTAGCTCATTAGTTCGAGCTAGGTAGGGTAATTAGGGCAAGCGGAGTTGCAAATGAAGCCCGGGATTTAAACATCCCGGGCTTCATTTGCATGTTCCCATGCGCCGTCATTTTTAAATCCCCCTTGGTCTGAACTCCATGCCCGCGGAGTTACTTCCACAAGGAGTATCAGTAGTTCAAATTAGGATCTTTAATTCGAGCTACCTACTCCGTGCCACGTGTAGCAAATGAAGCCCGGGATATTTAAATTCCAGGCTTCATTTGCAACTCTGCTTGCCCTAATTACCCTACCTAGCTCGAACTAGCGAGCTAGTGTAGACGTACCCGAAGGGGTTAAGCCCTAGGGATGCATTGAGCATCAGGATCCAGGGAACCTGGATGCAAGGGCTTCAGCCAACCTAGACAAATAGGTGGCTAGCAGGGGACAGAGTAGCCCTGCATTCCCTAGGGTGGGGGGGGGGGGGAAACCTGTGAAGGGGGTGCTAAGCCCCTGCTTGGGGACCTGCACAGTCAGGTCACAAACAGGCTGGAAATAGCTTCCTGAGCTTGGCTGAGGGGTGGAGATGCTTCTCCATGCCAGGGCTGTGTGGGGCTTTGGCACATGCAGGGCTTGGCTCCTACTGGCCAGCACCCTGGACCAGAGGGTCTTGAGCATTCCTTGGATGCCAGCCCCGCCAGAGGGAGTGGGGGGAAGAAGGAGCCTGCCAGCCAGACTGATAGTGAGCAGAATGATTTGACCAGGAGTTGGTTCTCTGCACGGTGCAGGGAGCAGGACACACCTGTCAGGGATGGGATGTGGAGGAGCATCAGGCCTGAGGGGGTGAACTGGCACAGCAGGGGAAGACAGTGAGTGGGAAAGCACGTAAGGGGCTGCTGGGTGGGTAGCATAAGTGACACATAACCAGCCACTGCCATTCCACACTCAGTAGCCACGGCAGCAAGTAGCCAGTGCTGGCTGGAAATGAGACAGGAGGTGAAGGGGGCCTGCTGGGCAAGACAAGGCACCACAGCAGGGACTGCACTAATGGAGCAGCAGGGTGAGAGGCTGGCCCTGTATGCTGCAGTCGTGCCTAACCACCAACTTTGCACTCCCATCCCCATCATCAGCCACTGGACACTCCCCCCCCCCACACACACATACTTCCCATTGGTGGATGGGCAGGTGGGTGGCAAGAAAGGATGCAGCAGGACCAACCAGTTCTGATTGTAGGAGACAGACAGAAAATACAGGACAGTTGGCTCATTAAAAAAAAGAAGTAGGAACACCTTCAGAAGAGCTTAAATATAGGACATCTGGTCACCCTACTGTTAGGTTGACTGGTGATGTGGCTACCTTATAACCACAAAACTGGCGATGAACACAAGGAGGGAACTATTAGAGATGAGCCTCATCCACTCTAGTTAGCAATGACTTCACACTCCCATATCTGTATTTCCTTTTTTCTTTCTTTTCTCCTGAGCATCTTAGGAAGTGAGTTGTAGCTCACCAAAGCGTGTGCCCTAATGCCTCGTAAATGTGTTAGTCTTTACAGAGCCACTGGACGCCTTGTTATTTTTGCTGAAACAGACTGACGGGTCTACCTCGCTGAAGATTGTCCTTGTTAGTTTCAGCCCTGCATTGCATCAGATTGAAGCTGGAGGCTTCCTTCTCTGGCAACTTTGTATTTCTTTTCTTTTCTTTTCTTTTCTTTTCTTTTCTTTTCTTTTCTTTTCTTTTCTTTTCTTTTCTTTTCTTTTCTTTTGCAGTGGCGGGAGGGGGAGAGGCGGGGAAGCACCTGGATGTTGCCGGATGATTTGTTCCAGTGATTTTGTAAGTGCTTGAATGGAAGCACAAGCGAGTGTGTGGTAAATGCTAAAATATATACCTCTTATTGTTCAGATTTCAAAAAAGTGACATACGAGGAGATTGTGCTCTTCAGAGACAATCAATCCCCAGGCTGTCTGGACTGGCTTTTCTCGCTGGAAAGGTTTTATTACGTTTACGCCCATAAAATTGTCTGCTTTCGCATAGGGAGCTGAAGCTCTGCAGTGTGTTACACCAATTGTGTGTGCTAGATCACGGTTGGAGGGTATTGGCTGATTGTAGGTATTAGAATCTATAGCAGGAGAATAAAGATAAAGGTACAGATTATAGAACGAGATAATATCAATCGAATTCCATTTTATTCCACGCGTTTATCACTCACTCGTGTATTGGTTACAAAAGGTCACCAAAGAATTTAAGTTCCAAAAAATGTGGATTCACATAAATAACGCTTGTTATTTATTAAATGCCGTTTATCAAATGGCTAATTGCACTGCGGATATAAATACCACTGCTGGATCACATTGAAAGCCACCCCGATGACAGCTTTGACGCTCCTTGCCTGGTGCCCTCAGTACCCCGGACTGGATTTCTCCCCGTGGTTTGCTCAGAAACAAACGAAGCTCAGAAGGAACGTGTGAGGTACAAACCGGGGAAGCCCTCACTCTCTCGGCGCTACATTTCTGTCGGTGACTAGTCATTGCTCTCGCGTTTCACTCCGGATCCTGATCCCCAAGCGAGCAGCCCCCAAATCAGAACCAAAATGCTCGAGCCAGCCAACAAAGTGCCCTGCACTCGAAACCAGGTACCCAGAGGGTGGATTTCACAAGAGATACAGGCGCCGGAGGGCAGCTGGGGGTTTGCTGCTTCTGTTCAAGACAACAGAGTTTCAGCACCCGGGACAGCAGCCACTCCGGCACCTCAATTGCCCCCAAGGGGAAGAAAGAGAGTAGAGAGAGGTCACTAATGGATTATGCATCATTGGAGCGTCCCTCCTGGAATCAGGGGGTGATTATTTTTAAAAGTGTGCTCCCCCCCCCCCAAAGCGATACACAGATAGTGTCGGAAAGGGAGTCGTAATTTTACGGGATCTCTCTCTCTCTCTTTCTCTCTCTCTCTCTCTAAATCCCATATCTATCTATCTATCTATCTATCTATCTATCTATCTATCTATCTATCTATCTATCTATCTATCTATCTATCTATCTAATCTCTTTCTCTGAATTTTGGAATGAAATTCTAAATGCAGTTACAACATACAGATAGATATATGAGAGAGAGAGAGAGACAGAGAGAGAGAGAGAGGGAGAGCTAAATATAGATATAGATATAGATTTCCACCATTAATCCGGAGCTACTTGCTCCCTAGAGATGGGTCTTGAATTACTTCCCCGAGCTGAATTCACCTGCTAGGTAGTGTGACTCTGAGTGAAAATCAGAACACGGTTACAGCACATAATGTTACAGTAGAAACCAGCACTTTAAAACTATAGGGTTTCGTCCCCTTCCCCGTGGGAAATATACAGAGAGCGTGGGTGTGAATGAATGTCGGGCTGGAGGGAAAGGCTCTGGACAATAACATGTGAATCTGGAGCAAAATTTAAAGGGGGCTGCGTTTCCGGACATCTAACAAAAATCACTCTCTGCAACGATCGGCATCTATTTCTGCTTTATGAAATTGCTTGAAACTATAACTCACTGGTGTGCAGCCTTGTGAAACTAGCCGGTTTATAACGCTGTGATTTTGGTATTAAATCTGTAGCGCGTTCCTTGGTGCATTTCTATGGCGTCGTTTCTCTGCAACAATGCTGACGGATTTACTCTTGTTATTGAGCGACACTTTGGCCCAAAGGGTGGCCCGTAGAACAGTATCCCTGTCAGACCGCAGCCGCGACTGCTAACAACAGAGTAGAACGGGTCCTCCGGGTTGAGTCTGATGAGGGAGCTATGCAAAATGATAGCCGGGAGCCATCGAAATGCCACTTTAAAGGCTGGGGAATGAAGGGCCACAGACACAGCCAGGTATGTCGGTGTCCCGAATCGTGGAGCGCACGGAGGAAGAATAAAAAAAAAAACCAACGAATGAAAAAAACCATAAAACGCCACGGACTTGACGCTGGTTTAAAAATCAGGAACCGTATTAGCGGAAATGCCCACGAATTTAAATCCGGATACAGAAACACAGGACAGACACCGAGCGGTCTGTTTCTAGGTATGTCAGGATATAAAGCACGCGGACGGATTGCCGATCATCCTTCTCCGTAAATATAAGGGATCAACTAATGTCTTGCTTCTCTGGAATCGTATGCGTTTTATAGCCAATGGTCATCTAGTCAATTTCCATCATTAATCCGGAACGATGTGCTCCCTAGAAATGGGGCTTGAATTAGCTCCCAGAGCTGACTTTGCCTGCTAGGTAGCAGGAATCGGAGTGAAATTCAAAATGCGGTTACAACACACAACGTTACACTAGAAATCAGCACCCTCGAACAACGGGGTGTCCCCCCGTAGGAAATCTGCAAAGAGCGCGTATGTGAAAATGACCTTTTAGACAATAAAACGGGAATGCGAAGCAACGTTTAAAGAGTTTTCGGCCACCTTGCACAAATCACAGCCTGTGGGTAATTGACATCTCTTCTGCTTTATTTAATTGTTTTAAAATATACATCACTGGCGCATACCATTCTTAAACGAATCGGTTGGAAATCAATCGCATTGCTCGGCGTAGGTATATCGGCATAGCCAATACAATCCATCAAGTGACCATTTTTTAAGTAAAGCGTACAAATCACAGCTGGTATTGCGGAGGGGTTTACACAGGGCTGGAAACCCTCCGAGAGTGAACAGTGGCTCCCTTTCCAGGTAATTCTAATTCCCTCCCTTCTCCTCCCTGCTGCTGGCCGGGGAACTGGAGCCCCGGCAAATAAAAGCTAACGGTTTCTGTATGATCACCCGTTCCCCACCTCTAAACCCTTTACAAGCGGATATCTACGGCCAGTTGTACAAGTGAACGAATTAAGCGGTGCGCGGGCCATTCCAACCGTGGGAAACCAGCTCTGGAAAGAGGATTTCCCAGTTAGACAGCAAAAGCAAACACACACACACACACACACAAAATCTTTCACACACGCACATACACACACAATCTTTTACACACACACTCTCTCTCTCTCTCTCTTTCCACGCGCAGCGCATAAAAGCTCAGATTCCTGCAAACTGAATCCAGATTTAAATTGGCCTCTTCACAAAAGATCCCTATTTCCTAAAACGCGGCGGCGTGGGGTGGGGTGGGGGAGATAAAGCCGCTTTCAACCAGAGCAGGAGGGCCGTGCTTTGAAATTACCATGAGAAGGGGGCTATTTTGGTCTCCTGCGTATGCTCTGCGCACAGAACTCCCCTTGATCCTCCCTGGGGTGGGCACCATAAAGCGCCCTCACTCCTGGCCCAGAAGAGACCGGCTCGCCTCTCCCACGGGGTCAGTCCCAGATAGCCCCAGACCCATCGCCCTGTGCGGACGCTCCCAGGCCTTAGCAGCGAGGGTGCAGCGAACCGCCGGTAGCTGTCTTTGGGCGATCCCGCACCAGGCGAGGAGAGAGCGAGGGCTGGCTCTCTGGACTCCAGAGCCGCAGGCGGTGCGGAGCGAGGAGAGGGTGTCTCGTCTGGCTTGGTTTCCCATGAAGACAGACGTTGCGGGCGCCCCAGGCAGGCGGGCAAGCCTCAAAGGAGATGCGGAGAAAGAAACTCCGGCCACAGAGCCCTTGAGCAAGGGAGAGAGCCTGGTCTGGGAGGAAGAGGACGGAAGAGCCACCCTGACCTTGACTTTCACCCTCCGGGAAGCCCGCAAGGCCGGCCTCGCCAAGGCAGTCAGAGTCTTCGAGGTACTAACCCCAGCCCCGCATCTCTCAGAATCCTCCCTTGTCCTGCCTCTCTCCTCATCCCTTTAGCTTCTGCTCCTCCGCTCTCCACCCAGCCTCTGTCCCCGCTCCCTTCTCTCACGCCACCTCTTCCCCTTCGAGCCTCTGTATCTGCCCCCGCTTGTGGGCCTGCCGCCTCTTCCCACTGCCCAGACTCTGCCTTCCTAGCTCTTCTCTTCCCCTACATCCCCTATGGGTACCTCTACACTGCACGGCTATTTCGGGATACCAAAGGTATCCCAAAATAGGTACCCCCTGTCTACACAAGCCACCCGTTATTTTGGAATATTTTTCAAAACAACAGGTGTGCTGTTGCATGAGGGATAAGGGTTAGTTCCAAATAGCGCCGTGTTTTGAAATTTGGTGCTGTGTAGAGGTGCCAAATTTCAAAATAAGCTATTCTGGAATAGTTTTGAAATAAGATACGCAATTTGCATGGTGCAAATTGCATGTATTATTGCAAGTTTAGGGTGCTGTGCAGATGCACCCATAGGGTCTATGTTAGAAACTCTCAGGCTATGTCTACACAGCAGCATTATTCTGAAATAACATAGTCTGCGTCTACATAGTAAGCAGTCATTTTGATATAATGTTGAAATAATATGGAGCTGGAGGACTTCGAACGCCGACTCCTGTAACCCTCATTTTATGAGGCGTAAGGGAAGCCAGAGGAAGAGTGCTCTACTTCAGGCTTTCTGCTGTGTAGACAGTGCCAAAAGCTGAAATAAGCTATTTTGACTTAAGCTACACAATTGACATTGTGTAGTTCATTTCAACTTTAGCTCTGCTGTGTAGATGTGCCCTCAGAGAGATAGCTGTGTTAGGGTGCATCTACACAGGACCCATACGTCAAAATAAACTACTCAATTTGCACTACACAAATTGCATAGCTTTTTTCAATGCTATTTCAAAATAGCTTATTTTGAAATTTGACGCTGTCTACACAGCACCAAATTTCAAAATAAGGCGCTATTCCAAAACATCCCTTATCCCTCATGCAATGAGGTTTTCAGGGATGTCAGAATAGTGAGCCCATTATATTTCAATATAATGGGCTTGCTCTTAAGATGTGGAATAGCTATTTCAGGATACCTACGATATTGCGTAATAGCTCCGCTGTGTAGACGTAGCCTTAGTGTGTACCTTTAAAAACAACTTTGTATAATCATGAGCATTCCTGACCAAAACCCACTTCTTCAGATGAGATGATCTTGAGTCCCTGTATGTTAGCACCATCTCCGGGGCAGGGGGTGTCGACTGGGGCTCTCCTGGCTGAAGGGGGATGCCAGGGGCACTTTGAAATGAGGATGGAGGGTTAAAGGGATGGAACCATCTGTTTGGAGGAATGTCTTGCTGTATGGGGGGTGTTTGGCCAGCCAAAGCAGCCCATAGTGCCCTCTCACATACCCAGATCATGGTGCCATCAGGTGGAGAAGGAGTCTAGGGTTAAGAGACAATGTAACACTCTAGTTGTTATGCTGCTGTGGCTTTCCTCCAGGAATTCTATGCACTTGCTGTGGAGGAAGGATCCAGAGTGAAACAGATGTTCCTCTCCCACAGTGAAATATGCCCCAATGGATAATTAATTTGATGCGTAAGAAAAAAGGGTTAAAATAAGAACTACATAAGTTTAGCCCGGATGGGCAGGGATGGTGACCCTAGCCTCTGTTTGCCAGAAGCTGGGAATGGATGGCTGGGGATGGATCATTTGATGATGACCTGTTCTGTTCATTCCCTCTGGGGCACCTGGCATTGGCCACTGTTGGAAGACAGAATACTGGGCTAGATGGAATTTTGCTCTGACTCAATGTGTCTGTTTTTATGTTCTTAAGAAAAATTGGTGTTAACATTTCTTGCCAGGCATTAGCCAGTCACCTTTTAAAAGACACATTACAGCTATAGGTTTAGGCTACATCTATACAGCAGCACTTTTTCCAGGGTACCAGAGGAATCATGGAAAAGCTATGCCACATCCAAGGAACGTGTCTGCTTTTCCGAAAAAAAATTCAGAAAATTAGTCACGGTCTTTCACCATCCCTATAAACCGCATTGTATGAGGAAGAAGGGATGTGCAGAAAGAGGAGACTTTTCCAAAAGTGTAGACATACCAAATTTCAGAAAGCCTCTTCCGAAAGAAAAGCAGAAACAGATACGCAAATTGCCATTCTCAATTTGCATATCTTTTCCCGACTTTTCTTTGTAGTGTAGACACAGCCCCAGTGTCCTGTCTTTCAGTGATTTCACATTTCTCACCCTAGGGATATTTGTCTTTTGCAGACTTTTGAAGCTGAAATCCATCACCTTGAAACCAGACAAGCCAAAAACCCCACGCACACTACTGAGGTCCTCGATTTTTTTGTCAGATGTGATGTTCATAATTCTGATGTCAGCATCCTTATAAACTCTTTGAAGAAAGTGGCAGACGATGTGAAAACTCACAGAGAAGAGCGAGGTATGCAATGTGTGGAACCTGTACCTTATTAGGCTAAGTCCCTTTCTCCCCCAAAGGAGCACTAGCTTGTGGCTAATTGAATGTAAGTGATTCATTAGGTTCACAATGTCCAGTCTGTGTATGTGATGTTAGGGTTCCCCCTCTCCTGCAATGGGACATTCTGGAACAGACCCCACACTCATGCATACAGGGCCAGCCCACAATATTTTTGGCACCTGAGGCGGGGAGCTCAAATGACGTCCCCATGCCACCTTTTCTCCTGCCTGCCTGTTATGTCTCTTGTGCCCGCCTTCCTCCAGCACAGCACTCCACCATCTCTGTGCACCTAGAGCAGACAGAATACATATGCACCAGCAGCAGACACAATTTTCTACACTCTGGGTCTAGTGGCAGCCCTCCGCCCCTCCCCCCAGTCTGGCACCTGAGGTAATTCTGAAAATACTGCACATAGAAATAGGCAGTACATTTTATCGGCAGTTCATATTCTCCAAAGTACTACTATGCCTTTTGTCTCTGAGCGTCAACATGTAGCTGTTATGATATTTTCTCTGAAACAGAAAACATTCAGGAAAACTGGTGTTCTATGAACAATCAGCAATATTAATTATTATCATAATACTGAATGTACTCTTTTTAAAAACTGCTAAATGAGAGGCTATTCCACCTCTCATCTTACTTGGGGGTTTTTTTTTAGAAGAAAAACCGCTTTCTTGCCAATCATTTTGAAATTAACTGTCTGAGAGCTATATATCCTTTGCCAGGACAGGAGCTCAGCCTTTTGTGGTAATTATTATGAATTGGCTGATTAGAGTGAATGATTTATGATCAAAAATGGAGGAAATGATGCAAAATAAGAGTATATGGTCTTCATGCATGTGCATAATACTCATTTATACTAGATTAATGTGGCATTTATACCACATTAAACAGATGTAAGTGCATTACTAGAGCAAGGCCCTAGGCACTGGTTCAAGAAAGCACTCAACTCATGTGTTTGCTTTAACAAAATAATTAAGATGGAGGTTACATCTACACTTTTGTGGGGATCAATGCTCTGAGATTGACTGGGTCTATCTAGTAAAGACCTGCCAAATCAACCACAGATCACTCCACACTCAAGCCTTTTACTCTACCCATGATGAGAAAAGTAAGGTAAGTCAATGGGACTCTGTGGTAACTTGACTTAAGATACGTCGACTCCAGCTAGGTTATTCACGAACTTGGAGTGGCGTAGCTTAGTTCAACTTTCTGCTGTAGTGTAGGTATAGCCCTATTGACGAAGGATGTTAAGGACTAGTTGACTACTCAATTAGTCGCTCCCCCTCCTTGCTGCCTCAATCAGTCAGAGGCAGCAAGGAGGGAGGGGGAGAAGAGGTGGGTACTTCAAAGCAGCAGTACCGCATGGAGCCCAGGGTTTGAAACACCGTGGTAGCATTTCAAAAGGGCAGTACCACCACAGAGTTTCGAAGTGGCAATGCTGCATGGAGCCTGGGGTCAGCTGGGGACTCTCTAGCTGACCCCGGGCTCCATGCGGCATTTCCGCAGAACCCAGAATCAGCTGGGGACTCCCCAGCTGATCCTGGGCTCTGTGTGGCACTGCCACTTTGAAATGCTGTGCAGAGCCCGGAATCAGCTGGGGAATCCCCACCTAACCCCAGCTCCGAATGGCATTTCAAAGCAGCAGTGCTGCATGGAGCCTGGGATGAGTGGGGGTCTTTGAGTCCCCCACTGACCCCAGGCTCCATGTACAAGCTTCTGCTCTGAAATGCACAAGAGCCCCCACTGGAGACTCTTGTACCTTTCAAAGTTGGAACACCTGCGTGCAGCCCAGGACCAGTGAGAAGTCCCACTGACTCCAGGCTCCATGTGGGCTCCAGGGGCCTTTTGTGGATTTCAAAGGGGAAGCACCCACGTGGAGCCCGGAGTCAGCGGGACTTCCCACTAGCCCCGGGTTGCATGTAGGCATGCCAGCTTTGAAATGCACAAGAGCCCCCACTGGAGCTCTTGTACATTTCACAGGAGGAATGCGGAAGTAATTCCATCGACTACTCAACTAGTAAATTAATCGATATTTAACATCCTTATTATTGACACCAATGGGATTTAAACACAGACTTTTCTGAATGGGGTCCTCATGGATGGGCACATACTGTATGTGGTGAGGTGTACATAGAAACACATGCTGAGTCACATACCACCTGGGACAGAGAAAACAATTCTGAAAATGGGTGCTGTATAAAGTGAAGTGTTACTGATGGAGGAAACATGGGAAAGACAGAGATAAATGACACCGATAACATAGTTTTTCTTCAGCCTTACTGCCATTGTCCATTTTGGGGGGTTGGTTTTTCTAACTGATTGATTTAATAATCCATTTTCAACATTCAAGGTTGGTTTTAGGAAAGCACTTGAGCACATGTTTAACTTTAAAAAAAATTTGAGTTGTAGTGAGGAGAAGCTTTGTGGAAATGATTGTTAAGGAAGGATTTTTGTGCGGCAAGGCAGGTCCCTTAGCGAGCAGAAATAAGGAAGGTGGAAATGAGTGTGGAAATGTGAACCAGAGAAGGAAACAAAAGGGGCACATGGGCAGAAGCTTGGATGGGGGACAGGGGCAAGTAGGGTAAATAAGGGGCAAGCAGAAGATAAGAGCAGCAATTTTAGACAGAGATGTAGAAAGCCTGAATACAAACAAAAGGAACTAGAATTTGCTGTGGAAGGTGAGTGAAAACCAACTGAAGGAACTTGGAGAGGGAAGAGGCATGCTAGGAGGAATAATTAGAGATGGTTATTACAACACTGTTTGGAATGAGCAGAGGGGAGACAGGTTTGCTTCTGCTTTAAACTGTGATTTCACATTGCTCAGATCACACAATTGATAATCAGCCCTTCATTAAGGCAGTCTCAATGTGAAGACCCTTAGTTGCAATGCAGGCATTGTCTCAGAACTCAATACTGCAACATGCTGAACTCTCTGGTCCTGACCCACGAGAGCCCATTCTGCCCCACTGAAATTGATAGGAGGAGGACTCACAGCTTCAAAAATGTCAACATGAGCCTACGTGTTTGCAGAACGGGAGGGCCTGATACCCTCAGCTACACTTGCAAATAATCATGTCTGCAAGTATTTGCTCCAATAACAGTTTAGTGAGTGAGTGCTGGTTAAGGCGGCACTGAATATCAAGCATCCCGACTAAACTCAAGAACAGCATTCTTCACAAAAGCAAATTTCCAACTGACGATAAATGGAGCTTCCCTGCGTGAGGAAAGCTAAGCAGGTTCCCCAGGCTTTGGGTCACCGTAAAGGGTGAAGGGTGAAGGGTGACCGTAAGTTTGTCATTTTTCAGCTCATTTCAAGTTCACCATTTGTAACACTGGGGTGTAAGATAGTCCTATAAAGCAGAGGTTGTCAACGGCTTGTTTTTTACTTCTTTCTCTTTCCAAGCCATTTGTGAACCTATATAATTTAATTGTACCTTTTTTTTGCTATCTCCAACAGTCCCATGGTTTCCAAAGAAAATGCGAGACCTTGACAAGTGCCACCAACTAATCAACAAGTATGAACCTGATTTGGATCATGGCCACCCTGTAAGTTTGAGGCCATCATTAGTTTACCTTTGGTTATGGTTATTTCTGCTCTCCTGATGAAGCACAGTAGAAAGAATTCTCTGTAAATCTAGCCTCTGAAACTATTCTGTGCTCAGACAAGGTCTTTTAAAGAGGAGATTTACAATGGACATCAGTGGAACTAGGAATGAATGAAGTTACCTAATAATAAAAAAATCTTATAGACTCATGGTATTAATCTGACTAGACCAAATGAGCCCAACAAGTTAAAAGTGTTAACACGATACTGTCATTGTCCATCTTTAAACAGTGTTAAACAAGGTCTGGTTTTTATTATACAGAGACCTCAATCTTCTTAGTACAGTGGCAAACACACCAGTAAAATAGTGTTTAACCCTTTAGTAAAGATACAGAACAAGAAGGAAAAATGGTTAAAGCATTTGAAATGTAAAGCATGAACTAAGGCTTTTTAACTGCACGCGCTGTTTCCTTTCTCTTTAGCTTATAGATGTTTTTAGAAAGAAAATCCCCCTTGTTTGACAGTGTCTTAGATCAGCAGTTCTCAAACGTTTTGGGCTCCGGAGCCCTTTACATGCGTAAAAATGTATGTGGAGCCCCAGTGGTCCACTGATTGTATATGTTGTACCTATCGATGTTTCCAGTTTGTCAGCCTCGCAGAGCCGCTGGAGATGTCTCACGGAGCCGTGGGGCTCCATGGAGCACAGTTTGAGAAACACTGTCTTAGATGATGATAGCTGTCCTTTTGGGGGGAAAGGGAAAAAGTTAGTTGAGACGGGCTGGAGCTGTGGTTATTGCCATTGTTGTTGAACTCTGATCCTGTTTCCTGGAAGGCACAAGAGAAGCACCCACAGAAGGGGAAAGAAGAGAATAGCTGTGATAGAAAACACAACGTATGTCTCTGGGATTGATTCTCACTTGTAGTGTCACTGTTTAAAAAACACAGACACTGCACATGGTTTTATTAGGCCCTCCGAGGTGTGGCAAGGCTGTACAGCATCAGGCTCTTTAAGGCATTGCTTTTAGCTACCTTCCTGGTCACAGGCTTACAGCAGTGTTGCAGAATATACAATCTTGGCCAGCTCAGTCAGACTCCTGTTAGACAGCAGGAAAAAGGAGGGAGATAAGAACAAGAAGATATAGGCTGAGGAAGGAAAAGTAGTTTCTTATCCCAGGTGGTGTCTGGTCTTCAGTCAGTGGAGATGGTGATGTCATCGGAATCCTTCTCTCTGGCCCAATCTGGTAAGAACCATCTCTTAGGAACTGTACAAGGAAGGTCCAAAGGTGTTAGAGGAGATCAAAAGTCCCAGGAGAGTGTGGGGATGGCAGCCATGGTGGTAAAGCTCACTCTGTCATGTTCTCCCATTTTTCAGTTAGTCAGCATGCCTCTAACTTCCCCTACAACATCTCTTTTTGAGGCTCCTGAAAAGGAAGTGATGGGCAGACCAGCCCATCCCCTCATTATTTTGTTTACCAGTTATGTTTAATTTCTGACCTAATTTGTTTAATTGATTTCCAGGTTCATACTTCTCTTGCTTGCCAGCCATGATCTTAACACAATCCTTGAGTTGTACCACTAGCCTTTTTGTCTGGGCTAATTCAGTCTTTCTGTCTCCCTTTTTCACCTTTCCCTGTCAACATTTAGCATTATATGCAACTGGAACATCCTCTTTCCCACCGTTGAGCTCACTTGTAGGCCCAGTTATTACAACAGCGCCGCAGTCAGCAAAACACTTGGGCACATATTTACCTTTAAGTACATAATTAAGAGCATCCCTATTCATAAAAGGACTTTCGCACATGATCAGGTCCCATTTTCTAGACAAGAAAGCTCTCATTCATTTGGTGACCCCCAACTGCAACATATAGATAGAATACCTGGCTGATCTAACATAACAATATTTTCCTGTTTCAAACCTTCTGCATTTTGCCTTATTTTAGGTCTGAAGCCTATGATCTTTATGCCCCTGGGTAACTTTATACTTTCAAGCAGTCCCACTGAAATGGATAATATTACTTCCCTGGCTATGTAGGCTATGTCTACACTACCAAGTTATTTCAAAATAAGTTATTTTGAAATAATAGCGCCTGAAATAACTATTTCGAAATAAGCTTATTCCTCTTTGGGTACGTCTACACTAGCCCCCTAGTTCGAACTAGGGTGGCTAATGAGGGCGACTGAAATTGCTAATGAAGCACGGGATTTAAATATCCCATGCTTGATTAGCATAATCCAGTCCGGTCGCCATTTTGGAAACTGACTAGCCCGAAGTAACTGCCCGCGTCTACACGCGGCAGAGAAGCGGGATTCCGAGATAAACCCTTTAGTTCAAATTAACTGTTACTCCTCATGGAATGAGGTTTAACAGTTAATTCGAACTAAGGGGTTTATCTCGGAATCCCGCTTCTCTGCCACGCGTAGACAAGGGCAGTTACTTCAGGCTATATTTAAATCCCACGCTTCATTAGCAATTTTGGTCACCCTCATTAGCCTCCCTAGACACCCTTTGTTATTATTTTGAAATAATAAGCCCATCATTTCAAAATAATGGGCTTAATAGTGTGGACGCTCGCCTTGTTATCATATATATAGTAGCCCAATGTCTGAGAGTCTGTAATGCTGAAATGCTGGCTGTTCCCTCTGAGCAGCGCTGTTGCCTGAAATGCTGGCTGTTCCCTCTGGGTGGTGCTGTTGCTGAAATGCTGGCTGTTCCCTCTGGGTGGCCCGTGTTGCATGGGGAGTGTGGGGCCCAAATGGCCGCTTGCTCCCCCGTGGCGGCCCGGCTGAGCGGCGCAGAAGTCAGCCGAGTGCCACGGCGGGAGGGGAAGGAGGGTAGGGCAGTGATGTGCAGTGTGACAGTGGCTCCAGACCCCATCCCCTAGCCATGTACATCACCACCCTGCCCCCCTTCGCCTCCCGCCATGGCGTTCGGCTGACTTCTGTACCGGTCAGCCGGGCCACCGCATGGGAGCAAGTGGTGCAAGCGACCGTTTGGGCTCCACACCCCTCATACAGCACAGGGAGTGTGGCACCCAAATGGCCATTTGGGCTCCGCGGTCCCCTGAGTGAGAGGCGGGGGGGGAGAAGAGAAAGAGAGAGACAGAGAGAGGCAGGAGACGGAGGAGAGCTGAGAGAGAGGGGGAGGCAGTAGGAGGAGGAGAGAAAGAAAGAGAGAGATGGAGCGAGAGACCGGAGGCTCAGGAGAGAAGACCGACATGGAGAAGAGACCTGAAAATCCCTTCTTATGATGGGCTAATTGGCCAGTTTCAAAATAAGGGGAGTTATTTCAAAATAACTCCCCAGTGTAGGCATGTCCAGAATTACAGGGAGAATAGATTCAATTAATATGAGCGGTTTCAGAATCTGCCATGTTGAGCAATCAGCTCAAATAAACAGCAAAATTGATTCTTGAATGTAATATTAGAACTGAGTTCAAACATGACAAGAGAACCTCAAAAGGTCCAGTGACTGAGTTCAATTAAGCACCCAGAAGGTCAAACTAGACATGAGATGCAAAGTTTGGAGCCTCATTTGCAGCCAAACTTTCCCAAAGTCCTGGGGAGTTCTGCACCAGGTTTTTGATTCAGACTCATCTCTTCATTCAGATTACTGGCGCAGAAAGATTAGCCTGGAAATTTAATGAGTACAGGCGCTCTCTCATTACCTCATCCAGTATTTTTTGCGTCTGACTGAGCTAGAAGAACAGTACTACTCATAGTATTTTTATGCTTGTGCTTTTGGGCCTCGTCACAAGGAGGAAACAGAAATATTATTTATTATTACTACTATTGCTATGACTCCTATTACTACGACTGCTACTGCTACTGTAGCACTAAGGAGTCCTAAGAATGGACCCGGACCCACGTTGTGCTAAGACTTGCAGAAGCAGAGCAAAGAAATGGATCTGCTCCAATGAGCTTACAGTTTAAGACTAGCAGCAATAGGAGGATATGGACAGAGTGGGGAGCACAAGGAAACAGATAATATTGGTCAGCACTATAGGCTCATCACACCAACTGCCTAACCACTGTCAGGTTGTTTGCAGGCCTCATTTGCAAAGGAGGTGCATGAAACTGGAATATAATAATGGCCACATTTTTTGATTTGCTGAACAGATTGGACTGAAACTGGCATAAAGATTTAGATGGCTTTGCCTCTGTCTTCGTTATTATTATTGATGAGTGATTATTGACTTATTATTAATTAATTAGTGATTATTAATAGCTAAGCATTAATTATTGATTGCTAATTTAATAATAAGAACCTTTTATACATTTGTAAAATTCCACTCCTGATGTTCTCAACCAATAGGCTGAGTTCAGATGGGGGAGGGAATTTATGTAATGTTAGTTTCCATGCCACTGTGCTTCTCATGATCTATGGTCAACATATTGTGGTAGATAAGGCCTTTCTAGAACCTCCTTGATGGCTTCCATGAGACTGTTCCAGGCTGAAATTTGGAAATTCAAATCCCGGGCTTCATTTGCAACTTTGGATGCCTACATTAACCACCCTAGTTCGAACTAGGGTGGTAGTGTAGACATACCCTTGGTGTGTAGTGAAGTGATTACTGCAAAAGTCTTCCCTCTGGTCACGCAAGGGGACAGGTGAGCTGGCTGTGAGGTACAGATATAGGAATGCAAGCTCCTATTTCCTTGACCATATGGAAACCACTCTCTGGAGACTGTACTAGATTCTGGCTCTGTAGAAGGGGATTGGCTTGATGCAGAAGGGTGTACAGAACAGGATTAACCACACTCACTGTGCGATTATGTGATGTCTCACATCTTGAATCCAGGTCTGTGACTTACCAGACAGTTATCACATCCTGGCCTCTACTCAATGTCGACTGAAACCAAATGGGCTGAGAAGCTAGTAGAACTACAACCACCACCCATGGGAGATGAGATTGGAGGATCACCCAGCTACATGATTGGTCCAACCATGCTATTTAGTCCAGAAGGAGACACAGGAAGTTGAGCAATTAAAGGATTTCCTGTTGTGGGAGTCATGGGCCCCTTTTCCAGCCTCACCCCTGCATTTGCTCCTATTCCCACTATGCTCCTGATCTTTCTCTCTTCTATGGCTCCTGTCCTTATACCGTGCTTCCAGCCCTCAGTTTCCAGTCCTGCCTCTGATCCAGGTCTCTGATGTCTGACTCTGACTCTGATGTCTGACTCTGATCCTTAGCTCTGGCATTTGGCATTTGACTCTCAGCTTTGATTCTTAACTCTGGCTTGGCTCCAGGCTCTGGTAATCAGCAGCTGACTGTGGTGCTGACTCTTGGATTTGGGTCTGGACACTTACATCATCAACTAGACCTGGTTACTGCTCTGACTACGAGGCATGCATGCCCACATTCTGGTCCATAGCAGACTGCCTTTCTAAAAACCCATGGTGGAAACAAATGCAAGTTGATGAATTTGAATCATCAGTGGCCTTCATGAGTCTCCCCTTTCTGTTGTCAAAAAGGGCAGGGGAGCATCTTTAATGGGGGAATGGAAAGCCGCTGGTAGCATGGGTTCAATGGAACAGAGCCACAGAACTACTTCATGGGGTTGGAATAACACAGAGGCAGAAGAAAAGCTGCATGGGCAGCCAGTCTCCTCTGAGGTTTGGTCTCAGAGAGAATGTGCAGTCACCTACATAGCAGAATATGGCTACAGCATGGGGAAATTCAGAGACAAATAACAGAGATTTACACTGGCAGGCTATTGCATTACAAATATGCATTTATTAGCCAATATTCAGCCACATGGGATGTCCATTCTAATAACTCCATCTTATGTTTCAGTGTCCCTTCAGTACAGGGGGAGAGCAAATAAGAGGTCCAGATGTTTTCTTATGTTCACCTGAATAATTTGTTAGATATGCAACAAGAGCCTAGTAAGACCCTAACTATAGCAGAGATATTGATGTATCAGGTAGTTTGGATGTTTGATGTATTACAACTATGCTGTTATAAACTGCCATTCCTTTGAAAGCTAATGAGCCATGCCCTGAGCCATATTAACTCTTCTGGGGACCCTGGGCTAGTAGATTTTGTGGGGCCCTGTGGCTCCAAGATGGGCCCAGAAATGAGGAATTCAGTGTGTGGGATAAGGCTGTCAGGGGATGGAGTGGCAATGTGGGGTTTGGGCAGGAGGTCGGGTGCAGGAGAGGGGTGGGGTGTGGATCCAGGGTCTGGATGGGAGGAAGGGTACAGGAGTGGCTGGTGGGCAGGATCTAGTAGGAAGGTAGAGTGTAGAGTGCTGGAGTGGGCTGGGGTGTGGATGTGGGGCCTGGTAAGATGGTAGAGTGCAGGAGCGGGGTGGGGGTGGAGATGTGGGGGTCTGGGAGGAATAGAGAGTATAGGAGAGGGCAGAGGATTGGGGTGCTTACCTAGAACAGCTCCCTGGGGAGGCAGACAGGTAGCTCCATGCAGCCCTGCTCTTGCAGGCATCGCCTCCCACTGTTCCCATTGTCTGCAATTCCCAGCCAATGGGAGTGGTGGGGTGGAGTCTGGGAGGTGAGCATTGCTAGCAGTGATGAATATGGCTCCAGCCTGGAGGAAGATATGGGGAATACCAGCAGACAGAACCACTTCCTCCTCCCCCATGAAGAGCTGCAGCATACAGGGGCTTGCATACCCTGGGATGAAGCTCCCAAGCCCTCTCATAAGTTGGCCCTGGCCATGTCCTTAGCTTGTGTAAACTGGGATATCACCACTGAATTCAATGGAGTTTGTGACAGTTCTGGGAATCAGCTTCTGAACCAGCTTTCTCCTCACTATCTAGCCAATGAGGCCCCTGGGGAAGGTCTGAATAAGGAGACAAATTCCTCATTACTGGAGCAGAACAGGGTTGAACAGGTAATTAGTCTAGTAGCAAGGAGACAGGTAAATAAGTGTGTTGTGAGCAAGACACGAGAAGTCATTCTTCTGCTCTACTCTGCACTGGTTAGGCCTCATTTGGAGTACTGTGTCCAGTTCTGGGCACCACATTTCAAGAAAGATGTGGAGAAATAGGAGAGGGTCCAGAGAAGAGTAACAAGAATGATTAAAGGTCTAGAGAACATGACCTATGAGGGAAGACTGAAAGAACTGGGCTTGTTTAATTTGGAAAAGAGAAGATTGAGGGGGCACATGATAGAAGTTTTCAGGTATCTAAAAGGGTGTCACAAGGAGGAGGGAGAAAAATTGTTCATCTTGGCCTCTGAGGATAGAACAAGAAGCAATGGGCTTAAACTGCAGCAAGGGAGGTTTAGTTGGACATTAGGAAAAAGTTCCTAACTGTCAGAGTGATTAAACACTGGAATAAATTGCCCAGGGAAGCTGTAGAATCTCTATCTGTGGAGATATTTAAGAGCAGATTAGATAAATGTCTATCAGGGATGGTCTAGATGGTACAGGGTCCTGCCATGAGGGCAGGGGACTGCACTCGATGACCTCTCGAGGTCCCTTCCAGTCCTAGTGTTCTATGATTCTATGACATAGGAAGAAAGTGCAAAGCAGGGGTCAGAGGAGAGGAGCTGGGCCTGGCAAAGGTCTCTCAGCTGTCTAAGAGCAAAGAAGAAAAGAGCAGAGGGTGCCACAAAATTGCACTGATTTATGCTGGCTCAGGATCTGGCCCCCTATTCTGGCATGTGGCTTGAAATCAAAGGCTGAATTCAAAATGAGAGTGGCTTCTATGAAATTACATGGGCTAGATTTTTTGTGAGCAGGACATTAAGCCACCTTTGTGCTCCCCCGATCCCAAGGCCAACCAGGAGCTGGTCTGGTCCTTGGCATGGATTTGAGTTCTCCCTACAGAGGTGGAATCCTCAGCTTCCCGTCTCTTTTAGGTCAGCCTTTCACTGAGGGACTGACCCTTGGATGTGGGTCTGGATTTTTACTTCACCAAGTAGTCATTACAATAGGCAATTTCCTCTTCAGGCATTCTCACCCAGGGACGGACCATGATTATAGGCAGACTCGGCCGCCGCCTAGAGTGCCGGCACCTGGGACGCCCGATGATTACGTCATGGGGCGCCTGGGGCGCCCAACGGTGACATCAGTCCATTGACGGCCCTGCAGGCGGGGGTGCCGATCACGCGTTCTGCCTGGGGCACCAGCTGCCACAGCCGGCCTCGGGCCGCTCCTGCTCTCACCTTCTCATCACTTTTGGAGATGAGACACATCCACTCTGATTTAATTACCACTGATGTTACCCAGAGCCGGCCTTAGGACCGGCCCTGATGTCACCCATCTCTATATCCCTTCCTTTTCTGTTTTTTTTTCCCCTTCAAGCATCTGAAGAAGTGAGTTGTATCTCGCTTATCCCCTAATAAATATGTTAGTCTTTAAAGTGCCTCTGGACTCCTTGTTGTTTATGCTAAAACGGACTAACACGGCTACCCCTCTGAATCCTATCTCCTAGTATACTATTTCACATTAACATAGCCCCTTTTCCCAAGGCTAAGAGGAAAATCAATTGAGTGAGCTCAGTTTTTACCTCTCCCACTTAAACTGTGTCTTCCATTCTGTAGGATGCTCACTACTCAAAGCTACTATGTCTTCATGCTTAGCTGTGACATAAGTACAGGCTGAACCTCTCTGGTCTGGGACTCTCTCATCTGACAACATCCACGGTCCAGATGTTGCTGGACGAGACAGGCCCTGGATCGGAAAGACACCAGGGTGGCTGGGAGACCAGCAGCTGGAAGAGGAGAAAGCTGGATCCTGGCCTGCGGCCATGGGGCTGGAAGTGGATCCAGTCCTGTGGCTGCAGAACCAGTAGCTTGGCTGCTTGGCCGGAGGGCTGGAAGCAGAGCGGGTCCAGGAGAAGAGTCAGTCCCATGGCCATGGGCACCTGCCCAGCCGGGGGGGAGGGAGCAGAGCTAGTCCTGAGACTGGGGAAATGGTGGCCCAGCGGGGGTGGGGGTGGGGACCAAAGTCGGTTCCATGACCAGGGAACAGGCGACCTGGCTGCTATGCCAGCAGAAGAGCCAGACTCACAGCCACAGGCAGCAAGCCTGGATGGGGCCTGCAGCACAGCAGGTAGGCAGACGTGAGGGGAACTCAGCCAAGAGGCTAGCGGTCTGTGGGGAGACCCTGGAAGTTGGAAGCAGAGGGGCCGGAATCGCAATCCATGGTCCAGCAAAATCCCTTTCTCAGGACCAGTCAGGTTCCGCGGGTGCCAGACCAGGGAGGTCCAACCTGTACACTGCGTTTCTGGTCCAAAGGCAGTAAGCAACTCAGTGCAGAATTTGTCTCATTCTAACAGTCCATGATTTCTTGCCCCAAAGGTACTGCAATAGAACAACCAATTTCAGGCCTTTTCATTTTGAATGTTTCTGGCAGCAAAATCATTCGAGCCTGTCAGTCTAGCCTGACGTAAAAGTTATTCTAAATTATATCCCACTGCAGGGATTCACAGACCCAGAATACAAGAAACGGAGAGCCTTCTTTACAGACCTGGCCTTCAACTACCGAGCGTAAGTACAGTACCATTGGAAACCTGCTTGTTCTAAGTCAGTTTCTCTTTTTGCGTGCTCTCAATGTCAGCAGTTTGATTTTGTCCCCTTAGTGTTAGAGCTGATGTGACTTAATCTCAGCTCAATGCAATTCTGTGGTGCCATCTATTGGAAGACTGGGTTAATCACAGAAACACACGTCCCATATAAATCAAATATTTCAGAGTTAGCAAGGTGAGACCCATTATTGACCAGGCAAAGTCATTTTGTGTAGATTACACTTAAAAGAAAGTTCAAGAAATGAAATATGTAATAGAATTTTTATTAATGTGGTTGCAAAAAGGAAGTGAAAGAACAGTTTTACATTAGTAGGAATTCAACTTTAAACATTATTCATTTTCTGAATAATTTCCACACACAGTAAATTTGAATCAGAAATTCTTAAAGCTTCCGTTACTCTTTCCATAACTAATTTGAATTCTTTTGTGATTTGTAACTGTAAAAATGTTCTTTGTACTAAAATGACAGTTTAATAGGCAACTCGTGTTTAATTTTCTTAGTAAATATTTTTATGAACTCTAATTATAATAGTTGTGACTTTTTTCTTATAAACAAAAATTGTTTAAACTTTGCACTCAGCATATTCCAGTGTAAAAAGTAGTGCATTCAGCTAATTTAAGTGGTAGGACTGTTTATGCAAACTTTGGTAAGTATAGACAATCGCGAAAGACAAAAATAATTATTTAAACCTTTCACCTAGTGTAAAAAGTAGTGCATTCCAGCGTATTCCAGTGTAAAAAGTAGTGCATTCAGCTAATTTAAGTGGCAGGAATGTTTAGGTATCTGTAGGTAATTGCGAAGTATAACTTTTTTTTCGCAAACAAATCCAAAAACAAACAAACTCTTTAAAATATATAATAGATATACTGAAAATGTAATGTACAACTTTAGGACAGCATTCCTACCTCAGTGATCTCGGCATCATTACATGTAATCCTAGGGAAAATTGTCTTTTTATGACTCTTTCATTTAAATTATAAGATGAAGGTATCTTCTTTCCAGGAGTTGGCATGTGTCTTAATAAACCTGCCAGGTAGACAAGGACATGTGTATGCAAAAGAAAAGAAAAGAAATAGCTGGACTTATCCTAAAATGAGCAATTTATACATTCTTGCTTTTCTATGTAAAAACCGATGGGAGTGGAAGAGAAGTGTGAGGACACTGAAATTCATTCTACTCCTTTTTGTAAGTGACATTAGCAAGATGCATAATGGCCTTGCACTGTGAATCACATGGTGCCCAAGAACTCAAGCGAAACTCTGAACCTCTAGCAATTTCTGCTTATTGACAGCCTTCATACCTTGTGGCTAATCAGCCAGCTATCATTAGCTCCCCCACTAGCACTGTGAATTATCTCCTTCTCTGATGGTAAATACAGGTCCAGAGAGGAAATACTTAAAAACCAACAAATGGTCTGGTAGCACTTTATAAACTAAAAAAACATGTAGATGGTATCATGAACTTTCGTGGGCACAGCCGACTTCTTCAGATGACTGGAATTTTGAGTTTAGGATGTGCAGACCTAAAATAAATAGGGGAGAAGGGAAAGAAAGGGAAAAAAAGGAAGGGGGCAGGAAACAAGAAGCAGAGGGTATGAAGATATCAAAGGGAAAAACAAGTAGGCAGAACTGGTAACTTATAAGCACCTAAATATTGGATAGTTAACAGGGAGGAAGTAAATGCTGACATATGCACAATATACAGGCAGTCCCCGGGTTACATGGATCCGACTTACATCAGATCCCTACTTACAAACGGGGTGAGGCAACCCCACACTAGCTACTTCCCCCCAGCAGACCAGGGAGACGCGAAGCTAGCGCCCCCCCCAGCAAACCAGGGAAACGTGGAGCGGCTTTTCTCAGCAGACACCTCAGCTTGAGAATAAAGGACTGAGGGAAGTGAGGTGTGGGAGAATAAAACTGAGCTCTGGAGAAATGTTTGGCTAGAGTTTCCCCTACAATATGTACCAGTTCCGACTTACATACAAATTCAACTTAAGAACAAACCTACAGTCCCTATCTTGTACGTAACCCGGGGACTGCCTGTACACAAGCACCCATTTGCTGCATAATTTAGAGCTTTTTCCTTGGGACTATGTCATGTGGAGCAGTTATTCCTAGCTCCATCCCACCTCTCTGTTGTTGATGGAATGCCTGCAGCAAAGCAATGGGAATGGGAGACAATACAGCCTGGCTTCCTGAACGTTCCATTAAGTAGTCCCTTCTTTATAGTATTTCACTGCTTGCACCATCGCTCGGGATTTGGTGGTGCTTAGGACACCTGGGTCATAAAGCCCTTTGGAATACCTCAGGAAGATTATTTATTATTTGTATTTATTTTAACTTGGCAAATAAGTCTGGTACATATAAAGAAAATTGCACTTGAAACTGGAATTCAAATCAGCTATACAATTTTATCTCTCTATGTCTCTAAAGGGGAGACCCTTTGCCTAGAGTTGAGTACACTGCCCAGGAGACTGCTACGTGGTAAGTATATTTTTCATATTCTATCCCAGGATAGGTTATGGAGCAATTTCACTGAAGCCCCGTGGAATTCTGGGGGTGAAAGAAATGCACGACGGTGCTTTACTTTGTTAAACAATATTTGACATCTCTAATTTTAATTGATGTCTTAATTATCCCTTCTTGTTCACGTTGCAGAATTCTATTCTCCACATGCAAGTGTAACTCCTTGTTGTGTTGTAAAGAGGAGTTATATACCTGTTCTGACGGATGAATAGACCTCTCGGTCTACTTTCAAGTTCCATGAAGTGGTGAGAAAACATCAAAAGCCACGGGCTGTGTCTACACTGCACCCCTTTTCCGGAAAAGGGGTGCAGTGTAGACACAGCCTCAGTGTTGGTGCCCCTGGAGGGCATAGATGGCTCTCTGCTGTATTTGTGCCCCCTCCTCCCTTGTCTGACCCTCCCACCAGTTTCCAAGGCAGCAGAGGCAAATTTGAATCCTGGAAGGTTGGAGCAACCTCGAGGCTGCTCTCAATTGCATTGGCTAAGGGACTTTTACATCCCCTATGATATTTGTAGGCAGTGCAGAGATTAGAGCCAAAGCAGCACAATGTAGATTTGGGGAGGAGAAAGGAGACTGTGGATCTAACTCTCAAGAGTTCTGCTTCAATGAAAAAAGGATGCTAAAAAGTTTGTATACTTAACTTTACTATCCAGAATTCCTGAAAATCTGCAAAATTTGACTTGAAAACTCATGTGAACAAGCACTGTACTGAGATTTATTTTTCTTCTGGTTGGGCTGGAAATAAAAGGAAACAAATTGTTTCCCTCTAGGTATTTTGGTAGCTTGTGTCTTGGCCAGAAATCTGGAAGTGTGAAAGACTGAACAATTATCAAATAACCATTAACCTAGATTTCAGAATCTTTAAAAGAGAATTGTTCCTAAGCCACAAAATTCAGATCTGGATCTAGAGCTGGATTTGAGTCTTTGGCTTTCATCTGGTTCCTTAAAAATACAAGGCCTGAGATCATCAGTTAATTGTCTATGCCAAAGACAGGATACTGGACTAGATGAACCACTGTTCAGTCCAGTATGGCAATTCCTATGTTCTTAACTTGAAATTGCACTTTATCTGATTCATGTTCTATATAGGATAAAAGAAGAGAGAAGGGGAGAAAGAATAAAACAGTGAAAAAATCAGGTGACCTGAATAAACACGGTATTAACTTACAATTAAAAAGTGTCATGACCTTAAATGAATCCAGGGGCAAGCCACACTAGGGAAGTCACTTTTGAAACAGGTGTGCATATTTCCACTGGCATTTATTATAGCTATCCCTGTGCAAAAAACCCCATGAGAGTTTGCAACAAAAAATAGTGCAAGAAATTCATGTACCATTAAAGACATTTTCCAACTTCAGAAATGGGTACAAGTTTTGGAAGGAGGGAGAATTCTTATGTCCTGGCCACCTTTTTTTCACCTTCCCTAGTTGCCTTTCAAAAATCACACTATATAGCAAAATTTTTGTTTTGCATTACTTGTTTCCAAGAATATCTTACTGTATCAATTGAGGTGAGGGCTGCACTGGGCTAAGAACTGTATGCACACATAGCAGGAGAGAGTCCTGCCCAGAATAATATGGAATCTAAATGGACAAGATGGACAAAAGATTGGAGAAAGGAAAAATTATTATCTCCATTTTACAGATGGGAAAGTGAGAGATTAGATAATCAGCCCAAGGTTTTACAGAGCACAGCCAGTAATTGACCCTAGTTTTCTCTAGTCCCCAGTCAGTGCTTCAGGAATAAGGTTGTCCTGTCTCTCTGAAGGAGTGTTTTGTTTTAAATAAAATCTACCATGCCTTAAAACTTGCAAACCCCATCCACAGGGAACATCATTCCCACCTCTCCAAATTCTGATATTTCCACAGACCCAAATGCTGGATTTTCAAATATATTTGAAATATATTTTCAAATATATTTGAAAAAAAAGTAACATGCCTGTTAAGTCTTTCGTATCACGTGCATGACAGCTCCCACCAGCCAACAATATTGGCATAGTCTGGTGTGGGAATATTGTATTTAATAACATTTAATTTTGTGTTCTTTCCTGTTTTTTGAATCTCTCTCTCTTTTTTTTTGCCAACTTCTGTCACGGTAGGCATTCTCCACCTAGAACTATCCCCACTGGTGGTGAATGGAATAGGCCTTTAGGGGATAGCTATGTTTCCTCACCACAGCTGGCACCAGCAACACAGATCTCTGCTTGTGTAAATCAAATTCCAAAATTAGATATCACAGTTGTTACCATAACTCCCTCGGGCTGTGTGCTGTGGTCAGCTACATTACTGTGCAACTTAATATGGATACAGGGAAACCAAAGGGGAATTTTTTTAACACACTGTAAATTCTCTTGATGTTAGCTCTGAAGAGCTGTGGGATTCCTTTAGTGTGTAGCAACGTGGGTATAAAAATGAAAACAAGAGCAGAAATCTCAGCTTCCAAAAACAGGGCTTGGACGATAGGCATCTATGTTGTCAGGCATAATTATTGCAGAGCCATAAACTGAACAGCCATGGGTGCAAACGAGGCAATGTTTACTGGGAAGAAGTTGCCCAGGAGAAAAAAGAACAAAGAATAAATATATTGAGATACATGTCATGTGACAATAGTAAAGGCTGTTAGTTACCTTCTTCTAACAGAGAATAAGGAACTAGATTAGAATAGAGAAACGATAATAGCCCTAAAGCTGTCCCAGCTGTTTTTCCCACTGCGTCACTGTCAAGATTTTGCCTAGAAACTTTCAGAGCCTTCACCTGTCATTTTAAATAAACAGCACACCCATGCTGTCAGCATGCATGCATTGTACAGTGCACTTGATTTACACCACTTCAGAGCAAGGTTCACTTTTAGAAATCCCAGTTTTTACTAGTGTTTAGTATTTAAAAATAATAGTCCCTTTTAAACTCTGTATTATCTTCCGACTCCCACATTAAAACGTGCCTGGTCCAACTCCACTAACATCAATAAGAGTGATTTCACTTCCCTGAATGGGAATTGGATCAGACTCTAAGGAAAGATCTATACTAAAGCTGGAACGACAGCTTAAGGTATGCAGCTCCAGCTATGTAAATAACATAGCTGAAGTTGATGTACCTTAAGCTGAGTTTTGGCACCATCCCCACAGTGGAAGATCAATGAGAGAAACATTCAGGTCAATTTCTCTTACTCCTCACAACTGCAAGGAGTACAGTGATTGATGGGGGTGCCACAGCATTTGATTTAGAGGGTCTTTACTAGACCCACTAAATTGAACACTGGAAGACGGACCACTGCAGCATTGATCTCCGTGGCAGTGAAGATAAGTCCTACATTTCCTCAGGTATATTATCCTCAGTATTTTGAATATATTTTATCTATTGGAAGTAGTAAGATATGGTCAGGAAATAATTTTCCTTCACTAACTGCTTTTGATGAAAATAATATGTCCATTGATTTTTTTAAAATTAAGAACATAAGAATGGCCACACGAGGTCAAGCCAATGATTTGTTTAGCCCAATATCTTGTCTTCCGGTAGGCCATGGCCAGGGCCAGATGCATCAGAGGGAATGAACATAATAGGATAATTCTGGGTGATCCATTGCCTGTCATTGAGGGTACGTCTAAACTACATGTCTCCGTCGACGGAGGCATGTAGATTAGCCAGATCAGCAGAGGGAAATGAAATAATAATCGTGGCTTCATTTAAATTTAAATGGCTGCCCCGCTCTGCCGATCAGCTGTTTGTCGGCAGATCGGGGCAGTCTGGACGCGCCGCGCCGACAAAGAAGCCTTTCTTGATCGGCACAGGTAAACCTGGTTTCACAAGGCATACCTGTGCCGATCAAGAAAGGCTTCTTTGTCGGCGCGTCGCGTCCAGACTGCCCCGATCTGCTGACAAACAGCTGATCGGCAGAGCGGGGCAGCCATTTAAATTTAAATGAAGCCGCGATTATTTTAATCGCGGCTTCATTTCCCTCTGCCGATCTGGCTAATCTACATGCCTCCGTCGACGGAGGCATGTAGTCTAGACACACCCTGAATGTTAGTCAGAGGCTTAGAGCTACGCTAAGCATGGTTTTTTTTCTCCCTAACCATCTTACCTAATAGCCATTGAAGGTATTCTCCATGAGCTCCTCTAATTCTTTTTTTGCA
The DNA here is from genome assembly GCF_049634645.1 of Pelodiscus sinensis. NCBI lineage: Eukaryota > Metazoa > Chordata > Testudines > Trionychidae > Pelodiscus > Pelodiscus sinensis. The sequence goes on from NC_134711.1 coordinate 99,042,487, forward strand.
TTAAATCATAATGAAAACATAAGAATGGCCATAATAATGGTAAATTTTTAGGATTTTGTCTAAAAAACTACCACTGAAGATATAATAGATATATATTTATCCTTCTCCATAACTGAAATTGTTCAGCTTATAATTTAAAAATGTAGGGGGTTTTTGGGGAGGAGGGTTGCTTTATAAAAATTGGAGGATTTTTCTTGTTTTTTGTTGGGTTTAGGGCTCGAGGTGGTTGTGCAATACACTCCCACGACTCCTTCCATGTATGCCCATCTGGTCCCAATATCTCTGGTATCTGGCACCAACGGAGGACAGGACATTCTGCAGTGATGATAAGGGTGACATTACTCGTCTCCCTGTTTTTATAGGGATTAACATATGATTTAATGAGCACCTTCTGGTGTTCAACCGGACCCCGTCCTAGCCATAGGTTGGCCCTTACCTTTGGCCAAACCTGTGTAGCAGTTAGTTTCTGGGACTTACAATGGCTAAGGGTTTGGTTAGTATGGCAATTGAACCGTAGCACCCCCCGGAGAGGGTGGGTTTAAGATCCAATTCCAGTCCACTCGCTCACAAGGTGTTCCCCTCGCTCCTCTCCGGTGATACCACAGTAATAGCAGCAGACTCAGCAGGAGTGGCCTCATAGTCGGTGGCTGCGGTACCTGAAGAGGAAACTGGAGAGATAATGTTAGTGGTTTCGCTTACGGATTTGAACAATTTCAATTGGTTTTGATGCTTCCAAAATGTTCCCAATTTCCCCCCAATTTTGGCGCATGTGCTTGTAGTTAGTAAGACTCGCATTGGGCCCTGCCATCTAGGTTTTAGAATTCCCTTTACTTCAGCGTAAATGCGGTACATCACCAGATCTCCGACCTGAAATGCTGGTTTCTCCAAACAGGTGTTGTCATCTAATTGGGTTTGATTTGCCTTTACTTGTTTATATAGATTCTTAAGTTCCATATCCAGTGCTTTGATGTATACTTGCAACCGACTGGCAAATGGGCCTGACTCTTGGGCTGGTAAGAGTGCATCAGTGGGCATTCGCATAGCTCTCCCTGTCATTAATTCAAATGGAGTCAACTGTGTTAGTCTATTTGGGCTGCCTCGGATCTGGTAAAGTACAGCCGGTAATATACGTACCCAGCTATCTCCGGTGTCCAGGACTGCCTTTGTTAAAGCAGTTTTTATAGTTCTGTTCATTCTTTCTACCATCCCTGAGCTTTCAGGGTGGTATGGAATATGGAATCGCTGTTTAATTCCCAGAGCTTTGCATGCTTCTTTCATTGCCTTTCCTATGAAATGAGTTCCCTTGTCGGAGTCGATTGAGTGAGGCAATCCCAATCTTGGTATAACTTCTTCTGCTAAAATACGGGCTACTGTGGTAGCAGTACAGTTTTTAGTAGGGAAAGCTTCAACCCATTGAGTGAGGGTGTCCACAATCATTAAAATGTATTTATACCCCCGGCTTGGTGGCAGGGGTCCCGTAAAATCTATTTGTAGGTGTTGCCGGGGCCCTCTGGTCGTGGCTGGTGATTTAGGGGAATTTTTTTCTTCTGCCTGCATTGACCTGGGCGCAAATTATACACCGCTTAAGGAACCGGGCCGTGTCCCTTGCTTTGGTTGGCCACCACCAGGGTTCCAGAGCAGCTTTCATTTGCCTCCAGCCCAGATGGGCAGGGGAGTGTATAACTTCTAACAACAGGTTACGTATACAGGTGGGTGCCACAAGCTGTTGTTCTCCGGGGGCATACCATAATGGTTTCTTATACACACAACCCAGGGACTCCAATTTCTGTTCCTCCTCCGTACTTAGGGAAGAGTATAGGGCAGTAAGATTTATTTACTCTTTGATTCCTCCAACTGCGCTAACACTTAGTGGCATTACTTGTGCTGCTTCTTTAGCTCAGAAGTCTGCCCAATAGTTTCCCTTCTGTTCTTCACTATCAATTTTGCGATGTGCCTTAACTTTAACCACAGCCACTTCGGCAGGGAGCTTGATAGCTTCCACCAGTCTTTGGACAGCTTCCAAATGATTTATGGGTTTCCCAGTGGTGGTGCGGAAGCCCCTACGTGACCACACATCCATATAATCATGCACTACTCCAAAAGCATACCGGCTGTCAGTATACACAGTGATTCTTTTTCCCTGTCCAGCATAGAGAGCTTCGGTGAGTGCAGTCAGCTCTGCTTCTTGTGCAGATTTGGAACTTTCCAATTTACCAGCAGCAGTTACAGTTCCATCTCCTAACACTACAGCACATCCTGTGGAGGGTACCCCATTGATATACCTCCTTGATCCATCCACGTACAAAATTAAGTCTGGGGTTTCTAGGGGCTGCTCTTTGACACTTCCAAGTACTTCTTCTTCCTTATCCACTAAACACTCATGCACGTCCCCTTCAATATTTAGAAACTCAGCTATGTTAATTCCTTTGTCTCTTACTATTGAAAAGTTTGGATTCTGAAGACACAGGACGGATTCCCATTGGCCACGCCGGGCATCTGTTACGGATTTGAGTCGCCCAGTGTTAAGGAGGTCGATAAGCGTGTGAGGTGTGTGTAAAATTAGGATTCCGGTGAGGGTGTATGGTTCACAAGTTTTTACAGTCCAGGTGGCACAGTCTAGAGCTGCAACACATTCCGGTAATCCTTGTGAAACAGGAGGCCTTGGGGTGGACAGATATGCAACAGGACGCGGGCAGTCCCCGTGAGTTTGTAATAGCACCGCGGAATACTGAGTTTTACTATGGTTACAATAGAGATGGAATGGCTGCTGCATATCAGGTAAGCCGAGACAGGGTGCTGAAGCAAGGGTCTGTTTGATTTTTCTGAAAGCTTCCTCCTGAGGGGTTTCCCATAATACTGGGTAATTAGCTGGTTCCCCCCCCCCCCCCCCATACCAGGGCTTGGATAGGTTCCACTATATTGGAGAATTCAGAGATATATGCTCTACAGTAGTTTAGAAGACCTAAGATTTTGCGGACATCTCTGACTGTTCGGGGCTTGGGTAATTCTTTAATGGCTTTTTTCCTGTCCTCTGTGAGGGCCTTTTGTCCCTGGGAAATTTCATGCCCCAGGTATAAGACTTTTGGCTGTTGTAGCTGGGCCTTTTTAGCACTCAGTTTAAATCCAGCCTCCTGCAGGTTTAACAATAGCCTGTTAAAAGTTTTCAGATGGTCGTTTTCATTAGAGCTGGCAATTAATAGATCATCCACATACTACAATATCACTGTGTCCCCCTCCGTTTGGACGTGTTCTAGGACCTTTGCCATGGCTTTGTGGAAAATTGAAGGGGACCCATGATATCCCTGGGGTACACGAGTCCAAGTGTACTGCTGGTTTCCAAGGGTGAAGGCAAACTTGTCGTGACTTTTACTGGTGAGGGGAATGCTCCAAAACCCATTTGCCACATCCAGGACTGTGAATACTGAATGCGTTGGACTTAAGAGGTTTAGAATGGTGGCAGGACTTGCCACTATTGCGTGAGGTTTTGGGGTCACTCTGTTCAGGTGGGTATAGTCTATAGTTAGTCTCCAAGTTCCGTCAGGCTTTCTCACAGGCCAAATTGGGGAATTAATAGTAGAGGTTGTTTTCCGTACTACTCCCCTTTGTTCCAAATCCTGAACTATATTCTTGACAGCTTCTAAAGCATCAGGTTTTATAGGATATTGTCGGTGGGCTTTGTGTGTGGGTCCTTCTATGACTACTGGTTCTGTGCTTAACAACCCACAGTCTTGCTTGTTAGTGGCCCAGACCCCAGGATATAGTGAGCACAGAGTTTCGGCCAGACCATCACCCCACACTGGGGTGGTAACTTTACTGCTGGCTATTAGGGCGATGTTCTGAAGTGGTTGTACTCCTTGGCTCCTCTGAGAGGCCCATTCTATATTACTCGCTCTGGGGTTAATGACCTCCCCAAGCTCGGTGAGGAGATCAATGCCACAGATTGTCTCTACTTGTGCAGGGCAGACCCAGATTTGACTTACAGTAAAGGCATCTTCAGATTCAATTTCTACTGGTTGGCTTAAGGTAGCTTTTAATTTCCCTCCTCCTACTCCCTCAAGCCAGATATCATAGAATCATAGGACTGGAAGGGACCTCGAGAGGTCATATGCCGGCGAGTGAGGGGAAGGGGTTGGCTGGTTATCGATACCGAGGCTCCAGTGTCTATTAACATTTTGCACGGCCGGCCTCCCACACATGCGTTAAGAAACATCCTAGGGTCGCCTTCAGATCCAGCCACGGAGGCCGCTGTAACCTATTTACTAGCCAGGATTTTGAGAATCTCTTGGATTTGTTGTTTAACTTGTCCTAAATCCTGCACATTGTCTCCGCTCCCTTGTGGGTTGGGAGTCGGGCGTTGGCTTTGTCTTGCTGGCCATTGACCTTCCTTGCCCCCTCTGGAGCGGTAGCAATTCTCTAGCACATGGCCGAACCATTTACAGTTTGTACACTGGGGTTTGATTTTAGTACAACACTCTTGGACCGTGTGTTCTAATTTCCCACAGCCGTGGCAACGAAGGGCAGTTGAGGCACTGATCACGGTTTCTCCCTTTACTGCATGAACTGGAGTCAGTTTTGCTTCCCTCTTCCTCCTGGTTTCTAAGTCAGAAGCCCATTTCATTATATCTATGTATGTGTTCCCCACTGATACGCCTAAGGATAGCACAGCCTTATGGTCCGCTGACATCCCTTCCGTTAAGAGCTGTAAAAATGCTTCATGGTCTCTATTTGTTACACCATCGAGACCAGAGTAGGAGTGGAAGGCGGCCCATATTCTTTCTGTGTAAGTAGTGACCGGCTCTTCCTTCTGTTGTGTGACTAGTCCCAATGCTCCCCAATTGGTGGTGCGTACCCCCAGAGCAAGGGAGAGGGCGGCTCTGAATTCTGCTAATGTCCCTTCCTGATCATTTGCAAGATCTTGCCCAGGGTGTTCAGGGTCCGGGGTAGGGTCCTCAGCCCAGACCCCAGTTCTCCATCGGTCCTCCAAGTTTTCCCACACATCCTTGGGACATTTACATTTAATCAGGATGTGTTGATCCTTTTTGTGTAACCCATGCATTTCTCCCAAACTTTCCAGTTTATCCCAAAATTCAGTATTCTTATGGTCTCTCTTCAAGTCCGGCAACTCGGCTACAAAAGCTTGTTTCTCTAAAGATGTAAATGGGTGATACACTGAGACAGTCTCGGAGTGGAATCCTCTGACTTGTTCGCCCTGCTCGTTTACATTTTGGACTCGCCGAGTCTGTGTCTTAATTGGGGCCATAAAAGTGGTTTGGCCCGTTGTAACTATCATCTGTGCCTTTTCTGGAGGATCTGGATATAATGAGGGATACAAGGGAGGTGCAGTTGGCATAGGTGCAGGAACTGCAAGATTGGTTTCTCTCTGTTTCACATCCTCCTGACACAGAGGTGCTGCAGCGTGTGGATTATATGGTTCGCTGCTAGAAGAAGAATTATGCTTTTGGGCATTCATCTCTTCTTGCAGGGCTTTAATTTTCTTTTCCTTTAGCGTAAGGATGTCTAACACTGCTATCACTGCTTTCTTGGTCTTATCTTTTTATTGTTCTGACCACCACTTGCTCAAATCCTTTTCTGATATTGCAATTGGATAGCTGTTCTTTTTAGTAGCAACTTGCCGGGTTTGGGCATGTTTATATTCTAGATATTCTTGAGGGCTAACACCTACTTTCTGTCGTGCAGCCATATTTTACTGTGACAACTGAACTCCTCAATTCTCCCTTGTGTTTTTGTTCACGCACACTTACACTGAAAGAAAAGGTTTGCTGGGGCTTACCTCAGACCCAGTTAATAGCACTCACTCCTCATTCATCAATTAACATTCATTCGGATGAGTGATTATAATAGTGATTTCCAACACACCATCAGAAGGAGGAATAGGATTACACCCTAACAGGAAAAGGAGCAATCCCTGGGGTTGCTCCAAATCCCAGTAGTTGTCTAGAACAACCCACGGATTAGTGTACTCAGTCATTGGTTGCTAGCAATCCTAGTCCCTAGAAACCAATGCTAAGGTATGACATACAAATGCACAACACTCGGTCCGGAGAACGCAGAGGTTCAGCGGGTCCCACTCTCCAGCTGTAGCAGCTACAGCTCACTTCCAAACCTTCATAGTCCCTCCGGACAGGCGCTGGGTTCTTTCTCTTCCAGCCTAGATTCGGGTGCCTTGGCTCCCGATCCGGCTGGGCTTATCTTCCAGCTCGGGCTCGGGCTCCTTGCTCTCGAACCGGCTGGGCTTATGGAGGATGCGCGTGGTTTTCCTCCCTGCTTTACTGGTACCTCTTCGGGGATTTCATACACGGCTTAGCCGTCCCTCTCTAGCTACGTCTTTCAGACACACTCTTAGGAATCAGCCTTTACCCCCGATATTCCGTGTGTGGCTTATACCGTATGGTCTTTGCACCTTCTAGCACCACTTGGTACCTTCCCAACTGCCGGCGGGGATTTGCACTATGCAAGAGTGTGTACGTTAAGTGCCTGTTGGGGGGCGTCTGCCAGGTCTTACAATTTTACGTGCAATGAGAGAGTGGGTCACCAGATCGTGCTGCCTGCCGCCTTGTGTACTCGGCCACTCCCGAGCTTAACGTACGGCTCAATCACTCCCTGGTGATTTATCCAATCTCTCCATAACGAGCCCCTTAGTTCTAACAGTACACAACCCTCTTGTGCTTGTCCCCTGTGGGGGGTTAGATGTTCCTCCCTCCCTCTTTCAGGCCTGCCTCATAGGCTTGGTTCGCCCTCATCCAGGTATCTTGTGCCTCAAATAGAACGGAACCAGGATGTGTCTGAAGGAAACCAGAGATGTCAACCCCTAGCCCTAATGAGGTGGTAAATTAAACATACTCACCTCTCTTGGGTTTCAGTCTCCGATTCCCGATCAGCTCACAAGCCTGGATCCCGGACGAACCCCCAATTTGTTGGAAATAATCCAGGACACTCTGGATGCAGGTGAAAACAAGTGGAGGATTTATTATACACCAGCTGATGGAGTGACACGCAGGAGTTACCCTGGTGAACACCGGTTAATTAACACAATACAATAGGTTATATAGTCAGCAGGTGGACGGAGGAAAAATGATTTGATAGGTCTAGCAGCAAGATGAAATGAGCACATAAGCCAATAGAACTACTAAAGATTACATAATGTCTCCGCCCATTGCAAAGTAACAACTTATTAATTAATACATATAGGTGGTTATTGTTTAAATGCCAAAACATGTCAGCAAAACAGTAATAACATTTTAGTCTGCATTGATGATGATGTTTCTGATAGCAGGCGGGTATGACCTTGAGTTGGTGCAGCACTTGGTTCTCAGGCTCATTATCTAGGAGTGAAGCAAGACAGTTAAGCAAATTTATGAATGTTATCTTAAGCAAAATGTTTTAGGTTACTAACTGGAGTCCTGTCCGAGTGTCTTAGAATGTGGTTGCTATGGTGCCCAGGATCATTCCACTGTCTGCAGCTCTTATCCTGACTGTGATGTTCCCAGGCCTTAATCCTAGAATGGAGTTATGCTGTTTAGGGGCCTACTAGCACATTTAGGGCTGCCTCAGTTTACCCTACAGATCCCTCCTTTTGACCTTAGGGTTCTCTGACCCGCCAGGTCAAATACAGTAATTTCAGGGTGTTCATTCTACACTGGAAGCGACGGCACAGTACCAGTACCAGTATGAATGTTATGATTGAAACTCCCCACATAATTTGGCAAAACAGTACCCAAATCCACCCCCAGGGTATTTCTTTGCCGGTGAAGGCGCTGCCCATGATCACATGTTGGACCTCTACTGCCTGGTTGAGTGCCTCAGAGAAGTGAGTCTTGGCATGATCCACGGTATTACCTAACTGTGTGTACCGCAGACGACCGATTGCAATGCGTCTTTTGGCAAGGGTTACCAGCTCCTCGATCTTAGCCTGCAGGGCCAGCAAACCCTTCTCTAGGTACAATTAATTTTTAAGCTGTCTCTATGGTAAGTATAAATACAATTTTATATTTTCTAATAGGAAAGTATTGGTCTTTTTTCCAAAATATATCTATTTTACAAGTTTTTAAAAGTTATTTCAAGGAAAATAAGCATATTTAAAAGTCTATTTTCAGTTCTTTAGCTCAGCACCTTTCTACCTGGTTTGGAAGCAGAATTCATAGAAACAAAGGACTGGAAGGGACTTGCCGGGTTATCGAGCCTCCCTGCTGTCATTATCATCAACACAATAGCTCAGCATATAATTCCATTTAGCAATTTATCAAACTCTATCTTAAACTAGTTAGGGTGCTAGACCATACAACTGCTACTCAGAACCTCACCCCTCTGACAGCTAAAAACTTTCCTCTAATTTCTAGCCTTGTTGTTCATGGTCAGTTTATATTCAATTGGTTTTTTTTGTTTTTTTTTGGGGGGGGGGGGACTGTTTTGTTTTCTTTTTGCAAACTTTATTCTTTAATAGGTATGTTAGATATTGTGTAATGGAATAGTCATGTAACTGCATCAAATATTATCTGTTACATGATTATTCAATAGTGCCTGGGGGCAGGGAAGGCAACTAGAGACCCCTGGCACTTTGCACTGATCCTCTGATACAGAGGTGGCAGTGAAGGGTGGCAGCAGCCCCTGTCCACAGGGAGCTAGAGCTCCTCAGGGACAGAGGCTGCTCTGGAATCCCATGGAGCAGCCTCTGTCCACAGCAAGCCTGGGCCCACCATGGACAATGGTTGCTCAGCGGCAGGAGCCCCTGTCGCCTCTTCCCCACTCCCCCCGCCATATGCTGATGCCTCTGATAGGTGGGGGAGAGGGTAGGCAGGAGCCGGTGCTTGGGGGAGCCGGCTTAAAAAACATGACTACAAAATATACTATGGGCCAAAGCCCCATTCGGCACATGGACTGTATCTATTTACACCGGCTGAGGATCTGGCCTCTGGACTTGAACATTTGTTTTGTTTTAAAACAAAATGACCAAGATTAGTCCCATAGAGAGAAGGGGCTTCTTATCAGGATGCAAACTTCTTAGAAACTTCTAAGAAACATGCAGCTTCTTATCAGGATGCAAACTTTCCCAAAGTTGAAGAATATTTGTACCTGGGGTTTGGGCTCAAACTCATTTCTAGTCTCTTGTCCTGCCTAAGCTTTGGTGTTAGAATTAAGAGTAAGACTTATTTCCTACTCTGAAATAAGTAAGTCCAGATTGCACACACACAAACACAAATCTAGATAGAGCAATCTTTGATTCACATGCTGCTTTACACCCTAGGCAATCCCATTCAAATCAATGTTATTTTATGGGAAATATACTGGGGCAAAAGCTAGCCTCTTATTCCCCTGAGCTTTTCCGAACTGCTCTGTGGAGATTATCAAGGCTCATGCAGCTTTTGCAGTACTGACAATCCTCACTGTCTCAATTTGTTTCTATTTTTCCCAGTTTTCATCCGCGCTAACATAAGAAGTTTATGTGATGGAACAACAACCATTACACGTTACTGGCTATCACCTCCATAGCAACAATAGCAGCAAAAAAACACAATCCAAAAACAAGAGGAGGTCATTTTTTTAGTTAGCATTTCCAAGAATGATCTCAATTTTCATAAAACAATGTTTACATACTCGTTCAAGCTGCATGTGCATAAATACAATCTTTTCTGTGAGCCTCCCTGCCATCATTTCAGTGCTTGTTTATTTTGCAACAGCTAAATATATTTAAAAATTGGGCCTTTGAAATGAAATAATAAAATACACAAGATGGGGCCAAATGAAAGCCCTAGATTCCAAGTGTGGAGGCAGTTCAAAATCTGCACCCCCAGCTCTGGATATACATTTCAAAAGGCCCCTTTCATTACTATAGATGAAACACCTCCAACATTTAAGGTGTTTGAAATCTCTGTCCTGCATTCAGATCTTCATGCGTGGCACCTTGCACGTGCACAGTGACCCTAATGCAAAAAGGCACTGAAGCATGTGCTTCATGTTACACACATACTTAGTGCTTTCTTGAATAGAGAAATGCCGAGCAGCGGGCACCCCTCTACAGGTCATGGGGCTCCATGAAGACACCAAGAGCTGCCTGAGCAGATCCATGTGCAGAATCAAGGCCTGTCTCTGGATCCTCATTTTGTGGTGTGAGCCCATCTCCTGGAAACAAAATCCTACCCCGCAGCCATGCTTCAGTTTCAAAGCATCATTTGCTCTGCGCTCCCCTTGGTTCTAGATGAGCTCTCTGCTGGTGCACAGCTGTGGTTCTCAAGCCAGAGAGACAAGGTGCTGCTCGTAGTAAAGTAGGTGAACTAACGGTTGTTGTACTTTCAGGAGAGAGGTGTATGGGAAACTGAGCAGCCTCTATGCTACCCATGCCTGTAAACAGTACCTGGAGGCCTTTCAGCAGCTGGAGAAATGCTGTGGATACCAAGAGGACAGCATTCCGCAACTTCAGGACGTTTCCAGATTTTTAAAAGGCAAGATGTTGCAGCCGATAGTGTTTTAGTACTCCCTAGGCACCCTTGGGAATCTTCAACCTCGTGTGCTGGAAAGAGGAGTGGACAATAGAATGAACTGTGACTGCTCAGGGCTTGCAGATCTGTTTGTGGGTAACAAGGCTAGGGAAGAGACAGGGGTGCTGGAGCAATTTGTATGTAGAGAGCCATTGAACCAAACTGGAAACCACATGTACAAGTGAAAGCACTTCAAGTCGGGGGAGCAGCTGCAGCAGCTCAGCATCACTGGTTCTAGCACCTATGAGAACAGATAAAATACTGAGATGCTGTAAGCTCTAGTGAATCTGTCAGCAGATGTTTGAGTGACACAGGACAGTGGAGATTGAGACCCTGTGTCACTAATCCACAGAGGCAGTTCCAAGGCAGGGCGTGCCTTTTTAACAGAGTAGCTTGCCAAAGTCCCTGTAATCTGGAGAAGCCAAGGAAGGGCTGTAGTAAAAGAAAACACCCTCTTGTTGCTCTCCCAGCAATAGGAAGTGTGCCAGATGCTGGCTGCAGACATTTGCTAAATATGGCAGAAGAAACATATACATGGTAGCTTTAACTTAAAAATAAATTAAACATGAAAATTACATTGGATGCTTATGAAATCAAGCAAACCAGTCCATTTGCCAACAGATAGATGCAAGACAAATGGGCGTAACCTATTACTGAAGAGATTTCCAGCATATGGGCATTTTAATTAGAGATTAATATATTCGGACAGATCCTTGGGTTGATCCAACTGTGCAAATGCAATGGCCACTTGCATTACTAGTGTAGCCAGGGAGTCCCCAGATGTAGAGAAATCGTTCCGGGGAGTAAACAAGAATGGACAGAGCGATGTCTTCCACTCCCATTCCCACATTTAGGAGGCATCCCTGGGTGGGCTGAGGGCATCGCCAGAGCTAACAGGTGGTAGATTTGGAGTACAATGCACCTCAGTGATCCCAGGATCACAAATCAGTCTGAGAGAGTTGCTGTTGCTGACTTAATATAGAGCTGCCTTTAGGCTGCTCTACGTTATACGGGGAGCTAATTCAGATTAAGGATAAGGGGAGTGCAAAGAAGGCTGGGAGACAACTTCCCACATTTCACACATCTGTTCCTGAGCTAGCACCCCTCAGGTGGGGACTAGGAATCTGGCCTATGAGCATGTTCACAAACTGCAAGTGAGAAATTACTAATAATAGTGTTAGTTTCTTTTGAGTTGCTTGGTGGATCCTGGGAACGAAGTCCTCATTCTGATACCATTGACACTGGTGATACAGAAATGTAACTGTGTTGTCTTCAACAGGGTTATTTCCAATTTACTCTAGTGAACGTGTGGCCAGAATCTGGCTTATACTGCACATTGTTTTTCCCAGCGCATCATTGTTGTTAGATTCATGTCTTATTCATGCCACTGCCTCTGCTCAGCTGGCTTTTTCCAGACCCCTACCCATCACGGCCAGTGTCTGGATGTTGTGCTGAAGTCAGTTGTCTTTTATTTAATCATTTGCCTCTCGCCAGAGCTCAGAGGTTGTTTCCCTTTGAGAACACGCCACAGTGAAATCGTCCCCCTAAAAAAGTAGAAGGCTTGAATGTGCTAAAGGAAACTTTGCTAAGGGAAGATTTTGTTTTCAAAATAGGAAAAAGAAAATCACTTAAAATCATAGCTGATCACAACCCTCCCAATCCCAGCTAAGGGCATCACCTACCTCACTGTGTGGGAACAATGACCTTTTGTTTTATTGATTACCTTTCATTTTGGAAAATCCCACTTGGAGGGTTCAATCATGTCTTTCCTTGACTCCCTGAGCCAAATCTCCAGGCTTCATCCATCACCTAGCTCCCTCTCTGCTCTTGTTCCCTTTTCTCCTCCACTGAGCCTGCCCTTGGCGCACGTGACAACCATATGTGCCCCCACCATTTGGGTGAGCTACTCTTACCAGTTGAGGGCTTGTTTTAGTATTCTCTGTGTCCCCTTCCTGGCTATCCAACCATGCATCCTGCACAGACTATAGCACCAGGGAACTGTTAGATGGTGGCAAGAAATTGAGCATGTGTTTTACTGATCTCAGTCATAAGAACGGCCATACTGGGTAAGCCCAAAGGTCCATCTAGCCCAGTAGCCTGTCTTTTGACAGTGGCCAATGCCAGGTGTCCCAAAGGGAATGAACAGAACAGATAATCATCAAGTAATTCCTCCCCTATCACCCATTCCTAGCTTCCGACAAACACAGGCTAGGGACACCATTCCTCCCCATCCTGGCTAATAGCCATAGTCAGTGAAGAGTTCTAGAAGGATCTTTGTATATAGGTCCTGGGATACTGTGGCGAATGTGACTGATATTCATATTTTTTTCCAGTCCTGGTTCACTTCTGAAGGGATAACAGAAGCCGGGTGATTAGGACAAAGTAAGGATAAGGATATACTGGCATTTACTCTTTGTCTGGGTAGTGTCAGATTTTGTTTATTGATGTCTGTGGCTATCCACATCTGTTCCATATTGTGGTCTTAAGTTATTTCCAAGTGTCATTAAGCAAGTTCTTCTGGACAAAAAGTATCATCAGTGAGAAAACTCGGCGAATCTCTCTCAGGGGGAGGGAAATTCAGAGCACTCCACAAACCAGTGTTGTTTGTGGCTGGACTCATATAATGGTAGATAAGATATCTGGGTCAAATCAAAATCTCCTTGTCACTGATGGCTCTCTCATTAGATTTTTTTTTAAAATCATGCAGTGTTCTTCTCAGAGCAGTTACTATCAGATCAAAAGCAGTCAAACAACAGTATCATTGCAAGGTCTGCAAAAGCTGTAACTGCCAGTTCTGTGCCAGTGAGCCATCTTGTGAGATTAGGGTGGATAATTATGTAGTTGAGTGAAATCCGGCCCATATTGTAGGTGACAAAGAGCTACACTGCCCCAGAGGAGCTCTGGGCAGCATTTTGGCTCCCAGAATTCCATAGCATGTAGTGTGAACATGCCAGCCACTATATCCTATAATGGGAGGCTGGGTACAGTTCTGTCCACAGCCGGCCAGCTGTAGGTAGAGCTGTGATCACATGCAGTGCTAGTCTAGAATAATCCCAGTGGCCTAAATGGCATGGACAGGTCACTAAGTGATCAGTGTAGGTTATCCCAGCTCCTCCTGATATCCTTTCAAACCAGTGATTAGCAACCTGTGGTCCGAAGGCCACTTGCAGCCTATTAGAGTTTTATGTGTGGCCCAGGAGAGACTTTGTTTACCAATTGCCTACGTGAAGGGTTACTAGATTCTGCTGTTTTCTTTCCACATAGTTTTTTTTCCCTACCGGTATTACTAACGTGACAAGCACAAAGAGCAAGGACACATGAAGTGAGGTGTGTGCTAACTGTACACAACATTGTAAGAGCTGTGAGCTCCCCTCTGCATCCAATCAAAACGCTGCTGTGCTTTGTACAATCTAGGATAAAATGACATCAAATGGGGATGGGTTTCTACTTTTTTCCCTGGTAGATTGTGTAGTGACCAAACAGACCAAAACCAAATATGCTGGAAGAACCATAAAACATTTCATGCAAATAGCTCAGTTTCTGTGGGAAACATTCCTGTTTAAACAAAAACACTAGTAAGAAAACAAGCACAAAGCCATTTCTGTCCTGCTGTTGTTTAGTTGTATTCCACAGATTTGGAATATGGGATGTCAAAAAGATTAGCATCTACTATTCTTAAAGCACAGCAGTTTTACACAATGCTGTATGAACATGTAGAAAACCTGGGCCTAGCCAAAGGGAGCTTATAGTTCAACCTTAGACAAATAATATACACATATGGAAGATCAGATGGAAAAATGGGACTAGAGAGCTCTGGAAAGAATGTTACAATGACCATGTTAAAAGGCAAAGAGCAAAATTCTGACACCTTTACCCATAATGAGTAACTGTACTTGTTACATATCTTGAGGGATCCCATGTGAATTCAGTTGCTGCTGCACCCTAATGATTTCAACATACTGCAAAAGACAAATATGTGCTCTCTAAAAATGTATGACAGTGCACTGTCCATGTAACCCATTTCTCCTTTTGAAAATGGAAAATAACTGAAACACAACAGATGGTTACTCAGCTACTTAACATGGATTGTCTCATGAAAGGCCAGTGCAGGACTGTAGCGACTGCCAGGCTTACTTAGGTTTATTTAGTTCAATGCTCAATCTCTGACATGAGCCAGGCTAATGTATAACCAGGGAATATACCTCCTCAGCTGCCAATAGCTGGGAGTTGTCTTGTGTCCTGAATCAGGAGGGTGTGTATCCCATCCCAAACACTTGTTTATTTCTGATATTTATTATTACAAGAGAAGAAGGATGCCCGTCTTTAGGGCAGTAGGCTGGGACTTGAGAGATCCAGTGTCAGTTTCCTCTTCTGTCACAGATTTCCTCTGTCACCTTGGACAAGTCACTTAGCCTCCCAGTGCTTTAGTTCCTGTCTGTAAAATGTGGATGATGTCCCTTCCCTACTTCACAGAGGTGTTAGACAGATACATACACAAAGGATAATGAGGTGTTCAGATACCATGGTAATACAGGCCATATTAGCACCTGAAATAGACATTTGTAACACTGAATGTCTTCCTTATCCAGCCCTATAAGAAAGTTCCCGGACTCAATGCAAATGAAATTTCAAATTCCTTGGGTGGTGTGGAGTTGTCCTGTTCACACTACATTTTCCTACTGTCTTGGTTTTTTTTTGCAGAAAGAACAGGCTTTCAGCTGAGACCAGCTGCAGGGCTGCTGTCTTCCCGGGACTTCCTGGCCAGTCTGGCATTCCGTGTATTTCCGAGCACACAATACATAAGGCATTCCTCTTCCCCTATGCATTCCCCAGAACCGTAAGTAGGATGATATGGAATAATCCAGCAATCTTCAGGCTGCAAGCCCTTCATGGTGGTGCTTGTATTGATTTGGATGAAATACAGGGGCTCAAAGCATCAATGGTGTTAATGTAACCCCATCATTTTCCAACAGTAAGCAGTGTCACACAAGTTTTTGGTTATGGAGACCTCAGTCTGTTTAGTATCATGGCAAAATTATCACTAAACAGCCTTTAAACCTGATACAGAATGATACAGAGAAGAAGGAAAAAGATAAAACATTTGAAATGCAAAGTCATACATAACATAAGCCTTCTTTTTAACAACATGTCTTGGTTTCTTTCCCTTTGGCTTGAGAGAGTTTCGAGAAGAAAAAAGTCCCTTTGTTTGACTAGCTAATGACTCTTCTTTTGGGAGAGAAGAGGTGCTAGTTGAGATGGACTTGAGCCATTTTCTCTGCTGTTGTTAAAGTCCAATCCCATTTCTTAGAAGCCAAAGCAAGAAACATACGTACAAAAGGGGAAAAAAGAGAACAGTGAAGATGGAAAATGCAGCTTCTGTCTCTGAGCTTTCCTATCACTTGCCACCACATTGCTGGAAAAAAAAAACCCACACAGGCATAGCACACAGTCTTTCCAGCCACTCTGAGTCATATCAGTATCGGGTAGTGTAGGGCACTGTTTTTATTTCCCTGTCTGGTCATAAGCTTACAGCTATGTTAACAAAATATGCAGTCCTGGCTCTCTAAGCCAGCCTCTTATAAGACAGAAGGAAAAGGGAGCTAGGAAAGAAAAGAATTAACTTAAGGTAGGAAAAAGGACAAATGGGCTGTGCAAGGGAAATGAAGTCTCACATCCCAGGTGGTGTTTGGGGTTCAGCCAGACCTAAGGCGATAAGAAAATACAGGACTATGTAGCACTTTACAGACTAACAAGATGGTTTATTAGGTGATGAGCTTTCGTGGGCCAGACCCACTTCCTCAGATCAAATAGTGGAAGAAAATTGTCACAAACGTTGTGACAATTTTCTTCCACTATTTGTTCTGAGGAAGTGGGTCTGGCCCACGAAAGCTCATCACCTAATAAACCATCTTGTTAGTCTGTAAAGTGCTACATAGTCCTGTATTTTGTTTCATCTACACCAGACTAACACGGCTACATTTCTAACACTAAGGTGATAAGGTCTGCCTCCTTCTCTCTGGGTCCATCTATAGGCAGAGGATTCCAGGAGACAGTGGGGTTGGCAGCCAAGCTGGTGAATCTTGCTTCTTCCTTTTCTCTCCTCTTATATCAACCAGTGTCACAGTGCATTGGATCTCCCCCCCCCCCCCAAGTCTCTATGGACCCCAAAAGGGAGTGAATTGGGCCAGTCCATCAATATTTAGTTCATGAATTAGGCCCCGTTTCTAAGACACCAAGTTTCACTCAACAATTTGCAGTCCCGTGCTTTTCTTGTTTACCAGGTAAGATGTTAACACAGAGTGTGAGATACATAAGTAGGCCTTTTTTCTTGGACTAATTCAGTTCTGTTTTTATTTTTTACTTGTACTAATTAACCTTATGGTACAGTCTGAATTGGCTTTGGTTGCCTTTTGCCCATCAACATGAGTTGTTAGAGTAGGTTATAGTGACATTTGAAGTCAGTTCAATCACTATTTTACAGTTAAACTAACCATTAGGATAAATTTATAGGCCCAATTACCACAATGTGGTCCACAGCATGAAATAATGTGAGGAGCTAGCAGTGGTGGAAGTGGTCCATGAGAGAGGATATGTTGCTTTGCAAAGTTGTTTGGAGGAGAAAAAGACTGGGAGTTTCATCTGTTTATTCTTATTGTGTGGACCATTTGTTGAGTTGCAAGAAGCTGTTTGGAAGCCTCCACAACACAGGAAATATGGTTCCAGCCATGGGAAGCTTACAATATAAATTAGAAACAGCAACTTGGCTTGATTTTGAACACCCATCAATCCCTTTGAAGCCATTGGCAGCTGCAGTTGCTCTGCACCTTTGAAGATCAGGCCACGAGGGCTAAATCCAGAGTTGATGTCATTGGGAAGGAAAATTGAGGGGGGGGGGGTAAGTTATACATCAGTAAGAGTGGATGAAAGTGGGTATAACTCACACATTGAGTAAGTGGTATGGCAGGGTCTGCTCTGACTTACCTTACACTTTACATCCAATAGTTGTTTGCTTTGCTTGCTATTAGCCCATGCTTCTGCCCATCCAAACTCCACACCAGTTCCATACCAGCATTCACATCACTTCTCAATTTGGCTCATGGTGTACAGTTTGAAATTGCTCTCGTACACAGATTGAATGTACAAGAGGCATTGGATAAAAAGGGTCACCTTTTCTGCAGTTGTGGTCTGTTTTCAGAGATACTGCTGAGACTCATATGCATGAATGAAGTTAATGGGAGTTGTGGCCACTGGAGTTCTATTTCATGAGATGTGTTCAGGGTTATCAATGAAAGGGTGCATGGAAAGTAGTATATTCTCGGGGAGAGGCCCATGTAAAAAGAAAGTAGGTGAGCAAATCGCTGGAATGGGGAAGTTCTAAGTCATAGTATGGAAGAAGGATGAAAAACACGAGGAGAAAGATAACACAGAAAGCTGGATGGTCAGGAGGCTTGGAAAGAGCATTGAATGCTGGAGTATACATAGGAGAAAATGAGAGCAGACACCTAGAACCAAATACTCAGTTGGTGTCTATAAGACTCCACAAGTGTCCTTATACATGCCTTTAATGGAGCTTCACTGAATTATCCCAGCGGAGACTCTAGCCCAAGAGTGGACAATAAGTGGCCCTTGGACCAGATATGCTTTATTTGCTTGTATATCCACAGGTATGGCCACTTGTAGCTCCCATTGGATGTGGATCACCATTTCTGACCAATGGGAGCTACAGGAAGTGTCACGGAATGGGACACTACTCCCCACAGCTCCCATTGGCCAAAAATGTCGATCTATGGCCAACAGGAACTACAAGCATCTGTACTTGTGGGTTTGCAAGTAAATAAAGTGTCTGGCAGCCCAGCAGGGGCTAACCCTGGTGAACTGTGTCTGGCCTGCTGACTGCTTATTTCCCACCCTTGAGCTAGATCATAGATCTTTTTAAACAAGTCGGTAACTCCCATATGAATTGCTGGACAAAGAGAGGGAGAGAAAATAGTTGTGAAACAGCAGATAATCCCTGCTCAGAAGTGCACTGTGTAGGACTTCCACCTAAAACAAGCTTTATTGCATGAAAAAAATTACTTGTTTTCCAGGGACTGCTGCCACGAATTGTTGGGTCACGTTCCCATGTTAGCTGACAAACAATTTGCACAGTTCTCACAGGTAAGGAACCCTTTCTGTAATTCCAGTAGCAATGAGTTCCAGGGACTAGAAGTGATTTGTTATTTTAATTCAGAGAGTTTGATTCTCCACCATCTGTACATGGGTAAGGTGGTGCTATTATTTATACCCTCCTTTGTTTTGGGTGCCAGATACAGTATAGGGGAGGTACACCCCAGGGCAAGCAGGCAGTGTCTCCTAAGGAAGATAAAAAACAAGACAAGAATACAAGGGAAGCTTCAGTTTATAGTCAGTACTGAGGTGGGGCCCCTTAGGCACCGCCTGCCTGAGAATAAATAGGCTACTGTATTCTTTTAGGTATCCAACATACTGCATGGCAACTTGCATCTGTGGGTTTAACAGATAGTAGCCATCATAACAGGCTCATCCTGTCTCTGCATTTGCATTTGCCAAGGTATTTCTATTATGCACTTCATTATGGTATTTAGTAGAGGTTTATCTAGTTTAGAAATGGTCATATTCTGTCAACATTACTCAGAATGACTAGGGACTTATTTCCTGAGCAGTCACCTTAAAGTAAACAGGACTTACATGTGGAGTAAGTTGCCAGGATCTGGCCCAAAGTGGATTCAGTGCTTCTGAAAAACTGTGTTCTGTGATTAATTAGAGACCTGCAATCTCTAGAGATTGCCAGTCTCTTCTCTAATTACACATAGAGCCAGTACAGCACAGGGAAAAAAGCAACTCAAGCTTCCCCTACCCTGCATTGTTAACATGCCTCAGGGATGATCTGTTGGGATGTCCCTACAGATGAGAAAGTATCTTATGCAGTAGCTCCCTTAGTCTTTTTTTCTCTATAGAAACTGCCAACAAAGGAGCCAGTGTTTTTGCGATGTAGACACCTGTCCAGTAGTTCTGGAAAGAGACCACTAGTTGGTTTCATGTCAGAGAGCCTAGGTTAAAACCATAGTCAGAGGTCAAGGGGGTCAGAACCAGATTACCTGGAATGAGGAAAGACGTGGGCAAGGCTGGGGGCAAGGCAGGACCACAGATGAGAACAAGCAGGAGTTATCACATGGTTATGAGTATTGGTCACTACCATATCTGAACCAATGAATCATACAATATTCCAACGCCCTGTGATTTATTAGGGGGAAACATCCCCTTTTGCTTGATATTAGAAATAAAGACTTATAAGAAAATGTAAAAATAAGGGCCTATAGTAATTTCAGAACCACCAGGTTCTGTTTTTTTCTCTGCTGTGTTATGGAAGTGCAAACACAGGCTTACAAAAGATCACTGATTCAAGTGAATGACATCAAGTGTTTTCATGGCTGAATTCCTTTTGTGGAAATTCTTCTTGATTTCATCCACTATGTGAAAGTTAATGGTAAAAAGGCCTTTGTTTTGTTTTTGTTACTATGACACTGTATCCAGGGCTTAAACTGTAAGGAGGCTCCAGAGAATTGCTGTTCCCACTGTTGAAATAATGTAATTAGCTTAATGGGGAACATCCAAGGGAGTAGACAGATTCTTGCTTATTAGCCTCTGCTGCTGGCCCCTACTGCTGAAAAATTCTGTAGGGCTCTTTTGAAGTGCTAATAGCCCCAATCCAGCGCTCACTGAAGTTGATGGGAGTCTTTCCATTGTCTTTTGTGGCCCTTTTAACAGGCGCAGATTGCCATTAGACAGGTAAAACTGTAATGTAATTTATATCTCATGCAATTCTGGGGGTGTATTATGCTCAGATTACCAAGGTCTATTCTATTCTATCCTATTCTGGTTTTTATACCATGTTCATCACCATGTATTCAAGGGAGCATTTACACTGCAGCGTTTTTCCGGAAAAACAGTACTTGAGTCCACACTGCCATTGAGTTCTTTTGGCAGAAAGTTGAAAGAACGGAGGGGTTTTTCCAATGGCGGTAAACCTCATTCTACAAGGAAGAAACCTTTTTCCAAAAAAGCTTTTTCGGAAAAAGGCGTGTGTGGACTCAGAAGAGGGAGTTCTTTTGAAAGAAGAGGCCTTCAGGAAATAACACTGGTGCCCTGGTGGCCACTCTACCCAAACTAATCACAACTGAGATGTGAGATAGCGTCCAATCATGTGGATGCTATCTTTCAAAAAAGCATATCGCTTTTTCGTTGTGCTTTTGCTGTGTGGACGCTCTCTTTTGAAATAAGCTTTTCCAGAAGATCTCTTCCGGAAAAGCTTCTTCCGAAAGAAGCCTGCAGTCTAGACATAGCCTGAGAGTCTTCCAGTAGCCATATGACTACACCTCTGTCACATTTTGTTTGTTCTCTTCTCCTCTCCCTAGAGGAAGAAGTATGTGTAGTGGAATGCCTTGGTTTTTTTTGTAATACACACACACACACACACTGTTACTCTGTGTTAGAGAAGAGAGGATACACACACACACACACACTATTATTCTGTGTTTGTTAGAGAAGAGAGGATAAAGAAATGTACTTGGGAACAGAAAGTGGTGAGTTTGAGATGGTGCTTTGTTCTTCCAGGAGTTCATTCCACAGACTGGGATTGCGCCGCAAAAAGATCTGTCTCTCATACAGACGAGCTTGACTCTGATTATCCAGAATTTCATTGCACCAAGGAAAGCCTAGTTGTTGCCCATAAACATTGAGAGGGTCTTTTACATACCCTTGAAGATAAGGACTGAGACCATAAAATTGGTTTTAAATTCTATGGGAATCCAGTGTAAAGAGGGTGCCATGTGATAGGGGCATGGGAGGTTATGGCCAGTGGTCAGAGCAGGAGTCAAGCTCAATGACCAGAGCAAGAGTCAGGTCTAATCATTAGAACATGAGTCTGTAGCCAAGAACTAGAACCCAGGGTCAGAGCCAAAGGCTACATCTAGATTCAGGAGCGAGAGGCTTGGGTCAGAGATCAGAGCCAAGGGTTAGAGCCAGAGTCAGAGGTCAGAAATTGGCACCAAGGATCAGAACTGGATTACCTGGAGTGAGGAATGGCATGGGCAAGATTGAAGTCAAGGCAGGAACATGGCTGGGAACAAGCAAGAGATATCACAGCCATGGGCAAATGCTTTGAGCAGCTTCTGAACTGCTGCCACAGCTGGGATTAAGAGTTGTCTTGCTGACTCTGGTAACCAATCGGGAAGTGCAGTCAGTCAGCCTACCACCGACAAGCTGGGCTCATTAGGTTGCTCAGAGACTGGCTGTGTTGCAGGCCCTGCTTCCACACAGGCCATGCTGCATGTCCTGATTCCTGACAGAGAGGAGGACAGGTATAATGTGCTCGTGGTAACCTGCACAGCTGAGGAGACATGCTCCTGTATTCTGAACTCGCTGGACCTTCTTAAATACAAGGCTTCATGCCCAGATATATCACAGTGCTTGTAGTCCAGCTGAGAGGTAATTAAGGCATGAATAACTGAGGTCTTGGCTTACCAGAAAGAGGTAAAGCTTCCTAGCCAAGTGGAGCTGGTAGCAAGCAAGCATTCCTCATGGATGTAGCTCTATGAGAGTGGTGTCAGTGAGGCATCCAAGAGCAGTCCTTGACTGCAACTGAACTGACCAATTACGAATATATATCTTCTGCCAAAAGGGGCTGCACCATAGCTACAAGCTCTCGAAAGTATCTTCCTCTGCACACCAGCATCATCTCTGACTTGTTCAGGGGCAGTTTTGGCCAGCTGGTCTCCATCCAAGAGTTGAGTTCATCAAAGCACTGGGCTCTCTTGATGGCAGCCATGTGGTCATGTGTGATGAAGGATAGGAAGAGCTGTGTTTCATTTTGCACTTTGCTGGCTTGTTCGTCCACGCCCCCTGACTCGTTTGCCTAGTGGTTGTATGTAGAGTGCAACATGAAAGAAGTAGCTGAGGGCCTTTCCTACCTGTTGAAGTGCTGATTGTACAACCCGCCTCTGAGAAGAGGCCTGTGACTTCCTCGCTCACACAGATACTTTGTAGAGAGAGCGACTCTAGTCACCCTCTCTCCTTCAGTCAGAAAACAAAGTCATCTTTGCAGAGTCACATCCCTGACACTGGACTTTCGGATTCTCAGATAAGGTTTGGTTCAAGTTTTTGGTTCTGTTCCTGGTTCTGAGGGGATAACGGTTCTTATTTTATGCAAACCACATGACTCATTCTCACCTGTGGCTGTAACAGGCTGCTGAATTCTCTTCTGCACAGTCTAGGTAGAAGATGGAGAGTTCCAGGGGGCCTGTGGTAGCACAGGGGGAAAGTAGAACTGTTAGGAAGAGAGAAGAATGAAAAAACAGGGGACACAGTAAGGAGGCAGGAAGAGAACCAGAGGACAGGGAAGCCAGAAATGTAGATAGGGAAGCAGAGAGGACAAGGGGGGTGAGCAACTGAAAAGGCAAGGCTAAGCAGGTACGCTGCCACTCAGGCGTCAAAGCCAGTGAGTGGAGCTGGCATAGGAACTAGAAAGGGGTCTGGCAGGCAGGAAATAGACTATTTGTATCCAGTGAGAGAAGCTAGAGGTGTAGTAATTCAGTCATATAGATCATGGCCTTGACACAAAGTTTCTTTATTATTTCAGGAAAGAGGGTATGTGTTTAGGTCAAAACTAGGCCAAGATCTGGTCAACATTAGGCTAAACGTGTGATTAAATAGTTTTAAGGATCAATAAATCTGGTTCCTTGTGCGGTGTAAATGGGGCCAAGAGACAAAGGTGTCCTGGAAACCCTCGTCAGCTATATCAGTTGACAATCAACAATGACCATTTCATGTTAGAAATGAGGTAGTACTCATCTGCCTCTGCCTGTCTCCTTTTGGCTAAATAATAACACACGTATAACAGTGTCTACTTGCTTTAGGCTATTGGACTGGTTTCTCTTGGATCATCTGATGCTGAGATTGAAAAACTGGCAACAGTAAGTATAGATTATATTTAAATATCTGAGATTTTAAAAACCCTGTACCTCCAGATCAGGAAAGAGCAGAAGCACATGCTCAAGTCTGTCCCTGTTCAGAAAATCAGATAAGCACATGCGTAACTTTAATTATTTCCTTGAATCAGAATGTCTTCCTGAAACAGGGTCTTCATTCCCTAGAAGCATTTCCAGCTTTACATCATTCCAGCTGCTACCCCAGATTACCTGCATCTCCCAGTATTAAATTAAACCAGCATTGAAAAAGAGTTTATATTTGTGAGAGCACACATCAGCCACTAGCTGTGATGTGCCACATGGTCACTAAAGTTGCCTTTCAAATTCAGGAGAATTCAATAGACATTAGAACTATTCAAAAGCAATCTCAAGGTAGCTATTGCTCTGTAGACAACATGGCTTTGAGACAGAGGCTGGACTGGCACTAAAATGTCCTAGATTATAGTTGAGCTCTGGCACTGGATTGCAGGGTAACCTCAGGCAAGTCACTTCACCTCCCTGAACCTCTGTATAATGTCGATAATGATATTGATATACAACTAAAGTGCTTTGCAACCCAGGGATGAAAAGCGCTATGTAAGAACAAGGCATTTTTATTTCATTACTGTTCATTTCAGACAGCAGAAGTTATATCCATTTCCACAAGCAGGTCTTCAGCTAAGTAAAACATCACTCCATTAAAGTCCATGGAGTTTTTTAGCAGCTAAGGACCTGCTCTACAAGGTCTTTCTTGTGACTGCCCCCCCAGGGCTGGCGACAGATTTGCTGGGTCCCTGGGCAATGTGTGGGTTGGGGGCACTGGCTCTGACTCCCACGGAAAGGACAGGGCCTTGGGCGTAAGGGGCAGGGCAAGGAGCTAGGTTCTCCCCACCAGTTCACGGCCCCATCCAGACTGTGCTACACCGGCCTCCCTCAGTAATTTAAAGTCCCAGTTCTGTGGCTGCTAATGATGCCATGGTAGGATCATGGATGGCTGGGAGCCCCAGGCTCTTTTAAATCATTGGGCACCAGGGCAGTTTTCTCCTTTTGCCCCTCCCTCCCATTGGTGGCTGGCCCCCAGGCAGATTCCCCAGAGATAGGGGAACTGAGCTCTGAGACTAAACTACAATACAAACTCGCAGCTGGCCTCCATCTCAAAAGGCTGTTCAGAACAAGCTGCTCAAAAGTGGCCCACAAAGCAGAAGTTGCAACATGATCGCCTTCTTGTTATCCAAAAATAGTTACTGACCCCCAAAGGGGCCAGCCTGTGGGAGTTGTGTATGACCACTGTCAGGAAGGCTGGACTACATCATTTAGTCTTGGGATGGTCAATACTTTAAAAACAAGGAGAACCCACAAAAGGTATCCCCGGATCTCATCATCAGATCTGTACACCAGAAGTGCAAGTTGTTACAGAGAGAACAGGGGCACTGGAACAATTTGTATCGGGGCGCTGAGAGCCATTGAACCAAACAGTAAACCCTATATTTAAGGAAATCCACTTCAACCCAAGGATGCTGCCACTCCCCAAGTACCTCTCCTTCCAGCACCTATGGGAAAGAATGAGTGACAGTGTGTATGAGGATCCTATAACTCCCTCTCCTATTTAAACACAAATGGATTTCTCCCGCCTCGGGGATGAGAACTGCCACTTAGCAAACACACCTTTCAAATGCCACTGACCTGAGATGTGTGCAATTTGAGTCTGCAAACGCAGAGTACACTGAGTATATGGATATGACAACAAACTATCACGTCACCTCACCCTGACTGTGTCACCTCATACTGACCGTGACATACTGTCACCTCACCTCACACTGTGTAATTGAGGATAGCGAGGTGGTGTGAAGACCTGGGGCACGCTGGTATAAATGGGGATAGCTCCACTGACTTGAATGGAGCTCTGATTCCTAATGAAACACTCTGGGGGAACAAAATACAGGACTATGTAGCACTTTAAAGACTAACAAGATGGTTTATTAGGTGATGAGCTTTCATGGGCCAGACCCACTTCCTCAGATCAAATAGTGGAAGAAAATTGTCACAACCATATATAACAAAGGATACAATTAAAAAAAATGAACACATATGAAAAGGACAAATCAAATTTCAGAACAGAAGGGGGATATGGGGGGGAGAAGGTAAATGTCTGTGAGCTAATGATATTAGAGGTGATAATTGGGGAAGCTATCTTTGTAATGGGTGAGATAATTAGATTCTTTATTCAGACTCAGGTGTAAAGAGACCATAGGCCCTGTTTCCCTCCCCCAGCTTCCCCATGTCTGAAACTGCCTTGTGAGAAGTGCTAACAGAGTTGCAGAGCTGGGGAGTGTCCTAATCCCCTTACTCCCCTGAGCAGGTCTGTAGGTCTGAGTCACAATCCAGCCCTTAATGTGCAATTATTTCAGTTTGTAAAGTCAGCCAAAATATATTTGTCCTTGTTGTCTGTTGTAACGTGATAAAAATGGAATCGGCTTAATTGCAATGTGGATGCTGCTGCTAAGGGATGGATACCTTCAAAATTCTGCTAATAGTGAGAATGGAATGAGGCTGACCTTTCCTATTTCACTTTGCCCAACTAGTAAATGAGTTTGTATTACAGTCTGAGGCACTGATCCTGCACAGTGGAACATACAGGGGGCAGAATGGAAATACATTTGCATAATTTATTTTAAAATTTAAATAGATAACTATGTAAGGATGTTTTCTTATAATATGCAAACTTGATGCTTAAAAATAACTAGAAATGGAAGAAACTTACTTTATAACCAAAAAGTAACAGCTAATTAGTTGTTCTTCCCTATCAGCTCTATTGGTTTACTATTGAGTTTGGCCTCTGTAAAGAAAATGGTTCCATCAAAGCTTATGGGGCAGGACTTCTTTCATCTTATGGGGAGCTTGTGGTAAGTAAAATGTATTTATTGACAACTCATTCCCATGAGTCATTTTCTAAACGTTTGTGGAAAAAGTAGATGAATATTTTCTGCCATCAAAATATTCTGAGGATCATTTTAAAAAACATTTGATCATCATTTTTAGAACCTCACTTCTCCTCCTTCCACCCAAGAGAAATTCAGATGTTCCCTTCTCTGATACAACAGCCGCCACAAATGTGGATAGAAAAGTATAAATCTGTCTTGTCTTCCAACTAAATGGCCTACATAGTCATGAAAACCGTACTTATGAACTAATAGTCCGCCTCCTAACTGTATTGTCACCACTAGAAGCATGGCCTCAGCATACGCACAATGTGTCCAGCCATTTGATGACAGCAACAGCAGCCAGGTGGAGAGCTAGTAGCCTGCTGTGGGTCAGCACTTACCAAGGAGGCATGACATAGTGTGAACTTGACTGCAGCTGCATCAAGGGTCATTAGAAAAAAAAAAACCTGTTTAAAGAGATAAGCTGCACAGTTGCCCTGTCCTGTTTAATGCCAGTTCAGAGATGACTACTAGTGCATTGGCAGATCAAAACCTTGTGGCCAGAAGCTCAGCTATATGGCATTCAGTTAGTATAGCTGGCTGTTATTCACTAGAGGGCATTGACTCCTGCAAATCAAACTGTAGAATTCAGCTTCCAAACTGAATGATGCATAGTTTGCAAAGCTTCCTCTTATTGTATGCATGCAAAGCTTCTCTCATTAACACTAGTATAGAAATATGTGTGCATTTGTTACATGATGGCATTGCAACTTTGTACATGACCATTTGTTAAACTATATTATAGAGGTACAGTGCCAATTCATATAATACTGGACTTTCTCACATTGAAACAAAAGCTCAGTGAGCATCTCCACAAATTATGCTCAATTACCATATGTTTGACTTAGGCGTGTACCTGTTCTAGGATAAAACCTGTGGGATGATATTTTCTTAAACTTCCCTCTTCCTTGACCATATGCATTGTCGAAAAATATAAAGTTTATATCTGTTTTTTTTTTATCTTTTGAAACCTGTCAGATCCATTATCAAAACTGAATATAGAGTAAGGATAAAAATTTGTTCTATCCCCTTTTTGGTCTGAATATTTTATAACTTTAAATCTAATATATTTTGATGCTAAGCAGGGTAATAAGAATACTGGTTTTCATGTCTCCAAATATTCATGGTTTGAGGCATCTAGGTTAAAGTTCAGAAGCTCAGCAAAGGTTAACCACTACACTAGTTTTTCAGCATGACCACTGAGCAATTTGATCAACTTTAAATCTCCTTTAAGCAATTAATCACAATAGAGGAATCCAGTCAAGTCCTAAGGCTAGGTCTGTGTTGAGAGAAACTGAGTTAGTATGTGACCTAATCTGCAAAGGCTAAAATTACATCTGCCATTTAATTGAATGAAAAAGGCAAGTGATTTGTATCACTCTTGGTGTTGCTTAATTTTCTCATTAAGAACTGAATAATGAGTCTGAGATGTTTTAACTCCTTCCCTGCTAACGGCTGCTAATGCATTTTAAAATGAAATTTATCAAAATTCAACCATTCTATTATATTTTAGCAAGGTTCTCCTATCACACTCACTGCCACAGTCTCTAAATAGGGCATGTCTACACTAAAGGGGAAGGTCAACTTAAGATACACAACTCCAGCTACATTAATTACATAGCTGGAGTCAACATATCTTAAATCATGGTCCACACAGTGGGAGATCGAGGGGAGCAAACCCTCTCATCAGGTTCCTTAACTCCTCGTCAGGAGCAGGAGTACTGGCACTGACCGGAGTGCCCTCTCAGTTCAAATTAGCGGGTCTTCACTAAACCCGCTAAATTGAACCCTGGAAGATCAACCTCAGCTGCATTGATCTTCCATTTAGTGTAGTGTAGACGTGGCCTGAGTGCCTTCCATCATCTCATTAAGTGATTTGGCTAACATCTGTGAATGTTCTCTCACTCTGTGTCCCAGGGAGATATTGTGATTTTATCACAGGTGTCGCAATATTTGGTGCTACTCTTCCAGCCACAACACCTGAACAAATGAGAATCTCAGCTGTTCTTTTTTTTTAAAATGAATGTTTCTAGTCCTCATGGTTGCTGTGAAAAGTTTGAAAATAGACCTTACATCGGCAGCTGGCAAATACTGGCCTACAGGCCAGATCCGGTTGCCCAGGGATAGCCCCTGGCAGGCCGCCACCACTGTATTTACTTGCGCTTCTACAAATCCAGGCGATTGCAGCTCTGCACTGCTTCCCACAGCTCCCATTGTCCAGAAACAGCAATCCGTGGCCAATGGGAGCTGCAAGCCACCATATCTGCAGAGGCGCAGGTAAATATAGCAGCGGTGGCCCATCAGGGACTAACCCTGGTGAACATTCAATGTCTTATTGCCAACCCCTGCCCTAAGTGCATCCTACATTTTTAAAAACCAGAAAGCCAAGAAAACCCCCCCACACAAAATGGATTATTTTCTAAAAATCTCACGGTGGGGGTGCTGCCTCATGATTTTTAAATGCTTGTGGATAACAATGCCACAGGCTCTCTTGCAAGCGTGGAAACACTGCTGCTCCTAGTCATAGTCAGAAGGAGAGAAAACAGAACTTTTATCATGGGGTTTGGTTACTCCCTGCAGCAGTATTGGCTGAAGCCAGTGGTTTAAAATATGCCTTCACACTTCTGAACCTTTAGAAAAGGGCTGTTTTTACAACACGTTAAGTGAAACCAGAAAAAGAGAATGAGATATTAGGAAGAACAACGAGGAGTCCTGTGGCACCTTAAATTCTGACACATTTATTTAGGCATAAGTTTTTGTGGGCCAGAACCCACTTTCTGAGGTGCAAGGAAGCAGTTAGCTCTTGATATGTTTAATAGAACTTTGTTTCTTTTATCTCCATGAGCTTGTTTAATAATTTACTGCTAAATAAATACATTTAAATATAAAACTTGTGAGGATCAGGGGCATTGAAACAATTTTTAGAGTGGAGGAGCTGAGAGCCACTGAACCAAACCGTAAACCCTGGATATAATGGAAACCACTTCAAGCTAGGGGCACTGCAGCACCTCCCACACTCCTAAAATTCCAGCATCTGTGGAGAGGATTGTGAGGTGAAGGGACAGAAGTGTTACTGAAACCAGGCGTTTCACTTGCATCTCACTTGCTTGAGACAATCTGCACAATTAATACATCTTCAGCATTTAGAAAGACATTTCATTATGTGATAAGAGGCAAATGACGCCAAACTAAGTGGCTATCTAAAAATCAGGGATAATGCCATCTCTCTCTCTCTCTCTCTCAATGATGGAGGGTCAGACTTTGCCATCCTTATCCATCTTGACAGTAAAGGGGATTATTGTCATGGCATTGTTTTGCCAACTCCCTACCTAGTATTTATCTTAATGAATTGCATTTGCCTTCTTTATTAACATTGCTGAATTAATGTTTAAATGGCTCTACACCCTGACTTTGATTCTGCAAAAGGGGTATGATAATTCCACCCTGTGTTGTTCCAATGCATAAAACATTTTCTTTTCCATACGTGTTTGTGTTAAATGGAGGGCACCATTTTCTGGACATTCCAGCCAATCAGGTAGCTAAAGCCTCTCTTAGGGTATGTCTAGTGTACATGCCTCTGCTGGCAGAGGCATGTAAATTACACATACCAATATAGTCAATGAAGCAGGGATTTAAATATCCCCTGCTTCATTAGAATAAAAATGGCCACCATCTTGTGCAGACTCAGCTGTTTATCGGCACAAAGTGGCAGTCAAGACGGGGATCGGTCAACGAGGAAAGCCATGGACGACTGATCCCATATGCCTCATAAAATGAGGTTTACAGGGTTGGTTGGCAAAGGCTTTCCTTGCCGACCAATCCCCATCTTGACTGCTGCTTTGTGCTGACAAACAGCTGAGCAGGCACAACATGGTGGCCATTTTTATTCTAATGAAGCGAGGGATATTTAAATCCCCGCTTCATTGACTATGTCTTATCAATAATCCCCTTTCCAATCCCCTTTCCATTGGCAGAGGCATGTAGTCTAGACATACTCTTAGTACTTAACTCTTGAGACCTAATCCTTATTGTGTTGCCTGTAAGAGTTAAAACCATAGACAGTGAGTCCTAGAGAGTCCCTAGGATTGTTGGGAAAGCAGGAAATGAGTTGGCAGGAGGCCAGGAAAGCCAATGGAAACAGACTGTGGGTTTTGGAATTGGGAATAGTGTCCCTTCCTGTTCCTGTTGTGTGGCCAAAGCAGAGCCTAGGAGGACATAAAATAAACCAGGCATGGAGAATCCAGCAAAATCCATGCTCAAGGAAGGACTAAGACTTGAAACTACAGATATGTAAGCAGAACAGGAAATGTTTAGTAAGAGGTGATCAGGTTATTTTCTTTATTTTTGTGTTTGTTGGACTTCTCTGTGCTGAGCATATAAAACTACTCCTTTACACTGTAACTTTCCAAACTAAAACCCCAGGAAGCAATTTCCTGTGTTTTTAATCCTTTTTCAATTGCCCTGTAATACCTACCAACCAAACAATATTTCACTAAGGTGGGTTTTTTTGTAAATAAAATTAACATGTTTAAGAACATGATCCGATTCCTGTGCCCTAAAAGGTGGGAGGTTCTGTGTGCATGGGCCTGAAACTGCACAACCAAGCTACTAACAGAATTTAAAGTTTTCCTTCCTGCTGATTGCAGTAGCCAAGGGTTCAAGCTTTCTCCAGAGGGAGGGTCGAAAGATCTTGAAGGTACCTCACAGGAAGGAATTCCTAAGTGCACTTTCCTGGGTTTTCAAAGTAGCTTTTGCATTTGGATGGTGGTAGTGATACCATTCCAAAGCCAGGGAATCTGTGACCTTGGAGAGTTTTTAACACGAGTCTTTAGTGGCAAGGTATTTTTAAAGTCTTTTGTGGGCCCCCACCTTCTGCACTCAAAGTGCCAGAAAGGGGAACAGCCTGGACATGAAATGTTGTTATCCATCCTAATCCCCCTCCCCAATCATCACAAGGTTGTGTTAAAGAAAATTCATGAAAATAAACTTTAAACTGTAAATGTAGTTTTCTAATCGTACTTTATCATGCACCAACCCAAATACACCTTAGACTCTTAATCACTACAATAGATGTTTATTTTTTAAAATCTTTCTGGACAAAGTCTAACCTTTCATGTTGTGTTTTGTTTTTAAAGTATGCTTTATCAAACAAGCCAGAACACAAACCGTTCGAACCTGAACTGACTGCAATTCATGCCTATCAAGATCAGACCTTTCAGCCTGTCTATTTTGTAGCAGAAAATTTTGAAGATGCCCAGGCCAAACTCCAGTGAGTATGTCACCAATGCAAATTCCTTTCATTTGAGACAAATACATTAGGCCAAATGCTAATCTGCAATGCATAGGAGGCACTGCTACAACCCCGCTCAATCTGGTAGCTGAGCTAAGGTTAGACGCTTGGGGGTCCCTTGTATTAAGAGAGATATACTAGCATTCTATACAATAGGATGGCTGACTCCGCACACACAAGACCTGTCCATTTATTTTTTATAAATAAAAATAAGCACTGCTTTTTTAAAGCCATAGCTGTATGTAAGATACCATCTACCGCCTGCCCACCATATATAAAACACTCTACAGCCTGCTCATGACATCCAAAAGATGCCTCACCCACATTTGTGCGCTCAACATCTCTCTGAGGAAGCTTCTGTCGCACAGGAAGCTTGTAGCAATCACAAATTGAACCTAGGTCTCTTTTGGCCCTGACAAGGGGTTTTACCATAAGGTCATCATTGTATCCCACATATGTACGCAGAAGGGAACAGAATTAACATTCATGTCTACCTCAGTGCTGGATAATGTTAGAATGCAAGTTAGGTAACATTCTTTCAAAACAAGGCGGGTTATAGAAAGGAGAGATAAATTCCTAATTTTTTAAAAGGGTAATAAAAAATCATATTGTGTAACTATGTGCTTCCCCTACACTTCCTCGTCTCTGTTTGAACACTGAACCATCAGCACACTAGCTGGCAGGAGGAGAAGGCAGCTATTTGTTCTAGGGGTAGGGAATAGACTGCCTGGGCCATGTGCTGAGTCAGGGTGGGGAATTTGTCAAAGAGAGCCCAATCCACCATCTCTTGAAGAGGCTGTCTTTTCCAGGGTTCCCTGTCTACAGTATGCTGTTGCTGTGGTAGCAGCAATTTCAGCCTCACCTTAATTACAGCAGTGGTCACCAACCAGTACATGGGATCTACTGGTAGATCTTGGAGCCTCTGACAGGTGATCCTGACTGGTTTGGCCGGGAAGCTATCTAGTGCTAGCACTTCAGTTGCTACTCTACCCACTGTCATGCTGCTGCTCATGCCCCCTGCCTTGGAGCTGCCTCCTGGGAGCCTCCTGCTTGTGGTGTATGGTGTGGGAGAGAGAAGAGGAGGGCACTGATGTCAGGGTGTCCCTCCTCCCCTCATTTCTGTACCCTGTCTCCACAGAGAGAGAAGAGGATGGAGAGAGCTTGGCAATGCAAATCTCTGTCACTCTCACATACTGTGTGTGTCTGTCATTTTCACAAACACACACTGTCCTTCACACTCATCTCCTGACCCAACACATATGCGAGCTGTTGTTGTTACTACTTTTACTGCTTGCATAGTGTGTTATTTTGGGTTTTTGACTGGTCTGTGCATTTCATAGTTTTCATTTCTCTCTTACACTTAAACGTAATTCTTTGAGTAGTGCCTCATCTAAAATGCCTCATCTGTCGTGGCTGGAGGCATTATCCCTGTGGTAACTGCTGCTTCTGGAAGTGGCTGGTATGTCCCTGCAGCTCCTGAGAAAGGCAGGGCAGGGGGTCTCCACATGCTGTCCTTGCCTGCAGACACCACTCCTACAGCTCCCATTGATCAATAATGGGGAACTGTGGCCAGTAGAAGCTATGGGCTCAGTGCCTACAGATGATGGCCAGCACATGGCACCATGGAGCCATTGGTGTACATGCCAGCTGCTTCAGGAGTGGTGCTGGGCCAGGGCAGGAGTAAGCCTGCCTTAACCCTACTGCTCCACCACCCAGAAGCCATCTCAGTCAAATGGTGCCCAGCCAGACCCTGCTTTCTGAACCCCTGTCCCAGCCCTGTACCACCTCCGGCACCCAACCTCCTGTCCCAGGCGTGAGTTTCCCTGCACCCAAACTCCTTCCCAGAGTTTGCACCCTGAGTCCCTTCCTAGATCCAAACCCCCACCTTGGGCTAAGCCCAGAGCATTCCCACAGTCCAAATCCCTTGGCTCAAGACCAGAGCCTGCACCCCAACCTCCTACCTCAGCCTGGTGAAAGTGAGTGAGGATGGGGGAGGAAGGAGGATGGAATGGGCAGGGTGAGGCCTCAGTGAAGGAGTGGAGCAGGGGCAGGGCCTCAAAGAAGGGGTGGGAAGGAAGTGGGGCAAGGGTATTTAGGTTTGAGGTAGCTCTTACATTGCACTTAAACTGAAAACGTGATCTTGTAGTTAAAAAGTTTGGAGACCACTGGATTATAATGTTCAGTTCTTATTTTCACATATTACCAAAATGTTGCTGACAACTCATCCAAGTGAACAAAAATGGTGATTTGTAAAAGTGAAAATCTCAGTCAAAAAGAATGTCCTGGAATAATGAAAGGGCAATTCTCTGGCCTCAGGGCTTTATCCATGCCCCATTTCAAAAGCCTATTACAATGGAGGTTTTGTAGCTTCTCAGAAAATAGAAGCTGCATAAGAATCCTTCATGGTAGAAAGTGTTAGGAAACCTAAATGTAGGGACTGCTTCTGGTTCCTCCTTATAAGCCTATAAATTCCACATGGAAACATTGACAGAAATGACTGGTATGGCTCCATTCAAAAGATAAGGGAAGAGGGCCCATAATGTGTCTATGTGAATGTTTCACTTCAGTGTTAGAATGATTACCTCTTATTCTAAATAGAAATAAATAAAAATGAAAAGGCTGTGCTACATTTCTGCAATGCCCTAGCACACTTATGTTATTAAAATAGAAGTCGCATAGTGAAAAATAAGGCCCAATAGGTTTTACATTTAGGTTTTTGTCTGCAGGTTGAAAAGTCATATACCTGTCTCTCATATTCTTCTCCATCCCCAATAGAAAATATGCTCTGAAGATCAAGAAGCCCTTTTTTCTTCACTATGATCCATTGACCTGCAGCGTAGAGGTTTTGAATACAGCTCAGAAAATCAAGAACACACTTGGTCAAATGAAACAGGAAGTGAAAACCCTCTGCTTTGCCCTTGAAAAAATGTCTTAAAAGCCTGTCTTTAGCTGGTGCTGCAATATGTACAAATCACTCTAGAACCTGCAGATTTCTAATGGCGAAACTGTGTATTTCTGAAGATCCTAATTTATGAGTAGCTGAGTCAAGCTAATCACCTCAATGAGTCAAACTACAAGAATCTTAGCCACATTAATTACTTGCTATAGTCTGGTTCGATGATAAGCAATAAAATCTTCTACTTTTGATAGGCAATAAAAGCTAGTATTGGAGTGGAGTATACTTAGCGACCATTGTATTAAATTACATTAAATTGATATGTAGCAATCTATGACACTTTTCTAGGGCTGTCTCATTGAATGACAAAACTTTTCAGACTATGCTACAGATTTTTGTTTGCCAATTAAATGACCCCAAATTATCAGGGTTGATAACTACTTTAAAATATCATCTATACACTTGTGGAGCTCAGTTCTACAGTTGATAATGCATAAAGTACTGGTTGCTATGCATAGACCCCTCAAGATACCCTGTAGAAAATGTTTGCCGGATTGGGCCTTGTATTTGTATGTGGTATTTATTTAAGCAAAATACAGGACTATGTAGCACTTTAAAGACTAACAAGATGGTTTATTAGATGATGAGCTTTCGTGGGCCAGACCCACTTCCTCAGATCAAATAGTCACAACCATATATACCAAAGGATACAATTAAAAAAAAAAAGAACACATATGAAAAGGACAAATCAAATTTCAGAACAGAAGGCGGATGCGGGGGGGCGGGGAGGTAAATGTCTGTGAGCTAATGATATTAGAGGTGATAATTGGGGAAGCTATCTTTGTAATGGGTAAGATAACTAGAGTCTTTGTTAAGAACCCTGTGCAAAGTGTCGAATTTTAGCATGAATAACAGTTCAGAGGAGTCCCTTTCAAGTGCAGTTTTAAAAGGCTTTTGAAGCAGGATGCAGGTAATTAAGTCGTTGAGACAATGTCCTTTCTGGTTGAAATGGCAAGAAACTGTTTTTTCTTTGTGATCCTGTCTAATATCTGTTTTGTGGGCACTGATCCTTTGGCAAAGTGTCTGAGACGTTTGTCCAATGTACACAGCAGACGGACACTTTCGGCACATGATAGCATAAATTATATTTCTGGATGCGCAGGAATGTGTGTTCTTATTTAAGACTGCCACTTTATTTAACAGCCTTCATATACTGGTAGATAATTTTGTGCCATGCATAGGGTCCCAAAGTTTGGCCCTTTGATTAAATGCAATCCAGAAATCTTGTGGCCCAGGGTTGATCTCATCTTAATTTAGGGTTTGGAGTCTTGAAGTCCCACAAGCCAGAAGATTGATGAAAGATGAAGATTTGCAATCTGTGACATACAGAGTCGTATTTTCAAAGTAGCCTAAAATATTCATGCACTAAACTGACTTTCAATGAGATTTGGATGCTTAACTTCCCTAAGATCCTTTAAAAATATTAGCCTTAAGGTGACATTTTAAAAAGCACCTAAGAGCTTGCTTACTCTAACACTGAGTTAATGGCAAGCTGATGTGTGAATCCACCTTGTTCTAGTCTGCCACAAACTGTTCATCTGCATCCTGCTAACATGAATTAACAGTTTGTTAGTGTGCTTTGAGCTCATTCTCTTTGAAAGAGGGCTAGTTCAAATAGTTCTAATTAACTGTTAATGGGTATCAGCAGAGTACACATGGACAGGTAGAGTGGGCTAGCTTTACATCTCAAATTGATGTGAACTAATTGCTCCTACAGACAAGTCTAATGCAGCTGCCCCACTGCAGTGCTTTAAAGAAGACACTCTAAGCCAGGGTTTCCCAACCTATGGGTCGGGACCCAAATATGGATTGCCATTACATTTCAAAAGGGTCGCCAAGTGTTTTCCCAGGTGGCTCTGCCTCCTCTCCTCCCCCTGTTTTTGAATTGCCTTGGGTCACCAAGTCTTCCTGAACTAGCCAATTAGCCCATCATAAGATGGGATTTT
The DNA here is from genome assembly GCF_049634645.1 of Pelodiscus sinensis. Lineage (NCBI taxonomy): Eukaryota > Metazoa > Chordata > Testudines > Trionychidae > Pelodiscus > Pelodiscus sinensis. The sequence continues at coordinate 99,079,136 of NC_134711.1, forward strand.
CAGGTGTCTCCTCCACTTCGGTCTTCTCTCCTGAGCCTCCAGTCTCTCGCTCCGTCTCTCTCTCTCTCTCAGCTCTCCTCCGCTTTCTGCCTCTCTCTCTGTCTCTCTTTCTCTTCTCCTTCTCCTCCTGCCTCTCACTCAGGAGACCACGGAGCCCAAACGGCCCGTGCTGCATGAGGAGCGTGGAGCCCAAACGGTCGCTTGCAGTGCTTGCTCCCACACGGCGGCCTGGCTGAGTGGCACAGAAGGAGGGCGAGGTGAAGGAGGGCGTGGGGAGGCGGTGAGGGAGGTGAAGGGGGATGGGGCAGTGACATTCATGGCTAAGGGGCGGGGCCTGGAGCCGCTGTCACACCACACATCACCGCCCTGACCTCCTTCGCCTCCCACCGTGGCACTTGGCTGACTTCTGCGCCACTCAGCCGGGCCACCGCGGGGGAGCAAGTGGCGGAAACTGCCGTTTGGGCCCCGCACTCCCCATGAAGCACAGGCCACCCAGAGGGAACAGCCAGCATTTCAGGCAACAGCGCCCCCCAGAGGGAACAGCCAGCATTTCAGCGTTACAGACTCAGACACTGGGCTACTATATATATCATTGTCAAAATGGGTCCCCATCTGGAAAAGGTTGGGAACCACTGCAAGCCAACGGGAGAAAGCTCTTCTTTTGCCATAATTAACCCACATCTGTAGAGGTGGGAAGTTTGTCACCCGGAGAAGCTCTCCCACCACAGAGTGCAGTCTACATAGGGAGTTAGGTTGGCACAACTACATTGCTCAAGGATTTGGATTTTTTTCACCTTTGAATGACATAATTATACTCATGGGTCTGTAGTGTAGACCAGATGAAGGGGGTCCATTTGCTTGCAGCTTACTTAAATTGAGATGATTTTCCAACACACTACTATGGATTTATTTTGCCGTATTACTTGTACACACACACACAAAACCTTTTTCTTTAGAGCCATTTGTTTCATTACATCTTGTAGTAATTTATCTGTCTGCTTCTTGCCAATTGGGGCATAGGCAAAAATGATGACTAATAATAGGTCACTTTTAATAAATCATTAAAAAATATTTTTATCAAGCTAGTTGTTGTGCTTTGCAGGCTGAACCAAGTGCTGTAGGAAAAATAGGTGAAAGAAAATGCCAGAGAGGGAGGGCTATCAAAATATTTTCTATAGACGGACTCTGTAGGCCATACAGTCTCTCTTATGAATTCTTTCTGAGAGACTGAATTTGGATTTTAGACTTGAGCTTGGCTGGAGCTCAGAGTAGACCTATATTTGGAAGAAATGACTTTGTTTTGTCCAAAGCTTCCACACTTTTCTTGGAAAGACTCCAGAGCCGCCCACTCACCCTTGTCTTTGCCAGTTCCTGTAGCAGTGAGAGAAAAAGAACTAACTTCAGGCCAACTTCTCCCACCCTTACAAATACTTATTAGTGCCTTACTTTTCAAGTAATGTCATTGGTTGCAGTGGAACCACTCAGGGAGTAGGATACTACTCCCTGAATAATGATGGCAGAATCTAGTCCTGAGCTGTTTGGGTGTTTTTAACAATACACAATTTTGATAAAATGCAGACTTGATGGCAATGGGCCAGATTTATCCCTGGGGTAACTTCATCCACTCTAACAGAGTTCCAACAGTGATTAATTTGACTCATGCTTTCAGTGGCAGGTTGCTCTTTCCATTAGAAGCAAAAACTTGCAAGCCTTGCTCAAGCTCTTAGTCAAGTTCTCATATGATCCAGCAAAGGCTATTCCAAAAGCAACAGTCATCACACTTTCTTAAGGACTAAACGTTTTAACCCTTATTTGGCATGAAGACAGATCAAGAGCTGCAGACTTTGCCCCAAAATGACATGGATCATTTGTGTTGCTCTCATAATAGCCATTGTTTCATCATTATAAAATTAACATGAAAAGACTAGCACATGGTGCCATATGCTATACGGGGGGAGGGTGATAGTAGAATGGTGTGATGGTGGCTAGCTGTAAAATGTATCAAACAGAAAAAGAAGAAACTATATATAGTTCAGGTTTGAGTTATTTCATGTTAATCTCTCACAGGATGACTTCAAAGCCAAGTAAACATGTCTTGTGACTTGAAACTGAACTACTGATGCATTCCCTTTGGTGGATATTTTGCTTATGTGAATAAATTTGGTTTTCCTAGATTGGTTGCATGTAAAACAAAACAGTGTATTTTTATTAAATTTGATTATGTTTTTCTGTGATATGAGGGAGAATTCTCGGGAACTTGTTACTTTTTTTTCTTAGCCAAATCTATCTTTTACCATTTTTGACCAGTCTGAAATCTCCAGGTGCCTGATTGCTTCTTTATGGGCTTACGAGGAATTCCCAGTGTGGTCACGTCTTAGTATTTTAGCAAGACAGAGAGAGGAAACCTGTTACTTTAAGTCTTCATGAAACTGGGCCATGTTTCTCCCCGTTGCTTTCCTCACCATCCTCTTTCCCCTATTGAGGATTTGTATTGTATGTATTATATTCCATTGCAAGGCAAAGTTCTCACTGTCCAATAGGTATCTCTATTTCTCAGCCACTTCCCAATGAGTAAGGTGACCATATTTCCCTATGCCTAAAACGGGACACCACGAGGGGGTGGGTTGCTGGTGGTTGGGGCTTTAGCCTAAATGGGGGCACTGCTGGCACTCGGCTTCAGGCCACAAGGTGGGGGGTGGGAAGCTGCCAGCACTCGGGGCTTCAGCCCTGCAGCAGTGGGGGGAGGGGAGCTGCCTGTGCTTGGGGCTCTAGCCCAGTGGCAAGGGCAAGGTGGGAACGGGCTACAGCCAGTGGTGGGGGCACCAGAGAAAAAGGTTTCAGCCCGGGTGGAGCAGGTGGTGCGCCAGCAGTCGGGACTTCAGCCCCATGTTCTGGAAGAGCTGGCAGACTTCCCCCCATTTTTAGGGTGCACAGAGAGGGAAAACATTACTACCTGGTTTCTTTCTATGTTTCTCCCTTGTCACCCTGCCTGACTCCAGACACCATGCACTGGTGCCTGCTTGACCGCCAGCCACAAATAGAAGGCTGCCACGGCTGAACTGGCTGGGGAACTCAAGGACCAGCAGGGGGTGTGCTAATAGGAGACATTTTGCCCCTTTAAAAAAAAAAGTTGGGCTGCCTGGAAGACATCTTAAATATGGGGCAGTCCCAGTAAAAATGGGACCGATGGTCACCCTACCAATGAGACTTCTTCATTCTTTATGCCGGGTGAAAATGTGTTACGGATTGAACCTGCATCTTGACATGACCCAGAAAAGCAACCTAGGAGCAGGAGAAGACCATGAATAGAAGTCTCACATCCTCAATAGTCCCACTCCCTATTGACCGAGAAGGAAAGAAGCAAAGCCACATAATAACAATAATTATAATAAATTCCCAAACAGTCCTAAAACACATCATGAGCTGATGTCTAGACATATGTAAAGTGGTCACTTAAGCCTCCACTAAAAATGCAACCTCCTGCAAGATTCCCCTCAACAGTGAAGCATCACAACTGTTTAATAGTACACAGCAAGTTAAGACAGGAGCAATGATAAAGGGTCAGATTTTCAGCCCTCAGTCCAATCGCCTCGCACTACTCAGGAAGTACAAAGGAAGTGAAAACTTCACCTAAGTTCCATTTATGGGGGGGTCTTAAGCAGGCATAGCAGCACTGCTGTAAGCTTAAACACTTCACTCATCACATTGCCAGTGCAGGGAGCATATCACAGGTAAGACACTGGGGCAGGGAATGGCTGGAGCACAATGTTCATTAGCAGTCTCCAACTGGCATATGGTGTCTGGAGAGTTTTCTGGTTTCTATTGCTATTACATTTATATTAATGTAGGATAAAAGGGGAGGAAACAATTTCATACTGTATATTTAGCTAAATGACAAAAAGCGCTTTTTTAAGTAGATAAAACAAGCCCATACATCATTTCCATTGCTGCAGTCAGTTAGGTTTTGGGGGCGCGGGGGGGTGTAGGGGGTGTGCTACAGCACTGTTCAATGGGATGTTATTGTAGAAGCATGTATCATATGAAATTATGTAACCTACCACACAAGACTGTAAAGACCAGACAAGTTAAAGTGAGGGAAAAGCTCTTCCAGTTTAGAAGCTAAAACTGATGTTAAACTAGGTGGTGGTTTAAATAATTGTGGGATGCCTCTGAAAATTAAGGGACCCAAGCCTGCTACCCCTGAATTTATGAGACCAGGGCTTCTGCTGACATAAAGCAGTAGGGACTTTAGATTTTATTACTACTACACTGATTTATGACACATATGGATCTACATCCATAGTAAAATTCCCATTGACTCCAGTAGTGCATAATCAGGATCAGCATTCTATAAAGAAGTCAATTCCAGTAATGTCAAATCACAACATGTCCCTATATTTAATTTATTTTATTATTTTTTAGACTGTCTTTAGATGACACAGTTAAGCAACACTTTTCTCTTTTGCATAAGAGTTTGAAACACTTTCACAATAGAATTTTTTAAATATGTTGTTTTTCAAGTGTTTCCTGAATTGATTCCAAAACTGTTGGGTTTGAAGTGGAATGTGCTGGCTGATGCTATGAAATGTATAAAGACTGTTTAAGCCTTGTACTTCAAACAGTTATTTTGGTTCTGACTTTGTCAGTTCATATTTCTTGGTTTAAATCTAAGTAAACAGAGTTATTTCATTCAACTCCTTTGTCTCAGGCTTTGAAACTGAACCTGACTCTGATGTTTTGCTCCCTTATTAAATATTTTGTTAGCTTTAGGGAGTTGGGAAGTGGAAGGAGCTGTGTTTGTAACTTATTATCCACTATTGTTTGTCACAATCTTTTTCTAATTATTTCTTCTTCTTTTTTCCTTTGGCTGATTTTATCCAGCAGCTAGTACAACATGCTTTCAGTTACAAATTTGTTGTCCAGTAATCCTATCAAATTATTAAATGCATAGAACATAAGAAGAACTATGAAGGGCCAACCCAATGGTCCATCTAGCTCAGTAGCCTGTATTTTGATGGTGGCCAGTGCCAAATGCTTCAGCGGGAATGAACAGATCAGAATAATGTTGAGTGATCCATTCCTTGGCATCTAGTCCCATCTTCTGGCAGATGAAGACTTAAGAATTCCCAAAGCATGGGGTTTGCATCCTTGACCATCTTGACTAATAGTGATTGAGGTATCTATTAACTTCTATTAACTTCTCCATTAACTTCTATAACACATTTTTAACCCATTGAATCTTTTGGCCTTCACATCCGCTGGTTAAGAGGGTGTAAAGTAATATTTTGTTTTGTTTTAAACCTGCTGCCCTTTTTTTATGAGCCTTGATTTTTGTGTTACATGAAGAGGTAAATAACACGCCTGTATTCACTTTCTCCATGTCATTCATGATTCTATACGTCTCTATCACATCCCCCTTGTCATCCCTTTTCTAAGCTAAACAGTTCCCATTATCAGATCCCATATTACTCAGGGTTCAGGGAAGATCAAAATGAATTGTGAAGCATGTAGAAGAACATAATTTGTTGGACAAAAGTCAACACGGTTTCTGTAAAGGGAAATCCTGTCTTACTAATCTGTTAGGGTATGTCTACACTACCACCCTAGTTCGAACTAGGGTGGTAATGTAGGCAACCAGAGTTGCAAATGAAGCCCGGGATTTGAATTTCCCGGGCTTCATTTGCATAAAGCCGGGCGCCGCCATTTTTAAATGTCCGCTAGTGCGGACTCCGTGCCGTGCGGCTACACGCGGCATGGACTAGGTAGTTCGGACTAGGCTTCCTAGTAGGAATAAGGGATCCCCTGGAAAAGGGCTTATTTTCCGGAGAATTGCATCTACACTGGCGCTTTTCTCCGTCAAAAACCCCGAGCTGGAAAAAAGCGGCAGCCATGTAAATGCAAATGCCGCGGGGGATATTTAAATCCCCCGGGGGATATTTAAATCCCCCGCGGATTTGCAATTCCGAAGTGTCTCATTAGCATCCCTTTTCCGGAAAGGGATGCCAATGTAGACACAGCCCAAGGGTCAGTCCTGGGACCAATTCTTTTCAACTTATTCATAAATGATCTGGAGAAAGGGGTAAGCAGTGAGGTAGTAAAGTTTGCAGATGATACAAAACTGTTTAGGATAGTCAAGACAGAAGCAGACTGTGAGGGAGTCCAAGAAGATCTCACCAAAATGAGTGATTGGGCAACAAAATGGCAAATGAAATTTAATGTGGATAAGTGTAAAGTAATGCACATCGGGAAAAATAACCCCATCTATACGTACAGTATGATGGGAGCTAATTTGGCTACGACAAATCAGGAAATAGATCTTGGAGTTATCGTGGACAGTTCTCTGAAAACTTCCACACAGTGTGCAGCGGTGGTCAAAAAGGCAAATAGGATGCTAGGAATTATTAGGAAAGGGATAGAAAATAAGACCCAGAATATCTTACTGCCCCTGTATAAAACTATGGTACGCCCACATCTTGAATACTGTGTACAGATGTGGTCTCCTCACCTCAAAAAAGATATTTTGGCCTTGGAAAGGGTTCAGAAAAGGGCAACTAAAATGATTAGGGGTTTGGAACAGGTCTCATATAAGGAGAGGTTAAAGCGACTGGGACTTTTCAGTTTAGAAAAGAGGAGACTGAGGGGGGATATGATAGAGGTCTATAAAATCATGAGTGGTGTGGAGAGGGCCGATAAAGAAAAGTTATTTATTAGTTCCCTAAATAGAAGAACTAGAGGACACCAAATAAAATTAATGGGGAGCAGGTTTAAAACTACTAAAAGAAAGTTCTTCTTCACACAGAGTGTAGTCAACCTGTGGAACTCCTTGCCAGAGGAGGCTGTGAAGGCTAGGACTATAATAGAGTTTAAAGAGAAGCTAGATAATTTCATGGAGGTTAGGTCCATAAAAGGCTATTAGCCAGGGGATAAAATGGTGTCCTTGGCCTCTGTCTGTCAGAGGCTGGAGAGGGATGGCAGAAGACAAATCGCTTGATCATTGTCTTTGGTCCACCCTCTCTGGGGCACCTGGTGTTGGCCACTGTCGGAAGACAGGATACAGGGCTAGATGGACCTTTGGTCTGACCCAGTACGGCTGTTCTTATGTTCTTATGTTAATCTCCATGGGGAGAGAACTATTTTCCTTATTCCTTTACACTGAAGTTCTCAGTTTTCCCAGGAGCAGGGATGACAGCATGGAAAGTCGGGAATCTTTGAAACCTACACAGCAGCTTACTATATACAACTGTGAATGGTTAAAAGGCTGAAGTCCCTTGCAGTTCCAGTATTCTATGATTCTATGAAAAAAGCCTCTAAGAACATGATTATCTACCGCAGAGCCTATTTTGCTATTACTGCCTAATTCGCCACATTTTGTCAAAAGGTCTAGGAATCAGTTATCAGTGGTGAGACTTAAACCTTGTTTAGAGCCAGATCTTAGTACCATTGACCCCCTAGGCCCAGTCCGTATCCACTGGTATAAATCTGCCATAGCTACCGTTGGCCTCAATAGAGTTACCCCAATTTATGCCAACAGAGGATTTAGCTCAATATTTTGCCATTGATTTCAATCAATATAACATCAGGCCCTTTTTAGCACCATAAGCAATATAGAGGTGATTCACCATTGTGGAAAGTAATGGGAACAAGTGTATATTTGTGTGTAGGCCAGAATAAAATAAATACAGTGATTAAACATGAAAAAGAGAAATTATTTTGCATACAAGAGACCCAATACTGAACCTCATACTCCTGCAAATAGCCCTTATTCATTAATATTCCCATTTATTTCACCAATGACCTGGAGAAATAGGGAATAAGGCCTGGTCTAAAGAGGTACCCAGCACTCTCCATTCACATATTGGATGATGCCACTAGAAACAAGAAAGAATTTTGGGTCCCCCAGAATTCCACCACAATGTCACTGAGCATCATTCTAGCACTTTCCTTCCTCTGATGATACTTGATGTCTTTTTTCCAAGCTGATGTTGAAATCAAACTGAGGAAAATGTAATTTTAAAATAAGCCTCCAAAATCTTTAATCTGCTTGGTTTATACCAATGGAACTAATTCAGATCCAATTACTGTAGCTAAGACTGAGAGTCCACATAGACTGATTACTCATACCTTCATATGGGCAAATGACAACTAAGGTCGAACCTTGCACTCCATACTCAGATGATAACCAAGACCCAGATAAGAAAATCCAGTCAAAGAGCCAGAAAACTGTTGCTTTTAACTTATGACATTTCCTTCACAGCATATCTTTTACTGGGTGGGACGAGTGGAAGGGCATAGGGATAGGGGAAGAGGTAGGATCGGGCCCTCGTGGAATGGCAAGGTGAAATAGCCTCAGAAGGCCATTAGTAGAAGCAAGGAATTTTTTCCCCAGCAACCAAATGTGCAGCTGCCATAGTGGGAGAAGGAAAGAACATGTGGGCTGCTCCTTGCTCCCTGTGTATCTGAGTTGTCACCAAAAACCCAAATACATCTTGTTTCATTTCCATAACCCCCATTTCTGCCACTCTCACACTAGTCACTGTATCAGCATTCGCTTGAGCAAGAAATCCCCAGGGAATTGAAGGAACCTGAGGTAAAGAATAACTGAGACCCCAGGCCTCTCCTTCACCTAAAGCACATCTGCCCTTGAAGAGACAGAGTCCCAAATCTGCCAAGTGCCATCTGTACTTTTTAGAGGCAGGGGAGGGTTCAGCTGTTTGTATCTTCTTCTGCACTGAGAGTCAGGCCACTGATACCTGTACTTGTGTGGGTGCTTTCTCTTCCCCAGCTACAGCCCTACAGAAAGAATTGCTCCTTAGTCCTGTCTCACATAAAATTCTCATGATTCATGGTTCAATGGCTGGAATGTAGGGCGATATTCTGCTTTCCCCTTGCTATAGAAGCACAAGGAATGAACCGTGAGGGCTGAGGTTGGAATGTGGTCACTGAGCTAGTTCAGGGGCAGGGAACCTTTTTTGGGTTGTGGGCACAGTGACCCACAGAAAAATTAGCCAGGGGGCCGTACACAAGTGATAAGTGGGAGGATTGGCGCTCCAGCACGAACTCCTCAATGTTGGTGGGGGGGGGGGGCGAAGGAGGAGGGGAGGAGCCCAGAGCCTCGGAGGCTAGATCCAGGCAAGCCAAAGGCCGCATCCAGCCCCTGGGCCTTAGGTTTCCCACCCCTAGGTTAGTTAGCTATATGAATCCAGGGACCAACACAGGCCTGATTCTCCATGCCAGAGGAGAAACAGGCTCTCTCATCCCTTTGGAGGTGGCCTGCAGCAACTATTACAGTCATGGGCTACACTACAGTTTGGCCACACTTGTAGTCTGTATTGTCTTAGTTAGCAGGGAGGATTCAGCATCCAATACACTTCCAGATAGGTCACTCCAGTCACATGCACCCGTTTTTTCCCCTGAGTGATGTGACTTCCACCTTTACTGCAGTATACCTGGGTACAATAGCTCAGTGTTATTTATATTTTGTCCACAGGGTGGTAGCATAACATTAATATTTAATGTAAAGCTAGTACTTTTTTTAACTCCTGTCCAGTACCCTCAGAAGCTTTGTGGAATAGTGTCAGACTTTAATAATAAAGTAATATATGGGAAGGGGAAAGGGAGGGAATGAAGTTCAAATCAGAGTACCCCAAAGAAGGTAAATCTTCCTAAACAAAAAGGCAAACAGAAATCCACTCCAAGCCTAAGAAAAAGGCATCAGAGAGAGCAGCATGAGGGTGGGGCACAAGGGAGGTTGCCATGACGCAGCCTCTGTCCTCAGGAAGCTTGGACCCCCCAAGGACAGGGGCTGCTGCCACCCCACACGCTGCCTCTTATACAGAGGCAGCAGCACAGGGCGTCAGGGCGCTCCACGGGAGTGGGGCCCGGAACAAACTGGCTGCCAACCCCTCCCCCAGGGACTATAGAACATTCATGTAACCACTAAGATTTCATGCAATTACATGACTATTCAATCACATGATATCTAACATCCCTAAAACAATTGATTTCATCATGACATAATTAGGAAAGAATTCAAGTCAGGCTAATAATAGAAGGCTTTGCATTGGTCATAGCTATGGAAGACACAAGCATACTCCATCTTTTAATATACTCTAAGCCAAAGCGAACAATAGTTCTGCCTTCACTACTACAGAGTTGAGCCAAAAAAGCAGTAAGACACAAGGCCAAAAACAAAGCACAAGACAAAAAGCAGAGACAGAGGAGAAAAATCCACCCCAAATGAAAACATTGCTCTTATAACTCACACATACGAAAAACTGCCTCTGAGAATGCCTATTCAGACATTAGGAGATCACTGAAGAACCAGGGGATGGCAAAACTACCTAATCTGACCTGCAGAAGAGAAAATTAGTGAAAACAAGGACAAATTGACAGAAAAAAGAGAAGTTTGTCACATTAAACAAAAATCATTGTTAATTAGGACAGTACACCAAGCAACAAAATACAAAAATGTTGGCGCAGGTCCATACGAAAGGAATTCACTCTATAAATGCATGCTAATAAAAATGTCAAAACACAATAATAAAGATAATGCAAAGTGATTTTTTTTGTGCAGCATGAACATCTACGCCACTATAAAAGGGGACAAAATTATACGCTAGTGTAATGTGGGGATAACAAGAAAGGGATTATAAAGGAAAGGAAGAGGGAGGAAAGGAATAAAAAATGTTTAAGAGAGAGGGCTACACTCAGGTGAAGAAACATACGCATCAGGAAGCTGTGGTAAAGAGGCAAACTCATTGTCAATTGGGATAAATAAAATAATAACTTGCAAAAATTTCCACCCCAGGGGACTAGACGTGCAGCTGGTACAAATCAGCCTAGCTATATTGACTTTGACTAAGTAAAACTGATTTTTATCAGTCGATAAATCAGCTGAGGATGTGGCCACAAGAGTGTACAATCCCTAATTTTCTTGTCAGTAAAATGCTCCCAGAAGTGCTCATTGTTGGTCTTTCAGAAGTTTTACCATTTTTACCATCTCAATATCTCATCTTGCTTGTAAACTACTTTATTTCCCCCCTAAAGAACCCCAGGCTCCCTCTTCTTCACTCTCCCTTAGAGTTAAAATTAAAAATGTTCAGCAAATTCATCATCTTACTTCATCTTTCTTTCCTCGCTCTTTCCTCCCACCATGTCAGCATCACAACAAATGCCTTTCCATACCTCCTGGTCAGGGCTTAGATACTGGCATGAACTGTAAACTTAAGGCACTTTCATGTCCTCTGATCTTTCCCCTACAGCTAAATCAGTAGCTGCCTTTTCTCATGCTCCTCTTCTACCCTAAGAGAGCAGCTGCACTGTAAACAGACTCTTTAAGGGCATGTCTAAATTACAGCCCTCTTTCGAAAAGAGGGATGTAAATTAGTCAGATAGAAAGTGCAAATGAAGCGGGGATTTAAATATCCCCCGATTCATTTACATAATTGCTTTACAGCGTTCTTTCGAAAAAGGACTTTTCGAAAGTGAAAGTGCTGCCTAAATGCAGTTCTTTTGAAAAAAAAAACCCTTTTTTCGAAAGATCCTGCATTCCTCAAATAATGAGGAGTAAAGGATCTTTTCAAAAAAGTCTTTTTGCTAGTCCAGTGGAAGCTGGAATCTTTGGCCAGCCTAGGTGGTGGCTAAAGAGTTGAAATCACTAAGAGCTGAAATCACTGGTTTGGCCGGGAGCTAGACCCATTACAGCCAGTGGAGCGGCTGGCAGGAACGACCGGCAGGCAGCCAGTAGGAGCAGCGGCAGGTGGCCAGCGAAGAGGCTAGTGGGAGTGACCGACGGGCAGCCGGTAGGAGCGGCAGCAGTCAGTCTCTGGTGGGAACGACCAGCTGGCGGCCGGTAGGAGTGGCAGCAGGTGGCAGGCGGCCAGTGGTGCGGCTGGCAGGAACAACCGGCGGGTGGCCATTAGGAGTGGCGACAGGCGGCCAGTGGAGCAGCTGGCAGGAATGACCGGCAGGCGGCTGGTAGGAGCAGCACAAAGGTGGCAAGGCCTCAGGCTCAATGAGTAGAGTCATCAGGGTAATGTGTCAGGGTCTGCACTGACTGGACAGAGCTGTAAGTAGGGCGTTTGATGTGGGGTACGGAGAAAGTTTGGGTAAGTGAACGGAACCCTTACCTTGTTGGACTGGTGAGCCTGAGAGGCAAAAGACATTGCTCAATCCTTTTGAGCTGGGACAGTTACTTGTGGGGGAGGAGGCTACGAGCTCTGTTTGTGGTATTTTCCCAAGATAATGCCATGTGACTTCTCTCTCTCTTTCATTAAAAGTTTCTTTTCTACACCCAGACTCTGTGCTTGCGAATGGGAAAGCATTGCCTCTCAGAGGCGCCCAGGGGTGTGTGAATTTCCCAGGCTACTAGGTGGGGGCTCGAGCCAGTTCTGTGTGAGATGGACCCCTAGAAATTGAACCCAGCCCCGGTTGCTGCCGGGCCTTCCCGGTGGCAGGGTTACACTTGTATTCATTTCAAAATATAAGAAATAACCTTACCTTTCTTTCATCCTCAGATCAATCACTGAAGTCAATGGTAGCTTGAGTGTGCAAGGAATGCAGGACAGGACCCAGTTCTGAGGCCAGGACTGTGCCTTTTACTTGTTTGGAAAGCACTGTGCACCTTTAGGTTGACCTAGATGAATAATTACACATAACTAATAAACAATGAATTGTCCTGTGGCACCTTAGAGACTAACAAAAAATATATATAGTATCATGAGCAAACTCATCTGAGGAAGTGGTTTTGCCCCCCAAAGCTCATGATACTAGATTCCTTTTTTTTAGTCTCTAAGGTGCCACAGGACTACTCATTATTTTAAAAGTTACAGACTAACATGGCTGCCCCTCCGAGACATAACTAATAAATAAAATAAAACAACAATGTGGGTGAAACTAGACAATACTCTGTTCCTGAATGTACACACAGAGAAAAATAAGACAAACACACCCTGGCATCCAAAGGCGGATACTTCCCATAAAGCAATCACTCCATATTTGATCTTTGAATACTTATCCCCCAACTGAACTCTACACAATCCCTTCCAAAGGTGATGCTCGGAACTTAAATTCTTAACTTCACTAGACACCAATCACCATCACTTAAGAGGGACACTGGTTATGCTCATTACAACAATTTTAACATATCACGTTGCTTGCTAACCTTCAACTGGCCATTTCAAACCCTTTGCGCGGCAACCTTCCCTTTTGCTTAATACTTGGTCCCAGCTAGTATTTAGTTCACACACTCTGTTTCCTTCCCCAGACCCAAAGAAGAGTGGAACTCTCTCCATAAAGAGAAGCCAGTCCAATAAATGGTTGTACCTCACCTGCCTTGTCTCAGAAACAGTTATAGGAGTTTTATATTGCACTCAGTCTTATTCAGACTGTTCAATTTTTTTCCAAGTAGGAACAGAAGTATTACAAATTATTATGACTACCTATATTTTAGAGGCTCACAGAAGCCCCAGTCATAAGCCACAGCCCCATGTGCTCAGTGCTGTATAACCACAGAACAGAAAGACAGTCCCAGCTTTATAGAACAGTGGGAAAAGCTGAACTTCTTATGTATCCTACATCCTGAATTTCCCCTATTCTGACAGACCCTTGCTATTTTCCCGCTCACTGATCACATTCAGCAGCGCTGGTGAACTGAATTTGATGTCACTGGAATTCTGCAACTGGCTTGATTCTGTTCCTACTCCTTGGGCTGACAGACAAACAGAAGGTGCAATCAGAACAAATTCCAGGATTGCGAAGGCACCAAATTCAGTGCACTGGAGCTATGGGGAGTAATCAGTGGTAACAAAGGTAGCAAGAGTACTGCGACTGGAAATGGGACAAAGCACCAAGGTTATCTCTCCTTTTCACAGAAACATACCTAGCTTTATAAAGAATTGCTTAGCAAATATTTTAATACAAATAATCTCAGCATGGCTGCCAAAGCAGGCACCGAATAGACAGACTTGTTTACAGTCTGGACCAGTGCCTTAAAACTTGCCCTGCTTATTCAACAGAAAGTTAACCCTAGATCATGTAGCATCACAACTGCAGGGAAAAACTCCAGAAAGATAACATCCTAACCTAACTCTCCAGCTGACCCTAGGACATTGACCATGTTTTATCACATCAAGTGCCCTTGTAGCCACTCACAGTAAATAAGCAAACAAAGATGTGCAGGTAGAATCACGTAACAGCTGCTGTTACTGGGGATTAGATAGACATTTGGATTGGCACCAGCCCCCTGCCTTCATTTGAATAACTACTGGAAATTGGACTTAATGCATCATTTTAAGATATTAAATGGATCTTTTCAAATAGTTTGGTCATCTAGCTCTGATGTAATCTTCTCCTTTCCCTTTCTGGTATTGGCTTAAAACACAATATGAAAGTGATTCTTGAAGAAAGAAAATTCTGCTACCAACAGGCTGTTGAACTCTCCTCCGGAGCTGTGAGACCAAAAACCATCTCTTAGGTCTGCTAAGAGGACAGTAGTGGTTATCATGAAAATGATGAAAATGTGGAACTGAATGGATTTGTTAACACTAGCAAGACTATGTAGAAACCTTCCCATTGGTGGGGGAAAGGAATGGGTGTCAAAGGGTGTGTCTAGACTACAGGGTTTTGTCGACAAAAGTGGACTTTTGTTGACAAAATTAAACCTGCGTCTACACTACTGCTGAGTTCTGTCGACATAACGTTGACAGAACTCAGCAGTTTTGTCGACACTGGTAAACCTCATTTTACGAGGAATAATGCCTTTTGTCGACAGAGTTCTGTCGACAGAAGGCGTTAGTGCATCTAAACTGTTCTTTGCGTCTACACTGCCATGTTGACAAAGCAGCTTGCTTTGTCAACAGAACTGAATGTAGTCTAGACGCTCTTTGTCGACAGAAGCTTTGTCGACAGTATCTGTCGACAAAACTTCTGTCGACAAAAGCATGTAGTCTAGACGTACCCTAATTTACTACACGGCATCAGTGAAAACTATGCAAGGAACAGTCATTGAGGAAGAAAAATCATTTTACTAGAGTTACCATAATAACCTTCAGATATCAGGTTTCTTGGAAGATGGAAGGAAGGGGTGGTCCATGGAATTTTTGCCCTATTATCTTATCCTGACCAATAGAGGGATAGATTATTGTTCAGCCACTCCATTGGTTTTGAGTTGTTCCATAAATAACCACTTGGGGGAACTAGAGTGTTACTTGCTGCTAAGCAGAATATAGTAAAGCATAGCACAGCAGAACCACTACAGAAACAGGGGTCCCTGTCAGTCTGCAAGTCCTCTCCCCCCTCCCCCCCCCCCCCCGACGCACTAGATACATCCTAGAGCTCAGTGCTGTATTTCTATGTAAGCTTCTAAGGGGAATAAAGATCATGTCTTCTTTTATTGCCCTTTCAATGGCATGTCAAACTGCACTTCTTTAGGGGGGACTTTCAACCCAACTTTAAATCACAGGGAAACTAAATTAGCTGGAGTCCTAGTGAAAGATTCGGGGGGTCATGAATCTAGACATTATCTGTGTAGGCAAGTGCCACAAATATCCCCAACAACCATTATTCTCACAGGTCTGACCACTAAAAGAGGCCCTGGGAAGCCCCCAAATGGTAAGAATGAAGCTAGATGTATTTCTCCTCAAGAACAGCCTTACAATTGTTCTAAATGCTGCTGGATGCAGGGCTGGATGCTCTGGAGAAATCTAAGGGGAAGAAAATCCTGATAAAACAACTTATGGATCCATCTCTATAATTATTAAATGAGAGCACCCACTTAGTCTGCTTGGGTGATGAATAGGAAAAAAAAGGGCTTGTTTGGGTCTTTGCTGCCGGCAGACGCAGCAGCAACATGTATGTGCTGTTCTGAGGCTACGTCTAGATTGTAGGCTTCTTTCAGAAGCAGCTTTTCCTGAAGAGATCTTCTGAAAAAACTTCTTCCGAAAGAGAGCGTCCACACAGCAAAAGTGCATCAGAAAAGCGATCTGCTTTTTTGAAAGATAGTGTCCACATTGATTGGATGTTATCTCACATTTAAGTCTTGATTACTATGGATGGAGTGGCCAGGCTTCTTCCTCGTAGAAAGAGGTTTACCGCTGTTGGAAAAACCCCTCTGTTCTTTCGACATTCTGTTGAAAGAACACAATTGCAGTATGGACGTAAGTGTACGTTTTTTTTGGAAAAACAGCTGTTTTTCTAGAAAAACTCTACAGTGTAGACAAACTCCCATTGTTTTTCCCAATAAACTACAAGTTTCCTCCTTAGCTAGAGGTTCCTTTGTAAGAGCGCAGATGTTGCAGGATTGGACATCAGCGTGAACATCAAACCACAATTTTGGTCACCAGAGTAATTGAAGTGCCAGGCATATGGTTTTGTCTGGCTGAAGCAACCCAACCAAGAGATATAGTGACATAGGTGTAAAGCTTCCAGATGAGGGCTTCCCTCAGAAGCATATATATATATATATATATATATATATATATATATATATATATATATATATATACACACACACACCAATGGATATGAAAGAGTCAGGCCCTCTGTGTAATTTTAGCCAACTGTTAGGCATTTCTAGGCAAAAAGGCAACCTCAAATACCAGAACATATAGCTGTCATTAAGCCCAACAGCACTGACACTCCAAGGAAGTGATATGCCTTCAGGCTGCAGGGACATAGGGCAGTTCTACTTTGCTGTCCTTAGGACCACTGGCATCCTCTTCTTTTCTGGAAAGCGCACCTGCCTTTCCATTCCTAGAGCCAGAGCTGTATGTGATGGTAAAATCAAACCTTGAGAAAAAGAGAGGCTAAGACAGTTGTCATTGATTTTAACATTCAAAGAGTGGTGAGAGAATTTGTGTTTTACCCCTGGCAGCATGGGCCACACGGCATCCATCTGCCTGGCCAAGGTCCCAAGCCATGCGAGTTTGGGAAAATGCCCCTGACCACCTCACTAAGATGGTTGAACTTGGGTAACACAGGAAGGCACCTGTGCTGTCTCTTTGAGATCATGCCCTCATCTACAGTTCAAGCTACAACTCTGACTTCGGGGCTCCAGCCAAGATTTTTCCTTCCAGTTTAAGGGATGCCACTGTAGCCCAAATACTCTGACTTTCCATACAGTCCAAGACTACTCTTGACCTGGACACCGCTTGCTGCTTGCCTCTGGTCCCACCAGTCTGAATACCATGGTTCTGGAAGCAGTAATTGGGGAACACCATAAACTCTTTTGATTCAGCCTAATCCAGTCCCCACATTTTCCTGTGGTACACAGAATGCCCTCATTAGCCAAGCATGGCCTGTGTAACACCTGGCAGCTTAGATACTTTTGGACACAATTGGCTTTTGGCCCTGTGGTCTGGATTCCAGGCATCCCCAGCCTGGGTTTCAGGTACACTGGGGGGGGTGGAGGTGCACAGGACTGAGCAGCAGAATGAGTGTCCGTAGTTCTAGGACCAGCTAGGCAAGTGCTTCCCAGTATAGCTGCTCTAGCTAGCACACGAAAAATAACATTGAGTTTACTGCAGTACAGACAGGTTAGTACAAGCCCATTCAACCCCTGGGTTTGTTCTGAGGCAGCTAGCTCAAGCTATCACCCATACCATGCTGCTATTTTGAGTGTGCTCGCTTAAGCAGAGCTAATGCCACTTTGTGTGCTCATGCTGAGAAGCACACTCCTCGCTGCAATGTAGACATACCCTTGGTGTAACAAACAAGAGTAGCCATAGTCAGTAAAACAACAGAACTGCACTAGCACTTTCTCAGGCTATTCAAAAAACTGGCTGTTCGAATGATAAAAATGGAGGAATTCTTTTCTCATTAATTTCATCAGTGACTGATACAGGTTGAACCTCTCTAATCTAGCATACTCAGGACCTGACCAGAATTCGCTGAACCACAGGAGGTCAATATTGTCTAGCAGCATTACCAACACTACCACTGCTTATGGGGGTCTTAGAAGACACTTAGGAGTCAATTAGAGCTAAGTAACAGCACAGAACACTGAGAGCCAGGACTGGTGGCTGTAAACAAACTTTATGGAACTGAGGGAAACTTGGCCACACCCATGAGAAGTGGACATCTGGCTAACTAAAACCATGCCAGACCATGGATGTTACCTGACCAGAGTGCGCCGGCCTAGAGAGGTTCAACCTATATTTGATGCTTCCTTGAAGTAAATTAAAATTATGCGTCAAAAAGTGAGACAATTTCAGTCTTGTGAAGTATAAATAATACAAGAGTGGACATCTATCAAATGAAGGGGAAATGAGACACTAGGGATTTCCATTATTCTACTGACTCTGATGTCAAATAGTGTCTTAGTAATGGGTTTTTTACTCATAATTGATCCTGCGCTCTTCAGAGAAGGGGGGGAAAGCCAAATAAATAATCTTACCATAAAAATTATGGATTTGATGCAGGAATTTACTGGTTGAAATTCCATGGCCTGTGCTATGCAGGAAGTCAGACTAGAGCAGTGGTCTCCAGGCTTTTTGAGCGTGAGATCACTTTTTGAATTTAAGTGCAATCCAAGATCTACCTCAAATATAAATACCCTTTCCCCAACTCCTTCCCTCCCCTTCTCTGAGGCCCTTCCCTTGCTCACTCCATCCTTCCTCTCTTAGCCCATCCTCACTCACTTTCACCAGGCAGGTACAGAGGGTTGGGGTGCAGGCTCTGGTCTTGGATTAAAGGATTTGGAGTATGAGAGGGGCTCTGAGCTGAACTTGGGGCAGGCCCTTGGGATGTAGGAGGGGTTCTAGGTGCAGGCTCTGGGACAGTATTTGGATGCAGGGGTGCTCGGGGCTAGGGCAGAGGCTTCGGGTGCAGGAGGGGGGTCATGACTGGGGTAGGAGTTTGGGATGTGGGCTCCAGCTGGGCACTGCTTACCTCAGGTGGCTCCTGGGTGATGGTGCAGTGGGGCTAAAGCAGGCTCACTCTGCCCTGGCCCTGAACTACTCCCTAAAGCAGCCAACAAACACAATCCCAACTCGTGTTGTGGCCCCTCTCTGCTCTGTGGAAATGGGATACAGGGTGGGAGGAGGGCACCATGAAATCAGTGCCCCTCCTCTCCCTTCCCTGCCCTACCCTGCACAGCAAGCAGGAGGGTCCCAGGGGGAGGGGCAACTCCAAGGCAAAGGGCAGGAGGTGCACAGCAGCGGGGAGAGGGGCAGCTGAAGTGCCAGCACTTGGTAGCCTCTTGGCCAAACCAGTCAGGATCACCCTATAAGAGGCTCCAAGATCTACCAGTAGATCCCGATCTACTGGTTGGTGACCACTGGACTAGATTGTCATAATGTTTCCTCCTTAATTCTAAGACCCATGAAAGATCTCAGCAGAGCCTTTTGGCACATAGTACCTCATGTGTGTCTTATTCACTGGATATTTTGCTACTTTCACATGAAGATGAAAAAAAGAGAATGGCAACTAAAATGTTCCCACTGGCTTGGCTCTATATCTCTCCCATAAATATCACACCTATTAAAATGATTTTTTTACGTCCAAGGTCAAAGTGAACGGTGAGTCTGTACAAAAATACAAACAGAATGAGCTTCCCTCTGGAACTTTTGTGTCACTATTTAAGTACATTCTTCCAAAGCAAACCTGCATGGATACAAGAGTGGCACAACTACATAACTACTTCCATTAACATAACTCTGCCTTTCAAAAATTCTCAGGCAACTATATTCCACTTTCCTTTATGAGCAGTATCTTGATTTCTCTCTTTTTTCAGATTGAAATTCCGGAGTGGCTGAGGCAGTAAGTATTCTAGTCTGACACTTTCTAGGACAAATCCATCCTTGATGTAATCCCCATGGACTGGTGAAATGCCCTCATTGTATGGACTTATAGTAGAGATAATGTTTTCCCTTTAAAACTGGATGTGCCGGGCTATATGCACATCACATTTCTTGGGTTCAGTGATTTTATGTTCCACAAGGAGTAGTTGTAATTCTGTGAAATAAGGGATGATTGTTCCAAAATGAAAAAAGAATTCCTTCGGCTGCACTCCTTATCTAGCAAGGACACATCAGAATGGAAAGAACTACAGCCCATCCAACAATGTAGAAAATTCAACATTTACGCAGAATGATACTTAGGCCAACACCAGAAATGTTTTGTGCTTCTATGGTGAATATACTAAAGACAAGAAAATGCCAATGAAGCCTACATGATTTTCCTCAAAACTCTCAAAGGGGTTTTAAAGAAAATCAAGGTTATAATAAAGACATAGAATTGTACATAAGCAGAGAAGACAATGCATCATGGGTATCCAGCACCAAATGTAAAATCTATTTCATATTGACTCTTCTGCATGTTCATCAGCTGTTGAAAGGTCACTAATCTGTGCTCGTGTACTGCTTTCATCCACATATTACAAAATGCATTACTTGCGATAAATCCATCAATAACAGCTTCTCTTACACTTAACACACTGCATCTGTTTTCTACTTCACCAACACCAAGAGCAGAATCAAGTTCTCCTGATGTGCAGGAACAACTTTGCATTCTTAGCCCAAATATTGGCATAACAACAGAGGCTATCGAAGAATATTGAAATATACATTATTTCTCTGCATGTGAACATGCGATGCAGCTCGTAAACATGACAGCTGTTGTACTTCCCTAATCCAATCATAAATCTCCATGTACTTCCCTAATCCAATACATAAAAATGTGTCTTGCTTTCACTTTGCACTGTATCTTGGCTGTATGTTTTTTATTATTTATTTAATTATACACCCTTAGTTCCGGCTGGCTGTGTCATACACATCTGGGTCTTGTTGGGTTTTGTTTTGTTACAAATATTAGCTAGTGCAGATCCAAACATACAGCTCATTGAAGTCAATGACAGTTCTCCTCTGTTCATTTTTGACCCACTTTTATTTTTAAACAGATAAAAAGATGTATTACCAAAAGAAATAAGTAATACACACTGTAGTGAAGCACGGCCCAGTCTTCAATGGAGTCTCAATATTATTCTTTCTCTTAGTATTTCTTTGAATTGCTGTAGCACAGAGAGGCCTGAGTTCCACAGTGAACTGCCAGAAAGATGGCCCCTGCCCCAAAGGACTCACAGTCTCAGTCTGAGAGGCAGCATGAGGGAGGGTTGACGGATATAAGAGGAGAACCAGGAGGTGGTGGAGTCAAATGAGCTGCAAGGGAACAGGTCTTCAATGAGGAGCATAGTTGGAGGTGTCAGAAGCGACGGAGAGATCAGGGAAGATGAGGAGGGAGTACAAGCTCTGAGTTTTGGCCAGGACACTGGTGTTGAATTTGTTCTGGTGCACTTTAAATGTGCCATTCCTTCTCTGAAATGACTAATTAATTGTGGCATAGATGGTCAGGCTTGATCCCTGCAAGGTGGAAGGAGCTGGGGCTTCAGCCTTAGTCCAAACATCCACACTGCAGTTAAAAAGTGCCTTACTCTGAGCCCCACCAGCCCAAGTCAGCTGGCACATGCCAGGCTTACCGTGATATACAGATTTGGGATTCTCTCATGCTGTTTTACTTTTCAGAGAAGGATAACACTTCAATAGAATTACCAGCCTTTGGGACTGACCTACTCAGGAGACTTTAGAGACTGAAGTGTGGCTTGCAGGATATACTTTTCACCTGATTTTCAAAAGGGGTCTCTAATATTAGGGGCCTCCATTTTTTAGTCTGCAGTTGTTGAAACCTGGGGCTTCCTTTGGAGAAGTGCTGAGCATCCACAATTCCACTTAAAATGAATGGGAGTTGGGGGTGCTCAGCAACTATCCAGAACAGGTGATTACTGTTGCAAAGGGAGTGTGAAACCAGCAGCACCCAGCATTATAGGCCTTTTTAAAAAAAAAATGGGACTCTTGGCATAAATTCCATGAGACTCTGGTTTTGATCAAATCTCCCTAGGCTCATTCAACATTAATCAGAGAAGCAACCAACAGGTCACCCTACAGCTGTTTTTTATGCCAATGGTTTTTAGGACTTGGAAAAGCTATTAATCATTGAGCTAATAAAGGTTCAATTTTGCTGTTAATACAGAAAATGAAATCTGAGCAAAGATTTATACACCACCAGGAATAAAGAACTTTGCCAGCGTGTAGTAAAAATCTTTCTGAGGAGGATCTGGCTAGAAAATGCTAACATAAGAGCAAAGACTTTTGTTAAAGTTAGGTTAAAGTTAAAGTTAAGTGCCTAAAATGCTGGTATTTATTCTAAGAGGCAAAATATTGGCCAAATCTTATATGTCAACCAAGTCAAATCAAAATATTTTCTTTTCATCCAATGAGGTGGGAAGATCATGTGTTACAATCATTCTGGTGTAAGACCATTGACCTCATTTTTCTTCTTAGAATAAACTGCTTTACATAAACACAGATTTTTTGATTGTCAAACATGAGAAAAAAATTGTGTGTGTGTGGTGGTGGGGGAGGGATTATACAAATGAGAGAAAATTGGGTAGATTCCAATCTATAAAAAAAGTTTCACCGAAATCTGCATAGCTGTCTAGAAAAAAAACCCAAACTGCTGACATGATAATTGGCTAAAGGGGTTAAAAACAACCAACGGTCCTGTAGCACATTAGGGCATGTTTACTTTAGGGAGTTTCGAAACAAATCCCCTTATTTTAAAATAACAAGGTGAGCGTCCACACAGAAAGCCCGTTATTTCAAAATTAATTTGAAATAATGGGCTTGTTATCATATATATAGTAGCCCAATGTCTGTGACTCTGTAACGCTGAAATGCTGGCTGCTCCCTCTGAGCAGCGCTATTGCCTCCTGCCATGGCACTCAGCTGACTTCTGCACCGCTCAGCCGGGCCGCCACGTGGGAGCAAGCGGCACAAGCGGCCATTTGGGATCCGCACTCCCCATGCAGCATGGGGGTGCTGCATGGGGAGAACGGGACCCAAACAGCTGCGTGTGCTGCTTGCTCCCACGCGGCGGTGCAGAAGTCAGCCAAGCACCATGGCAGGAGGCAACAGTGCCACCCAGAGGGAACAGCCAGAGGGTGGGGCCTGGATGAGCATGCGTCTCTGATGTCAGGAAAGGGCGCCGGATTCAAAAGGAGGAAAGTGGAGCAGACACAGAGGACCCGGAAGAGACAGAGAGGAGGTGGAGGACAGCGAGAGAGAGTGAAAGTGAGAGAGACATAGCAGGAGGAGGAGAAGAGAAACACAGAGTGAGAGGCGGGAGGGGGAGAAGAGAAAGAGAGAGACGGAGAGAGAGGCAGGAGGTGGAAGAGTGCTGAGAGAGAGGGAGGGCAAGGCAGTAGGAGGAAAAGAGAGAGAGGCCATTTGTGCCACTTGCTCCTGCGTGGCAGCCTGGCTGAGCGGTGCAGAAGTCAGCCAAGCACCACGTCAGGAGGCGAAAGTGGGTGGGGCGGTGACGTATGTGCCCAGGGGGCGGGGCCTGGATGAGCGTGCATCCCCGACGGAGGCAGAGGAGAGCGGAGAGAGAGTGAGAGGCAGGAGGGGGAGAAGAGAAAGAGAGAGATGGAGAGAGAGGCAGAAGACAGAGGAGAACTGAGAGAGAGAGGGGGAGGCAGTAGGAGGAGGAGAAATGGAGCGAGAGACCGGAGGCTCAGGAGAGAAGACTGACGTGGAGGAGAGACCTGAAAATCCCATTTTATGATGGGCTAATTGGGCTGGTTTCACAATAATAACCCACTTCTCATGAGGAATAATGCCTATTTCAAAATTGTTATTTCGAAATAGCATTTGTGTGGACGCTCAGATGCTGTTACTTCAAAATAATTGGCCTCCGGAGTCCTCTCACAGCTGGTCTGGTGGCCACTCTGGTCACACCCCTGACAACTCCACTGTTCCCCTTTTCTTGCAGTCTTTAAAGCTGCACGTAGAAGGGAAAGGGCCTGTGGCACCACGCTGTGCCGCACAGCAGCACCCCTTTGTGCAGCAATGGCAGATCCCAGCATTCTCTCAACTCCCCACAGCTGCAAGCATGCCAGCAGCCACTGGCAAAAAAAGGCACTGGCCTGGACTGTTTCGGAGATCCTGGATCTCATAGAGGTCTTGGGTGAGGAGAGGAACATCCAGACGGTGAAATGCTGATGTCTACAGCCTGATGGCTGCCAGCCTAACCCACAAAGGCCACACCAGAAGCCTGGACCAGGTCAGGATGAAAATCAAAGAAGTGCGGCAGGGATACACCCAGGCCAGGGAACAAAGTTCCCGTTCTGCGGTGGCACCACACACCAGCCACTACTTTGAGCAACTGAATGCCATCCTTAGAGGGGGGCTGGTCACCTCCCCTTTCTCATGATTGACTCTGGCCTAGACACACCCATTGTCAGCCTCCAGGATGGCGGGGCAGTGGAGGAAGCTGTGGAGGAGGATGACGGCAACAAGGAGGAGGAGAAGCAGGCCAGTCTGGACACCGTGTCCACCAGCCAGAAGCTGATCCTGAGCCTGGAACCAGTTCCCCCCTCCTAGGATGTCTCCCAGGGCTCAGACAAACCCAGAGAAGGCACTGCAAATGAGTTCCATAACTTTCCCTATCTACACGCAGGGGCAGGTGACAAGCTGCAAGGGGCTGTGGACTCCTCGCTCAGCCATCTCGGCTAGGGGGTTGCACAACAGCCTGTGCACATGGGTGCATGTGGAGCATCAGTCCAGAGCACTGAGCCCCACGATGCTCTCACACAGGAACCCCTCACTCCTTCTCACAAGGTTCCTGCACAGGCCTGTCTTACTCTGGACTCCGTGGCAGGACACCTTCCCATGACAAGCCACCACTAAAGAGGCTGATCATGGAAACACACAGCAGTGCCACACATGGCACAGGCTCCTGCCCACACTCTTGGGCAGCATCCACTCCCGGTCAAGTACAACAAGGTGGAGGACACTGATCCCCTGAATGGGAACCTGCTGGTGGGGGGAGGAAGAAGAGAGGACCCCAGTACCGTTCTTTTTGGAAAGCGGCCTCTGCCACTCACACACACCTTCCCCAACACTCTCCCTCCTCTGCTCCAGCGGGCAGGGATAGAAGTCCTGCCAGACCCAGCGTGTGCAGGACAAAGTAGGAAGCCAAGATGCCCCCTCCCCTCCTCTCACCCACAGATGCCTGGTCTTGCCAGCATCTTCTTCTGTCTGTTTGTCCCTGCAGGAAAGTGCTGTCTAGGCAACACATGGCCTTGCTCATAAGAACATAAGAACGGCCATACTGGGTCAGACCAAAGGTCCATTTAGCCACTGCCAACAGTGGCCAATGCCAGATGCCCCAGAGGGAGTGAACAGAACAGATAATCATCAAGTGATTCCTCACCTGTCATCCATTCCCAGCCTCTGACAAACAGAGGCCAGGAACACCATTCCTACCCATCCTGGCTAATAGCCATTGATAGACCTAACCTCCATGAATTTATCTAGCTCTTTTTCAAATCCTGTTAAACTCCTGGTCTTCACATCATCCTCTGCAAGGAGTTCCACAGGTTGACAATGAAAAACTTCCTTTTGTTTGTTTTAAACTTGCTACCTATTAATTTTATTTGGTGACCCCTAGTTCTTATATTATGGGGACAAGTAAATAACTTTTCTTTATTCATTTTTTCCACACCAGTCATGATTTTATAGACCTATATCATATCCCCCCCTTAGTCTCCTCTTTTCTAAGATGAAAAGTCCCGGTCTTTCTAATCTCTCATTATATGACACCCATTCCAAACCCCCTAATCATTTTCATTACCCTTTTCTGAACTTTTTCAAGTGCCAATACATCTATACACAGTATTCAAGATGTGGGCATACCATGGATTTATACAGAGGCAATAAAATATTCTCTGTCTTAATCTCTATCCCCTTTTTAATGGTTCTTACCATTTTGTTTGCTTTTTTGACTGCTGCTGCACATTGAGTGGATGTTTTCAGAGAACTATCTACAATACTCAAGAGAGAGATCTTGTAGTCAGTTATAGTTAAATTAGTCCCCATCATTTTGTATGTACAGTTGGGATTATTTTTTCCCGTGTGCATTACTTTACATTTATCAACATTGCTACTGTGTGAACTGAGACCTTCGGTGTCAGCTCAGAGATTAGGGCTAGGCTTCATGAACAGTATTTCATGGTATGACTACCCTGGTCTTCACAGCTCAGCCAGCTGTGAGTGTAGCACGTGCAACACCTCCCACGCCACCCTCCCAACCCTGCAAGAGCTGCAGGCACAGGTGACCCCACAACTACCTGGTGCGGGAACACCTCAGCTGCTTCCAGTCCTGAACCTCAACCTTGAGGAGGAGCATCAGGAGCTGTGACAGAATTACAGGGTTGCAAGAGCCCTCAGGTGGTCACTGAATCCAAGACCCTTCCCAAAGCCGTACCAATCCAGACTAAACCATCCCCGGCAGGGCTTTGTGAAGCCAGGAATGAAAAACCTCTTGGGATAGAGATTCCACCCCCCTCATTGGGAACCCATTCCAGTGCTTCACCACCCTCTTAGTCAAATAGCAAAAGAGTCAAACCTGCATGAGCACAGCCCCGACAGTCGATTTCCCCGTGCTGAACTGGTTCCCGAAAGAGTGGTGGCTGTCCAGCGTGGCGAGCTTCCAAAGTGTGATGGAGATGCACTTCTGGAGGGGGATGGCAGGTCTCATGAAGGTGTCCCATTGCCGGCGGGCAGGGGCGAGTCACTGGCAGAGTTCTGGTAAGGTGGCCTTCCACATGCAGAAGTTCTGGAGCCACTGCTGATTGTCCCACCGCTCCATGACGATGCAGCCCGACCAATCGGAACTGGTCTCTCGCTGCCAGCAGTGGCAATGCAGTGTGCAGGGTAGGATGGAGGGGAATGTGGTACATGAGGAGCACCCAGACCTGGGTGAGGAGGTCCCTCATTCTGGGCTGGTCATCAACCTCCTGCAGCACCACATGGGCAATCTGCATAGACTCCGTCAGGAGGTGCAGCAGGAGGTCAAAGAACCTGGCACTGCTTTGCAGCAGCTCCAGCTCCATGTTGGAAGTGCTGTGGCATTGGCAAGGGCAACCAGAGCACGTGGTGTGAGTTTGCTGTCTCTTGAGGAGATAGGCAATGGAAAAGAGGAGTGTGAGATGCAGCTGTAGAGAGAAGCCCCTTTAAACACAAGTCTCAGATAGCCTCAGGAGGCAGCTACAAGAAGTGACCACTGTCCTGATGCCCTGCCCTGAGTGCTTCCAGAGGCTTTAAATGCGATTCAACATCCAATCAGTGTGGTCGTGCTATTTCAATATAAATCTGCGCTATTTCAATGGGGTCTTGTAGTGTGGATGTGCTATTTCAAAATAGTTATTTGGGGGGTTATTATTTTGAAATAACTTAGTTTTAAATAATCATATAGTATAGACATTGCCCTAGAGACTAACCAAAACATACAGACAGTATCATGAGCTTTTGTGGGCACAACCAGAGGGTGTTAGAATATGAGGGGTACTGTCATTAAGTGGAGAGGTAACAATGATTGTCATGATACAACAAGATTAATTTACGTTTCAACAGGGAAAATGTTGGGTTAAATATCAAGAAAAAAA
This sequence comes from Pelodiscus sinensis, assembly GCF_049634645.1. Classification (NCBI taxonomy): domain Eukaryota; kingdom Metazoa; phylum Chordata; order Testudines; family Trionychidae; genus Pelodiscus; species Pelodiscus sinensis. The sequence continues at coordinate 99,106,632 of NC_134711.1, forward strand.
GACTTTACAACCATATGAATTGTTAGTACAGCAAACATCTCCTAAAAGTTGTGGAATCCCCATATTTGGAGATTTTCAAAGTGATAACAAAATCAATCCAACCCTGATGCAGGGGGATGAACTTCCAACTGAGAAAGCCAGCTTATTAAAATTGCAGAGCTGAAACATATGGCACGCTCATGTGACTTGTTGGAATTTGCTCTGTAGGTTTGGCAAAGGGTTGGTATAATTCATTAGAGAGGAAAAATCCAGAAAGGATTTCACAAGTACTATTTTAAGAATCTGATACCATTTAGCGGATAGCAATGCACTGCTGAGATTAAACAGGATAGAGTGATCTGAATATTCTTCATGGCTTCCCAAACCTATAGCATTTCTGCAGGGAGGTGAGAATATGCTCACTGTATCCTCTGTTGACCCTAATTCAATAGTCTAGTGCCAGAGCCCATTGTGAGGCACACAAATGTCACAAGAACATTATTTGAGTTCGCTAAATAAATTGATACATTTGCCAGAAGCACCTCCACCCTGTTATCGGGCATTGGTCCTGATGAGGAATGTTATATTAATTCTGCTGAGTCACTGAGGCATATAGTTTATTACCTGCTCTGATATAAGGGAATTGGGAGAAGCTTTCTAGAGAGAGAAGAGGATAGAACACTGTGGGAAAGAACCTAAGAAGTAAGCAAGCCTTGTGATAAGGTGTAATGTATATGAAATTTCTGTTGATTATCATGTTAATAAAACAGAAGCCCAGTGCACTTGGACTCTAATGGCTTCAGTTCTCCTAGAGAGGTGTTCCACTCCTTTTGATCCCATGCTACCCACTTGGTAGTTCCCAGACACCTTGTAGACTAGTGGGATATCCTGCAGTGTAGCTGAAGAACATCCGGGTATCATAGTTAAAAATACCACTTGGGATGTGTGCAGTAACAGTATAGCGAGTCTTCTGCCCATTGGCATTAAGGGATTCTTAGGGTGACATATGAACAAGCCCTTGGTGTGAGAACAACATTCAGACTCTTGTTTCCTTGGGCAATCAGCAATTAGAAATAATGAAATCAAAGAAGTTGCAAATGGGAAAGATCTATCAGATCTTCCAGATAATCCTCATGCTAGAGAAAGATTGTTTCCATCAGTACAAAAATACAGGCAGTCCCCGACTTACGCGGATCCGACTTATGTCGGATCCGCACTTACGAACGGGGCTTTTCTCGCCCCGGAGCTCGCGGGTGGTGGGCGAGAAAAGCTGCTCCCGGTATCCCTAGTGTGCTGGGGGGGACTCCCCAGCACAGCAGGGAGACCAGAGCAAAGCCGCACAGGCAGCAGGACCCTGCTGCCTGTGCGGCTTTGCTCCTTTGCCCCGGAGCAAAGCCGCACAGGCGGCAGGGTCCCCCGCCTCTGCGGCTTTGCTCCTGTCTCCCTGCTGTGCTGGGGGGGACACCCCCAGCACGGCAGGGAGACAGGAGCAAAGCCACAGAGGCGGCGGGACCTCTGCGCCTCCGCGGCTTTGCTCAGGTCTCCCTGGTCTGCTGGGTGGGAGGGGGCGCAGCTAGTGCGCCCCCCCCCCCAGCAGACCAGGCTTTTGTTGCGGGACGCCTGGGGTAGAGCAGCTGGGGTGCTGCCGGGTTGGTCCTGCGGGGACCTACCCGGCAGTGCCCCAGCTGTTCTGTCCCAGGAGTCCAGATTCAGCCGCTGTTGAAACTGATCAGCGGCTGATTCCAGGAAGCCCAGGGCAGAGCAACTCTGCCTCAGGCTTCCTGTAGTCAGCCTCTGATCAGTTTCAGCAGCGGCTGAATCTGGAGCCAGTTCCGACTTACATACAAATTCAACTTAAGAACAAACCTATAGTCCCTATCTTGTACGTAACCCGGGGACTGCCTGTATGTGCTTTGTTTTGACTCAGATGAAAAGGCTGCCTCCCCTGATATAATGGGGGTTGCGGGAGGCATGAAAGTTAATTTTACTTGATAGGTTTAGAACAGGGACAGTTTTTCATATGCTTAGTTTTTAAAAAACTTTTTAAAAGTTTGCTTTGGGTTTTTTAATTGTTTCCTTCCCTCTTTTCTCCCTCCTCCATTTTCCTTTTTAATTTTTTCCTCTGTGCCACATTTGGTTTCCCACCTCCTCCTTTTTTTAGTGGAAAAATTAAAAAGGAAAATGGAAGGGAGGAAGGAATAGAAAAGGAAAAAGTTGCAGTGGGGAAGTAGAACTGAAAAACTGACTAAACTTTTTTTTTTCATTGTCCAATTCAGTAAACAAAACAAAACAAGACAAGAAAAAAACCTATTTTTTGCTATTTTATTTTAATTTCTAGTTTTAGTAAAAAGGACATTTTTCAACAAAAAAACTGTTGGTAAGATTTCAAATAGCTGTAGTTGTGAATACACATGAGACTATCTAGATACACAATGTATTACCGTAAGTCTTTGTACTTAACTTTGCAGCTAACCCAGAAGTTTCTTAAGTGTTTGGGAGTGAGGGTATGTCTACACTACAGAGTTTTGTCAGAAAAATGGCCATTTTCCCGACAAAACTTGAGGAACATCCATACTGTAATCGTGTTCTTTTGAAAGTAAATTGAAAGAACAGACAGGTTTTTCCAATGCTGGTAATCCTCATTCTGTGAAGAAGCAGCCTTTTTCCGAAAGAGCTCTTTCAGAAAAAGGCATATGTGGATGGGGAGAAGGGTTTTTTTCAAAAGAAGAGGCTTCCAGGAAATAGCACAGGTGTCCTGGTGATTACTCCATACAAGGTAATCACAACACTATGTCTAGACTACAGAGTTTTGTCGACAAAAGTGGACTTTTGTCGACAAAACTATACCTGCATCTACACTACCGCTGAGTTCTGTCGACATAACGTCAACAGAACTCAGCAGTTTTGTCGATGCTGGTAAACCTCATTTTATGAGGCATAACGCCTTCTGTTGACAGAGTTCTGTCGACAGAAGGTGTTATTGAATGTAAACTGTCCTTGCGTCTACACTGCCATGTCGACAAAGCAGCTTGCTTTGTCGACAGAACTGAATGTAGTGTAGACGCTCTTTGTCGACAGAAGCTTTGTCGACAAAACCCTGTAGTCTAGACGTACCCTATAGTTCCTGTCTCCTGGCCCCTCTTAAAGCTGCAGGCACCCTGGACAAGCCTTGTGGCAGGAAGCCTGCTTCAGAGCAGAACCTCACCATGCGGCTCTCCCTGCCAAAGGCCTTGCCAGCCATGGCCAAGCTTCAAGCCCCCTGCAATGCCCCTGGCCCTCGCAGGGAGCAGCCCCAGGGGTCCCAGGAACCACCCAGGGGGAGTAAGAGATACGCACCATCCTGGTCCTGGATGGAGATCCTGTCCCTCCTTGAACTGTGGGGCAATGAGGAGACCTTGCAGGATCTCTGGTCCAAGTGCCGAAATGCGGACATTTATGGCTGAATGTCCAACTCCCTGGCAGAGTGTCGACACCCATCCTGGACCTTGGAATAGGTCCCAAGTAAAGTTAAGGAGCTCTGCCAGGGATATGTCCGGGCCACAGAGCACAGCTCATGCTCAGGGGCAGGACCCACACCTGCCCCTATTACAAGGAGCTGCACCAGATCTCTTCCGAAAAAAGGTTTCTTTTGAAAGAAGCCTGTAGTCTAGATGTAGCCTTAGCCAGTTGGGAGCTAAAACAGTACTATATTAACTTTAAGGAAAATTGGCACGTAGCAGTCAGCCCATTCCACTACCAGGCACAACCCTTTAAGAGTTTAAGGCACAAAAAAGAGACCTAAAAAGCTAAGCAGGGATATGGATAGAGAAGATGCAGACCAAGAAATAAGTAGTGGTTGGGTGAAAGCTGGGCATAGGTTTTTTTTTTAAAAAGAGCCTGGCAGAGTGGAAGTCGAAAGACTCTTTCCCAGTCAGTGGGAGAAAGGGATAGCAGAAAAAGCTCCCCTCCGAGGGAAGGCAAACATGTATAGGAGAAGGCTGCCTGGCTGAACCCTTTAAGCCAGAAGGCAAATGTGAGACGATGTTCAGCTGAAGAGAGCAGACAATCGCTTTGCAGCTGATAATTCCAAGGTCAAAGGCTTGAGACACAAATCCCAGCCTCAGCGAGAAGATTGAAAGGCAGCTCCTGCATAGGAGAGGGAGCCATTAACCGCTCTAAAAGCAAGAGACAGAGCGCGGTGGCTCACAAACCAGTTCAGCTGCTGCAGAGAAGGACTGGGGACAGTATTTAAGACAGCACCTTCCCAGCTGGCTGATGAGGCGTGGAGAGAAACCACAGACGCGGATTTCTCAGGTGAGGCTCTCAGAGACCCACCAAAGGCATTAGCAAGTAGGGTGCAGATAGGAACAGCAGCCCTCCCCCCCCACACCAGTGCTCCCTGGGCCAGGGCCAGGGCCGGGGCAAGGGCCGGGGGGGATACACAGGCCTACCTTGGTGGTACTCCCCAGGCCAGTCCAGGAGTGGGGAGGAAGGGGCCATGCAGGCCTGCCAACGCAGCCATGTTGGGTAGCCCAGCAGTGCTGGGGGGGACACTGCCTATGGGTCCTGAGAGGAGTAGTGCTGCTCTGCCCAGTCCTGGTGATGCTCTGTGGGGGCCATGGCAGTGAGGCCAATAGGGACCTCCTCTTCCTCCCCCCCAAGGTCTGGCACTGGTTCCAAGAGCCGGGGGGAAGGGTTTGGGGTGAAAGCCCCTTACTTGGGCTTGTGGCCAGAAAGATGACGAGCCCCATCCCCAGCTGGCCACTCCCTTTCTGGTGTGGCTGCCCCCAGTGGTGACAGTGCAGTATCGCGTTCCTCCAATCAGCCTGCTCCCTTTCCATGTTATGGAAAACAATCAAATTCCAGGCTCGTCCCATTTTCCTGCCACAGCCAAACCCTGACTTTGCTTTAAATTAGGATAAGACAAAGCTGCATGCCATATTTGGTAGTCCTGGCTCGTACCGTTTAGGAGGAGTTCTTGAAGAAACTCTCAGACAGATGCCTCTAAAATTCGATCTATCCACAGTGGAAACGTTGTTATCCGGCACTCTGTTAACCAGAAAATGTTGTTAACCAGCATTGTCCCCAGCCACAACACCACCGCGTCTTCAAGTGCATGTGCCGGATTCCCACCTGTCCAGCTAGCTGCTGCATGGCTTCTACAACTGGCACTGCCAGCTGATGTCATCAGCAGGCGCCTCCTTCCCCCAGGCTTGCCTTGAGCTGCCAGGAGCTGGATCTGCAGGTAGGAGGCTGGGGCAGAGAAATAAGCTTTGTTATCCAGCACATTCAATTAACCAGCTGCCCCCATTCCCATGAGTGCTGGCTAACAAAGTTTTCATTGTAGATTGTATAGAAATACACAAGTGCCCACCCTAATGTTAAGCGTTAATACAAATGAAAGTTCATGAGCAACATTTTTATCATTAACTATCTCTCTAAAATTGATGATCATTAGGAACGGTTGAGCTTGTGTAAGTAAAAATAAGGCTAAAATTTAAGCTCCACCTAAAACTCAAACAGAAGCCAGACTGAACATTTTGTTTAGACAGGAAAAGATGTGCTTATTTTTCACTGAAGTTTGACTCTGCACCTAAGGGTTTTTCTGAGGAACACAGGAAAAGGAAATACTTGTATAGTTTGAGAAAATGCTGTTCTTAAGAATTTTTCAGACTGATTATGCAGTCTGAAGGAGTTCAATTAAACAAACTAGCAAAACTGTGCTATTTCACCCATTTATTTTTAAGAGTGAGAGTAATCAGCCACTGAAAAAACTGACTATGGATGTGCTGAATTCTCCACCATTTTAAGTCTTTAAATCAGGACTGGATATATTTCTGACCTCTGGTCTACACTAGGAGATAAATTCAAATTAAGATACACAACTTCAGCTACATTAATTGTGTAGCATAAGTTGAAGTAGCTTAACTCAAATTTTGGCACATTCCTTTGATTGAGATTGTCATGGATTGTTCTTGTACTCAGTAGTGTAACTTCACACATGTATTTAGTCAGATTTATCACCTCAGGCTCACCTACTGGACAGATAGACTTAGAATGCCCAAAACCGAGAGATTACATACAGGGGATTATTGTATAAATTCTGTTGCAATAAGCCAGCCAAATGATTTAATGTATCCCTCTTCACAGTCAGGGCCTGGTGGTGATTTATATATATCTGATCCAGAAATTACATTTTTGATTAAATTTTGCTAAGTTGCATCTCATTTTCAAGGATTTGTCAGGTTACAGGCTAAAAGTCAATGTGATTCCAGATGGTATGATACCATGTGAATCAAATTGAAAAAGATGTTTCAATATTTGGGATAGGCAGATGGTCAAAGGCAATATGTGAAAGGGTCTGGGAGCTGTTTGAAATGTCACTGGTTAGCTCTAATGCTGTAAGTGATTCAAGCCAGTACAGAGTAGATGGACAACACTTGGATGAAATCCTGGTCTTCCATTGACTTCAGTGGGACCAGGGTTTTACTCTGAGGTGGAATTCATATTTTTAAAGCCTTTTTCCTATGGATTTGTAGAAGTCAAAACCAAGGAGGTTCAGATTTAAGTCTCATGTTGTTGTGCTTAAAGAACTGCACGGGATCTTTTGCAGGGGGATAAGGCAAAACACCACATTTATTGGTAACGCATATATCAATCAACAGTGTATCATATGCACATGATATATTACTCATGCACTCACACACAAAAGCACACTCTGCCTTGTTACCAACTAGTTGCCCCCCTTAACTTCACTGGCCAGGTGAGTTAGATGGGGGGGGGAGGACATGGGCTTCTGCCAATCCGGATCAATGCTCCAGTGTTGACAAAACAAGACCCAGGGTCCCCTGCAAGACACCTTACATTTATAATAGCTTCATTCTCATGCAGATCTACTAGTTATCTTGAGCTGTATCAGTTGGTCATTTGTGGTGCCGCCTTTTGGGTGTTGTCCTCAATGCTGCCATGTTAAACTTCAAAGAGGGTTTTTGAATTTGTTTCCAAAGAAGGTGCTTGCTTCTGACTCCCAAAGACCATCAGTATGTCTGATCTTTCTCAATGGGCCCACTTGACAGGTCTTATTGTCCTTGGATCTGGCCCTATTCAGTTCTCCAACTGCTGTAGCTGTTGGCAGGTGCTTGCCTTCCACACCTTATTCTTTCACACCTCATTCATTCAGCAGGGCCACATTCAACCCAAAGGGGAGAGATCTGTTCTACTTCTAATACAAAGACATTTTCTTTATTTTAATTATTCCTGAGGACTATAAAGGTATGTCTACACTACATGGCTCCGTCAACGGAGCCATGTAGATGAGCTTTGTAGACATAGCAAAATGAAGCGGTGATTTAAATAATCGCCACTTCATTTACATCAAAATGGCTGCCATGTTGAGCCGATCAGCTGTTTGTCAGCTCAGCACGGTAGTCTGGACGCTCGGCGGTCGACATCAAAAGCCTTTGTCGACCACCCCGTTATGCCTCGTGGGATGAGATTTACCGGGGAGCTTGATAAAGGCTTTTGATGTCAACCGCCGAATGTCCAGACTACCGCGCTGAGCCAACAAACAGCTGATCGGCACAGCGCGGCAGCCATTTTGATGTAAATGAAGCGGCAATTATTTAAATCACCGCTTCGTTTTGCTATGTCTACAAAGCTCATCTACATGGTTCCGTTGACGGAGCCATGTAGTGTATACATACCCTAACATTATAAAAGGACACAAAGTTATATAAAAATTCTTAATACAAAGTTATATGAAAAGGATACAAAATTATATGGAAAAAGGGCTTAATACAGAGTTTCTATCATTGTAGAAATTGTAAACAAGACCCAGGGTCCCCTGCAGGACACCTTACATTTATAACAGCTTCCCTTTTGTGCAGATCTATGAGTCATCTTGAGCTGTGTCAGTTAGTCATTTGTGGTGTAGATGATTGTAAACAATTGTAGATAATGTAACTTTTGGTGGGTGAGAAGTTTGCATGAATGGGAGCAACTGGGGAGCAGCTGCATCTGAAATACAAAAAGATAGTGACTGGTCCCTTTCTAACAAAGCCATGTAAGCTTCAGAGGGGTAGCCGAGTTAGTCTATAACTGGAAAAATTTAAAAAACAATGAATAGTCTAGAAGCACCTTAAAGACTCACAGAAATGTAGATGGTATCATGAGCTTTCGTGGGTACAACCCACTTCTTCAGATGACTGGAGTATTAAAAGTCCAGTTCCAAAATAAATAGGGGATGTGGAGGGAGGAGAATGGGAGAGGGGAGGGGAGAAATAGTGAATTGGAGTGTTCATGTTACATGAAACTGATAGAGAAGGTGCAAATTGTTCTTAAGTACCCATTGTTTGCTATGGTAAGTCATTAGGATGTGGGAGGTAGTGTGCTAGCCAGGTAATGTCTTTATTCATACCTTTGTGATGGGTCTCAATCAAAGTTAAGGTAAATGAAGTTAAGGCCCAAGGCTTCCCTGTGTATTTGGCTTGTGAGATTGGCCTGAAATAACACGGTGACTTTGAGATCCATTAGTGAATGCACGGGCAGATTAAAGTGTTCTCTAACTGGTGTCTGTGTGTTGTCTTTTCGGATATCTGATTTATGTCCATTAATTCTTTCCTGTAGAGACTGTCCAGTTTGGCCAATATACATGGCAGAGGGGTATTACTGGCATTTGATGGCATAGATCACATTAGTGGATGTGCAGTTAAATGAGCCCCTGATGTAGTGGCTGATGTGGTTGGGTCCAATGATTAAATCACTCGTGTAGTTGTGTAGACAGAATTGGCACCGGGGCTGATTGCAGGGGTAGATTCCTGGATGATTATGATGGAGGTGTGTGGGGTGGTTACTGGAAAGAATTTGCATGAGGTTGTCTGTAGGTGAGGATTGGCTTTCCCCCCCAAAGCCTGTGAGAGTGAGGCGTCATTTTCCAGGACAAGTTGTAGATTGTTGATCATGCGTTGGAGGGGTTTCAGTTGTGGGCTCTAGGTGACGACAAGTGGAATTCTGTTGTTTTCTCTTCTTGGCCTATCTGGAAGTAGTTCGTGTCTGGGTACTCTTCTGGCTCTGTCGATCTGTTTTTTCTTTTCTCCAGGTGGGTATTTCAGTTGTAAGAATGCTCTATATAGATCCGGTAGGTGTTTGTCTCTGTCTGTGGGATTGGAGCAAAAGCCACAAAAAGTCAAGTGGTGGCAGTGGAGGAAGGGGGTTGGGTCTGCGCCTGGCCTCTCTCTATATGCATGCACCATAAATTTCCAATGTTCCAAAGGAAGGGGTACAGAGTGACCTCCAGAAGGGCAGCTCAACAGAGCTCTTCAAGAAAATCATTATGCTAGTATATTTGCTTTCCTCTTTCCCCTCCATTTCCTCAAAATGCCTATTGTAAGGGAAAATCACTTTAACTTTGTTCATGAAGGACTTACCCATATTAAAACACACAACTTTTTTTCCCCTCCACATTGGCCTTCACAGTTACACAGTTTGAATCACATGGGGAAATGGGCTTATGAAAACAAAATTAAATGAAGTACAACAGTTCTGCAATTCCCTGGCTTTTCATCCATCAGGTGAATGTCTCTAAGATCTGCAGAACCGTAGCTTCGGTATATTTTGTTCTTCATTTGTGTTGGACAATGTGCATTTTTGCAGTTTGGTATTATGCTTTATGGAGGGGCTGGAAGGGAGTCTGTTCTCTGTAAGCTTGGCCCTGAGGCTTGGCAGCGACACTGTAAAATGACTTTATCCCCAAACCAGATGTTCTAGTTGTTTTAATAATATCTTATGTTTCCTCCTCAAAATAAAACAAAAACTCACTGTATCAGAATGTTCCACAGTATTATAATGATATAACTTTTTGCTATCTGCATTTTGCCCACCAGATGGTAGCACTGAAATGAAATCAGATTTCGCAGGAGAAGTACTTACGATGTCCCCTACACATCAGATGGCAGTGCTTCTTAATGGCACTTGTGGAACTAAATGCAACTATCTTTGGGTATGTCTACACTACAACGTTAATTCGAACTAACTTAGTTCGAATTAGTTAATTCGAACTAAGCTAATTCGAACTAACGGATCCAGATTAAAAAACTAGTTCGAATTAGCGTTTTGCTAATTCGAACTAGCATGTCCACATTAAGTGGACCCTGAACCTGGCTTAAGGATGGCCGGAAGCAGTGCCGGCAGGGCATCAGAGAAGAACTTAGAGCGTGGGGATGCTTTCTCAGGCTAGCCGAGGGCTGTGCTTAAAGGGTCCCGACCCCCACCCCGGACAGACAGTTCTCAGGGGTGCCCCGCTTGCAAAGCAGTCCTGGCTTGGATTGCCTGGACTACCCACACTGGGCACATCACACCACTCGGCCATCAGCCCAGCTGCACTTGCCGCAGGCTGCCATCTGGGGAGAGGGGGCAATTGGGGGGCTGCTGGAGAGCTTCCACCCCCAGAAGCCCGCAGAGCCAGCCCAGTCCTCCCCATCGGGGGCTCATGCCCCATTCCTACCTCACCTCCTTCCACTTACCCTTCCACTTACCCTTCCCTTCTTGATGTACAAAATAAAGATAACGTGTCTTCCAAAATGGAATCTGTCTTTATTGAACAAAACTGGGGGAGACTGGGAAAAGGAGGTGGGAGAGGGGAAGAGAGAGGCTGGGAAAGGGGAGGGCAACTAAAATGATCAGGGGTTGGGAACAGGTCCCATATGAAGAGAGGCTAAAGAGACTGGGACTTTTCAGCTTAGAAAAGAGGAGACGGAGGGAGGACAGGATAGAGGTCTCTAAAAGCATGAGTGGGGTGGAGACGGTGCATACAGAAAAGTTCTTCATTAGTTCCCATAAAGAAGGACTGGAGGACACTAAAGGAAAGGAATGGGTAGCAGGCTTCAAACTAGTAACAGAAAGTTGTTCTTTACAAAACAAAGAGTCAACCTGTGGAACTCCTTGCTGCAGGAGGCTGTGAAGGCTACAACTAGAACAGAGTTTAAAGGGAAGTGTGATCAAGTCATGGAGGCTGGGTCCATGGAGTGGTATTAGCCAGGGGGTAGGAGTGGTGTCCCTGCCCAAGGTTTGTGGAAGGCTGGAGAGGGATGGCACAAGACAAAAGGCTTGGTCACTGTCTTCGGTCCATCCCCTCCAGGGTCCCTAGGGTTGGCCGCTGTCGGCAGACAGGCTACTGGGCTAGATGGACTTTTGGTCTGACCCAGGACGGCCATTGTAAGCTCAGGTCTCAGGGTCGGGGGTCTCACTGGACCCCCTTGATTCTCTTGCATACCTGCTCCTGGGTGGCCAGGCTGGCAGCTCTCCTGCCCTAGCCGGCCACTTTCCTGTGCCTAGTGCAGAGATCGTGGACGAGGTCCACGATGTCTGCACTAGTCCAGGTGGGTGCCCGCCTCTTGTGGTCCCGGGCAAGCTCCTGGGAGCCGCCAGCCTGGTCCCGGGAAGAGGGGGAGGGCTGGGGGGCATCGGGTGGGTGGCTCGATCCGTGCCAGGTGCAGGGTCTGCTGGCTGGGTGCTGGCAGGCTTGCACCAGGCACGGGCACCGTAGCCAGCCCATGCCCCTTTAAGGGGTCCGGGGCCAGGAGGGGGGCAGAAGAGTTTCCCTGGTGTTGGCCAGAGTGCCCACCAGGGAAAGCTGGGGAGGGTTAGCCTCCCACTAGTTTAAATTAAGGGGCTACACACCCCTTAATTCGAACTAGCTAGTTCGAACTAGGCTTAATCCTTGTAAAATGAGGTTTTCCTAGTTCGAACTAAGCGCTCCGCTAGTTCGAATTAAATTCGAACTAACAGAGCGCTAGTGTAGCACCTATGAAAGTTAGTTCGAACTAACGGACGTTAGTTCGAACTAACTCTGTAGTGTAGACATACCCTTAGAGATTTAGACATTACTAGGGATGTAAAATCCTGTGTGATTAGTTGGCCAGTTAAACAATTGGTTAACCAATTAAGGGGTAAGCAGGCTAGAGCAGTCCCTCTCCCACCCCCCGCCACACACACACACACACACACCCGGGCAACAGGCTAGGCTGGAGCAGCCACTCTGGGATGGGAGCTGCTCAAGTGAAGCTGGAGTGCCCTTGCCTGCTATGTGCTCAGGTCAGGCCTGTTGTGGATGTGTCCTGTTCTGGCTGGGCTAGAACACTCCCACCCACATAAGCAGGGAGCTTCTCCAGCCCATGCAGGTTAACTGCAACTGGTAAGCATCACCCAGTAAGCCTCTCCAGTAAAGGATTAGTCTTACCAGTTAACATCCCTAGACACTACCAGTCATTGTGTCAGACAGGCCATATTAAGAAAAGTAAATCTGTATTTGAAATGGACTCCCTTCTTGGCATGCTACAGTTCAACTGTATGACTTGCAGTATTGATCCTCTTTAGTTTCTTGCTACTTCATCTTTCTTTCCACTCCCACAATTAAGCATCTGCAAAAGATGGGTAATGCTAACTGACAGACTCTGCCACCCTGTAAAACTGGGGACACAAAGCTGATTTTCTTTTCTCTAGGCAGACCCCAGTCTTTATTCTAATTTCACTGAGCAATTCAGATGAATCTACTGTATAGAACAATTACTCTTTGTTTTATGTGGGAAAAAAGTTATACTTAATCTCTGTGTTAGCTTCCTTAATATTGGGTTTCTGGACTAATGTTGCTTGTGTGATTTTTTTTTTATTCATGTGACAGGAGTGATTTGTTAAACTATATGAAAAAAATACTGTTTTGTGCTTGGCTTAAATCCACTTAGTCCAGTAATGCATAATGCAATAGGTACTGAAGGAAACAGATGTAAGAATTTCTACCTTGAACCCTTCCAGCATACGTATGCGGAGATCTCTAATTAGTCTTTATCTCAGTTAGTGGGCTCTCTATTTTGTTTTCCGGGTGATACATCATGATTTTGCCAGTAGAAGAGGCTTTCCAGGAAGGCCAACTGGATGGTCAGCTAATGACCAGACAACAGTTTGGACAGACACAGCAAACAGAATCATGCTTCTGGTGTAGAACTTATTTGGTGCATATTCTACAGTTAAGACTCAAACCAGGACCCTTGTTGTCCTAAGATAACAGATGACTGTTCTAGCCAGGACTGAGGTTAAATATAGTCTTGAAAAGATTAGAATCAGTAAATATTGGTAAAGGTTTGTTTCAATTTACATGAGGAATGAAAAATATTTCTGTCTATAATAACCAACATTTATAGATAGGCAAAGTAAGAAAAATGCTACTTGAGAATTATTAGAGTTTGATTGGAAGATATATACTTGGCACATTTTGCCATTGACATGACATTAAGGTGACATGGACCTTTTGTGTTTAACAATTATAAAGCTTTAAATTTGAGTCAATGTGTACTGTCATTAAACTTTTCTCTGACCCTTCCCCATAATTTTCCACAACTGTTAACAAAAATCAAATTTTGCTAAGCCTAGCTAAGGTTTATTGAGTTGGCAAGTCACTTTAGGTATCTTTTAAAATTCACCATGTAATATCACAAGACAGGCTGTCACAGCAAACACATTTTCAAGTTCCACATGAAGAACTATTCACCATTCTACACTGCGATTTTAATTTTGCATATAAAAATTATTTAGTGAACTCTTAGTAAGAGCCTACTAACTCTTTGGAAAGGATCTTGGTGCTATATCATTTTAGGTTGCTGATGGGTTTGTGCCAAAGTTCAGAAGTGAAAGAATCCTGGAACCAACCAAGCTTAATCTATTTTACAGCTTTGTTACCAACATGAAACTTTGACAGATGTAATTTTCCATGCCATTTTTTTGAACCTGGCCTGAGTCTCAAGAGAGTTTGAGGTGGTTTTGAGTGAACCTGCATGGATTTATGTTTCTAGATAGACTAACAATTATCTGAAATTCTATATTTTCACATGATTTTGACATCAAACGAGGCAAAAATTGGTCATTTCTGTTGAAGTTCCCTTTTGTAAAGCCCTAAACCTCAAACTCTAAATTCTAAACTCAGATTGTGCCATGAAGAAGGTTCACATACGCCTCCTGTGTAAGCTTACTGAGTTTCACACATCCCTCACTGACAAAATTATAGTCAACTAAAGAGGTAGGGAAAAGGATGCAGCATGTACTAATGACCAAATCCTGTAATTCTTCCATGCATCGAACTCCCAGTAACCTCAGTGAGAATTCTGAGTGTGGAACCTACACAAGGTCAAGCCATGAAAGCCTAAGTTAGTGTTCTTCTTTGGTAGGAATGATGATCTCATTGGTAAAAAAAACCTTCAGGAAAAGTTATGTTCAAATTCCTGTCTCTGTCACAGACTTCCTGGCTGTGTCTACACTGGCATCCCTTCCGGAAAAGGGATGCTAATGTATCACATCGGAATAGCAAAATCCGCGGGGATTTAAATATCCCCCCGCAGTATTTGCATTAACACGGCTGCCGCTTTTTTCCGGCTTGGAGATAAGCCGGAGAAAAGCGCCAGTCTAGACGTGATTCTCCGGAAAATAAGCCCTTTTCCGGAGGATCTCTTATTCCTACTTCGAAGTAGGAATAAGAGATCCTCCAGAAAAGGGCTTATTTTCCGGAGAATCACGTCTAGACTGGCGCTTTTCTCCGGCTTATCTCCAAGCCGGAAAAAAGCGGCAGCCGTGTTAATGCAAATACCGCGGGGGGATATTTAAATCCCCGCGGATTTTGCTATTCCAAAGTGTCTAATCTGCATCCCTTTTCCGGAAAAGGGGTGCAGTGTAGACACAGCTCCTGTGTATTCTTGCATATCATGTTTGGCAAAATCTGGTCCTTTGAAGTGAATGGCAAAACTCCCACTGACATCAATGTGGCTGAGATTGCACCTTAATCTGTCCTGTGGTTCCCAATCTTCTGTTTGAATACCTTTCCCCATCATTTTCTGTCTCATCCATTTAGAAGGCCCAGGGCCATCTGTTACTGTATTTTTGTATAGTGCGTAGCATAATAAGGACCTGATCTCATTTGAGACTTCCAAGAGTTACCATGCCACACCTGAGAAACAATAATACAAGAGCAGGTATAGCTTCTATGAACATCTACAGACAGAGCTCAAGTTTAGAAAATGTAGTCCAACGAGGACACAAGCAACTCTGCCTATTTAATCCTAAACTCTCCAACTTTCTGTAAGAGGGCATACTATCTTTCTATATTCCGTGCTTCCTAACAGAGCAAAACAACACTTCAACACATCTGATACAAAAGAAGCATTTGATGAGGCAGAAAACACATTAAAAGTGTGAGTTATGTTAAATTAATTTCAGCCAGTTGCATTTCAAAATACTGCAGCATTCATGCCATCATCTGATGGCATGAAATATACTTAGCATTTGTGGAGCAATTTTCATCTTCAAAGCACTTTACAAACATTAACCCATTTTCATTGGGAGGGAGTGAGCAGAGGCAAACAGAAAACACCATGTGCCATGGTTCAGGTTAAGCTGTACCTCTGACACATCTCTCTGTCTTTCTGTGGACACCCTACCAGGTGACAGGCCCACCCAGGACCTGAATGACTCTCAGAGTAAGGCTACTTCCTAACCTTCCACAGAGTGCAGGACACTGAGACAGGAACAAACTCTGACATGTCAAGAGTAAAAGTGTAATTGGGCAGTACACAAAAGAATTTGAAGAGCAAATAGCAAAAGACAAAAAAAAAGCAAAAAATTATTTTAGTACATCTGAAGCAGAATGCTTGTCAAACAATCAGTGGAGACGCTTGACTATCAAGGTGGTAAAGGAGCATGCAAGGAAGACAAGGCTGCTGAAAAAGGGCAAAATTAATTCTTTGCATCGGTCTTCACTGCAGGGAAGGAAGATTGTGAGGGAGATTCCCACACCTGAGCCATTCTTTTTCTGTGACAGATCTGAGGAACTGTCCCAGACTGAGGTATTAACAAAGATCTGCAACAAAGTGATAAATTAAAGAGAGTAATAAGTCACTAGGATCAGATGGTTCACCCAAGAGGTTTGAAGGAAACATGAAATTACAGAGCTACTAACCTACTGCTTAAATCAGCTTGTGTACCAGATGACTTGAGGATAGCTAATATAACACTGCTTTTCTAAAAAGGAATCTAGGGACAATCCTGGCAACCATAGGCCACTAGGCCTAACTTGAGTTGAAACTTTTGTGCAGAACGGAATTATCAGAAACCTAGATGAATATGTTGGGCAAGAGTCAACATGGCTTGTGAAAAGGGAAATCATGCCTCACCAATCTATTAGAACTCTTGGAAGGAATCAAGAAACATGTGGACAAGGGTGATCCAGCATGATCTAGTTGATAAAGTGTACTCATGCTTTCAGAAAGCCTTTGGCAAGGACCTTCGCTAAAGGCTTTTAAGCTAAATAAGTAGTCCTGAGACAACAGAGAGGGGTCTCTCATGAATTGGGCAGAGGGCTGGACTTGATGGCCTTCTAAGGTCTCTTCCAGTTCTATGATTCCATGAACTAATAACTGGTTAAAAATGGTCGGCTTTCACAATGATAAGAGGTAAATAGAAAAGTCACACAAGGATCTGACTTGGGACCTGTTCTATTTAACATATCCATAAATGATCTGGAAAAAAAGGTATCACGGTGAGGTGGCAAATTTGCCATTGATACAATATTACTCAAAATAGGTAAGTCCAAAGTTAATGACAAAGAGTTACCAAGGAATCTCATCACACTGAGTGACTGAGCAACAAAATGAACAGATTAAGTTAAATGCTGATAAGTGTAGAATAATTGGAAACCATAATTCCAGACCTACATTAAGAATCATAGGGTCTAAATTAATTTTTACTACTCAACATAGAGATCTCGGCGTCTTCGTGAATAGATCTCTGAAACCATCTGCCCAGTGTGCAGCAGCAGCTAATAGAATGTTAGGACCACTAGATAAGGCAGAAATATCATCAAGTCAATATTAGGCCTGAGGGAATCCTGTGCCAAAAAATAAAAAAAATTCTGCAAACTGTATTTTAAAATTCTGCAAAAGCTCTGCATATTTTATTTGTCAAAATACCATAATATAATCACATCCATTTTTTGGTGATCTATTTCAAAATATTTGTAAGTAAGTTTATCTGTAACAAAACAGACCTAAAAAAAAGATGCTGTTAAATTTTTGTTGACAGGTTCCTTACTAGGTGTATTAATACTGAATTTTGAGTAAGTAATTTAAATTACAACACTGAAGTTTACAACCTGTACCTGTCAGAAGAAGTGCAAAGGCTTGGTGGAGTCAGGAGTAATATAAGGGCTGAGGGAGAGGGAAGGAGCCTGGAGTGAACCTGGAGGATTGTTGGGTGTGGGGGGAAACGTATGGGACAGGCTTTTTTTGAAAAGTGGGATTATTTGGGAGTTCAGAAGCCTCACCCATGCAGACCCTTGCTGACCCCAAACCCCTCACATTCACGCAGGCACCTCTGCTCCTCTCCTCACAGTCCCTATCCCAGTGGGTCTCTGCAGCCTCTTTCCCCTCCCTCATGTATCCCTGCATCCCCTCCTTTCCCATCCACTCCAACTGAGAAGCAAAGTTTTCCTTGCCATGTCAGGTCAGAAATCAGGAATACACCATTTCCACCTGTATCTGAAAGGCAAATGAACCTGTCCTCAGTACGATTACTAGCCCCAGTAACAAGCTGATCCATGTGAAAGTTGGAGTGCTGGCGCTTCTGCACTGATAGGAAAAAAATAAATGGTTCTTTGAGTATGTCTGACTGGGTCACAGACTGACATGGTTTTTCAGCTTGTGGGCTTCTAGGAAGAAATAGCTGCTGCCATTTTCATTTAATATAGAAGAGAGCCTGTGTTTTTTCCCCATTTTCTAGAAGTAAATCATACATATTCTTCACTAGAATCCAAAGGTCAACATTTTGTTAGTTCTAAATATTATTTATGGATTGTAAATGTGCCAGGATTTACATACTATAAAACTGATAACTGCCTGTTCTGAAGCAGAACACATGGCTGCAGTTGAAGGTGCCAGTTTATTAGAAAGAGCGGTACCTTTCTAGTAATACTAAAATGGTTTTGTAAAAGAGTAATATTTTCAAATACTTTTCAAGATCCATTTGGGACTGATTATGCTCATGTTACAGTATTTCTGTGCTATTAAAACAGTATTTTCCAATTGGAGATGTTTCAGAAGGCAGAATATCATAAAGGAAATAAACTTTAATTGTTTTGCGATATTAAGGTACTGTTGAAAATCAGAATGGTTTGGCTCCAGCCATTCTTAGCAACCAACTTAGACTCAGGCCTCAGATCTACAAATCCTAACTCAAGGTTTGCTTAAAACATTTTGCAAACAGGATCTGTCGAAAAAGCCTTTCTTTCTCGACAGATCCCCCTCTAGACTGCCGCTTTTTGCCAACAAAGTGCTGAGTCGGCAAAATGCGGAGCCCATTTTTATGCAAATTAGGAGCGGGATATTTAAATCCCTGCCTCATTTGCAATGTTGACCTGCCTAATCTGCATCCCTCTGCTGACAGAGGGATGCAGTCTAGACATACCCCGAGATCCTTGATGCTATCACTATCAGATTTTTTTTCAATACTCTACACTTTTTTATGGCCCTTCCCCGCACAATCCCCAATTTATCAACATCCTTCTTGACTTACGGACACCAGGACTGGGCATAGTTTTCTAGAAGTGTTTACATCAGTACAAAATACAGCATAATATAACTTCCCAGTTGCAACTTGATATTTCCCTATGTATACATCCAAGGGAAATGTTGAAATGAGCAACATGTGAAATATGGGGCATTATCTGTTATGAACTTGTTTCCAATCGCAAACAAATTGTAACTTGTGAACAAATTGTAATTTACAATGTATTACGCTGTTACCCACTCTCTTGTACAACCCACTAACTACAAAACTGCGAGCAAAGCAAATGGAACCTATTGATACTGGAATTCTGGTCCTTTATCTTGAATGGCAACATTCCTACCTACCCAGAATAGGGCATCTCTGTTTCTAGTCTCATTGCTCAAATAACCCCTGTGAATTATGCCTAGCATCTCTGACCTTATGTGGTGTGATATTATGACGATGCCTTTGCACATAATTCCATCTAAGTCAAATAGGCTCGTTAAGATTTTATGTTTAAAAATACTGGAGAGAAGAAGAGGATGTTATGTAAAATATACAGCTCTGGATAGTCATCTCACAGACTCATAGTTTAACTCCAGGTGAGTTTATATCAAATAAATTCTTAGGTTTTTTTGTTAATCTCAGTACTAGTGTTTGTGTGACAACTCCCCAGAATTGTTCTCTTGTATGTTCTGTGCTATTTTGCATAGTCCTCTAGCAGCATGATGAGTGGAACACTTGTTTATGATAAATTAGGGATTAATTTGCTTATATATGTAAACATGCTCATAAATCTATGTAAGGCTTCATTTTGGGGGAGAGGGGAGGAGAAGAATCACCCCAGCAAAGAGAACTAGACCAATGGAAAGAGTCCCAAACAATGGTGCCTTACAGAAATAAATTCCCTAATTTATTTTAAATAAGTGCTGCATTCCACATGCTGCTGGAGGACAGTACAGAATAGCACTGAAATTTAAAATGTTACAGTCTTACATGCCCCAATCAGAGATTTGTTCTTGTTCAATGTTTCTTTTCTTTGGCACACATTACACAGTCTCTCATTGCACTTAATCAATTTTACCCCAAATGAACATCATCAATAATTATTTAAACTCCATCCAGATTCACGAAGACATTTTGGTGTACCTCAGGTACCACTGGAATCCTGCAAGCGAATCTCACTTCAACATATCTACCAGTGGAGGCATTTCTGTCTTGAATTAGGTTTGCCAAAACCCTTGTCGTATATCTAAAGCTGAAAAAAAATCTTGGATTTTGAAGTCTAGACATGACCTTCTCAGCTGCCCTCATGGGATAGGGCTCACTTTTCATGGCTTAATTGAAATCTTTTCGATCTTCACTAATCCTTAACTTGTTTGGTTTTATTATGGTGACCACACCATTAACTCAGTCAGCTAGTGTCTGGGTTCATTCAATAACATCTAATTTTACAAGTCAATCAAATTCAACTTTTACTTTTTCACTAGGTCTTAGAAGGATTGTTTGCCATGTATCTATTTGGCAGCTAACCAGGACTTATGTCTGTATGATGTATTATATTTTAATGAACTCCTCTCCATTTAATATCTCATCCATTTTAACACTATTCTGTACTTATATAGATTATATAACCTTTCTGATCATTTGCATTTACAGTATGCTGTTCAAAACCAACCACATATAAGGCTTTCTGTTCCATTATTTTAAAATGTACTGAGTGGTATCTGACTTCACTATAGAGATGTCCGTGTGCCTTTGCCACATGAGCTCATTGTGCTTGCTATACAAAAATAATTTTCAGTTTTGACATTGGGTAACTACAAACATTTTTCTATATGTATATGCTATGTTTGATTATGTCACACAGCTGCAGAAACTATTTTCAAATGCACTCTGTGTTCATTTTTTTCCAATGTCACAAAACAATCTGTTCTGGAACTTCGTCTGGAAATATATTCTGACAAAGAAATCTGTTTCTGAATCATAATAGGTTTTTTTTTCCTAGATGGATTCTACTTTGGTATTTCATAGCAACTTGGTTGAAAGCAAAAACATTTTAATAAAATGATCACTTTTACTACATTCCAAAAACCATATATCTGGTGCTGGGGGAAAAAAATTGGATCTCTGCTATTTGTTTACCCTTTTATTATTCATCTTTAAAAATGAAGAACAAATGCACATGTTTCAGTTTTGCCTACAAAGCATTTCAAATTGCCCTAGTACTAGAATTAGATGGGAAGAGGCACTTTATGCATGAATAACTGGCGATAGAATTTAGATTTCCTTGTGCTTTTATTTTTATCTGCACAGACTAGTCCATATTACTTAGAAGGTGGGCAGGGACTAGATCCAATAAAATAAATAGGACCAAGTCCAATAAAAATATTTGTTCTGATCTTAATTTGAAAAACAATTAAACTAGGCTGCATTGTATTTGCACACTGTTTCCGAGTTTTAGAACCAATCCTATAACAACTACCTGGCAATTAATTGTTGAGCATGTAAGCAGCCCAATTGATGTAATTGGGCCTGTTCACAGAACTAAAGATCATAGAATAGGGCCCTTTCTGTACATGGCAAGCAGAAGGAACCACTGTCTGGAATGAAGTGACAGAGAAAGTGGCCAAATTATTTCACAGGTATAATAAAATTACTTCTTTTCCTTGTGGGATCAGGATTTGTGCCTGCTATAACTCAAATGCCATTGCTCAGTCCCTACTGCATGGCTACATTCCAAAACCACTACAAATGACTGTTAAATTGCACCCAAGAGAAAACTACTGTAGGACTCAAGTAGCAATAGCAACATAATTATACCACAACCTTTACTGAATCTCCCTTTTATTTTATTAGCTTTTAGTTGAAACTAATGTTGCTTGTTTGCTAGCTGCTCAAAATCTATGGATGGAGACTGTAAATTAGCCTGTATAAAAATAAAATCCAACCTGAACCTTCAACCCAGCTTTGAAACGAACCCAAATCTAGTATTTATTTTAAGTTAAAACGAAGTCTACATTGCTTTTTGGTAGAGTTATTTTTTTTTTCCACAAAAAGCAGACTGCAGTATGGTGAACTGAGCTAAGGAAAACCCACCCAGATACTCATCTGACTCTAACCCAGCATTTAAAAAGAACAAAACTACCTATTGTACCATAAAGATATTAAGATCTGTACCTCCACTAACATGTGTGTAGATTGACTGATGCTTCTTTAAGAAATACATGATGTACAAAGAAAGACCTTCCAAGGAAAAACTTCAGCCATAGCCCAAATTCAAAGACTACTTATTAGAAATTTAGAAAGAGAAACATAAAGAGCATAACAATGAACCACGTGTGAAAGTTCAGATTGAAGATGTACTTTTAAAGAAAAAGAGGAATGTATGCCCCATTTTAAGACCAGTTAGAATATAGCTGTCAACTAGGGAGCCACTGACAAGAACCTCTGTAATATATATGTAGAATTTATTGCTTACTTGACACTCAGATATCATGGATATCGTTGCAAAAAATGCCACACTGATGGCATTTACAAAGAAAGGTAAAGACAAGAGTGAAATCCTGGCCCCAGTAAAGTCAATGGGAGTTTTACCACTGACTTCAAAGGGGTAAGGATTTCAATCTATGCCCCTGCCAACAAACATCTACACAGTTGATGAATTCCTAGATTTCTGCAAATTAGCCAGAAAAATGTGTAAGTGAACGTCATGTAACATATACCAAAAGCATACAGTTTAAACAAGTCATCAGTTTAGCCTGTAATCCTTATCTGCTGCCCCAAATGATCAGAATTGGCATGCATTGCCTCTATGGGGGTATGTCTACACTACAGCGCTAATTCGAACTAACTTAGTTCGAATTAGTTAATTCGAACTAAGCGAATTCGAACTAGCGCATCTAGAACTAAAAACTAGTTCGAATTAGCGTTTTGCTAATTCAAACTAGCACGTCCACACTGATTGGATGCAGGGGGGCATTTAAGGGCAGCTGAAACAGGTTCTGGCAGGGCATCAGGTCAGTAGTTGCTTTGTGTGGCTGCTGTTTGAGGCTATCTAAGGCTCGAGCTTAAAGGGACCCCCCCTGGACAGCCGGTTCTCAGCTTTTCCTACTTCCTTGCCAACCTCGCCGAGGGACAGCAAACCGTTGGTCTCTGTGCCCGTCTGTGTCGGTGCTTCCCTTCGGGGGGGCCGCCGCAGGTGGCAACATGGAGCCACGGCTCGCCCTGCACCTTCTGGTGCACGTTCTGGACTTGCTGCTGCAAGCCTGCCACCAATGGCTTGAGGCTGCCTGGCACCTCCTGGTGCACGTCAGCCCCCTGCCTCTCCGCCTGGCCGCCCTGGGGGCCGTGGAGGAGCCACGGCGGCGCCCCGGCACCGGCGTGCCCCGCCGCGTCTGGCGTCTGGACACCAGCACTGACTGGTGGGACCGCATCGTCCTGGAGCGCTCGGAGGACCGACAGTGGACCCAGAACTTCAGGATGAGGAGGGACACCTTCCTGGAGCTCTGCGAGTGGCTCGCCCCTGCCCTGCGCAGAAGGGACACTCGCATGAGGCCCGCCATCCCCCTCCAGAAGCGGGTGGCCATCGCCCGATGGAAGCTCTCCACACCGGACAGCTACCGATCCATTGGGAACCAGTTCGGCGTGGGGAGATCCACCGTCGGAGCGGTGCTCATGCAGCTATGGCACTCGTCGGCCACCGAGCCAGGGGAGAGGGGAGCTGCGAGGAGGGGATGGGCTGCCCCAGGGCGGGAGGAGGCGAAAGCGCTCCGCACCGGAGGGGTCGGTCTGTCCCGGCCGTACTACACGCCGCCAGGGGGGTTGCTTCCGGGAGTGGGGCGCGGGGCACTGCCAGGGCACGAACGCTCCCAGCCACCCGGGCGCCCCACTGATTGGCGCTTTGCTGTGTCTCTCTCTGCAGGTGGTCAAGGCCATCAACCGGGTGCCCTCAGCTTCCCCAACTGCGGGGGGGCCATCGACGGGACGCACATCCCCATCCGTGCCCCGGAACACCAGGCGTCCCGGTACGTGAACCGCAAGGGGTACTTCTCCGTGATCCTGCAGGCTGTGTGTGACCACCGGGGACAGTTCACGGACATTAATGTGGGCTGGTCCGGCAAAGCACATGACGCCCGGGTGTACCGCAACTCCTCCGTGTGCCAGCGGCTGCAGGCCGGGACCTTCTTCCCCGACCGCCACATCAGGGTCGGGGACGTGGACATGGCCGTGTGCCTGGTGGGGGATGCCGCCTACCCACTGCAGCCCTGGCTCATGAAGCCCTACACGGGGCACCTCAATCCCTCCCGCCAGGCCTTCAATGCCAGGCTGACCAGGGCCCTCATCGTGGTGGAAGGGGCCTTCGGGCGACTGAAAGCCCACTTTCGATGCCTCCTCACCCGTCTGGACCTGGGCGAGCACAACATCCCTCCCGTGGTGGCAGCATGTTGTGTGCTCCACAATTTGTGTGAGCGGAAGAGGGAGGCTTTCCTGCCAGCCTGGATGGCTGAGGCTGACCGCATGGCTGGACACTACGGTCAGCCCCGCACTGCCGCCATCCGGGAAGCCCAGCGGGGGGCCGTCTGGATCCGGGAAGCCCTGCGGGAGAGCTTCCTGGTGGAGGAGGAGGACTGACCTCTCCCTGCATGCCCCACTGGGGCCTTCTTCCACCCTATCCCCTTTCCCCTCCCTACCTACTGTAAAATAAAGACACCTGTTTTTTAAACAAAAACGTATGTTTATTTCACATAACTGGGGTGGGGGAAGGGAGGAATGAGGGTAGGAGAGGGGAGGGGGAAACCTGGGACGAGGGAGCTGGAAGGGGAGGGAAGGGAGGAAGGGAAAGGAAAGCTCAGGGGTGGGAGTCCGGCTGCCTCTCCTGTCTCGCCACACTGCGGATCCGGGGGCGTCAGTGGGAAATGGTTGTGGAGGGGGGGGCAGGAGGGACAGGGGGTGTGGAGGAAGCAGGAGCGGGAGCAGGAGCGGGAGCAGGAGCGGGAGCAGGGGGAGCAGCAGGAGGAGGAAATGGTAAGCGGTTGAGCAGGCTCTGGAGGTGGCCTCGCAGGGCACGGCCCTGCTCCTCCAGGGCCTCCTCCGGCGCAGCCTCAGGTCCTCCTGGACCCAGTGGTCCTGGGTGCGGAGCTGGTGATCCATGAACCGGAGGTGCCGCCTTTGGTGGTACTCCTCATTCCTGGCTCTCCTGCTTGCCCGGGCATGGGCAGCTGCTGCAGGCGGTGTGGTGTGCCCTGCAGGCCCAGGTGCTGCAGCTGTGGTGCAACAAGACCAGCGGTCAATTACCCCAGGGGCCCAGGTGTGTGAAACCCACTCCCCTCTGCAAGGCCAGGGCCCCTGCAGGATCCCCAGCTGCTGCTCCTTGGTGGGCAAGGCCCAGGCACACGGTCCTGGGGCTCCCTCTCGCCCCAGCCCCCCGTACACATAAGGGGAACACGATGGTACTCACATGTGGACGCCTCCCCGGCCTCGGACGACACAGGCGAGCGGCTCTGTGGGGTGCCTCGGGGGTCCTGGGTCCCGGGCAGGCTGGCGGCAGGCTCCTGGCTCTCAGAGCCCTCCTCCTCCTCCTCCGTCTCCTGGAGCGGTCCTTCTGCCCCGGGGTCTATCACGTCCTGGGGGGCAGGGATGGCATGAGCCCCCAGGAGGCGGTCCAGGGCGTGGAAGTGGGGGCAGGCCTCTGGGTCGGCCCCTGGCTGGCAGGCCCGGGAGTAGGACTGCCGCAGGTCTTTGACCTTGCAGCGCACCTGCTCCCGGCTGCGCTGGTGGCCCCTGGCGGCCAGGCTGGCAGCCACGTGGCCGTAGACAGCCGCATTCCTGTGGCTAGTGCGGAGATCATGGACATTGGAGACTTCCCCCCAAACCTCGATGAGGTCCACGATCTCCGCACTTGACCAAGCGGGCGCCCGCCTTTTGCGCCCCCGGGCAGGCTCCTGGGAGCCGCCAGGCTGGTCCTGGGGAGCAGTGGAGGGCTGGGTGTCCTCGGGTGGCTGGCTCATAGTGTGGCAGGTGCAGGGTCTGCTGGCACGGGTGTGACAAACTGTGTAGCCAGCCCATGGCCCTTTAAGGGCTCCGGGGCCGGGAGGGGGGCAATAGAGTTTCCCTGGTGTTGGCCAGAGTGGCCACCAGGGAAACCTGGGAAGCCTTAGCCTCCCACTAGTTCGAATTAAGGGGCTACACAGCCCTTAATTCGAACTAGCTAGTTCGAACTAGGCTTAATCCTCGTAAAATGAGGTTTACCTAGTTCGAACTAAGTGCTCCCTTAGTTCGAATTTAATTTGAACTAACGGAGCGCTAGTGTAGCGCCTATCAAAGTTAGTTCGAACTAACGTTCGTTAATTTAAACTAACTTTGTAGTGTAGACATACCCTGGGAGTTGATCTGTATGTTGATAAGTAGGCCCTAGTGCAAGCTATCCTGCTCCATTATTTCTCCAGAATTTCTTTCTGCTCCTGTTGGCACAGACTTTAATAGAGTCAAAATCATAGCTAGTACATTGAAAATTATTTTTTAAACTAGTGTGAACTGGAATGCAAAAAAGGCAAAGATATACACTTCACTTCTTTTATAGCCTTGTCCCCTTATTTCATTGTACCCTTCACATGGTAGAATATTGTCCATGGGAATCATAATTACTTCTGTGGTCAAGCAGATATGTTCCTTGTGTTACAAGTGTCCTCTTAACTCTCCACATGATACTTTATCTGAATATATTTAGGTGCAGTGACCATACGGCCTGAATTTAACAGGACTTCTTAATGTTTCATAGGTTGACCTCATATCCCAGAAACTTCTTTGTGTCCCAATTTCTCATTTCAATGAAAATGTTTTTTTTTTATTTGTTTAACTACAAAATGTCTGTCTGAGATATAATCATCAGTGTTTCATGGTAACCGTATTCAGAGTATTACATTTCTGGGAAAAAAGTCCTGCTCTCTTGAGAAATAATCCAATGGAGTCAGATGCATGCAGCAGCGACACCAGATGTCATTGGTTTTAAAGTGCAGTGGTCTTTTGGCTATTTCTCAACATTGCCAAAATAGAAGTGTCCTGCGTTTTGAGCTTGCGAATGTAGTCACTCCATATTTTGGGCTAGAGTCAGCCCAGAATAAGGGGTAATACATAGATGCTTTTGAGGCACAATTCCATTTGTGCCCCCGTGTTGTATTAGGAGTAAATTGCTAGAGGCATTACAAGGGCACAGTTTGCTCCTCCCAGCATGTGCAAATAACTGTGCTGATTGGTGCATTGTGGAAGGATGGAATTATAGCTTCACCTCTTCCTACCCACTTGCTCATGGGAGCAACCATCAGGGGGTACTGCCCCAGCTCTCCCCACAGTACCCAGAGCCAAGATTCAGGCAGTAGCATGGGTGCCTCTGCTTTTTCGCATGACTGCATTAGACCAGAGCACAGTCTAGCCTTTCCTGATCCCCAAATGAATAGTTGGAAACTCTTGTGACATTTAGTCTAGCCTCAGTGTTTCTCACAGACCAGATTTGAAATTAAGCTGCTTAAAATTATTCAGATGACTAGCAATTGCCACCTATTAACACCTCTGTGAACTGCAGGGTAGTGGAGAGGGGGGAAGTCTTTCCCTCCTTTCTTTGTGAACTTTTTGGGTTTAGATGACTATGTTGTTCATTGTCTTGTTTTCTGCAACAGGCATAGTCTTGCCACACAGTCATGATCTATGCCACTTTCAACTCACTTGATGTTGCTCTTTCATGTGTATAAGCTGTGAAATATTTCTCCTGCAAAGAGAAATATAGGCAGGGCAGATTATGAACCCTTTATTCCCATTGGTGTACAACTCATTGTTGTGGCATTAATCCCATTGACATCACTGGAAATACTAATGGGAGTAATTGCTCACTGAGGTTTGGTCTACATTATAGGGGAAAGTCGACTTAAGATACACAACTCCGGCTACATTAATTACGTAGCTGGAGTTGAAGTATCTTAAATCGTGTTTTGGCGCCATCCGCACAGAAGGTCCACAGGAACACACGCTCCCATTGGTCCCTTACTCGTTGTGAGGAGTTGGACTATCGGTGCCGATGGGGGCACCCTCTCAGTTCGAATTAGTGGGTCTTCACTAGACCCGCTAATTTGAACCCCGGAAGATCAACTGCAGCAGCATCAATTTTCTCCATAGCGTAGACAAGCCCGTAGGGAAGCATAAACTGACCTCAGCCAGAGTCTGATGGCCTGACTCATTTTGAGGAGCACCTATATCCACAACAAAGCTCATTGGCTAAGGACATTAGACTCTGATGACGGAGTGGTACCTTACGCTGAAAGTCATCTCCCTGAAATCAATGAGACTGACCTACAGAGGAAGGTGGTGAGAATGCAAGGGACTACAGCATCAGCTTGCTTCTCACAGCATGCAGAAAGCATCAGTGTGGTACACCTGCACCAGGGAGAAAAGAGAGCTTATAACTCCTCTTCTCCCTTGTGCAGCATGTAAGACAGACCACAAGCTGGCCCCACATGAGAAAATATGGCAGCATCTAGCCTTTAGTGTTCTGGAAGGACCTCCCTTTTTGCATCAAGAAAGGAGCTGGCTCAGCCCAGATTCATAAGGGGGACATAAGCTCCTAACTCCCTTCTTAAGTACCTAAGTAGCCCTGACATTCATAAAGCCCATGCTCAGCTGCCACCTACCTCTGACTACATTTCGGTTGTGGACAGGTGCACAGTCACCTCAGACTTGATATGTTGATCAGCTTGGCACCTACCTCACAGCTAAGCCTTAGTGAGATTCACAGGACAAGGTCTCATCCCCATACCCCACCTGTCTCACCTGTGGGACCCCATCAAAGCTGCCTGGAAGCATATTCACAGAATCAGACCTCACATAAACCACAGCCTTATGCGACTCCTCTTTCCACATACTGCCTTCTGTGAATCCTTTTCTAGGGTCTTAATTCTCCCCATGCATTAAGAAGGGAACCAGGGCACCTACCTTGTGGTTGTAAATTCCACTTGGCAGCAGGGCATATAAAAGTCTTAGCCAAAGTCCCCCTTGCGAATCTGGCCTCTATTGGGCAAGTTCAATACAGGTTGAACATCTCCAGACTGGCACTTTCTGGTTCAGCAACATCCGTGGTCCAGCATGATTTTAGTTAGCCGGATGTCCACTTATCATGGGTGTGGCCAAGTTTCCTACAATCCCATAAAGTTTGTTTACAGCCCCAATCTTGGCTCTCAGTGTTCTGTGCTGTTATTTAGCTCTAATTTACCCCTAAACATCTTCTGAGAGCCCTGTAAGCAGTAGAAGTGTTGGCAATGCTGCTAGACAATACTGATCTCCTATGGTTCAGCAAATTCACTGGTTCAGCAGTGGTCAGGTCCCAAGGGTGCCAGACTAGAGAATTTCAACCTGTATCCTGTTTCATATAGGATAATTATAATTGCAAACTGCACCTCTCACTCTCAGTGAAGGTTACTTCTAATCACCGCCGATATCAGTGTAAATAAACTCATATTCCAGTTCTTACATGTTATCTTAGCAGTTTGTTTGTCTCTCTAACTCACAATCTTAACTAAGCCCTTATGTATAAAATGATTACGAGATATCAGTGGAATGTAACATTCAGGCAGGATAACTGTTACCTACCAAGATAATTACTGGGCCAAAACCACACTAGTTAAAAATAAATTGACAAGGTGAAACAGACTTTTTTCCCCTCAGATCAGATGAAGAATCTCATAGCACAAAGTTTTTAATCTGACTTGCTTCTAATAAGACAAAATATTTTAAAAAACAAATAAAGTCATTAATAATGAGAGTGGGTGATCCAATGGGTCGATGAGAAACGGCTTGTACAGTAGCACTCTTTTTGGTGGTACTTTGGACTCAGAGGTCCTGATTCTCATTTCTACCACAGTTCCTCCATAAGACAGTGTAATTTACATTTAGCACCTTGTTATTACTGCTGTAAAGGGGACTTATTATAAATGAAAATCATGCCCTCTGTGTCCAAAGTAGAAAGCAGCATATTTTTTGACTCCTGCCTTCTTGTGTGCCTGATCATACAATATCTGCATAACTAGTCACCCACACTCATGGTCTACCTCATTTCCATGTCTTCTTGCTTCCAGTGAGTTGAATTCTTTCCTTACAAATATAGTCTGTCATTTTCAAAGGAGCCTAGGGGACTTCTATGCCTGAATCCCATTGAAATTCTATGGAAGAAGACCAACTCCCCTTAAGCTCCTTTGGAAATCCCAGCAACAAGAGATATACCTTCTCCCTATTCTGGCTTTACAATGATGCTTTCATAAGAGTCTTTAGACTATTCTAGTCCAGTGGCGATCAACACATGGCCTTTTGGCTGCTTGCACCTCAATCAGCATGCAGCTGCTGACCATGTGATATGGTCAGCCTTAAAGATAGTACATACATGGTGTGGCTGTGGCCCACATAATACTTGGACTGTGTCTACACTGGGCCACTTATTCCGGAAAATCAGCCGCTTTTCCGGAATAAGCTGCGAGCTGTCTACACTGGCCCTTGAATTTCCAGAAAAGCAACGATGCTCTACTGTACAAAATCAGCCGCTATTCCAGAAAAACTATTCTGCTCCCGCTCGGGCATAAGTCCTTATTCCGGAACACTGTTCCGGAAAAGGGCCAGTGTAGACAGCCCAGTAGTCTTTTCCGGAAAAAAGCCCCGATCGCGAAAATGGCGATCGGGGCTTTTTTCCAGAAAAGCGCGTCTACATTGGCCACAGACGCTTTTCCGGAAAAAGGGCTTTTCCGGAAAAGCAGCCTGCCAATGTAGACGTTCCTTTTCCGGAAAAACTGAAAACGGAATAGTATTCCGTTTTAAGCAGTTCCAGAAATTCATGCTAGTGTAGACACAGCCCTAGGCTACATCTACACTGGCAGCTCCTTGCGCAAGAACTCTTTTGTGGAAGAGTTCTTGTGCAAAAACTCTTCCACAAGACAGCGTCTATACTGGCATGTGCTTTTGCGCAAGAGATGTGCTGTTGCACAAGAGCATCCATGGAGGTGTAGACGGTCTCTTTCGCAAGAAAGCTCTGATGGTCATTGTAACCATAGGGGCTTCTTGTGCAAGAAATTCATGTTGCCTGTCTACACTGGCCTCTTCTGGAAGAGCTCTTGTGCAAGAGGGCTTCTTCCTGAGAGGAAGTGTCAGAATTCTCGTGCAAGAAGCCCTGATTTTCTACTGTACGACGTCAGTTTACTTTCGCAAGAACATGCAGCCCAGTGTAGACAGGCGGCATGTTTTTGTGCGAGAGCAGCCGTTTTCTCGCAAGAACGTGCCAGTGTAGACACAGCCATAGAGAGCTGTACATGTGGCCCACAATGGTAAATAGATTGACAACCACTGTTTCAGCTAGATTACATTGCTATATTGGCAAGCTGTTTGACACATCAAAAGGATACAGCAAATGCATTAAAACAGTTCATTTGAGAGCCAAGTTGGAGTGAGGTTCACTAGCCTTAAACTGGGGACTTATGTTAGAATCAGAAATGTTGTATTAGTATTAATTAACTGATTCACAGTAGAAACTACTAATTCCAATTATGGAATAGGACCCTATTGTTCTATACAATGTACAGTGACAGAACAATTCCACTAGAACTAGAATTAACTTTTTAAATGTGCCCACTCATGCATACAAAGCTTCTGTATGAACAGATGCCAAGTGGTCTTTCATCAAAGGGTCCCTGGGAAGGTGGGAATTGAGCATCAAATTAGACAGTTTATCTTGTAAACCTCAGATAGGTTTGCCTTAGTTTTATATATGGTTGTCTTAGTATTACGATGTGATTTCCAGAGAAGCTATGAACAGTTGAATAGTCATTCAATACAGAGAGATATCTAGAACTGATCCATAAGGGATCTTCCATCACTTCATTCGGAATATACTACAACAGCAGAAATATTTGACTCCCCTCCCACTCCGGACAAATCAAAAAGGCAGCGAGGAAGAAAGCAATCCTTATTCCCATCCCACCAACTAGGAGAAGCATCCACCGGCAAAACAACAAAGATTTTTCAATCCCACCAAATTATTTAAATCAGGTTTGGGGGTTTCATTTAAATCTTGGCAAAAAAAAAAGTTATTCATGGGCTAGTTTCAATGCAGCAATGTAAGAGGATGGACTGAAGCAGCAGTCTGAGACTGACTTCAGAACTGCAGGATTGAAGACAAGGAATTGAATTAAACTGCTCAGCATTACATCACCAGCAGCCAATCCAAACGATAAATCTTTAGCCACAAAAAGCCAGAAAGCTCTTATTTATTCAGCTCCTACATTTTGAATGCACTCCACGGTCTCAACCTACAGTACTTATTATCACACAGACACTATGTAACTACAAGATAGACTATATAGACCATTTGAAAGTATATTTCATTATAATTTGGGGTAGGGGTGTGGGAGAGAAGACTACAATTAGTTGCTGATCAGTGGACTTAGATGCTTGTGTAACAGTAAACTTGTTTAGCTTGTTACCTCAACTTTTATTTGCCTGTGAGTGCTTTATCAGCCATGTTATCTGTATTCTTCCTAGAAAAAAAAACTAATGATTTTCAAGCATAAAGACTATTTTAAAAACTGAGAATTATACTTCATGCAGATTACTGCAAATAGAATGTTGGCCAAATAGTTTCAGGGAATTTGGGGCTTAGTACTCTGCCAGAGTCACAATAAGTTATAGTTGCTGTGGGTATTAAAAGATCTGTAATTCTTTCTCCACTGAAATGATGGATTCCATTAAATATTTTTGGTCTTAGATTACCCGTTGAATGTTCAAACCTGCTGAATCAGAAAACTTCACATTAGCATCAAATGTTTTCTCTCAACAAGCTGTTTCTTGAAATGCCATTTACAAAAAAGGATGTCCAGTATGTGGAATAAACAGTGATAACTTGTAACTTGACAATTTGGACTGGAATACAGGGACACAAGCAGCTATAAGGCTTCAGGAGCACAGCAGAGAAAGGATGGTCACCCAGAGAGTCACAGTTCTCCTCATGCTTTCCCCTGTTCTGAGGAAGGAAAATATTTCTTTGTTCCTTTTGTGCAGCAATTTACTTATCACATGTACCTGGTGCCTAATCCAAAGCCCGCTGAAGTCAACTGAAATATTCTCATTGGTTTCAGTGGGCATTGGACCAGGCCTATAACCAACTACTTTGCAAGCAAGCTGGGGTGACAGAGCCAGGACAGCTTCTACTCCTTACCTCTCTCAACCCTTGCCCTGCCCATTTGCTCATATAAGCATATAACAGAGCAAGTAGCCTCTGAAATCTCCACTGCAGTTGGAGCAGCCTCTAAGCAGACCAGGTAGAGGAGGAAAGGATGGGATGGCTTCTTCCACTGCTAATATGAGTAATGGCTACAACAATCAAGCCCAAAGGGATTCCAAAAAGTTCTTTCTCCTCCTCCCCCCATGTGATAACTATGTCACTGTTAACAGTTGTTCTGTTAGGCAAATGTACAGGATGCTAATAGACATTCCAGAGCAAGGGCCAAGTCACTATGGCTATGTCCACCCTATAAGGTTTTTGCCGCACAGAGAATGTTAATGACGGACTCATTAGCATGAGTCGCGATGTCATTAGCTTATTTTCTGCCGATGCTTTTTGTGCACGGGGTTTTTGCGCAGAAAGAAACAGTGTACCCAGAGAGGCATAAGGATCTTGGCACAAAAGGGGGGTGTTTTTGCACAAAACGGAAGCAGCTACACTGCTTCTTTTTGCACAAAAACCCCTTGCACAAAAAGCATCAGCAGAAAATAGGCTAATGACATCGCGACCCATGTTAATGAGTCCATCATTAACATACTCTCTGCCGCAAAAACTTGTAGTGTAGACATAGCCGCTGAGTATGTCTACACTTTGAGCTGGAGTCACAGTTCTCAGCATGAGGCGACATACCCACACTAGCTCTGATCAAACAGGTGCACTACAATAGAGCACAGCTGCAGCGGTGTGAGTAGCAGGAGGGGCTAGCTGCCCCAAGTAGATCTCTGCTCAAGACCGTTGGCACATATTCACAGTGTCTAGCTTCTGCCTCCTACGTAACCATGGTGACACTGTATTTTTAGCATGCTAACTCGATTAGAGCTAGTGCAGGTATGTCTTCTCAAGCTGGGAATCATACCTGCAACTCAGAGCATAGACACTCTCAAAGTCCCACCATCCCTGAAGCACTGTAGCCCAGCCTTATAGAAAGCACCAAGAACCACAAAGTGCTTGAATTTTAGTAAGTGGAGAGTGCTTATATCTCTTAGGCAGCTGATGTTTGCCTTATGTTGACTGCTGGAATCACAATCTTTCTTTTAATTAAGAGCAGCTGCAAATATTTCCATAAAGACTCATTACAAACCTAGCAAAGTAGTGCAAGCAGACAGATGTATGACCAAAAAGAATCTGCACAGATTTGGCAACTTGGTTCAAGAAGTCTTGGCTGTCCCACTAAAGGAAGCCTTCTGCAGCACCATTTACATTTCTCATGAAATCAATTTCACTGAAGTGACAAAAATGTTATTTTGTAACATTTGTTAGCAATCAGGAAGAGATCCCTTTAGGTAACTTTGGACAGATGGACTTAGCAACTAGAAATGCTGCAATCTACTTGCTAACTCAGGGTCAAATTCTAAAAAGTATTGTGCAATTAAGAAATATTAGTTAAAACAATCTCCAAATCAAACAAGCCTATTCTAGTTTCTTTGCACATTCTATCAGCCATTGCTAGCTACTTAACTGTAATTTTCACCAACATCAGTCTTAGTATGGTGTGTCACAATTTGGGTTTCATCCCATTATCTACTATATATTTGAGAGAGTTTGTCTGTCTGTTTGATCAAGAATTCCTCCTAAATGGTAAGAGCTAGGGCCACCAAATTCCGTAATACAGCTTTCCTCTGATCAAATCTTAAATCAATACAAGGGTTTGGTTGTGTCAGGAAAATCAGATGCGCCTGTAATTGGATTGCTTCTCATAAAACCAAACAGAAACACGAAAGCAAGTACAGTCCTCAAAACTGACATAACTGAGCGAATGTTGAAAGAGACTGAACCAAGGCAAGGCAGGAAAACAGGATGAACCTAGAATAGGATTGCTTCTCAATTAACCATACAAAAAAAAAAAGACATAAAATGGAGAATTTGGACTAGTGCTCTGTTTTGTGACAGCTAAGTCAATGCTTAAAGTTTGAAAACTAAAAGAACATTGACTGTAGTCTTTTTTTTGTTAAAATGTAGAAAATAATAAGAGTTTATAGGGATGAAGAAACAAAATACTCTTAATGGAATTCCTGAATTACAGACCTTAAAAACACTGGGTAACTCTGCTAGCATTACACATCCACATTTTATGCCATGGCTTCCTTAGTAACATAAGTTCATTTTTCAACATGTCTGAGGTATTGGTCCAAATTCTGCTATTTATTTACACTTTATACCAGTAGATTCTGCTGCCCTTAGTGTTGCTTGTGTGCCAATAAGGATGGCAGAGAAAAGAAATCACACCTAATTAAATCTAGTGATTTGGACCCTGGCTCAGCAAACCAGTTAAGCACATGCCTAACTTTAGGGACCTGCACTGGCCTACTGAAGTTCTGAAGCACGAAAACAACTATACAAGTTGTTAAAAATACAGTTCTGTATAACTAGATTCAATATTGACTAAAAGGGCAACTATAGAACATGAGGACAGAGCACTAGAGACAGGGGAACATTCAAAATTAAGGGTAACAACTAAAATCTCCCTTTTCTGTATCTTTCAGGAGCATTATGGTTATTGAATACCAACAGTAGGTATGACAGCTGTTCTGAAAAGAAGAAATAGCTCTTCTTCAAAGAGAAATAGTAATACTGGATATTTTTATTACGGTCACAGTCTAAGCCCACACTTGCAAATAACAGGAATCCCATGGACAGGGAGACCATCCACCCTGATTTTAACAGGACAGTCCCTTATTTAAGGTCTCTTGCAAGTGTCTCACCTTTAAAAAAATAGTTAAATTGTCTCATATTCTCTGCTCTAGTGCTTCCCCTGCTGGTCAGTCATGCTCAGCACAGCCGAAGCAGCCTCCTGTTTGTGGCTGGCGGGTGAATGTGGGCAGATGGTCGCTAGCGGGTGGTACTCTCAGGCCTGGCACAGAGGTAGAGAAACATGAAGCCAGTAGGAGGAGAGGCAGCCTGTGCATGATAAAGGGCTAAGGGTGTGTGGGGGTGAGTGAGGGATGTGCGTCACCCAGAGGCATAGCACGGGAGTTTTGCACCTGGGGGCAAAAGCAAAATTTGCTGCATGGCGCAACTGCCGCATGGCGGGGCCCAAACCTGGCACACGGCTGAGCCCCACCCGGGGTGGGAGAGAGCTTGTACCGCATCTTCTCCCACCCCCTCCAGTTTTGGGTTGGGCCCCCGCATGCACTAACCTGCCAGTAGAGACTGAGGAGGGTGGGGCCGGGGCAGAGAGGAGGGGAGGAGGCTCCAGCCAGTGGTGGTCGACTGAGGAGGAGCAAGTGAGCTGAGCGATGACAGGGTTAGTGGAGGGGGACTAAATTGGTGCCCCCCTAGCTTGGCGCCTGGGGGCAACTGCTTCCCTTCGCTCCCCCTCGCTACACTCCTGGCTTCACCGTCCCCATGTAGACCCTAAAGCAGGGATTCTCAAGCGGGGAGGGCATCTTTCAGGCCATAGGGCTGAAGCGCCCATCTCTGGCACCTGTTGCAGGGTTGATCCCCAGCATCCCCTCCTGCATTGAATTCCCAGCACTGCCCAAGTTGAAGCCCCAGTCCATGACAGCCCTCACCCCCCCCCCAGGGCTGAAGCCCCAATCCCGATGCCACCCCTTCATCAGGCTGAAGCCCTGATCTGCAGTGCTCCCCTGAATCTCCAGCACACACACCCTGATCCCTGCCCTCCCCCCCCTCCATTCATGAGTGCTGGGGCTAAAGCTGCGAGCAAAAAGTCTGTGTCCTACATATCCAACCCCTAGCTCCCCTCGACTGCACACGGCCACTAGCTACACCTTCCCTGCCCCCTGAGCTAACCCATTGGCTGCACACAGTCCCTAGCTGCTGCTTCTGATAGGGTAAACAAATGTTATTGAGTTTTCTTCTCTACCATGTGAAACTTCTGATATGCAGTGTGGATTTCTATATCTGTTTATTGACAAGCTTTCTCTTGGTGAAAAGCTTCTTGGGCTTTGTGCAATTTTGGTGGTGCTCAACATGCTGGGGAAAACAATGTATGGCACAAAGTGCAAGTCAAACTAGGGGAAAAATTGTCTGGTTTTGGTTGTGTTGCCTGCATCAATCATAAGTGCCTGCAAACAGCAGCAGACTGTCTTCCATTTGTTTTAGAGTCATTTACTGGGAATGTTTATAAATACGTTCACATTTACACTGTTTGTGTCAAAGGACTAA
The DNA here is from genome assembly GCF_049634645.1 of Pelodiscus sinensis. Lineage (NCBI taxonomy): Eukaryota > Metazoa > Chordata > Testudines > Trionychidae > Pelodiscus > Pelodiscus sinensis. The sequence continues at coordinate 99,143,599 of NC_134711.1, forward strand.
AAAACTTCTGATGATTTGTTGACCCTGAGCATTTTAAATTGCGAAAGTAATTTCTTGGACCACCACTAGACAGAATTTTTTTTTTGATGGGCACAAGGCATATTTTCTCTTCCAAAGTAAATGTCTAACTCTGGTCAAGAAAGTCTTCAGTGACCTTTGCACAAAACTGTGGCTCATAGACTCATAGACTTTATGGTCAGAAGGGACCATTATGATCATCTAGTCTGACCCCCTGCACAGTGCAGGTCACAGAATCTCAACCACCCCTCTTAGAATAATCCTCTCACCCATATCAAAGATATTGAAGCATTCAAATACTTTGAAGGACCCAACATGCAGAGAGTCCTTCAGCTGTGATCTGTGCCCAATGCTACAGAGGAAGGCGAAAAACCTCCAGGGCCTCTGCCAATCTACCCTGGAGGAAAATTCCTTCCCGACCCCAAATATGGCGATCAGCTAAACCCTGAGCATGTGGGCAAGACTCACCAGCCAGACACCCAGAAAGTTCCCTATAGCAACTCCTATCATCCCTCCATTGACCTATTTCCAACTGATAATGAATGGTCAATTAGTTACCAAGATCATGTTATTTCATCCATCCATCCCCTTATCATAGAATCATAGAACTGGAAGAGACCCCAGAAGGTCGTCAAGTCCAGCCCCCCACTCTAGGCAGGACCAATCCCATCTAAATCAACCTGGCCAGGGCTTTGTCAAGCCGAGACTTAAATACCTCTAGGGATGGAGACTCCACTACTTCCCTAGGTAACCCATTCCAATGCTTCACTACCCTTCTAGTAAAATAGTTTTTCCTAATATCCAATCTTGTCCTCTCCCACCACAACTTGAGACCATTGCTCCTTGTTCTGCCATCTGTCACTACTGAGAACAGCCTCTCTCCATCCTCTTTGGAACCTCCCTTCAGGAAGTTGAAGGCTGCTATCAAATCCCCCCTCACTCTTCGCTTCTGCAGACTAAACAGACCCAAGTCCCTCAGCCTCTCCTCGTAGGTCATATGCTCCAGCCCCCTAATCATTTTGGTTGCCCTCCGCTGGACCCTCTCCAATGCTGCGTCCATATCCTTTTTGTAGTGGGGGGCCCAGAACTGGACACAATACTCCAGATGTGGCCTCACCAAAGCCGAATAAAGGGGAATAATGACATCTCTGGATCTGCTGGCAATGCTCCTCTTAATGCATCCTAATATGCCATTAGCCTTCTTGGCTACAAGGGCACACTGTTGACTCATATCTAGCTTCTCATCCACTGTAACCCCCAGGTCCTTTTCTGCAGAACTACTACTTAACTGGTTGGTCCCCAGCCTGTAACTATACTTGGGATTCTTCCGTCCCAAGTGCAGGACTCTACACTTGTCTTTGTTGAATCTCATGAGATTTCTAGTGGCCCAATCCTCCAATTTGTCTAAGTCACTCTGGATCCTATCTCTGCCCTTAAGCGTATCTACCTCTCCCCCAGCTTAGTGTCATCTGCAAACTTGCTGAGGGTGCAATCTATCCCCTCATCCAGGTCATTAATAAAGATATTGAACAAAACCGGCTCTAGAATCGATCCATGGGGCACTCCACTAGAAACTGACTGCCATCCTGACATCGAACCGTTGATCACTACCCGCTGGGCCCGGCCTTGCTATGGCATGTAAGCAAACAGCCACCTTTTCAAAGATGGTGGAGGCAATTGAGAAAAACAGCGCAGATATGCATATCCATATCCAACAAAATAATTTAGCAGAGCGGCTCAGAGAAAAATTTGTCACATCACAGACAAAGACCCTGATGCAGTCTTTAGTTGAGGGTGGGGAAATTAAGGAATTAGAATTTTACAATGCAGTCAAGAATTTTTATTCAGCAATCTCTGAAGTATTTGGAGCACAGGCAACTGGCCTTTGAGTGTACAAAAAAGCATGAGTGGGCCCTATTGAGAAGCATTCTGGTGTGGGATAATATACAAAGCAGTCTTGCCTTTGCCACACAAGAATTCCCACCCTAAGTTTGATAGATGAGAACTGTCTTTTTGATGACTGAACAAATGCAAAACCAATTATATCCTGTCACGTCTGACTGGAACACTCAGAAAATCCCATTTCTGAAAGGTGGCAGTAAGTTTTTCAAGAGATGGACAATAAGGCAGTAGAATACTCAGATCTGGCAAAGGCAATTGAGTTTGTTTTGTGTTTACCAGGTATTAGAGCCCCTATTGAATGTACCATTTTAGTAATGAATGCAGTTTGGTCACCTGAAAAAAATCATGTCTTAATGTTTCTACCATGTAGGCTATTTTGTTTCTGTGAGTGAATTTTGACGTAGATTGTGCTACATTTTATGACAAGTTGCTGAAAAACAAGTGGACCCTTCAACAAATTGCTTCACATGACAAAGGGAGTCCACAAGAAGATTCACATTGAGGAGGAAGCAAGATGAGGACAAGGCAGGCAATTATAAAGAGCAGTAACCACTTAACTGTAAGTATGCACTGATAATTTATCATCTATTATTAAAGTTATAATAATTCAGTGTTACATTTTGGTGGGGGCTCAGTCAGCGTAATGTTATTTTGAACATTTGTACTGCATTGATCTGATTGATTACCCGTTCAACTAGCTTGAATCCGAGCAATTTTACCAGGTGTCCCGTATTCAGCATAGGAAAATATGGTCACACTACCCATGGACTTCAAATCTGAGTAAGTGTCCTAGTTCAACCACATGCAGCAAATTCCAGGATCAGGGTCTAAGCTGGACAGAAATGTCAAGAACTAGAAATGGCCAAAAGATTGATGCAATGTCATGTGACATTAAGGAGTGTACTCGTTGACTTCAAAGGGCTTTTGTTTCTGTCCTCAACATGGTGCCAAGTTTATCTTTCACCCACATCATTTAATTTTGGCAAAGATTTTTTTTCTTTAGGGAATTTCATAGAATCATAGAATCCTAGGGCTGGAAGAGACCTCAGGAAGTCATCAAGTCTAGCCCCCTGCCCAAGGCAGGACTAATCCAAACTAAATCATCCCAGCCAGGGCTTTGTCCAGCTGAGACTTAAAAACCTCTAGGGATGGAGATTTCACCACCTTCCTAGGTAACCCATCCCAGTGCTTCACCACCCTCCTAGTGAAATATTTTTTCCTAATATCCAACCTAGACCTCCTCACTGTAACTTGAGCCCATTGCTCTTTGTTCTGCCATCTGTCACTACTGAGAACAGCCTCTCTCCATCCTCTTTGGAACCTCCCTTCAGGAGGTTGAAGGCTGCTATCAAATCCGCCCTCACTCTTCTCTTCTGCAGACTAAATAAGTCCAAATCCCTCAGCCTTTCCTCGTAGGTCATGTGCTCCAGCCCCCTATTCATTTTGGTTGCCCTCCACTGGGCCCTCTCAATGCATCCACACCCGTTCTGTAGTTGGGGGACCAGAATTGGATGAAGTATCCAGATGTGGCCTCATCAGTGCCGAATAAAGTGGAATAATCACTTCTCCAGATCTGCTGGCAATGCTTCTTCTAATACACCCTAATATGCCATTAGCCTTCTTGGCTACAAGGGCACACTGTTGACTCCTATCCAGCTTCTCATCCACTGTAATCCCCAGGTCCTTTTCTGCTGAATTGCTACTTAGCCAGTTGGTCCCCAGCCTGTAACAATGCTTGGGACTCTTCCATCCCAAGTGCAGGACTTTGCACTTGTCCTTGTTGAACCTCATCAGGTTTCTTTTGGCCAATCCCCTAATTTGTCTAGGTCACTCTGGACCATATCCCCGCTCTCCAACATATCTACCTCTCCCCCTAGCATAGTGTCATCCACAAGCTTGCTGAGGGTGCAATCCATCCCCTCATCCAGGCCATTAATAAAGATGTTGAACAAAACCGGCTCTAGAATCGATCCATGGGGCACTCCACTTGAAACCAACTGCCAGAATTGAGCCATTGATTGCTACCCATTGGTACCGACAATTTAGCCAGCTTCCTATCCAACTTACAGTACATTTATCCAATCCATACTTTCTTAACTTGCTGGCAAGAATATTGTGGGAGACCATATCAAAAGCTTTGCTAAAGTCAAGGTATATCACATCTACTGACTTCCCTATGTCCACAGAACCAGTTACCTCATTATAGAAGCTAATCAGATTGGTCAGGCATGACCTGCCCTTGGTGAATCCATGTTGACTGTTCCTGATCACTTTCCCCTCTTCCAAGTGCTTCAAAATGGATTCCTTGAGGATCCCCCTCCATGATTTTTCTGGGGACTGAAGTAAGGCTGACTGGTCTGTAGTTCCCTGGATTGTCCTTCCCTTTTTTAAAGATTGGCACTACATTTGCCTTTTTTCCAATAATCTGGGACCTCTCCTGATCTCCACGAGTTTTCAAAGATAATGGTCAAAGGCTCTGCAATGACATTTGCCAACTACCTCAGTTCCCTCGGATACATTAAATCCAGACCCATGGATTTGTCAAAAGCTTTATACTTCTTTCTAAGTGCATTGACCAGGGCTACATGTTACACTATAACTGCAGCCTAACCAATGCCCTGTGTTACCTCAAACTACCTTCTGCAGCCTTCTGTGGTAAATAATATTTTCATAACCTATTTTCCTTTTATTACTTTCCCACATTGTCTGAATATTCTTACTGCAGAGTCCAATGCTAATCTCACCCCTGTAAAATCTATCTTCAGATGTTCAGTGCCATTCATTTTTGGCCTGTGCCATTCATTTTTACAACCCACAGCTATCACTTCATATTCCTCTTGCTATGTATTAGTTCACTACATTTGGAAATCCACATTCTAATGAGCTGGTTTGCTCTCACTATTGCTACTATCCCTGTTTGGAACAGTTAACAAATTCAGTATGATCACATTTGTTTTTTCTAGTTTATCATGAGAGTGACCCTAGTCAGGTTCCAAGTTCTGACACATATGGCACAGTATTTTAAAAGTCTGATGTAACATCTATTTTAAAAAAATATCTGGACAGACTTACCAGATTCATAAAATAGCTGATCATCGCTTCAAACCCAAATGACTGCTAATCATGATGGGCTAGATTATTACTTGGAATAGGCTTTCACAAATAGAGAAAGAACTCCCCTTACTGCCCTGCACAGGCTATCCAGACCTTGACTCTAGGTACATACTTGATTCCCAGGTAGCAGCTAGGTCATGGGCAGAGCCATGCTTCCCAATAATCTCTAGCCCAGTAGATCTCACACTTGGGTCAGGCTCCCAAGTGAGTTGTGACCCCATTAATGGGTTCCCGTGGGCTGGTGTTAGACTTACTGGGGTCCAGGGCAAAGTTCTGGGCAACACAGCTCAGGCAGGGTTAGGCTTCTGGGGCCATGTAGTTATTTTTTGCTGTCAGAAGGCAGTTGTGATGCAGTGACATTTGAAAACAGCTGTAGACTAGTCAATACAGCTGAGCTGCCATCCATGGTTTGATAAGCAGTTTAGGTCAGCAGAAAATTACTCACCCCTGAACCCCAGAGCAAAAAAGGAATTGGGACCTGTAGGTTTATCACTGAATCACAGTGACATCTGGGCAGTGGAGCTTACACACCAACCCCTCCTACAGGGCTGTGCCCAAAGTTACAGTCTAGCTCTATACATTCTTTTGAAGGACACACTGGGGAAGACAAAAGGTGTATTATGGGAAAGTTATCTTGACCAAGAACACTATGGTTGTAGCGTAAATGTTGGAAAACAAAAGGTCTAGAACTAGTATCAGTCTCAAGAATTATGGCGTGGAATGTTATATATATATATTCCATGGGTTTTATTTTTACAACTACAGAGATGTAAAACACACCAGGGTATATTCAAATAATTTAAATTAAGGCAGTTTAACATCTCTCTCTCTCTCTTCATTTCTATGTATATCACATCGTGTGTGGAAAAAAACCAAAATTGTCAGTTAAAAATTACTATTGAAAAAACTGTCATTTTGAGTTCTCCAAGAGAAGAAATATTGCTCACTGCCAGTAATATGTTGCTGCCACAAATTTATCTTGATAACTCAAACACAATCATCCAAACAATCACTGGTTGGTTTCCTCTACTAATTTTGGATTCAAACTGGACTATGTGCACTTATGATGTCACCTGCTATATTAAATGCATGCTATTAGTTCTTGTGTGAGGCTGATTCAAGGATTCGTTTTTCCATTTTCTCCAGCTAAATTGTTCAGTTCAGCCAGAGTCCACAAATTGCCATAAGAGGAAGAATTTATACTTCCATCAAAGACAAACAGTAATTGCTTTAGTGGCCAAATCTGCAGATGTCACATATTGTAAGTAAATTGAGGCTAAGGATGATTATGAGGAATTTCAGAAAGACCTATGAAAGCTGGGTAATTGGTAACATGAATGCAGATGAAGTACAGCGTAGTCTAAACAAGGTAACATGAACTGAAAAGAACAATTTGAATCACTCAGACACAAGGATGTGTTCTATACTAATATAACCACTCGAGGGAGAAATAAGGGAAACAAGGTGGGTGAGGTAATAGCTTTTGCTGGGCCAACTTCTGTTGGTGAGAGAGACAAGCTTTCGAGTCAGACAGGCAAGCCCACAGAAGCGGGGAAGGGGTTTAAAGGGGTCAACTGCCCTGGGGACAGGTGATTCCAAAGGGCCAGGGTCCTGCTGCCACTACTACAGCAGCAGTTGCGGATAGAACCTGGAGCCTTTTAAATTGTTGCTGGACCCCTACATGGTGTGCTCCATGCAGTGCTGAAGACTGCCTGGGAGAGGCTAGCCTCAGCCTCACCCTTCCACCCAGGGCCCTGCTCCTACCTTGCCCAGGGGTCTGGTGAGTCTGTTGTCACCCCTGCACACACAGCTCTCGAAAGCTTGTCTCTCTCACTAGCCAAAGTTGGTCGAATAAAAAATATTACATTATCCATCTTGTCTTTCTAATATCTTGGGACTGAAACTGCTACAACTACAGTGTCTTTCAGGACAACTCAGTAAAAACAGTTTCTCCATGGATAGCAGTGGTCAGTGGGATGATGTCTGAAGAGTTCTGGTTGTAGGAGGATCTGGTGGGTCCTGCAAGATATCAGCTGGTAGATTTCAGTTCAGATTGTTATAGTTATTTGAACATGGATGCATTTATATACACAAAGTAAAATCACTAAAGAAGAGGTTAGTAGCATCTAGAAAAGAATTAGCTGTTTATGTTACTGAAAATATCACTATGCATAATTGCACTAACTGGGGTAGAAATGTATCAACCCTCATGTTTCATAGCAAACCAACCACTAGCAGCCTGGAATTAGGGAACTTCACCTGCTGAAATGTTAGTATCTCTTTGTTTATTAGGGGGATCCTGCATCTTCCTCTGAAATATCTAGTACAGGCCACTGAACACCTGAGGCTGGATATCTGACTAATGGACTGTTCCCAAATGACAAGTTCTGTGTTCCTACATAGAGCACTACAAAAGTGGTCTTATAATTATTTAAACTTTAAAAAGTCAAGTACAGTAAGCTTCAGGGAAAGAATTTGAGTCAGAGCCTCAACAACTATAAACTGGCACAACTCCATTGACTTCAACAAGGCTTTGGCAATTTACACCACCCGAGGAGCTAAGTGCAGCGCCTCAAAATTATTTAGGTGCCTAACTGCCACTAATTACAATGAGAGTTAGCCCCCTAACTAGCTTGGAGAATCTGAGCCCTGATCCTATTTACACCAGTCTCTTAGGGTATGTCTACACTAGCTCGTTAGATCGAGCTAGGTAGGGAAATGAGGGCAACCGGAGTTGCAAATGAAGCCTGGGATTTAAATATCCCGGGCTTCATTTGCATGTTCCCAGGTGCCGCCATTTTTAAATCCCCCTTAGTCCGAACTAACTGCCCGCGGCTAGACGCAGCGGTTAAACGTTAATTCGAACTAACTCCTTAGTTCAAATTAACTGTTACTCCTCATTCCATGATATTTAAATCCTGGGCTTCATGTGCAACTCTGGTTGCCCTCATTTGCCTACCAAGCTCGAACTAAGGAGCTAGTGTAGACAAACCCTTAGCTATTCCCTCTATATTTAAAATGGGAAATACCCTAAAAATCATGGTAAATTTAACTTAGTAAGAGTTCAAAGTTTTTTCTGACATGCTCTTAGCACAATTAAATAGAGAATTAAAATCCTGCAACAGAATGTTATAAATTCTCTTCTCAGGGGGACGGAGGTGCCCATCTGTTGCCCTGACATTTCATCTCGGAAGGTATGCTGCCTGCCGGGGGCCCATATCCAAGATGTTACGGAGGCATTGTCGAGGATTATCCGGCCCTCTGACTACTACCCCATGCTACTCATCCATGTGGGCACAAATGATACTGCATGGTGTGATACTGAGCAGATCAAGAGTGACTACAGGGCTCTGGGAGTATGGGTGAAGGAGTTTGGAGCCCCGGTGGTATTATCTTCAATCCTTCCTGTCAAAGGTAAGGGCTTGGGCAGAGACAGGTGCATCCTGGAGGTGAATGCCTGGCTGCGAAGATGGTGTCACCAGGAGGGCTTTGGCTTCCTCAACCACAGGATGCTATTCCAGGAAGTACTGCTAGGCAGAGATGGTGTTCACCTTTCGAGGAGGAGGAAGACCCTATTTGGACACAGACTGACTAACCTAGAGAGGAGGGCTTTAAACTAGGTTCGATGAGGACAGGTAAGCAAAGCCCACAGGTAAGTGGAGAACATGAAGACCTGGGAGATGGGTCAGAAATAGGACTATAATGGCAGAGAGAGAGGAGGGTCAGGGCAAAACTGGGAGGCAAGATCAAACCAGTATCTTAGATGCCTCTATACAAATGTGAGAAATATGGGTAATAAGCAGGAAGAACTGGAAGTGCTAATAAATAAATACAACTATGAAATTGTTGGCATCATAGAAACACGGTGGGATAATACATATGATTGGAATGTTGAGATGGAAGGGTACAGCTTGTTCAGGAAGGATAGACAGGGAAAAAAGGGAGGAGGTGTTGCCTTATATATTACAAATGTACACACTTGGACTGAGGTGGAGATGGACGTAGGAGACGGAAGTGTTGAGAGTCTCTGGGTTAGGCTAAAAGGGGTAAAAAACAAGGGTGATGTCATGCTAGGAGTCTACTACAGGCCATCTAAGGTAGAAGAGTTGGATGAGGCTTTTTTTAAACAACTAACAAAATCATCCAAAGCCCAAGATTTGGTGGTGATTGGGGACTTCAACTATCCAGATATATGTTGGGAAAATAACACAGCGGGGCACAGACTATCCAATAAGTTCTTGGACTGCATTGGTGGCAACTTTTTATTTCAGAAGGTTGAAAAAGCTACCATGGGGGAAGCTGTTCTAGATTTGATTTTAACAAATAGGGAGGAACTGGTTGAGAATTTGAAAGTGGAAGGTAGCTTGGGTGAAATTGATCATGAAATCATAGAGTTCACAATTCTAAGGAATGGTAGAAGAAAGAACAGCAAAACAGAGACAAAGGATTTCAGGAAGGCGGATTTTGGTAAGCTCAGAGAGCTGATAGGTAAGGTCCCATGGGAATCAAGACTGAGAGGAAAAACAACTGAGGAGAGTTGGCAGTTTTTCAAAGGGACATTGTTAAGGGCCCAAAAGCAAGCTAATACGCTGCGTAGGAAAGATAGAAAATATGGTAAAAGACCACTTTGGCTTACCCATGAGATCTTGCATGATCTTAAAATAAAAAAGGAGACACATAAAAAATGGAAACTAGGACAAATTACAAAGGATAAATATAGGCAAACAACACAGGAATGCAGGGGCAAGATTAGAAAGGCAAAGGCACAAAATGAGCTCAAACTAGCTACAGGAATAAAGGGAAACAAGAAGACTTTTTATAAATACATTAGAAGCAAGAGGAAGATCAAGGACAGGGTAGGCCCATGGTCAGTGAGGAGGGAGAAACAGTAACATTTCTCTTGGAAATGGCAGAGATGCGTAATGACTTCTTTGTTTCGGTCTTCGCCGAGAAGTCTGATGAAGGAATGCCTAACATAGTGGATGCTAGTGGGAAGGGAGTAGGTTTAAAAGAAAAATTTAAAAAGAACAAGTTAAAATCACTTAGAAAAGTTCGATGCCTGCAAGTCACCAGGACCTTCTGAAATGCATTCTAAAATACTCAAGAAGCTGATAGAGGAGGTAACTGAGCCTCTAGCTATCATCTTTGGAAAATCATGGAAGACAGGAGAGATTCCAGAAGACTGGAAAAGGGCAAATATAGTGCCCATCTATGAAAAGGGAAATAAGAACAACCCAGGAAACTAAAGACCAGTTAGTTTAACTTCTGTGCCAGGGAACATAATGGAGCAAGTAATTAAGGAAATTGTCTGCAAACACTTGGAAGGTGGTAAGGCGATAGGGAACAGCCAGCATGGATTTGTAAAGAACAAATCATGTTGAACCAATCTGATAGCTTTCTTTGTTAGGATAACGAGTCTTGTGGATAAGGTAGAAGTGGTGGATGTGGTATACCTAGCCTTTAGTAAGGCATTTATCAATAAACTAGGCAAATACAACTTAGATGGGACTACTATAAGGTGGGTGCATAACTGGCTGGATAACCGTACTCAGAGAGTAGTTATTAATGGTTCACAATCCTGTTGGAAAGGTATAACAAGTGGGGTTCCGCAAGGGTGTTTTTTGGGACCGGCTCTGTTCAATATCTTCATCAACGATTTAGATATTGGCATTGAAAGTACATTTATTAAGTTTGCAGATGATACCAAGCTGGGAGGGGTTGCAACTGCTTTGGAGGATTGGGTCATAATTCAAAATGATCTGGACAAATTGGAGAAATGATCTGAGGTAAACAGGATGAAGTTTAATAAAGACAAATGCAAAGTGCTCTACTTAGGTAGGAACACTCCGTTTCACACATACAGAATAGGAAGCGACTGTCTAGAAAGGAGTACGGCAGAAAGGGATCTAGAGGTTATAGTGGACCACAAGCTAAATATGAGTCAACAGTGTGATGCTGTTGTAAAACAAGCAAATATGATTCTGGGATGCATTAACAGGAGTGTTGTGAGCAAGACGGAGAAGTCATTCTTCAACACTACTCTGCACCAATTAGGCCTCAGTTGAAGTATTCTGTCCAGTTCTGGGCACCACATTTCAAGAAAGATGTGGAGAAATTAGTGAAGGTCCAGAGAAGAGCAACAAGAATGATTAAAGGTCTAGAGAACATGACCTATGAAGGAAGACTGAAAGAACTGGGTTTGTTTAGTTTAGAAAAGAGAAGATTGGGGGGGGACATGATAGCAGTTTTCAGATATCTAAAAGGGTGTCATAAGGAGGAGGAAGAAAACTTGTTCATCTTGGCCTCTGAGGATAGAACAAGAAGCAATGGGATTAAACTGCAGCAAGGGACATTTAGTTGGACATTGGACATTTTATCTACTTGCCAGGGTAGATAAAAACTGGAATAAATTGCCCAGGGAGGTTGTGGAATCTCCATCTCTGGAGATATTTAAGAGTAGGTTAGATAAACATCTATCAGGGATGATCTAGACAGTATTTGGTCCTGCCATGGGGACAGGGGACTGGACTCGATGACCTCTCGAGGTCCCTTCCAGTCCTAGTATTCTATGATTCTATGAAATTCAATATGACAATTCTATGGAAATAAACTCTGTCAGATTTTTCTGTGAGGCATACTTTAAAGACAAGAGATGGTTACAGAGAATACTGGCCACTTCAAAATAAGAACAATAATGGCAAGTTTTACTAAATGCATATTGAGGGTCAAAATTTCAGCTGGTGCAAATCAGTTTTACTCCAATGGAGACATGCTGATTTACACCAGCTGAGGATCTGGTCTGTATATTCTATATTAATGGACTGGCAGGACAAATATTTGAAATATTTATTTTTCTCTATTAAGGCTGGATTCAGGTCAGCTGGCTGCACGAAATTCTTTCTGCAATGAAGGCTATGTTTAGTTCAAGGCTGAGATTTTTGTCTCTTGAAAAGGCTGGATTAAGTTAAATAAATGCCGTGGTTTTTAACCCTAGAGGCTGAGGGTAAGCCTCAGCTATGGGAATGCAGAGGAGAGTATATACTTCATGTCTCAGCAGTAGTGGTGTCTGGTGACATAAACGCTGTGCTTCATTTGTGCCAGGGCTTGTCAGGGCTGAGGCCTGCCATCTCTAGGCTTGAGCAGTTCATAGCCCTGGCACCTCTGTGCTTGTTGCATCAGTTATGAAAGTAAAAGAATGGCTTGAGCCCTGGCACCTAATTACTGGAGTGTCAGCACCTCTTTGATTACAAATTAAGTGCTGCATACGTACATTTGATTATTGGTCTAGTGGACAAAATGGAGGTGGGTCTGATGGCAGGCCTTACATCCTCAAGAGACCTATATTAAGTTCTCTTATATCAGCATTGCTATCTCACACAGGGTTGGGGAAAAACACACACACACACACATATTCCTGGGAAAAAACACACCCTGACTCCAATGCATCTGATGAAGTGGGTTTTACCACACCCTGATTCCAATGCCTGCCTCTCTGTTATATATAATCTTGGATTCTGTTATTTCCATTCCAACTCATCTGATGAAGTGGCTCTTCCCCACAAAAGCTCATGATACTATATATATTTTGTTAGTCTCTAAGGTGCCACAGGACTACTCATTGTTTTTAAAGTTACTGGCTAACATGGCTCTCTCTCTGAGGCTTGTCATCCCCCGTGACAAAACAATCCCCTAAGTAGATGAAGCTTCAGTAACAGAAGAAGACTACTATCAGAATAGCTAATGTTGTTCAGGGAGTTAGCATTCCTAAACTGGCAGAACTCCACCTTCTATCAGTGTTTACTATGTCTATACTAGAGGGGTGCGTCTAGACTGGCAAGATTTTGCGCAAATGCGACTGCTTTTGCGCAAAAACTTGCCGCCTGTCTACACTGGGAATTTAAGCAAGAGCACTGACATTCTAATGTAAGAAATCAGTGCTTCTTGCACAAATACTTTGATGCTCCTGCTCAGGGATAAGCCCTCTTGCGCAAGAATACTTGAGCAAGAGGGCCAGTGTAGACAGGCACCTTAATTTCTTGCGCAAGAAAGACCGATGGCGAAAATGGCCATCGGAGCTTTCTTGCGCAAAAGCGCATCTATACTGGGCACAGATGCTTTTGCGCAAAAGAAAATCTTTTGCGCAAAGGCACTTGCCAATATAGACGCTTTCTTGAGCAAATACTTTTAACGGAAAAACTTCTCCGTTAAAAGTATTTGCGCTAAATCATGCTAGTCTAGACGCAGCCGAAGGCTATGCTGACATAGCTATGCCATGATAAGCTCTGTAGTCTAGACAGAGCCTAAGTATGTAACCCTGAGTTTCACCAGTATCAACAACTCAAACTGAAGAAGAGAGTCAAAGAGCAGAAAGGGGGGAGCTAAAGGTGGATTTAATGCTACAAACCGCAAAATATTGTAGTGAGAAGAGAGAGTAAAGCTAAACCACATGCTCAAGATGAAGAGACGCAAAGAGAACAGGATCTGTACCCTACAATGGGAGATTAATCCATCCACACAGTGTGGTAGTTGCCAAAAGGAAGAAGGAGATGAAGAAGAGGTGTTGGCAATGGTCAAGAAAATCATTTGGAAGCAGTGACGCCAGAGAGTGAGATGAAAGAAAATTTAAAAAGCAGTGGGAATGAGGGACTGGGTCACAGAGGGGAAAAAATGGGCTGAAGAACAAAGGCCCAGAAAAAAACATCTGCAGGCAGCACTAGTGATGGGGGAGAAGGGAAGCAGGAGACACACACCCAGGTGCACTACTGCCAAGCAGCCTGAAACAAAAACCAGCATCATTTGTGAGATTTTGTCTCTCCCCCTTCTTAGATCAAAAGGGGAGCAGCAATGCAATCTGCTCTTTATGCAGAGCACTTTCAGCCAAGGGAAGGAGGGTGCACACACTGGAACATCTGTTCCAAGAAGCCACTTGAAAAATAATCTTATAATAGCATGGGGAAAACATCTGTGCAGCATGCAACAGACCACCAATAGTGCAGCAGAGGAGGAGGGTAGGGATGGCTAGAGTGAGGGTCAACTGGAATGGGACGAAGTAAGGGACAAGTACCCCAGTTAGGGGCATGACCTACAGAGGCAGGAACTGCTCATTGCGTGCCTCTTTACTTTTAGTCCTCAGCAAGAGGCAGACAGAATTCTCACCCACAGAGCTGTTTATTGGCAGATATTACTCAACATGTGCAGCTTTGAAAAATCCCAAAGTACAATGTGTTTGAGTAGCTGCATAAAGAGATCCCTGACCTCCCCTCCCCCTCACAGCCCACACCCTTTCCTCTTCATTTTGCTTATCCCTGCTGGTAGATACTGAAACAAATTCTCTGCTGGCACAGGCAGCACAAACTCAAAGCAGCTAGCCCAATTTACACCAGCAATCTCATATTTGGAAATCCACATTCTAAAGATCTGGTTTGGTATGTCATGTGCGATGGCATATTCTGTGCAATAGGCCCTGTTTTTTTCCTTGAAACAAACATTGCAGTGCAGAAAACATGGTAACTGTCTCTCCATCAGAAGTGTGTGTGTGTGCACGCATATACACACCTAAAATGTGCTTTTGTTGGACCTGCTTTCATCTATTTTAAAGAGAACTGCATATGTGAAACAGCATCTTGCCAGATACACCAACCTCAATAGAAAGTATTATCTGAAGAAGGCAGGATCTTTCTTTGTCCCACCTGATAACACTTTATAATAGATTTCTAAGCAAAACTTTACAAATCTGACCAAGACTCAGACTTTAGCTTGAATGTGGATTCTAAAAACATGTGCGTTTTCTTATTGACAAGAATAGAGCATCCACACTACCAAGCCCATCATTTCAAAATAAGGGACTGGTTATTTTGAAACAACTCCTGCTTTCCGTCAGGAATAATGCTTATTTCAAAACAATGGACACTCCACTGCTGCTATTTCAAAATAACTACTCCCCACAATCATTCAAAGTAATTATTCCCCAGTGCTTCCCGGGGCTCTAAGTTGAGGTAGCACATCCACATAAAGGGAGCCTGCTTCGGACTAATCTCGAGGCTTCTCTGTACTGTGGACACACGATATCAAAATAGTTTATTTCCAGAGTTATTATTTCAAAATAACTTCCTGGTGTAGACATGCCCAAATAAAAGAATCAAGACAACTTAATGAAAGTCTTCCATAAAACAGAGCAGGAAACATTTTTCTGATCCTGAGAAAAACTTTACAAGTATTAAAGGTTTAAAAAACTTTACAAGTATTAAAGGTTCACAAAAATTATCCCAAACTGGGGAAAAAAGATGAAATCTAAAAAATCATTGTGAATCAAAATTTTTAAAAAATACAAAAAACAAATAAAAGATTCACAGTCAAAACATTTTGCTCCACTAATTTTGAAACATTTAATTGCATTTGACCCTTTAAAAAAAAACTTAGCTGAGCTTAGATTTTTAAAGAGAAGCTTGGTTCAATATGGAAAACTATTGTATTCCCCAAAAATGCCCAAACAGGACATTTTGACACTTTTGAAACTTTGTTGCCAGTTGAGAAATTTGTTGAAACTGACCATCTCTCATGAAAAGTTTTAGATTATACAACTCAGTATTTTTTGACAAAAATGTGTACTCAGCAACTCATGACCAGCTCTGGTTTTAAAAGTATATAACAACATACAAACAGTTAATAATAGTAATACATATAACAAGTTCAAAAGTACTATAAACAGAAGTATTATCTGCTATCCATACATGTGTACTTGCTTTCTTAGGATGGATAAAATAGAAAGGCACATCTATGGCTTCAATGAACAATAAGAGCTTATTGTGGGCTGGAAAGTGAGTGAAAGGAGATTGTTTTTAGTTTTGGCTATCTATATTCAAGTTATTGTAACAGCTCAGATGCTGTCATGATGCATAAGAGAGAATAGTTTACATCAGTTAGGCTATGTCCACAGTGCACTGCTCTTCTGGAAAAAGCTATGCCTTGGGTTAAGGAGAAAAATGCAAAGATAGCTTAAAGTTCCTCTTTGCATGGTTTTTATCCTAATGCTGCTCTGTGCACAGCCATTCCTCCTCTACCAAGTTTAAATCAGCCTATGTACTTGTGACGGCGAGTTGGGGGTTCCCCGTCTCCTGCACCCCGAAATGGCACAAACAGACTGCACCAGCCAGTGGAATTGAGGGTGGTTTATTGCTCCTCCAGCACAGCGCAGCACAGATGTAATCTGGTTACAGGAACTGGGCTAGGATGCCTCAGGCCCCCTTGAGATGGGGGAGACTGGGCCCCTAAACCCCAGCCCCTTCCCCTAGGCTCTCCTCCATGCCCTCCGACAGCCAGCAACCAACTCACTAACTTCCAGCCCTGCCCCCCAGCCAGGGCAGCATTCCACCTTCCTTTGTTCCTCTCCATGGGGGGTGTCTGGCCACTGGTTTGCATAGTGACTCATCCTGTTTTGCTGGGTCGTGGTACCCACGGCAGCCAGTGGGGCCACCCCAGAGCCAGCAGCATAGAAACCAGCCAGGTACCCCCACTACGTCACAGTTCTCCCCCCTCCGAGAGTGAACTGAGCAGGGTCACTCCGCTCGTGACCTAGGGAAGTTCGGGTCCTCTGCGTGGGAACCCGCCCTGGGGACATGGGTGCTCCCCTTGACTCAGGCCGGCCGTGGCAAGGCTCCACATGAGCTGGCTTCCCTCTGTCCACTCGCCGCCCCGCTCCAGGGCGACTGGCACAGGCCTGTCCTTGGGGGTCACACCCACCCTTCCGCTGGCCTTGATCTCTGGCCAGGGTCTCTCGGGCCGGGGCCATGAGCCCAGCGAGCCTTCTCTGGACAGCCAGGGTGGCTTCCATCCCCGATGCTCCATCCTGGGAGGTCTTCCCCCCCCATAACTCTCTCTGCAAGCCCAGAGGGTCCTCTATCTGGGGTAGAGCCCCCCAAGCCGCTTTCCTACTGTCTTGGGCCTTCCCGCCCCTCTGGCAGCAGTCACAGGACCGGCAGTACCGCTGCACGGCTGTAAAGATTCCCGGCCAATAGAAGTGCTGGAGCAGCCTCAGCCGGGTGCTCCGGATCCCCCGGTGGCCCCCAACGGGGACGTCGTGGGCCAAATACAGCAGCTTGAGGCGATACTTTCGGGGGATGACCAGCTGCCGCTGGACCCCCCATGCCCTCGCCTTCCTGGGGGGAAGCCATTCCCGGAACAGGAGTCCCTGCTCCTGCAGGAATCTCTCCTGGCCACCTCTCCCCCAGGGCTGAGCTGCACGGAGGCCAGCCTGGTCCCTCAGCCTCTGCAAGGAGGGGTCTGCCTGCACCTCAGCCTGGAATTCAGCTGCCGAGGCAGGGATCGGGACCTGTTCCCCACCTTTGCCTAGGTCCGGAGTCCCAGCCTGGCTGGACCCCGTGTCCACTGGGATGGGACCCTGAGGACGCTGCCCGGAGTCCTTCCCTGGACCCACGTTGTCAGCCCCCCGCTGGCTCTGGCTCCGGGTAGTGACTAGAGCCCGCTGGGATTCATGGGGCCACTCCTCTAGGTCATTCCCCATCAGCACCTCGGTGGGCAAGTGCGGGTGCACCCCCATTTCCTTGAGGCCTTCCTTCGCCCCCCATTTCAGATGCACCCGGGATACAGGCACCTTAAACGGGGACCCATCTATGCCCTTCAGGGTCAGCTGTGTGTGGGGTAGTATCCGCTCTGGGGCCACTATGTCGGATCGGACCAGAGTCACCTCCGCCCCCGTGTCCCAGAAGCCCGTCACCTTCCTACCATCCACCTCCAGGGGTATGAGGCACTCGCTCCGCAGGGGCCGTCCTGCCCCCACCCGGTACACGGAGAAATCCGCCTCCTGAGAATCAGACCTCCCAGGGGAGGTGCACTGAGCATCCTTCCCCTCTCTCTGAACTGAGGTTTGCCTGCCAGCCCCTGCCTCTGGGGCAGCCTGCCCTTCCTCCCGCCCCAGCCAGTTAACCCTGGAAAGTCCCCGGTCCTGGGACCTGGTGCACTGAGCCCTCTTGTGGCCTTTTTGCCCACAGCGATGGCAAGTTAGGCTTTGGGCTGTCTCTGTCCAGGGCCTGGCTGGTTCTCTGGGGCACAGACGACCTGTTCCTTGGTCTCGCCCCGTAGTTGACTCCCTCCGTCGCTCAGCCGAGATCCGGTCTCTGCGCGGTTCCCTTTCTCTCCGGGACTCCCGTTCACACCCGGACCGGCTCTCCGTGAACTCATCCGCCAGTCTCCCGGCCTCCTGGGGGTTCTCTGGTCTCTGGTCCTTGAGCCACAGCCTCAGTTTGGGTGGGCACACTTCATAGAACTGCTCCATCATGACCAGCTTGAGCAGCTCCTCTGCGGTCTGGGCTCCGACTCCCGAGACCCACTTGCGGCAGTATTGCGACAGGCGGGAGGCCAGATCCACATAGGTCTCCCGTGGCCCCTTCTGTACCCCCCGGAACGTCTTCCTGTACATCTCGGGGGTCAGCCCGAACTTGTGCAGCAGGGCCTCCTTGACTCGGTTGTAATCCCCTGGCTGTAGGTCCTCCAGCTGACTGAGCACTCCGGCCGCCTCCTGGCTCAGTGCGGGGACGAGCTCCTGCAGCCAGTCAGCTGGGGGGACCCGTTGCAGTCCACAGGCCCTCTCAAAGGAGCTGAGGAACCCGTCTATGTTGCCCATGTCCTTCAATTGGGCCACCACGAGCCTCTCCAAGCATCTGGCAGTCCTGGGACCCTGGGGCCCATCCGCACTTGGCGCAGCCGGTGCCCCGCCGGTTCTCCGCTCTGCCATGGCCAGCTCATGCTGTCGCTGCCTCTCTCGGTCTTGGCGTTCCTTCTCTCGGTCCTGGCGGTCCCTCTCTCGGTCCTGTACTTCCAATTCCTTGATCCGCAGCTGGATCTCCAGCCGCCGCAGCTCCGCTGGGCTGGCCCCTGCCCTAGATGGGCTACGGCTTGCAGGCCTCCCGGGAGACGCTGTCTCATCTCTCCATTGGGTTCCAGCGCTCCTCCCCCTCTCTGAGCCTGACACACTCTCAGGGGGGGTCTGGCTGCTTCCCCTGGGGACAAGATCCTGGCCCTGTGGCTGGTCATTCTCTTCCAGCTGGGCAATCAGCTGGGCCTTGGTTGCTTTCCACACAGGCAAGCCCCTCTCTCTGCACAGCCCCACCAGCTCTGCCTTCAAGAGTCGGGCGTAGGCCATGTGCCCGCTGGTCCCCTCGGTGCAGACTCACCAGTCTAGTGCTGCAGCGCCCCACAATTCCCAGGAACCGCTTCGCTCTGTCTCCAGCACGCCTGGCTCCAGGGCTCTTGCTTCTACTGCGCCTTGTCGCTCGCCGCTGGAAGCTCCATCCACGAGGTGCAGTGCATCCCACTTCTGACACCAGTGTGACGGCGAGTTGGGGGTTCCCCGTCTCCTGCACCCCGAAATGGCACAAACAGACTGCACCAGCCAGTGGAATTGAGGGTGGTTTATTGCTCCTCCAGCACAGCGCAGCACAGATGAAATCTGGTTACAGGAACTGGGCTAGGATGCCTCAGGCCCCCTTGAGATGGGGGAGACTGGGCCCCTAAACCCCAGCCCCTTCCCCTAGGCTCTCCTCCATGCCCTCTGACAGCCAGCAACCAACTCACTAACTTCCAGCCCTGCCCCCCAGCCAGGGCAGCATTCCACCTTCCTTTGTTCCTCTCCATGGGGGGTGTCTGGCCACTGGTTTGCATAGTGACTCATCCTGTTTTGCTGGGTCGTGGTACCCACGGCAGCCAGTGGGGCCACCCCAGAGCCAGCAGCATAGAAACCAGCCAGATACCCCCACTACGTCACAGTACTGCTCTCATAAGTCTAGCTACACCTGCCAAAAGGGTATACAAATATAGCCAAGGTTCAATGTGTTTTAGCCTTTTCTGTAACCCCAACCCTTTTTGTGCCTGATAAAACACCAGCAGGGATGGCATGTAACATCCAAGTCCACATGTCAGCTGTATGCCACTGCGGGATCACTCACTCAGAAGTGCTACTCCATGAGCTTATTAAACTAAGGATATGGCTAAGGTAGGTTAGCGATGAGAGGCAAAATTGCCACATCATACATGAAGACCTGTCCATTAATGGTGTAGCAAAATTAAACCCTCGAAAAGAAGCAAAATCAATTAGTATCTTTTAAGATTGGAGTAATGAATATGTGGGAGTACAAAGATCAATTGGAATAGTAATAGCACACAAATTTATTCAGCGATTAGTCCTATTTAGTTTAATGACGACAATAAATAACATAACAGACACTTGAACATCTATAGATGAAAAGCTATGTATGTATTAAGGATTTTCTTCTTATTATTCATTTTAAAAAAACTATACAAGTAAGTGGACGTCCCCCTCCCCCGCATCTCCCACTCCCTCTTGCTCTTGCCTGACCGTCCCCCTTTCTCAGCCTCTTCACTCAGCAAGGCCTGTCCCCTGACAGTGACCTCCCCACGCCACACTGGTGTCCCACAGAGTCGTAGCTGTCGGGGGTAGCCAGCTTCCACAGGGCGATTGCGACCCGCTTCTGCGGGGGGATGGTGGGCTGCAGGTGGGTGTCCTGGTGTTCCAGAGCAGGGACAAGCCAGGCACACAGCTCCAGGAATGTGGCCTTCTGCATCCGGAAGTTGCGGAGCCAGTGGTCATCGTCCCAGAGCTGCATGACGAGCCAGTCCCACCAGTCCAAACTCGTCCTCTGCCTCCAAATCTGCCTGTCCCCAAAAAAGTTTGGGGGCAAGGGCAGAGCTCCTGCATCCCGAAGGAGGGTCTCCTTGGTGCGGTCCGGGTCCATATGGAGCAGGAGATTCATGATAGAGTCATGCAGATGCAGCAGAAGCTGCAGTATGGCAGCAGGGGGCCATGGCCTGCCCAGGGCAGCTCAGGCTCCATGGCCAAAAACAGTGAAAATCAGAAAAGAAAACCAGAAAAACTGCTGTGGTGTCTGAAGAAGCAGGGGAACCAAAGCCAGAACTGCAGCATCTTTGCTTTCCCTCTAGGGAGCCAGAAGCAGGAGCAGAGCAACGGCTGTGCAGGGGGATCCCTTTAAGCACGCGTCTCTGCAAAGGGCATGCAGCAGCACCTGGAAATAAAGGCTTCCCCCATGCCCTGCCAGAAGCACTTCCGGGTGCCTTCTTTTTTCGACAGAGCGTCTGTCAGTCTGGACATTCTTTTTCGAAAAAGCAGATCAATTTTTCGATCTGCATAATGTAATCTAGATGCTCTTTTTCAACAGAAAAAGGCGTGCAGTCTAGACGCAGCCCAAGATAACACTGCAAAACTGCTAAGCAGCAAAGGGATCTTTGTGGCTCTGATGCTAGTATGGAAAATACATTCACCTGCACGTTCTGGCTGAGGACTAAAAAAATACCAGTAACTGAAGTGTTTTAGAAAAGGGCCATCAAGCAATGCTCACGACACCTGATTCTCTGATGTGGCTAATGGTATGTATCCCTGCCTCCCCTGTACCGCCCTGTTGGTGAGCCAAAGTCCTTAGGCGATGGATCGGTCCCACTTCCCAGACCCAGCCAGTCCCCAGCACTGAGAAGAGACACTGCAGTGGTTTCAGCAGCCTGTAGATGAGCGCCCAGCTAAAGGCAAGACACAGAAGGGACCACACATGGCACACTACATAATGCGCAATGGATCCTGGCTACCAGTTGGCTGAGCCACAGTGCGCTTCCTCTCAGCCATGTTTGGAAAGGGACCATACATATAACTAAAGACTGCCGGGGGGGCAGTCACACAACTCCTCCATCGATTAGTTCCACCACTGGTGTATCTTAGTACTTCGACCAGCTCTTAGCTTAAAAGCCATTTCATTGCTCTCTTGTCTTCTGTGAGCTACAAGCACACACACTAAAAACTGCAGCCAGTTGAGGAGGGCAAGATATGAGAGGGGAAGTTGGAGGAACTGACACTGAATAGACAGGAGGGGGCACATACTAACGAGTTGGTAGGTGAGGGGGGGTGAGTTTGAATTTGACATGGAAAGAGTCAGGGAACCAACAGAGGGTTGAGGTGTGAAGGAGAGTGAGATGGCTTTAGCAGAAAGTTTAAGGACAGACATGGGAGGCGAGGGGAGAAGTGAGCAACAGTGGGGCCAGACTGGAAAAGATTACAGTCATCAAGGCAAGAGATGTCCAGCATTTGATTTCCTTCTGGCATCTCCTCCTCATTCACTGCAGAAGTGACCTGTTAGGCATTTGCATGCTCAAAACCCCCAAAAGCAGCTAGGATCAATTTCAGTGCTTTAACATACTGTACCTCTGCCATCAGCATTCCATGATCTGGGCATAATACCTACCCAAGTCCCTAATCTCATTCCCTGGCACAGTATTAACTGGAATATCATCCAAAATACCGACATTCAGAATGCCCTCGCTCTAATCTGATTACTCAGCGTACCAGAAATCTAGGCCATACCCAGAGCTTTAATCCCAACCATATTGGTTGGGAAGCATTTTCTCAGGGTGAGTCACACAATGTGTTCCACTAGCATTAGTGTTATTCCTGTTTCCCTCCAACTCTGAATAATCCTTCATTAATCTGCATTGGCTGCAGATACTCCATGGAATCAGCATCTGGAATGTTCATGGTAAGGAGCTTGTAATGCAGGTTAGGCTCTGGTATGCAAAGTATACTCAATAACAGGAGGAAATAGATGCATGCTTACCTCTGCTTTCTTGCTCGATGCACTTCACAAAACTGGAACTCAGCAGGAGTTCTTCAAACCCTGTAGCTGATGTGTTATCTTGGGAGTGGTCATAGAACAGAAGCCTCAGTTTCTGAAACCATCACACATGTCCTTCTCGTCATCCATCACTGGAATACAGTGGAGAAAATAGTGTCCCAAGTAGTATCAGCACCAGCCTGCTTCTCTTTGAAGGCAGCAGTGGTTCCCCAGCCTCATTTATACTGCTATGTGAAAGCACTGTGGTGTGAGAGTTAAAGTTGGTGTAGCACAATATACCTAACGCAAAATGGAAGGAAATGAAAAATTAAAGCGACCAGTTGCCTGTAAGCTAAGCACTGAAGCTTGCCACCCAGCTGATTAGCAGGGCACTCACAGACACCCAAAGCTAGCAGCATTTGTTTCTACTGGTGGTGCTCATCCACACATGCAGTGGTGCACATTACAAAATTTGTTCTGCACCTGGATGGAAAAATTAAGAGGGAACATTGGTGGTAGGTATTCTATACTCTTCACACATCCTGCCACCCTACACCACACAACATACCAAAACCTTAATTCTGACCAAACAGGAATGCCAGCACTGCTTTGTTCAAATATCACCCACCTTCCCTCTTATAGCATCCCTTCTGCACAGCTGTGTAAAATTCCACACACCTGGATTTCACTCCTGATCTGGCTGAATGGTTTCATGGGGGTCCTAATGTTTGATGAACCAGCAACTACTTTGTCAGATTGAGGTCACCGTGCTCTAACCATAGCCCTATCAAGTCCTTAACTCCATTCCTACCACCCACCAAATTTTTATGCAGAGAGCAGAACTGAAGAGATATGTCAAAAGGCAAGTTTGTATTCCTCTCCTAATCTGTTCATATTGCATCAAAGAATAGAACAGTCACTGAAGCAGAACATTGTTTCTGTTGGCTAACCAGTGTGTAGAAGGATTCACTTATGAAGAAAATAAAGTATTTTGTTAATTAGCAAAAAGAGGAAAAAATGGCATAGCCCCTGTAGAAATCACCAAGTAGAAACATTTGCTTCTCTAAAGTTTGTAATATGCAACCTAGAAGGGCCTAAAGAATCACCCATCTCAGAATGTGAAACTTGTCAGAAAATTCACACTATACTCAGAGGGTGGGGGATGGAGTGAGCAGGAACAGAACCTCAGAGAAGGCATGGGATGTGGCCTAGGGGAAGGGGCAGGGGCAGGAAGCAGAACAAGAGTGCTCAGTTTTGTGTGATTAGAATGCTGGCAAAACTATTGCAGACACTTCTTCCCCTGTACTCCCAGCCTCTCCCTTTCCCTGTTCTCTTCTTTTGTTCCCCCTAGAACATTCTCAGTCACTCTGAGAGGATGAGACATGCCAGTAACCACATAGGAGCTGAAAGGGGATACAGCATGTCCAGTGCTTAGGGACCATTCCACAGAGAATTTAGCTGACAAACAAATGTATCTGTACTGATCATTTGCAAGGTGAAATTCAGAGGTTTATAACTTACTAAATGTGGATGGATTTTCATGGGGACGATAAGAGGCACATTCTTGACATGAGGAAAATTCCTGTTCATTTTCAAGTTTCAGCCCTCCCCCCCCCCCACCCCCAATGGAATCACTAGAGCTTCTCAATGGAACTGTGGTCAGAAGTCCCCAGTCATCCGGCTCTGTCCAATGATGATAACAATTCGGCTTCATGCATATGCTCCCCTGTGCGTTGTGTTGACTCTGTGAGGGCAGACAGTTCAGCAGACTCCCAGAAAGCCCCCATAGACTACAAAATCAAATAAGGGATGACCCAAGCCAGGTTTATTGTCAAACAAAATACAGTAATAGTTGTCAGCAGACTTTATTGTACCACTACACATATGTACCCCCAACAATGGACACAGCTCAGCCAATGCCCCTTAGGCTGGAAAGAGACTGCCCCTCCAAGACACAGCCTTCTAGACAGGTACAAACAAGTTACACACCTCTCTTGACATGTCAGGTTGCCACCCTCGGATGTTACCTACAACCACCCATTACCTTGCAACTGATGGTTTGATCAAAATGTTGCTATCCATCAGGCTTTCATTTTAGATCCTGTCCCTGTTGTTGCTGGGAAGTGTGTTGGTACCAAGATGCTTTTTAATGAGATGTTGCTACGAGTCTTCTGGAATATGCTCACCGCCTGTGCCTAGTACCAATTAGTGTTGCTGCACTATCAGCCCTATTCATGTCAAGTTCTGTGAGCAGGCCCTGCCCTTTGCTCACAGCTTAATTTTGCTTTATATTAGCACAGTCTTGACCATTGTTGACAAGGCCTCAGGCCTCATATCAGGCCTCTGGTTTATGCCTTAAGCTCCAATCTTACTATAGAAACAATTGTAAGAATTTTTATGGGGGCAACACATTTTTCCTTAACTTCATTCTGAGAAACACAAACATACATTCTAGCTGAACATTTCATACACTTGCACACACACAATCGCCACCACCACAAAACACACCATTGGTTGAAACAAACACCTGATATGGGAAATTTAGCCCAAACTGTTTAGTTAATCAGAGATGTAAGCAAGTGAAGACAGTGTCTTTATATTAGAAAGTGCTTTAACTATTGGCAGCACTGCTGCATAATACAGGCATTGCAAATAACAGCTGTACTAAAATTTGAATTTTGTAACAAGTTACAATGATTTAAGTGCCAACAGTTTCCTTGACCCTGTCCAAGACAAGTCAGAAGTTCCTACCCAACAATGGGAGTATTCACATGTGTAAAATTACTCTCATATGTAAACTTTTGCAGTCCCAGGGTTTTATCACCCTCCTCTAACACCTTGGGTGTAATTTTAGATTGGAGAGAGCAATTGGCTTATGAGGATTATAAGTGGGCAGAAATTCTCCACAAAGGGCTGTATTCTTGGAATTTAATGTACCTACTCTATACATACTCATGTCATATATCATTTGAAAGTATGTTTTTGTATGTTTTAGGTGAGGTGTGATGGGAGCTGTCAAGAGGTGCAATAAGCCTATAGACGAGGTGAAATAATGGCACCCCAGATGAGAGTGTCATTTTTGCACAGTTCTAAAAATACTGCAACATGACTACGCCAACAGTTTTTAGTGTTGAATTTAATTTCAACAACTTAATGTTTATTGGTCAAAGCTACCAAAGAACAATGTATTCGAAGATTTTTTATTATTATTCTGCATGGGCATTTGTTTTAGAAGCAATGAAACTGTTTTGCGTGGCCAGTATCAACATTTTACAATATAATTAACATAGAATATTTTCACATTGCATATTCTTAATTGTCAAAGAATTGTCAAATTTTCTATATTTTAAGTTAAAATTAGCTAACCAGATAAGTCTCACATTGCAGACTCTGAACAAGTAGTGGGAAATTGTGTGCGTATAGTTTGCACAGCCTAGTGGGGTAGATATAAATGTACATGATTTCCCAATATAATGCTTCTCCATTTGTAAGCTTTTGTACATACAACTTTTAAGTTGTGACTGCTTATGCATGGAGTATAACGCTTTGAAATATTCTAGAAATTAGCTTTTCGGTTCAGTGATATTTAGGCACAGGTCCTTATTAATCTTAGCTGCCAATCCAGAGCTTCTTATGGGGCTTCCATCAACGTGTTCACTGAACAAACATGGCACTTTTGATCCTAACGTAGAGATCTAATTTAGCACAAGTCTGTATTCTTGTATAAAGTGAAAAATGGTGATAGCGGTACTGATAATGCTCGCACAATACTCTGAGGCTACATCTACACTGGAAGCTTCTTGAGCAAGAACTGTTTTGTGGAAGAGTTCTTGCGCAAAAAGTTTTCCACAAGAGAGCATCTACACCAGCATGTGCTTTTGCGCAAGAGCATCCATGGCAGTGTGAATGCTCTCTTGCACAAAAAAGCTCTGATGGCCATTTTAGCCATAGGGGCTTCTTGCACAAGAAATTCATGTTGCCTGTCTACACTGCCCTCTTGTGGAAGAGCTCTTGCACAAGAGGGCTTATTCCTCGTGAGGAGAGGAATAACTCTTCCAGAAGAAGCCCTGTTTTACAACACTATACTGTAAATTTCCTTGCACAAGAACGTGCGTGCAGTGTAGACAGCAGGCAAGTTTTTTCACAAGAATGGCTGTTCTTGCACAAGAAGCTGACAGTGTGGGCCAGGACCTCAAAGTGCATTGTGACACTGTTTTAATGGGATTTCCAGGGCTGACATAGACTTGCTGAGGCCTGGGGCCAGAGCCAAAGCCAAAGGCCGATTCCATCATCTGGGGTCAAAGCTTTAGCCTTAGGTGGGGGCTCAGGTTACAAGCCCCCTTGGGCTTTGGACTCCCTGCACTCAAGGCAGTGGGGTTTGCCCTCCCCTCCAACTCCCCAGGTAATAGGGCTCCTGGGACATGCAATAATTTTTGTAGTCAGAAGGACATTGCAGTGCAATGAAATTTGAGAATCCTTGGTCTACAAAGAAGTGACTGTACATGAAGACACAGAGAATACATTTGCAGTACATTTGGAGAAGCATATAACTGATTCAACAAATGGCTCAAAACAGGACATTGTCCCAATAAGCGATGCTTTTCATGGTGATAGTAACATGGAGAGGTTATCGCTTCATTTAA
This sequence comes from Pelodiscus sinensis, assembly GCF_049634645.1. Taxonomy (NCBI): domain Eukaryota; kingdom Metazoa; phylum Chordata; order Testudines; family Trionychidae; genus Pelodiscus; species Pelodiscus sinensis. Next base: position 99,170,921 of record NC_134711.1, read on the forward strand.
AAATGTTGAATGATATTTGCAGATCTAGAAACTGCCAGGAGCTCCAGCCAGGAGACAGAGTGCTGCTGGAAAATTTGGGTGTTCCTGGCAAACACGAGATTGCTGACAAGTGAAAGACAATATCTTACCCAGTAGTGGAAAAACTTAGAGATCAGCAGATTACAAGATTAAACCTAAGATGGGGTCAGGGCAAATAAAGACAGTGCACAGAAACCTCCTACTACCTGTGGGAGAATTGGTAGGTGCCCCTTATAAAATGGACCATGACATGGGACAAAGATGAAAAAGGGGTTCTGGGCCAAATCCACCACCCAACACATGCAGTGGGCCCTGTGGGGCTAATCAACCCTTATCTAACACATCTGAGAGCAAATCTGAAGAAGAAGATACTCCCATGGAGTATTCTAGAATGGAGACTCCATTCTAGACTCCATCAGCTGAATGAAGGAAGAGCTCCACTTCTTCAGCTCTAAATCCCATGGCAGAAGTATTTAGGCCTGTAGCTGGCAACCCTCTACATATAATAAGAGCAACCTGAGATAATGAATTTGTCCTACCCACAGTTCAAGACCTCCTGGAAGAAAAACAAACCTGTGACGACACACTGAAGCTACATCTAGACTGCAGACTTTTTTCAGAAGCAGCTTTTCCGGAAGAGACCTTCCGTAAAAATCTTCTTTCAAAAGTGCGTCCACACAGCAAAAGTGCATTGAAAAAGCGATCTGCTTTTTCAAAAGATAGCATTCACATTGATTGGACGCTATCTTACATTTAAGTTATGATTACTATGGGTGGAGGGGCTACTAGGGCACCTGTGCTTTTTCCTGGAGGCCTCTTCTTTTGAAAAAAAAACCCTCTTCCCCATCCACACGTGCCTTTTTCCAAAAGAGCTCTTTCAGAAAAAGGCTCCTTCCTCATAGAAAGAGGTTTACCACTGTCGGAAAAACCCCAGCATTCTTTCCACTTTCTGTCAAAAGAACGCAATTGCAGTGTGGTCATAAGTGTATTTTTCTGGAAAAATGCCCATTTTTCCAGAAAAACTCTACAGTGTAGACATATCCTTAGATTGGTGGACAGATAGAATGTACAAGCAGAAGGTGCACCCACTATCTGAGCAAGCACCCACTATCGTCCCCACAGTCCCTGCTGTGCCCATTCTCAATAGGTGTGATAGGGTTATAAACCAGTAAGCAGGCTAACTTCAATGCACCTGGAGTGGTTAGTGAGGACATGATACACTTAACTCACCGACTTGTGGAAGCCATAGTGGGTTTCCTCAGGCCATTTGAGGGAAACTCATGTAGTTGGTATAATCATGAATGCGATTTGCCAGGAGGACAAATTCTTGGTTGGGGGCGAGGATGTAAGCAGTCTCTGAAGGAATGCTTCCATTACAGCTGGCAGTAATGGGAAAGAAACCCCAAGTGTGTCTATGCAAATGCAGTTTGCTCCTGCTTTGCTTGGATGTGTTAGATATTCAGCAGATGGAGTTGTATTTTGCTTATTATAATCAACTTAATTTGTGATCCAACACCAGCTATGTTTGTATTAAATGCAGGACAGCTAAAATATGGTTACCGATGTTTGTAATTTTGTGGGAATAAGAAAAGTAGGACTGTGATAAACTGTTCCAAATGAAAGGGCTCACAATTGGTAGGAAGAATCTTGCAAATGCAGGGGCTCAACTTTCAGCGCTCTATGACGGGATAAGGGGTAAGGAAAGGTTATTCTGGTCAGGAGGCTATATGCCCTCCCCTGCATATAGGACTGGTTTGACCTGTTTCCCCTCACTGTCCAAAGAACAGAGCTAAACAAGGATCCTTAGGGGTCTCTTTTATTATGTTAATGGTATTGGAGTTCTGTTTCTTCTATCCTGCTTGCTAAGGCTACATCTAGACTACAGCCTTCTTCTGGAAGAAGCTTTTTTCAGAAGAGATCTTCCGAAAAAACTTCTTCCAAAAGAGCGTGTCCACACTGGAAAAATGAACATTGGAAAAGCAATCTGCTTTTTCAAAAGAGAGCCTCCATACTGAATGGACGCTCTCTCGCATGTAAACTGTGATTGCTATGGATGGAATGTCCAATAGGGCACCTGTGCTTTTTCCTCTTTCCTCTTCTTCCGAAAGAACTCCCTCTTCCCCGTCCACATACGCCTTTTTGCAAAAGAGCTCTTTCTCAAAAAGGCTTTTTCCTTGTAGAATGAGGATTACCAATGCCAGAAAATCCCCTCTGTTCTTTTGATTTTCTTGTGGAAAAACACGATTGCAGTGAGGACGTTCCGCAAGTTTTGTTGGAAAAATGGCCATTTTTCTGACAAAACTCTGTAGTGTAGACATACCCTAAGAATTAAAATCACTGGGAGCTGAAATCATTTGAGACTGATGGGCAGAAGTCACAGCCAAGAAGTGGACGGCAGCAGTTGGTGACCGAGGGCCAACAGGTCTGTGGTGGAGAAATGTGAGGAGCGGCTAGCAGAGCAGCGGCGGTGCAACAAGCAACCACTGGGGCAGTGGTAGAGCGGTGAGACAAAAAGCCAGCAGGGTGGTGGCGGAGCGGTATAATGAGCAGCCAGCAGGTGATGGCAGCGAGGTGAGATGAATGGCCAGCATGGTGGTGGCAGAGAGCAGTGAGCAGGCAGATGGCTCATGACTAGCGGAGTGAGTAAGATGTTTCTTTACCTTGCCCTGCTCATGATGAGACGTGAACTCTGCAGATGCACCTCTGAACTTTGGGTCTGCCCTGACAAATGGCAGCTACTGTGAGTAAGGTGCAGACAAGGGTTAGGCATGTGAAAGAGACATTCATATTGCTGGACTTTGGAGAGGGCCGGCCCACAACATTTTGACACCTGAGGCGGGGGGCTTAAATGATGCCCTCATGCCCCCTCGCTTGGGCCAAAACTTTGAAAGGTCTCAATTCTGCCTTCTTCCTGTTCTACTCCTCTCATGGCACTCCACCATCTTTGTGCATCTAGAGCAGAGAGAATACATACGCACCAGCAGCAGACACAATTTTCTACACTCTGGGTCCTAGTGGCGCCCCCCCCCCCCCCCACCCCAGTCTGGCACCTGAGGTGGCCGCCTCAGTTCGCCTCGTGGTAAGGCCAGCCCTGACTTTAAAACCTGAAAGGAAAAGGACATTGCCCAACCCACTGGGGTGAGACTTTTACTCTTTTTTTTTAAATGAACTCTGTTTGTGGTGTTTTCCCAAATTAATGCCATGCTACTTCCCTCCCCTTTTAATACGTTTCTCTTCTATACTCAGACTCTGTGCTTGCGAGTGGGGAAGCATTGTCCCACAGAGGCATCCACGGGTGGTGTGTGAATTTCCCAGGTTACTGGGTGGGGGCTCAAAACAGTTCTGTATTGGATGGATGGATGGATGGATGGATGGAGAAGAACCCCTAGATATTGAACCTGGCCCTGGCTACTCCTGGCTTTACCAGGCAGAAGGGTTACACAAGTCTTCTGAATGACTTCATTTAAAAAACGGAACATTACCACATCCTTGTGACAGGAGGATTTTTCATGTGATGTAAAACCACACAATGCATGTCTCCAATCCTCAAATCCGGATGAAATAAACATTGGTTTGGCCTTCATAGAAAATATTAAGATCTTCTTCTAGAACAATTTTTGCAGACCAAGCAAAAAGCTCTAATTCACTATTGTGTTCCAAACCATGTAAACCTTAATAGCCAAGATTGCTGAAAACTTGTTTTCTATCTTGTAGATTTGCCGAATCTTTCTTTTGCATAACTTCAGTTTGCAAGCTGGGTGTCAAATTCAGACCGTCACTTGATGAATTACCCCCTTTTTTTTTTCTTTCTTTGGGTAACTTTAGGAATTTATCCATTGTTGTTTATGATTACAGGTCCTATGAATCAAGAATTTGTTGCTGGGATAAAATGAAGCTACAGCATGTTGGCCCCAGATAATGTATTGAATGTACTGTCAAGGGCCAATTAAAAGTGGAAAGTCAGAAGCAGGACTCATCTGCTTTAATATGTTATATTTTGTTGTACTCTCAAACAGCCACATATACTTTAAAAGGGTATAAAAAAATCTGCTAAACACGATCACAAGCCAAACCAACCATCAAATTTAAGTTGTGTGTTTTTCTCCCTCAGGCACTCAGACAGTATGTTCCCTCTAATTTTTCCCACTGATGTGCAGAATGAATCTTGTCATAGGTACCAATAGGGAAGTGATGCTTATGGCTCAACTCATTCTGGGAGTGTAGAACTGCCCCCCCCCCCCCCATACACACACACACCCTACTCAGGGGCCCAGCCTGGCTGTCAGCTCCCCTGCTCACAAGTTAATTGACACACAGAACACCATCATGAATTTGACATCAATTCATCACTAGTTCTACAAAATCAGAAGTAGAAAGCCTCCAGATGCAATGGTGCCACTGCATGGAAATCTCATGGATGAAGGAAATTGCATACAAATCTACGTAGTGACAATTGATGGAAAGACTATCTTCCATTCAATGGCTAGAGCAGTATATCAAGAACAATGTGCAGATATTTCTGGTGATGCTGGATTACCCCTGAAGCATGGGAAAGAAAAATCACTTACTCTCCCCAGGCAATGTCAGTCTCTCCTGCAGGCACAGCATTTGAAACACATCCAGGACCAATTCACCATGAAAAATAAACTCTTGGTGCCTGCAAAATGAACACTGTTTAATATCTCTCCTGGTGTTTTAAGACTGCAGCTTCTGGATATCCTAGAATTACCAAATGATGTTGATATTATTTGCACGCAAGCAATTCCATTTTGCATTGGTTTCAACTGCAGGTATGCAACAAACAGCATCTACATCTATTGTGGATGCCAGAGCAGCAGGTGTGGTCGTAGTCTATACTACAGTGCTGACATATACAGAAATGTCAGAAGCGCTAGGACAACAGCATGCCATTGAGAGAATGGATCAGAAGATGCTTGCTATTGCTGGGCAAATAGATTCTCTCAAATTAACTTGGTACAGTGTCATGTGCCTGGGTGATTTTCATATCCTGTACCGTTTTATTGCATGCATTGAGAAATTGTGGGCAGATGAAGGATTGCCAGGCCTTCTCATTGATTCCAATGTACATGCAGTATCTGCTGCAGAACAATTGTTTATCAGTAAGCAATTCAACCATGCGCTATGTGACTTGACTAGTATTTAAGGCCCTAAGTGCTGTGAAACTTTATTTATTTGTTAAATGGTATGAGCAGGGAGAAGGAACTTATGTAGTTTCAGCATCTCTTTGGCAAAAATTGGCCGACACTCAAAAGGGCATGTATGAGTCTGAAGACACAGAGTCCTTACAACAGGTCACTAAAGAACTAGATGATGCCACCACTGCTGAAGGAATTTCAGACATGGGGATGGTGCCCTATCAGGTGCGTTCAAATTCTGGGATCATTTGAACCAGGTTATGCAGATGCTACTTCCAAATGTCCTAGCAGTGTGAAAACATGATTGGAAACCACTGATACTTGAAATAGAGGTGCTGCTACACCCGCTGGCTTGAAGTGGTTTCCATCATATACATGGTTTATGTTCTGGTTCAATAACTGTCAACATCCCCACAATGCAAATTGTTCCAGCACCCCTGCTGGGAACTTCACCTATACATACGACATGTCATTATTCCGTACTTTGTGGCAACAGGCCCAGCTCTCAGGTAGATACCAATCTACATTCTTGTTATAGTCATTCTCCTTAAGGAAGTACGCAGTGCCTTTAAATCTGGGGATTCTGCTTTGAGTCAGACTCCTGCTTCTTTCATCTGGTGCTTCTCTTGGATGCATTGCTGTGAGCCTGGCTGCACTTGCTGCAGGCTGCCATCCGGGAGGTCCATCGGTGGGCTATCAGTATCCAGGAGGCACTGCAGGAGAGCTTCCCCACTGAGCAGCACTAAGAGCCTCCCTGGTCTGCCCCACTGGGGGCTTGTGCCTCATTCCTCCCTCACGTCCTTCCACTTATCCCTCCCTAACCCCCCTTCCTGATGTCAAATAAAATACACGTATTTTCATAAACACAAACTCTCTTTATTTAACAAAACTTCGGGGCGGGGGGAGATGAAACTCTGGTGAGACTGGGGAAAGGAAGCAGGAGAGGGGAGAAAAGTCAGTGGGAGAGGGGAGGGGAAAACCTGGGAAGCGGAAGCTGGAAACGGGAAGAAGGGGGAGGGGAAGCTCAGGGCTCAGGGTTGGGGGTCTCACCAAACCAACTTGATTTTCATGCAAACCTGCTCCTGGGTTCGCATGTGGCCTTTGGAGGCCAGGCTGGCAGCTATCCTGCCATAGACGGCCGCATTCCTCCGTCTAGTGCGGAGATCATGGACGTTGGGGGCAACCCCCCCGAACCTGAATAAGTTCCATGATCTCCACCCTGGACCAGGAAGGCTCCTGCCTTCTCCGGGCCCTGGCAGGCTCCTGGGAGCTGGCAGACTGCTCCTGGGGAGTGGTGGAGGGCTGGCTGCTAGTGCCTTGTTGGCTTATGTTTTGGGGCCACTGGGTCGGGGCAGTGACTGCTGGCTCTGGGCTGGCAGGCTTGGAGCTGGCACAGGCACTGTGGCCAGAGTCTACCCCTTTAAGGGCTCCAGGGAGAAAGAAAAGTGTTCTTGGTTGAGGCTGGAGTGGACACCAGGGCACCCTGGGGAGGCTGGAGGCCCCCTATTTCGATATAAGTGTCTGCACAGCACTTGTTTCAAAATAGATATTTCGAATTTGGCATTATTCCTCATAGAATGGGGTTTACCAAATTCAAAATAAGCGCTCCACTATTTCGAATTTATTTCGAAACAGCGATTTGGCTGTGTAGACGCTAGGCAAGTTATTTTGAAATAACGGCTATTATTTTGAAATAACTTTGCTGTGTAGACATACCCTGAGAACGTCTATAATTCCTGCTCCAGGTTCCCCAATCAACCCTAACTGCCTCGACTGGTTCTAGTAGGCTTTTTAGTTGCCTCCGAGTATCTTAATTAATCTGTCTCAACTAGTTCTAGCAGGTTTTTGATTGACTCCAGGTGGCTTAATTAAACTGGGATAGACCTTGTTTGGTTACCAGGGAAACTAGGACTTATTTAACCTGGGCCTCACCTACGTTTTTTCTGTTACTTTCTTGTAGCCATCTGGCCTGACTCTGTCCCACAATATACAAAGCTCTAAAAGAAGTGTCCTAAAAAGAAGCAGCGAAGACAAAGTCAACAAACAAGCCCTTGCCTCTGTGCTGAAGAGGGAAGAAGACTATCTTACAGTGCTGACCAACCATGTCATCAACAATCTGACAAATCCATTAGACCCTGGATCCCGTCCAGAGGTGCTTAACGTAGCTACAAGAGTCTCTGCGGAAAACACCCGATGGTGAATGACAGATGGAGAGATTTGGGACAGATGCACTTGATTGTGAAGGCACATGTAGCTTTCTCAGACAGTCAAGAAATCAGGCATCAAAACATTTTTTCACATGGCCTCAAAGACCAAATTTAAGTCTGGCAAAGAAGGTCAATCACAGCAGCTTTCACCCCAGGAATTGCTTTCCTCAGAGCCCTGTCTTAGCAAGATGCAGAGATATTTCAATGGCAATTGTTTTTAGTCACCCAATAGAACCTGTGCCCATGCCCCTTTTCCATGCTGATTGACTAATGAGAGGAACAGAAGGCTGAATTAGGGCATCAGAAGGAAGCTCAAGCTGAAAGTATCCATGAGCTAGGAGCATGTATAAGAATGCATGGATGTCCCTTACTGTCAGTCTCCATGGGGGACTCCATGCCTCTTTGCTGCCTCTCACCTGGAATGGCAGTCTGTACAAGGGGAAAATTAGCTCTCTGTGGCTCAGCCTACAGGCAGGGTAGAGAAATGAACGATTCAAGGGCCTAGGTCCTTAGGCAGGGGCCAGGACCTTGCGACCTAGTGCTTCAGCTTTGTAGATGTACCCTTGAAGTGAAAAGCACCGTAAAGATGCTTTGGTCCTTGTTGTACATTACCTTCCAAAAATGGAACAAACAGATGGCATGTGAATTGAAATGGACACCATTACCAGCACAATTGACAAGTTTTATTTCACACCTGTGTGTGCTATTTGTGATGCACTTACGCCTGACTTCTGCAACATACTTAATAGGGTGTAACTATCATGCTTATTTGTACTGTGGAAAAATCTGTATTTCATATTGTTTAAAAAAAAAGGGAGCTTCAGAGATCATGTTAAACTTCTTGTTGATTTCAGTGGTTCAAGCCATTACCTAGTCAGTGTGGAAAATGGATGTAGGACCCAGAAATCCCATAAAACATATATATAACATACATATATCCCTTACATAATATAGAACAACAATATATAAGAACTCCACCTTTTGCATTTATATGAATTAAAGGATTTACCTGGACAAATAACAAATTTATAATATTTTATAAAAGATTCATTCATTGAAAAATGTAGATAAGCAGGGGAAATTACCTACAAACCACCACATTTAAATCATATCAAACTATATGTAATAGAATACGATAATATGAAATTAAGGCTTGCATTCTATGCTTTCCTAATGCTGTTCTACCTCTTTATTCCATTTTATGATGGCATACCTTACCATTTTGTGAGCTCTGGAAATTCACCCAGCCATTAATTTGCAAATTATTGCATTGGGTTTTACAGTTCATAGAGACTGCACAGCTAAAGAGCCATGCATATGATTCTTTGAACAGTTTTGTAATGTTATATTTAAAATATATGGATTCAATGTATTTTATTCTAAACATTTTCCAAAAAAAGTCTCCCTGCTGTATGATCATTTTAAATCCAATGCAGCCTTAGAATATTACCAAAATAATCAATTATTACACTAAAAGACCTCTTTTGTAGTGCCCATCGTGACACATATCCTATACTACTTTACAAAGGAAAAAAATTAGCAACCATAGTAATTATGAATAAGTCATGTGCAATAAATGAATCTTTAGTATCATATACAAAATGAAACCATGGACTAGTCATTAATCACTACTGTCAGGAGTTCCCTAGCCAAAAATATACTGAAGCAGAAAGCTTTGAAAGCCTTGCACCATTAAATGGGCATCTATAATATGTCTGCCTCTCTGGAACTCTGTATGCAACTGAGATCAAAGGACATGAGAAGATCACTAACATAAAGCGGATCCAATTTCACATTCCCCTCCCCGACCAGTGTTCTATTGGTATGCATTATCTTAAATACAATGCAAGGTTCTAACTAGCCACCAGTACACTGAGGTCCCAATCTAGCCCTTCAGCACATGGTTAAAGTTAAGTATATGAATAGTTCCAATGAATGTATGTGTTTTATTGTCCTGACTGAAGATATGAATATAATGGAAATACCAGGTATAGACTGAACCTCTCTAATTCGGCACTCTCTGGTCTGGTAACATCTCTGATCTGACATGTTTTTAGTTAGTCAGATGTTCACTTATCATGGATGTGGCCAAGTTTCTCGCAGTCCCATAAATTTTGCTTACAGCCACCAGTCCTGACTCTTGTGTTCTGTGCTGTTATTTAGCTCTAATTTACCCCTAAATGTCTTCTAAGAGCCTGGTAAGTAGTGGAAGTGTTGGTAATGCTGCCGGGCAATATTGACCTGCCATGATTCGGCAAATTCTCTGGTTTGGCACTGGTCAGGTATAAGAAACAGATCTCTGATAGCAATGATCCAATAGGATTATTGCAATGCCCTATTTTGCAAGCATCAAGTCTCAATGGGAGAAATCACCACTTTAATATTAGATGATTGACAGAAGAGAGTGCAAACATGCCTTAACTACCGAAGTTATATGTTATTTGAAAGGCAGAGTTGGCAGCGAGACATGCTTTAAACAATGGGTAATATTTTCAATACTGGTTTGGATGGAATACAGGTAGGAAATAACTCATAACAATTACAAATATCTATCTTCAGTTAACATTACAGTATCTCTTTGAAGCATTTTGTTTCAGAAAATAGAGAGCTATCAAGCTCTGGGTTTCTATCAGACAGGACATGCTGTTGCAAATGCCTCGTATAAAAGACACCTTGCATGAGAAAGAACTGGATGTCAACAGCATAACTAAAGAAATCTGTCCTGTGCTGCCAAAACACAGTAAACATGAATAATGACTAAATCATACCCTTAAAATTCAATAATGGAGCCCAGTCTGACCAAACAGGTCTGTATTGACAAGCAATGCTGGTGAAAATCTGCTTTAATGAAGTATCTAAAAGCCTCATCAGAGCCAAATGAAACATACAAATCCAGGAATATGAGTAATGAAAAGAACCTGTTACTGGCTTGCTTCAAGAGAGTGCTCAGAATTCCAGCAAGTCCATCGTGCTACACTGATGACTGAACTAAAGTTTATTGTACAGAGTATGTTGATAAAGGAGATGAAAGTACAGCTGCAGATAATGACCCAGATTGATCTGCAGAGACTCCTTCATTTAATTGCTTCAACAAGATGCTCCACAAAATACTAGGGAAAGGATGCTGTGGGGATAAGTTTTAATTCAAGTTAGTGTTTTGTGAAAGGTGTCAGTTTGACAGCTTTGGAAAAATTCACATTGACTTTAATAGGGCCAGGATTTCAGCCTAAGAATTCTGCCTCCACAAAACAGGTACAATAGGAGTAATGGAAACGCATGCTGTAGGGCACAGCCCTGCACCAAGGTGCCTCAATGCTGCACAGAAGGGATTATTTTAGGGCCGAGAGAGTCATTCCTTTTAAATGGACTGTATATCTGTGCTGTAACTGCTAAGTAGTGCTAATTGTAGTGGTATTGTTTTATTATAAAGACGCTAAAAGATTTACCTAGCACTGCTTGGGTCCTTAACTTAAATACGTTTTGTTTTTCTTCATTTAAAACATTGTGCTGGGGTGAGGCTGGGGATGAGGGGTTCAGTAAGTAGGCTGACCCAGTGAGAGAGGATAACCTCTATCCACTCTCATCCAGCAGCTTGGGGCCAGGTAAGACGTGCCTGTCCATATCTGCTTCAATGGGCACAACAAGGAAGGGGCATATGTCCCCTGGCTAGGGAACAGACAGACACACAGACAAACAGAAACACAAAACAGACAAACTCTCTGAAATGTGTAGTAGATAGTTGTGCTTTTCTCCACCCCTGTCCCCTGCTGACCTAATGGGATTATCGTTGTTCTGGTCTCCATCTCTGGCTCTTTGCTGCCCCCTTGTAGCATTCTATAGTATAACTCCCTCCTGCCAGATCACCCCCTTTCCATTTTATGAGAAGCAATCAAATTCCAGGCACATCCCAGGCTACAGCTACACGGTAGCCTTCTTCCAGAAAAGCTTATGCAAATGAAGCACAATGTTGAATATCTCTGTGCTTCATTTCCATAATTAATTAGCAGCTGCTTTTGTGTAAGAGGCTCCTTTTTGCGCAAAACCCCCCTCTTCTTCATTTTTTCAGGAAGAACGGCTCTTGTGCAAGAGGGGGATTTTGTATAAAAAGGAGCTGTCTACACAGTTACTTTTTGCACAAAAGCAGCGGCTAAGTATTTATGCAAATGAAGCACAGCTAAATTCCACGCCGTGCTTCATTTGCATAAGCTTTTCCAGAAGAAGGCTACCGTGTAGCCATAGCCCCATTGTCCTGGAACAGCCAAACTCTTACCTTGCTTTAAGTTATGATAAGAGGAAGCCACATACCAAATTTGGTAGTCCTAGCTCTTACCATTTAGGAGGAGTTCTTCAACAAATGGACTCACAGACAGACAGACCACATTTCTAAAATACATAGTAAGATGAGTTCACCAGGAACTGGAATGAGACCAGCAGATCATTTCACATAGGCCACTCATAACTCCGGTCATCTGAAGAAGTAGGCTGTGCCCACGAAAGCTCATGATACCATCTCCATGTTTTGTTAGTCTATGAAGTGCTACCAGACCATTTGTTGTTTTCTTCAATATCCTCAGTTAATAATGTCTTTTGGTTTCTACTGCAGGAGGCTGGAACTGAATTGATAACTTGGAGTATCTAATAAGAAAACCTCTGAGCTGATTCTAAGAAGCTGTCATACCCAAGCTTTTACAACTCTAAGGAGTGGAAAACTAAGCCCAGAGTTGAAGCTCGGGTCTGTATTCTGCTTTGCCATATGGCAACTAAGCCAGAGACAAGCAGAGAGTACTCTAATGATAAAAAAACATGTAAAACCTAAAAGTGTGAATTGATTTTAATATAAAATTCACCTGGTGGTATCATTTGTAATATTTTGCTATAATTTTCTGTTGTTGAGGAAGAACTACAACAATACTGTGGCATGCTTTACTGATACATGAAACTGATGTGTTCCACACATTCACTTTACTGTCATTTGCAAATAGAAGGGAGGGAAAAGGCCATGCTTTAAAGCCTCCGAGAGCTAAATTCTGCAAAATTTGCCAGGATGTTCTGCAGATTTTTGCTGGTGTTGCACTTTAATAGTAAGAGCAAAAAACCCATTTTTCAACAGTTTAGTGGAAAATCAATTATAAATTACATGAGGTACCTCTGCAGTTTTCCATAGAAATGGGATCTTATCCATTCATTTTCTGTAAAACAAAATGGCACCATTCCCTGATTTTTTTATTTTTGTTTTACAATGTTTTCCTCGTTTTTTCAATGGAGTCAATCATATTCGTGTTTCATTCGGGATTGGGACACTTATTTATGAGACCTTTGTATTTGTTTTTTATGTGATGGAGTATTTGCCCTGAATTATTTCAGTGGTAATGCTTTATGTCCATTCAATCATTTAACTTTGGTCTTTTGGAGATTGGGTTAACTTGTACAGTGAACATCACATGGAAATTCTTCATGTCTTGACAACACATCTTATTTTAATATTCATTCACAAAGGAAAACAAACCAGAACCCCTTCAGTTTCTCCTTCACAATGAATGCCAGAATACCTGCAATGGAAGCCAGAGCCTTCATAACAGGCAGGCAATAATATATTTTCATTTGCAATGTACCACTGAAATAGGAACCAAGTGACAAAAAGAGACAGGAAAATTTGCACTAACACAAATTACTCTGCTGCTCCTTCCCTGGCAGGAAAGAATGCATCACATCAAGTAATCTGTACACCACATATATACATATTCACTTTTTAATTAATGTTGATTTACTTTTAAATGAACCTTGCTGTAATTCAATATAAAATAAGCTTCAATTATAAACTCAAGGCTCATACAGAGGGGAATAATGATCTACAGATGAAATTCTCTGGTTCCTCCAGTTTGTGTTTATCTTCATGTAGCCCTTCCTGGAGTCATTACTCAGGCAAAACTATATTTGACTTCAATGAGAGTTTTACCTCACAAAGGACTGTAGTGCCCAGTCACATAGAAGAAAGGACAGAGAGAGACAGATGGACAGTCTAGACCTACTTACGTAGACACAGGGAACCATCAGTCCTAGCCAGTCCATCAACCTCTCCAATGTGATCTCCATCACTCATGCCAGGAAAGCAAAATAGTCATCCACCAAAACTCATGAGCCCAATAAACTTCCAGAAGACCTTATGGAAGAATTCTACCCAACCATAGGCTCACATTTCCAAAGAGATAGTAGGACATTATAACCAGTTATAGTCTGCTAAAATACATATATTTAGATTTCCAACACATATGAATTTCCACAAAGTTCTCTATACAATTAACATACAACAACCTAGGATGGCTTTAAAAAAAACAAAGCAGAAGTATGACTTCTTCACACCCTACCAGACATAAGTTGGAACCTGCAAATATTTAACTTTAAGGACACACTTAAGTGCTTTGCTGAATTGGGACTTTTATTATCAGTTATGTGACCAACACAGTTTAAAATCATCCACAGACAAATTCCCTTCAATTCCCTCCACCCCCTCTAATGCTTACTCAAATAGACAAAAGATCAACAAATTGACACATTGGCTTCTAAAGGCTACCTAACAAACTATATTTCAAGGTCCACTGGCATCCTGTGACATGGGCATAAAAGAATCAGCAAAGAACCTCCTCATTCATAGTATCAGATGCAGTTTCTTTTCTTGAGGAACTCTTTTTTATAGTGAACCACTCTCCCTTCACTCATTCTCCGGTGCTTAGCACCAACGGACACAAAAGAGTTCTCAATACAGTTTTCAGAAAAGACTGAACAGATCCAAGGGGAGTTCTCCAGATCCCACAAAAAAAGACATCAAAGGAGGCAATGAATGTAAGAGTATTGTGGGGAAGTCACGAGAAGTAATTTTCCCCCTCTACTCTGCACTGATTAGGCCAAAACGAGAGCATTGTGTCCAGTTCTGGGAACCATGTTTCAGGGAAAATGTGGAGAAATTGGAGAAGGTCCAGAGAAGAGCAACAAAAATGATTAAAGGTCTAAAAAATATGACCTATAAGGGAAAACTGAAAGAATTGGGTTTGTTTAGTTTGGAAAAGAGAAGACTGAGAGGGGACATGATAGCAGTTTCCAAGTACCTAAAAGGGTGTTACAAGGAGGAGGGAGAAAAATTATTCTCCTCAACCTCTGATGATCAAACAAGAAACAATGGGCTTAAATTGCGGCAAAGGACGTTTAGGTTGAACATTAGGAAAAACGTTCTCAATGTCAGAGTGGTTAAGCATTGGAATCTTCATTGGAGATTTTTAAGAACAGATTAGACAGACATCTGTCAAGGATTATGTAGATCAGGGGTTTTCAAAGCTGACTCACAGGCTCATCCAGGTAAGCCGCTTCCTGCAGCTCCCCTCAGCTGGAAATAGTGAACTGCAGGCTATGGAAGCTGCAAGGCTCCGCGTCTATGGACACTTAGATAAACAAAGCATTGTGTGGCCTGCCAGGCGCTTACCTGGGCAGGCCTGTGACCCAACTTTGAAAACCCCTGATCTAGCTGGTGCTTGGTCCTGCCATGAGGGCAGGGGACTGGACCTGATAACCTCTTGAGGTCCCTTCCAGTTCTAGTGTTCTATGAGTCTATGCAACAGTGTTCTCTTGGAAGTCCTTGAAGCACAGAAGCCAGTATGAGAGCCTCCACATTTGCAATAGCCATGCATTCACAATACCAAACAAGTCAGACAGGCGCATATGACTCTGAAGTTTCATTCACTGTACTTGTTCCCTGCCAATACAAGATCCTAGTCAAGATTTTGGTTTTAAGCTTCAAGGCTGTAAGTGACTTTGGCACTGACACTCTCAGGCCATGTCTTCACTAAACAGAAGATCAGCACTGCCACAATCAATCTTCCAGAGTTTGATTTAGTGAGTCTAATTAAGACTTACTAAATCGAACTCAGAAGGTGCCCCACTCCTGCTTCTATGAGTAAGTAAAGCTGATGGGAGTGTTTGCTCTCATCAGCCTCCCACTGTAGGGATATCAGGGAAACTCAAAACAAGGTAAGTCCATTCCAGCTACATAATTAACATGATTGGAGTTATGTATCTTGATTCAACCTTCCCTTTTAATATAGACCTGACCTCAGAAACTGCCTTTTTCCAATAATCCTCTAAGATTCCTGTCTTCATTCAGGACTATGAAGTTGACTGCATCCAGAGGGAAGCTTGCACAGACAGGGACCTGGGAAATCACAGAAGCTGACACAAAATTTGGGGAACACCTGTCTTCCAGAAAACAGGTTAACAATGAATCTTACCATCTTCAGAATAAAACCAAAAAAAATAAAGCTTTTAATGTGATCTTCTCTCAATAACCCAAAAACTGACCAGGAAAAAAAAATCTCTCATGATAAGAAATAATCCCAACATTAAAGCCCTTAAACAAAAACTTGCTTATGCAGCCTAATCACCTATTACCAGGGAGGAAGCTATGTGTGTGTTAAGAGTGCAATACTTAAGATGGATTGTCACTTACTGTAATTTTTTTGGCACCTGGAAAACCCGGTTGATGAATATAGTAGAAATGGATAGAGAAGAGAGATAATGCAGACTGGGTTAACAGTAAAGTAACTCATGCATTCTAAGTTGGAAGAAGCAACAAACAAAAAGTTTTCTTTCTTATCTTGCAAAAGAAAAAGTCAGAACAATAACATCCCTTCCATTATACGGAGGGTGGATTATTGCAGAATTATGCTTTTAGATGTATATTAATTGGGGGATGTAGTGGGTGACAGCGTGGCAATGCATATTGCATATCTTTCCAGAACTCAAATTTAAATGAGTACTCAAACCAAAGCAAAACAAATGAAACCAACCTATTTTATTGTCTGGTTCCATCCAACTGATCAATTCTCTTTCCTCTCCCTCTGCCCAAAATCAGTCCAGATCCCAGTGGAATTTAGCCCATGTTCATCCAAATAGTCCTCAGACTCTGCTTCATCTAAATTTTACATGGATTTCATTACAAAATGTCTTCACAGTTCTCATGCCAAATTTTAAGTTTGTTCATTTCAAAGCATTAATAGGGTTCTCTAGGATTCTGTTTTCCTCATGAGTTTATGTTAATTTTCAGCCCAGTATTAAAAATTAATAGATACATTTACAAAAAAAGGTTACAAACAGGTCCCATTTGAAGCACTTCCACATTACACAGAACTCGGCACATGTAACTATAACTGTAGGAGTAGTTACAGCATAATCCCTTTGTGGCCTCGATTCATCAAGACTCTCTAGCATAAGCTTGACTTTAAGCACAAGAGCAATCCCATTGTCTTCCACTTACTTCAGTAGGACCACTCAATCATGTATTTAAAGTTAAGCATGTTCTTAAGTATTTTGCTGAAATGTAGATTCAAAGCTCAAATATTTCATTGTATTATAGTCTTTGAACTTATGGTTGGATATAATAACAACAATAGCTATAAATATAACAATAATAAATAGTAGTATAATATCCACAGTTATCCTTTCCCAGTTTCCATTTATGTGCAATGTTCACGGATTTTTAAAACCTGGAAAATATGTTCATTACGCTTGCTGGAAAAACGCTCTGGTTCTATACTAGACAGTAGCCTGTGTGGTTTCCTTTGGTATCTTAGTTCTTTGCCATACAAAACTGGATCATTAATTTGTGAAAGGTCAACTGCAAAGTAAAATATTAAATTGAGTCAAGCACAGTTCAGTTATAACATTTCATAAAATCTGTAGGAAGTATTCAGCACAGAAATAAGTTCTAATGAAACTTTATTATATTTTTCCTTGTATTAAGTCCTCTTCCTATTTCTGGTTAACTAAGGATAGCTTGCAATGCTTCATTCGGTGTGCCAAACACATGCATTGCATGGTGCAATGGCTGGTATTGGTTATGTCACATTCAAGATAATCTTCAGTGAAACAATAAGTTACAAGAAATGTGATGGGAGAAAATGGAATTTTAATAATTTTGGGGAAATGGGAGTTTCCCTGCAATATACTCATTAACTTTAATCTACACATTTTACAATGTTTTAGAGATTCCAGGGGACATACAGAGCCAGATCTGTGTGAGTTAGGTCTTCATTTCTGACAAGTCCACAGCCAGAAATGTATGCTCATCTCTGGTAGGAAGATGCTAGTCTATGGGTTAGAAAACAAAGGTTACCACAAATAGTACCAATTTTCAAACAGTGTCCTTAGATGAGTTATAACATACCTCAGTGTAATTAATATCTCACTACCATTTGCTCTCACTCTAAATCTTCAAACTATCTTGGCCCAATTTTGAAATATGCTGAAAACCATGAAAGTTTTCATAGAATCATAGAATACTAGGACTGGAAGGGACCTCGAGAGGTCATCGAGTCCACTCCCCTGCTCTCATGACAGGACCAAATACTGTCTAGAACATCCCTGATAGACATTTATCTAACCTACTCTTAAATATCTCCAGAGATGAAGATTCTACAACCTCCCTGGGCAATTTATTCCAGTGTTTGACTACCCTGACAGTTAGGAACTTTTTCCTAATGTCCAACCTAAACCTCCCTTGCTGCAGTTTAAGCCCATTGCTTCTTGTTCTATCCCCAGAGGCCAAGATGAACAAGTTTTCTCCCTCCTCCTTATGACAGCCTTTTAGATACCTGAAAACTGCTATCATGTCCCCCCTCAATCTTCTCTTTTCTAAACTAAACAAACCTAATTCCTTCAGCCTTCCCTCATAGGTCATGTTCTCTAGACCTTTAATCATTCTCATTGCTCTTCTCTGGACCCTCTCCAATTTCTCCACATCTTTCTTGAAATGCGGTGCCCAGAACTGAACACAATACTCCAATTGAGGCCTAACCAGCGCTGGGTAGAGCAGAAGAATGACTTCTTATGTCTTGCTCACAACACACCTGTTAATGCATCCCAGAATCATATTTGCTTTCTTTGCAACAGCATCACACTGCTGACTCATATTCAACTTGTGGTCCACTATAACCCCTAGATCCCTTTCTGCTATACTCCTTCCCAGATAGTCGCTTCCCATTCTGTATGTATGTATGAAACTGATTGTTCCTTCCTAAGTGGAACCCTTTGTCTTTATTAAACTTCATCCTATTTACCTAAGACCATTTCTTCAATTTGTCCAGGTCATTTTGAATTATGACCCTATCCTCCAGATTAGTCGCAACCCCTCCCAGCTTGGTATCATCTGCAACTTAATAAGCATACTTTCCATACCAATATCTAAATCGTTGATGAAGATATTGAACAGAGCGGGTCCTAAAACAGACCCCTGCGGAACTCCACTTGTTATGCCTTTCCAGCAGGATTGTGAACCATTAATAACTACTCTCTGAGTACGGTTATCCAGCCAGTTATGCACCCACCTTATAGTAGCCCCATCTAAGTTGTATTTACCTAGTTTATTGATAAGAATATCATGCAAGACCGTATCAAACGCCTTACTAAAGTCTAGGTATACCACATCCACTGCTTCTCCCTTATCCACAAGACTCGTTATCCTATTAAAGAAAGCTGTCAGATTGGTTTGACATGATTTGTTCTTTACAAATCCATGCTGGCTGTTCCCTATCACCTTGCCACTTTCCAAGTGTTTACAGACGATTTCCTTAATTACTTGCTCCATTATCTTCCCTGGCACAGAAGTTAAACTAAGTCTTCTGTGGTTTCCTGGGTTGTTCTTTGTTTTATACAAAGACTTGAGGATCTGACCTTGCAATTGAAGTTTAGTTTTTAAAAGATTAATGAACAACAAGAAATAGTACTTGCCTAGTGTCATATTAGGCTAACAAGGCTTAAATTCACTGATGTGTGAAAAATACATCTTTTTCCATTTGTATGTTATTGATAGTTGTTGACTGACATTCCAAAGTTTACAAAAAAAGTATTTTCCCCTCTACATTCAAAAAGACAGGATCCCAGGACATCTCTGTGTTAGATTAGACACTTGGCACAATGCAAGCAACCTCAAGCGATACTCTATAAACTTTGCTTTTATAAGTACTTTCCTCACTTAGGTGGAAGTGAACAGTATATAATATCAATTCTCCAGAACACACCATCTTTCCAAGAAGAAATCATGCAGAGATAAAATTAAGGATTGGCTTCCAGAGGTTGCTTATACAAACAGAACCAAATTCTACTCTCCAACCATCTTGTCTCCAGTGGGGTTTTATTGGTGAAATTGGGAGAAGAATTTGGCCCACCTTTTATTATACAACCAGTTTGTGTGTTGGGAGGGATCACAAAATGAATATTTTAATAACTTTAAAAATCATGAAAGTCCCAAAGCAAACATTATTTGCATTTAATCAGCTTTTTAACAGTGTTGTAAAACTTTTTCATTCATCTGTCAGACATCTATTCCCAAATACCAAGACCTGCTGCCTTAACAAATCCTAATAAAATGTGAAATAAGCCCTCTCCATAAAATATTTAATAAATCTATAAAAGTAGAATAGCACATTATGAGCAACCCTATAAAATCTATGGCCAGGCTTCAGTCATTAGATTTCATTAGTTCTTGGCTTAACCAAACCCAACAGATAATAAAGCCATTATTCTAACAGGAGAGCCTGTTGCATGTGATTTTTTTTAAATGAAGTTTTAAAGATAGAAGGGAAAAAATTCCTGTCAGGATAACATACAAATGGAATTTTGTTGGCTTTTTTATTATATTAAAAATAACCAACCCCAGTTATTCTGATATGACCATATTTCAACCCTAACTAAAACCTCTTAAATGTCACTATTTGAATAAAGAAAGAAGTAGAAATTCTTGATATTGTGGTTACTGGGATCAGTGCAATATTAAAACCAATAACAATTGTAAGGAAGACAACTGATAGGCAGATAAGGATGATCAAACGACATGTCACATGATAGGACTTTTCTTGATAAAATATTCTGGGAATATTTGCTTTTCATATCAAATCATACTTCCTTGGTCACAATAAAGGAAGTAAAGGGATGCATATTCCATTAGCCTCAGTGGTGCTACATGTGTAGTAAGTCAGGCAAGATTTGGCCTGTAAAACCAAATGATGATCAAACAATAACAAAGACATCTCCATTTCAGAAGTTGGAAAGTATGGACATTAGTGTGTCACAAAGTTATATGTTTTAATACAATATGATCTGTGAGTATCATATAAATACTTGTCTAACATACAAGAAAGGACTGAGAGGAAAAATGAAATTCCTATGACTTGGAACTTAATAGATTGTAGTTGGTTGCTCCAAATTGCTTGTGGTTAGGAGCATTTATAATTTTTAAATCCGTGGTATTATTAGACTCTGAATATGTCTGGATTCTTGGACTTGGGGTTGGGATTTTTTTCCCCTGCAGTGCAACTTTTACCAGGAATTGTCACCTTGAGCAAAAACTGTACACAAATCCATATAGAAGCAAGATCTGAATGCCTTTTACCTGAAGATCGCCCATTGATTCAAATGGTATTTCCACAGCTGAAGAATTTACAGATTTGGTCAACTGCTTTCTTCTACTTTTCTGCACCCAACTCCTTCTAGAGGAAGCTGAACCTGGTTTGCTGAGCCTTTAATGGAGTCTGTCTGTAAAAGTAGCATAGATTTTTTTTTAAGTGCATACCCAATGGTTTCTTTTCATATAGTCAGAATAGCCAGCTCCCTCAAATCCAGGTCTTCAGCTCTTGGCTATTTAGTTAGAGCCCACAACCCAAAAAGAATGAAAACCAAAAAAGGAACTTCTGTTCTTGAAAGACCTTTATCAGGAGTGAACTGCTGCTATCATGCATCTCCTGAGAGGAGCTGCAGCAACCACCGCTCCCATGCTTTCTGCCTCACATAAACGCTATCCCCTTTGGTGCAGCCTTTGAACAGCCAAGCACATTCTTTCAGATTCAAGTGCCCCTCTCAGTCGATGTCACTTCTTTTTACTACCAACCAGTGGCAAGAAGAAACCAGGCCTCTGGATCCTTAGTTGGCACAAGCAAGAACATTCTTGAGACTGCTCTAGATTTCATCAATATCTAGTATTTCCCCCGAGACTATTTTGCCAGCCAGGATTGCCAGGGTGCAGCATGTTGCCTGTCCACACATTTATATGTGGGAAAAGAAGGAGAAGAAAAAAGAAGAACAGGTAACACTGCCATTTATGACAGCTTTAGAACTCTTGAAGACTCCCCTATACAACCTATACAGACTTTCCATCCTCTTTGCACAATGTGGGCAGCACAAAGAGGACAGAAAGGCCCAGGCCCAACACCTTAACAACTGTAAAAGAAGCAAGTATGCCATAAAATATAACATACAAAGGTTAACCCTTTGTCTGCCAAATGCCCAGTTTTCTCATTCACATCTATAAACTTTAAAACAAGTCAATGCTAAAATTGCCTTGTCACAGATGACCTGCCATGTAAAGCATGAAAAGATATGTGGGGTTTTTGCTTCTTTTTAATGAAGCCCTGGGAGGTTTCTTTGATCTTTCTCTCTCTGTGTCTGTCTCTCTCCAGCCTTCCTTGACTGAAAAAGAGAGAGTAACAAATGGATAAAAAAGAGGCTTTTTCTTCCAACTGTTTGTTAGATGTTTGAGTTTAAATGACATTCACAAAAACAAAGAGAAATAAATGTAAGCAACCTGAATAAAAGTTACTTCCCTTTCTCTCTTAAAACAAGTTCCTTGGCTCTGCTGCTGTGCCATCATGCATCTGAGTCCCTCTGATCATCCGGAGTCCTCCAAGAAAATGGAGGACGGGAATAAAAGCTGAATTTCTAATTTAAAAGTAAAATGTCCTACTACAATTTTTTGGTTAACTTCAATCCTCAGGCCTTTTTGTAAAACATAATGAAGGGGCAAAAAGGGTACAAAGACATTTCTTGTTATTTTAAAGGTTACTGTAATCTTTAATGGGCTAAATAGTCAACAAGTGAAATGTTATATTGATGTAAGAAGTATCATTCTAATTATCATGCCACATGGAACTTTTATGGGAGAATAGCAGCAATGCAAACCAAATTAGCACAGAATGGTTGCTGTCTGTTTAAATTATTTGGACTACAGGCTCACATCATGAGCCTGCTTCCAGTTTCCAGTGGTATTAGGGCTTAAGCCAGTGTAAATCCAGTTGTCACAAAAGAACAAGTTATGGTATATAGTAAACCACAAAAAAAAATACTTTCAAATAACATTAAGAGTACGACTTAGCCCACAAAAGCTAGGAAATTCAAAGTTAGGGCTGAAACTCTGTCCTTAACTCACCCCATTGCATTGAGGTATTGTAGCATACACAAGCAAGGTGAAACATGGTGGTTTTGGTTTACAAGGGTTTCGGCAAAACTTGGGCCTTGTCTACACTACAAAAGATTTGATGCTATAGCTTGTCAGCCGACGGCCAGGGTAGGGTGTGTGTGTATGTTACCGAGAAAAGGGTTTAACATCCATGACTTTACTTGTAGGACCAGGGTCCCATCGCAGAGGGCAGCCAACAGGCTGACAGACGCCCCGAATTTATAGGAAGAGCTTATTACATCTCAGATTTTAGCTGCTAGGATACAGGATCCCTTCACAGCGGGCAGTCTAGGGAAGACTGAGAGATGCCCCAACGGATCTGTCACCTGGGAGTGACACGATCTAAACGCCCAAGCTCTTCCTGTACCTGTCCCTTATGACCGACTGAAGTTCTTTTAAATTGTGCTTGGTTCTGTTACAGCAACTGAAGGAGTCAAGTTAAAAACTTAAACAGTTAGGGTATGTCTATACTACCCCGCTAGTTCGAACTAGCGGGGTAATGTAGGCATACCGCACTTGCAAATGAAGCCCGGGATTTGAATTTCCCGGGCTTCATTTGCATAAACCGGGCGCCACCATTTTTAAATCCCGGCTAGTTCGAACCCCGTGCCGCGTGGCTACATGCGGCACGGAGTAGCTAGTTCAGGTTAGGCTTCCTAATCTGAACTAGCTGTACTCCTCATTCCACAAGGAGTACAGCTAGTTCGGATTAGGCTCTAATCCGAACTAGCTACTCTGTGCCGCGTGTAGCCGCGCGGCACGGGGTTCAAACTAGCCGGGATTTAAAAATGGCGGCGCCCGGCTTATGCAAATGAAGCCCGGGAAATTCAAAACCCGGGCTTCATTTGCAAGTGCGGTATGCCTACATTACCCTCCTAGTTCGAATTACCCTTACAGGTTTATTAAAAAGACTTATAAAAGCATATGGTTACAATGGCTATTGTTCTATTTCTTAACTGCTAGCAAATATTGATCTTAAAAAGGTTACAAAGAAAAATAAAGATAGAAAATAGAAATAATGGTACCAAGTGACAGCTTAATCTTTAAAGAGCTCTAAGTCTATGTGTATACGTAAGACAAAGGACCACATCCAGGTACAATTTTTACCCCTTTCTGTGCCTCTCGACTCCAGCAGGTCAAGCCAGGGCCGGTCCCTCAATTCCTAGGAAAGATGAATACGAGGTGGGCGTCCCCGTGGAACCTCGGGAGGTCAAACCCCTAACCCGACCAGCAGATAGATGGAAGATTGACACTCAAAGTAAATGTGCTGCTGGATCCATCTTTATACCCATAGGGGCCTGTATCCTCTGTCTTATCTTAAGATGCCAAATTGTACTGGTCCGTTTCTGTGGCGCCAGTTCTTACAAGCAAGTTTCAACTTAATTTACACTTAATTTACACTATCAAGAGAGATAATTAAATTGTGAGTACTAGACATTTATTTTTACTGGGCAAGAAATTTCCCCTCCTCCCCGTGGACGGCTGTGTGTTCGTATTAATATGTCTACACTACAGCACTAATTCGAACTAACTTAGTTCGAATTAACTAATTCAAACTAAGCCAATTCGAACTAGCACAGCTAGACTTAAAAACTAGTTCAAATTAGCGTTTTGCTAATTCCAACTAGCACGTCCACACTGATTGGACGCAAGGGCGCGGTTCTGGCAGGGCATCAGGTCAGTAGTTGCTTTGTGTGGCTGCTGTCTGAGGCTATCTGAGGCTCGTGCTTAAAGGGACTCCCCTGGACAGCCAGTTCTCAGCTTTTCCTGCTTGCTTGCCTACCTCGCCGCGGGACAGCAAAGCGTTGATCTCTGTGCCCGTGTGTGTCGGTGCTTCCCTTCAGGAACGCTGCCACAGGTGGCAACATGGAGCCAGAGCTCCCCCTGCACTTTCTGGTGCAGTTTCTGGACTTGCTGCTGCAAGCCTGCCAGCTATGGGTGGAGGCTGCCGTGCACCACCTGGTGCACGTCAGCTCCCTGCCTCTCTGCCTGGCCACCCTGGGGGCCATGGTGCAGATGTGGCAGCGCCCGGGTGCCGGCGTGCCCCGTCACATCTGGCGTCTGGACACCAGCAGCGACTGGTGGGACCGCATGGTCCTGGAGAGCTGAGGAGACCAACAGTGGACCCAGAACTTCAGAATGAAGAGGGACACCTTCCTGGAGCTCTGCGAGTGGCTCGCCCCTGCTCTGTGCAGAAGGGACACTCGCATGAGGCCCGCCATCCCCCTCCAGAAGCGTGTGGCCATCACCCTCTGGAAGCTCTCCACGCCGGACAGCTACCGATCCGTCGGGAACCAGTTCAGCGTTGGGAGATCCACCATCGGAGCAGTGCTCATGCAGGTACGGCACTCACCAGCCACTGGACTGGGGGCGACGGGGGGCTTCAAGGAGGGGATGGGCCGCCCCAGGGAAAACGGGGGTTGGGGGGGAAGGAGGCAAAAGTGCCCCGCACCAGAGGGGCCGGTCTCTCCCGGCCGTACTACACGCCACCCAGGGGGGTTGCTTCCGGGAGTGGGGTGCGGGGCACTGCCAGGGCACGAACACTCCCAGCCACCCGGCCGCCCCACTGATTTGTGCTTTGCTGTGTCTCTCCGCAGGTGTTCAAGGCCATCAACCGGGTGCTGCTCTGAAGGGTGGTCCGCCTCGCCGACCCAGACGCCGTCATCCACGGGTTTGACGCCCTCGGCTTCCCCAACTGCGGGGGGGGGCCATCGACAGGACGCACATCCCCATCCATGCCCCGGAACACCAGGCCTCCCAGTATGTGAACCGCAAGGGGTACTTCTCCGTGATCCTGCAGGCCGTGTGACACCACCGGGGACAGTTCACGGACATTAATGTGGGCTGGTCCAGCAAGGCACACGACACCAGGGTGTACCGGAACTCCTCCGTGTGCCAGCGGCTGCAGGCCGGGATCTTCTTCCCCGACCACCACATCAGGGTCGGGGACGTGGACATGCCCGTGTGCCTGGTGGGGGATGCGGCCTACCCCCTACAGCTATGGCTCACGAAGCCCTACACGAGGCACCTCAACCCCTCCCGCCAGGCCTTCAATGCGAGGCTGACCAGGGCCCGCATTGTGATAGAGGGGGCCTTTGGGCGACTGAAAGCCCGGTTTCGATGCCTCCTCACCCGTCTCGACCTCGCAGAGCACAACATCCCTCCCGTGGTGGCAGCATGTTCTGTGCTACACAATTTGTATGAGCGAAAGGGGGAGGCTTTCCTGCCATTCTGGATGGCTGAGGCTGACCGCATGGCTGGACACTACGG
This sequence comes from Pelodiscus sinensis, assembly GCF_049634645.1. Taxonomy (NCBI): domain Eukaryota; kingdom Metazoa; phylum Chordata; order Testudines; family Trionychidae; genus Pelodiscus; species Pelodiscus sinensis. The sequence goes on from NC_134711.1 coordinate 99,196,843, forward strand.
TCAGCCCCGCACTGCCACCGTCCGGGAAGCCCAGCGGGGGGCCGCCCGGATCCAGGAAGCCCTGCGGGAGAGCTTCCAGGTGGAGGAGGAGGACTGAACTCTCCCTGCATGCTCCACTGGGGCCTTCTTCCACCCTCCCCCTTCCCCCTTCGTAGCCCCCCCCCCCCAGTAATGTAAAATAAAGACACCTGTTTTGGCAAAAAAAAAATCTCTTTTTATTGTACATAACTGGGGTGGGGGGAGGGAGGAGTGAGGGTGGGAGAGGGGAGGGGGAAACCTGGGAGGAGGGAGCTGGAAGGAGGTGGAAGGGGAGGAAGGGAAGGGAAAGCTCAGGGTTGGGGGTCGGGCTGGCTCTCCCGTCTCACAGCACTGTAGGTGTGGGGGCCTCGGGGGGGGGGAATGACTGTGGAGGGTGGGGCAGGAAGGACGGGGGGGGCGGAGGAAGCGGGAGGGGGAGCAGAAGTGGGAGGGGGAGCAGCGAGAGCTAGGGCAGCTGCAGGAGCTGGAGCAGGAGGAGGCAGGAACCTGTCGACCAGGGTCTGGAGGTGGCCTCTGAGGGCATGGCTCTGCTCCTCCAGCACCTCCAAACTCCGCTGGTGCAGCCGAAGGTCCTCCCGGACCCAGTGCTCCTGATTGCGGAGCAGCCGCTCCAGGAACCAGAGGTGCCGCCGCTGGTAGTCCTCCTGGTTCCTGGCCCTCCTGCTGGCCTGGGTGTGGGTGGCTGTTGCAGGCGAGGTGGTGCACCCTGCAGTCCCAGGTGCTGCGGCTGTGGTGAAACAAGAGCAGCGGTCAATTCTCCCTGGGCCCAGGTGGGTGAAACCCAGCCCCCCTCTGCAAGGCCAGGGCCCCTGCATGACACCCAGCTGCTGCTCCGTGGTGGGCAAGGCCCAGGTGCACAGTCCCTGGGCTCCCTCTCCCGCCCATCCCCCCCGTACACATAAGGGGAGCATGATGGTACTCACAGGTGGAGGCCTCCCCAACCTCGGACGACACAGGAGACGTGCTCAGTGGGGTGCCTTGGGGGTCCTGGGTAGGCTGCCGGCAGGCTCCTGGCTCTCAGCGTCCTCCGGCTCCTCCTCCTCCATGTCCAGGAGTGGTCCCTCTGCCCTGGGGTCAATCACCACCCGGGGGGCATGGACGGCGTGAGCCCCGAGGATGCGGTCCAGAGCCTGAAAGGGGGGGCAAGCCTCCGGGTCACCCCCTGTCTGGCAGGCCCAGGAGTAGGACTGCCGCAGGTCCTTAATTTTGCACCGGACCTGCTCCTGGCTGTGCTGGTGGCCTCTGGCGGCCAGGCTGGCAGCCATGCGGCTGTAGACGGCCGCGTTCCTGTGGCTAGTGCGGAGATCGTGGACATTGGAGGCTTCCCCCCAAACCTGGATGAGGTTTACCTAGTTCGAATTAAGTTTGAACTAGCGGAGCACTAGCGTAGTGCCTATGAAAGTTAATTCGAACTAACATCTGTTAGTTTGAATTAACTTTGTAGTGTAGACGTACCCTATGTCTACAGTAGGGTTTGGCGGACATCGCTATGTTAGTTAAGGGTGTGATGTATTTCACACTCCCATTCAAAACAGCTATTCTGGCAAAACTTTTAATTATAGGTCTTGCCCTGTTCTCAATCCTACAATCACTAAAGTCAATGGAAAAATTCCATTAAGTTGGCTTGGGCCCCTTATTTTTTATTTGCATCCCCAAGTTTTAGATATTTGCTCATATTTACACTAATTATTTGAACTGAAATATTCTGTAATTACATTCAAATAACAGAATAGAATCTGACCCAATAAAGTGAAAGAACCCCAGAGCTCTGTTGGAAACAAAATTTCCTTTGGTTTAGATGCAAAATCATTAACTGGCTCATGCTCTCTGAAAACTGGGTCTATGATCCATTTAAAAGATTTCTGAACCTTTCAGAAAATCTGGCCTGGATTTTGAGGTTCCAATGAAACCCAAAATGAGGCAAGTTTTGAAAACTCCAAGTTTCTTAACAAATGTGTTGCATAGCTTTTCATAAGACAGAGTTGAAAGTCACCCATGCTTCTGTGACTCCTTACAATAGTTAAGTATGGGGAGCTTAAACATGGAGCAATAGCTGTCCACTTCTTGGGTTGAATTCAAAATTTTATTTTCAAGGAAAGCACAGAGATTTAGTAATGTGAGACTACTTGATGTTAATGGGATTCACATGTTTTAATCCCTCTGAACTGCTTTGAACACGTACTGATTAATATTATTTGAAAATGCATTGGTAGGGCTTAAATTTGCTGCTTCTTCAGAGAAACAAAAGACTCATAAACACATCTTCTCCTTTAAAAACAAATTTACCTAACAGATCAAAAATGTACTCTATTATAATTATATAGAGTGTGTCTACACAGCAGTGTTATTTCAGACTAACTGCCATTATTCCGAAATAACAATATGAGTGTCTACACAGCAATTCTGTTTTTTCAAAATAAATGCGAACTAACGAACGGCTTATTCTGACTTCTGTAAACCTCATTCCATGAGGAATAACACCTATTTCCAAATAGCTGTAGCATGGACACTCCACTGTTGCTATTTCGAAATGTCTCCTCCCAAGGGCCATTCAAAATAATTACTCCCTAGTGCTTTGGGGGGCTCTAAATCGAGATAGTGCATCTACATTAGGAGAGTCTGCCTTGGACTAATTTGCGGCTTCCCTGTAGTGTAGATGCGCTATTTTGAAATAAACTATTTTGGAGTATTTCTTCCAGAATAGCTCATTCCAAAATAAGTGTGCAGTGTAGACATACCCATAGATATCAGTAGCTAAAGTGAAGATTAAGAAGTAGCATAAAGCAGTGTTTCTCAAAGTGGGCCATGGACCTGCTTTGGGAAAGCTGCTAAGGGGCCCCTCCGCTTTATCTAAAGGCTCCCATTGGATCCAGTTTGCCATTTGCAGCCAAAGGGAGGGGCAGGAAGCATCATGGCCTGGGCCACCGCTTCCCACAACTCCCCTTACCCACAAATGGCGAATCGCAACCAACGAGAGACACGAGGCTCTATGGCTGCGGAACCTTTAGATAAACTAAGTGGAGCAGCCTCTTAACAGCTTTCCCAAAGCAGGCCCACGGCCCACTTTGAGAAACACTGGCTTCAATCTAACACACCCTTTCACCCACAGTTAGCTAGAATTATGAGTGAAATTCTATGAAATTCACCCATAATATGAAGTTGAGTTTTATATGCGTTGTAGAGCTGGGTCTAGTTTGTACAGCTGCTACAAACGTCTTTTTCTCGTTTTAATTTTGCTTAGAGATTTGCATCAAGTTGAAAAAAAACCTGAAGTGAAGCAGCTAAGTTTTACTGTTTTCAGTCCAAAACATAAATTGGACCTGGCTTGGCTTTTCACAGCACTGATGCAGGTCAGTTGAAATGTAATATGGAGCTGTGATATGGCTGGGAAAATTCAGCAGAAATCCAATGCTAAATGAGTAACCTGCATTTATGTCTACCTAAATAAACCAGATCATTTTGAATCTGGTCAGAAAACACTGTGTTGTGTGACAATTGCCATTACATTGTATTGTTTTTTTTTTCAGATGGCTGCTAACTCAAGGATGTAAATCCATTTCCTGTACAGCGGCAAGAACATAAGTTCACTTTCACAGTCATCGGACTCTCTTGTTACTATCCAGACTTGAATGAACTGTATTTGCTCCCCAGTCCTATTCTATGTACTAAACGCATTAGGGAAAAAATAGAGTTAAGCATCCACTGCTGTCAATGAGACTGCTCACCTGGAAAGCCAGGTATGAGTTGTTCAATGCTAGTTCAAATATTAAAAGCTCAGCCATTTTAACTAGGGTGAAGAGAAATATTCACAAGTGAGTTCTAAAACTCAGCTGATTTCAGGCTCCCTTACCATCTCTAAATACAGCTGATGTTCTTTGATACGTTTGCAAATATTTAGAGAAATCCATGGCCCAATTTTGAGCAAAGTGAGTCCAAATGATTTCTGCCTTCAATGAAACAAAAATGCACATTTTTGCATCACTTCAACATAAGACAGAGGATCAGGGAGGGCCTGTGGTTGGGATTAGTTTCACTTTATATTTCTTGGAATACTGAAAATTTACAGCAAAATGAACAGGGCAAGTGAACATAACCACATGAACCAAACACCAAAGAATAAGTTTGAATGGAATGTTATTACACATTTTATGTATATCTGTCTAGCTGGATACTTATATGGTCCTTATCACAAAAATATTTGAGTGATGTATTTAGTAAAATATTTAAGCTTCATCGTTAGTAATCACAAAAATATTTGAGTGATGTATTTAGTAAAATATTTAAGCTTCATCATTAGTAGTGAGACTTACTGGAATGCCGTGTTCTGCTCTGGCACCCATATTTATAATTGGATGGTTAAAATATTGAAAAGGGTTTGGAGAAAGGCTGCAAAAATGGCTAAAGGTCTGGAAAACCTGGCTTTCAGTGAGAGATGAAAGATACTAAATTCATTTAATTTATCCAAGAAAAAGAAAGGAGATGATTTCATCACCTTCATGGGGAGAACAGTTTTGATCATAGATGGCTTAATAACATAGGGTACGTCTACACTAGCTTCTTAGATCCATCTAGGGATCAAATTAGCTGGTATTCCTCTTGCAATGAGGTTTAACAGCTAATTCGATTTAGGGACTTTAAATCGGAATCCCGTTTCACTGCCGCGTGTAGACGTGGGCAGTTACTACGGGCTAGTCAATTTCTAAAATGGTGACTGGCAGGGAATATGCAAATCAAGCACGGGATATTTAAATCCCAGGCTTGATTTGCAATTTCAGTCACCCTCATTAGCCTCCCCAGATCGATCTGGGGGCTAGTGTAGATGTACCCACAGCAAAGTCATGACAAGATCCAATGTCTAGAAGTTTAAACAATACAAATTCACACTGAAATTAAGGAAGCTTCAGGGGGTAGCTGAGTTAGTCTGTACAGGATAAACTTAAAACACAACAAATGGTCTGGTAGTACTTTATAGACTAACAAAACATATACAGGCAGTCTCCGGGTTACGTACAAGATAGGGACTGTAGGTTTGTTCTTAAGTTGAATTTGTATGTAAGTTGGAACTGGTACATATTGTAGGGGAAACTCCAGCCAAACATTTCTCCAGAGCTCAGTTTTATTCTCCCACACCTCACTTCCCTCAGTCCTTTATTCTCAAGCTGAGGTGTCTGCTGAGAAAAGCCGCTCCGCGTCTCCCTGGTCTGCTGGGGGGGGGGGGGGGGAGGGGGAGAGCAGCAGACCAGGAAGATGCGGAGCGCAGCTAGTGCGGGGTTGCCTCACCCCGTTTGTAAGTAGGGATCCGATGTAAGTCGGATCCATGTAACCCGGGGACTGCCTGTAGATGGTATCATGAGCTTTCATGGGCACAACCGACTTCTTCAGATGGGGGGTAATTACCAACAGATGCAGTCAATTCTCTTTCACTTAAAGTCTTTTAATCAAGAGGAGATACCGTCCAAAGGATATGGTCTCTGACTAGGGCTCTTAGGAACTTTGGTAATAATTATTATTCTAATAATAAATTCTGGGTGAGTTAGACTGCTAACAGCTTGATGCAAACAGTTTCTACTATCAAAGGGTATGTCTACACTACAGCGCTATTTTGAATTAACTTAATTCAATTTGAATTAAGCTAATTCAAAATAACGCACCTACACACAAAAACTAATTTGAAATAGCATTTTTCTTATTCGAAATAGAACATTGAGTGGACCCTGAATTGAAGGTAAGGCTGGCCGGAACCAGTGCCAAAAGGGCATCAGGGTCGGACTTAGTGTGTGGAGCTGCTGCCTCAGGCTAGCCGAGTTCTGTGCTTAAAGGGACCCAAACCCCCATCCCGGACAGACAGTTCTCAGGTTTCTCTGCTTGCTGGTCTACCTCGCTGAGAAACAGCAAATCATTTGTGCCTCGGAGTGCTCTGTTTGTCCTCACTCAGGGCACCACGGCACTTTGCAACATGGAACCAGACCTGCCCCGGAGGACTCTGCTGCGTCTCGTGGACATGATACCTGCAGCCTGGCTGCACTGTCTGCAGGCTTCCATCCAGGAAGACCATTGAGGGAATGTCAGGATCCAGGGGGCCCTGTGGGAGAGCTTTCACCCTGAGGAGCTCTAACAGTCTTCCCAGTCTGCCCCACCGGGGGCTTGTGCCCCATTCCTCCCTCTCATCCTTCCACTTACCCTTCCCCAGCCCCCGCTTCCTGATGTCAAATAAAGGACACGTATTTTCAAAAACAACAACTCTCTTTATTCAACACAACTGGGGAGGGAGAATGAAACAGTGGTTCCTAGCAATGGGAGCGGCAAGGGCAGTGCTTGGGGCAAGGGCAGCATGTAGTGCCCCACAGATGTCTCTATGCATAGGAGTTGGAAGGGGAACATGTTTTCTGGGAGCTGCATGGTGCAAAGGCTAGCAGGAAACCCATCAGCCCTGCTGTGTGGTACTGTCAACTGGACAGTCAACAGACTGGTTACCAGTGCTAACCGGAGCCACCAAAAACCAGACACCCTACCATTAACCCTTTTAAGACCAGTGTGGAGTCTATAATCCCCATCACACTCATAGTTCTCTTGTCAGGCACCCAGAAAATAAGAGACACTGTATTAGCGACCACTTACAAAAAGACTGGATTCAGGGATTTGCCTAACACTGCATAGGAACTGTGTTTCAGAGGCAGGGACAGAATCTCGTTCTCCAGAACACTATTTCAACTTCCTTAATCATGAGGCTGACCTTTCTCTTCCTGCAGTCCAGTGGCTCATTCACTAAACATCATACACCTTCTGCAACAAACAAAGCAGGGTTTCTATAGACAGTTTCCTTCTGTCTGCACAACCTTTATTCATAAGAACATAAGAATGGCCGTACTGGGTCAGACCAAAGGTCCATCTAGCCCAGTAGCCTGTCTGCCAACAGTGGCCAGCACCAGGTGCCCCAGAGAGGGTGGACCGAAGACAATGATCAAGAGATCTGTCTCCTGCCATCCTTCTCCAGCCTCTGACAAACAGAGGCCAGGAACACCACTTCTATCCCCTGGCTAATAGCCTTTTATAGACCTAATCTCCATGAAATTATCTAGCTTCTCTTTAAACTCTGTTATAGTCCTAGCCTTCACAGCCTCCTCTGGCAAGGAGTTCCACAGGTTGACTATATGCTATTTGAAGAAGAACTTTCTTTTAGTAGTTCTAAACCTGCTACCCATTAATTTCATTTGGTGTCCTCTAGTTCTTCTATTATGGGAACTAATAAATAACTTTTCTTTATCTGCCCTCTCCACACCATTCATGATTTTATAGACCTCTATCATACCCCCCCTCAGTCTCCTCTTTTCTAAACTGAAAAGTCGCAGTCACTTTAACCTCTCTTCATATGGGACCCGTTCCAAACCCCTAATCATTTTAGTTGCCCTTTTCTGAACCCTTTCCAAGGCCAAAATATCTTTTTTGAGGTGAGGAGACCACATCTGTACACAGTAGTCAAGATGTGGGCATACCATAGTTTTAAATAGGGGCAGTAAGATATTCTGTGTCTTATTTTCTATCCCTTTCTTAATAATTCCTAGCATCCTATTTGCCTTTTTGACCGCCGCTGCACTCTGTGTGGAAGTTTTCAGAGAACTATCCACGATAACTCCAAGATCTCTTTCCTGATTTGTCATAGCCAAATTAGCCCCCATCATACTGTACGTATAGTTGGGGTTATTTTTCCCCGATGTGCATTACTTTACACTTATCTACATTAAATTTCATTTGCCATTTTGTTGCCCAATCACTCAGTTTGTTGAGATCTTTTTTAAGTCCCTCACAGTCTGCTTCTGTCTTGACTATTCTAAACAGTTTGGTATCATCCGCAACCTTTACCACATCACTGCTTACCCCTTTCTCCAGATCATTTATGAATAAGTTGAAAAGGACTGGTCCCAGGACTGACCCTTGGGGGACACCACTAGTTACCCCTCTCCATTCTGAAAATTTACCATTTATTCCTACCCTTTGTTTCCCGTCTTTTAACTAGTTCTCAGTCCAAGAAAGGACCTTCCCTCTTATCCCATGGCCATGTAATTTACACAAGAGCCTTTGGTGAGGGACCTTGTCAAAGGCTTTCTGAAAAAATCTAAGTATACTATATCTACTGGATCCCCCTTGTCTGCATGTTTGTTAACCCCTTCAAAGAACTCTAATAGATTAGTAAGACATGATTTCCCTTTACAGAAACCATGCTGACTTTTGTCCAACAAATTATGTTCTTCTACGTGCCTCAATTTTATTCTTTACTATTGTTTCGACTAATTTGCCCGGTACTGAAGTTACACTTACCAGTCTGTAATTGCCAGGATCACCTCTAGAGCTATTTTTAAATATTGGTGTCATGTTGCCTACCTTCCAGTCATGAGGTTCGGAAGCCGATTTAAAGGATAGGTTACAAACCACAGATAATAGTTCAGCAATTTCCCATTTGCGTTCTTTTAGAACCCTTGGATGAATGCCATCCGGTCCCAGAGATTTTTTAACATTAAGTTTTTCTATTTGTTCCAAAACCTCCTCTAATGACACTTCAATCTAGGACAGTTCCTCAGATTCATCACCCACAAAGGACGGTGCAGATTTGGGAATCTCCCTAATGTCCTCAGCCATGAAGACTGAAGCAAAGAAATCATTTACTTTATCCACAATGGCTTTATCATCCTTGATTGCTCCTTTTATATCTCGGTCGTCTAGGAGACCCACAGGTTTTTTAGCAGGCTTCCTGCTTCTAATGTACTTAAACATTTTGTTATGTCTTTTTGAGTTTTTGGCTAGCTGTTTCTCAAAATCTTTTTTTGCTTTTCTTATTACATTTTTACACTTGATATGACAGTGTTTATGTTCCTTTCTATTTATCTCACTAGGATTGGACTTCCACTTCTTAAAAGATACCTTTTTGTCCCTCGCTGCTTCTTTTACATGGTGGTTAAGCCATGATGACTCTTTTTTAGGTCTCTTGCTATGTTTTTTAATTTGGGGTATACATTTAAGTTAGGCCTCTATTATGGTGTCTTTAAAAAGTTTCCATGCAGCTTTCAGGGATTTGGCTCTAGTCACTGTGCCTTTTAATTTGTTTAACCTCCTCATTTTTGTGAAATTCCCCCTTTTCAAATTAAATGCCAGAGTGCTGGACTGCTGAGGTATTCTCTCAGGAATGTTCATTGTGAGAGCAAGTCTATCCTGGTCACTGAGGCAGGTGCCTGTGTTAAACATAGTATGTGGACATACAATTAAAGATAATCATGGGGGGGGGGGGCTGAGTTAAGGTTACACAGGCAACCTTGAGATTTTTTTCATCAGCATATAACTTGGCCAAATTTGGGCAAATGTTCACAGGAACAGCAGAAGGCACAACCCTGACAGAAAAAATAAAGCTCTCAGCCACATTTCAAGACCCTACTCCAAAGTAGAAACATTGGAGCCGCTCCACAAAACAGCTGCCAGAATGTTTTAAATATTGCAAAACAATGTATTTGTCCCTAACTTTGTTCTTGGAAAGAGCTAAATTCATTTCACTGAAATTTCCCCAAGCAAAATTCAATTTGAGGCAAATACCCAACATAGAAAATATCAGTCCAAACAATTCAGTTTTGGCAAAATTATAAGAAATTGAAAACAGGGATCTTATTAAAAGGAAGTGTGGGACAACTTTAATAGCTGACAATACTACCAGCCGCACCTATAATATTTATGATAAAAAAAATGTTAAATAGATTCCAAGGAGGATGGAGAGAGGCTGTTCTCAGTAGTAACGGATGGCAGAACAAGGAGCAATGGTCTCAAGTTACAGTGGGGATGGTCTAGGTTGGATATGAGGAAAACTATTTCACTAGGAGGGTGGTGAAGTACTGGAATGGGTTACCAAGGGAGGTGGTGGAATCTCCATCCTTAGAGGTTTTTAAGTCTCGGCTTGACAAAGTCCTGGCTGAGATGATTTAGCTGGGATTGGTCCTGCCTTGGGCAGGGGGCTGGACTCGATGACCTCCTGAGGTCTCTTCCAGCCCTAGGATTCTATGAAATATAGGAACTGACATTAAATATTCATTTTTTTTAAGCACACATATACCAGACACTACAGAGGGTTATATTTATACTGTATACAATAGAACAGTGTTTTAGCATTTATATAGCAATGCTCATCTTCAAAATTTTAGGTACAACATGAAATCTCACAAATAGGCATTCAGTCTTATCATAATAGATTTTATGCTTTACCGCCATAGTGCCTAGAAGTCTCAGTTATGGACCAAGACCCCATGTTGTTATGCACCATACAGTCATAGAACAGATGGTCTCTGCCCCCAATAGTTTACAATCTATGAGTAAGACAGAGAATAGGTGAATACAAACAGACGGATGAGGAGGTACAAGGACACAAGTAAACAACATTGGTTGGTATGGAAGGCCCTGGTCTCAGCACACCAGCATCCTAACTGTTGTAAAGTTTGCACCAAAGCATTACCTTTAATGCAATTTTATTCCCAAGAAATATTGTCCATAATAAATAATTTGTAGTGCAATACTCGCTAAAGAACCCAGTCAGGAATAAGGACTCCCTTGTGCAAGGCACTGTATGTATGTAATGAAAACGCAGCCCCTGCCTCAAAGAGCTTACGGTGTATAATAACTGGCATATATATCATAAGGATACTAAGCCCATTATTGATAAAGATTTGCTTTTTAATTACCACAACTTTTAAATAAACTTTTTTGTACATTTCCCCAAAAATGTTTTGCTGCAAGATCAAAGTAATGTACCAGTAAGAGGCAACTGAATGCCAAGAGCTTTGTGAGGGTCTTATGGATAATCCAAACCACTCCAGGCATTTTAGCCACTCATCCGAATGAATCAAATCACCCCTGCTGTTTTCCATTAATGTTTGGACCATCTAATTTTTTCTGCAACATGCTGTTGCAGGCTGAGTATAGGACAGGGAGCCAGAAACTCCTGAGTTCTAATCCTGGCTCTGCCACTGATTCTCTCTGTGGCTTTGGGAAAGAAGTAATTGTTCTGTAGAAAAAATGCTTGCATTGGCAGAGGGACGAAGTGCTGTAGATGATCTAATAAAAATTTTCCATCTCTAATGTCTATAATTTGGTGATACCAATAACTTAAGTTTTTGTCTCTCCACTCTTATACCATAGAGATAAACATTTACCTATTTCACCAGGTTTCCATGGAGTGTTAAAGTGTGCAGAAAGCTGTGGAGATCCTTGTGACAGAACAAGAGGTCACTTTAGACTTCTGCTCGGCCTGTACAGTTTTCAGACCTTCAGCTGTTAAACACCACTGTGTAGTTTATTTGTCTTGTCTTCCCTTCATCTTTACTGATCCATAAACAACATCACTTTCTCCTCAGTGCTGTAGAGAGGAGAGAAGAACTTTTAGGCTCTGGTCCCACTAGCTTAATGTGCCTTCTACATTCTGCGCTAATGGGCTTATTAGGTGTTTAGTCTTTTCCATCCCATCCTAATCTACTAATTACAGTCAGGTCCTCCCTAAGTAGAAGTAGGGAATTAATTTGTGTTAAGTAATCAGAGTGATGGTTCAGGTGTGGGTTCCCCCCACTGTCACTGTGCTCTAATTATCTACTGCTTGGATCATTGAATAGTCATTAGCTTACAATTAATGCAATTATCAATATACCACAATTCACACCTGTACAAAGGGACTATGTTCCAGGGATCAGGTCAAATCATAATGATTCCAGGACTAGAGAATCACAAAGGTGGCTCAATGCTACCTTGATCATTCTGCCATCCTCCACACCTGTGCTGTGTGCTCCTTGGCCAGCCTGGAGAAATGTAGTGTGCTGTGCACAGATTGAAAAAAACTACACAAGGTGCAAGATGAGAAAAAGCAAAGCCTGCAGAGTTCTATAGAAGAGCTGAATTGAATGTTTCATTTGTGTGAAGTCACCCTGCTGGAATGATCCTTGTCCACACAAATCATCTTTCAAAGTTATTTGTGTATGTTTAGCTGGTTACTTCACCAATTTTGTAAGGTACTGATTCAATAGTGTCTGCCCAAGTCTGCATCCTCTCCCCTCATTAAGATCACTGATTCTCCCTTGTCCACCACATCCTATTTCAAAATTAATTTCCCTCACCTTTCATACTCTGAGTATCTCTGCCATAGTCTACATCTCAGATGTGGTCTCTTACCACATCTGCAAACTCCCTCCATTGTGAAAATGAGTCTGAGGCAAAACCTAGCCTAAATGCTTTCCATCTCCCATTCTTTTTGCCATGCCATACCTCACGGTTGGAGTAATGTCCCTATCCTCATTCAGCAGACTACTTCTCTCACCTCTTTCCTTCTCTAAATGCTCAGAACTGTACTGCCCACCAAAAATGGAGCTTATTAGAGTAATGCAATCATCGTGTCCATTCCCACCCTTGCCTCTCTAAATCTGTCATTTCCCTCCTAAGCTTGTCTGTTCAATTGTAAGCTTTTCAGAGCAGGGACTGTCCTTTGCTCTGTTTTGTACTGCACCACATATACTGTCAACTTGTCAAGGCTTTATAAATAACAGGAACCTAAAAATCATATGACACAATTAATTGTACTTAGCATTGCAGCAGCCATCCAGTCATTTGAATGGTAAAGGAAAAGCACAGTCTTTCAAATTAACCAAGCTGTCTTGTTTTCTGCACAAGATACACCATGAATTATATCAGTGCAACAACCTGTTCTTTTTATTGTGTGTTTTTCTATAGGTCCTGTTCTGAGACTGGTAATGCAAATACCCAAGGGACAAAAGTTAGATCATTGCTGATAATGCACAATAAGGAGACCCTGCTGGAAAAAAACCCAGACATGTAGACTACTCATGACTATGCATGCTGCCAATTGAAAGTAAGAAGGGTAATTGGGGTGTTGTTTCATGCACAAAGGGCCATGGTCAGGATCTCTGCACAAATCTTAAGGACCACGTGACCATGCCACTAGCCATATTCTTTATGCCAGGCCAGCCAAAGAAGGAATTGCCTATGGGATTGATCACTGAAGACATTTTATCTGTACTGAGCTGCTGTCCTCCCCATTACTTTACCCGTTAGTAGTGCAGTTTCCAGGACATTTTACTTAGCTTCCTTACTTAGGTGGAGATTGATGCTTTGTCCTTAGGGGCAAGATTTTCACATTCCTTACTGGGCCACATAGGGAAGGAAATGGGAGTGAGGCCCCTGCTCAGATTGTAACTCCATTTGGGTACCGAAAGGAGAGCAATGGTTACTCGCTTCATGTTCCCATAAGGAAGCAAACTGTGTGGGAGGGAAGGAGATGGAGGGAAGTAGGAGGAGAACTCCCACTAGACAGACAAATAAGCTGTCTGGGCACTCAGGGCAAGCTACTCCACAAGAAGGGATATTGTAATTTACTCTCTCCCCAGAGCAAGTGGGAAGGAGGGAGGCAATTGTGACTCAGAGCTGTGTCTCAGAGTCATGGTGCCTGCCAGGGCTACTCCTGGCTATGCCCAAAGCCACAGTCTCGCCCTATGTGCATATGTAAATACCTTGATATGAAAATATTAAGAAGAAAAAGGCATACATATTACTCATCAAAATTTTATAATGTCAATTATTGCTCCACAAGAGATCAGGTTTAAATATTTTTCTTCTGTATTAGACTTACATAATGTGTGACAATAACAGGCTGCCATCTTAAACTAGTTAGTAACAGCATAATATTATGATGAAAATTATATATAATTATTTGTATTTATAGAAACTACTGCTGGAGTTGTTAAGTTAAGGAGTTAGCCCAACTACAGAGGAATAGTTGGTTAACCGATTATGCCATTTTCTTAGAAATGAATGCATAAACCTCAAGACATACCACAGCTAAAAGCTATTTCAGTCATTGGCAAACTATTGAAAGAGATCTAGAAACCTTTGGAAATAAAATTTATTTTAAATCTATTTGATGCAAGTCACAAGAAAGTTATTATCCCAGTTAGGTCACTGACAAGAGATGTTATTAATGATCCCATCTAAATTACTAAAGCATGTACCAATCACATTTTCAAATTTTTAATAGTGTATCCTGGGAGAATACTGGATCATGCTGGTTATTTGGCTGGAGATCAAATAAGCGAAGGATGAAAAGATCAGACTCTGAGAAGGTCTATAATACTTTGTGATTAATAACAATAAAATGCTAGAATTATTAGACTTCCATTTCAATCCACAAAAGAGAATCTTGCTAATTCATAATACAGTTGGTTTGTTCAAAGTGGCTTTACTATGTGATTCAGAATTAGACAATACCGAAGCTTTCCCCTGTAAATGCAGTGTAAATACAAATATCCATATGGGACGTTTAATGCAGCCAAACATATACAGGTCATAGCAATTTGGTATTGTTACTAGGAATATTGTACAGTTTGGGGTTGTTGGTCATTATTGAATTACATTGCATTATATTTAGTATAACCAGGTTTCTGGACTATTCATATTGGGTGAATTAACCATTCTGCAGAAATCCTGCATAAGGAGAATGTATGACTGACATCCCATATAACCCTTCAAAACACCACTTTACTGACACATAGGCCTTGTGAAGAATGATAAATATCCTGTGACACCTGTGTTTTATCAGTAGTTCAGATCTGAATATCTAAAAAGTTCCTAATTGACAGTAGTAAATTAAGCACTGAATTAAAGTGAAATGATCTCATAAAATCTGAGCTAGGCAATGAGAACTTTCTCAGTCAAGATACGTACTGACGGAATATTAATTTAATAAATTAAAAGAAGAATAACCATCTACAGGAGTTATGTGTCTCCTGTTCACACAGTCTGTAAATGTTCAATTAGGGCTCATTAGGGCTACTTTGATCCAAAGCTCTGAGTCTGAGAGCACATTATCAACTAAATAGCTCCATTAGGCCCAACTTGTCTTTCGTGCCTGAACCTTGGGGAAAATGTTTTACAAGGACAGAGTTAAGCAGGGCATGTTTTGATGGGCAAAGCAGAGCTATGGCTCAGGCTTACCCAAGGACAATGGTATACGGAAGATGAGTATACATGGCCAGTATCTCATGGTTGGAGCACCTTTTGCTAGGGTGAAGGATTTTTGTGTGAGGGAGCACTTGCTACTTTTGTGGACTTCTCAACACACTGTTGCTGTTAGTAGAGGCAGAGAAAGGAGATTAGCTACCAGCAATCACCCCACGCTGCCCCAAGAGCACAGCGTGGTGTGGACAACATGACCTTGACTGCTCAATTCACATTTTTTCACTGTCGCTTTTTCTGAATTTGAAAAATAAATGTAAAAAGACGCATCCAGCATACATACCTAAGGGAGAAAGGAAGAGAGACTCAGTGACTGCCTCTTATGCCTTGTAACAGGTGGCAGCATGCACAGTATAAAATGTCCTTGCACCAGCCCTCTGGGAAATACAGCTCCCAAGCTGTCTTGGGAACAAAGACCCATGTTTATATTTGAGAAGATGGAGAAAGCTCCTACGGCAAAGACTGTTCTACATTTGATTTTGACAAATAGGGAGGAACTGGCTGAGAATTAGAAAGTGAAGCTTCGGTGAAGGCGAACATGGCAGAGTTCCTGATTCCAACAAACGGTAGGAGAGAAAACAGCAGAACAAGAGATAATGGAGACAGACCTCAGCAAATTTAGGCAACTGATAGGTAAGATCCCATGGGAAGCCAGTCTAAGGAAAAGAGAGAAAGTTGTCAGGTTTTCAAAGAGAAATTATTTAAGGGCACTAGAGTAAGGTAGGAAATAAGGCAAGAGACCACCCCGGGTTAACCAGGAGATCTTCAATGACCTGATACTCAAAAAAGAGTCCTATGAAAAGTGGAAATTAGGACAAACTGCAAAGGATGGATATAAATATAAATTACACAAGTATATAGGGATGAAATTAGAATGGCTAAGGCAAAAAAATAGATTAAACTCGCTAGAGACATAAAAATTAACAAAAACATTCTACAGATACATTAGAAGCAAGAGGAAAACCAAAGACAATGTAGGCCTGTTACTCGGGGGAGGAGCACACAATCAAAGGAAATGTGGAAATGTCAGAAGCGCTATATGACTTTTTTTGTTGTTTTAGTTTTCACCAAAAAGCTTAGTAGCAATTGGCCACCTAACATAGTGAATGCCCACGCAAATGAGATAGGATTTTCCCTGAAGCTAAAACAGAGAAAGAACAAGATAAAATTACTTAGACAAGTTAGCATTATAGAATACTCAAGGAGCTGACTAAGGAGATATCTGAGCCTTTAACAATTATCTTTGAAAAGTCATGGGAGACAGGAGAGGTCCCAGGGACTGAAAAAGTGCAAATGTTGCTCTAATCTATAAAAAAAGGAATAAGAACAACCACGGGAATTATAGACCAGTCAGCTTAACTTCAGTACTTAGAAAGATAATGGAGCAAATAATTAAGCAACTAATTTGCAAACAGCTAGAAGATAACATGGTAAAGTAACGGTCAGCATGGATTTGACAAAAATAGATCATGTCAAACCAACCAGATAGCTTTCCTTGTCAGGGTAACAAGCCTGATGGATGGGGAGAAATGGTAGATGTGGCATATCTTGACCTTAGTGAGGCTTTTCAAAATGTGCCCCATGACTTCCTCAAACAAACTAGGGAAATACAACCTACTAAAAGGTGAGCGCACAATTGGTTGGAAAACTATTCCCAGACATAGATATCAGTATTCCATACTCAAGCTGGAAAGGGCATAATGAGTGGGGTCCTGCAGAGATCCATTCTGGATCCAATTCTGTTCAATATCTTCATCAGTTATTTAGCTAATGCCATAGAGAGTCCACTTGTAAAGTTTGCAGATGCCACCAAGTTAGCAGGGGTTGCAAATGCTTTGGAGGATAGGACTATAATTCAGAATGATCAGGACAAACTAGAGAAATGGTATGAAGTAAATAGAATAAAATTCAGTAAGGACAAATGAAAAGTGCTCTACATAGGAAGGAACAATCAAATGCACATGTACAAAATGAGAAATGACTGTTCTGCCTAGGAAGGAGTACTGTGCTAGTTTTGTGGAGAGGCCTTTTTTAGCATATTCAGACACTTCTTTCATATTCTAGTTATTAAATGTGTCTATCACTGGCGTCTTTTCTATTGTAATAATGACTAAATTGCTATGAACCATATAATTACATGATAAAAAATTACAGTGTATTAAAATCAGTGCAGTCCCGGGCAAACAGTCTTCACTAACATTTCACTAAAAAGACATATCTCTCTGTCACTTTCTGGGTCAAATGGTCAGCAATCTTAATTACATCTCACTCCCTTGTATTATATTGATACATGTTAAGGACAGCTCGATTCAGTTGCCTCTGGCCCACTGATGACTGGAGTTAATTTTTAAGTGTTCTGCAGTTTACAGGCACATTAAGAAGGATTCTTTTAACTTTGATGCATTCTGAGCATAATGTTTCCAACTACTGAAAATTACTCCAAGATCTCTTTCTTGATGGGTGACAACAAATTTAGGCACAATCATTTTGTACAAATTGCATTTATATTTCACCAAGTACATTACTTTGCATTTAACGTTGAATTTCATCTGCCATTTTGTTGACAAGTCACCCAGTTTTGTGAGATCCCTTTATAACTCTCCAGTTTGCTTTGGACTTAACTATCTTGAGTAACTCTGTATCATCTGCAAACTTTGCCATTTTACTTGATAACCCCTTTTTTACATATCATTTATGAATATGTTGAATAGCACAGATCCCAGCAAAAGCCTCTGTTGGACACTGCTATTTACTGCTCTCCATTCTGAAAATAGACCTTTTATTCTTACCCTTTGTTTCCTATCTTTTAACTGGAGTACCTGGGAATCCTTTCAGGATCATCTAATGATCCTTATTTGAATTGAATTGAATTGAATTGAATTACAACTCTTTTTTACCTTAATCACCTTGCCTCTGTTTATAAACCAATTCCCCATCCTAAGGCCACAAGCTGTTAGCAGCACAGAACTCATAACATTCCTCACTCAGGCGTTGGCTCCTGAGTGCTGAGCACCCATATTTTTTCCCATGTGTACTTGAGCCCCAGAGCACCTGAAGAATCAGTGCTTATGATTTGTCCTAATCTCCAACCTCAACCACCATTGCTGCAATTTAAGCCCCTTCCTTCTTTCCCTGTCCCCTAAGGTTAAGAACAATTTTTCTCCCTCCTCCTTGTAACAACCCTTTAGATACTTGAAAACTGTTATCATGTCCCCTCTTAAGTCTTTTCTTTTCCAGACTAAACAAATTCTTTCAGTTTTCCCTCACAGGTTATGTTTTCTAGACCTTTAGCCATTTTTGTTGCTCTTCTTTGGACCCTCTCAAATTTGTCCACATCTTTTCTGAAATGTGGCACCTGAAACTGAACATAGTACTCTGGTTGAGGCATAATCAGCATGGAATAGAGCAGAAGAATTATTTTTGTGTCTTGCTTACAATATTCCTGCTAGTACACATCAGAAGAGTGCTTTTTTTTTTAACAAAAGTTAATTGTTGACTCAGTTTGTGTTCCACTATGACCCACAGATCCCTCCTCTTACTCCTCTATTTCTAAGTCTGCAAGTTCATCAAGAATTTGCAACCTCCTCAAGCATCAAGAAAGACACTTTCCTCAACTATTGCCTCCTGATTCCTCCTTCTCTAGGTCCCATAGCCCAAGAGTCTGCTCAGGCCTGTGACTCACCTAGTCAACAAGACAAGGTGATGGGGCCTCTGTCTCCTACTCTGTCTCCTATCACAAATCATACTGTATTAAAACATATAACTTTGTGACCCACTGAGAAAAGGACAAGGCGCAATGGGCTTAAATTGTAGCAAGAAGAGTTAGGTTAGACATTAGGGAAAAAATCCTACCTAAAGAGGAGATAAGCACTGGAACAAATTATCTTGGTATGTTGTGGAATCTTTGGAGGCTTCTAAGAACAGGTGAGACAAACACCTGTTAGAGTGTTTTATGTAATACGTAGGCTCCAGCTACACTGCCATGCTCTTCCGGAAGAGGATATGCAAATGGTGTGCTCATTTGCATATCTTCTTCTGATGCTTTTTGTGGAAGAGGTTTTTGCACAAAAAATCCCCATGTAGAGGGTGCCTTTTTGCGCAAAAAAACCCTTTTGCACAAGATCCCTTCTTCCTCAAAAACTGAGGTGTACAGGACCTTGCGCAAAAGGGAGTTTTGCGCAAAAAGGTGACCTCTACAGAGGGCTTTTTGCACAAAAACCTCTTCCGCAAAGAGAATCAGAAAAAGATATGCAAATGAGTACACCATTTGCATAGCCTCTTCCAGAAAAGCATTGCAGTGTAGCCATAGCCTTAATCTTGCCTTGGTGCAGGGGACCAGTCTACAATTCTACTGTTCTGTGAAAACTAGAGCTGCTCAGCCACGGAACAGAAGAGTCATTATATCAGAAAGCTAGTAGTGCTGAACAAAAGCCCACACAGTAAAGTTTGAGGTGCTGCTCTTGTAACCACGCAGCAGCCTATTTCGTGACATCAGACCAGCAAGATAGAGTTGCTGGGTCAGTGACCTCACAGAGGCCTTCATCACACCAACATGATAAACGATATTCACTTAAGGCACGTCTACACTGCACGCTTATTTCTAAATAAGCAATTTTGGAATAAACACTCTGAAATAGCTTATTTTGAAATAGCGCGTCTACACTACACATGCCCATCAAAATAGTGCTGAGCTATTTCAAAATAGAGTGTCTACCCTGACTGGCGTCTCAATCACATTTAAGGACCCCCCAGAAGCACTTTGGACAGGGCATCAGGACAGCAGACGCCTCCTGGAGCTGCAGACTGAGGCCAGCTGAGGCTTGTGCTAAAAGGACCCCCCTGAATAGTCGTGTCTCAGGCTCTTCACCCTGTTATTCTCTGTTAGGGGTGGCTATATCCTACACTAGAGAGAGGGGGGTGAAAGGCCTATGGGCAGAGAAAGCACCGCCGCTTTCAGCCAACTGGGCATGCTCCCGGTGTGGGGACTGTGTAAAAGGCCTGAGTACAGCTCAGTTGGGGGAACTGCAAGCAGGGAGGGAGCTCAGGCTGGAGCTCCTGAACCAGCCTGGTCGGCACAGCCGCTCTCCGAGCAGCAACCCCAGCAGCAACCACCGCAGCCGCTGTTGGAGGAACAAACCCAGTAGCCACCACCCCAGCTGCAGCCGGACCTGGAGCAACCATCCCAGCTGCAGCCCTTTCTGGAGTAGCAGGCCCTGCTGCAGCCACCACTGCCGCAACCCCAGAGACTACTCCAGGACAGGGTGACAGCCACAAGATCCAGGAACATCGTGCCACATTCTGGGGATGAAGGGATACCCCTCCAGGAGCTTAGCACATTTCGGGTGGACTTCCTGCTTAGCTGGCAGTGCAGTTTCCACTGCCAACAGAGCCCCGGGTTGGAACCCGGTGGAGCGGGAGGGCCTGGGTCCTCCTACACTCACCCCAACTGGTGTTTGGCTCTCCAACAGCCGGGGAAAGCACACCGACTACTCAGGCTTCTAGGCCATTGAACTTTGGGAGTAGGCCTGTGTGGGCCGTATTTCCCCTGAGTAAAGACAATTGAACTTTGAGATTGCTCTTACGGGGTTGATACACCCCGTGATGGGGTCGTACCCCATGACAATCTCCTTCTACAGTTGGTGAGGGCCATCAACACCATCCTGCTGTGCAGGATCATCATCCTGGACAGCATGAAACACATCATGGCTAGCTTTGCTGTCATGGGCTTCCCCAACTGTGGGGGTGGGCAATGACAGCACCTTTAACCCTATCCGGGTCCCCAACCACCAGGCATCAGAGTACATCAACCAGAAGGGGTTCTTCTCCATGGTCCTGCAGGCTGTCATGAACCATCAACTCTGGTTCACCAACATCAACATCTAGTGGTCGGGGAAGGTGCACAATGCCCACATCTTCAGGAACTCCAGCCTGTTCCAGAAGATGCACACCAGCACCTTTCCCCCTGACTTCACCATCCAGGTTGGGGATGTGGACATGCCTATGTGCATCATGTGGGATGCAGCTTACCCCTTGCTTCCCTGGCTAATGAAGACCTACACTGAACACCTTGACCCCACCAAGGAATGTTTTAATGTCAGACTCACCAGGGCCCACATTATTGTGAAGGCGCCTTTGGTGATCTCAAAGGGAGGTTCCGCTGTCTCATCACCCACCTGGACCTCGATGAGTGGAACGTCTCCCAGGTGGTGTCAGTCTGCTGTGTCCTGCACAACTTGTGCGAGAACAAGGGTGAGAGACGTTCCTGCCAGGATGGGAGGCAGAGACCAAGCAGTTGACCAGAGCCTTTGAACAGGAGCCATCTGGAAGGCCCATAAGGGGGCTGTGCACAGACAAGGACACCTGTTCCACTGTCCCCCAGGCATCTCCATAAGGGGCCTCTGCAGTGCCCCTCTGTGACTTTCGTCCCACACCCTTCCCTGCCCTTGCCCTCCCTTCTCCCCCCTTTCTCCATCCTCTCCTCCCCTGCTGATAAAATAAACAAGACTTTTTGTTTTGGAACAAGAAACTCTGGGGGGGGGGGCATTTAGGTAAATGTAACTGTGGAAGAACTGGGGAAAGAACCTGGGAGGTGGGAGTGGGAGGAGGGGGGAAGAGAGGTTCAGGGATAGGGCTGGGGCTGGTGCCTGCCTCAGGCAGTCCCACTGCCTTGTGTGTGGGGCTCTCAGCAGCCACGGGTGGGGCTGGGGGGAGAAGCTGGAGGGAAAGGAGCAGGAATGGGTGAGGAGGGGTGTTGGGAAGGAGCAGGTGTGGGGAGGAGGGATCTTGGGAAGGAGCCAGTGCAGGGGGTCTTGAGAACGAGCGCGTGTGGGAGGGCAGCTGCTGGCCCACTCGATTGCAGTGATCATGTGGTTGGCAGTGGTACCGTATGCCACACACATGCTCCAGGCCTCCTGGGACAGCTCCTGCCAGGTAGAGCATCACAGCACCCGGTCAGCACGGAGCTCCTCTAGGTCTGCACCCATCCTGTGGGTTCCCACCGAAGGTCCTCGCGGGGTCAGCGGAGCCTACGGGTCTTGCAGTGTCAGAAGTCTGGCGCAGGAGTTGTGGTTCACGCCCCATTCGCAGCTGGTCCAGCTGAGAAGAACAAAGCGAAGAGCAGTCATCCCAGGAGACAGGGTGCATGAAGCCCAGCCCTCACCTCTGAGCTGAAACCAAAAGGTCTCACTTCAGACAATGGGGATGTGCTTGGAACAAGGCTATCTGAGGCCTGGACAGCAGGCACTTTCCTGCAGGGGCACAGATGTCCATGGGGGGAGCCTTGCTACTCCCACATCCCAGGAACAAGCAGGCATGGGAAGGTGCTAGCAAGGCCGGGAGCCTGCAGGTGGGTGGGAGGCAACGGGGCACCTCAGCTTCCCTCTGTGCTGCACACACACCGGGTCCAGCAGTGGTGGCATCCCACAGAGGGAGGACTTGTACCCCTGACCTCTGGAAGAAGTGGGGGAGGGTGTTGTTAGAGGTGAGCGGCAGTTGCCACTTGCTGGGGAGGGTGCTACTGACAAGCCTTCCCCTCTCAGCAGGCTCCCCTTGCAGAATAATGGTGTCCTCCACCTCACCACACTTGCCCAGGAGCGGCTGCTGCCCCAGAGTGTGGGCATGCCCATGTGCAGCACTGCTCTGTGTGTGTCCCTGACCCCATCTTCTTTAGTGGTGGCTTGTGGAGGAAGGTGCCCCACCACGGGCTGGGGAGTAAGGCAGGCCTGTGCAGGAACCTTGTGAGTAGGAGCACAAGGTTCCTTTGTGGCAGCCTCATTGCAGCTGTGTGCTCTGGACTGGTGCTTCATATGCACCCACATGCACAGGCTGCTCTGCGATCCCCAGGCCAAGAAGGCCAGGTGAGGAGCGCGCAAACCCCTCCCCCCACAACCGCCTGCTGCTTCCCCCACGTGTGTCTAGGGAAAGTAACAGTCACCTGATAGACCTTCCCCAGCCTCGTCCAATCCCTGGGTGGCATCCTAGGAGTCGGGGGATAGCTCCAGGGACAGGCTGAACTTGTGGCTGGTGGGCATGGTGTCGGTGCTGATCTCCTTGCCTTCCTCTTCCTGCACCTCCTTCTCTTCTTGCTCCACCTCCACAGCCACACCCTCCAGGAGGCTGGTGACAGGTGTATCCCACCTACAGTCCACAACAAGGGGGGGAAGGGACTGATCCTCCCTCCCAGGATGCAGTGAAGCTGACCGAAATACTGAAAGGTCTGGGGTGCCACCCCAGAGCAGGAGATGCACTCCCTGGCCTTGGTATAGACCTGCCTCAGCATCATCACCTTCATCCTGACCTGATCCTGGGTGCGGCTGTGGCCCCTCTGGCCCAGGCTGGTGGCCATCCAGCAGCGTATGTCAGCATTCCTGCACAGGGCTGACCAAAGAGCTTGTGGGGCCCAAAGCGGCATGTTGTGGTTGGCTGCACTGCATGGCCAGGTGGCTCCTAGCCAGGGCAGTGAGTGAGCAGCCGAGTGGGAATCCCCTACCTGCTTCCTTTCTCCCACATTCAGCTCTGGCTTCTTCACTCTGCTCTACTAGAGTGGAACAGGAACCCTCTGGGTGACCAGATAGCCAGCCCAGAACACAGCTGTTGTCAGATACCTTTCCTTCCTGCCAATCCACATAGGGCTGTGTGGGTGAGGTAGTGCTGGGAACAGAGTTGGACAGCACAAGGGTTATTCCTCAATCTTGCTCCATACTTTTCACATGTACCTATCTTTTGACGGGCTGTAGGTCATCAGGAGTTTGATAGATTCTGTCCAGACACTTTCATTCCTCTGCCTCCATTCTCTCCTCCAAGTCATGTCTCAGAATACATAATGATACAACGTGACATCAGCTTGCATAATGACATTTTTAGATTGCAAGCCTTTCCGGGCTAACCTAGACTGCACCTAGAATGTCATGGACAACCCTGGTTCACCTCTCACTGACACCACAATATAAATCTTAAGCAATAATAAAAAATAGACACTACCACTATGGGAACTGGTGAGTTCCCTCTTTGTAGTTGTAACTACAACTCATGATATTGTCACTGGTTCAAATCCATTCTGGCCCAGTGATGAGGAAAATCACCACTAACCTGATTTATGTAGTTTCAGAGAGGTAGCTGAGTTAGTCTGTAACTAGAAAAATTTAAAAAACAATTAATAGTCTTGCAGCACCTTGGAGCCTAACAAAACATGTAGATGGTAACATGAGCTTTGGGTGGCACCCACAAAAGCTCACAATACCATCTGCATGATTTGTTAGTCTCTACAATGCTGCGAGACTATTTGTTGTTTTTTAAGATTTTCCTGATGCATGTAGTAGTGTTGTAGCCATGTTGGTTCCAGAATATTACACAGGCAACATGGGTGAGGTAATATCTTTAACTGAATCAATTTCTGTTGGTGAGAGACACAAACGTTTGAGCTCATACAGAGCTCTAGATGTCACCTCTCTCACTTTGTCTTATTAACCGGATGGCAGCTTGAATCTGTCTTTGAAATGAGGTTGGCAGTCACTGTTCAGTTCTCTGTGGATATCACAAGAAACACTACCACAATTGATGCCCATGTTGAAACTCTGAGCAGGAATTCTGGTGGTTAACTAGGCCATGGAGACTTAACTGCCCTTTTCCTCCTAAAGGCTATCCCTCAGACAAGGGGTTAAAGTATGTTGGCAGGGCAGAGGAAGGGTATCTCACGCTGCTGTTGCCTGTACTGTACCTATTTGTGGCTCAATAGATTATTTCAGTCTCTAATACAGAGAAGCTAACTATGGAAAATTAGCTCATTTGAGCCTGTAAAGAAAACACTTGATAAAATAGCAAACTGAGTTTTGATGCTATTGATTTGCTCCATCAAACGGCTGGTGGATTCAACCTGCTGTCCAGGAAGAAAGTGCCCTTTGCAGGAATTAAGTGTGATTCCTGATTCAGCAGTCAATGGGCCTTACAAAATGCTGAACAGGGATGTCTTAAAGAACATGTTTAATGCTTTGCTGAACTGGGTCCTAATTGACCACTGGAGAAACAAAGCAAACAAATAACCCCTCACCACATTCTCCAAAACCCAAACAACCCCTCCCCCCATCACAACTACACGACAGCTGCAATTTTAAAGCAATAGGTGGTGAATACATTTTGTAGTGAATACATTTTCTGCCTATTCATTTATCAGTTCTTAAACTATAACGAATGAATAATCAGGAATAATTGTCACATTTGTATAATGATAGAGAAGCGCTACCTGTGAAGATAGTAGGATCATTTTAAATTTATGAAATCCTATTTTATTTTTTAAACTTCTTTCTGTGAAGGCAATTCCCATTGCTAGAACTTTACTTTGCAACTCTTATGTAGATTAATCACGAACAGAATTCATTGCTTGTCATTAAAATTTGAAAAATGAATTCCCATTGATTAATCTAACCCAATGCCTTGCTCAGCTACTGTGTGGAGTGCTCTGTATTTTCATTTGTTTTTTCAGTCAGAAAACTTAAAACTGGGAAGTCAGGATTTGGATACAAAACAAAATGAAACAGGGATGGGATGATGGGTGTGTGAAATGTTAGGGAGATTGAATAGCAAAAGGGTCAGATTACAGCTCATGAAGAGGCCAGGGAAATATTAAAAAAATATGAAGTTTATAATACTGGACAGAGGATTAAAAAAAAACTAGAAATACAACACAGAAATAGATGGATGACAGCTGTGGGAGGGTGAAGAGAGAAAGAATAGGAAGGGGCTGATTTTGTTCTCACGGAAGTCAATAGCAAAACCCATTTGACTCCAGTGGGAGCTGGATGAGGCTTATGGTAAATGAAAACTCACGCCTGTGAGAGAAAATTCTAGAATGAATGGAAAGGGAATAAAATGAACAGGGGTAGGAAAAATAACAGAGAGCAACAATCAAAGCCTGAGGTGACACAGTAAGAGGAGTATAAGTGGCCAAGACAGTCAGGGAAGTGAGGGTCTTCAATTTATGAGCCAGTCTTGTAGATCTTATTGTAGATGTGCTGTAAACGAAGCTGGGGAAAGAAATGACAGTCTTGTGACTACAGCAACTGAATGTTCCCATGGAAAATTGGATTCTATCCCTGCATCTTCCATAGAGTTCCTGTGTGATGCCAGGCAAGCCACTTAGACCAATCTGTTCACCAGGGGGTCTCTAACTCCGTGTTCCTTATTTTCTATGTGCACAATTTGAGATAACTGGCTTCTCACGTGGAGAAGTGCTGAGCAATCACAATGACAACTGAAGCCAATGGAAGCTCAGTAGGACTTGTACACATATAAATTCTGCAGAATGCCAAGTACTCTGAAAAAATCAGTCCAGAGGCATGTCAAACTAGGCACCAAAAAGGAGTTGACACTTTGGGCAATTTTGGCTTTAATCTCCGTGCCTTCATTCCCTGGGTGCCACCTGATCTCACAGGGGTGATATAAAGAAAATGTCATTATTCTTTATAAAAAAAAGGTAAGACATTAAAATGACGACCATAGAAACACTTAGGAATAAATTAATAATTCTGTATTCAGGTAGGGTTGGGATAGTGTGCAATAAATGAGACATGGGCCTTATAGCGAACGATGAAGATAAATGGAACAACTGAATCTTTCCTGTGGACTTTAGGATCGAACTACCTACTCCGTGCCGCATGTAGCCGCGGGCACGGAGTTCGGACTAAGGAGGATTTTAAAATGGTGGCGCCCGGGGAAGATGCAAATGAAGCCCAGGATATTTAAATCCCGGGCTTCATTTGCAACTCTGGTTGCCCTCATTTTCCTACCTAGCTCGAACTACTGAGTTAGTGTAGACATACCCATGTTCTGTGGGGGAAAAATGATCATCTTATTAAAAACTATCAAAATTCACATATATGAGGGGGCCAAATTAAGGTTGTACAGGCAGCCTTAATTCTGTCAGTATGAAATTTCAGTGTATTTTTTTCTACAGTAATTAGAGGTAAAGATAGAGAAAGAGTTTAATGCAGATAAAATGTGTGTTTGTATACATGTGTGCACGTTTGTGTATATACACATGTGCATATGTGAGAGAGAGAGAAAGACAGAGAGAGAGAGTCTACTGTCTGAGACAAAGAACATAATGTACTGTGTGCAGGTCTTTTGGGGCTGACTTGGCTTCACACGCACACCCCCTTCATTCAAAATTACACACAGATGACCCATTAATTACAATTATCCTATCTGGGAAAGGACATCAACAATATTCCCAATCTCACAGAGCTGTTGGAAGACTTAATTAATTTATTGGCCCAATCCTGCTCTCCTTACACCCTCAAAATTTAGTTTAGTTCAAGCAGGACTTCTAGAGGGTGCAAGGAAAATAGGCTCTGGTCCATCACTTGTGATCAGATTTGAGCTCCTCAAATGAGAGGGCCTGTAGAAGTGCAAAACACAAGAAGTGCAATACACTGTACTTCTCACAGAAATCTCAGACCCGGTTTACTCCTCATCCTTGTTATTTGGCATTGCTTGTGCTGTCACTCCCAAATCTGTCACGTTAAAATCAAGTGTCAGTGAACCCTGATGGTCTTTATTCACTCTTTTTTGTTGAAAGAACAAAGATTAAAGCTAAGTCCATTGGGTATAATCACATGGTAAATATTAATTTAGTCCAGCATCTGAACATTTGGAGTAAATTTGAAAACAGAACCATCTGTTATATAAACTAATCCAATAGACTCCACACTTTGTATGACCAGCCGCTGTCAAGTAACAGATTATGAAACCAAGTAATAAATCTTAATTCAGAAAATGTTTCCCCATCTGAAAGGTTTGAGAATTCATTTCTGCTTTCCTTGTTTTAATGTAAACTTGATGCAAGTTGGCAGAACTCTCTGACCTAAAGGGGTTCTGGTATTCACTCAGATCCCTATGGGAGGCTGTGGATCAAGTCTCACTGAGGTCAATTGCAAGGCAAGCCTTGTGATACAGGCCCTCTTTTTGTGTTTCAACCATTTGCTCTCAGACACATAAAGTGTAAATCAGTGTTTAAAAAGAATTCTAAAAGGCCAGTGTTTTTCTCTTTTCCCCAAAGAAGGAGCCGGCTTCTAGTACTGGCCACCGAGCTTTCTTTTACAGTATGCTGGGGAATTACTAGTTCAGGGTAGCTGGCCCAACCCTGCTACTCTGACAATCCCTGTACTTATTGCATAGAGCTGTGCTCTTTCCTCTACTTAGGGAGAGAGATAAAGCACATCCAAAGACAAGCAGGGAAAAGGACTATCCCTTCTGCCCACATCCACCTAAAATCTGTATGAACATATTTACCTACCTCTAGTCATATAATTTATCTTTCATGTATCGATGTGACACACAGAGGAAAAAAAAACATTTTTTAGGGAATATAACAAGAAAACAAACAAATTAAATGGAGGAAAGATCCACAACTATATTTTATTTTCAAAGCAAAAAGGTTTTTTACTAATTTATTCCTTTAAATCCCAATCCCAAGCCAAGTTTTGTCATATCCCAATAAGAATCACATATGTGGGGAATGCCATGGGAAATGTAATAGCTTTTGCCACCACATCTACAAGCTAGAATAAAGTTAATCAATGAAGAGGCCACTGGAAATACTTAGGAACACCAAGCATATGGAAAACTGCAAAGATTAGTCACCTTTAGTTTGGGTTTACTCCCAGTTCCATATGGTAGTGGAAGTTGAAGAACAGGATTTGTTTGGGATAAAATCTTTGGAAGCCCGATGATGTTGTGCTGGGACTTGTTTGCGTGTCATGGGGAAATAAACATAGGATGAAGGAGTAGCTATAATAGCTTATTCAATAATGGTCAAATTCTCTCAACTTTCTGATGAGTAATACATTATTTCTCCAGCAATCCCATCATTTCAATGGGACTACTAAAGAAGTAAGGCACTAACCTTCAGGAATAAGTGTGGAAGAGTCTACTCCTAACAGTTGTATCTCATTATAAATATACTGTTTGCTAAAATCTTCCAAACTCTATTTTCTATAATGGCAGCTGTGTATTGCTGGGGAGCTCCTAACCCAAATTATATCTTCCTATTTCCTTCTTTACTACCAATACCCTCCTCCAATGAATGATTAGGTGAGCACTTCATAAGTAGCACCACAAGTATCCAATGGGACTACTTTGTTGAATAAGGCCTGAACCCACAAAGACAGAGCTGTCCTTACCCATACACCAAACATGCAGATGCATCGGGCACCTGAAAATTTAGGGCACCACTGGTTTTTAATGTCCACCCACCTGCCTCTTTCTATCCTTGCTCTGAGGCTTAAGAGACAATCTAGTTAACTTAAAAGTGAAAAAGCCTGCCAGTCCAATCAGCAGAATCTGTGAAAGAGCCATTCAAGTGGTAACAAATCCCTTTAACAGGCATTTGCCAACCTCTATCAGTTTCTGAATTTACTGTGTTAGTCTACAGGACCTTAGTATAAAATATGTTTTTAAAAGATTTCATTAGTGCGTTACTGAGGATTATAAAATCACATCTCTCAAAAATCATCGTCCCCTCTGGCTGCCATTGGATGCAGGGCACCGGTTTAACAGTACTGTGTAGGGTTCCATAAATCCTAAGAATAGCCCTACATACTGGGACTTGCATACTGTGATGCTGAGTATCACAAAGGCTATCTTTTAGGTGTCTAGAAAATCACATGAACAACACCGAGCTCCACAAAGCTTCATTTAGTTGTCAAGGCTCCTTGAACAGATAGAGGGCCTTAAAATGTGATTCATAAAAGCCAGCAAGCCAGGCAAAGACCCATCTAAACTAGCCAATGGGATAAGCTGATGAGAAGGGTGTATCCCAATCCCCACCCCTCTTGCAGAGATCAGCCCCTACCGGTAAATCTAGGCTTCAGGGAGGCATCTATCTCTGCAAGTGATCCACAAACCAGGGCAAGATAGGTGTTCCTTTGCCAAACTCATATACAAATCCCAGTCCAATAGGTGTGCTCTGAGGCCACATAAATCTACACAAAGCAGCTAGGGAAGGGGGGGTATCCTTTAAAACCTTTATCTCAGTGGTTATAGCATTCACCTGTGGCTTGTCTAGACTACGCAGAAGATTCGAAAGAGAATATGCAAATTCTGTGGGAATTTGCATATCTTCTTCTGATCTCCGCTTTCTAAAGTGAAAGTAGTTGGAACGCAGCTTTTTCGGCAAACCCCCCCTCTTTTTCAAAAAGCTGCGTAAACCTAATTTTTTGAGGAAAAGCAGCTTTTTGAAAAGGGGAGCTGCCAAAAAAGCTGCATCCTGACTACTTTCACTCTGCTCTGCTTTCGAAAGTGAGATCGGAAGAAGATATGCAAATTTCCCACTCAAGTTTCAGCTCAAGTCTCCCCCTAGGGGAGAGCCCTAACCACTCACTCCTGATGGCCCACTTAATATTGGATTATTTAATTAATTGGAGTGGAAGAACCCCAATAGGACCAATTGAGGGACACCCACAGCACACAATATTCCATAGCCTAGCAGTTAGCGCACCTCTCCTGAGAGGTGGTATATCCCTGTTCAAATCCTGTGGCACGAGTGATGGGTATCGTAAGCTAGGAGAGGCTGAGCCTCCCCAAACAGCCCAGTGTGGCCCACCCAAACTCCACCCCCTGGTTCCCTCCTGCCTGCTTCCAGTTCTTGCTCTTCCATGACCCAAGCCAGGGATGGGGGCGACCGGCCTACTCAGGGCAGCTGAGGATGGTGCTCACAAAGCTTAGGCCAGAGGAGCTGAGCCTGTGGCTGTGCCCGATCTACCAGCTCTGGGGGGTAGGGGAGCAGGGATTGTGCTGCCCACTCTGCCCTCCAGAACAAGGGGTGCTTAGATGGCCTGCGGCTGAGGTAGCAGGGCAGCTGATAGTCACAGTAGGAATGTTCTGGATTCTGGCAGGGAGAGCATGAAAGGGGACAGGAAGAGGTAAAAGGGGAGGGGTCAGAGGCTAGCTTACCCCAGCAGGGAGTTCATCTGCCACCCATGACCTTTGGATAGATGGTTGAATGGAGTCTGCCACCTCCTGGGTAAGTATCCTAACCAGTGAGCTAAATGTTAGAAGGGTGTTTGTTGTCATCCTCCAACTTCCATGTGTTTAGTAGATCTAGGTAGCCTCTGAGCATGCCTACTAGACACAAATTGGGTGGAAGAACACCTATTTTTCCAATGTATGGATTGTTATGGAGTTTAGGTAGGCCATAGGTGTGCAGGCACTCAGAGCTAAGCAGCAGTGTGCATAGCTGGAGCCAGAAACATAGATTCCTAGAGAACTTTTACTGCAAAAGCTTAGGTGCTGAGAGAGTTAAGTTGCCTATAGAGAAGGCAGGAATTGAGCATGAGTTTTGTGGATTGCAGTAGTGCCTAAAATGGGGCTAAGGCATCTAAGTAACTTTCTGGGTAGAAATCTAAAAGCTCAACAAAGTGATTAAGAGTTACAAGACTAGTTATTTCTCTGTGACACATATTTCAACTTCTGGGTACTTGCATTCCATAAATTACCTATATTCTTTCTGCACATTTCCAGTTCTAACCATTATGAACCGGTGGAAAATTACTGAGAGACATTTGTTCTCCCATCGATTTACTGAACTATTTCCCATTAACATGTACACAGAAAGGAGAATAGGTTCTGCAGAATGCAATAAAAATATGTTTTGCTAACTAAATAAATTCCTTTATATATTATGGCAAGAAAAAATAAACAAACCCTGAGATTTACAGACAGCCACCTTGGCTGACATTTCACAGAGCTGGATCCTTCAGCAATACTCTTTGCTTCATTCTATCCTTTCAGAGCCCTGGCACTGCTCCCAACATCTCATTTTTCCATCTCTCCCCAACATCCTTCTTTCAACCCTATTTCCTGATCTCTCTGTTTCCCTTACCCCCCGTCCTTTATGAGATTCCTCTCCTTCAGGTCCCCAAAGCCTCTTTCATTGATGTGTTTCATTCTAACCGTCCAAGATGTCTCTCTACTCCAAAAATCAATTTGCCCTTTTTATTATTTCCAGGTCCTTCTTCCTTCTGCATGCTTTCTTCCTTTTTCTGTCTTATCTGTTCTTTCACATTCTTTCCTCCAACACTACTTCCCCTTCTGCCTCTCTCATGTCTCATCATCCCATTTCTGGCCAGGTCTTTCTGCTCTGAGGGAACCAACAAAAGGATTTTCCATCATACCAAAAATGTCACTTTTTTTTTTGAGCAGGGTGGGCTCAAAACAAACTTCCCTGGACAATGTGGGGGCTCAGCTCCACTCCCAGAATGGGCAGGGCCTCAGGCAGAAGGGATGAGGTTAGGAACAGTCAGCCCTCGGTGCTGACCAGTCTGTGCTGTGCGGAGCTCCTACAGCAATTTAAAGGATGTGGGGCTCTAGCCACCATTGCTGCCATAGTAGCACTGATGGCAACCTGGATCCACAGGCCCTTTTAAATCGACGGGCCCTAGAGCAACTGCCCCTATATCCTCCCCACCCCACCCTTGTCAGCAGCCCTGGCTTTGAGCAGTGACAACTGAAAACGCGAAGAGCTCAGGTTCACAGAAACAACAAAAGAGAAGACATTTGGACAGTTTTCACCGCAAAAATCTATGCAGAGCAACAGGCAAGATAGAGGCACATGTTCATTTCTGAAGCCACATGAAACCTGAGTTCTGAAAACCAGCCCAAAAGCTGCTGAAAACCAGTAAAAACTTTCCAGAACTATTTGTGGTCTTCCTATCCTTCATCTATATTTCCCATGTCAAAAGGCATCATTTGAATTTGACCTGACAAGCTCTGCTCTAAAGATGAACACTCAAGGTCAATTTAAGAATTGGTGTGATGTAACTATGTCCACTAACACCAGCTTGGATTTTTTGGCTTGGTATCTTCACTTCCAAGAACTAAAATGAACAAATATTACCCAAGCGAAGTCACCAAAATCTTACGCTACATACTTGTCATTATGTATTTTGTTTTCATGTACATTTTGACATGCAATATAAAGTAAATGCAGATAAATCTAACACAAATTAATTGCTTATTCCTACTTGGTCTTTTATTGGCAGAAGCATAGGAGAAGGTAAAATCCTTTATTGGAATGTCATACATGGAAACTTTTTTTTATATTTGTGGGTTCAAATTAATATGAGACTGATTATTCACAATTTATCTCAAGTTTTCTTTGCCAACAACAAAATACTTAATTTTTATTAAGGTGTTCACTCCTGTTCCCATTAATGTCAATGAACATTTTCCCATGTACTTCATCCAAAGCGGGATTAGCAAGCAAGACAACACAATTCATTCTTATTTAACTTCTGAAATTTGATGGTGTTTTATGCTGCATTCCTATACAAGCAAAACTCCCACTGACTTCCTGTATTTGGAATGCAGAATCAGGCACTTCACTGTTATATAGCAGATTGACAGAACCTGAGTGGTACCATCTATTACTACTGACACACAACATTTGAATTCATCTTCCCTTTATTCACAGGATGACTCACGCTGTCTTGTACACACTTCACTTTCGATTTATGTAAGATGTAAATTTCAACATCCTCTTTGAGATGCTCAATTATTCCATCTATTTTTGTCTTTCTATTCATTAGCTTTTGCAAACCATTTTGCATTAATAATCAGTCTCCGTTCTGACTCATTATTTAGTATTATTTGGTATAACGGAGTATGTGCCAATTAATCAGAAGTTGGGATGAATGACACATTTACTGCTAAAAGTTAAAACATAAAACTTCAGGCAGCAAAAAGGCAACCTATTTCTAAACCTACTGTCTAGTTTTGAAAATCATGGGACTGACTTGTGGCAAGTTAATAATAATAGGGCTCTCTTCCCAGCTTTCCAAGGGTCAATACCTACCTTCCTTCCAGGAGGACACTGTACAACACCCTTAGGGAAGGGTCTATTAGAAGGGATACTCTATCATCATAGAGTGACAATTGTAGGACTGAAAGGAACCTTGAGAGATCATCTACTACAGTCTGCCGCACTCATTGCAGGACTGAGTATTATCTATCCATTTGTGACAGGCATTTGTCTAACCTGCTCTTTAAATTGCCAGTGATAGAGATTCCATAATTTCTCTAGCCATTTTATGCCAGTGCTTAACCACTCTGGCAGGTAGAAAGTTTTTCCTAATATCCAGCCTAAACCATCCTTTCTCCAATTTATGCTCATTGTTTCTTGTCCAGTCCTCAGAGATTTTAGGAGAATGTTTTTTCCCTCCTCGTAATAACTTTTTATGTACTTGAACGCTCTTATCATGTCCCTCCTCAGTCTTCTTTTCTGCAAACTAAACAACCCCAATTTTTTCAATCTTCCCTCATAGGTCACATTTTCTAGACATTTTCTAGACCATTCATCATTTTTGTTGCTCTTCTCTGGACTGTCTCCAATTTGTCCATCTTCTTCCTGAAATTTGGCACCCAGAACTGGACACAATACTCAAGGTCTAATCAGCAGACAGTGAAGCGGAAAAATGACTTCTTGTGTCTTGTTTGTAACACTCCTACTAATTATCTTGGAATGATTGTTTGGGGGTTTTTTGTTTGCTTTTTGGGGGGTGTTTTTGTTTTTGCAACAGTGTTACACTGTTGTCTCATCTTTAGCTTGTGATCCACTATGTTTTCTGCAAACAATTTCCCATCATTCATGTATGTGCACTACTGACAATTCCTTCATCAGTAGAACACTTTGCATTTATCCTTACTGAGTTTCAGACCATTTCTACAGTTGTAGTAAAGAGGAGAGCATAGAAATTGATAAAGTACAAGTAGGAACTGAGGAAAAATAGCCAAACAAAAAAATCTCCAATTCAATTACTTCACGAGAAGGCAGACAACTAAATATTGGCACATTTTATAAGTGTGTATATATAAAAGCCAGAAGTCTTAATATTAAAGATGGGTGAACTTGAATGCCCGGTATCAAATGAGGATATTGACAGAATAGGCAGCACAGAAACTTGACTGATGATGATAATCAGGGGTGCATGTAATAGCAGGGTAGAAAATATATAGGAATGACTGAGTAGGTCTTGCAACCTCACCCCACAGTGGAGAAACGGTTTTGGAGACTGGACATCAGTTCGGATTGGTGGGACCGGCTGATTATGGAGTGGTGGGACTACCAGCAGTGGCTCCAAAACTTCCGTATGCAGAAGGGCACCTTTTCAGAGCTCTGTGCCTGGCTCGCCCCTGCCCTCCAACGATGTGACACCCATCCACGGCCCACCATCCCTTTGGTGAAGCGGATCGCAATTACCGTCTGGAAGCTCACCACCCCAGACAGTTACCAGTTGGTGGGAAACCAGTTCGGCATGGGGAAGTCCACAGTCGGGGCCTTCCTCGTGGAGTTAAGGAGCTCTCAGGCTGCAATCCCTGCTGGGGATGGGGGGAGTCCTGGAAAAGGGGGACCCTAGGGAAAAGGAAGTGGGGGTAGGATTGGGATAGGGGTGGGGGGAAGCCCCTTCCCCAGGGAGTAGTGCCGTACCACCCTCACACAGCCCTGCTGCTGCAGGGTGGTGGTCTCATAGAGGGTGGCTCCTGGGGTGTTTGGAGGTGGGGGGGAGAAAGAGGAGCAGGCACCTTCCAAGGGCTCAGGCACTCCCTCTCATTCTCTGCTTCATGTGTTTGTTTGTCTCCTTCTGCAGGTGGTGAGGGCCATCAACTTCATCCTACTGCACA
The DNA here is from genome assembly GCF_049634645.1 of Pelodiscus sinensis. NCBI lineage: Eukaryota > Metazoa > Chordata > Testudines > Trionychidae > Pelodiscus > Pelodiscus sinensis. Next base: position 99,232,594 of record NC_134711.1, read on the forward strand.
GGGTCATCCACCTGGGAGACCTAGACCCGATCGTGGCAGGATTTGCCACCCTGTGGTTCCTAGTGGCGGGGGAGCCATTGATGGAATCCATATTCCAATCTGTACAAGTTATTGAGCAGCCCAGTATATTAACAGGAAGGGCTACTTCTCAATGGTGCTGCAGGCCCTGGTCGACTGCCGTGGACAGTTCACAGACATTTTTGTTGGATGGTCAGGCAGGGTGCACTATACTCGTCTATTTTGCAACTCAAGCTTCTATGGGGAAGCTCAAGGTGGGCACATTCTTCCCTGGCGTGACTTTGCAGTTGGGGACATGCAGATGCCACTGTGCATCATGGAGGATGCAACCTACCCCCTCATGCCATGGCTGATGCAACCATATACCGGCCACCTGGACCCCAGCAGGGACCAATTTAATTCCCACCTCAACCAGGCGAGAATGCAGGTGGAGTGCACTTTTGGCTGCCTCAAGGCATGGTTCAGGTGTCTCCTGACCTACCTCGACGTGGAGGAGCCCAACATCCCCAAGGTCATCTTGGCATGTTGCGTCCTCCACAACATTGTGGATAGGAAGGGGGAAGCCTTCCTACCTGGGTGGGTGGCAGAGGCCGGTTGCAAAGGGAGACCCTTCAAGCAGACACAAACAGCTGCCATCCACTGGGCCTATCAGTTGGGGGTGCATATCCGGAAGGAGAATTTCTCTCAAGGACCCCAGTAACTCTCCACAGGGCCTCCCCGATAGGGACCTGGGCCTTGCTCCAATATCCTTTTTCCACCCAAACCCTCTGTGACAGACCGGGCTGTGTCTGGGCACAGCTGAGGGCATCCGCTCAGGGAGAATTGCTCAAATCCGGGGCTCCTTACAGCCCCCAGACTGGTGACCTCTCCAAATAGGCCACAAAACAGTTTCACAGAGCACTTCAGCTGCCTGCCTGAAGCCTCACGAGCTAAACCCCTCCGACACCCCAGCAATATCCGTGCCCCAGATGGCCCCGGGCCTCATACACAGGAGGGGGGTCCTAGCATCCAATCCCACCTACCCCGAACAAGTTCTGTCCGGTTCCAAGAAACCAGCCACAGATCCCTGGTCAATTTACCCTCTGGATCTTACCCACAAATCACGCTGGGCCAATCCTTTAGAATCTAAAACTAAAGGTTTATCATCACAAGAAAGAAAAGCATGAGAGTCAGGTTGTTAAAGAATATTATGTTACATGCACCGAATCTCCCAGTCCTTGATGCAGGCTCTAGCAGAGATGTTACAGCTGCTGGTTTAAAAGTTCTTGTTGCACATCCTAGCATCAGGATGGGTTCACAGGTCTTCCGGGCTCTTTGATCCCTGCAATGCTGCCTCTGGGATGAAGTGCTGAGCTGAGAACAAAATGGCATCTACCACACCTACCTCCTTCCTGGCCTCTTCTTGTATGCAGCAGGTCACCTGGTCAGAGGCCAATCTCTGTGTTTCCTGCTGGCTGCTCTCAGGTGACAGCCCCCATTCTTTGGGTGTGTCCTTGGCCCATCAAGTGCCATTGTCCTACAGGGCCTGGCTAATCAGCCTGTCCACAGCAATGCTTAACCACATTCAGAGAAATATTCAGCTTCCACACAGATTACAGATTCCTACCTACACACACAGACATTATACACTCACATAAATAGCGTACATAAGATCAGCAAACAATAAGCTCCCATTCAAAACCCCACATGGCTCCCTTTTATACCAATTTCTGGGGCCAACACCCCCACCTAGGGGTGCAGCAGCGATCTGGCTGCTTCCCTCCAATTCGGTAATGTGACACCCTCCCCTTCCCCCCTTCCCTGTACAGTCAATAAATACACCTGTTTTGATTTAAACATAACAAACTTTGTATTTATCTTTCAATAAAAAAGATGGGGAGGAGGGGGGCTCAGAGCTGGGAGTGGCATGGGGAGCAGCTAGAAGTGCCATCTTGGGTGCGGGGACCTTGACGAACTTGGGGTTGGGTGGGTCCAGGGTAGTAGGAGGGAGGCTGGAGTAGGATCAGGGATGGCAGGGGTCAGGGGGAAGGGCATGGGCATCGCTTGGGGAGGGGGCAGAGGCATCGCCTGGGAGTAAGAGGAGGGGAAATGGGCATAGCATGGGGGGCAGGAGCAGGGACAGCAGCCATGTGTGCCATCATTACATGCACGATGTCCCACATGTTGTCGCCCTGCCACACAAGCTGGTCCCACATGCGGGTCCATCATTCAGCGTCCTCCAGGACCTTCTGCACCAGGCTCTGCTGCATGTCGTGCATGATGCCCACATGATGCCTCATCAGGTCTTCGTAGACCCTGGAGTGCTTTCAGGTCTCCCGGGGTCAGGTGGCTGTTTGGGGTGGTGTGGCTCACCCCTCAGTGATGGCTGCTCCAGCTGTGGAGAATAAAGAGGGAGAGGTGGTCAGTTATCCATGCGACACTGTCTCTGAGGCTGTGCCCTCCTCTGTGAGCAGTGAGCAACAATCCTCGGGACAGAGGACTGGGATGTCCCAGGAGCAAGACCATGTGTGGCCTGCACCACAGGCCCTGCCTCACAGGGGATCCGAGGTGCCCAGGGAACCATGATGGCCGCTCTCCCGCCCATGGACAAGCAGGCAAGGGAAGTGTCCAGTGACAGTGGGATCCCATGGGGGAGGAGAGGTGCCTGGAGCAGCCTGGCCCTCCCTGGGGCCTGCACACACACCTGCACCTGGCAGCACTGTCCGCGGGAGTGGGTGGTGCCTCGCGTGGGCAAGGATGCCCGTGTGCTGTGTGCGGCACTCCTCGGTGTATATGGGCTTGTGCCTGCACCCTTGGTGCCCGCCTGCTTCCAGCGGTGGCTGGTGGTGGGAGGGCGTCTCCCCTTCCCCCCCCCCCCCGCCCCACGGCCAGACATGTATATGGCCTCCTCTGAACCTGTGAGCAGGATCCCAGGGATGCTCAGGGGCTGCTTCCAGAGGCAGCGTGGTGCATGCTGGTGCTGCACTTGGTTCCACATGCATGGACTGCAGCATGATGTCCAGCCCAAGCAGGCCAAGCGAAGATCGCACCCCATCCTCTCTGAGTCTGCCTCCCCTGCCTTGTGTGTACGAAAGAATGAGAACACTCACCTGATGATCCCTCCCCACTGTCAGATGATGCCTGAGACATGTCCTGGCCCTGGGGTACCGTCGCCAGGGTTAGCGTGACAGTACTTGCCATGTCCTCCTCCTCCTGCCCCTCTTCCTCCTCCGCAACCTCCATCCAGGAAACAATAGGCATCTCAAGGCCGGAGTCCACCACCATGGGTGAGGAAAGGGCTTCCCCACCCCCCATTATCTGATGCAACTCCTCAGGAGTGGGGTCCTGCCCCGGAGCATGAACTGTGCTCCCTGGCCCTTGCATAGCCCTGGAAGAGCCCCTTAACTTTACTCCAGTCCTGTTCTAAGGTCCAGGAGGAGGGATATCCCCACTCTGCCAAGGCCTCAGCCATGCACCCATAGATTTCAGCATTTTGGCATCTGGAGCAGAGAGCCTGTAGGGACTCTTCTTCCCCCCACAGCTCCAGGAGGGACAGGATCTCCACTCCAGACAAGGAGGGTGCCCACTGCTAGGTACCCCTTGGTGGGTCCTGGGAGCCCTGGTGCTGCTCCCTGCAAGGGCCAGGGGAATCTCGGGGGCTTGTAGCTGGGCCATGGTTGGCAATGCCCTATGGCAGGGAGAGCCTTGCAGTCAGATACTGCTCCAGGGCTGGCTTCCTGCCACAAAGCTTGTCCAGGGTGCCTGCAGCTTTAAGAGATGCCAGAAGACAGGAACTATAGAGTTCGGATTATTTTGGATGGAGTGGACACTAGGGCACCTGTATTATTTCCTGGAGACCTCTTCTTTCAAAAGAAAACCCTTTTCCCCGTCCACACACACCTTTTCCTGAAAGAGCTCTTTCGGAAAAAGGCTTCTTCCTTGTAGAAAGAGGTTTACCAAAGTCGAAAAAAACCCTCCATTCTTTCAACTTTTTGTCAAAAGAATGTGATTGCAGTATGGATGTAAGTGAAGTTTTTTCTGGAACCATTCCTTTTAGGTCGCAGATCTGAGGAATACTCCCAGATTCACTGTTTAAGACCATTTTCACCCGCATCACAACAATAGTTTAATCTTGCTGTGGGGAAAAAAACCAAAACAAGGCAGAAAAAAATACCTCACCCAGAAACTTTTTGAAAAACAACTATTTTTTCATAATTTATGTCTCTGGAACCCCTTATTCAAATGACAGTAAATTTGGTTCACTCCCACTACACAACAATCCCACAAAGCATAGCAAATTTCAAGAAAATTCATGCATGCAGACTTTAGAGACATTAGAAGTGTCATCTTTTGAACCAGGAGAATAGAGGACTGATGGTGAGAAAGGGCTTCTCTCAATACATCCCAATGGAAGCGCAGGCAGCTCTGAAATGTGGCAAGTTGCTCTTTCATCTCCAAGTGATGTTCTTAGCTGAGTGACAATGCACCATGAAAATGAGCACGGCCTGAAACAATAGCTTTAAGACCTGTGAACTGTTCCGTTGATTTTAGTTGTCCTTCTGTGCTTTTGAGCCTATGAGATGCATGAAATACATGAATTCTCAGCATCCCATTCAAAAGGGAAAGGCCCCTTAGAATTCAGCTCATGTACCACACACACACGTCCAGATCTTGGCACAGATATGGGGGCAGCAAGTGGGGCTCAAACACATGCAGCCAATACCATCTGCCCTTGGGATGGACCTGGATCCTGGGCTAGGACAGCAGGATAGGGACCCTCTGAAGGTAGCAAGATGGGGTTGGTTCTGGAGTGGTGTAGGGGATACATTTGCCTGGGGAACACAGGGTTGGGGGCTTGAGTGCCACCCACGCAGCCAGACAGCTGCCCTGGCCCTGCAGTACTCCTGAAAGCAGCTGACATATACAGCAGTGGCAGGAAGCTGGCCCTTGAGGCCTTGTCTCAAACACCTGAAAAGAGACAAGGTCTCCCACAATTCAGCTCATTTGAGAGGAGTAAAGAGGGAGGTGAGACCCCCTAAATGGGCAAGTATGGGTGTCATGCAATGCTGTGAGTAAAACTTGACAGTTTGAGATCATTTTCAACAGTAACTCATCAATAATTCGATCATTAGCTATGTGAAAACAAATGAAAACCTACAATTTTGTTTGAAAAATGATTAATTTGGTCTTATATCTCTGAAATCTATAGCTGAAATAGCCCCAACTTTGGGTCACTACATTTGAGGCACACCAAATTTCAAAGGGATCTGATTAATCAGATTTTTTTACAAGCCTGAGGGAAAAAAAGTTAGACTTAAAAAACAACAAATGGTCTGGTAGCATTTTAAAGACTTACAAAACAAGTAGATGGTATCATGAGCTTTTGTGGGCACAGCCCACTTCTTCAGATGACCAGTGCTGGATGTCCAGAACTAAAATAAATAGGCGAGAAGCTGGTGGGGGGAGAAAAAAAAGGGAGGGGACAACAAGAAGAGGCAGTGGGTATAAAAATATCACAGAGAAGGCAGAGCTGGAATGTAACAGGAAAAACAAATAGTCTATAAGCACCTAAAGACTGGATAGTCAAAAGAGGCAGATAAGAACCATTAGTAGGCAATTAGAGAAGAAGAATACCAACAGCAGATACTATACAGACAAAAGTGACAAGGAGTCCTGTGGCAGGAAAGCTTATGCTGCAATACATCTGTAGTCTATAAGGGTACGTCTACACTACAGCGCTAGTTCGAACTAACTTAGTTCGAATTAGTTAATTCGAACTAAGCTAATTCGAACTAACGTGTCTAGAACTAAAAACTAGTTCGAATTAGCGTTTTGCTAATTCGAACTAGCAAGTCCACATTGAGTGGACCCTGAACAGGGCTTAAGGATGGCCGGAAGCAGTGCCGGCAGGGCATCAGAGGAGGACTTAGAGTGTGGAGATGCTGTCTCAGGCTAGCCGAGGGCTGCGCTTAAAGGGTCCCGACCCCCACCCCGGACAGACAGTTCTAAGGGGTGCCCCGCTTGCAAAGCAGTCCTGGCTTGGATTGCCCAGAGTACCCACACTGGGCACATCACACCACTCGGCCATCAGCCCGGCTGCACTTGCCGCAGGCTGCCATCTGGGGAGAGGGGGCAATCGGGGGGCTGCAGGAGAGGTTCCACCCCCAGAAGCCCGCAGAGCCAGCCCAGTCCTCCCCATCGGGGGCTCGTACCCCATTCCTTCCTCACCTCCTTCCACTTACCCTTCCCTAGTCCCCCTTCTTATTGATGTACAAAATAAAGATAACGTTTCTTCCAACATTGACTCTGTCTTTATTGAACAAAACTGGGGGAGACTGGGAAAAGGAGGTGGGAGAGGGGAAGAGAAAGGCTGGGAGAGGGAAGGCAACTAACATGATCAGGGGTTGGGAACAGGTCCCAGATGAAGAGAGGCTACAGAGACTGGGACTTTTCAGCTTAGAAAAGAGGAGATGGAGCGGGGACAGGATAGAGGTCTCTAAAAGCAGGGGTTGGGTGGAGAGGGTGCATTCAGAAAAGTTCTTCATGAGTTCCCATAAAGAAGGACTAGAGGACACCAAAGGAAAGGAATGGGTAGCAGGCTTCAAACTAGTAAGAGAAAGTTGTTCTTCACAAAGCAAAGAGTCAACCTGTGGAACTCCTTGCTGCAGGAGGCTGTGAAGGCTACAACTAGAACAGAGTTTAAAGGGAAGTGAGATCAAGTCATGGAGGTTGGGTCCATGGAGTAGTCTTAGCCAGGGGGTAGGAGTGGTGTCCCTGCCCAAAGTTTGTGGAAGGCTGGAGAGGGATGGCACGAGACAAATGGCTTGGTCACTGTCTTCGGTCCATCCCCTCCAGGGTCCCTAGGGTTGGCCGCTGTCGGCAGACAGGCTACTGGGCTAGATGGACCTTAGGTCTGACCCAGTACAGCCATTGTAAGCTCAGGGCTCAGGGTCGGGGGTCTCAGTGGACCCCCTTGATTTTCATGCACACCTGCTCCTGGGTGGCCAGGCTGGCAGCTCTCCTGCCCTAGACGGCCACTTTCCTGTGCCTAATGCGGAGATCGTGGACGAGGTCCACGATGTCCGCACTAGCCCAGGAAGGTGCCCGCCTCTTGCGGTCCAGGGCAAGCTCCCGGGAGCCGCCAGCCTGCTCCCGGGAAGAGGGGGTGGGCTGGGGGACATCGGGTGGGTGGCTCTGTGCCATGCCAGGTGCAGGGTCTGCTGGCTGGGTGCTGGCAGGCTTGCACCTGGCACGGGCACCGTAGCCAGCCCGTGCCCCTTTAAGGGGTCCGGGGCCGGGAGGGGGGCATAGAGTTTCCCTGGTGTTGGCCAGAGTGGCCACCAGGGAAACCTGGGGAGGGCTAGCCTCCCACTAGTTCGAATTAAGGGGCTACACACCCCTTAATTAGAACTAGCTAGTTCGAACTAGGCTTAATCCTCGTAAAATGAGGTTTTCCTAGTTCGAACTAAGCGCTCCGCTAGTTCGATTCAAATTCGAACTAGCGGAGCGCTAGTGTAGCGGCTATGAATGTTAGTTCCAACTAACGTCCGTTAGTTCGAACTAACATTGTAGTGTAGACATACCCTAAGATGCCACAGGACTCTTGTCGCTTTTGCAGATCCAGACTAACACGGCTACCCCTTTGATACTAAACAGACAAAGAACCATTGGCACCTTCATTGTCTGATAGGTTGATAATGTCCCAGCCATCCGGAATCTTTATTTAATCCATTAGCATGAGTATCAAACTTGTGAATGAATTGTAGTTCCAGTCCTTCCCTGTGAAAAAAAAAGTTGACCTTTAAATAGAAGCCACCATACAGCTAGGGACCAGTTACCCGGGAAGCATGCCCCTTATCAACATGCTTATTGGAGTGACTGGTTAACTGGCGGGGGCCGCTCTGGCTGGACTTGGCCCAGACAGAGCAGCTCCCCTCCCCACCCACAATGTGGCAGGGTGCACAATCTGTAGTGTGGTGCGAGAGGCTTGTCCAGGACTGGTGGGAGCAGCCAATGGTACCACTCAGTAGTTTCAGTCAGGCTGGAGTAGACTCCCACCACAGGATCACAGTTAATTGGTTAAATGTTATGTTTAAGCAGTTAACTTTTAAACTGGGATTTTATATCCCTAGATACAACCTTAACTATAATTGACCTGGTATGCCACTATAATCCTGCAATGTCAATACCAGGAATTGGAAATCTGGTTTTCTGGTGCTTTCCACACACCTAATCACATCACACCACACTAAAAAAAGTTACTTAAATAGATGCTTTATTTATGGAAAGATTTATAAGTAAATGCAAGAAAATTGATGTTCAGCATGCAATTTATTTGTTTAATCTACATGTTTGACATACTGAGTCTATGGGCAGAATGACCAGCCAGGGAAAATGAATAATGTTCTCACCAGCAGCTGAGTTTTAGTCCCTTACCTCAGGGTCTTCTTTTATTGAGCCATAAATGAAGGATCCAAGACCAAAGCAACCCATTCAGAACTGTGAGTGCCAGCTGCAAGAGACCTTTCCAGCTTCTCGACAGCTAGGAGAGGAAACAACACACCCTTCCCTCCAGTTAACCATCGCCAGGACCACTTTGCCACTACCTTAATATGCACAACCCTGATCACCCAGAGGCCAGGCAGGGTTAACTCTTCACACACAGAGGCTTCCAAAACATCTTTCTATTGTGTCACAAGTCACATTTTCATGACATTTTGCCGATATATGATTAATCTGTGTGTGAATTAGGGAACTGGATTTGTGTGAAAAGTGTAGTTCAAAGATACAGTTTCCCCACTATACTCTAATTCTCATTATTCAGGAAACATGACCAGAGGCTGCCTGTAGCTAGCACACTGAGGCCTTGTCTACACTATATGGAAGATTGTCACTGCCATGACCAATGTTCCAGAGTTCAATTTAGCAAGTGTAGTTAAGACTCGCTACATCGAACACAGAGGGTACCCCACCAGCATCTGGTACTCCTGCTTTTGCGAGTAGTAAGGGAAGCCGAAGGGACACCACCAACCTCTGCTTAAGGTAAGCCAACTCCAGTTATGTATTTTACATAGCTGGAGTTGAGTACCTTAAGCCGAGCTGCCGGATCTAGTGTAGACCTGGCCAGATATGGACAACAAAGCCTGAGTAGAGTGGTGAGTATGGTGCCTGCTTTGTATCACACAGGCAGTGAATTCAACTCTAGCTGTACATATTGGTTTAATAACTTTTCCCGTCAATCCCAGACATTAGTTATCCTTACTACTCTTCCAAAGCATAGGAGTGAAAAAAGATACAGTAACTGAGTCAAAACATGTCATGCCATGTTTCTCAAGATAGAAGAAAGTTCTGTCCTATAAAGATGTATCATCTATTTTAAAAGGACAAAGACAATGTTAAAATGTTAAGCATTTTATTATAGATATAGACTGTTGATTGACATAGATTGTTGATTGATATATATTGTTGAGCAGCATGTTAGCTTTTTATCCAGATCTGAAAGAACTGTGATTGAAAAGAATCAGTACCCTCAGTCAGAGCTGAAACTAAGGTTTCCTACACTTGGAGCAAGCTACTGAACTGCACTTCCTGCCCCAAAAAAATGATAAAATTCTTAATTTTTTGTATTAATTTTATTAGTTGCACATGTTGTTAATTGCACGTATATTGAGCTTGCAAATAGATGATAGTAAAGATATAAATGAAATAATATTTTAACTTTCTAATTTTTAATTTTTCACCCCTAAATGTATTACGCCTTGGGCAAGTGCCCCACTTGTCCCACCCTTGTTACGGCTTTGCCCCCAGAACTGGATTCCTCATCACAGCAGTGTCCACCCATGACCAGAGGGTGACACAGGGCACCAATAAGTCAGTTCGCCCATACAACCCCTAAATAAATATAACAAGGAGTCAGTTATCCATAATCAAATCACTACCATTCTTCCTTAGCACAAACCCATATCAATGAGCTAATCAGAAGGGCCTCAGAAGGGATAGCTGTTGTGGTCTCTAATTTAAAAAAAAACAATGAGCAGTGCTGTGGCACATTAGAGATTAATGAATTTATTATGTCATGAGCTTTCGCTGGGAAAACCCACTTCATCAGAGGAGGATCAAGACTCATCTGATGAAGTGGTTTTTACCCACAAAAGCTCATGACCTAATAAATTTGTTAGTTTCCAAGGTGCCACAGGACTGCTCATTGTTTCTGCTCAGAAGGCTTTGGTCAAATCTTCATCATTTGACTAACTACAGAAAACTCAAAGATGTATATGCGGTGAGAAGAGCCAGGCTATGTTGCCAAGATATTAACAGTAATATTTCTAGTGTCACTGACCTTCACATCCTCCAGATTCATACCAGGTCACTGTTTCCTACATCTATAAGTCTGCTCAGTTTCTGGCTTCTTCCATGGCTGAAATTCAAAAACCATTGTGTCACACTGATGACAAAGGTGGAACTCACTGCGACACACACTATTTTCTCCTCTTAATGCTGCTGTTGTGAAGAGAAAGAGAGAGAACTCTAGAACTGTCTTGATGTAAGATAGCTCATTATTCACATACTGAAGTTTGCACCAGAGCATGGAAAGACTAAGTCCAGGCCACAGTCTCTGCTCTCAGCCTGTGTAGAAACTCTACACACAGAATGGTAATGACATACAAAGTGGCACATAACTCACCAATGGCTTTTCCAAATGATATGATGTGATTCAGTGCTAGTTATAGCATTTTCTTTACACCCCTGAACAGAACTTGTCAGTCACAAGGACAGTCCCCTTATCAGACAGAGATAGATCAACGGAACAAAGCTGAAACATAGAATGGTAGACCTACAGGCACTTTTCTTTCCTTTCCTTTGCGTCTCTGTTTTTACATTCTTCCTTGGGGAGAAAGCAGTGTCTCTTTACAGGTTGTTGCTGTTCAGGGACTGAATGTGCTATAGGTAGAGAACAAAAGGTGGGGTGTCCTGACTCAAGTTCCAGGCATTCTATCATTGACTCTTTATGCAGCCTGCTTGGGCAACTTGATAAATCTATGTAAATAAAACAGCATATGCTTGTTCCTCTGTAAAATGGGGAGTATAATTAGAGATGTATGAAAAATTCAAAATGAAGTTTTGCTCTGATAATAATACTTAACGAGGAAGTTGTAAAGCTGTACTAAGTAATGTTTGTAAACCACTTTGAGATCTTTCATGAAAAGTTCTAGAGAAGAACAAATAATATTGTCTGCCATTCCCTTCACAAAAATACTTTCTTATCAACATAATAGAGTATTTGCTTGTGCATGTTAGAAGCATAGATCATAAAGTCGGTAGGGGCCATTGTAATCTAACCTGTTGCAGAACACAAGCCAGAGAACTTCCCTAAATTAATTCCCATTTGACCTAGAGCATATATAACACCAACAGGCCAAACCTGAGTCCTCTGGAATTTAGTGCATGAGCCTCTATAGCTTGAGCTATAAAGCCAGCTGGCTCTCAGCTAAGACTGTAGAGGAAACTCATGCTTTCTCTTTATAAGTGGTTTACGTGTCATCACATGGAACAGTGAACCACCCCCAGCAGGTGTGTGGGTTACACATATATTTTAGAACAACACACAATCTTGATTTTAAACTTTCCAGTGATGGAGAATTCACTACAGCCCTTAGTATGTTGTTCCATATATACCTATTGTTTACCTGAAAGGACAGCCAATACTGGTGGTATTTGTGTATGTTTCATCACTAAATATATAATAAAACTGTATTCACAATGTGTCAAATGGAAAAATTGGATGACAGTTTAATTTATTATTCCCAATGTAAACAATGAAGTTATAAACACCCTTTTTTCTGGATAGTCTACTTCTCTCCCCAACCTTACCTCAGCAGTCTGGTTTTAAATAACAAAAAACAAAACAAAACAAAAAGAGAGAGAACTTTCTCCTTTATTTTATTCCTTCAGGAAGCTGCCAATCTTCTTGCTGTCTTTCTCTCCTTATAATTTGGAATCTTAGGCTGTGTCCAGACTCCATGCCTCCGTCGACGGAGGCATGTAGATTAGCCAGATCGGAAGAGGGAAATGAAGCCGCGATTAAAATAATCGCGGCTTCATTTAAATTTAAATGGCTGCCCCGATCTGCCGATCAGCTGTTTGTCGGCAGATCGGGAGAGTCTGGACGCGATGCCCCGACAAAGAAGCCTTTCTTCATCGACACAAGTAAGCCTCGTGAAACCAGGTTTACCTGTGTCGATGAAGAAAGGCTTCTTTGTCGGGGCATCGCGTCCAGACTCTCCCGATCTGCCGACAAACAGCTGATCGGCAGATCGGGGCAGCCATTTAAATTTAAATGAAGCCGCGATTATTTTAATCGCGGCTTCATTTCCCTCTTCCGATCTGGCTAATCTACATGCCTCCGTCGACGGAGGCATGGAGTCTGGACACAGCCTCTGTGACTTAACCAAACACTTTGTCATTCATGCTAAACACACTGTTTGGGAATGAGTTTATCGGCATAGAAATTAACTTATAATTAAAGTTGTATTAGTCACCGGGCTGTCAAAAGTGTAGAGGACATCTTCAGCTAGGTAACTAGTAAATGGCGGGATGGCACACATAGTGCTGGAGGTGAAGGTGAGTGGAAGGCATACAGATTTTTTCCCTGTTATATTCCCCTTCACATTTTAATTACATTTTTTCAGTCTTTCCAGAAGACTAATTATATAAGAGCAAGTAATTGAGCACAACAGCATTGATTCGTCATTCTGTCAGAGCACAGAACTGCAGCTGCAGTGAGTCAGTTTTGATTAAATTTATGTGTAATCATCCCAGGAAGAGTGTTTGTATGCCATTTTTACTGTACATGCGCCAATGCACTAATCAGGATTATAGAGTCCCGGGTTCGCCACCCACCCCAACTCTCCTAGGGTATGTCTACACTACAAAGTTAATTCGAACTAACGGACGTTAGTTCGAATTAACTTTCATAGGCGCTACACTAGCGCTCCACTAGTTCGAACTTAATTCGAACTAGCGGAGCGCTTAGTTCGAACTAGGTAAACCTCATTTTACGAGGACTAAGCCTAGTTCGAACTTCCTAGTTCTAATTAAGGGGTGTGTAGCCCCTTAATTCGAACTAGTGGGAGGCTAGCCCTCCCCAGCTTTCCCTGGTGGCCACTCTGGCCAACACCAGGGAAACTCGTATGCCCCCCTCCCGGCCCCGGCCCCCTTAAAGGGGCACGGGCTGGCTATGGTGCCCGTGCCTGGTGCAAGCCTGCCAGCACCGAGCTAGCAGACCCTGCACCTGGCATGGCTCGAACCAGCCACCCGATGCCCCCCAGCCCTCCCCCTCTTCCTGGGACCAGGCTGGCAGCTCCCGGGAGTTTGCCCGGGACCGCAAGAGGCAGGAACCCACCTGGTCTAGTGCGGACATCGTGGACCTCGTCCACGACCTCCGCACTAGGCACAGGAAAGCGGCCGTCTAGGGCAGGAGAGCTGCCAGCCTGGCCACCCAGAAGCAGGTGTGCATGAAAATCAAGGTGATCCACTGAGACCCCTGACGCTGAGCCCTGAGCTTACAGTGGCCGTCCTGGGTCAGACCAAAGGTCCATCTAGCCCGGTAGCCTGTCTGCCAACAGCGGCCAACCCTAGGGACCCTGTAGGGGATGGACCGAAGACAGTGACCAAGCCATTTGTCTCGTGCCATTCCTCTCCAGCCTTCCACAAACTTTGGGCAGGGATACCACTCCTACCCCCTGGCTAATACCACTCCATGGACCCAACCTCCATCACTTTCTCTCACTTCTCTTTAAACTCTGTTCTAGTTGTAGCCTTCACAGCCTCCTGCAGCAAGGAGTTCCACAGGTTGACTCTGCTTTGTGAAGAACAACTTTCTGTTACTAGTTTGAAGCCTGCTACCCATTCTTTTCCTTTGGTGTCTTCTAGTCCTCCTATTATGGGAACTAATGAAGAACTTTTCTTCATGCACCCTCTCCACCCCATTCATGCTTTTATAGACCTCTATCCTATCCCCCCTCAGTCTCCTCTTTTCTAAACTGAAAAGTCCAAGTCTCTTTAGCCTCTCTTCATATGGGACCTGTTCCAAACTTCTGATCATTTTAGTTACCCTCCCTTCTCCCACCCTCTCTCTTCCCCTCTCCCACCTCCTTTTCCCAGTCTCCCCCAGTTTTGCTCAATAAAGAGAGTTTCTATTTTTGAACATACGTGTCCTTTATTTTGTACATTAGGAATGGGGGTTAGGGAGGGGTAAGTGGAAGGAGATGAGGGAGGAATGGGGTACGAGCCCCCAATGGGGAGGACTGGGGTGGCTCTGAGGGCTCCTCGGGGTGGAAGCTCTCCTGCAGCCCCCCAATTGCCCCCTCTCCCCAGATGGCAGCCTGCGGCAAGTGCAGCCAGTCTGATGGCCGAGTGCTCTGATGTGCCCAGTGTGGGCACTCCGGGCACTCCAAGCCAGGACTGCTTTGCAAGCGGGGCACCCCTGAGAACTGTCTGTCCGGGGTGGGGGTCGGGTCCCTTTAAGCACAGCCCTCGGCTAGCCTGAGGCAGCAGCTCCACGCTCTAAGTCCTCATCTAATGCCCTGCCAGCACTGCTTCCGGCCATCCTTAACCCCGGTTCAGGGTCCACTTAATGTGGACATGCTATTTCGAATTAGCAAAACGCTAATTCAAACTAGTTTTTTAGTCTGGATGCGTTAGTTCGAATTAGTTTAGTTCGAATTAACTAATTCGAACTAAGTTAGTTCGAATTAGCGCTGTAGTGTAGACATACCCCTACATATTGCCTCTCTCCTCCTTACATCTTCTTTCCTTTCATGCCCTCACAACATCTTAATCTTTGATCCTACTGTACCCACAAATACCACTATTTGGGTTCCTGACAACAGTGCAAGTCCATAGCTCACTGCTATCCAACTGACTTTTACCATTAGGATACTGACACTAATATGCTCCAGTCACTACCATTAGCTGGATGGGGCTAGTATAACATAAACAAGCAAATATTTAGAAATGTAACAGTCACCAGGCCAGATATTTTCAAAATGGCTTAAGACCATGGATACTTTTTTGAATCAATGTGTTTTACATAATTCTCCCATCTTTATAATTAATACATTAAGATGATTTTGAACACCTCTTTACTAAAGGTACTATGATCCTGAGCTCTGGTTTGGCTAGTTTTACTCACACACTTGTGGGTTAATCTTTTGTAATAGGCTAAGGACTAACCACAACTATAAATGCTCATACAGGGAAAAATTCTATTATTCTTTCCTCTCCAATCTTATTTTCTTTAGGATGAAGAGTTAATATATTATGAACAATATTCATTCATCCAAGGTTGTGGTTTATTGGAAAGTCCAAATTCTTAGCAATCTCAAATGACATTTGGCTAAACATGTACTTGGGTGAAGTTTAGACATCAGCCACTATAAAGGATTGTGGTTAGATATCACGCTAAACTTGACATCCCAAAATATAGGACGACATGGTCTTCACACACTAGATGAAAGGGTTTCCTTTTCCCATCGCTCAACATTTTCTTTTTGCAGCCTGCAAGAATTATTGGCAAAAACATTTATAGTATGTCTATGGTACCTTCTATGAGAACCTATACTGAACAAAAGCTCACACCTACAGATGATGCCTCCATGAGCTGTTCAAATTATAAATCAAAATTCAGAAGTTTTAACGTTTGATGTCAGATTGCAACCTCTCTGCCCAGGCTAGACTAATATTCACATGGACATTTATGGACAAACTAAGTTGGGGAATGGATGTGGTAACACAAGATGTCCCTTCCAAACTTATTTTCAAATTCAAAGAAGTTGAACACATTTTAAAAGGTACTTTAGATAGTCCATAAACCCAAAACTAATCAGAAGTTTACTCAAGCTTCATTGGAACTCAGAAGATAATCTTGACCAGGTTCTGAAAGCATGCCAAGAGATCCAGGCAAGAACTTTTTGTGGCAGGCTCCAATCTCTTTCTTACCTTAAACCATCTTCTGGTTTGGGTGACCTCTCATCTTTAGAGACTGGCTAATATACCTACTTTCCACACAGTGATCTTGAGGGAGCAGCTGATTGGCCTGCTTCCTCCTATGTTTATAAAGGATCACACCAGAAACCTACTTTTTTTTCCTACAAGAACAGCAAGACTGGAAAGACTCTTGTTGGACACTCGCTACTGCCTCTTTACTGGTTCTTTAAATCATTTTGGTGCTGAGACACTATGAACTATGAGATTCAGTGAAGCAGCAGAAGCATGCAGAAGAAGCTTTTCAGTTCTACCTGGAGCTGAGATCGCAACATATATAAAGAGGATCATGTCTGTACACCTAAGATGCTGTTAGATGTGGTACGGTGAGTTAGTAGGTGCAATTTTTCTTCAGAATTAGTATTAAACCAATGTTCCAGCTTGATGTGGAGGGAGCATTATGTTATCGGAAGAGGTATCTTTTGACTTAGACATAAAAAAAAGGTCTTTACCACTTGTGGTCATTCTGCAAGTGTAGATGAATATTCCTGATCTTACAATTTTGACTATATACTCTGATTTAGGTAAAATTACAACTGCATTCCAGTTTCAAATGGATGAGGATTGCTACATTTGAGGCTTGATTCTTATTTACACTAAGTCTCCTTTATATTGTTCTGTAAATAATAATTTATAGTTGGTGCACTTCAGTGGTGTGTGAAGTAATGGCATATAAACAGTGTCTAAAACCTAGAATTAAAAAAGCATATTATACATGGCAAATAAAAATATTGTCATTATCATTATGAAATTTACTGGGATATTTTATACAGAAATGAAAATGGGGGGAGGGGACATTGTTTATTTTGTTTTGCTTTCTTTTTGTTTAAAAGCAGTATCTGTGTTTTAGAAAAATCAGTAAGTGACACGGAGTTAATCCCAGTGGTCCAACATTAAAGCTATAAACTCACTCTTAGCTCAAATAAATTCTCTATCTTTTCTTGTCAGTTTGATTAAAAGCTCATGTTCAATATAACTGATGTTCAGGAACATTAATTTTCCTTTGAATAACTGACAAAGGAGACATTTCTTTAATGTTAATCCAAAGGGCATAATGTTACAATGGACTCTTTGTGATGCACTAAAACAGATTTTAACCCATTCTTATCTCCCAAAGCCCTTGATAACAGCCAGTACAATACCTTGCCAGTCCAGTGTACACAATCAGTGGATTAGTGTGGAGCCCTGGTATTCGGCATAATGGATGGTCCGAATAAGAGAGGCAGACCCCACAGAGAATGGGGTAGATGATATAGCAGATTGGTGCAGAGCTAGTCTACAGAAACTAAGCCACTCCGCACTGGACAGGGAAAGATGGAAGGAAATAGTGAAGGAGGCATTGGACACCAACAGGCATTGAGCCATGTTTGTTTATGGTGATGATGAATTAGCTATCAACTCTCGGTAGTTGTTACTTTAGTGAGGAGAGGGGCATATCTAATCTCTCATGGGACCTGGAAGGGTTGTAACTGGCTCCAAATTAATCAATCTGAAATACAGACTGTGCTAGTCAAATGAAACAGTGGTGTCTCAGCTCAGTGAGGATATATGCTCCCCACAGTAGTCAATGTTTGTTTAGTCTCTGGATTCTACCAGAGTCATCATTCCTGCTGGGGGCCTAAAAATGGCTTCTTTCATATTCACCTGCGTGTGCAGCATGGATACCCCTGCACTCTAGAGTAGAGAAGTGTTATTGTAACCATTTTTATAAATGAACTGAAACACAGCATGCATGGGCAGCCAGTATGTCAGGCAAGGAAAGGCACTGCCTTCCCAAACTACCAGCCTGGCCCCGCCCAAACTCCACCACAGAACGCCTGCTGTAGCGCCTGCCCTCTCTGTGCTCCTGGCTGGAGAGGTGTGCAGTGTGTGGCCCTGCCTCCCTGTGGGAAAGGCAGGGAGGAGGCAGGAAGGACAGAGCCAGGGTTGGAACTAGGGGCTTGCCTCTGCCAGCCCTATGTTCACCAACCACCTAAGCAAGGCAGGATTGAAAGACACAAATTTTCTAGCAGAATTATGAAAATAAAGCTTCTATTCCCAAACTAGTCCGGCATCTTAACCATAGGAACATCTGTCTACCCAACTGGCATACGCACTAGAGAGAGGATGACTAAGACACTCAGGCTGTGTCTACATTGGCACCCTTTTCCGTAAAAGGGATTCTAATGAGACACTTCAGAATTGCAAATGCCGCGGGGGATTTAAATAACCCCCGCGGCATGTGCATGAACATGGCTGCCGCTTTTTTCTGGCTCGGGGTTTTGCCGGAGAAAAGCGCCAGTCTAGACGGGATCTTGTGGAAAATAAAGCCTTTTCCGGAAGATCCCTTATTGAAAGTAGGAATAAGGGATCTATCGGAAAAGGCTTTATTTTCCGCAAGGTCCCGTCTAGACTGGCGCTTTTCTCCGGCAAAACCCTGAGCCGGAAAAAAGCGGCAGCCATGTTCATGCAAATGCCGCGGGGGATATTTAAATCCCCCGCGGCATTTGCAATTCCGAAGTGTCTCATTAGCATCCCTTTTACGGAAAAGGGTGCCAATGTAGACACAGCCTCACTGTGTCCTGTTGTCTACAGGGCACAGTTAACATTTGTCTGCTTTAAATAAAGTTCCATCTGTTGTTGTACCCTGAAATTGTGTGTCTTGCTTCATTCAAGTAGAACCAGGAGTTTAGCTCAAAGGAATTCATCATGTCTGAGTCCTCACTGGAATAAAATCCCCCACCCTCCCTTTTCCATTTTCCTTCAAATGGAAGGAAGGAAGCAGCTCTAGCAGAATCAGTTTGTCAGCTATCTTGCTGGTAAAAATCTGTTGAGAAACCAGATTTCTCCACATGGAAATCAGTGTGTTAATTAGCCCCTTTTGTGTCAGACTGTTTCTGAGCCAAGTCTGGAGTGGGATCTGAGAGCAATGAATGTCTGTTCCAAAGAGAGGCTTATATGACTGAGAGTGTCATGACCACTTGAAAAACTTTCTTCAAGGATGAGAACTTTTCTGTTGGCAACATATTATCAGGAACATCTAGTCCAATACCATCCAGGTTTTTTTTCTCTCTCTCTTTGTTTTAAAAACATCCAGCCACTACAACTTCTTTTGGTTGCAGTGATACAAGGAAATGAGAGCAACAGGCAAAAGGTTCCGGGAAATTTAATTAATGGATATTACAGATTTGCTGTTAATGCAAGCATGTATATTGAGGCCTCAAGTTGCAGTATTATCTAGTGGTTTCTCTGTAACTCCTGTAGGCACAGGCAGAGCCAAGAAATGTAGTTAGGGAATGTAAACCTCAGTTTCAGATTGGCTTGACTTATCTGGATAGGGCACAAAGTTCAGGGAAATTTGGATCCATGTAAGCCCACTTTTGCAAACTTATTGGACTACAATATCTGCCACTTTTGGTTTATCCTGTTTGGGTGAGTAAAACCTGTCAAGTTTATTTTGTTTAAGTTATAGACAACACTTCATACTCCACTCCATCTCTTCTCCTCAGGGATGATTGAATCCCGAATCCTCTAAATAAAACTGATACCAAACAAACAACATTCACCAACATCCTAATGAAAACTGCATGTTTCTTTTCTCCTCTTCCAACTAATAGGCCTTTGTACTCACTATATCTCTTCATCAGATACCTTTCCACCCCTTCCCAAAACAAGCCTTAGAAGTCTCCGTCCCTTTTCCATTTAGCCATATCCATGCCCTAAAAGCACCGCAATCACTCATTTTTAAGCATCTTCTGGGAAGGCCAGTACTCCCCAAATTAAAAAGATTTTACAGGCAGCCAACAATAAAAAAGTAATATGTACACCTAAATTTGAATTTACTACCAGTATGATGTAAACAATAGCATCTATCACACTACTCAAGCTTTGCTGCCCGTGTACACGTGCTAGCTACAGGTAGCGTTTCCTGAGTAATGAGGATTAGAGTATGGTGGAGAAATTGTATCTTAGAACTACACATTTCACACCAAGTTCAATTGTTACACCGACAAGTGGAATCAAATTTGGGACCGCTGGAGCTTTGTGTATGAGCTAAAAGCCAGCTGGCTCTCAGTTAAGGCTATAAAGCAGACTCATTATTTTCTCACTGGAAGTGGTCTTGGTGTCACTAGGTGGGACAGTTAACCACGCCAGCAGATGTGTGGGTTGCACTATCATGTCTTTGCAAAACCTCCACATAAAATTTTGAGAGAATCAACAAGTGGCTTATGCGCTAACTCCGAAGTGTTTTTATGTTTGCTGGTGCTCCGACATTTCTCAAACGGCACATGATCCCTTGGAAATTATAAGTAGGTGGCATTATTTTTATTACTAATAATTATGATTAGCATTGCTGTAGAGCCTAAGAGTACTAACCATAGACTAAGACCTCACTGTGCCAGGCACTGCACAAACACAGAACATAAAGATGGTTCCTGCCCCCAAGGAGAGACAATCTAAATATAAGGCAAGAGACAACAACAGATACAAACAGATCAACAGAGGAGTACAAATGAACAATGAGAGAATACTGGTCAGCATGAAATACTGAGGTCCCTGCATAACTACTGTCCATTTTCTCTAGGCAAGCCAGTGTGATCTCTTGCCCAGACTGCAGGCATTAACTAAAAACTGGCAGCCAAATAGCTGGGAACCAGATCAGGTCATGTGTATGTCAATATTGCTAAAAAAGATATTAGTCTGATACGAATGTATTGCGTGATTAGACTCCATGAAAGGCTTGTATATTATTGCCTGCATTAACCTCACTTATAATTTCTATAGCCCATATTATACAGGCATGGTTTCAACCTGTGGTCTGTGGACCTTTAGGTTCCACAGACTACACATAAGGGGCCTGAGAATGGTTGTTCTTATCATAGAACAGTAACTTTCAACCTGTGGTCTGCAGAGTCCTGGGGGTCTGGAAACTATGCCTAGGATTTCTAAATGGGGTCTGTACCTCAATTCAGAATTTTGTAGAAATCTGCAAATTAAAAAAAAAGTTGAAACCCACTGTTAACAGTCAATATTTAGAAATAATTAAATTTGAAATAATAACCCGTGAAATAACTATTTTGAAATAAGATTATTCCCCAAGGACAGCAGGAGAGCAGATTTCAAAATAACCAACCTGTTATTTAGAAATAACAAGTTTGGTGGTGTGGATGCTCTGCTTATTATTTTGAAATAAGGGAGGTTATTTCAGAATAATTCCCTACTGTACAGCAGGGCTAAGTGTTTCTATACTCTAAACATGTTTGCTCTGAAATTGTCATACACACACCCACAGTGTTCTCTCTAATCCTTTCCATCTGTGTGCAGAATGCATTTTTCTATGTGTACCCAGTGCATCACCAGTAAAAACAAAAACTTAACTGAAGACACTTTGCTAACCAGCAGGACAGCATTTGAATCTCTCCTAAGTGGTCGCATAGAAGAAAGCAACATTACCAAGTATGAAAGATGAGTGTGTTAAATGGGATTATCTCCTGCATAACAAAAGAAGACCCATAGACACCAGGAAAACCACTGTGGAACATCAAAGAACACAAGATATTATTGATTCTTGCTACACTCCTGCCCCTGCACAAGTAAAATACAAACAGGAAGAGGAGACAAGAACTCATCCTGTCATTTTGAACTCTAGGGGAAGGGAATAAAAGTCTGTGACAAAAAAGAAAGTATATCTTTTTTGGCTGTTTGAACTCTCAAGGTCCAGCATCTCCAAACCAAAATCAGACATCCTGCAAGAGCTTCCTGAGTCTGTCCTAAAAGACAATTTGAATAGACAGGCCACTACAATGCTGTCACTCCTAGGATTTAGAGCAATGGTCCTCAACATGGTGCCCTCAGGCAGCATGGCGCCCGCCGGGCCATTTCTGTGCGCCCACCGAGTGATTGGGGCTGGCCCCAGCTCCGGGCATGTGGTGCATGGGCAGTGTCGGCCCCTGAGCACACAGCGTATGGGTGGCCCCACCTCCAGGTGCACGGCGCAAGGGCTGTGCCAGCCCCGCGCGCGTGGCGTATGGGCGGTGCCAGCCCCTGGGCGTGCGGCACAGGCGTGGTGCTGGCCCTGGGTGCATGGTACAGGGCTGGCACCAGCCCCAAGCATGCAGCACATGGGCGGCCCCGCCCCCGGGCACGTGGTACATGGGCGGTGCCAGCCCTGGACACGCGGCGTATGGGCGGCACCGGCCCCTGGGCACGGCACAGGCATGGCGCTGGCTCCGGGTACACGACACAGAGGCGGCCCCACCCCCGGGTGCACAGTGCATGGCTGTGCCGGCCCCAGGTGTGCGGCATATGGGCGTCCCTGCCCCTGGGCACGTAGCACAGGAGCGGCTCCGGCCCCAGGTGTACAGCGCATGGGCGATGCTGGCTCCTGGGCGTGCGGCACAGGAGCGGCGCAGCCCCGGGAGTGCGGCGCATGGGTGGTGGAGGCACTGAGCACACAGTGTGCGGCCCTGCCCCCGGGTGCTCAGCGCATGAGTGGCCCCACCTCCAGGTGCCCGGCAGCCCCAAAAGGTTGGGGACCACTGATTTAGAGAGTCTCAGAGGGGTAGCGATATTAGTCGTATCTGCAAAAACAATAAGGAGTCATGTGGCACCTGTAGGTGGCACCAGGAAGTGCACTCCAGAACACGTTAGTTCGAATCAAACCCCTTGGTTCGAACTAACATTACTCCTCATTTTTCAAGCACTTCCTGGTTCGAATCAGCTTTTGAGCGGAATTATGCGCGGGCGAGATTATGCTAATGAAGTGTGGGATATATAAATCCCCGCTTCATTAGCAATTTCAGTCGGTTACATTTGCATCCCTAGTTCAAACTAGGGAACAAGTGTAGATGTACCCCATCAGATTAATTAGAGTGGAAATTGCAGAGGCAGGGACATATATATTAATATAACAAAAGAAGGGAGTTACTTATCAAGTATAGGACCAGTGTTAATCAGTCAGGGTAGATGTGGCTGACTCACAACTGCTTATGGGGAGGTGTGAATATCAAGACAGGGGAAATTGCCTTTATAGTGAGATAACCAATTTAAATCCTTATTCATTCCTAATTTGATTGTATTGAATTTGCAAATGAATTGCAGTTCTGCTGTTTCACTTTGTAATATGGTTTTGAATCTTTTTTTTGTAAAATAGTTACTTTTAAATCCATTATTGAATGTCCAGGGAGATTAAAGGGTTCTTCTACAGGTTTATGTGTGTCACATTTCTAGATGTTTGATTTGTGTCCATTTATCCTTTTGTGCAGCGACTGTCCAGTCTGGCCAATATACAAGGCAGAGGGGCATTGATGGCACATGATGGTATATATCACATTAGTGGCTATGTAGGTGGATGAGCCTCTGATGGTTTGGCTTATTGGTTAGGTCTTTCTGATGGTGTCCCTTCTATAGATATGTGGATAGAGCTGGCAATGGGGTTTGTTGAAGGAGTAGGTTCCTGAGTTAGTGTTTCTGTGGTGGAGTGCATGGCTGCTGATGAGTATTTGTTTCAGGTTTGGGAGCTATCTGAAGGTGGGGACTGGCCTGTCTCCCACAGTCTATGAGAGTGAGGGATCATTTTCCAGGATAGGTTGTAGATTGTCAATGATACACTAGAGGGGTTTTAGTAGGGGGCTGTAGGTGATGACCAGTGGTGTTCTCATATTTTCATTGTTGGGCCTGTCCTGTAGTAGGTGACTTCTGGGTACTCATCTGGCTCTGTCAATCTGTTTCTTCACTTCCTTAGGTGTGTATTCTAGTTTTAAGAATGCTTGATAAAAATCTTGTAGGTATTTTATGTCTGTCTGAGGTAATGGATCAGATACGGTTGTATCTTAGGGCTTGGCTGTAGACAATGGATTGTGTGGTGTGTCCTGGATGGAAGGTAGAGGCATGTTCGTAAGAATAGCAGTCAGTGGGTTTTCAGTATAGGGTGGTGTTTATGTGACCATCATTTATTTCTGCTGTAGTGTCCAGGAAGTGGATCTCTTGTGTGGATTGGTCCAGGCTGAGGATGATGGGGGGGGGGGAATTGTTGAAATCCTGGTGGACTACTTCAAGGGCTTCCTTCCAATGGGACCATAGCAACATCAATGTAGCCCTACATTGCTGAGATCTTCATCATACGTACTCACAGGAAGGAAGTCCTTGAAGAATTCCACCATGATTTCCAAATTTTCATCCCGACATTAACCTCAATCTGCACCAATCTACACATTGATCATGCAGTTCATTGACTAGTCAAAAGCATTCATAATCATCCAACATGACCATCTTTGAATAATACTGGTGAACAGGGGGATTCCGAAGCACCGCATTGAACTCATCAGAAGTCTCTATTGTCAACAAGAAACCAGAGTGAAAACAGCAGCAGGCAATAACAAGTAGTTTTCTACTGAGAAGAGTGTGATACAAGGGTGTATTCTGTCCCCATGCCTTTTCAACATACACACTAAATTTACTATGAGACTCACTGGAAGGTTCTGACAAAATGGAAGGAGCTGGGATTTCCATTGGTGAATGCTCTTAACTGCCCTATGATTAATGATGTTATGATTCTCTTTACTAGAACCATTAATGTAATGCAAAGAATGCAAGTCTGTGAAAACAGTTAGTGAGAAATATAGACTATTCAAAAATGAAATGCCTGCATTCTGATATGATTAACAAAAATAAGATGCAAGCAAACATCACAATTTATGGTCAAATTGTAGAAGTAGATGAAGTAATATATATACACACACACACACACACACACACACACACACACACACACATAAGTTTAGAAAAACTGTGGCAGCTGGAAATGTACGAAGGTGCAACTGGTGAAAAGCTTAATTTTTTTTCCTTAGTGACATTTGAATGTGAATCATGGGAAATTAATGCAGCTCACAAGACAAAAACTGAAGTCTTCAAGATGTAGTGCTGGCAAAGACTCTTGCATATCTTCTGGACAGAAAAGAAGATGAATGCTTATGTTGGAGAGATCAACCCATACTGTTAGAACTCAAGAGGCACAACCGTACTTCGGTTTCATCAGGTGTAGAAATGGAAATAACCTCAAGGAATGTATTACAGAAGGAATGTTGGTGGGTCATACCAGAAGGGGCCAACCAGCACATAGCTGGATAGAAGGTGTTTGTGAATCACTTGGAAGCCAGTTGCTGAATCTTCAAAGCTAGTGATAGATCAAGAAGGCTTTCAGAATTTTTGTTCAGGTGTCACCAATATTCAGACATGACTCAATGGGTTTTACTTACTTAATGAGGTAGCTTTGAGGTTATTTATGTCCCAGATTTTCCTGGGTGTGATAGCTGATAGATTTCTTCACTATATAGTTGCTGAACCAACAGAGGTGATGCCATTTTAGATGTGATATTGGAGAGTAGTGAGGACCTCTCAGAAGAGCTAGATGTAGAGGACAACCTTGGTTCAAGTGATCATGAGCTAATTCTCTTAAACTAAAAGGAGGAACAAACAAATCTGCAACAAGGTCTTTGATTTCAAAAGAGTTAACTTTTAAAAAAATTAAGGGAATTGGTTATGGAAATTAAGTGGACTGAAGAATTCAAGTATCTGAATGTGGAGGAGGCTTGGAATTGCTTTAAGTCAAAATTGCAGAAGCTATCTGAAATCTGCATCCCAAGTAAGGGACAAAATATATAAGAAAGGATTGCAGACAAAGTTGGATGAGGAAGTATCTCAAACAGGTTGTTATTAAAGCAGAGAGCCTACAAGGAATGGAAGATGGGAGGAATCAGTAAGGAAAGTTACCTTTTGGAGGTCAGAAAGTGTATGGATAAAATGAGAACTCCCCAAATCTGAGCAGAGTTGAATCTTGTAAAGGGAATTAAAACAAACAATAAAACATTCTATAGTCATGAAAGAAAGAAAGAAAGAAAGAAAGAAAGAAAGAAAGAAAGAAAGAAAGAAAGAAAGAAAGAAAGAAAGAAAGAAAGAAAGAAAGAAAGAAAGAAAGAAAGAAAGAAAGAAAGAAAGTTCTGTCGACAGAAGGTGTTATTGCATCTAGGGTTGTGTCTAGACTACAGGGTTTTGTCGACAAAGCAGCTTGCTTTGTCGACAGAACTGAATGTAGTCTAGAAGCTCTTTGTCGACAGAAGCCTGTAGTCTAGATGTACCCTAGGAGTCCTAGATATGGAGGTAGCAATTACCACATTTGAATTGGACAAAACATCTTAATAAGACTAAATCAAGAGCCTAGAGAATCACCATCCAAGAATATTAAAGGAATCGGCACATGAAATTGCAAGTTTGATAGCAAACATTTTTAATTTATCTAGCATACTCTTAGACTGGAGAATTGCTAATATATTTTCTATTTTTAAGAAAGGGTAAAATGTTCTGGGAAACTACAGCATTGCTAGTTTGCTCTCAGTTATATGCAAGGTCTTGAAACTAATTTTGAAAGAGAAAATAGCTAAGGACATAGAGGTGAATGATAATTGGGATAAAATGCACCATGGTTTTACAAAGAGTAGATCATACCAGGCCAACCTGATCTCCTTCTTTGAGAAGATAACTGATCTTTTTCAGACAAAGGAAATGCCATGGATCTAATATACCTGTAGTTCCATAAGACATTTGATATATTTCTATATGTGAAATTATTAAATTGGAGAAGATGGGGATTAATATGAGAATAGAAAGTAGAATAAGAAACTAGTTAAAGAGGAAACTGGAATAAGCCATACAGGTGAAAGATGAACTGTCAGGCTGGAGGGAGGTTACTAGTGGAATTCCTCAGGAATCATTCTTGGGACTAATCTTATTTAACATTGGTACAAAAAGCAAGAGTGTACTAATAAAATTTCCACAAGACACAACATTTGGAGGTATTCCCAATACTGAGGAGGACTGGAATTTCATATAAGAAAATCTAGATGGCCTTGTAAATGGGAGTAATAGAAATGGAATGACATGTAATAGCGCAAACTCCAAAGTCTTGAACTTAGGGACTAACAACAAGAATTTTTGCTGTAAGTTGGGGATTTATCAATTGGAAGTGATAAAGGATAAGAAAGACCGAGGTTGATTACTGAGGGTACGTCTACACAGCAGGGCAAAAGTTGAATTAAGCTACGCAACTTCAGCTATGTCTATTGCATAGCTGAAGTTGAAATAGCTTAATTCGGCTTTTGGCACTGTCTACACAGCAGGAAGTCGAAGAAAGAACACTCTTCCTTCAACTTCCCTTACTTCTTGTGAAATGAGGTTTACAGGAGTCAGAGTAAGAAGTCCTCCAGTTCAACATTATTTCGAAATAATGGCTTGCAGTGTAGACGTGCACTTTGTTATTTTAGATTAACATTATTTTGTTATTTCATAATAACACTGCCATGTAGACATGACCTATATAACCATGGGCCACCAATGTGAAGTGGCTGTGCAAAAGGCTAACGCATTTCTAGGATGCATCAGGCAAGGAATTTCCAGTAGAGACAGGGAATTCTACAAAGCACTGGTGACATCTTATCCACCATGTTGTGTGCAGTTCTGGTCTCCAATATTTAAGAAAGATTTCTGGAACAGATGTAGAAAAGGGCGACTCGGTTGATCTGGAAAACTTACCTTATGAGAGTAAATTCAAAGAGCTTGCTTAGCTTGTTTAGCCTAACCAAAAGACAGACGGGGGGGGGGGGAGGAGTAAGATATGATTGCTGTCTCACATAAATAAATACCAAGGAGGGAAAGGAGTTATTTAAATTGAGTGCCAACGTGAGCACAAGATCAAATGGATATAATCTGGCTATCAACAAGTTTAGGCTCAAAATTAGGTGAAAGTTTCTAATCATCAGAGTGAAATTCTGGAACAATCATCCAAGGGGAGCAGCGGGGGCAAAAAATCCTAACTGGCTTCAGGACAGAACTTGATAATGTTATGGTGGGGATGGTAAGATGAGAGTGTCTACAATAGCATGTGGATACTCCAATAGCAAAAATCCTCAAGGGCCCCAAGGGATAGAGACAAAAGACTAGCTGAGGAGGAGAAGGGCTCTGAGTTACTACAGAGAAGGCTTTCCCAGGTAGCTGTTTGTTGGGTCTTGCCCACATGCTCAGGCTCTAACTGATCACCATATTTGGTGGCAGAAAGGGAACTTTTCCCCAAGTCAGAGTCATAGAGATTTTAATGCTTTTCTTCCTTCCTTTGCAGTATAGAGTCATTTGCTGGTGTAAACTAGTGTGAATGGTGAATTCTTTGTGACCTGAAATTTTTAAGCCATGATTTGAAGACTTCAGGAAGTCAGCCAGAGGCTAGGGGTCTATTACAGAAGTGGGTGGGTGAGGTTCTGTGACCTAGAATTTGCAGGAGGTCAGACTATATGATCACAGTGAGCCCTTCTGACCTAAACATCTATTAGAGGAAAACGTTAAGGGAAGTTTAAGGGAAGAGATTGAGAATGTGTGCAAGAGAGATCAGGACATGGGATGGAATCTCAGGGGAGAGTGGATTTAGAATAGCCATGCTAGGGCTGAGGTCATAACCAGTGTGCCTTGAGAATCAAGGAATAAATAACTAGTTCTCTGACTGCCTCCTTCCCTATTTCCCTTGAGCAGAACCGGGTGCAAGAGAACATTTGGACCATACTAATTCTTCCTAATTCATGCAGGAGGTTAAGACTTGAAGTAAAAATTTATTCTAACCTATTCCCACTACTGGAGACATTTGACAGCTACTCTATGGATTGGATATGCAGAAAATGTTCCACTATCTCCCAAGGCCATATTTTCTTTGTTTCCTAAAGTTATAACCTTATGTATAATGTTTATTTAACATTTTCAGCAAGTTTAGATGTATCAATTGCAAGTTTAGTAAGACACACCCATCTTGTTGATTAGTCATTGGACGTCAGGTTTTCCTTGGAAGGATTTTTGAAATGTAAGCAACAAATAAATAAATGCTGTTTTCTGTTAATAAAGGTCATGTAATTCCATGATTTACCCAACATCAGTTATTTAATGGTATACATAAATTTGTGTGTTGCTTACATGCTTTTCTCTACTTTTGGTAGTAGCTGAATTTTCACAGTTCTTATAAATTTACCTTAAAGGGCTAATTTAATAATGAGAGCAGAGTCTGTCAATCATTCTAATTGCAGTGGTTTTGTGGAGGCTGCACTGTAATCTACTGGGAGGATGCTAAAGGTCTTAAACCAAAAGAAGAAAATGCCTTTCTGGGTGTCTTTCTGTCTCTATTTTCACACAGGCAAATAGAACTCTGCCTTATTAGCATAATCTATAAAGAAAGATAACAGTTTTGCATGTGCACAGGTCCCAGTCACTGAAAGTGAATATGGATGGGGTAGAAACACCACGTCTTGTCTGTGAAAAAGATGATATGCTCAACATCTGGACAATATGGTATTTTCTTTATATGATTACCATTAAACGCAATTTTGTTGTGTTCTTACAGAGCTATAAAAAAGTTGTTAACGTGGTTACATCATGAACTTCAGCTGTTTTTTATAACACACGATTTTACCCAAAGCAGAGATATTCACTTACCACTTATTTGAGGAAAAAAAAGTAAGATATAATGTATTTCAACAGGATTTCTTGCAAGTTTTCTTTGGTTAACTTCGGAACAGATGTGCACTGATAATACTTAAAAATGCATGTAGTCTCCTTGATTGTAATAAAGTGCAATTCAGTGTGAGTCAAGGGGGCAGATTCTGGTTCATAAGTAACTGACCATTTCTTATTGAACCACTCTCTCCAATCTGTAGCTTAAATGTAACCTTAATTATGACATTGGGCACAAAATGCTAGGTGATTGTGTTTTAAATATAGATTGCTTTGGCCATGAAAGAAAATAAATTACAAGTTTCACCTCCTTGGTCCAGTATCCTTGGGACCTGAC
The DNA here is from genome assembly GCF_049634645.1 of Pelodiscus sinensis. Taxonomy (NCBI): domain Eukaryota; kingdom Metazoa; phylum Chordata; order Testudines; family Trionychidae; genus Pelodiscus; species Pelodiscus sinensis. The sequence continues at coordinate 99,262,490 of NC_134711.1, forward strand.
CAGTCCCGAACCACAGAATTTGCCAGACCAGGGGAGGTCAATGCCAGCCCTCCTGCAAAATAAAGATGTGAGAGCCATAAAAACAGCCACATCAGAAAGGAGTGGATTGTTTAAGATACAATTAGCTTAATTTGTGTCTTCCCTCCTTCCCTCAATCAAAAGTTCTCGGTATAGGTTTTTAAACCTCAAGCAAAGGACCAATTTCCCCCTAAATGTACCTTGTTTAACCTCACCATTTTAATAGTCAACCCTTTAATGATATATTTTATAAAGCTCTTTCTATGACAGAATTGTCCTTTTTCTTACTTATCCTTCTACATATCATAAAACCTTTCAGATCAGTTATTTATTTTTATTTTTATTTTGAAAAAAATCACAAAAATTAATCTCCAATCACACTGAAGGAGAAAGGGTAATAGAGTCACTTAGAATTACAAACAATAGCCAAACAGGGCCTGACACTCAGAAGCATGGAGCATCTACAACATCAAATGCTTAGTACCTCTCAGAAATAAGCCCATTGTTTTATTTGCCAGATGTTGCTGTTGGTTCTGTTTACCATCTCTTTGCCAAAAGATCTAAATTTGTTCAAATGTAGGCCCTGATAATCCACCAGAGCAAATGCATGTGTGGACCCAGAAACGTCAAATGGGATTTTGCATGAGCATGGGATTCCATACTTGTGGATACTATTGTATAGAAGCAGAATCTTATTAGAAAATAAGAACATCAGAACAGCTATACTGGTCCATCTAGACCAGCATAATGTCCTCCTAAAGTGGCCAATGCCAGGTGCCAGAGAGGGAATGAACAGAACAGGTAATCATCAAGTGATGCACTCTCTGTCACCCATTCCCAGCCCTGACAGAGACAAGAGACACCATTCCTGACCATCCTGGCTTATTGCCATAGATAGACCTAACCTCCATGAATTTATCTAGCTCTTTTTTGAACCCTGCTAAAGTATTGGCTTTCACAACATCCTCTGGCAGGATACCCCTAATCATTTGCTTTTTTCTGAACCTTTTTGGAGATGACATCTGTACACAGTATTCAAAATGTGGATGTGCCATGGATCTATATAGAGTCAATAATATATTACCTGTATTATTCTCTATCAGTTTCTTAATGATTCCCTACATTCGGTTTCCTTTTGTGACTGCTGCTGCACATCGAGTGGATATTTTCAGAGAACTATTAGCAATGACTTCAGGATCACTCTCTGGAGGTAACTGCTAATTTAGTCCCCATAATTTTATATGTATAGTCTGGATTAAATTTTCCAACATGCATCACTTTGCATTTATCAACACTGAATTTTATCTGCCTTTGTCACCCACTCACCCAATGTTGTGGGAATCTTTTTAAGCTCCTTGCAGTCTGAAGTGGACTTAACTATCTTGGGCAATTTTGTGTCGTCCGCAAATTTTGCTTTACCCCTTTCTCCAGATCATTTAGGAATGTGTTGAATAGGATTGCTCCTACTACAGATCCCTGTGGTAAACCATTAGTTACTTCTTTCCATTCTGAAAACTAACCATTTATTCCCACCCTTTGTTTTCTATCTTTTAACCAGCTACCAATCCAAGAAAGGATTCCCTCTTATTCTGTGACAATTTACTTTACTTCAGAGACTTTGGTAAGGGACCTTGTTAAAGGCTTTCTGGAAATCTGAGTACACTTTATCTCCCATGCCCACATGCTTGCTGACCTCCTCAAAGAATTCTAGTAGATTGGTGAAACACAATTTCCTTTTATAAAACCATGTTGATTCTTCCCCAACAAATTATGCTAATCTATGTGTCTGGAAATTATGTTCTTTGCTATAGTTTCAGTTTGTTTGGTTCTGAAATTAGACTTAAAAGAAAGAGTTACTCACTTTGTGCAGTAACGGTGGTTCTTGCAGATGTGTCCCTGGGCATGCTCCACTCTGGGTGCTGGTGCGTCCTCGCGCTGGCGACCGGAGACTTTTTCTAGCAGTTTCTACCATGCCGTGCATGCGCTTCAGTGCTCCCTTGTGCTGTTGGAATCTGTTAGGCACGTGTGCAGCGTGGCTCCTCAGTTCCTTCTCTACTGTCCTCGGCAGCAGATGGAGCCTTTTGTTCTCTCAAATTTCTGTTAAAAAATAGACAAGTACCCAGTTATTCCCTATAGTTACCTCAATATCCAAGTTCTTTCAGCCCCTTTTCTCCTTCCCAGTCAGTTTCCAAAAAAAAAAAAAAAAAGTTTTTCATTGCGGCTCGCTGCTTTTCACCCCAATGCCTCATGCCCTGTTCTCCTGGCTTTAAGAGGTGCGAGTCTTGCCACGATGCTATGCCCATTTCTGATGGGAACTCTAAGTGCATAAAGTGTCTGGGGGAGTCACATCAGACACAAGAGTGCCCTCACTGCTCTAAACTCACCACGAGAGCATGTCATGATCAAGCTAACAGACTTAAGACACTCCTCTACGAGAAGTCCCTTCGCCCGTCTTCAGAGGATTCTTCCATGGCTCCAAAACCAGTCTCACAGAGTAAGGGTATGGATAAAGATCGTCCCTCTACCCACTCCGGCCTCTCAGCATTCAAAACAGGCCTTTCCCCAACTTGTGCATGGGTCAGAACTGAGGATAGACCCAGAACGTCTGGTATGGCACTGCCTAAAACATCGGCACCGCACAAGACAGCCCACTCGGAGCCAAAACAGAAATCAGCGGCGCCGCAATCTACAGCACTGGATACACCTTCGGCACTGGCCGCACTGGCGGGTCAACACAGGGAGCAACTGGCACCGAAGCACCATACAAGAATGGCACTGGTATCTGTACCGAAGAAGCCCCACACCGACATGCCTCCGCCAGATCATTCGGCACCGATGCTGCCTTCAGCACCAACTAAGTCACATGCCTCAGTATCGACTAAGCCACACCACCCAGCACCAATAGAAGGACGAGACCAGTACTGATCGCCGGTGCAAAGTCATACAACAATGGCACTGATTTCACTGGGTTCGTCCTTATAGTCAGTGCGGTCCCGTAGGTCTTCCAAGGTTTCTCGCTCCCCCAGCAAGACTGACACGGAATCAAGGAGCAGTTTTCTTCTCAACTCTCCAGCCCAGCCCACAGACCGCCCTCTTAGCAACCTGGCACAGTACAGTACACATACCCTCCTCTTCCACCACCATGGTATGCACAGCAGTATGCCTACCCACCACCGCCATATACCACTCAATGGCAGCCATGGGAGCCACGTCCCAAGAACAGCCATCACCATGCCCCTTCTACCATCTGTAGACCACCAGCAGCCTCGCCACCTTTCACTGCTTTGGTGACTGAGCCAAACGCTCCAGCTCACTCTGAGATACAGTACTCTCTCTCCGAAAGAGAGGCTAGATCCCCCTTACACAATTCATCATCATCTCCCAATGAGGCAATCACAGCTGAAGCCCCACCATCTGTCGACGATGCAAGACAGTTCCAAGACCTTTTCAAAAAAAGGGTGTTTTTGCCTGATTCTGAAGTTAGACTTAAAATTGCCAAGATCACTCCTTGAACCCTTTTTAAAAATTGGTATCATATTAGCCATCCTCCAGTCATTTGATAAAGTAGATGATTTAAAACTTAGGTTTCAAATCGCAGTTAGTAATTCTGCAATTTCACATTTAAGTTCCTTCAGAACTCTTGGGTGACTGCCAACTGGTCCTAGTGACTTATTAATGTTTAGTTTAACAATTTATTCCAAAACCTTCTCTAATAATACCTCAATCTGGGACAGTTCCACAAATTTGTCACCTAAAAAGAATGGCTCAAGTTTGGGAATCTCGCTCATGTCCTCAGCTGTGAAGACAGATGCATAGAATTCATTTAATTTCTCCAAAAAGGCCTTATCATTCTTGAGTGCTTCTTTAGAATCTTGAATGTTCAGAGATCCCACTGATTGTTTAGCAGGCTTCCTGTTTCTGATGTACTTTAAAAAAATGCTTTTATTTTGAGTTTATGGTTAGCTACTCTATAAATTCTTTTTTGGCTTTCCTAATCATATTTTTATGCTACATTTTCCTGAGTTCATATTTCTTCTATTTTCCTCACTGGAATTTAACTTCCACTTTTAAAACTATGCCTTTTTGTCTCTCAGGCTACGTCTACACTGCAGGCTTCTTTCGGAAAAAGATTTTCCAGAGAGGTCTTCTGGATAAACTTCTTTCGAAAGAGAGTGTCCACACAGCAAAAGCACATTGAAAAAGCAATGTGCTTTTTTGAAAGATCGCATCTACATTTATTGAATGCTATCTCACATTTAAGTTGTGATTACTATGGATGGAGTGGCCACCAGGGCACCTGTGCTTTTTCCTGGAGGCCTCTTTAGAAAAAAAACAACCCTTCTTCCCCGTCCATACATGCCTTTTTCTGAAAGAACTCTTTCAGAAAAAAAGCTTCTTCCTCGTAGAAAGAGGTTTACAATTGTCAGAAAACCCCCTGCATTCTTTCAACTTTCTGTCAAAAGAACACAATAGCAGAATGATCATAAGTGTAGTTTTTCCAGAAAAATGGCCATCTTTCCGGAAAAACTCTGCAGTGTAGACATACCCTCAGTGCTTCTTTTACTTTGTTGTTTAGCCATGATGACACTTTCCTGGTTCTCTTGCTTTATTTTTGTTTAATTTGGAGAATACATTTTAAGTTCTTTTAAAAGTTTCCGTGCAGCTTGCAAGTATTTCACTTTTGCGACTGTGCCTTATAATTTTTGTTTAACTAATTTCCTCATTTTTATGTAATCCTCCTTTCTGAAAGTAAATGCTACAGTGCTGGGCTGCTGTAGTATTTTCCCCACCACAGAAATATCAAATCTATTTATATTATGGTCACTATTACTGAATGGTCCATCTATATTCACCTTCTGCTCCACTTAGGACTCAATCAAGAATTGTATCTCCTCTTGTGGGTTCTAAGACTAGCTGCTCCAAGAAGCAGTAAGTTGAAGTTTTAGAAACTTTATTTATCCATCTCGTCTTGAGATGACATATACCCAGTCAATGTTGAAATTCCAGATTATTGTTGAGGTTTTTTTTAAATGGCCTCTCTAATCTCCCTGAGAATTTTCACAGCAGGATCACCATCCTGGTTAGATGGGCTGTAACATATCCCTACTGCTATATTCTTACTATTAGAGCATGGAATTACTATCCATAAAGGTCTTATGTAAAGATTCATTTAAGATTTTTACTTCATTTGATTCTATACTTTCTTTACATATAGTGCTATGCCCACACACACCTCCCATCACCACCTGTTCTGTCCTTCCAATATATTTTGTATACTGGTATTACTGTGCCCCATTAATTATCTTCACTCTACCAAGTTTTAGTGATACCTATTATATAAATATCTTCATTCACTATGAGGCACTCTAGGTCACTGATCTGAATTGTTAGTTTTCTAATCAAAATTTTTGCTAGACAAAACATTTATGAGAACAAATTTCACTGTTCAGGCAGTCCCCGGGTTACATGGATCCAACTTACATCGGATCCCTACTTACAAACGGGGTGAGGCAACCCTGTACTAGCTGCTTCCCTCCAGCAGACCAGGGAAACGCGAAGCTAGCGCCCCCCCCCCCCCCCCCCAGCAGACCAGGGAGATGCGGAGTGGCTTTTCTCAGCAGACACCTCAGCTTGAGAATAAAGGACTGAGGGAAGTGAGGTGTGGGAGAATAAAACTGAGCTCTGGAGAAATGTTTGGCTAGAGTTTCCCCTACAATATGTACCAGTTCCAACTTACATACAAATTCAACTTAAGAACAAACCTACAGTCCCTATCTTGTACGTAACCCGGGGACTGCCTGTATAGCTTATTTGTAATTTTTCACCTATACATCACAAATAATAAATAGTAAGTGTCTGGTCCCCTAAGCCTTGTGAACCCTGATTTTCATATCACATTAGTTTATAATCATGTAATTCCACTGACTTCAGCTGAGCAAGTCCTGATTTACATTGGCTTATGAGAGGAGAATCAGGCCCATGATATTGTGCATGGAGGGGTGGGGCGGGTTTCTGCCTGGTTGAACAACTAGAGCTTCTTAAACAGGAGAATAATGAAGCATGAATATTTATTATGCACTAATATTAGCATTGGTACAAAAAACAGCCATCTTCCCAAACAACTGTGAGACATGAACATGTTCACAAGAATTTTTATGTGTGCATTACAAGGGGGCTAGGAACAGTCAAAGCAAACAGCTGTTCGAGATTCAGCCAGCTATGCTCAAACACCTTAGAAGAAAGATTCAGACAGTTGTCACTAGGGCTACATCTACACTACAAGCCAGCAGTGTGAGTCCTCTACTCACATACACGTACTTGCACTAGCTCCCTTCGAGCTAGCACAAGTATGAATAACAGTGTAGCTGCAGCATTATAAGTGGCAGCAGCAGAGGCATGGCTGAGCTGTACATATCTACAGATTTCAAGTGGGTTTGTATCCAGCATGATACAATGAGAGCTAGAGAAAAGTTGTGTTCTCGAGCAGGGGAGCTGCTCTCCAAGCTTGTAGTGTAGATGTAGCCTAGGTTATGTGGTAATTTGTTATTACCTATAGGAATGTAGAGATGTTCCTTTGGCCACCAGCCCTCAGAGCCGCCCAGAATGCACAGCACAGTACTCCAGCAGTGATTTAAAGGGCCGAGGGCTCCCGCCACTGCTGCTAGCACAGAAGAGCCCTTTTGAATTGCCAGGTCCGGGAGCAACTGCCCCCTTTGCTCCCTCCCCATTGGTGGGCCTGTTAAGTATCCAGTACCATTTAAGTCAATGGGAGGCCTCCCCATTGACTTCAATGGGCTTTGGGCAGACCCTTACATATATTGGAGTGCTTACAATATTAACAATATGTAGCCCAAGGTCCAGTGTGTTTCAGCAGCAGCCCTGGGAACTACAAGTTGTGGACTATAAACTGCGGCATGTTGGGAGAACTTCCTGGACCCTGCCAGTATGTGCCCTCTGCCCCCAACAGGGTCTCAGCAAGGACTGTGCTAGAAACAGCACCCAGGCTGCATGCTGAGAGAGGGAGCTGCTGAACTGTTTTCCTCTTCTATGTTTTTTACAGGTAGGACCAGAAAGGGCTATAGAGCACCCTGAGAGGAGGTTAAGTGACACAAAGGGAGAACCTGGACTTGGTTATGTGGGGTTTAGTTACTGTGGGAGTTGGAACATGTGTTCCAAGGGGGCTGTGTTGTGTGCTGTAATCTCGGCCCCCATCAGGATCTCAGCAAGGACTGTGCTAGAAGCAACACACAGGCTGCATGCTGAGAGAAGGGGCTGCTGAACTGTTTTCCTCTTCTATGTTTTTTACAGAATAAAGCCTGTTCCTGGTGATTTGTCTGAGTGGGTCTGGTCTGAGGTGCACTCACACATACACAACGCAGAGCACACTAAGCAGCCTCAGGCCTAGCTCCCCACAGTGGTGTAAGAAGTCACAAGCTTCCCCTATGCTGAATAACCTCACACTGGGCTAGCCAACAGGAGGGGTTACAGATCTTTGAATGGTACAACTTATTTGTAACAATCTTTTATTGTCGCATAGGCCTTGCCTGGGATGTGGCGTGGTGGTGAGTACAAGAAAATGGACTGTTTGGCTTGCCTTTTTCCGTTTGGAACTATCTCCCTCCCTCTGCCCCATTAACATTTGTTTCTAGGAAATTTATAGAACTTCAGACATTGGTAAATAAATGCCTTATCAAACCTCAGACAACATCGCTTCAGTCTATGATAAGATAAAAACAGGTTTTTCTGCCATGTCCTCGCACTGCCTGTTTTGTGTGGAAATGTGCAGCCTGGCTAAAATATACTTTAAAAAACACAGACATTTTTATTTTATGGCTCATTTTTTAAGTCAGGAAAATAAACAACCAATTAACCCGCAGAATAGAAATCTTACATCTCCACAAAAATAAGTTATAACTGCATGGAAAAAACCCTAAGTCAAGCTGACATGGTAACTTTGAAATCACTTAATAAAGTGCAATAACATCTTCAATATTGTATTTTTATGCATATATAAGGTCATGGAACATCCTATAAGCTGCCACAAGAACATAGTCAGTTCTGAGACATTCTTGATATCTTCTGCATCAGTAACTGTCTTCTACAAGCAGAATTTCTGGATGAAGCTCCCCCTCCAACCATTCTCCTCTTGATCCAACTGACAGATTTTCTGGAAAAACAGCCATTTTTCTGGAAAAACTATACTTACATCCACATGGCTATTGTGTTCTTTTGATAGAAAGTCAAAAGAATGGAGGGGGGTTTCCAACAACGGTAAACCTCCTTCTATGAGAAAAAAGCCTTTTTCTGAAAAAGGCCTGTGTGAACGCAGAAGAGGGAGTTCTTTCAAAAGAAGAGGCCTCTAGGAAATAACACAGGTGCCCTGGTGGCCACTCTGTCCATACTAATCACAACTTAAATGTGAGATAGCGTCCAATCAATGTGGACGCTATCTTTTGAAAAAGTACATTGCTTTTTCCTTGTGCTTTTGCTGTGTGGATGCTGTCTTTCAAACTAAGCTTTTCCAGAAGATCTCTTCCGGAAAAGCTTCTTCCAAAAGAAGCTTGCAGTTTATACACAGCCTTTCCTTCCCTTTGGACTCTCTTCGGTCCCATCAACATACTGTTATTTCTGGTTGCACTCCATTATCGCTCAGTGGAATTTATCCCTTGTTCTTCAGATGCTGTTGGAGCCAGTGTTTGAGCCCCTGAAAAAAAGACTTTTTAGTTGCTTCTACCTCTGCTAGGCAAATAAATGAGGTGAGGTCCCTCATTATTCTCCACTACATGCAGTGTGACAAACATGGTCTTTCATTGTCCACCTGACTATAGATCCCCACGTCACAGAGCCGACACTAGGATTTTCAAAGGCAATTAGGCACCCAACTCTCACTGAAATTCAATTAGAATTGGATGCCTCTCATTTCAATGCTGCTTTGGACATCTCAACACTAACACCTAAATTAGTCAATGGAGGCACAAAGGAAAAGCTGCCACGAAGCCTATAATTGCCAGATAGACCAAAGAATTTAATTTAATACCAAGCTAATCAATTGTATTTACTTAGGCATCACTCCAGATGGGTCTCTGCTTCTTGAGGAATAAGAGTGGAAGGAATCTTACCAAAAGTATTCAAGACAACGTACCTCCTCACGTTACTACGGCACTACCACGTTAATCTCACTGCATCTCTGAATGGTTTCGTTCAGTATTACTGTCCTTCAAGCAGCTCAATATGATGACTGCCCTGCTTCTGTGATAGAGTCAGAGAAGAGAGATGTACAGTGAGGCAAAATTACTCTCCTTCATGGTCCTTTTTTATGGTCTTTTTATGGTCTTCTGCCATCCCACATCCTACCCTCTCGTCTGCTTAAGAATGGGGATACTGTGCATCTCATCCTCTCCCAAACCATCTTGATCTCTGCCCCCAAAGACTTTATCATCTATCTATATGACTGGATACAGTCAACAGATGGGTAGAACACAAAGTAACAGTGATACAGTTATGATTAGTGTATTAAGCAGAAGTCACAGCACCTCAGTTGCCTTCCCTTTATCAAGTGATTTGCAGGCATTACATCATTAGTGGGTTTTAAGGAGAAATTTAAAGAAGGCGACTGTAATAACAGATTTTTACTAGGATCTCCTTCTGTGTATAAATAAGGACAAGGAGAGAAGGTGCCATTGTGTTTGTTGAAAAATTTGACACGTGAGCATTACAGCATGTTATTGACATCATACATATCTTAAAAATGCAAAAAGTGATGCTGATAGTATATAAATATCCCAAAGTCCAATTATCTCATATGTTTGCATTTAGCTGTGTGAGTATTACATCATTTCAAGTTCTAGTCAAGATGCACATTCAACAGACAGAGCACCACCCATGCAATCATTCTGTAATGTTAGATGGATCGCATACATTCAAATTAAATCCTTATTTGTGACCTGAACATTTCTTGGTGATGATTTTTAGGACTACTATGTAATCTATAGTTTACAGATGTGCTCTATTTTATGGGGCACAAATAACCATGTTAGCACCCAGTTAATAAATAGAAATCATATGGCACATTATTCCCTGTGGTTTACATAATAAAGGCTATTAGAATTAGCAAGGAAAGAATGTATTCTTTTCTACCGCTACATAGCATACCACTACATAGCAATGACATTCAATAGATAATCCTGCATGATAATAAATAACATTTCCCAAACTGAAATCTACAAAACAAATGTTTTGGGGGAAATTGCCTCTCACTACTAGAAACTTCCATTTAAAGTTAGAATGGTTCAAAATGCTCAGCTAATGAGGATGATTACAGCTCATCAAAAAGTTCAAATTTATTGATTTTGTGTCTAATAGCTAGAACATAGATCTAAAAATATTATCTTCAAAGACAGGGCTAGAAAGAGATTAATGGAAAGTGTCCACCAGAAAAAGGAGCTGTAGGAACTATAGTAACCTTCGTCATGCATCTGACGAAGTGGGTCTTTGCCCGCGGAAGCTTATGCTCCAATACATCTGTTAGTCTATAAGGTGCCACAGGACTTGTCGTTGTTTATAGTAACCTAAGCTAGATGTCATCTATGGAACAGGTATGGAGAAAGGCTTAGCAGTGCTGTGAAGTGACCAAAGACCACAAGTCTGTCCAGTCACTATAGGAGCTATATGCCAAGATGTATAAAAGTAGACTTTTATACATCTCGCAAGGGGTACAAACAAGGAAGGGCTAGTGAAGTGGGAGAGAGAAAGGAAGCATTGAGGGATGGAGGAAGGTAGGATTTATGTTTGGAGTTTGTGCTGGTTAGGGGAGACGGTGAAGGTAGGATCAAGCATATTCATCTTCATTGCTCTTAGGGGTACAACTATAAGAGATCATTTCCTTGATCGCCTCTTTCCCAAAGCAATCAGATTAAACTGATGAAGAAAGGTGATAGATACGAGCATTCTGAGATACAGCAGAACATGTCCGACTCTCCCCATGATCATGTGAGTATTCAATGACCTCTCTGAAATGTATCGACAAAATATATAGAAGCCACCTGTACCACACGTGAATATGAAGTTCCCTTAAATGTTGGGGATTAACCAAGCAATCAAAGCTTAAATTAGCTCAAAAGTACAAATGAGTCAGCCATACTACTCCATGATTAGGAGGGAGACGTCCCCACCAAGGAGAATTGTGTTTGGACAGTTGAATGCAGGCCTGCTGAGGATGCTCTAAGGTAGGCTAAAGGAGCAGTTTCCCTGGGATCTGGTGCTGCAAAAAAGCCCAGGGTTCCCAGCTGTCACCACTGCTGCTCTGGCAGTGGCAGGAGCTGGAGCCCCGAGCCCTTTAAATTGCCGCCAGAGCACTGTTCCACATGTTTCGCTCAGGTCTGAGGGCTGGGAAGGGCCCAGCACTGTGCTCCAGGTGGCACTGAGAACTGGATGCCCCTCTCCCAACCCTTCTGCCTGAGGCCTTGCCCCTTCCAGAAACACAGATCCTGGACCCCCCAACTTTCCCAGCAGCCCACAGAGGCTGTCGGTTCCCCTTGTTGTATGCCACCAAGAGAATATAATCAAAGGCGCACTAACCAGTGAGAGTGTTGTGAAATGTTGCTTGATTTATCATTGTCAAGTATCTTTTCTGCCTGATTGATTTAGTGTGCTTCAAGATGCACCTAAAAACTGTACTTGAACCATTACACACATAATGGTGTAAACTAACATGTGTTTTTCAATAACATCCTTCTAGCTCCTCATTTTGTGAAAGAGTGGAAAGATATAAGAACAAAATGCAATGTAAATAAACAGTTTTTATAGAAATTATGCACAGTTTGTGTCATGTGTTTGGTCCCTGGCCATGCAATGTTGTCTAATAAATTTCTTGTATATGCCACCTCTCAGACCCAAGGGGTAACAAGCAGAAACTGTCTCTATGAAATAGCATCACATCTTTATTCTCAATGGCAAAAACTGAAATGCAATATACATTATAAACACAAAAACAGCTGGCTTGGACTGTGTTGCAAGCCACTAACAGTTGAGGGATTTCAATGACATCATAACCCGTGAGAGCATGTTGCAGGCCAGCTGGTGTTATTTATAATATACACATAACTGAGGAAAAATAAAAAGGGAAAAGTTATGTATTATAAAACTAACAAAGTAAAACCTCCTGCCTCTTGGCATTTAACTTGTTACCAAGAATAATTATGAAGAATACTAGTGAAAGAAAAAATTGTATCTTATTTTTACTGTACAAAAATGAAATCCTGAGACAGCGACCCATACTAGGCCAATATTCTGCTATATTCTGACTACATTAGGTTCTAGGAAATGATGTAATTTATCCCATGAGGTTGTTAAAGGATCACAAAGCTATTTTGTCCTGTTTAGCATAAGTAAGTGCTCATCAAGCATCACATGTATATCGAATTGCTAACTGTTATTTCAGGATTATCACTACAAACTGGAGGCTTACATCATAATTTACTTCATAGGCATACCAAATTTCCAACCTTAACAATGCAAAGGTGTATAAGATGCAAAGAGATAGATAGATAGATAGATAGATAGATAGATAGATAGATAGATAGATAGATAGATAGATAGATAGATAGATAGATAGATAGATAGATAGATATCTGAAATACACTTTCTTGTTTTCCATGGTAGCATAACCCTTCTGTCAGCAATGCACATTCTTTTAAGGAGGAAAAAATATGCTTCTGTGCTCTAGTTTTAAAATGCAAAGGTATGATGTTATTTGTCACCATGCCTAAAAAAGTCCTTACTCGGTAACTTTGCCAGAAGAGGGAGAGAGAGAGAAGGCAAATGCTCCCCCAGCTGTTTCCTGTCTACAGTGTCTGTGTAATGTAGATAAATGTGAGGATTTTCTCTAAATCCCTCTTCTGTTTGCTAAATCTCACTGTCACTGCTAAAATCAGAGCAGATAGAGCCTGCGCAATGGAATAAAGTCCTCAATATTGAAATGTGACATTGCTCTCAACATCTCACATCTCTCTGGATTTCTTTTTTCTCATTATTTCTGCTAACCAATTCATTTCCAGACTTTGCACTTTTAAGAAGCAATGGAAAAAATCAACAGTCTTTCAACACAATTATTAAAGTGCTGCTTTTGTGATTTCTTGAAGGTAAATCTTTATTGCTATTTAAAATCATTTTGGAGTTTTATTTTATTGTGTATTATCTGCTTTTGGCTAAGAGAGTGTTTTGCACTTTTCAGTAACATTATTTCTGAACTGGAAATTATTTATAAATTGCTGAATATGCAGTTTTATGTGATCTGAAAAATGGCTGTATGTGATAGTTGCAATTACATACCGATAACAACTGTAAGAGTAAAACTATTGTAGGTACTTATTTAAAATTCTGCTTCTGTTAGGAAAACTTTACAATATTTATCTTATGTCAGTGTTAAAGCTTCCAGCTACATTATTACCTGTAGTTACTTAATGTTTTCCAACATAGAAAAAAAACTTTGAGTTCTTTTCTGCAGGTGCAGAGGTTTACATTGATATTTGCATTATACATATGGTAAATGTTAAAGTACAATCAATTGTTCTGTGCACACAATATATAAAATGTTCATACTTTATGGAGTTAAAACTTACAGGTGATGGTATCATTGCAGCAGTAGGTTGCCACTATATGACATTTACTTACTTTTGTGCTTTCATATATTAAAACTAGAAATGAAGTTCTGTTTGCCTTTAACATTAGAAACCAGTTACAACTCTTGCTGACCTTGCATATTTGTATAGTTTAAAAAAATTGCACATAAGGAAATATTTCCCATCATCTTGTCCAACTTTCCCTTTGTAGGGAGAGCTTTTTCCAGGCAAGGTTTCATATTATAATACTATATTATAATGCTCTCATTTCTACTCAGGAGTGTCAATTCTCTTTAGATAAATATGACTGCAATAGATGCACTGACCTCTGTTTCTGTGAACTGGCCCCAATTCAAGTTCCCATTCTGAGGAAAATTATATGTTTCAAGAACCAAGCTGGAAATTGTCTTCCAATTAGCAAGCACACTTTTAAGAAGTTGACTCAATCTCCACAGCTGCAACTACCTGAGGGTCCAATTCATTGAAAAAGTGCTTGTCACAAGCAGAATTCATCCACTTTCCTTACTATAATTCACAAAAGCTTTCCTACACAAAATATGTGAATTGAAACAGTATCACTTTTTAGTGTCCATATATTCCAACATATCTGAAACATGAACAGACAATAAAAGTGATGCTATGAGTTAAGAAACCTAAAAACAATGGGCTAGATCTTTGGTCGGTATAAATTGGCATAGCTCTATTGAAGTCAATGCAATGACACTCATTTACATGAGCTGAAAATATGTCCCAAATGTATACTGTACTAACATGATAATTACTAGTGAATACTATGTTGTTACATTGTAATTACAGTTTCTTCACATACTCTCTGGTTTGATAATTCAATCCATCAGTTTCATAAGCAACCTGTTACTTAAAAAGATTCAAATAACCCTATATTCAATTTTACTTTATAATGCTAATTATGTTATTACTGGTATTTATACATGGTATTTATAATGACAGCAAATGTAATTAAATGGCCAATTGTCATCATGAATATAAAGATTATTTACATGCAATTTGTGCCAACGGGTTTAAAGTTTGTACAATATGGAGCACGAGGAAACATGGAAGGTGTAAAAGAAGTCTATAGTGTTCAGTGTATATCAGTTCATTCATGTGCCACTATTTCAGACTGTTGGAACAGAACTGCAGTAATAGCTCATCATGTTACTGAAGAAAGATCCATGGAAATTCCAGCTATGAAAATATGACCGATCATTTGATGTGACCAACAGAAATGTTTACCCAGGCTCAACCTGTACCTGCATTTGTGTCCAAATGTAATTAAATGCTTCAGTAAACCTCACCTACAAACTAGTGCATTTTTAAAAATACCTCACATTTCTATTCATATTGGACACACAATAAACATCTTAACCTGCTCTAAAAAACTGGCCCAAAACTGGCCAATTGTGTTACATTTTTATAAGAATTTTCTTATATTGCCCTCAGATGTAAATGGGGACTTTAATCTTATCACAAACATATCAAATCAACTAATACTATGACAAAATAAATATAATTAAAATGACAAAATAAATCCAGTTCCTGAATAAGTTTGGAAGGAACCATACTTAACTTCAAAAAAGATAATAATCAATTGAGCACTATGAACATGTAAATCCATTACTTCTTTCAACATTTTAACTTGTCTGAAAGTTCTTGCTTGTTTTATACTTTGGGATAAAGTGCAGAAATTCTCTGTGGTTAGACTATGCAGCTCTTGGCCTGCACTAAAGGAAAAACACCAGAGAATCTGTCTTGTCCTAGCTACATGCTGATATTTATCTTACCCTGTAACCCAGCTGAAAACTCTTGAAAAACATAAAATTGTTAAATGCCTAGGATTTATGTTTATTGCTGTCCCAAATGTTATTCAAGAACAAACTGTTAAATACATAATGTTCTTATACATACAAGGCCTTTCAGTCTACTGAGGTTATGTATTTAACAGCTTTCTAATTTATCTTCTCTGAAGTAAGAGCTATCTTAAATTGCAGGTGCATTTGAAATTCAAGAGTTTGGAAGGGGAAAGAAGAAACCGGTGTAGTTAAAATATGGAATCCTTACAAGAAATAATGTTATCAGTCATTTGTAATCTGATCATCTTGCATCAACCATTGAAGTCATGTTAATACAATAATATCTGTTGGTTTTTCCATGGTAAAATTGGCTAAAGATTCTTGTAACTGGGAATATAATTATTCCCATTCTTTGTATGACATACAAGGTGATTTGGATTGGTTATTTTAACAGCAGAAATGCAATGAAGAAAAAAGGGAAATTTCCAAATTACATATTTTCTTCTTTGGAACTCTGCAACATTATAAGCATGGGGCATAAGTCTGTAGACCTTGGCTCTTCATTTGTCTTTTTCAGTTCCCTTACTACCAGACATAAATGGTTTTCCTACTATTTAGCAATGGTATTTTCTAAAATGACTATGCCATTTCTGCAGCCTAGGGTTTGTGTAGCAGTACCCATGTTGGGTTAGATCTTTGGCTGGTGTAACTCAATGCAGAAATGGAGACAAATGAGGCTCTGTCAATTTGTATTAGATGAGAATTTGGACCTTTAGTGTTTTTCTAGGAAAGAAAAAATTGGTCTGTTCCATACATACAAGAGAGAGAAAGCAACTATAACCTCTTGTGTATATGGTCAAGTTCAGGCCTGAGCTAAATGGATATAACTCTAACTTCAATGGAAGATAGACCCTGCTAGCTCAGAAATGAAATTAGCCCATGAACTATGACTAATTTTCTTCTTAATCTATTGAAAAATTCCTGTTTTCTGCTTTATCTTTCCCAACCTAGTAGATTTGGCCTCCCTGAGTTCCACTGCCTTCCTTTTATCTCTTCTCTATGTAGCTGCAACAAGTCAAAGTCCATTCTTGGAAAGTTCTTTAACAATATGAACCATGAATGTTCACCAAGAAGAAAAAAACAGGTTATAAAATTCACTCAATGAAAAATACAAAGACTTGCAGTGTTATCATGAGAGCTTTCTTAATCTGTGGTTATTCTTATTTAACAAATTACACGGAGTACGCAATCCCAATTCACTGGGGTATAGTATTTCATTTTCTTTAGGACTGTACTGGGAAACTCTGACGCAGTACTTTTGCTTCTTTGGCAGGTGAAGATGCACACTGTGTCCTACATTCATCTCTTCTACCTTGGCCTATGTTTGCTTACCTTAACCAATTCTGCCACGGCTGGCCCAGAGACACTTTGTGGTGCTGAGCTAGTTGATGCTCTTCAGTTCGTATGTGGAGACAGAGGCTTTTATTTCAGTAAGTGAACCCCTTCTCTTGTTCAGCTTCTAAACTTTTCCATGTAATCCTTTGGGTTTTGCAGCCACTACAAGCATGCACAAGAATAATCAAACCAGACTGTGAAGTATGGCTACTGTCCTAAATCTCTGAGTTCTCCAAATCTGAAGTGAACACAAAGCTTCAATAAAGCATAGAGCACAGTCTGCGTTCAGCCTCTCTGAGGTTTTAATGGGTTTTCTTTTTCCAACTGTGTTATTCCTTTTAACTACTTCCCAGCTACTTCTATTTTACCTGCTGCTTGCTGTCATCTGTTGGCCTTCCATTGAAATCAATGGAATGACAGGGCATACTAGATGCAGCAGTACAAGGATGCACCAATTTATATAGTATTGGTTGTTCTTTGTACTAATATATCAGGCAATAGATAACCAGTTAAGTACATACCATATCATGTTAAAAACACACTATGCTCCAACATCTGGTTTGAGAGAAAAAATCTGGAAGGCTGCAGGCAGGAGGTTACAACATTCAAATAGCCATACACTACATCAATTTAGTTCAGGCGAAGACAAATTAATTTGCATTGGGATAATAAAACAATAATCACAAATACAGCCAAGAGTTCAAATAAATGGACTATAAGGCTGAATACGAATTACTGTATGAGTTCCTGTTCTGAATAAAATCCCCAAGATTGGACTTGATAGACCACTGCAATATTTAACTGACTTCACTTCTTTGGTATGAAACCAGAGTAATGCAGTAGTGATTCAAAACCATTATACCTTCCTAAACAATTATAAGTGATCTGCAGTTCCAACACAGCAAAGTTATAAAATCGAGAGAATTTCGGTGTAACTTCTCACTTGAAAGGTGGCTTATTTTAAGATTCCAATGTAGAGATATCAAGTATATTCTGGCTGTACCTCTGGTACACTTCAAAATATCACAGTTTACACATTTATGCTTGTCCAGTGCCTGTCAGTCTGGTAAATACTCAGATAGGGGCTTTTGCCAGGTTTATACAGGCAGGTCAGTTTAAGGTACGCAATTCCAGCTATGCAAAATGCGAAGTTGGAGTCAGCTTACCTTAAGCCAAGCCTTGGCGGCGTCCACACAGTGGGAGGCCTATGGGAGCAAACACTCCCATCAGCTTCCCTTACTCCTTGCAGAAGGAGAAGTACTGGATGCCAATGGAGGCTGCCTTCTGTGTTCGATTTATGGGTCAATACTAGACCCACTAAATTGAATGTTAAAAGATCAACCTCCGGAGCACTGATCTTGTGCTAAATTTAGACATGCCCTTTGAGTCCACTGAAAGACATGTGTCCTTTAATGAAATTTTCAGGGATTTGCTAAAGAAAAACATTGCAGCATCTGGTGAGGTCAATGTAGTCAGTGTGAGACACTCTGTGCCTCTGCTAGCCTTCATTTTGGGAAAACCTCAGATTCAGATAAAGTGCCTCAATTCTGGACAGTTACCAGAAGTTCATCCAAATTTCTGGAAGCTTTGTTCATCCTTTCAAGCTATTCAAACCTGTCCTTTTCTTCTCAGCTATCCCCAACCTCACATCAATCATGAAGTTCCTTCCTCCCTTTCTTCCCCATTCATCCCAGCACGATCAGTTTCCTTACATGGTTATCTCTTTTATTATGGTCTTGAACACCAAATCTCCTTCTCCCTCATCTCCTGTAGGCTTTCCATAGCTTTGGTGATATCACACCAAGTACATTAGGTCTCTACTTACATAAAACCACAGACCTGAAAATTCATATGTTCTAGAGCTGCACAACTCATAAGAACAACTCCCAAATGTATTCTACACCTATGCCTGAAGGAAATAACTAAGGGTTAGAAAGATGGAAGATTATTATCAACCTAGACTTCAAAGCTTTGGGTCAATGTCTGGATTGATCTTTGAGCCACTTGTTATTTTTTCCTAATAATTAATTCATTCCTATTGTAACCTAGAAAGACTGTTAAAACCTCTCTCCCACTTTCAAAGTTTTCCATAAAAGGTTAATGAATGTACTGTACATCTCCTGAATGTACATCTTGTACCAATAGTAATGACAGACGTACAAAACCCTTTACCTATTGAAAACATAGGTTAAAATATATTTTAATGGTCTGATGGATGTTCATACATGAAATATATGTATGAAGTATAACCTATTCGTGATTCTTGCTATTATAGGCCCAGAAATAAAAATAACTTCCTCAACTTACAACTTAGATTCCTACAGTAAGAAAAATATAAATTAAAATAAAAATCAAGAACCCTGCAGGTAAAAAATACTCTTATGGTTAAAGCATAAAGAATTATGATTATGTTATTGTATCAAAAGATTTGAATACCCTTACAGCAGATATACTGCCTTCCAAAAATCAAGTGGTAAAAATAATCTTTAGACATTTGAATAATAACCTTAACTCTGACCCTTTATTCCCTTTTAATTTCATACAGTTATTCTGCATTATATCTAATTGCTATGGCATGGCAAAGGAAGTCAGATGTTTAACTATAATGTATAGTGTAATAGTATACCACAGTAGAAGGTGTACTGTACAAAGATATATTGAATGTATTAAATGTGACATTTTTCTTTGCACAATGTCTGAATATTTTGATAATTATAAAATATCAATATTCTGTAACTAGAAATTGTGTGTTCAATAGATGTTGAGGGGGTGTTGTTCCTGTATTTGTTGCATTAATGAAAATAATCAATAGTACCGGACACATGGCAGATCCCTGAAAGATCTCAATACGAACACTCTCCCAGTTTGAAAGTGAATAATTGATAACTATACTTTTTGAGGAGCTCCAATGTTTGAATTGTATGTGTAGTTAAACCTATATATACCTTTGCTTATTTGTATACTTTTAATTAAAACATTCTTGATATTCATTGTTCTGAGGTTTGCTACTTATTCTAAAAACTTTCACTTTTACTTAATGAATACTTTGTTTGGGATTCTGTCCCTAAGGGATATTAAGAACATACAGTAATTTGGGCTCCTTGGAGATTTAAGATATCTTTAAGAACTCCTTAAAATATTCACACTAATTTGTTAAATCTCTAGGGGTTATCAGGTCCCGATTCTCCTTTTATTCCAAGTTACCATGCCTTTAGAGCTGGTTGGAATGTTATTTTGCCCCATGAGAAAATAAAATCAAACATCTTGGTTCCCTGTTTTTGATTTTTCAACAAAAAGTCAAAATTTTCCACAGGAAGCAGACACTGCTAATGGACATTTTCCTTTGAAAAACAGTGTAGATAATTTTTTTTCTCCAACCACCCCAGCACTACTGTCCGCACAGTCAAGTAAGTAAGGTGTCTCTTTTCAGATACCATCCTCAACACTTACCTGCCTTTTTCATTCAGCAAACCTCTGGGGACTGGTTCCAGGGGACTACTGGTGCCCCAGAGGACTACACCCATGATCCAAAGCCAACTGAAGTCAATAGAAGCACTTGCATTGATTTCAGTGGTATTTGGATCAGGACCCAAAGGAGGACCTCAGAAGGTGTAAGGAAGGGGTAGCCTGAGGGGAAAGTTCAGAAGTTAGCCTCACTTTTGCTGTGAATCATCATAGGTCTGTACAAATGGAAAACCCCATGAGTCTCAAAGCCTATCATGTACCATTTTGGGAAATGTTATCTTTCATTTCACCTAGTCTTACTTGAGATAATGTTACATGTTTATGGCTATGCATGTAATAAAAAGAGCTAGATGCTTTTTTAGTGCTGTACTAAGCTCACCACAGCCAACATTCCATCTGAAAACTTAGTAACATTTCAAATTGACTTTCATCATCTAAATTCTGACGTTGTCCACTGGTGATCCCAGAAAACACACACTGGAGTCAGTGAGAAGACTCATGGTGATTTTAACTTTTGTTGGATTTTGCTCCAGATCTCAGAAAGGAAATCAAATACATTAAGTTTTATTTTATTTTTTCTGCTGCTTGGTTTCTTTTCCAAAACCCCACCATACTGGGAAGACTTCTCAAATTCTGGTGAACATTTCTACGTTTAGGCAATCATAATTCAATAACATATGGTCCAATTCATTTCAAATTTGATAGAAAAATCATATCTTAGTCCTAGATGTAATCCATTAATTTTGAGCCCAGTAGATGGCTGTTGTGGGTTTTGCTGTTTTGTTGACTAAGAGGTGGGTGGTTAGGCCCAAAATCAGGCTTATGTAATTGAAACTCAGTTGCAACTGGTGGGATTCAATAATACTAGGAGCACTGATAGACTTGCTGGGTCACTGTGCTTGGTCGGTGGTGGGGGAGGGGGTCCTAGCTCCGATCTCCCAGAAGGATTGGGGCCTTGGGTAGAAAGGGCCGAGCTGGGGCAACCAGTTCTCAGTGCCACTGGGACAATGCTCAATGCTGCCCCCTCCCCCCCCAATGATGTCCAGAGCACATCACCTAGGGCTCTGCAGCACGCTGTGTGGGGCTCTAGTGAGGAGTTAAAGGGCCCAGGATCTGACCACTGCTGCTGCCGTAGTAGCAGCAATAGCATCCAGGAGCCCTGGGCTCCTTTGAATAGTCAGGCCCCGGGGCACTTGCCCCTTTTGCCTCCCCCCCCCCCCCCATCCATTGGTGGGCCTGAATAATACAGAGTACTTTTACTATATATATGAAATTATATATTATACTAGATATAGACAGTAATATGTATGTGGTGTGTATATACATCCACATGCACACACTGGGTTAAATCTTCAGCCTACTGAACTCAATACACATTTTACGACATAGTTTTACAACATGGCGAGGCTGGTGTACTGCCTGCTGTTAAGGTCACTAGACACTTCCCATTATGAGGCCCTGTTTTCAGTTGTTTATAATTTTGCCAAACTTTGTGGGTTGAAATTTTCCATGACTAGTATCCCCATTAGGCCGAAGGCTTTTTAAAAAAAACAACAGTGTACTCATTTCCAAGAAGGAAAAATACATTCTTTTATACATGTTAATAATTTCTGGTATCCTTGTCTTTGATAAACTCTAGCACCCCTTACTTTGTAACAAGACTCTGAAATGTAGATTTTGCCCTGGGGGAAATTAGAAACCAATAGGTGGAGGTAAACTGAGATAGGATGAAGAGCTGCATGGGAGACTGGCCTGACTGGGCAAGGAGATTGTGACTGGGATGAGAGTTAGTGTAGCAGAAGAGTGAGGTAGGAGGAAAGTACAAAAATCTAACAATAAGTCAAGACTTGTGAGGTGAACTGGGAATGGCTGGGCAGAGAGACTGAGACAAGGCACTCGAAGGTGGCAGGGGGAAGACATTGAGCTTGGACAAGGAATCCGGGGAGAGAGACTAGTGGTCATATGTTGGAAGAGAGAAACAGACTGGACAGAAACTGGGGGAACTGAGAGAGGGATACTGAAGAGGCAAGGCTTGTGTATGCTAGGCAAGGTGACTGGGACCAGGTGAGAAGCCTGAGGAGTGGAGACCAGGACTGGCTAGGTGAGGAAAGTGGGACTGAGATGAGGAGACAGAGTGGGGGAGTGACAGGACTCGGATATGGACAAGGCAGGAGCATTCAACTTGGGAAGAAAATAGACAGAATAGTCAGTATCCATTGGAGCACAGCTGCAACTTACTAATGTCAATGGCAGCTCTCCTTTGAATATATAATTCTAATCATGCTAAATGTTCTAGATGACTCAAATTGGGCACCCAAGATCAATTGATATTTTTACCTCAATTTCACTATGCTTCACTTCCTTATCTGTAAAATAGGACTAATACCACCCCACAACATTAGCAGGGTTTTGTGAAGAAAAATTTTTTGTGGCTTAGTGCCATAGAAAAGCCTATGAAGAAATTAGTAACACTTTCTTCAGACCAAGGTTTGAATAGTGTGCAGTAAATAAGGCCAAGGGCCTCCCATGGAACAATGAGGAGGAAACAAAATAATGAACAGAGACTCACTAAGGGCTTGTCTACGGGTACATCTAGACTACCGCATTTTGTCGACGGAAGTTTTGTCGACAGATACTGTCGACAAAACTTCCGTCGACAAAGAGGGTCCAGAAACATTGAGTTCTGTCGACAAAGCAAGCTGCTTTGTCGACAGAACTCCGTAGTCTGGACGCAATGTTACAAGCAATAACACCTTCTGTCAACAGAGTTCTGTCAACAGAAGGTGTTATGCCTCGTAAAATGAGGTATACCAGCGTCGACAAAACTGCTGAGTTCTGTCGATGTTATGTCGACAGAACTCAGCGGTAGTGTAGACGCTGGTATAGTTTTGTCGACAAAAATCCACTTTTGTCGACAAAACTAGGTAGTCTAGACACACCCTACACTACGGAGATCGACCCTCTGGAGGTCAGTCTTCTAGCATTTTAATCAGTGGGTCTAGAGTGGACAGCTCAAAAACACGATTTAAGATATGTTGACACCAGCTACATAATTAATGTAGCTGGAGTTGCTTATCTTAAGTTTACTTTCCCCTTTAGTGTAAACCAGGCCTAAGTGAGCACCATCCATCCTATTCACCAAAAGAAGAGGGAGTGCTGTGGAAAAAACAGTATGGATATGTCTACACTACAGCACTAATTCGAACAAAGCTAATTCGAACTAGTGCATCTAGACCTAAAAACTAGTTCAAATTAGCATTTTGCTAATTTGAACTTGCATGTCCACATTGAGTGGACCCTGAACAGAGGTTAAGGATGGCCGGAAGCAGTGCCGGCAGGGCATCAGAGTAGGACTTAGAGCGTGGAGCTGCTGTCTCAGGCTAGCGGAGGGCTGAGCTTAAAGGGTCCCGACCCCCACCCCAGACAGACAGTTCTCAGGGGTTCCCCGCTTGCAAAGCAGTCTTGGCTTGGAGTGCCCTGAGTGCCCACACTTGGCACATCACAGCACTCTGCCATCATCCCGGCTGCACTTGCCGCAGGCTGCCACCCAGGGGTGGTCAACCGGGGGCTGCAAGAGAGTTTCCACCCTGAGGAGCCTGCAGAGCCACCCCAGTCCTCCTCATCTGGGGCTCGTACCCCATTCCTCCCTCACCTCCTTCCACTTACCCTTCCCTAGCCCCCCTTCCTGATGTACAAAATAAAGGACACGTGTGGTCAAAAATAGAAACTCTCTTTATTGAACAAAACTCGGGGAGACTGGGAAAAGGAGGTGGGAGAGGGGAAGAGAGAAGGTGGGAGAGGGGAGGGCAACTAAAATGATCAGGGGTTTGGAACAGGTCGCATATGAAGAGAGGCTAAAGAGACTGGGACTTTTCAGTTTAGAAAAGAGGAGACTGAGGGGGGATATGATAAAGGTCTATAAAAGCATGAGTGGTATGGAAAGAGTGCATAAAGAAAAGTTCTTCATTAGTTTACATAATAGAAGGACTAGAGGACACCAAATGAAATGAATGGGTAGCAGGCTTCAAACTAGTAACAGAAAGTTCTTCTTCACAAAGCAAATAGTCAACCTGTGGAACTCCTTGCTGCAGGAGGATGTGAAGGCTAGAACTAGAACAGAGTTTATCTAACTTCTCTTTAAAGTCATAGAGGTTGGGTCCGTGGAGTGGTATTAGCCAGGGGGCAGAAATGGTGTCCCTGGCCTCTGTTTGTGGAAGGCTGGAGATGGATGGCACGAGACAAATGGCTTGGTCATTGTCTTCGGTCCATCCCCTCCAGGATACCTAGTGTTGGCCGCTGTCGGCAGACAGGCTACTGGGCTAGATGGACCTTTGGTCTGACCCAGTACGGCCATTCTAAGCTCAGGGCTCAGGGTCGGGGATTGATTTTCATGCAAACCTGCTCCTGGGTGGCCAGGCTGGCAGCTATCCTGCCCTAGACGGCCACTTTCCTGTGCCTAGTGCAGAGGTTGTGGATGAGGTCCACGATGTCTGCACTAGACCAGGCGGGCACCCGCCTCTTGCGGACCTGGGCAGGCTCCCAGGAGCCATCAGCCTGGTCCTGGGAAGACGGAGGGCTGGGTGGCAGCGGGTGGCTGGCTCGAGACATGCCAGGTGCAGGGTCTGCTGGCTGGGTGCTGGCAGGCTTGCACCTGGCACGGGCACCGTAGCCAGACAGTGCCCCTTTAAGGGCTCCGGGGCCGGGAGGGGGGCAGAAGAGTTTCCCTGGTGGTGCCCAGAGTGGCCACCAGGGAAAGCTGGGGAGGGCTAGCCTCCCACTAGCTCGAATTAAGTGGCTACAAAGCCCTTAATTCAAACTAGTTAATTTGAACTAGGCATTAGTCCTCGTGGAATGAGGTTTACCTAGTTCGAATTAAGCGCTCCGTTAGTTCGAATTAAGTTCAAACTAGCAGTTTGCATGTGTAGCGCCTATCAAAGTTAATTCGAACTAACGTCTGTTAGTTCGAATTAACTTTGTAGTGTAGACATACCCTATGTGATTAAAAACCCTCATATAGTGCGTATGCAAAGGGCATAAGTAACTTAATTCTGGAACTTTTGAGTGTTTGTCTTTGCAACCTTCATAATGTTCTTTTACTATAGAAGGGGGAGGTCGTCTGTGTAGTGAAATTTGCATTTAATAGATCAGCCAAGTATTCAGTTATAATATATATATATATATATATATATATATATATACTTACCCTATTTTCATTAGCATGCTTAAGTATTAAATGCCATGGAATTTTAAGTGAATGCCATTCTTATAATAGGTTTTGTATTGATTGTTTGGGAGGCTAAGGTCTTCTGCTTGTTGACACAACAAATACAGCCTGGGCAGCATCAAAGAAAGCTTCTCCTTTCTCCACACTGGTGTGCCAATGTGCCTCGATCCTTACCCAGAGGAGCCATCCCTATGGGTGAGAGGGGAGTTCGTTAATACACTGCTTTTATCATTGGAGTTCTCTCCTGAGAATGCCATCAGGAATTCTAAAAAGCATTGAGTATAATGGCTGTTTTACTATGTGAGCACTTGTCTATTAACTACTAGACTTAATCCTTCAATTCAAATACATTACTTGCTGTTGCTACCTTGTTAGAAATAGTTATTAATAAGGGTTGAACCTGGTTAATTTTTCCATGGGAGAGTGACAAGGAAAACAGGCAGCTGCTACAGTAGATGCATATTTAGTAACCGCTACTCTTCCCTAGGAGTCAGTATTGAGTCAATGACAAAGTATCCTACTAGGTTTCAGAGGGGTAGCCGTGTTAGTCTGAATCTGCAAGAATGAGAAGTCCTGTGGCACCTTATAGACTAACAGATTTATTGGAGCATAAGCTTTCATGGGCAAAGACCCACTTCGTCAGATGCATGTCCTATTAGGATGTGTTTTGGGGGAGATTAAAAGAAGTCATAGCCACTGGAAAAAAAATCTTGCTTTCTGCCCCAGTGATCTTGAGATTAATGATTCTGCTTCAAATCATTGTTCTCCCTGAACCACCCTGACTTTCATTTAAGATATTACCATAAGTAAGCAGGAAGCTAAAGGAGAATTACTGCTACAGTGAGGTGGAATTCTGCAGTTTTGGTTTGCCATCAATGTGGACTTTTACTCTTCTTTCCCTAATCCTAAACTTAGATATCTATGACTCACTCATAGTTTTAGGTTAGATGGAACACCATCAAGATTCACCTGCTATGGCTTGAAACCAAACCAGTTAAGTGACTGCCTAAGGAAGCTCAGGAAGTCTGTAATGGAACCAGGTACAGAAACAGATCTCATCCTGACACAGTCCTGGGTGTGAACCACAAGATCATCCTTCTTTGCCATAGCTTTCCAGGCAATGTAGACCTTGTAGTCTCACATCCTATCATTGCTCAGGAAAATAGTGTTATAGAAAGATTACCCTTCCATCATTCACATTTCACTAGAGATTTCAAAGGTAAAGAACAGAAGTAGAACATGCTCCAGAGAGCTGCACCTCACATCAGAGAGGGAGAATGTTGCTAGGACTGTTTTACTCTTCTTGTAAGGGTTTTCTAAAAGGAGATTATTTCTTCTTTTCTTTATAAAATTCAAAGAGAATAACAATACAGTTTACACTAGCTCCCATGTCTTTGTTATGTATAAATTGCACTAGCTTGGAAGAGGAGAGCGTGTGCATTTTGCTCTAGGAAACAAGCCACATTATTTTCAATACAGTTCCTTCTTCCTTGAGAAATATGCATTGCCACTTTCCCAGACATGGATGGTTAACTTAGGTAAAGGTACATATAAGTGTTAAAAAAAATAAATGGCCTTTCAGATGCTTAGATGGTTTAATTATTCATTCTGATTTCTCAGGCCCAATTTAGAGGTCATATGTAACTAGAGCCATGTATAGAAATGACAATGAAGTTAGAAACCTAGCATCATAAAGCTGTTCCAACATTCTTCAAAGAATGAAGAACCATCTAACTCTTGCTTCCTTATACACAGAAGAAATAATTTCTGAACAGGAATGTATTTAGTGTTGTTGTAGCTGTGACAGTCTCAGGATATTATAGAGACAAGGTGTTTGAGGTAGTATTTTTGGATCCAACTTTTGTTGTGAGAAAGACAAGCTTTTGAGCTACACCAGGGCTACTCAACATGCATCCTGTGGGCCGCATGCAGCCTGTGGCCCGTTTGTTTGTGTCCTATGAGATGGTTTGGGTTTACGCGGGGCTCAACACATGGCCCACAGGTGGGATCTTTTGAACATGGCCTCCACTGAGGCGTCCCTCAGGCAGGGTGAGCACTGAAAGATGGAAGCAGATGGGCTGGTTCAAACAGACGGGTACAGCGTGTCGGCGTTTCTAGCTCCCAGAGAGGAGGTGCCATGAGCACCAGGGCATTGTGGGAAGTGCTTTGTATTCATACCCCTCAGTGTGAAAGAAGCTATTTGCATATGTTTGCATGTCTATGCAACCACACTTAAGTTGCAGCCCTCGACATGTGCTGTATCATTGTGGCTCCTGGGGATTCCACAGTTGAGTAGCCCTGAGCTACACTTATGTGAAGAAGAGCTCAAAAGTGTGACTCTCTCACCAAAGGAATTTGATCAAACAAAAGATGGTACCT
Source organism: Pelodiscus sinensis (assembly GCF_049634645.1). Lineage (NCBI taxonomy): Eukaryota > Metazoa > Chordata > Testudines > Trionychidae > Pelodiscus > Pelodiscus sinensis. The sequence goes on from NC_134711.1 coordinate 99,290,401, forward strand.
CACTCACCTTGTCTCTCTAATAACGGGAATGGTCAGATTCTGCTGACAAGGGTGGAGGACAAAGAGGACAGCTGCTCCAGGGCCTGGTGGTTCTAAAGGGCCCAAGACTCCCAGTTGCCACTACCACCAGAGAACTTTCTGGGTGTCTGGCTGATGAGTCTTACCCACTTGCTCAGGGTTTAGCTGATCACCATATTTGGGGTCGGGAAGGAATTTTCCTCCAGGGTAGATTGGCAGAGGCCCTGGAGGTTTTTCGCCTTCCTCTGCAGCATAGGGTACAGACCACAGCTGGAGGATTCTCTGCATCTTGGGGTCTTCAAAGTATTTGAAGGCTTCAATATATGAGATATAGGTGAGAGGATTATTCTAGGAGGGGTGGGTGAGATTTTGTGGCCTGCACTGTGAGGGGGTTAAACTAGATGATCATAATGGTCCCTTCTGACCTTAAAGTCTATGAGTCTATAAGTGGGAGCCCTGGACCCTTTAGAATCACTCCTGGAACACTGGGCAGCATGCTCCAGAGCCCTGAGTCATGCACTTTGACCAGCCTGGCAGAAGGGATGCTGCACTGTCTAGGTGGTGCTGGGGACTGGTTGCCCAGCCCTGCTCCTTCCATATCAGGCCTCGCCCCTTCTGGGAGTGTGAAGCCAGCCCCATACGCGCATACATTGTCCAGGGGCCCAATCATCCTGTCTGCTCCCCTGGATAGTCAAGTTTTCCCAGTGTCCAGCCCTCCCAATGACATATTTTCATTATTGATTTTCTTCCACTGAGACAATAAAACCAGTGTAGTGTTCCTGGGAATGCTCAGAGACATTCTCCCTCCCTTATGCATGTCATGAGCATACTGGATTATTCTTCCAAAATCCCAGCTCACCAGGAAGTCAGAAGAGTGAACAGACAGGCATTCCTATCATCAGACCTGACATCACACTTCCCATGCTGTCTAGGAAGGAGGTATAAATGAAGGTGACCGTATCCTGCAGAGAAGGAAATCCATGGCCTAGAATATGTAGTTATGTGACCAGTATGGTGCTTCTGCTAAGTACCAGGACAAGCTGCTCTATTACCTCTCCACAAAGTCTGGTTTTACACTGGGTTTAGGATTTTTAGGCTTGACAGCAGAATTCATCAATGTAATTACAACAGATGGAAATGCAATGCATTGCATTCCATACCTCTCCCATACCTGGGGAGCTATGACAATCATATAGCTGTTCAGCCCCCTAAATGTTTCCAGTTACAAGAAATAATTTATTACAAGCCCTGAAAAGAAACACTGAAAAGTTGCAATTATTATGTTCTACTGTATTAGATTAAATGTTTATGGACATTTCAAAAATATATCCTGGTCAAACAGATGAGCCTGTGTAGTAACAACATGGAAACCATGCAGTTTGGGACTGAAATGTTTGTGGCATCAGATACTCAGGCACATACTTCTTTTGTGTATAAATAAGCCACTAGTGAAGGTGAATTGTGGGTCCCCCTTCTGTGCCAATCCCCAGAGAATATGAATTGTTCCAGCTTCCACCTATAGAAGAGTGGCTGTTTAGCTCAAGATGCAGTAGCTCATGCTTCTTATCTCTCGAGTTTCCAATTCATCCCAGGTGTGATGGCCTACACTTTCCTGCCATTCATGAGAAACACGGAGGAATGCCTTAAAATGAACCAGAGCCTGTGAGAGAGCATCTGCAATTACGTGTGCCCTTATTAGACAAAAGAGATGACAAAGCTTCTTATGATGTTTATCAATGTGCTCGCTCAACTTTAAAATTGAGCAAAAAGCTGCTGCTTGACACGTGATTCCTTAACTGCAATTAGTTGTATGACAGGCCTGCCAACATGAGGGGGCAAAGAGACCAGTTGCTCCCCAGGCCTGGCAATTCAAAAGGGCCCAGGGCTTCCAGCCACCAGCACTGCTACTGCAGAATCGGTTACAGCCAGAGCCCCAGGCCCTTTAAATCACCACCAGAACACCACATGGCACTCCGGGCAACTCTCAGGGCTGGGAGGGCCAGAATGGTATGTTCTGAGCGGCATGAAGGGCTGGCTGCCCAAGCCTTACCCCTGCCACAAACATGGAGTCGGGTCTCCCCTCCCCCCCCACCCCAAGTCTGTCAGCCACTCTGTAGTATGTGTATTTAATGCATTGTTTAGACTCATGTTGGCTAAAGTTGCTTAAAGAAGCAATTGGCAAGGTCAGCATTAATTCTTGGCATAGCTGCCCCTCTTACTTTTTCACTAAACCTTAAATACCAAGAAAAACCCTTGACTCATTTTACTTCTGGCATATTTCTTTATGCAATTGGCAAAAACCTTTGCATATGGTCCTCTGTATTTGTCCTGATATTATTAATGGCTTTGCAATATTTGATCAGCAGCCGGCAGAGTCAAAGACAAATCATATAATTTTGACCAAGACCACACATTCTCTTTATTAAAACCTTTTGCATTAAATTAAATGCTTGAGCATCTAAGGCAAGCCATATTGTAAGTGTTTCAGGACAGGAAATTCATAGAGCAGCCTCTAGTGGCTCAATTCAGCAATCTATGTCTATTTTGCAAAGCATGTGCTTAAGTCTCACGGATTTCAATGGAATTTAAGTGTGTGCTTGGACTTAAGCATGTGCTTAAGTTGTTGGCAGAATAAGGATGGACTCAAGCATATGTTTAAATGTTTTGTAATGTGTCAGGGATAAGTTTTTTATTTAATCATAACTAATCTCAACATTCCTCATTTAAATGAGTCCATTTGTTCAAACCCATAACTACAAACAAACATGATTGCAGTCAGTTAAGTTATACAGGCAGTCCCCGGGTTACGTACAAGATAGGGACTGTAGGTTTGTTCTTAAGTTGAATCTGTATGTAAGTCAGAACTGGTGTCCAGATTCAGCCCCTGCTGAAACTGATCAGTTTCAACAGCGGCTGAATCTGGACGCCAGTTCTGACTTACATACAGATTCAACTTAAGAACCCCAGGCATCCCCAAGTCAGCTGCTGCTGAAACTGATCAGCGGCTGATTCCAGGGGCTTCCTGTTGTCAGCCGCTGGTCAGTTTCAGCAGCGGCTGACTTGGGGACGCCTGGGGCAGAGCAGCTGGGGTGCTGCTGGGTTGGTCCAGTAGCGCCGCCGCTCCTCGGCGCTACTGGACCAACCCAGCAGCACCCCAGCTGCTCTGCCCCAGGCATCCTGATTCAGCCGCTGCTGAAACTGACCAGCAGTGGCTGAATCAGGACGCCTGGGGCAGAGCAGCTGGGGTGCTGCCAGGTTGGTCCAGTAGCGCCCAGAGCGGTGCTACGGGACCGACCGGCAGTGCCCCAGCTGCTGTACCACAGGCGTCCAGAGCAAAAGGGCGGAACATGCGGTCAGCGGACAGCCCAGACACGTCTGGGCTGTCTGCTGCCTGCGTGCTCCGCCACTTTGCTCTGCTTTGCTCCCCTTCTCCCTGGCCTGCAGACCAGGGAGACGGGGAGCAAAGCAGAGCAAAGCAGAGCAAAGCCGCGGAGCACACGGGCAGCGGACAGCCCAGACGCGTCTGGGCTGTCCGCTGCCTGCAAGCTCCGCCGCATTGCATCCTCTCCCTGGTCTGCTGGAGACCAGGGAGACGGGCCCCGTTCGTAACTGCGGATCCGACATAAATCGGATCCGCGTAACTCGGGGACTGCCTGTAGTTCAGTATAACTAATAAAAAATTAATTAAAATGTGGCAAATTCATTCATATTTCCCCTCCAAAGATATTTCACCAAATTCGTTCCTGAGGTAATTCCAGAGACTCATGTCTCAAATGGAAAAAAATATTAGAAAGTCATAACTATTTTACAGTTTGGTTTAATGCAAATATGACAGGAACCTTCTAAATGGATGTGGCAGAGATTAAAGAGCTAAAAATTAGAGCTAAAATATATACATCTGCACAGTGTGAGCTAAGGAACAAGGTTGTCAAAGGGAGAGTATTAACAGAGTCATATCTTCAGGGCATCAAGCACAGAAGAGAACATGTAACATACACTGACCAGTAGGCTGCGCACAATGGTGAGCTTAACAGTGTCATTATAAGCACAAGCTTAGACAAGTGAATCTAATTAAAACATCACAGTGCCTTCCTGATCCAAAATAGCTCATCACAGCCACTTGTTAACCAACAGTTCTCAGTGACAAACTGCTTTACGTCTGTCAAGGGGAGTAAAATTAAATGATAGTCCTTCCCAAAATTGCATCACCAAATAGAAACAATTCTTAAAATGGGTTTTTTGTCAGTGATATGACAGAAGTCTTGAAGTTAGAAGTCTGACTTCTGTTGATTTTATGTTTCATTGATTCTTAAATTTCCCCCTCCAGTATCAATTCCTGAAGAATTGCATTGAAATTTCTTAATAATGGTTAAACACCTATAAAATCTGAAGCAGACAGAGGAGTCTGAGACAGAATTTTATCAAGAACTGGGCATCTGTCAAAGACAACAAGCCCTCAAAGAACCAACCTCAAGGCAGATTTACACCTGACTCCTCCAGTCCATATAGGCAAATGTTGCTTTCAGGTCTAATCCTTCTTAGCTAGTGTCAATTGGCATAGTTCTACTGAGTTCAATAGAACCATACTGATTTGCCCCAGCTAATGATCTTACCCGTTATCTTTTCTGACCATTCACTTTCTAGCACTGAAAACTTAACTTGAAAATTAGACCATACACATACATTCAAACCATGTGATTCTCAATATGAAAATATTTGGGTTTTTTTATTCTTCATTCCTTTGTATCATAAGTGAATGTTATCTATGGTTGAATGTGTGAAAGAAAAGAAAAAGAAAAAGAAAAAGAAAAAGAAAAAGAAAAAGAAAAAGAAAAAGAAAAAGAAAAAGAAAAAGAAAAAGAAAAAGAAAAAGAAAAGAAAAGGAAAAAAGGAAAAGGAAAAGGAAAAAAGGAAAAAGGAAAAGTTTTAAAATCTTTATCATGAAAAGTGAAGTGTGGAAGTGACTCATTCCAATCATCCTGTCCAAATAGTTTTATTACTGAAGATAAATAAAGGATTAAAAAACACTTGTTGACCAGTTCTACCTCCAAATGAGGAATGCAACAAAATAACACTGCCAGAAACAATGCAAACAACTACCCAAAATGATAAACACTACAGTCAACTATTTCATCTTAACCAATTCTCTACAAGACTAGATTCTGAATAATGAAATAAAAATATAAACCCTACACGTTTGCTATCCCTTTCAATGCAACACCAATTCTACATTCCAAACAACTGGCCAACATGTATCCCTAATGATTCTACATGGTGAGATTTAAATGTTATGTTTTATGTGGGGGTGGAGGGAATAGGCCTTTATCATGTGGATGTGGATGAGATATCGTGGAGAAGATTAAATCATGGTTGAACACTGAGAAAGATGAGGAGATCTTAATGTGGGATTGCCTGGTGGTTTCACTGATTGTGTTGCATTGCGTTATATACACTTCAGCAACATTAACTGGTTTATAGCAGTTTTTGTTTGGGATGCATCTACACACACAACATACTGAAATTTTCTATTATGTCAGTCAACACTGTCAATTATCAGACATGTGCTTCTACCACTACTAAGAGCTTTTTAAAAACATTTCTTTTTTGTCATTTTTTGTCAGCCACAACATAATTTTGTGAGTTAATTTGGACATCTCTTTTAGTTTAATTTGCATGTTCACATTCAGCAATACTTCAAAACTCCTGTAGATTAGTAGGTTGTAATGTCTTGCCTCTGCATCCCCTAAATTCCTGAATTACTAGCCAATAGGTCATCCAAGAAGAAGCTTAAATTTTCCTACGTATTTCAAGTTTTATATTTCTTTCCATTAAACTGTCCAGCCTTTCAGAGACATATTTAGTTTGGCAGTGACACTCTGGTGACTCATGGAATGAAAAGATTTGAGAGCAAGCTACTGAAAATGTATCCAATTTCTCCTTGTGTAATTTGGGAGCAAGCTACTAATAATACATGTAATTTTTTTTGGTTTAATCAGATGCAATATTGCCAAATATTTATCCAGTATGGAAGTCTTGTTATTCCTGAAATATATGAGAAAGATCAAATGCAAATATACCTGTACATTGGTTTATAAGATATTCCTGGCTCCTTTTCTAATTGTTTCTAGAACTGTCTCCTAAATCAATGGACCCTAAATGAAAGCATGCATCCCACTGAAACCTTTGCCAATTTGACCCTAACTATACCTTGGATGTTACTTTCCCATCATTTGTGTATAAAGAAGTGTGTTGTTAGAACAGCTCTGTCTTTGATGCTAGATGGAATATTCTATTGTTTCTTTTAACAAATTAAGATGAGATATCTCTCTTCACTCTGTCCTTTCTCAGACTGATGATCAATGACAAACTTGAGTCATTTTTCACTTATATGAGTACATGCATCTGAAAAATATAAGGCTGGAAATATTGCATAATATAGTAGTGCTAGTATTTCCCCTCTAGTATTCTTTATAACAGTTTACTTCTAAATTTACAAACATCATTAAGGCCTAGATCTTCCTACCTCATCCACACAAGTCTGATCCTGTGCCTTTCAGAACCACTCTTAATTTCATGGACATAACTCACACTCCACCATAGGCGTAACTCACATAAATCAGATTGCAGACCTGTATCTGCAAACTCGAGCTTGTATTAGTTGGGTCTGACTTAAGTGAAACTCTGCATGGACATAGGGATCTGCCCATATGGATAATGGTAGCTGAGCCTTCTCCTGCTCTCTTACTCAAGCAGAACAGCCAATGACTTTGGTGGAAGTTTCTTATGAATGTGAACTTCATATTGGTACAGCAGCAGTGAAAAGAGAAGGCAATTGCTGTGTATACAGATTGGACCAGGTATAAGGGAAAATGAACACCTACTTACAAAGCAATACATAGGGGCTATGTCTACACTGGCATGATCTTGCGCCAGAGCTATGCAAATGAGGCTAAGCGTGGAATACCGCCGAGCCTCATTTGCATATCTAATGAGCCGCCATTTTTGTGGAAGAGGCTCTTGCTCAAGAAGGAGCTGTCTGCACAGCCCCTTCTTGTGCAAGAAAAAACCCTCTTGCGCAATGCTGTTATGCTGATTATTTTCAGGCATAACAGCATTGCGCAAGAGGGTTTTTCTTGAGCAAGAAGGGGCAGTGTAAACAGCTCCTTCTTGCGCAAGAGCCTCTTCCACAAAAATGGCGGCTCATTAGATATGCAAATGAGACTCGGCGGTATTCCACGCTTAGCCTCATTTGCATAGCTCTGGCGCAAGATCGCGCCAATGTAGACATAGCCCGGGTGTACTGCTATGTATCATGGGAAGTCAACTATTGTATTTATCCATGTGTAAATATGGGGACAAGGTTTTGATACCTTTTCTACTACGTTCATATCTTACTCAATGCAATTTTCAAAGAGCTGGAGGAGACAATTTTATCAGAAGCCAAGATTAAACTTTGAATCTGGAAAGCATTTTTGTTGTTTTTATGTAAGGAGTATCTCCAAACCCATTGGACAGTTCAATTTGACAATTTAAATAAAGCACCTGTACTGTAATGCTGTGCCCCAAAGTACATGGGAGAAAGGGCCATATTTTAAAAAGCAAGTGAACTCTGAAGGACAGTGAGCTGCACTGTTGGGAAGGACAAATAGGCATGATATGCATTTGGGGGGATTCAGTAGAGTAACAGATATTGGAGCTCTACTTGGCTCAGCCATGGACATGAATATGGCAGAACAATTGGTTGAAGAAAACAAGACAAAATTCTGCTTGAGGTCATAAGTAATTCATGTGCTGACTCAACAATGCAAGTCCCTTTACCTCCTTTCCTTCAGTTCTTCTTTTCCTTCAGGGTAATGCAACTGCTCCAAGGATAACCCCATTGCCTGACCTTCTGTGAACTGGAAATTGGAAATGCTAATTGCTGTGGTTGCAATTTCCAAACCAATTGCTGGGGCCAGGACTGTGCTTCAGTTGTTCAGATCTTGCCAATTTTTTTCAATAGTTACATTCTTCAAGAAGAGCCAGAAAATAGCACTAAAAAAATAAAGAGGATGATTTATATTTCCTATGAATAGATAAATGTGCAGTTTACTTGAATCATGTTATTTTCTTTGTCATTCTCAACTTGATCTTAATATTTTGTCTTGTACCATTTTGACTAGGTCTGGAAAAAATTAGTCTGTCTCACAGTGTGAAGGGAAAATTACGTTTAAGAAACTATAAAAGAGTGTGGGGGGTCAGCAATTTGAAAACTGAAGGTTGTGCTCTAGAAATAGATGCTCACAACACTGATTCTTTAGAAACACTGCTAACTTGCACCTCTGGACAAGTAATTGAAGTTTTTAAACACAATTTAAGCTTCACAAGCTGTGGACATACTAATTTGGTCACCTTAAAAGAAATAATTATTGCAAGTAATTCTTAATCACTGCAGTAGGTCAAGCCCTTTAATTTGATATCTGTTGTCCACAAAGAATGCTTTTTAGGTATTTTAATAAAATATTCTGTGAATCACAAATTGCTCTCAGGAACTACAAAATTCAACTTTCACAGAGATAACAGAATTTGACCCTTCGCTCTCCCCCCCCCCCAAAAAAAATTGTAATACACCTCTATTGTAGCTCTAAGTTGAACATATTTGTTGCAAAGGCATCTTATTTTATTTTTCAAAACCTACCAAGTTGATACTATAAAACTAATTGTTATCACTTAGAATAAGCCTTCCAGAGAAAGGAAAATTGATGTGGGTAGTGCTGGTATCCTACTTTTCTGTGATTCTTCAAATGCAAATTGTGTTCTGGATCATCTCTGATTTCAGAAAGATTAACCTGAACTGAGTGAAAATAGATTGAAACTTTTTAATAAAACACATTTGATATCACCACCCAAAAGAATCAAGTAATAGATAACAGATTCTGAATATAAAGTTATTATTTTTTAATTATTAAACAAGATCAAAAACAAACAAACTTAAGGAACCAGCCAGCTGAATTATTTCAACTTCAAAGTCTCACCAACCCAGACCACCATGCCCCATCAGATCAGGCCCGATCACAAGTCCACTGAAGTCAATTAAAAGACTTTTGCAGATCAACTATTCCTTATAGTTTTTCAAATTACCATGCATTTAAAATTATTTAAACATAGTTAGTTGCAGTTCAAGACTATGATCAGCTTATAAACAATCCATGGAAATAAGATACTTTAATAATATAGGAAAAAAACTCATCAAGAGGTTTATAAGGCATTTTTATTTATACTGTTCTATATATGAGACTTAGAAGACATTAGAAAACATGCATTGTCTCATGCTTCCTGCATCAGTTGTTGTTTTCGTCGTATTGAATTTTTATCATCTATTGCTTGTCACTTGCAATCTTGAGTTTGCCCAAAAAAATGATTGACCACAATCTGTTTTAGAATACAGCCTGATATAGAATATTGGTTCATATTCAGCCTCCATTATTTTTAGTTCACTCAGGAAATGATTACCTTTCATTTCATATTTTACATATTTATGCTAGAAGATGTTATACTAAGCATATTAGAAGGTTTCACCTCACAGAGGACGTCAAGTCATAGAATCATAAAATACTAGAAATGGAAAGCACCTTGAGAGGTCATCAAGTCCACGCCCCTGCTCTCACAGCAGGACCAAACACCGTCTAGATCATCCCTCTTTGGGGTCTATCCAAATTGCTCTTAAATATCTCCAGTGATGGAGATTCCACAATCTCCCTAAGCAATTTATTCCTGTGTCTAACCACCATGACAGTTAGGAAGTTTTTCCTAATGTCCAACCTAAACCTCCTTTGCTGCAGTTTAAGCCCATTGCTTCTTGTCCTATCATCAGAAGTCAAGGAGAAAAATTTTTCTCCCTCCTCCTTGTAACAGCCTTTTAGATATTTGAAAACTGCTATCGTGTCCCCTCTCAGTCTTCTTTTCTAAACTAAACAAATCCAATTATTTCAGTCTTCCCTCATAGGTAATGTTTTTAGATCTTTAATCATTCTTGTTACTCTTCTCTGGACCCTCTCCTATTTCTCCACATCTTTCTTGAAACGTAGGGTACGTCTAGACTACATGCCTCTGTCGCCAGAGGCATGTAGATTAGACTACCAGACATAGTAAAATGAAGCGGCAATTTAAATAATCGCTGCTTCATTTAAATTTACATGGCTGCCGCTTCATTTAAATTTACATGGGATGAGGTTTACCTGGGTGGTTGACAAATACCTTTGATGTCGACACCCGCGCGTCCAGACTATCGCGCTGAGCCGACAAACAGCTGATCAGCTGTTTGTCGGCTCAGCGCGGCAGCCATGTAAATTTAAATGAAGCGGCGATTATTTAAATCACCGCTTCATTTTAGCAAGTCTGGTAGCCTAATCTACATGCCTCTGGCGACAGAGGCATGTAGTCTAGACGTACCCGTAGTGCCCAGAACTGGACACAATACTCCAACTGAGGCCTAATCAGCTCAGAGTAGAGCGGAAGAATGACTTTTCGTGTCTTGCTCACAACACACCTGTTAATGCATCCCAGAATCATGTTTGCTTTTTTTGCAACAGTGTCATACTGTTGACTTATATTTAGCTTGTGATCCACTATGACCTCTAGATCCATTTCTGCGGTATGCCTTCCTAGACAGTTGCTTCCCATTCTGTATGTATGAAATTGATTGTTCCTTCCTAAGTGGAGTACTTTGCATTTGTCCTTATTAAATTTCATCTCATTTACCTCAGTTTTTTAGTACAAGTCAACTAACATTTTTAAAAAATCATTTTTGAACCAAAATCAAAACTTTTCATTAGGAATATGTTAAAACAGGACATTGTGAAATTTTCAAATATTTTTTTCCACAACGTTTTTTGAATCTGGAGATTTTTTTTCAATCAATCCCTCCCCAGATATAATTTCAGCTTTGATTAATCAACATTTTCAGACAAAAAAAAAAGTTTTGTCCAAAAATTCCCAACCAGTATTGAGTAAGTCTATAAATACCCCTGTGGGAGGAAAAAATTCTGAAAGTAGACAGCTTTTTAATCAAACAGACAAAAGCATAATAAGAGCCAATTACTGGAATCTAGTCAAATATTTAACAGTGAGAGCAGAGCAATTACCCATTGCAACAATTTTATTGGGAATGCAGTAGGACTCTCTATCACTTGAAATCTTTAAGTCAAAGACCAGCTGTTTTAAAAAATAACAAACATTCTGTAGCACAAACAGAAGTTATGGGCTAAATGAAGGAATTTCTTGGGAGGGTCCTATGGGCTGGGCTATTCATGAAGTCAGATTACATTATTATAGTGGCCCCTTCTGGACTGAAAATCTATGAACCTATTAACCTTAAATTTGCTCCTTTGTTTGGCTTTGAAAAAATTAATTCTATATTATGATAGTCTTTAAATATGCAATCTCACTTATTATTTAGAACCAGTTTAATATTCATTTTATGCTCAGTCAATGCATGGCCCCATGCCTTATGAATAACACACCATCCAAACACTGCCTTGACTAAAGAAATATTAATTTTCTCACAACCTTTTCTATGCTGCTCATCACTAATGCCTCCAAGTGTCTCACAAAGATTAATGCATCTAACGTTCACCTCTTTCCTATGATTATCCCTATTTCACACAACTGAGATACAGATAGATTACAGCCAGAATTTGCAGGATGTTTGCTAAAAGTAGATACACTACATTACTTGGACATCCAAGACAATAAATTGAAGAGAAGGCCCTGATTTAGCAAAATGTTTAGCATTTTAATAGAGCTTTAGATGTTTAAAATAGTGTACACACATCAACTAATTAATTTTCATAGTACCCCTGAGAGCTAAGTATTATTATCCCCATTGTACAGATGATGAAATTTAGACAAGGCCAAAAATAAACTCTATTATATGCAGCTGTATCTGTCCTACCCACTACTCCAGTGCCTCTTGAATGGGCTTTAAAATCTGGAACTACACTACTTGAGCTAAAAGGGTAACTAGGATGATGGCAACAGCAGTACTGAGTTATACTGTGTGAATCAACTACTAATGGACCAAGTATAACACACACAAACAGTGGTTTTAATGGTAGTAAAGTTTTAACTTTTGAATCTGCTGAATATCCCCCAACCACACACACACACACACACACACTCCCATCCATGATTTCCCACAATTGTAAAAATTTAAATCTATAAAAATACAGAAAAATACATGGACATCAATATTATTCTTTGAAATTTTTTGAGAGAGACAGAAATGAATTCTGCCAAGTCTCTATAGAGATTGTTGTTACTCCCCCCTACAATCTGTGTATGCACAGCGTAGAATGGACCTGTGGTCAACTTAGTAAGACATGTTTACTAAGTGAAATCCACCTTTGTGGAAGGCTCACACAAAGTAGTTCCACTGTGGAACACTCAGCAGAGGAGACTTACTTATAAAGCAGCATCACAAGTGCAGCAGTAAGTGCATCCTCATGCACAAAGGAACCAATTCTCATTTGCCTGAGAAAGCTTTGATACTACCGTGATTCCAGTTAACAATAATGCTTTAAGCCTCACTCAACCTCAGGAGATTGCGGCTAGAGCGGGTATGTGTAGTCACTAAACATGTTGTTTCAGGTTTTCTCATTTTTACTTCCTAGCTCCTTAACAGTTGTATCCAGCAGTTAACTCTAGTTACTGATTTCCTCTAATGGTTGTTTGTATTTTGCAGACCTCAGGACTATGGGTAGAACAATTTCTAGTTATTTTCCTAATAAGAATTTTGTATTGTTTTCAGTTCAGTGTTTACCGCATTCAACCTCTTTTTCAAGCCAACAAAAAAGCAAAATCTTTGCTAGTTTCCCAACTTTTATATTCTATAGAATACTCAGTATATCTCCTTCAATTCAATATAGAGTATTCCAATTTTATTTATAAAAAAAACCCTGTAATAACAACCCCTCTTTGTAGAGTATCAAGAACTTCTTAAACTCCCCATGCCTCAATATCTCTTCTCTATTTCTCTGAGCATCATTTAGAATCAGTAAAGCCCCCCACATTAAAAGTTGTCAGAGAACCTCAGAAAGGTTCAAAATTCATTTAGCTTTCTCATTCAATGTAAATTTAGTCTGGAAATCTCATTAAATCTGACTCTTTCCTATGATTTCTTCTAATTCATCGTTTTAGCTAGCTGACAAAAAGAAAGGAAAGGAAAGGACATGACAATCTTTTTCTGTCATTTGTTTAAAGTTAATGTAGGAGCTAGTGATAGTAACACTGAAAAATTTAGACACAAACTATTTCACCACAAATGCAGGATTTGCAGAAGTTGTGCAAATATCCCTCCCGGTATAATGTGTTTCAACCCTGAGCTGGACTGATTACAGGTATCTCCACACTGCTGGGGGTGAAAGTATAATTCAAGCTATCTACTCACTCAGCCATTGGCCACTCTACTGAAACTACTAATATGAGCACCAATTAGAGCCAATGGTTTTGTGATATGAATGCTTGCCCCTTAGGAACTATAACAGAAACTACTAACCCTTTTCAATGGTGTTCAGATCATAACACATTTCACTTATGAAGCCTGATTGGAATTGAACTGAAGAACTACAACATCCCCACTAATATTTTGAACCATCCCAATCCTCTGTGTGTGTGGAAGGGGTGGGAGGGGGAGCTTTTCTTCTCTCACCATTGTGTGCAATTCTCAAAAACTGATGTCTACTTTGAACAATTTGACCTGACAAATCAAGCTTTGCCCAATGAGTCCATCTTCATCGGCTTTGACCTGCATTCTTCTATGTTTTCAAATCAGGTTGATTATACATTGTGCAAAGATTTCATTTTTGCTGGTTGCTTATAAACTCAAGAGATGGGGAGCTAAGCAGGAGTATCTGGGGAATAAATATGTGGCTGCTTATGGAAGGGCACGCCCCATGGCTGGAGGAGATAGCTATTCCTTCCCCACTTGGCCAGAGGAGCTAGATTCCCCGGCTGCAGCCACAGAGCCAGTAGAGCTGACCCTTCTCTATTCCCCCTGCAGCCAGTGGAGCGCCTTCTCTCCTGGCAGTCAGAGGAGCTGGATCTTCTTCTGGCCAGTAGCCCCAGGGCCAGAGGAGCTGTCATCTCTTCCTACCCCACTCTAGGGTGGAGGAGATTGCTCTCCTTGCCTTGCCCCTGGATGATTCTGATTGTGTACATTCCTAAGGCAAACTCAGATCTATTTGTGTGCCCATAAAAGACCATTTCCTCACTGAAAGGCCTACAGTCACAAAGAAACCAGAATAAATTGACTGTCTGAAGCTGACAAAAGTCGGAATTTTGAAGTCCAGCCTCACCACCTCACAGCAAAGTAACAACCAAGGGCAGAGTAACAACTTTCCCTTTGAATCACCTACCTCTTCTTCAGTCCATGTCTCCTCCTTTGTATTATTCTAAAGAACTGCTTTGTGTTCCATTTTAGATGAATTTAAAATTACAGTAAATGTGCTAACAGCTGTTCTGTCTCAGTGCAACCAGTAAGAAAGCAATCTAATGATCCCCAAGTTCACTGAGACTTCTGCAAAACAACAACAAGGGTCTGGAAGGCCCATGTTGCAAACACATAAAGAAATATATTGAATACTTTTCAAAGATATAAAATTCTTAGAACTGTTGGTCAGGTTTCAGTGTGTGAACTCCTGTATCCAAGAGGTACTGCTAAACAGTGTGATTCCAGTCAGAAGACTGACATCATGCTGTTGCATAACTTGTAACCATAGCTCTGTGGCTTCAGTAAATGCACTATGCATTCATTCAGCAACTTACAATTTCAACAGTCACATATGCTGAACAAAGGGATAATTTGAGATATTTCCTGTGAAATATGAGAGCACGTCCTTTGTTTCTTTTTTAAATTAAAGAGAGAGAGAGAGAGAGAGAGAGAGAGAGAAAAGAGGCTGGGAAGCCAGAATGCTAGCAATAGAAATTGGAATCCTTTTATTCACAGAATTGAGATGGCAGGTTTTACTTCAATACAATGCAAGTGTCCTCACCATTGTCCTGGCTGTGTACTTGAACCCTGACTTAAAGTGACCATCTCTAGGAATGAGAGAAGTAGTTCATCATTTTCTATGCATATTTAAGCCATTACTTGGCCTGCCAAAATTATTCTAACTATGATAGTAGATTTTATAATAAGGATGCATAGCAAATAAGACCTATACTGAAACCCCATTTTGTTTCTGATAGGTCAGTAAGCAGCTAAAAGCCAGTGATGACTTTTCCCAATCTGGCATGGACTCAAAGTGATAACCAAGAGATTAAAGAGATTAATATTCATTTTTGAACATTTTTATTAGCAGTTTGACATGCGCTAGCAGCTTCTAGAGTTTCAAGAGAAAAGAGGTTTTAAGGAGGAGGAACTAATTCTGATGTTGTCCTTTTAATAAGCCACAGTAGTCTTAATTTTTTAAAACTATTGGGTCAAATCCTGACCTAGATTTAGGTAGCAGTAATCAACATGGTCATCACTGCTTCAGGAAATGGCTGAGTGATTGTCAGGCTTAGTTATTAAAGGGAATGAAGGGGATACCCAACAGTCTGACCGATTGTTTCTTTGTTGTTCCCCAAACCTAGGCACCCCTGCAATAGATTCTAGACCTCTCTCTGGTTCCTGTGAAACAATGGAAGCTTCTGGACTATTGGTTCCATCTTAGAGTTATCAAATAGAGACTATGTCTTGCATTAGGTAACCCATCTAGTTATCATAATCACCAATCAAGTCATGACACAGGCTCCAGCAACTTATTTGTACATTGAGACGACATTAGTTACATTTTCTCTCTCACCAAGCTGTAATAAGTGTTTGTCAGATTGAGCAGAGTCACAGTCTCTGCCCTTATGGCGGTGAAGGGGGTAAAAAGGGAATTAGAGTAGATTACTTACAATGCAAATGTGTGTTTAGCCATGGTTACATATAATTTCAAATAATGCCAAAGGGGGTGCCCCAAAATACACCAGCATCTGGTTTAGAATGGACTACAAACTTTGTGACAAAGTGCAAGAGTATATGAACTTCTCTGACATCTCCAGAAACAAGATTATGGGTCTGATCCTTCAAGCACTTCACATTCACAAATCCCATTTAAGGTCAACTGGAGCGCGTACACATGGCAATTCAAATATCAGGCCTTTAGTTACTTGATTTCTCTATATGTAACATATGGACAGTTTTTATTGCTTCTGATCAAATTCTTATATGTACAAAACAACTTATCCATAGTTTTAAGTCTATAAAAGGAAAGTGTTAGCTTTCGAAATGGTCAAATTCAATAAGGTACCATTAAGGCTAACTTTGTCCATACCCATACAATTAATGAATCCACAAGTGGGAGCTGGGAATTGAGAAGGAGGAATCTAGGTATTCATGTATTGAGTATTTTTGAGATCCACTGATTAAAGGACAATATAAAAGGAGATTATTATTCATATTATTAGGTGTAATGAAACTGTTATACTAGACACAATAAGGACCAATTGTTATTTTTCTACCTTATCTTTTTTTTGTTGTTGTTCTTGAGAATGTTTTCCATCTGATATAAACTCTTTTTTCACTTTAGAAATTCATTGATCTATAGTTGCATTGTTGAAATAAAACTACTCAAAATTTTAAGCAAAATGCCATATGAACATGCTGGGAAACTGGATCTTATAATCAGCTACCAGAATGAGCCCAAGCAAATGCAATAAATAAATTAGCTACAGCTTTCAAAAAACAAGTATTATATGTCATGTGGTTGCATACAACCCTTCTAAGCTTTTAGTAAATTATTGCACTATTATATCACATTTCCTGGAAATTAAATGTGTGACACTCTGGCAGTAATACTTCCAACATAAGGAGCATGGGATTGGGCCCATAATTTGCATTAAGATGTATTCTTCATACAAAAGGAATTATATTAGTGTTGGTATTCAATTTAATATTTTAGCATTTATTCTTATCAATAAACTAGGCAAATACAACTTGGATGGGGCTGCTATAAGGTGGGTGCATAACTGCCTCGATAACCATTCTCAGAGAGTAGTTATTAATGATTCACAGTCATGCTAGGAGGGCATAACAAGTGGGGTTCTGCAGGGGTCTGCTTTGGGACTGTTTTTGTTCAATATCTTCATCAACAATTTAGATGATGGCATAGAGAGTACGATTATTAAGTTTGCAGATTATACCAAGCTGGGTGGGATTTCAAGTGCTTTGGAAGATTGGGTAATAATTCAAAATGATCTGGGCAAACTAGTGAAATGGTGTGAGGTAAACATGATGACATTTAATAAGGACAAATGCAAAGTACTCCACTTAGGAAGGAACAATCAGTTTCACACATACAGAATGGGAAGCGAATGTCTAGGAAGGAGCACTGCAGAAATGGATCTATGGGTCATAGTGGACTACAAACTAAATATGAGTCAACAGTGTGACACTGTTGCAAAAAAAGCAAACATGATTCTGGAATGCATTAACAGGAGCGTTGTGAGTAATACACAATAAATCATTCTTCTGCTCTACTCCGCACTAATTAGGCCTCAATTGGAGTATTGTGTCCAGTTCTGGGCACTATGGGTACGTCTAGACTACAGGCTTTTGTTGACAAAACTATACCTGCGTCTACACTACCGCTGAGTTCTGTCGACATAACGTCGACAGAACTCAGCAGTTTTGTCAACGCTGGTAAACCTCATTTTACGAGGCATAACGCCTTTTGTCGACAGAGTTCTGTCGACAGAAGGTGTTATTGCATATAGGGTTGTGTCTAGACTACAAGCTGCTTTGTCGACAAAACTAAATGTAGTCTAGATGCTCTTTGTCGACAGAAGCTTTGTCGACAATATCTGTCGACAAAGCTTCTGTCGACAAAAGCCTGTAGTCTAGACGTACCCATATATGTTTCAGGAAAGATGTGGAGAAATTGGAGGAGAACAGAAAAAAGCAACAAAAATTATTAAAGGTCTAGAAAACATGACCTATGAGGGAAGACTGAAAGAATTGAGTGTGTTTAGTTTAGAAAAGAGAAGATTAAGAGGGGACACGATAGCAGTTTTCAAGTATCTAAAAGGGTGTTACAAGGAGGAGGGAGAAAAATTGTTCTCCTTAACCTCTGATGATAGGACAAGAAGCAATGGGTTAAAATTGCATCAAAGGAGGTTTAGGTTGGACATTAGGAAAAACTTCCTAACTGTCAAGGTGGTTAAATACCAGGATAAATTGCTTAGGCGATTGTGGAATCTCCATCACTGGAAATATTTAAGAACAGGTTGGAGACGTCTATCAAGGATGATCTAGATGGTGCTTGGTTCCTCAGGGGATTGGACTTGATGATCCCTCAAGGTCCCTTTCAGTTCTAGTATTCTATGATTCTTTGGTTTAAAAGCAGAATATGAGCCTAATTCCATCCCCTTTGAAACTAACAGCGAAGCTCCCATATGATCAAGCATCTCACTTTTGACTTCAGCAGAAGTAGATTTGAGCCTTCCCACATGCTTGGATAAAAAATGTGTTGAGAATGTAGTGATTCATTTCACAGATAGCTAAAATATATGTTTGCTTTGTGAATTTGCTACAATTAACTCTTTCTTTGTCAATTTGAGATTACCTCAATAATATTGCTGTCTACACAGGACAGATCACTGCGAAACATCAGCAAGTGCTGAATCCAGTGGCTCATTTGTTTATGAATGTTGAATAAGGCAACTTGCTAAATATGCTCCACCAGCTGCTCTGCTTCCAATTTGTTTCCAGGTGTTAGGGTTGACCTATAAACCTAGCTTCCTAAGAAACCAGCTTTCTCTTTTCGTGGTAGCCCAGCAGCTGTGACCAGTGGAGGTGACAGTGCTAACAAACTCTTAGTTCAAATAGGAGGAGACTAATGTTGGTACTATAGTGATCGTCTATAAACTGGCACTGCTCTTTCCACCATGCTATTCAGCTTGCCACATACCTATTCATGACAACAAGAGGAGGCAATTGTCAAGGCTCAGTTGGCCTTGTATCAATTGGTGTAGTTCTCTGCTTGCCATATAAAAGAGGACAAGGGAGGAAGAGTACTCTACAATTTACATCTCACATAAAATGCCAGAGAAACCCTTCTAGAAACTAGGGATGTAAAATCCTGTTTAATTGTTTAACTGGTTAAATGTGATTAAAGGGGAGCGAGAACACTCCAGCCCAGTGGGACTGGAACAGCTCCTCTGCCAACCATGGATGAACTGGAGCAAGATGCTCCCAGTGGTTAACCTCTCCAATCCCTACTGGAAACAGACTTTTTCAAATGTGCTTATCACGTGTGTCAATCCCAGATCAATTCCAGTATGGGAACTCTGGTGGAAAACAAATTAGCCCACAAGTTTCAAAGAATTCATGGAAGTGACTTCCAGACCTACTCATAGTGCCCAACACAAACAGATCTGGATTTTTACCCTAAATAGATATATCAGGGGTGTTGTAATCATGTCTATAATCTGGCCTGACCATCCTTATCCTGTAGGGAGAAGAAAAGGATCACCCATAAGAAGGCTTAAGCTCCTGCAGGTGGTTCACCATGTTGTCCTGCCTCCAATATGGGACAGACTACAGAGCAAAAAACCGCAGTGCTCACACTTTACAAAGGCTCCCCATCTAATTTTGGCATGAGTTCACTGTGTTGATTCTGAACTCCAAAAGAGGTTATATTTTCCTTTCATGCTTTATATATCAACTACGGTCAACTAGAACAATACAATTGCCAATCCTTAAAATGAAACTCTCATTGACAAGGTATTCTAGTTGCAAAGCCTTTGGCTGTGAAATTCTCTAATGCCAGAGGACCAGGCTGTGCCTAAGTCTTTGTAGTTATAGAGCATGATCTCCTTGAGCAGGCTTTCCCTCAGTAATAGGAAGCTCCCTGCCATAGTCTCATGGAAAATAACCACAATTAGCTAAAATAAAAGTAGGAAATAATGTTTTAGGTTCTATTTTGGAAAGAACAATACTTGGGTACCTTATTTATGTAAAAGGCACCTAGGCACTATTGTGCTGGATACTTTAGAAATTATAAATGATAAAGGAAGGATAAAGACTATTTCTCCAGTTCTGATACTGGGCTCTGAGATGCTTGGAGGAGATTAATGAATAATATATACGAGTTACAATAGTGTTGGTCATCCTCAATAGCATAAACCTTCAACTATAGTTCATATCTTTTTACACAGTGGTCACTTTCTCTTATCACATAAGCTTTTAGATTGCAGTGCTGAGCAAACTGAAGCAGCTAGGTTTTACATATCAAGTTCCAGTTTTCTGTTTACTTTTAGGTACATTCTGACTCATCATCCTTTAACTTTCTCTGACCCTCCAGCTCTTGTTTTCCCGTCTTTTTCCCTAGATGTATCATGGCAACAACTGCTGCATCGCCCCATTACTGTGGGGAAGCAGTTTCTCTTCACTCTCCAGAGTGCTCATTCAGTGCCACATAATAGATGGCACAAAGGGTTCCTGGTGTCAGCCCAGCATGACATTCATAGGGAAAGGAGATGCAAAGTATCAAAGGGGTAGCCGTGTTAGTCTGAATCTGCAAAAGCGGCGAGGAGTCCTGTGGCACCTTATAGACTAACTGAAGTGTTGGAGCATAAGCTATCATGGGCAAAGACCCACTTCATCAGATGCATGTAGTGGAAATTTCCAGAGGCAGGTACAAATATGCAGGCCAGAATCAGGCTAGAGATGACGAGGTGGATCCGATCAGGGAGGATGAGGCCCACTTCTAGTAGCTGATCTGGAGGCATGAATATCAAGTGGGCCTCATCCTCCCTGATCGGATCCACCTCGTCATCTCTAGCCTGATTCTGGCCTGCATATTTATACCTGACTCTGGAAATTTCCACTATATGCATCTGACAAACTGGGTCTTTGCCCACGAAAGCTTATGCTCCAACACTTCGGTTAGTCTATAAGGTGCCACTGCACTCCTCGCCGCTTTTCCTTATGAATGTTTCTACAATCAATCCTGAAAAAGTAACAAACTTCATTCAGACATTTCCCTGGAGCAGTGATAGCTTCGGTTGCCACTCAGTATGTTACAAACTTAAACTTGTGCATGTCTGAAATGTGCGCAGTACCAGGCTGGAAACATCATTTGTCAGGATTTCAGAGCAACTTCAGGAAAACCAATTGATGCTTCAAAAGTCCCCATCTAGTTATTACTTCTCCAGTTTAACTTCTGCATTCCCAAGACCAAAAAGCAAACAAACAAGCCCCTATAGGGAACATAGGATGTCCATGCTTAATTAATTAATTAATTAAATAAGCTGATTTTCCATCCTATTTTTAAAAAGTTAGGGGTTGGAATTAGCATTAGACTGAAAAGAAAGGAGGGAGAAGTGAAGTGGATAGTCAAGGAAGATCAAAGAATTTGTTTGGTCTGGAAGGCAGCAAGGAAGAGACTTGGGAGGATGCTAGAAAAAAGGAGAGAGTTGTCTTCAAAAGGATTGGCTAAGTATCTGGTTAGATGGCAGAAGTTACCTTACCTAAACTGAAATTTTGAATCTTTTGAGACTGAACTGCTTTTTAGCATGGTTTCAAAGGCAGCTCTGCTGTCTCTGTAGGCCCTTTCTGTCTCAGTCCAATAGGTTCATTAATTCACAATTCTGGGCCAGCCATAGATAAGGCACAGATTGGGTCTTTATGATTCTTTCAGTGCCTCTACAATTGGTACTATCTAAAAACAAAACAAACAATTAACGTTGTTAAGGATGAAAAGTCAAGCACTCCAGAGTTAGGAAAAACCTAATTTTGCTTACACAACAGGTGCCCTTGTGCACATGCACCCACCTGTTCCCATCACTGTCCCACCAGGGCCCTGCTGCCATCTCTCTCCCTTTGCTCTTACCCCTGAGACCCTCCAACACTCTCTGAGGATGGTGCATGTTCACTCTGCCCAGAATGTAAGGCTGTGTCCAGACTCAGGGGTTTTTTTGGGAAAAGTAGCCTTTTCCCGAAAAAACTTCCCCTGCGTCCAGACTCAAGCCGCGTTCTTTCGAAATTATTTCGAAAGAACGCGGCTTTTCTTTCGATGGCGGTAAACCTCGTTTCACGAGGAAGAACGCCTTCTTTCGAAAGTTCCTCTTTCGAAAGAAGGCGTTCTTCAATGTAAATAGGGCTTCCTCAAAAGAGAGCATCCAGACTCGCTGGGTGCTCTCTTTCGAAAAAGCGGATTGCTCTTTCGAAAGATCCGCCTGCAGTCTAGACGCGATCTTTCGAAAGAGGCTCTTTCGAAAGAGCCTCTTTCGAAAGAAGCCTGCAGTCTAGATATAGCCTAAGAAATAAGCTGGGTCTGATCCAAAGCTCATTGCAGATGGAATTTTCAGAGAATACAGCTGCCCAACTGTAACAAGTCCCTACTCACCGTGTGCAAATTGAGTTATTTCAGAGGCTTATAGCTTATCAGACGTGGGCACATTTTCACATGCATGGCAAATTGCACATTCCTGGCACCCAGACAACCTACATGCCGAATTTCAAATCTTTGTTCTGCACCATGAAAAGTGCTACAACTTCTCAACATAACAATTAAACAATTTTTTTTAATATGGCCAATCCATGTATTTTCTCCTAATCTCATTCTCAGAAACGGCAGATCTGTTTTAGCTTAAACAGTACCCAAAAATATTAAGCTTAGGCAGCCATCTTGCATAGAAAACTTCAACCAAAAAGATTTAAATTTGTTTAAGCTATAAGCAACTGAAAACAGGGAATTGTCTGGCAACCTTAATTATATTTTACTCAGTTGGTTATACTTTGTGCCAGAAATCACAAATAATATTTCATGATTATTATAGCCTCAGTCCTTCCACTAGATTGATGATCATCTTACTAGAATATTTTTATTTTAGCAGAGATATTTTGCTATCAAATTTTTACATATTCCATCTGCACAATAATAGGGTATAACTTGCTCCTTAGGGATCCAACTGGTAACCAGTGGTCCCCACCCTGTGCCATGGGGCCAGTCCTAAACATCTGACCCATTAACACCCTTCTTCCACATCTAATAGAAAAGGCTTTAGGCATCTGAGCAACAGGACAGAAGTTGTAATTAGTACATGGCCCATGGACAACATGGAAAGGCCTTAGCAATTTTTAAAGAAAGTTATGAAAGCAAGATATGGAAGATGGCACAAGTATGTGTGTATGAAAAAGCAAAATGGCCTATCGCTGATATGACATCTTCCACCAGTGCAGTGTCTTACATGAAAATTTACAATGTGAAATCATAAATTAGAAATATTGTTTCTATTAGAGTCGTGGTTTTCAACCTGTAATCTGCACATTTACATCTAAGATTTCCAAGGGGTCCACCTCCACTTGAAGATTTTTAGGGGTCCACAAATAAAAAACATTTTTAAAACCACTGTCTCAAAGAACAAATATTCTCAAGAATTATACCCAGTTTCAGCACTAAAATGTTAACATATTTGAACACCTAACAATTAATTTTACTTAGCTCTAGATATTCTAGGTACTTGCCAGATATGATACAATGGTTGAGGAGCACTGCAGCATTGAGTTTATTTATCCTTAGATCACCCCTTTTCTCCCCTCCCCCTTTTAAACTAGAGAGAAATTATTACAAAATTTTCTAATGATCTTGCAAGATAAATATTAAGAGCTAGCAGAGCTAAAATTACTCTATTGAAATGAGTATTATATTTTTAAATGCTGGTGCTAAGAACATAAACCTTTTCTAAGTCCTGCTTATCAGCACAAGAGACCTAATGCATTGACGTCAACTTGGAGAGGAAGCAAGGATAATCTCCTCATTGCTGCATTATTGAGAAATGGCAAGTAATTCTGCTAAACATACCTCCCAGCTACACATATATGTTTAACTAGAATCAAGCCTGAGTTCTCCACTACAGTAGAAAACAATAGGATTTTATAAGTAGCAGGTTTTGATTTGTCCTTTTCATATGTGTTCTTTTTTTTTTATTGTATCCTTTTGTATATATGGTTGTGCCAATTTTCTTCCACTATTTGATCTAAGGAAGTGGATCTGGCCCACGAAAGCTCATCACCTAATAAACCATCCTGTTAGTCTTTAAAGTGCTACATAGTCCTGTTTTTTTGTTTTCAGCAGTTAGTGTCTTCTCTTTCTACTGCATAGCAGTACTTTCCAAGTCTATTTTTGACACTTACCGGGACTCTGCTCCTCAGCTCCACACTGCCAGCTGTCACTCCTGTGACATTTCACAGCGCAAAGCTGACAAGTAGTGGCATACAGCAAAGAACTAAGTCTGTAGATATCAGTAGCTGTAAAACAAACAAACATCATCATTAAGTTTTAGGGACCAGTTCTGATACACTTATTTATATCAAATACTTGTGCTCCACCAGCAATTCCTTTGAAATTATTGTGGCTCATTATTTGTGGAGTAAAGAACTCCTAAACTGGAGTATCAAATGCTTGCCCAAACTTTGCATCATTGGATGTTTTTACCATGATTTTCCATTTATCTGGAAAGGAAGGAAGATTAGCTGGATTGACAGTAATATAATTCTGCATATGGCCAAAACTATTTAAATCCACTTTGTTTTTCATTATCTATTATTATTATTATTATTATTTAATTCACTATCAATACATCTGTAAAATGTGCACAATTACCTATAGTTATGTGAATACATAGCTAATAGCAGTGAAAGAAGAAATTATTCATTATACAAAGCTGGATATTCACAAAGTGAAGGGAAATTGACAGGAAATTTACCTTTCAACAACCACATATTCATCACCAATATTTATTTATTATAATGCATTGTCTACTGACGTTTGCAAAGCTTGTCTTAGCATTCTGGGGTAAAGTAGTGAAATAATTTCTCCTCCACTAAAATATAATCAACTCTTCCAGTTCACAAAGTGACCTGGATCCTTCTCACAATTGGTGGGCAAGTGGTCATGATTTTCAGCACACCCCAAAGTCCATCCATGTGTGGCTATAAAAAGGATCTTATATAACCTATGTTATTTTAGACAAAATTAGGGACACATTTTTAATCCTACCAACCAGATTATAATGTTTCACCCTCTCACGGTTATCTTTACAACAAGAAGAGCCTGAAAATTATTTACTCTTAAATTGAAGTTAAGATAAGCCCATGACATTTCTAGGTCTTCCAAACTATGAAGGAGGTGGGAGAGTGGGCCTCTGGCTCCAAAGGGCAGCACTGCCAGTTTGCCACTGAGCATGAGGTCAGCCACATCAGGTTTATGCAGAAGCAATTTTAGAAATGGAGTCACAGGCAAGATATCTAAATTTACAGTTACTGTTAGGACAGATACAATTAATAGCCCTTTACCTGTCATATTTTCTCATCATTGTTGCCTCCAGCTCGACTAAACCAATGTAAGTTATCTTTATACCAGTATGATTGCATCCACACCGTACTACAGACATAACTATATATAGACACACACACACACACACACACACACACACACACACACACACACGTGTAATATGTAACTGTGCAATATGTAACTCCACAAATAATGAGCCACAATAATTTCAAAGGAATTGCTGGTGGAGCACAGGTGCAATGGCTCAAAACCTGTGATTCGCCCTTTCTATTGTAATTATTATACCAATATGGCTCTAGTAGCTTCAGTTGTGATAACAAAAATATTTGCATGGACCATTCTTATAGTGACTGTGTTGTTACTTACAAACAATCAATTATATGTATTTTAAAATGTGAATAGCGTACAGATTGCATAACTCTTGTGTAAATGAGGCTTCATCCAACTGTTTAATTGTCATCATCTTTTAATCGCTAGGAATTGTGAATGATCATGGCTTATTGCACAGCATTTTTATTATAACAAATAATTGTGAGGCTTTTAAAGAGATTGCATTTTATTTTTAATGGACAGCTGCCTAACTGCTTGAGAGGTAAACAAAAAAGCACCTTATATGCTACCATCCAGGATTTGGGCAATTTATTAGTGGAAGATTAATGATGAACAGTAGAGAACCCAAAGAATATCAGCAAGACATGGGTAAGAGACATGAGAAGTTGACATAGGAGGAAAGATTAGAAGTAGCAAAGGCAAATTGCAAAAGATTTGATTTGAGTAAGCCTCCAAAAATGTAGTAGTGAAATCCTGGCCCCACTGAAGTCAATGGGAGCTAAGCCATTGATTTCAATGCAGTCAGAGTTTCAGCCCAGACACTGACCTGAACCTTTTCTGAACTCTACAAATTTAGAGAGTGCAAAACTAAGGTCTCATCATCATGATGCTGAGAAGCCAATATTGAGCCTCCTTTCCTTAATGGGAGATGAGTCATAGAACACCTCACATGATGAAGATCTTACATGAACTGACTCTCTTGTTAGACTTCCAGTACTTCTTGCTTGCAGCCAGGCTGAACAACCTCATTGGGTTGTTTTGGCAATTTCCATTCAGGCTGGCATTGAAATGAAAAATAACAAGAGGAAAAAAGCTAAGCCAACTTTCCCAAACCACAGAAAAAGTTCATTTGGTACAAAATTTGACCAAAAGTGCAATGAGAGGAACGGTTATATTTGGTCCAAAAATCATTGTATGAAAGGAGACATGTATGGCTTTGGTAAAAGAGAAGTAAGGAAGGGATACAATAGATATCTCTATATACACTTGAACAGTGTAAATATCAAGAATGTGGCAGAATTATTTTGAATTTCCTAAGAGAGTATTAGTAAGAGTAGTGGAATTTAAGTAAGCCAAGGAAATGTTGATACAAATAAGGTGTAAGGAAGCTCTTTCTGACAGTGATGTCTGTGGTATTAGGGTATGGAATATTCTCTCCCCCAAAGGAACAGCACATTGCCAGAGTTATTTCAAATTATACTGAAGAAGTTACTCAAGAATATACTTTATGGACAATCCTGCAATGGCAAGAGGTAACAAAATAACCTCATGTCTTTTGCCCTTTCATAGTTCATTATCCTTTTTTATTTCAATTAAACTTATTTTAAAAGGATGACTTCCTTTATAGTTTTAATCGAGCTATTACTAATCTAATATATATAACAGTATTTGTCAAGTCTAGATTTTCAATGTCCTTTCCTATGATATTAGCAGCAAAGGCCATAGCAATGCATGGTGATTTTTCTAGATCTGTAAAGGTTTATCTTCCAAGAATCACTGGGACTGATCCAAAGTCCACAATTTTGTGATGTTTACTGTTTTCTATCCTACTTGGCTCGGCTCTTGTATTTTCAGTACCACATATAACTGTAAAACTTAAGGACATTAGAGAGACAAAATTGGTGAGGTAATACGTTTTATAGGACCAATGACTGCTGGTGAGAGAGACAAGATTTTGGGCCACACAGAGCTCTTCTTAGTCTTTGTCTACACCACTGCAGAAAGTCCAGCCTAAGGTGCTGAGGGCTGGCTGTCCCTGACCCTACCCCTTCTACCTGAAGCCCCACTCCTTTCAGGGGTAAAGATTCTCCCCCAACACACACACACACACACACACACACACACACACACACTTACTTTGCCCCAAGGCCTGCTGTGGCTGTTGGCCCTGCTGCAGTAGATTAAGAAGCCACTGACTGTACTGATTAAGAACCTCAGGGCACAACATCAACAAAATGTTTGAAGGAGACAACTGTACAGTGGTCTATACCTCTGCAATTGCTTCAGATGCAACTTGGAATCCATGTTATATCTCCCAGACTATGAAGACATTAGTATCAAAAGAAATTAAAACTGAATTACAGCTGTTGAAAGCTAAAAAGTTAAGCGAGACTGTGCTCTCCAACAAATGGCATTTGGTAGAAATATATTTATTTCATAAAAATTGGTCAGCCCTCTTTGCTGCCACACTAATATGACATTATGTGGTCCCACAAACCCCTCAAGCATGTTACAGATTAGTATTTTTTCCTACTTGACCCTGCTACTATTTTTTCTTCAGAATGTTCCTAACTCTTGTTCACCTGGGAAATGAAAGATCAGGCCCAATTGTCGACAAAGCTGAACATAAATCCCACAAAATCTGCAATATGCAAAAAAAATAAAAAAATCCTACAGTGCTTGAATCAACCTCGTTTAGCCCATGTTCCCATAAGCCTCACTTTTAAACCAGTTTAAAGATTAGTAACAAACTATTGCCTAACAGTATATTCAAATCTTGTTGCAACATTAGTCTTCTGAACCATCTGGTCCACTGAAGGGACTAAAATGCTGTGATTAGTCAAAAAAATTGTCTGGCTTTTTCTGGAAGAATGATCATCAGTAAAGTATTTCCAACAACACTGACATTTAAATAGTCAGTTCTGAATACCAAGTTAACATAGCATTAAGATGAATGAAAAAATCCACACATTTTTACAGTTATTGTTTCATACTTTCTCCCTACTTCATAAACTGATCAAGATTCTTATGCATAAATCCTTTTTTTCTGGATAATGCGGTGGTCTCAAAAATGTTTGTGAGCTATAGCACGAGGGATTTAAGAATTATACCAATGTCAAGAGTAGCTGGAGTGAAAACTTGATTCATTTCAGATACAGATTTCAACATAACCACACCCCTCTTAAAAACATATAATGTTGCTGATTCATCCAGACAATGAACCTAGTGAAACAAAATGACAGTGAGACTGCCAAATAAAAAAGAAATCGCTGAGAAGCATCTTTAAATGATCCTGGGATTTCCATTATCATTCAAATTTTTAGGAAAGTTGGAGCAGAAATAGTATAAAAAAGCAATTACTTTGGTTATGACTAAACTAAGCTTTATGGGGAAATTTAACGTGTAACATTTAAACACCACTAAAAAGACTGTACAAAGTTAGTGAGAACTCAGAAATTCTCACTTAAAAAGGCATGTGTCATGTGGTTTTAAAAAGCAGGAATAGGAGGGCTCTGTCAGGTCCACAAATCCAGGAATTTTCCCTGTTTGTTCCCACGCTTCGCTGCCTATAAGTACTGCAGTCTTCTGGGATCCTGCAAGTATTGTCCCCAAACTAAGTCCATCTAGGAGGCACTCGGCAGCAGCTAGGAGTGTTTGATCATCCAGGGAACATCTCTGGAGAAGCTTCTTCATGTATTTCTCAAAACACACTCTTTGTTTCTATTGCTGTTGCTGAATTGGATTCTCTTTTCACTTACCTTAGTGTTAAATGAGAGTAAATCCATCAAAATGAATGGAGTTACAGTTATGTAAAATCAGTGTGTGAGAGAGAGGGATGCATCTAGCCCACCAGTGTATTTTAGCTACTTGTTCTTTTTGCAGACAACTTGCTGTCCCTCTCTCACCCGTGACTTTATTTTCACTCTCTAATAATCATGTACTCTACTGGAAAACTCTACTTTTCCTTTTAGCTCATTAAACAAATTTAACAGGAGCATCGTGACCTCACAGGAATGTTTTTCTTTCAAGGTTACTCTTTTACAAGCCAATAGCATAAATCTAATAACTAAAAAGAGGGTTGCAAGGAAGATAGCGATGTGGTTAAGGCATCATGCTGAGCCTTGGAAGGTCTAAGAATGCTTCCTGACACTGTAAGAGACTTCCTATAGTCCGCTTAAGACTGGATTCTGCCACCATTATTCATGATGAGAAGTGTCTTGCTCTCTGGGAAGTCTTCTGAACATAGAGTAAGATATTATTTAACATGAGAAGGGATGAACAAATATAACTGTTAATCTCTTTTTCCTTTAGTTTCCCATCTGAAAAAGGGATACTTTCATCACTACTTATAGAGGTCCTGCAAGGATATCTCCATAAATACTTGGGAGGCATTATTCAAACCATAGGAGGATTAGTTGGGCTGTAAGAACGCATAGGAGGAGGAAGTTGACTCTTGCCATACCAGTCATAGGAGTCACCAACCTTCTCTCCCCTATTCTGTTCCTTTATCCAGCACCTCCATTTTCGTCTTTTACTAAGACATTTATCTGGTCACTGGACATGCTATGGAATGCACTGGACATCCACCACAACAAGGCACCAGCAATTTTCTTGGCTGCCTCCCCCCAAACCATTCAGAAATCTCCCAGTGGCTCCTTGTACAGTCACCCCAAAAGGGGAAACCCCATCCTCCTGAAAGAGCCCGTTGTTCCTTGCACCATGCTCGGATTATCAAGGGCACCAGCATCTGAATTGTCCACAATCCAGTACTGCAACGCCCTCCCTCCACAGTGGGCAACATAAGTGACCAGCAAACTGGATCCTTACATTGAAAGAACTCATAAAAAAAACTTCTTGTATCACTCAGCTGGGTGCCCATAGCCAATATTCTTCATGCCACTGACCACATTATATGCCCAGGCTCCATAGAGCCAGTGGTATCTGCTCGGGTTCATTGCTAGCTCCTGGTGCAAGCTCACAAAATCGGTCAATCTGGAAATGAGACAAGGCATCAGCTTGGCCATTATCGATGCCCCGCACATGCTTAGAAGAAAACTGATGTTGAGGTTTAAACACTGTAGAAAAAATGACCACAGCAACTTCATAACCCTGCATGATCTGGAAATGTGATGAAGAATAATCTGTATCACTGCCATGTTGTCGCACCAGCAGAGCACCCTTTTATTAGCCAGCGCCAATCCCCAGATAACCATTGCAACTAAAATGGGAAAAAATTCAGGAGAGTCATAGCAGGTACAGCCCCATTTTGCACCCCAGTTGTAGGCCATTTCTGGGCACCCCACCTATCTTGATACAACACCCCAAAATCTGTAACCCCTGCAGTATCTGAATGGATTTTAAACCCTCTTATAATACCCTTTGCTCCCTCCACAATGATACCACATTAAATTGGCTCAAAAAATGTTCCTGCACCTTCAAGTCTTCCTTTCATCTCTCTAGTGACTAATATGTAATGGTGGAGCCTGAATATGCCTGCTGTTACCAGTGCCATCCAGGCATAAAATGCCCATCCAAGGGCAATAACTCTGCAGGCAAAGTTCAGATACCTCCCTCAAGGTCTCCTCAAACATCCATTGATCCCATATCTGTTAGTGAGCTTATGTTTGTTCTCCATTGAGGCAGATTGAAGGAAAAGCAGCGGATTGCTTACTGTAGATCATCTAGAAAGCCCACAGCAGTCATTGGAAGTCTTTACGTGGGCTCTGGATCAGGGCCTACATAACCAGCTTTTTGCAGGTAAAGTATAGAGTGAAATCCTGTCCCTATTGGAGTCAGTGAAGATTTTACTCAAATAATGGCTTTAACATTGCTTTTCACCCATGAATCCAACCAGAAAAAAGGGGAGGCGACATTGACTGCAGGAAAAGATGGGCATAAAAGAGGCATAGTAATTGTTCTAGGGACCATATCTTCACTGAGGATAAGCAGGCTTATAGACTTAAAGGCCGGAAGGAACCATCATGATGTAGACGTGCTATCTCAACTTAGAGCTCCAGGAGGAATAACTTAGAATGGCCCTGGTGAGCAGCTATTTTGAAATAGCAGAAGTGGAGCATGCCTTGTTTCAAAATAGCTATTTCAGAATAGGCATTATTCTTCACAGAATGAGGTTTACAAAAGTCAGAATAAGCCATCTGTTATTTTGAAATTATTTCAAAATAACTGAATTGTTGTGTAGATGCTCGTATTTTTATTTCGAAATAATGGCCATTATTCCAAAATAACTTTGCTGTATAAATACACCCCTAGTGTCCCATCTCCAGATATTTGCTAATCAGCAGTTACTAATGGGCCATATGCCATAGTAGGCACCCTCATTACACTATCCCCTCCATGAATGTACCAAGAACAGTCTTGAAACAAGTTAGGTTTTTTGCCCTCCCTGCTCTCTTTGGAAGTGTGTTTCACAATTTCACTCCTCTGATGGTTAGAAATCTTCACGTAATTTCAAGCCTAAACTTATTGATGGCCAGTTTATATCTATTTGTTCTTGTGCTTATCCAAATGATTCTTTGTTGGCCCCCAAGGCTACGTCTAGACAGCAGCACTATTTTGGGATACAGGAAGTATCCTGAAATAGCTATTCCGCATCTTTAAATGCGCCTGTTATTTCAAAATATATTTTGAAATATAACAGGCATGCTATTCTGGCATCGCTGTAACATTCATTCCATGAGGGTTAAGGGAGTCAGAATAGTGCTTTATTTAGAAATTATATCTCGAAATAAGCTATGCAATTTGCATAGCACAAATTGCATAGCTTATTTCAAGGTAAGGGTGCAATGTAGACACACCCTAAGTGCATGAGATTACACTTTGCTTATTAAATTTCATCCCATTTCTAGTACTCTAGTTTTCAGGGTTGTGTCAAATGATATTCCAGATCTTCTCTGAATTGACAATACCTCCCAACTTTGCATCATGCACAAATTGTATTATTCACACTATTTGTACCAAGACCATTAACTGACTGGTACCAAGAGCAATCCTTGAGGAGCTCCAAAAGTAACCTCCAGCCTGCTAGTTCACTTTTCATATGATCCATTATAGTCTTCCTGATAATCAGTTTTTTACCCACTTTTGATTCTCATATTAATCCTCATCTTCTAAGACTTTGCATACAATTGAGGTCAAACTAATCTGCCTGTAGTTTTCCAGTCCCCTTCCCTGCCTTACTTAAATATTAGTACTATATTTGCAATTTTCCAGCCATGGAATACAACCTTTTGCTATTTGGTTTGCAATTTCATGTGCCATTTCCTTTAGTATTCTTGGATGGAGATTATCCAAGCCTCCCAGTTTGGTCCCATTAAGACGTTTGAGTTTGGCTTCCACCTTGGTTGTGGCAATTTCCACTTCCCCATCCTCATTTCCTTTTACCATCCTGCCAATGTTTCCAAATTCCACAGTACACTTTTTAAAATCTGAGGCAAAGTATTTATTCAGATGTTGGGCCATACCTAAATTGTCTTTAATCTCCACCTATCCTCAGTGCTTAGCTATCCATTTTCTTTCCTTATTTTCTTTTTATTTATACACCTTATGTAACTGGTTTTAATTTCTTTTGCAAGGTATGCTTAGCTTTTCACGTTCCCCCTCTAATTTCTGACCTGAAATAAGTTGCTTTCCTTGCTGATCCACTTCCTCTGACATTCCTTGTAGGCTTCCTGCTTTCACTTAATAGCCTGTTTGAGGGACATGTTCATCCAGTTTGGTCTGTAATCCTTTCTTATACACTTTCTCCCTTGGCTTGGGATGCAGGCTCCTGATAGTTTCTCAAACTCTGATTTCAAGCAATTCCAAGCATCCTCCACTTTCAGATCTTTGAGTTCATCAGACAAGTCTACATCCTTAAATAATTCCTTAATTTTATAAAGATTGCCATTTTTAAATCAGAGACCCTAGTTGCAGATCTATATTTGTTTATCTTTCCATTTAGTTTAAACTGAATTAGCTCATAAGCAATAGAACCAAAGCTATTCTCTATCAGCAGGGTTTTTTTACGAGGTCTACTTACTATTACTAAATCTAAAATAGCACTGCCTCTTTTCAGTGATTATCTGGTAAGGAAAGCTGTCAGCTATCACATCCAGAAATATCTGGACCCAATCATTATTATTATCACCTGTCCTCCCATCTATATCTGGGAAATTAAATCACTCAAAATCAAGCAATTCCCAATATTTATTTCATTAACAATATTAGGCCTGGTCTTCACTAGACCTGGAAGGTCAGCTTAACGTATGCAATTCCAGATATATAGAATACGTAGCTGGAGTCGGCTCACCTTAAGCCAAGCTTGGCTGTAGCCCCACAAAGGATGGCCGACGGGAGCAAATGCTCCCTCAACATTCAATTTACTGGTCTATAAAGAGGTCTCTATCCCTGTCTAAATTGGTTCTTGGAGGGGTCCATGTTTTACTTTGATAGCTGAGGGCAGTGTTATCACCATAACCACAGAAAATTGTTATGCAGTGTCTCACTGCTGTAAGAACAAATGCAATAAGAAAAGGAAATGGTCTAATGTTCATTTATTTTATTGTAACAAGAATAGGGAATATAGTCTCATTACAGCTGGAAGACTGCAATTCCAATATCCTGCATGGAAGCTGAACTCTAGTATGTAACATTCCGTGAATTCAAATGTAACAATGATCTATGGGCTTCTGATAATCTTATCCTAGACCTTGATAAACCTGGCTATTCTCTTAGAAATGAATTTATGTCCAGCAAAGCATTTCTCTTGCCAAACTATCACTTTTTTGGCAGTCTCTATCACTTTCCAGCACTGGAATCTAACCTAGGCTTGTAAATTGTGCTGTGTTGGCAAGGTTTTCACCCCCTGGAGAATTGTATTCGTCTAATCATATTGTTTCCCATTTTTTGTTAGATTGTTTTAAAGAATTCTAAAATAATAACATTTTCACTTTATATCCCAGTGCAACAGTACCCAAGCCCATACAGGTCTTACTCTTCACATCAGCACAACTGACGTTGGAAATTACTATATGGAGAATAATAGCTTTATTGCATGTTTACTAGACTTAATGACCTCCAAATAGCAACTCTGTGCAGAGGGCATAGTGCAATGCAGCTATGTGTGTGGGTAAATTGTTACAAACTCTGTACTTTGGAAACAAGTATAAGAGAGGTTGTTGGGTTTTCTTGGGGAGACATCTAGGATTAAATATAAATTAAAAATTAAAAAATTGTTTCTGAAAGCAGATTCCTAAGGGGGAAGGGAGGAATTATGCTGTTCAGTTGTGTGGCAGGTTGTCTAGCAAATACTAACCAAAATTAAAAATTAACACAAACTGGAGACTAAATCCACATTGATGCAAGTAATAATTTCTAAGTGAATTTAAGCAACAGTCTGTTAATCTAGGGTTTCAAGAACTGAACTCTGGTGCTTGATTTTGTTGTCTGTGTTGGATTTCTCTATTCAAAATACAGTGATTTTTTTCCTCGTAAACCCTAATCCATGAGTCTTTATATACTTAATCCTGCATGGGGCTAGAGACTTCTTGACATCCCTTTCAGCCCTAAATCTTTATGATTCTATGATTCCTCGGGTAAAACTCTCAATAAAGTCATAAGAGATTTGATGTTATACATGTTACACTGCATACGTTACATTGCTCTGCCATCTGAGTGTACACAATTTCCCAGCAAAACTCTTTTAGGATTTGCAAAGACAAAGCCCTTGACAGTGAATTGAGACTATATACCCTATTGTTTAGCACTCAGGCTATGTCTAAACTGGCATGATTTTCCACAAATGCTTTTAACTGAAAAGTTTTTCCGTTAAAAGCATTTGCGGAAAAGAGCATCTAGATTGGCATGGACACTTTTCTGCAAAAGCACTTTTTGCGGAAAAGCGTCCGTGCCAATCTAGATGCGGTTTTGCGCAAGAAAGCCCCGATTGCCATTTCGCGATCGGGGCTTTTTTGTGCAAAACAATACCGCGTTGTCTACACTGGCCCTCTTGCGCAAAAGCATTTGCGCAAGAGGGCTTTTGCCCGAAAGGGAGCAGCATAGTAGTTCCGCAAGAACACTGACAATCTTACATGAGATCGTCAGTGTTCTTGCGGAAATTCAAGCGGCCAGTGTAGACAGCTGGCAAGTTTTTCCGCAAAAGCAGCTGCTTTTGTGGAAAAACTTGCCAGTCTAGACGTAGAGTGCAATGGAACCAAACAGAAGCCGAGTACAATCTAGTGCTCTCAATGTTAAAAAAAGTGCACAACTCTCATTCCAATTTTACAAGTACATATTGCTAAAACTCATCCTGTAGTTTCATACATGTAAAAAGGCTTCAGAGCTAGTACATATATTCATCATACAATATAAATACATAGGTATGCTCATTTTGGTGGCATAAACAAAATCCCAATTTGGCTCAACATATTAATTTTACAATGCCCAACAAAACATAAAAGCAACTAAGTGTTCAGGGTTTGAAACAAATGTAGTACATTTTTATTAAAATCAGCACGAATTGGTTGCTATATTTAAGTTTTAAAACATTCCCTGTGTACAAGAACTTTGACAACAAGTAGCCAGATTTTTTCTAAATCTTTCATACAGTCATCAAAACAGTTTCCCTTTGATTTAACTCAGGCTTCTAGTTTTCCCAGTAGTGACTTGAAACCCTAAGGACATGCCATAGAGGTAAACTCATGCAGAAGTTCAAATGGAAAGTTTAGTCATCAGAAATTCTGGAGGCAAAGTTGTCAGCATATAGAACATTATATGTGAAAATATCATGTCCTCAAAGTCACACGGAGATAGGTAAAAAGTAGAAGACACACAAGCATATGTAACGTCTAATAAGGAGGGAAACTAAGATTGGGAGCAGGGGAACAACCATCCCCATTGCCAATAGCAAATGATCCCCTTAGTGGTCAAGGTTTTCAAATGTGATTTTGGGACACCTCATTGCTTAGGTGGCCAATATCAAACACTCAAAAGTGGAACACTCATAATCACTAGTTATATTTTAAAATCCTGACTTTGTATATCCGGCAAGATTAAGCTTCAGTTTCACATTTTGGATATCATGCTTAAAGGTAAGCATTTCCTAAAGTGGTTTCCTAAATTCCCAAAGTAGGCCTAAACATCATTCTCAGTTTCTGCTCCAGGTATGACAAACACATTACTTATTACAGGGCAACGTGAAGACATGTGTAATGATTATGTTTTGAGTGCTGCCACAGTTCTTTCCAGAGCTACTCTGTGTTTATTCTGGACTATTTTTTCATTAAATTTTGCACTGTTAACATTACCAATGCAGCTTCTAATCCTCAGAGGAGGTCTAGATGGCATAATGGTTAAACCTTCTGTAGCGGTCTACACTAGAGTTCCCAACATTGCTACTACTACTAGAGCTGAATGGTGGTCCCAAAAGTGAGAAATCTGATGCCAAAAGAATAGCCTAGCATAGAGAAGGCCCTACTGAATTACTTCATGGCCACACATTGTGTAAAGAGAAGTGCTGTTATTACAGAAGCCAGCTGTTTAACCATTGGAATTCTATAACTTGGCTCATTTTCAAGAAACATCCAAATGCTTTGCTACAGTAGATTAAATGGGAGCCAAAAATTCTATTAAGTAAACTTTGACCTACATGATATGAAACCTCTTTGGAGCGAACAGCTGACAAAAAAGGAAACAAACCTCCAAGGACATCAGTGTGCATCAGCAAAAAGGAATTCCTAGGACTGTTACATGTCCAAAGGCATCGTTCAGAAAGTTGAGTAAATAGAAGGGACTGTTTGATGGTAGCCAGAAAGCAGTGCAGAAGTTGAGTCAGAGTGAGGGAGAAGAACTGTACGGGTGAGCAGGACTGAAGACGTCATACTGGCATATCAGGATCAATCAACATTTTAGGCAATCCTGGCTTTTTAAGTAATAGATTACAATATCAGCAATGAAAGGTTATGGAGCTCATTCTTGCAAATGAATTCCCCCTTCAGTCCATTTCCTTTTATTATAACATGCTTTATAAATATAATAGCAGACGTTGCATGTGCAGGCCTATTTGC
This sequence comes from Pelodiscus sinensis, assembly GCF_049634645.1. NCBI lineage: Eukaryota > Metazoa > Chordata > Testudines > Trionychidae > Pelodiscus > Pelodiscus sinensis. Next base: position 99,327,899 of record NC_134711.1, read on the forward strand.
CTTTTAAAAATCTTTTCTCATGCTGTTCACTCAAGTAGGGCCTGATCCAGGAAAGCACTTAAGCACTTACTTAAGTCTATTCCCATTTAGGAAACCACTAAAGCACATGCTTAACTTTAATGGGACTTAGGCATGTGCTTGAAGTTCAGTGCATGTTTTAGTGGTTTATTGAATAGGAGCCAGAGGGCCTGATCCTGTAGTATTTTGACAGAAAGAACTCCTTATCAGGTCTGTAGTGAAGTAGTTATCATATCTGACTGTAATTGTTACTGGGACCTTGTCTGGGATAAGAAGTGTTATTGTATCCTGCAGTACTTGATTTAAGGGGTTAAGATCATCTTAAAAATCATGCTTCTGTCTGAAAGCTTTCATTTTTTATACAGTATTGACTGTTGTTACGGGTAACAGCAGTTTTCTTCTGTTCACTTCCTTTCTGTATTTGATAGCACTTTTGGACCAAAATACAAAGCCCCACCACGCCTGAGTTATGCACCTAGTTTCCCCGCACAATTAATGGAAAGATCTAACTAAGTGCCTTAGAATGAGATCCACAAAAGGCAGCACACGATATGGGGACCGGAAACAACCTTTTAAACTAATTTTCTGAAATTGATTAGCTATCAAATTAATCTTTCCCCTTTAGTTGCACCATAGATGGTGACATTTTAATCTATAAATGTTCCATAAAGGTTCTGTGTCCTGCCTTCCACATGTATTATTCTGTGCTTGCAAGTAATTCCAGTATATTAATGAATTACCAATGCTAATAATAATCATTTGGAATTACATAATTACACAAGCTCTCATAGTAACTTGATGTTAGAAATGAGAACAGAAACCAAAAGCTCCAATTCCATGCCCTTACTTTACACAACACTCCTCCGCAGATAGTTCTGAAATATGTGTTTTGTATTTCTACCACCACAAATAAAAGCATGTCTAACTCCAACATTTACATATTGAGCAGATCATGATTTCTTAAAGCCAACGCATAGAGTTTAGTCGAGGGGTGGCTCTTCAAAGGAAAAATTGCAGCTCCCGCACCTGTTCTATGTTCCCTGCTCTGATATTTTTTCCTAGTCTGGTCAGGGCGCTGCTTGGGGCAGAGAGATCTGATGCTGTAGCTGACAGAATCCCGCTTGGGCCCCTCTTAAAGGGGCAGTGTTTTCGTTGGTTTTTTTTTTTTTTTTGCTCAACAACTTTTCTTCCAGGTCTAGTATTGATCTGGCCTCAGTATCATACCAGAAAGTAAGATGTACAATATATCAGACATAGCATGTCTATGCTTTCCCTTATCCATGCTTGTCAAGACTAATTTATGAAAAGAAACACCAGCTCAAAAGGTAGATCCTAAGAAAAACTAATAAAATAAAAGCATATTCTATATAAATACAGAATACAACTGAGCCTTAAAAGAGAGGAAACACTTTCTGGCAGAATCATTTCAATCTACAAACTCATTTCTAATTTGTTTATCCATATCAAAGTTAAATGTTAACTATAACACACAATACAGTTTGGAAGTTGTCAGGCATTTTAAACTTTCTTTAAATTTGACTATTTCCCTTATGCCTTCCTTCTTCAAGTACAAACTCCTCAGCCAGTTCAGTGCCTCATAGCAAAAAGTAATAACATTGAGACAAAAAAATAGCCATTATGAATAACCACCAACGAAAAAGGTTTGTGTAAGAAATGTTCCAATATGTTTGCATAATAGCTAAGGGTATGTCTACACTACAAAGTTAATTTGAACTAACGGATGTTAGTTCGAATTAACTTTGATAGGCGCTACACTAGCGCTCCGCTAGTTCGAACTTAATTCGAACTAGCGGAGCACTTAGTTCGAACTACGTAAACCTCATTTTACGAGGACTAAGCCTAGTTCGAACTTACTAGTTCGAATTAAGGGCTGTGTAGCCCCTTAATTCGAACTAGTGGGAGGCTAGCCCTCCCCAGGTTTCCCTGGAGGCCACTCTGGCCAACACCAGGGAAACTCTATTGCCCCCCTCCCGGCCCAGGACCCCTTAAAGGGGCATGGGCTGGCTACAGTGCCCATGCCAGGTGCAAGCCTGCCAACACCCAGCCAGCAGACCCTGCACCTGGCATGGCTCAAGCCACCCACCTGATGCCCCCCAGCCCTCCCCCTCTTCCCGGGACCAGGCTGGCGGCTCCCGGGAGCTTGCCCAGGACCGCAAGAGGCGGGCACCCGCCTGGTCCAGTGCAGACATCGTGGACCTCGTCCACAACCTCCACACTAGGCACAGGAAAGCGGCCGTCTAGGAGAGTTGCCAGCCTGGCCACCCAGGAGCAGGTTTGCATGAAAATCAAGGTGGTCCACTGAGACCCCCGACCCTGAGCTTAGAATGGCCGTACTGGGTCAGACCAAAGGTCCATCTAGCCCAGTAGCCTGTCTGCCGACAGCGGCCAACCCTAGGGACTCTGGAGGGGATGGACCAAAGACAATGACCAAGCCATTTGTCTCATGCCATCCCTCTCCAGCCTTCCACAAACTTCAGGCAGGGACACCACTCCTACCCCCTGGCTAATACCACTCCATGGACCCAACCTCCATGAATTGATCTCACTTCTCTTTAAACTCTGTTCTAGATCTAGCCTTCATAGCCTCCTGCAGCAAGGAGATCCACAGGTTGACTATTTGCTTTGTGAAGAAGAACTTTCTGTTATTAGTTTGAAGCCTGCAACCCATTCCTTTCCTTTGGTGTCCTCTAGTCCTTCTATTATGGGAACTAATGAAGAACTTTTCTGTATGCACCCTCTTCACCCCACTCGTGCTTTTATAGACCTTTATCATATCCCCTTCCATCTCCTCTTTTCTAAGCTGAAAAGTCCCAGTCTCTTTAGCCTCTCTTCATATGGGACCTGTTCCAAACCCCTCATCATTTTAGTTGCCCTCCCCTTTCCCACCCTCTCTCTTCCCCTCTCCCACCTCCTTTTCCCAGTCTCCCCCAGTTTTTTTCAATAAAGAAAGATTCTATTTTTGAACACAATTGTCCTTTATTTTGTACATCAGGAAGGGGGGCTAGGGAAGGGTAAGTGGAAGGAGGTGAGGGAGGAATGGGGTATGAGCCCCCAATGGGGAGGACTGGGCTGGCTCTGCGGGCTTCTGGGGGTGGAACCTCTCCTGCAGCCCCCCAATTATCCCCTCTCCCCAGATGGCAGCCTGCGGCAAGTGCAGCCGGTCTGATGGCCGAGTGCTGTGATGTGCCGAGTGTGGGTATTCCGGGCAATCCAAGCCAGGACTGCTTTGTAAGCGGGGCACCCCTGAGAACTGTCTGTCCGGGGTGGGGGTTGGGTCCCTTTAAGTACAGCCCTCGGCTAGCTTGAGACAGCATCTTCACGCTCTAAGTCCTACTCTGATGCCCTGCCGGCACTGCTTCCGGCCATCCTTAACCTCTGTTCAGGGTCCACTCAATGTGGACATGCTAGTTCAAATTAGCAAAATGCTAATTCAAACTAGTTTTTAGGTCTAGCTGCGCTAATTCGAATTAGCTTAGTTCGAATTAGCGCTGTAGTGTAGACATACCCTAATTGCCTCTGGTAAAGAACCAAGGATACTGTCATCTTCTAAAGAACATTCATAAGAATTTGTCATTCACAAGATGTAGCCAGTGAAAATGAAGTTGACTGCATATCCAACTTGACTCATGCTTTATAGGAGTATTTGAGAAATGACTCAATCTTGCTGTGCCTCAGTTTCCCTATCTGGAGAGAATAATATTTACCTGCCTCCTAGGATTGTTGTGAGGCGTTATCATTTGTGAGATCTTTCCACAAAAGGCGCTAAAGACGTATTGGATACTAGGATTATTGCTGAAACATCGTAGGATTTGGACAGGGGAGAAATAATAGTGACATTCCCAATGACTCAGATATTATGGTGATAAATACTTTGTCTACACTTGCAGCAACATGTGGGGTACCTGTCGCTTCCATGTAACAGTCAGTGCTGCTGACAGGGGAGGCAAAGGGGCAGTTGCTCTGGGGCATAGCGATTTAAAAGGGCTCCGGACTCCAGGCAGCTACCACAGCAGCAGCCGCTGGAGTCCCAGGCCCTTTAAATCACCACCAGAGTGCTGGGGCGCACAGAAGGCGGGGTGGGAGGGGCTAGCCACCAGCCCAGCACCCCTTGCCAGGGCCCAACGAAGCCCTGATCACAGTGAAAATAAGTTTAACTCCACATTGTGAGGTGTAGTTACACATGGCAGTGAAGGGCTGTGGCAAGGAGGAGGCAGCCAGGAAAGGCTGTGGAAGTGTGGAGCTGCGAAAGCCTTTCCCTGCAGCCTTTCCCCAGTACCAGAGTTTGTCCCTGCAGCAGGGAAAGACTGCAGCAGCAGGGTGGCAGTGGCACACTACACTGATTTTAAAATAGCAGTATAGATAGAAGAGATGTTGCTTGGGTATGTAGAGACCCATGTAGGGTATATACAGTAGGGTTATGGTGTGTCCCCATTCTACTCACCCAGGGCTGGCTCTAGGTTTTTTGCTGCCCCAAGCAAAAAAAATTTTGGCCGCTCCCCCAAAAAGAAACCATCGGGAAAAAATTCTGTTGAAGGAAAAAAAAAGGGGGGAGGGAGACCAAAGTAATTGGTCTTTTGGCTGGCAGCCATTTTGTGCCAGCAGCCTTGCGGAACCAGTTAAGCATGGGGGGTGGGGTCAAGGGGCTGGAGGTGTCAGGGGAGCTTGGGGGGGGGGGCAGAGGAGGCCAGATGCTAAGTGTTTGTAAGGTTGCCAGGTGCCCGGCATTTTCGCCTCCTGGCCAAGGAAAAAAATCAGAAAATACCGGACATCTCAGGTGTCCGGAATTCTCTGAATTTTTTTTATTGGACAGGAGGCGAAAATGCCGGACTGTCCGGGTGAATACTGGACACCTGGCAACCCTAAATACTGGACACCTGGCAACCCTAGGCAGGAAGGGGGCATCCTATCCGGGATTTCCACACAATGTAGGCGGAGGGGTGGCTGAAGGCCGGGTCCAGGCTGCGGGTCCGGTGGAGCGGAGCCTTCGCTTGGAGTGGAGAGGCTCTTGGACGCGGTAGCGGCCACCGGGGAGGAGCAGGACTCAGGAGACAGAGCCGGCCAGCAGGCTCCGGGAGTGGGCGCACATGGTGCCAGTGCTGGCTGGGCAGCCGCAGCCTCTCTTGTGGCCCTTTAAAATCGGCAGGGCGGGGCTGGGCATGGCTGCTTAGCGACCGCCGGGGAGGGGAGGAGCAGGAGAGGAGACAGGGTGGCCAGCGGGCTCTGGGCTTGCATTGGTGCCAGCTGGCTGTGCAGCCGCGGCATTTCCTGGGCCGCGGCCCTTTAAAATCGGTAGGGTGGGGCTAAGCGTTGCCGGGGGCGGCGCTGGCAGCTTAACTGAAATGCCGCCCCTGGCAAAGTGCCACCCCAAGCACCTGCCTGATATGCTGGTGCCTAGAGCCAGTCCTGGACTCACCCTAAACCAGGGGTGGGCAAAAGGGCCTCCGTGGACCGGATCCAGCACCATGCAGGGTGGGGACAGATTAAAGGAAACTTCACGTGCTCCCCCACCCTCAGGCCCTGATTGGTGGGGGGCGGGGGAGCAGGGGGAGTCTCCTCACAGCCAGGGACTGGGCAACTAGGAGGAAGAGGGACGGGGGGGCAAAGGTGCTCCTTTGTATCCCAGCCCCACTCCTTCCGTTCGAGGCCCCGCCCCTTCCAGATTTTTTTTTTTAAGTGGCCCCCGGCAAAAAATTATCATCCACCCCTGCCGTAAACAGTATCTCACTGTCTTCATTGCTATTTTTACTTCTGCTATCTGGGTATACTATGTCTGTATTCTACATGCCGCTGAAGTATAGACGTACCTAAGAAGATAAACAGAATGACTGAGAATCTTTTGATGATGAATCCCAAATCCTAAGAACCCTGTCAGAGCCATGTAGTTCCATTCACTTAAGCAAAGCACTTGAGCATGCGTGTAGCTTTAAGTACATGCATATGTCCAATCCAGTTCAGCAGAGCACATTTCAATTAGACTTAATCATCTGTTTTAAATTAAGCACATGCGTAAGGGGCTTTACTGAATAAGGCTGGACATAAGCACATGTTTAAGAGTTTTGCTGAAACAGAACTTTACTCTACACACAGACACGGCAACCCTGCGTTGGTTCTGGGTTTTATTGCAGAATGTAATTTCCCTTCTTTTTTAGGCAAAAAGGGCATATGACTCAAACTGAAATTGCTAAACAGTACTTTAGTGAATATATTATTCTGATTGTTTATTAGTCATTTAGCAGTGCCCAGAGGAACCGGTCAGGATTAATGCTTGCTAAGTACTGTAAAAACACATGTCAAGCGAAAAAGAATGTTCTTGATTTCAAAATTTTACAACCTAAATTAAAAACAAGACACACGGATTTGTTAAAATCACAATCTGTGAATGAGCAATTTGTAAAGTGAAAAAGGGTTAAATCTAAAAATTAGTTCCCATGAATAGTTCAATGATTTGTGTTGGTGAGAGTTACACAGGCACATTCAAGGACAGAATTTAACCTGCAATTATTTAATTGGATAATAAGTGATAGAGAATCTGAGACAGCTCCCAATACCTGGTAAAATAACTAACGCTATTTTTTACCCCAAGTACAAAATTCTATAAAATAAATTATGCTGAGGAGATCAGTTAGAAAAGCTTCAGAATCAGGCCTTGCATAGCTCACAGGTAGTAGTGTTCCTTACTGCATAAAAATAATCTAGATAATCCTTTAAAGGAAATTTTCTTCCTTTATCTCCACACATTTGTAAGACATTTCAATGATACACAAACACACCAAAAAAGCAGCCCCACAACATAAAATATTACTATCATCTAGCCTTGGCTTGCTGTCCTGCTTTTTCTTATGAAACAAATAATTTAGCAGAGAATGTACAGTATAGACTCTCTCAGTGGATTACAATGTACTAAATAAGCATGTTTTTCTTATTCTTTAATTTATAATCCCTGGAAAAGGATGCTTAAAAACCCTATTGTTTAAATTTACAAACTCACAGGGACAGTTAGTTCTTAGCTGATGGTATCCCTGGCTAAAAAGTTAGACATATTTTATCACTAAAAAAGTCTTTTCTTTTATGGATGTACTGTGGTCTCAGGGGCTCTTGATCAGTGATTATTTGTTTTCATCACAAAGGAGTACAAACTGTACTGCCTTCCCTAAACTGCCATTTCCAGGGTGTCTTTCTGACTATGACTCCAGAATGTACTGTAAAAGGGAAAAAAGCAAACATTTACCAATGGAAAATTAAATTAATCAATTTTGGGATAATCTCTCTTCATCCATCTTGAGTCCCTTGTCTTTTCCTATAACTTAATCTCCTGACAACACAACTTGATGTCACCATTGGATACTAGTAAAACTGCAGGCCCAGAAAAGAGATGGCTGTGCCATGTCCAACTCCCTGCCTGGTATCATAGGGTACATCTACATTGCAAGCTTCTTTTGGAATAAGCTTTTCCAGAAGATATCTTCCGAAAAAGCTTATTTTGAAATACAGCGTCCACACTACAGGGAAGCCTCAAAATTAGTCCGAGGCAGGTTCCCTAATGTGGACACGCTCTCTCGCCTTAGAGCCCCAGGAGGCCCTGGGAAGGATCTATTTTGACATAGCAGCAGTTGAGCACCTACACACTCCTCTTCTGAAAAAGCTTTTTTGGAAAAGGGCTTATTCCTCGTAGAATGAGGTTTACCACTGTCAGAAAAAGCTGTCTATTATTTCGACTTTCTGTCAAAATAACACAATTGCAGTGTGGATACTTGTATTGTTTTTCCAGAATAACGGCCATTATTCTGGAAAAACGGTGCAGTGTAGACACACCCATAGAATCAGAGGGTTAGAAGAAACCTCAGAAAGTCATTGAATCCAACCTCCTGTTAAAAGCAGGACCAACCCCAACTAAATTATCCCAGCCAGGGCTTTGTCAAGCCAGGAATTAAAACCTCTGGGGATGGAGATTCCACCACTTCTCTAAGTAACCCATTCCAGTACTTCACCGCTCTCTTAGGGAAATAGTTTTTCCTATTATCCAACCTAGACCTCCCCCACTGCAACTTGAGACTATTGCTCCTTGTTCTGTCATCTGTCACTACTGAGAACAGCCTCTCTCCATCCTCTTTGGAACCTCCCTTCAGGTAGTTAAAGGCTGCCATCAAATCCCCCCGCACTCTTCTCTTCTGTAGGCTAAATAAGTCCAAATCCCTCAGCCCCTCCTCAAATTCTGTGCTTCACCCATCCTCTTTGTTACCCTCTGCTGGACTTTCTTCAGTGTGTTTACATTCTTTCTGTAATTGGGTGGCCCTGGCAATACTCCAGATGTGGCCACCAGATGTGGCCTCATCAGTGCCAAATAAAGGGGAATAATCACTTCTCTAGATCTGCTGGCAATGCTCCTCCTAATGCACCCTAATATGCCATTAGCCTTCTTGGCTACAAGGGCACGCTGTTGACTCATATCCAGCTTCTGATCCACTGTAATCCCCAGGTCTTTTTCAGCAGAACTACTGCTTATCCAGTTGATCCCCAGCCTATATCAATGCTTGGGATTCTTCCATCCCAAGTGCAGGACTCTGAACACAGAGAAAAGCAGAAACTAGCCAAGAAATCAAAAAAGACAGAAAGAAGGAAGACATGGATCAGAGGGAGAGAAAATAGAAGTGGTTATTTTGGGGACTGTAATAACATTACTGTTGGTTAGATCAGGATTGACACTGCAAAACATTTTCTTTGACCATCAGTTTGAGTTAGTAAGTAAATTAATTTCTGCTGCATTGGTTTTCCTGTTGTATTCACCTAGGGTAAATATTAGTGTAATCAAGTTTTACTTTTGCAAACATTTAATGAGCAAACACTGCCTAGTTCACAGAGCACACACTTGTCTCAACTATTCAGTGACTATACTATGCAGTAAGCAGCAAACAGTATGCAACAGCAACCCTGCTTCATACATTGTGCCATAACTATATAGTGGTAAGCAGCAGTAAACAGCATTCCCTCTCTCACCTTAATGCTTACTGCTTTTACAATACTTTACTGATTACTGCTGACTCAACCTTACTTTCTACAGCTTACTGTTTTCTGATTAAACCACATCTTACAGTCCGTAGAAAGACACTATATTTTTTCCCATTTACACTTAATTTTAGCCTTACATGCCGGCTTAATGAAGGCCCTTTTTGTTTAAAATGTCAGGAAATAGTAGTTTAACAACACTATTCATTATTTAAAATAAACTACAGATTGAACCTCTCTAGTCTAGCACCTCAGGACCTGATTGGTGCTGTACCAGAGAATTTGTCAAACCATGAGAGGTCAATATTGTCTAGCAACATTACCACTGCTTACAGGGCTCTTAGGAGACATTTAGAGTAAATTAGAGCTAACAGCACAGAACACTGAGAATCAGGACTGGTGGCTATAAACAAACTTTTATGGGGCTACACCCATGATAAGTGGACATCTGGCTAACTAAAATCATGCTGGACCACGATATTGCTGGGCCACAGAATGCCGGACTAGAGAGGTTCAACCTATATTAACTATCTGTAAAAGGGCAATAAGGAAAACCCATGGAATTATAGAGCAATATTAGCTTAGGAAATGGAGCAAATAATTAAACAATTGTGGTAAGCACCTAGAAAATAATGTGATCAAATAATAGTCAACATGAATTTGTCAAGAACAAATCATGTCAAACTAACCTAATATTCCTCTTTGACTGGGTACCAAGCCAAAATAACAGGGGAGCAATAGATGTGATATAATTCAGCTTTTAGTAAGGCTTTTGTTACTGTCTGACCTGACATTCTCATAAACAAAGTAAGGAAATACAAGCTGCTATATGGTGTATGCACATCTGGTTGGAAAATCATACTGAGAGTGTAGTTATCAATGGCTCACAACCAAGCTGCAAAGGCATGTTGACTGGAATCTTGCAGAGATCTATCATAGGTCTGGATCTATTTAAAATCTCCATAAACTATTTCGATAAATGACATACAGAAGACACTTAACATTTCTGGGTGAAACCAAGTCAGGAGGAGTTGCAAACACATAGGACAGGATTAGAATTCAGACTGGACAAAACTGGAGAAATGGACTGTAGTAAGGATGAAATTCAGTAAGGACAAATTGTTCTCCTTAACCATTGAGAACAGGACAAGAAGCAATGGACTGAGAGGTGCAATGAGAGAGATTTAGGTTATACATTAGGACAATTTCCTGACTTTAAGGGCAGCTAAGCACTGGGACAAATTAGCAAAGGAGGTAATGAAATCTCTAGGCTTATACACACTCATGTTTACTTTTCTATGAGTTGTGTTGCTCAGGAATGTAGAAAATGTCACTCCTGAGCAACATAAGTTACACCTATCTAAGTGCCCATGTAGATAATGCTATATTAGCAGTAGAAGGTTTCCCACTGACATAGCTACTGGGGATGAAGTAATTATGCTGATGGGAGAGCTGTCTCCCCTAGACCCAAAATGTCTGCTCTAGCAGCACTACGGTGGCACAATTCCATCAGTTCAGTCTACTGTAGACTAGTCTGAACTCATTGAAGGTTTTTAAGAGCAGGTTAGACCTGTCAGAGATGGTCTAGATAATACTTAGTGCTGCCTCAGCACAAGGGACTGGACTAGATAACCTAGCAAGGTCCCTTCCAATTCTATTTTTCTATTATTTTTATGAACAAATTATAATCTTTAAATATTCCTAATTCTACCAATTAAAAGTCAGTTTTCACCCAAACAATGATAGATACATTGCTAAATTTAAGCGTCTAAACCTCAGATCTCTTCAGTGTTAAAATAGTTCCAAAAAAGCTTTTAACATTTTTATAGGAAGAAAAATTATAGTTTTTCTCAACTGTTAAAACATAGTCCTGGGGCACAGAGAAATCCTGGATATTTTCAGGTGAACGATTCAGAGAGTTAAAAGCAACTGAAGAAAAGATCTTTGAATAGAAACACATAGACAGTCTTAGCTACAGGTGTCACAAGTATTCCAGCTAGGAGTGCTATGGAAGCTTTTGCATTCCCCTTCTTCCCCAACAATAAAACTCTCCTATTTGTGTTGTGTGCAGGTAAGCCAACAGGGTATGGATCCAACAGTAGACGTTTACACCACAAAGGAATAGTGGATGAATGCTGCTTCCAGAGCTGTGACCTGAGGAGGCTGGAAATGTACTGCGCTCCTATCAAGCCACCCAAATCTGCACGCTCTGTACGTGCTCAACGCCACACTGATATGCCAAAAGCACAAAGGGTAGGAGAATTTACTGAAGCCTGGTCATATAGCAAGAAGCATGTGTTTTACCTAATAAGGAAAAGCATCATGACTGTGAATCTTATTTAAAATATCCCCTCGGTTTCAAATATACGTATTGAAGCTTTAGCGATGCTTTTGGAAAGTAATGTCTGTCAAGGGAAGGCCTGGTTCCTTGAAAAGACAATGGAATATAGATTATTTCACCTGTAGGTTATCTACAGAGAAAACCAGAAAAGAACATAAACTCTGGCAAATGAAATGTAAAATTATAATTAGGCCGAAAAAGAATTTGAAGACCAACTAGTAAAAGACTCAGAAACTAACAGGAAAATAATGTTAAGTACAACAGAAGCAGGAAGCCTTCTAAATAGTCAGGGATGACAATTGATGATCAAAATGCTTAAAGAGCACTCAAAGCTAAGGGCATTGCAGAGAAGTTAAATGAATTTCTTATATCAGTCTTCATTGAGGAGAAAGTGAAGGAGATTCCCACACCAGAGCCATTCCTTTTAGGTGACAAATCTGAAGAAAAGTCTGAGATTGTGGCATTAGGAGAGGTCTGGAAACAAATTGATAAAGAGTAGTAAGTCACCAGGGCCAGTGGCATCTGCCCAAGAGTTCTGAAGGAACTTAAATATGAAATTGAAGAACTAGTAAGTGAGATACGTAACCTAGCATTTAAATCAGAATCTGTTCCAGATGATTTGGGATAGCTAATGTGACATCAATTTAAACAAACGAACAAACAAAAAAGACTTCAGGGCCAATCCTGGCAATTATCAGCTAATAAAAAAGGAATTGTTATTTGCTCTTTCACATAACACAAGAACCAGGGGGGTCACCCAATTAAATGAACAGGCAGCATGTTTAAAGCAAAAGGAAGTATATCTTCACACAACACACAGTCAAGTTGTGGGACTGATTGACAGGAGATGTTGTGAACATCAAAACTGTAACAATGTTCAAAAAACAAGTAAGTCTTTTTGTTAGTTTCTAAGGGTATGTCTAGACTACATGGCTCCGTTGATGGAGCCATGTAGAGGAGTTTACTAGGCATAGGAAAATGAAGCGGCGATTTAAATAATCGCCGCTTCATTTACATCAAAATGGCTCCCGCGCTGTGCCAATCAGCTGTTTGGCGGCACAGCGGTGGCAGTCTGGATGCGCCGCAGTCAACAAGGGAAGCCTTTGTTGACCGCGCCGGTAAACCTCATTTCATGAGGCATACCAGAGCGGTTGACAAAGGCTTCCCTTGACTACCACGGTACATCCAGACTGCCCCGCTGTGCCGCCAAAGAGCTGATTGGCACAGCGCGACAGCCATTTTGATGTAAATGAAGCGGCGATTATTTAAGTCACCACTTCATTTTCCTATGTCTAGTAAACTCATCTACATGGCTCCATCAATGGAGCCATGTAGTCTAGACATACCCTAAGGTGCCACGGGACTACTCTTTTTTTTTTTTTTAAAGTTACAGACTAACACGGCTACACCTTTGAGACTTTTAAAAGTTCAAAAAAGAATTAGATAAGTTCATGGAGGATTGATCCATCAATAGCTATTAGCCAAGTTGGTCAGGGAAACAATGCCATACTCTGTGTGTCCCTAGCCTCTGGCAGCCAGAAGCTGGGAATGAACAACAGGCAATGGATCACCCTATGATGGTTTGTTCTGTTAATTCCCCCTGAAGCACCTGGCATTGGCCATGTTATAAGTTAGGATACTGTTCTAGATGGTCCCGAGGTGAGACCCAGTATGGTCATTCTCAGGGCTCGACAAATACACTCTCCCGCTTGCCCGTGGCGAGTAGATTTTACCAGCTGGTGAGTGCAGGGGCGGACTGGCCTGGTGGGGGAGGAGGAAGTGCGGTGATTCTTGCCACCAGGCTGTCTGCGTGCAGTTCTGGCACGAGGAGGCAGGGCACGAGCCAGAGGGCGGGACGCCGGCAGATGCAAAGACACTGGTGTGACGTGGTCCTGCCAATTTTAAAGGGCTGTGGCAGCTCGGTTCTGGCTGCGTGTTCCCAGGAGCTGGCTGCGGCGCGTGGCACAGCCAGGCCCTGCCCTGCCGGCTCCAGTCCTGCCACGGCCTCAGCCCACTCGCCGGTGAGAGACCGCTCCCTGTTGACCGCCCGGCTCACTGCACCCACCCCGCACCGCTTTGTCTCCGCACCGCCTGTTCCCCATGCCATCCCTGCGTCCCGCACCCTGCTCCCCAGTTCCCTTGCTCTCCCTCTTCCCTGCGACTCTCTGGCTCTGCGCCACCATTGCACCTCACTTCCCCCGATCCCTGCCCCCCCCCAGTGCTGCCCGTTCCCTGCACTGCCCCTAGACCCCGATCCCTCTGCCCCTCCCGTTCCCTGCATCCCCTTTCCCGTACCGCACCCCGCACCCTGCTCCCCCCGATCCCTGCGTCCCTCTGGTTCTGTGCCTCCCGTTCCCCGTGCCACCTCTGTACCCCCCCCCCCACTGTTCCCTGTACCCCTCTGGCTCTGTGCTGTCCCTGCACCCTGCTCCCCCGGGGGTCGGGAGTGAGGGGTGCTTGTCCACAGAGAGAGGCCGGACAGGGCAGGGAAAAGGCTGCTGTGACCCAGCAGGGAGTGAAAAGGGAAGTTCACTTGAAGCACTTTTGCCTTTATGGGAAAAAAGTGCAGACACCTGCAGGGGAGGGACCAGCACCAGAGGAGAGAGGCAGGGCAGGTGTGTGGAGGGAGGTGTTAGGAGAGGGGATGAGGATCAGATCAGAGTGGGGCTACTGGAGGAGTGGGCACAGGGGGGAGAGAAGGGCTGGTGGAGGGGGGCAGGTCTCAGGAAGGCTGAGGGCAGTGAGAAGGGCAGGAGTCAGGGCAGCAGAGGAGGGTGAGGGGTTGGGGGGCAGTGGGCACCAGGGGAGCTGATGGAGCAAGGGAGGAGACATGCCAGCAGAGGGAAAAGGTAGAGGTTTATAAGATATTTATTAATAACTTGGGTGATATTTATTAATAACTTATTAGCAATTACTGTTCTTATTAGGAATGTATGCCATTAAAAAACACTTTTGTCTGGCGAATAGGGTTTTCCAGAATTTGTCGAGCTCTGGCCATTCATATGTTCTTACTTTCTTATATTACCAATTCATCACTGTCCAACTGTAATCAGATTGCTGCTGTGAATTTACTGGAAGTGTGTTTATAAACTCACTCCAGAGCCCACTGAAGAAGTATTCACATCATAAAACCATCCCTACAGTTGGCACAAAGGGCCATTTTCAAAAGAGAAGCCATGCACTAAGCGGTCATGAACTGATCTCCTCAGAACTCTCTCACTAGCTCTCCAAGCACAGAGCAGAGGCACAACGAGGGGCCATTAAGAAAGAAGCTTGCACTTCAGCTGCTCATGACTGCTGTGTCTGCTCTGTAAATTAATAGATTACTTTAATCTCAAAGCCATAGTTATGGAATTTTATACCAAAACCAAATTAGTTTAATATTCACCACAGTCATTACACACAAACATAAACACTGTTCACTGATTCCTTGTTCTGGTCTTGCTCTCCATTATCATTTCACATATACAAGATACGAGTACTCAGAGTCCCTATTATTAATAGTAGCAGTCGTACTATCACAGTTGTGCCTAAAGGGCCCCATCTAAGTTTGAGGCCGTATGGTGCTAAAATGCCTCTGCCCTGATGATCTTACATTCTAAATAACCCTTTATAAGATGCGCAGGGCCACTGTCACATCTCCACCTTTGTTTCCTGTTTGGTCTCTGAGCATCTCCCCTTTATGTGTTACTCGTGTTTTACACCGTGCAGTACTTTTTCTAGGTTAGGCCTGTCTGGTCAGGCCATTTGACTGAGTAAAGACAGTGTGTTGTGCCCAACAAGTGTCACAACTCTTATCCTGTAGACCCACCCACTCTGTGAAGCCAAATGAGGGATTTTTTTCCCCCTTAATGACAGAATCCAATTTGACAGATGGATTCATAATACAAAAGGTAGTGAGAAAAGAATTGAAATTAATTCAAATTAAATAAAAAACAAAAAGTTGTCTCACCATATTGAGATTTATACTTTTCAAAAGTTAACATTGATAAAGCAGTTTCAGTGAAAGTTACAGAAGAACCTGAAAAGCACAGTCTAAGGTTTGACTGTCTTGTGCAAAATACGGAATCCTGTTCTTTTTTGAGAGAAAGGAAGACCTGCCCCATTTCTTCCCCAAAGGTTTTTCAACACTTTGAAAAAAATAGCTCTGTAATACTTGCTGGGAGTCAACCTCAGAGATGTAACTCCCACTATGAATGTATGAGGAATGGAATCTTCTCCAGGCATAGCTCAAGAAAAAAAAAGAGAGAGCACACTATGGGGAAAAAAAGAGGATTGATTAAGGGACTTGAAAGGAATAGAGAGAACACATGCAAAGACTGAAAGAGAACAGAAGGAGGCTGAGCTCTTAAGGAATACAAGAGAAAAGGAATCACTTACTAGAACAACAGAAAAAGCTGGAGTTCGAAAAAGGAAGAGAGAAAAACAGCACAGGAAAGAGAAAACAAGGGGAAAATGGGAGGGGAAGAGAGTTGAAGAGAGGCAGTCAGAAAAAAAGGGTGAGAAAAAAGGAGATAAAAAAGAACAATCTGAGAGAAAAATAAACTGAAATGTTTGTTAAGCATTAAGCATGGGGAAAATCATACTGAGACAAAAGAGACAGTGAAAGAGATGGAAGGAACAATAAAAATCAGATCTTACAGCAGATGGAGGGATATAGTGGAGGCAACGAGGGGAAATGTAAAAAGAAAGCTAAACAAAGACAAATTGAATGTTTTACAAGAATGTTTTATATAAAGACTGATGAGACAAACTTTCCTCTGCCTGATGACAGCCACCAAAACTGGTGAGCCTCTTCCTTCCTGAATCTTCTGTCTATATTAATTATGGCCATGAAGTGAAAATAAGCACGAGAGAATATTTTAACACCGGATTTTCCTACAGCACACAGGCTAGGGAGTTCAAAATGCAATCAATATACTGCAGAGCTTGGAAAGAAGAATAAATTAACTAATTCAGGAATTTGTAGGAATAACATGCATCTAGACGTTAAAACTAAAAAGCAAGTTTTTAATTTATTTCAGTAAAAAGGATGGTTATACCATATAATGGTTTTACAGGTGGGGGGAATTAGTGTTTGAGAAACACCATTTTTCTGAACCACTTAAACTAATGTAATATGTGTTTTCATTGTTACTTGCATTGAATAGCTTTTCCAAAACCATTGTACCTAGGGAAAATGTAACTGGAGCATGAATTCAAGCTCTTACAAATGAAACACCAAAATGCCAAAATAAATAGAGATGCATGATATTTCACATCTCACTCAGCTTCCGGAACTTCAGCCTCCAGGGCTGTCAATGCAGGACTTTTCATATACATAAATTCACTTTGAAATAAAAAAAAATACAAGCTTGCAGACCTTAGATTTTATATACCACAC
The DNA here is from genome assembly GCF_049634645.1 of Pelodiscus sinensis. Classification (NCBI taxonomy): domain Eukaryota; kingdom Metazoa; phylum Chordata; order Testudines; family Trionychidae; genus Pelodiscus; species Pelodiscus sinensis. Next base: position 99,344,665 of record NC_134711.1, read on the forward strand.
AGATGAAACAACAGAAAACATAGCAAGCAATTTTTGTAATAGGTACGTTTTCCAGGTTAATAAATTTCACAACTTTAGCAGCCATTGAAGATGGCAAGGTTAATAGACTAATGAGGTTCAGGTCTTTTCCTCTAATGCATGCCATATATGAATATAAATGCGGGTGGTTAATCCATGGGGTAGATCGGGCACTCTCATTTTAATATATTAAATTAATTATGTTAAATGGGAAAAGATTTTTTTAGGGTTGTGCAACAAAAGTTCTTTATCTGCTTTAGCATACCCATTGCCAGGGCTTGCCGAGCCGCGGCGAGCTCTGCTCGCCAGCCGCTCTGTCCGGCGTTCTGCGCATGCGATCGTTCTGCACATGCGCAGATCGCCCGAACCCAGCTCTTCCGGGTTGTAATCTCGCCACAGGTGAGTAGATTACATAGTTTGTCGAGCCCTGCCTAGTGCATAGTTCCTTAACACAAGTCTTCTTTAAAGCCCACATAAGCCAATGGGAGTCTTTCCAATGACTTCAGTGGACTTTGAAGCAGGCCCTGTGAGTCACATCCTGAGGTTCTTGCTTATGCACTAGTCTTGCAAGCAGATCTCGGACTTCAGTGGGCATCCATAAGCACACAAATACTCTCTCATGAAGAATAGTTTGAAAAGAATGGGACCTTAAGGCTGACAATCCTTATTCAAGTATATCTCCCATTAAAATCAAAGAAGCGCTTGACTATATAAAAATTGAGTAAAGAATTTGATCTTACATTTGCTCATCTATATAAAGATACTATTGACGATTTCTTGTGTACCTGGCGTCAACGTTTACTGACCAACGTAAGAGCGTACTATTAAGCAATGAGTAGTGATGTTAGGTGAGTAGCAAGATTCTGAAGCCCAATAAAATATCGGAATGTCATTGAAAATCAAAGCCAGCAAAAGCACTTTTGTGATTTCTTTCTGAAGAAGGGATCAACTTCTCTATCCTTGCATGTCTGAGCAAAGTCTGGCAATTCTGGACTATGCCTAAATGTTTCTATCCTTCTGTAATAGAGCTTCACAGAATGAAATTAAGTTACTAGAAGTAGGTCATCATCATCATAGTGTGACTTTAAGCCAATAAAAATATAACATTGATTATTCTTGCCAGTGAAAGCAGGTGTTCTGGAGGTCTTTAGAACCCTATAATAGCCTGCTGAAAAGGTCATTGGAAAGTCTTTCAAATATTCTCTCTGTTGTTTCAGTGATCTGGATGTGATGAGCCAAATCACATATATAAGTAAGATAGGAATGGCATATTTATTTACAGTTAAGCTATATAGCAGTCATGGCTTCCTATTATTTGATGAGTGTCCTGGGTGAAGTTTGGGTTTTGCTGTCAAAGCAAAAACCATGAATGAGTCAATGAGACAAATTCTACATTCAAATATATTCATTCAGCCCCACTGACTTCAGTGGGAATTTGGCACATTATGTTCATTAGATAAAAGGTACTAGCCTGACTTTACATACAGGTTTTGCATAAAAAAAGATGTAGCATGAGGAACAACTGAAACCAAATTCAAGAGACTACCATAGCACAGCAAAAGGCAAATCTGAGTTTAATAATAAATAGATAGAATAAGTCTGAATTTGATTTCCCAGAGTGAGAAATGAATATAGATTTTGAGCTTGGGGAATCTTCTGAAAAAAATATTTCTTCTCAGAAACAGCAGTTTCACATCTGTGATCCTTCTTGCTTGGAGGAAAAACTATTTGAGACCCACATCCCATAGGCTTGCAGGTCCCACAACTAAATCAAATCATAATTTATACTTCTACAATGCTTTTCACCCAGAGCTCTCAAAGCACTTAACAGCTATAGTGTCAACAAATGTAACCCTCACAATACCTCTGTGCTATAGGCGGTTCTTGTTCTGGAGACAGCTAGCAGCTACTCTACAGTAAGAAGTGAGTTCTAAAATAGACTTAAAATTGAATGTAATACAGTATTTTGTTTGGTTCAAAAACCTGGTGGACAAGCTTGAAATTTCACATGTGGTTAGTTATTATTCCCTTTGATTTTTCTATGTAGGGTTTTTTTTCATAAATTTCTAACAGGTAGACTTTGAATTTGGGTTTTGGCTCAGATTTTTTTTGGTAGTCCTACTTTTAATCAGTAATGGGTTTCTTTTTAAAAAAACATTGTCCCAACTAATGCACACTATAGACCACATGCTGCAACTGTACTTCTGCTCTTTTAAGAATGCCAATCCCTCACTGCCCTCCTTTAACTATTCTTCTGTGCGCAACTCTTTACCAAAGGAGAGGGATCACTTGATGAGTAACTGTTTCTGTTCATTCCCTCTGGAGCGTCTGGCACTGGCCACTGTCGGGAGACAGGATACTGGACTAGATGGACCTTTGGTCTGACCCAGTGTGACCGTTCTTATGTTCAGATGGCCCTCTCCCAATGCAGCCAGCTCCTATGCCAAACATGCAGAATTGCTAGTGTTGGGGGAAGTAATCTGATAAAGTTATGTGTACAAAAGGGCAAGGTGGTGTGGCTACTGGCCAAACAACAAATTTTGTATTGAGCAAGTGCAGTCTTACATGGCATCCCTCCAGCAGGATTTCTGAATGTGGGTGTCAAGGTGAGGTTGCAACGATAATGTCACACAGCTCCTACCAGTCCTAAGTGTTGAAGCCTTTGGAAGCAACCTGTTAGCAGGAAATCACCTGAAAAGATGCCAGAGGACCCCCAACACTCTCAAGGAGTTAGATTCAGACCCTCAAGAGCATATAGCCACCTAACTCCCATTCATTTCACTGAGAGTTAGGCTCAGAAATAGCTTTAAGGACTATTTGTGCACAGGGAATGCTTTTTTCCCATGAAAATTGGTTTTCTCCCATTCAAAACCACAACTGTTTCTGGCAATATACCAAAAACTTTTACTTGCAAGCTCAATTGGCAACATTCACAGGCTTTACAGAAGGTGAGAATACTGTTGCGCTTCTATTTTAAAAATGCCTTAATTCTAGCATGGAATTTTCAGTCCAGCCAGCACAAAGAGATTAGATAGTCATTGTTGAAAAAGCCTTCCAGTCTTCATAGAATAACTTGTTCTAGAGTCACAGCGTGAGATAACCATTGTGGGTAAACCGAAGTATTTTGACTAGTCAGAAACTAGTCAAATCTGAGCTGAAAGTTAGGTAACCATTTACACTATGTCTTATACTGAAAAGTACTTTTTCATTGAAAGTGATTTGTAAAATAAAATGTATCAGCCTTCTGTGACATCCCTCAGGATACACTCTGGACCACAGCATAGCTGTGTGACTTTAATTGTCTAGTTTGGGGGCCTTTTACACTGCTTTGCTCTCAGAACATGGCTGGCCTGCTCACTCAATTTCTAGCATGTGAATTCACTCCCAGATAAATAAATGAGCTCTCTGACTAGTCACTCATGAATTAAACTGTGGTACGTAAATTTTGTGCTGATGCTTTGCATTGAGGTGAAATTCACTCTTAATGAATTTATACATATTGGGTGAAATCATGGCCCCTCAGATATCAATGGCAAAATTCCCTCCCCATCCCCTCAGTGGGCCTGACTAGAATGCCTAGTATTCTAGTGTAACGCTTCCACCAGGTAGTGTCGGCAGCAGCCAGAGCCAGGTTCAATATCTAGGGGTCCCTTTTCATGCATCTCACACAAACCCGGCTCGAGCCCCCACTCAGTATCCTGGGAAATTCACACACCCATGGGTACCTCTGAGATGCAATGCTTCCCCACTCACAAGCACAGTCTGAACATAGAAAAGAACTTTTAATTGAAGAGAAAGAGAAGTCACATGGCATTAACTTAGGAAAATACCATAACCAGAGTTCATAACCAACCCATGAGTAACCATCCCAGCTCAAATGGATTGAGCAATGTCCCTTGCCTCTCATGCTCACCAGTCCAACAATGTGTAAGCGTCCCATTCACTTACCCAAACTTTCTCCATACCCCACTTCAAATGCCCCACTTACAGCTTGGTCCAGTCAGTGCAGACCCAGACACATCACCCTGATAGACTTTCCCTCATAGAGCCTGATGTGATGCCACCTGTGTGCTGCCCCTTCTGGCTGCTTCCCCTACCGGCCGCCCACCGGTCACTTCCACCAGCCACTCTGCTGGCCGCCTGCCACTGCGCCTACTGGCTGCCCGCCGGTCATTCCCCCCAGCCGCTCAGCTGGCCGCAATGGGTCTGGCTCCAGGTCAAACCAGTGACTTCAGCTCTTAGCAATTTCAACTCTTTAGCCACCACCTAGGCTGGCAAAAGATTCCAGCTTCCCAAAAAGACTCCTACTGGAGTCTGCTTTAAGTCTATCTTTAAAACAAGGGGGTGGGAGGAAGAGGCAGGTTGAACCAGTCTTACATCTCACACCTGGCAGGCATGAAGCAGACTGGCTCAAGCCCTTTCCCCCCAACTCTGTTCACTCAACTCTGGAAGGGGGGGGCTTGTTCATCTGAGACCCCTTACAATGATGGTGTCTCTCCTGCAAGCACTGGTGTGATATTTTACAGTTCCCACATTTAGGGGTAGCATGATTTGTGACCCCACAACAGCCTAAATTAGTTACAATACATCACATTCCATTCTAACAAGCAATCCTCCATCAGCCCTGGCTGAATTGGATTTACATAACCACACCCTGGATTCCTTCCCCATCCCAGCATGAGCTGTATTTACATGTCAACAGTTAATTATCTTGCCGGGCTAAACAACTTGAGTGAGCATATCCACACTGAGGGCTGCTCTCTTCTTTTAGCTGGCTGATTACAAGTAGTAGTTCAGCTCCTGCTTACACTAGGAATATCTGAGTGGCTACTCTTGTAATGATGTCACAGCAAACCTTAAGGAGAAGAAAATAAAGTGATGTTTTAGACCCCACACACTACGCATGTTCTGGAGTTAATGGGCCAAACTTGTTTCCTTAAAAGACATCAGAGCTGGAGGAGAAAACAAAGACTCACTACCAGGCCATCACCTCCCCCTCTAACAAGAGGGCCAGAGAAGTGGACAACTCCTGGTCTAATTTCCCCTTTAAATTAATTTAAGGGCCTTGTTCTTGCTTAGTCCCCAGGTAATAACATCCAGGTACAAGTAGCATAAATGACTTTTAAAAAATACAAATACTTGGTCATCTCAGAAAGATTGTATCTATACTTTTCCCCTAAGTAGACTTTTTGACCAAAAAAGTGGTAGTTAATATTTTACAGTAAAAAAAACCCACCATTAGCAGAAGAAAAGTTGAGACAGATTTAGTTCTCTTATTTTTGAAAGTTTGGCAGCAGCTATTGTGATTGGCACATTAACAATTCACATATATATATTTATAGTCCAAAATATGCACAATTACTTGAATCTTACCTCCTCTTGCACTCATGCCACACCACTGAAGTCAAGCAGTAGGTGTAACAGAGAGCAAAATTTGGGCTGTTTTCTTTAAGAAGACTTTTCAGTCTAGTTATTTTGTCACTAACCACATTGCCCACAAAGCTAAAAGCTTTTCAAAATAGACTCTAGAGGGTTCGTAACCAAGATATAGTGGTTGTAACTACAAACATTGGACTTTTTATTATTATTACCAGTAAAGCAGTGAGGTCTTTATATGCCAATGTTAGGCTTGAATGTCCATCCTGAAAGCTTAAGAAAACCACTGCATGCTTCCTGGCCCCCTTCTCCAGCTTCAGTTAAATTACCCTTCAGATCATAGAGATATTCATTATCCTAGTGTTGGCTGGTGTTTCTGTGAAAAAAAGTCAGCAATGAAGAAAACAAGGTCAAATTCTGTTCTCACATCTCTGCAACCTGTTTGTCTTCAGTACAGTTGCACAGCTGTAAGAGAAGGATTCGCTCCAGTGTATGCTTTCTGCTAATTCTGTGCAAGTATAGCAGGCATGTGGCATGTTGCCATTGAAAGCATGGCTACTTCTCTTTGTCAGTTAAAAAATGCCTGCTGTCATATCTCTGTTATGGCAACCACGGAGATGTCTATCCCAGAACTCTGCATTGGAGCAAGATCATAGCTAGTGCTTTATTTATTTAATAATTGCTAACAGATTTTCAAATAGTTGAAAAAGAAAATAGAATTTTTTAAAAAAATATTTCTTTATTTTAATGTCAGCATAAGTGACCAAGTGCCTAACTCGAAGCTTGTTAAAATCATTGGAAAGGCTCCCATTGACTTTCAAAGCACTTTGAATCAGGACAATACTAGGGTTTTGATTTTTCTTCACTTTGTACATTTTTTCATCATTTTAGAATAATTTGTTGTATTATTTGTTGAGCTTAAGAATTTCATTTCCAAAATCCACCAAAAAATTATCAAGCTTGCCACTATGGCCTGGATGATTAGCCCCAATTTATTTTCTACTAGAAGATTTACCTGGTGTTGCTTGGGTCCTTAACTCAATTTTTGTTTTTCTTCATTTAAATCATTGCTTTGGGGTGGAGTGGTGATTGAGGGGTCCAGTATGCAGGCTTCCCCAGGGAGAGAAGACAATCCCAGCTATCTCTCACGACAGCAGCTTGAGGCTGGTAAGAAGCACCTCGCCATGGACACTGAAACTCCAGCAGGCATAGCTGGGGAAGGGGTGCATGTTCCCTGGATAGGGCAGGTCCAGGTTTATCTGCCCCCTTCACTCTCCAGCCAGAGTAAGGAATTAGCAAACTGCACTTTCCCTTCATTTCCTGATGAAGGGGAACAGCCAGCAGTGTTCCTGTACAAATCGGGGGGAAACTCCACCCTCCAGCCCCCCGCAAAAAGGGTGGGAGGGGACGACTTGGGGCTGAGGCAGTCCCAGATAGGGGAAAGAGGGCACACCTCCAGCCAGCCCCTTTCAACTGCCTGGTGATTCTGTCTCTTTTGTGTATGATTTTATGAAAAGCCATCCCATTCTAGGCTCATCCTATTTTCCTGGCATAAGCAAATCCTTACCTTGCTTTCGGTTATGATCAGAGAAAGCTGTATAATGAACGTGGTGGTCCTAGCTCTTACAGTTTAGGAGGATCAATTAAAGTGGGAGCATCCATTGCGTAATTCTGCATAAAGTGATTGGAATAGGTTAAGAAAACCTGTTGAGAAAACCCTGCATGATCAAATTAAAATCAACATGTGTGAACCAGCAGATGTGAGCAAGACCAAGCACCCCACATAATGATAGCAACAGAATAAAAGTGTCTGCATGAAGAGGTCACATGTGAGACCCTGGGAGATGATCCAAACACTAACCAGACATTCCAGTTAGTTTTGAATAGTCTCAGCTGTTCATGTGAGTAGGAAATGTGCTACTTGGGGCAGAGCCATTTTTGCAGTGTGCATTGCTGCTGCCGCCACCAATGCCTCCTCTAGCAGCAGTGATGAAAATATTAAGGCCGTGGCCAGAACAGCAGAGGAGCAGTTCTACCTTTACTCTGATTCAGACTTCCTTCTGTGTGCTAGAACAGGACAATAAGCAATGTCTCATTTGGTTACATATCAGTATTGAAACATACTTTTATCTTGGCCCATCAGAATACATGTTTGCTTTGATGACTAAGCTCTCAAATTCAAAATACAACAATAGTTCAGGGGATTTATCTTCTTATTAGGGAACTGCATGGTTCATTATCAGTCTAACAGCTTTTAGAGGCCATTTGCTCTTCAGTGCAATATGGCTGTAGATCAAGAACAATAATTTCTGCTAGTTTTCATTTTATAGATAATATGCTTGGACAATGTTTGGAATACTTGACTTATTGTAAAAAATGTTCTCTCTCTATCTCTTGCTAAACTCTTCTTAGAGGCGATGGATATCCTGGAGCAACAATGATCACGCTAGTATTTTATGTCACTGTCATAACAGAAATTCTAGGCTGAAAATGCAAGTAATTTATCCTTTCCCACTTTGTTGTTGTCATCATCATAGAGTAGGGTAGGATCCTGGAATTTTTAAGATATAAGGCCAGCAGCGTAAAGCAGCTTGGTGCAGCAATGTATCAGTGAAAACTAAAGGGTTCATCTGGGGTGAGTGCATGGGAAGTGAACTCATTTGGGAAAAACTGGAGACAGATAGGGAGACATTTTGGCAAGGGTGGGAGAGGCATATCAAGGCTTTTATTTTATTGACTGCTTTACACTGTATTCTGTTTTTATTATATTCAGCAGTAATTCAAGGAACCTACAGGCCTGTATACTGCAAGATATTAGCATGTGCAAGTTAGAATAAGGCTCAAGGCCTTGAACTCTGAACAGATAAACTTTGAATGGACAGATAGCCCAACAGAAAAGCTCAAGTACTGAGGAGCTGAAAACAAAGTGTTTAAGGGGAATTTCTATTCACAGGAATATGAGTCCAACCAAAAGAATGTCATGGCAATAAACTGACATACATAATAGGCACATGAGCTACATCAGCATACCTAACCAGAGGAGGCTATGATAATTGACAGTTGATAATTATGATACTAAGGTGAGATCATTGATATACCACCCTATAAGAGAAGAACACTCAACCAGTAATAAAGTGAGGATCTACATGTGAGAAAAAAAGAGGGGAAACCCTATTGAATATGCTTCAGATACAGTGGTATCAGCATAACATATTATAAAAGTGAATCCCAGCCAATACACAGTAGGAGAAAGAGATGTAATCTTTAGAAGGTATTAGAAGGATGGCCACTGGTGATGAGGAGGAGGGTGATGGTGATGAGAAAGATGATGGCTAACATTTCAGGTTGTTCTACAAGCTGTGCACATTGGGGTCCCCAACTATATCATAATTTTTAATAGCACTGAGCTTGATCTTGGGACAAGAGCCCATCAGTTCTCAAAGTGATAACTAGTAATTCCTAAATAATCAATATAATCAGTACATAATCTATAGATCAGGCTACACAAGGAACCTGCAAATGTGACCTGAATTTATAGAGGATTCAAATCATATCTAAATGTATCTACCCATGTGGTCAAGGTATATGAAGCAACTATTTATTAGTGACATTAAGTAGTAATATTTGATTAAGGAGAGTGAATTATTTCATTGAGCTAATCATTGGTGTGATCTCTTGATTGCCAACGTCTATCTGGTAAGACTGTCAGCACATGTAGGAGTATTGGCACAAGATAACAAATCAAATTGGATAAATAATTGGATGTAATTTTTGTTCTGATAAGAATGATCAAAGTGCTGATGTTAGGAGCACTGGGAGTTCTGGGTGCAAGGGTACCACAGGATCCAATGCTGTATGTGTTGGTGAACTCTAATAATACCTGCATTTAGGATATCTGTGTCTTTATCTCTGTATTGGTGAAAGAAAACATCTTATGGAAACCATCCACATTTAAGTATGCCCTACTGCATAGACTCTAGGGATTTAAATCTTCAGATTATTCTACAAGTATTCATTAATCCCCACAATGCCTCTCAAAGGTAAATATTGCATGACTGACTTGCCCAAGGCTGCGTAAAGAGTCATGGTCAGAACCAGTGACATGAAGAGAAGCTTCAAGGGATAGCCAAGTTAGTCTGTTACAGAAAAAAAATAGTCTGGTAGCACTTTATAGACTAACATCTACATGTTTTGTTAGTCTATAAAGTGCTACCAGACCATTTGTTGTTTATTTATGAAGAGAAGAGTTTGATTCCTAATCTCCAGTTCCATCTACACAAGTTTTTCAGATAACCATATCTCAGATTAAAAACTAATTAAAATATACTTTTAAACTTTCAGGAAGTGCATTTGAAGAATACAAGTCGAGGGAACACAGGAAACAGAAACTACAGAATGTAAGAAAATGCCATCCACAAGAATGAAGAATGAATGTGCCATCTGCAGGATACTTCACTGTAAATAAATTATTTGTTAAACATTGGAATACTTAAAAATATATAGTTTAATAAGCTTGATGAAATCTCAACCAATGGGCATTCTCCCAATGAACAATGCAAGTAAACATTCCAACATCAAGTCTTTAGAGAGCAGAATGTTATAAGCCAACCCCGTGCTAAAAATATTCTGAGGTTGGTACAATGCTGCTTGATTCTCATTATAAACGTCCTGCATGAAAACTCTTAAAATCCTGTGCCCCTCAAAAGCCTACAAATTTATGGGCCTTTGATGGATCCAATTGCACTAAATTAACCTATGAACCCTGGCCACTGAGTCATTTGTCAGCCTTGGCTCAGAGTTGGGGTTTGGTTTTGTTTAGGGTTTTTTGTTTTTTTTGTTTTTTTTTTTTTTGCACTTCTATATAAGAACAGGCTGTTTGTTTTACAGTGTCTGATAACTTTGTTTGTCTAACCCCTTTCATATTTGCACAGTCTGGTATTCCCAGTAGCAGCAACAGTAAAGTAACACAACTTTTACACACCGATTAATTCCATCTGTGGCATTTTGACAGCATATGGGTTAAATACATTTAAGACATAGCTTTATTTCCCCCCATCTCGCTAAGATGCAAATAGTTGCAACTTGTGAGGCAAATGATTGTTAGAAGCAGTTAAAGCATATGTAGGCTGTTAGAGCCTCAGTGATTCCTCCAGGTAACAAATTGTTTTGCAACAATATAAATAACTTTTTTCCTCCATATAATGCAGTATGTAAAATTTAGCATATCAATAATACACGTATATCAAACAGTATGTACAATTCTCTTTTATAGTACAATGGTGCTATTTTGTAATCTGTTATATGAAAGGGTCTGGCCAAAACTGTAAAAGGTAAAAGCAAAGATAGAAAGCAAAGCCAAAGATGAAATAAAATAAAGTAGGTTTTAAAAAAAACACAAGTACTTTTTTTAAAGATTAACTCAGTGCTTTAGAGTCTTATTTCAGAATTGTTTCTCACTTTCAAATAAAAATAAAGATGTAAAGTTCCAGTAGTTTCCTTTTTGAGATGTGAATTATAGTGTTTATATTAACACATGAATATATGTGGATATCTGTGGTATACATGGATATCTACATCCATGGCTCATTTTTGCAGATATGGATGTGGATACAAATTTTGTCTCTAGAACCCTGCAAATTTGCGACTATCTGCTTTATATTCACAGATATCCACATCCGTGGATGTGCATGTGGATATCTGCACTCAATTTTGCACATATGAATGCAGATACAAATTTGGTATCTATGTAGGGCTCTACACATGAATACAGCAGCTGTATTTCTGAACACAGGCATACACTCAGACTCACTGAGGTAAAGTGAAAAACTTCAACAGTCTTCAATTGGTAGGATTAGGCCATACATTCTTAGGAAACATTAGCATTCTGCTCTTATATAACAGGAGGTTAATCATACTCTGTTTTATTTCTTCCCACATGCCTATGTGACTAAACTGAGTGTTAATTATATTGCAGCATCCTTCTGTAAATCAAAAAAGCTAACCTGATCATCAGTTATAAACAACAGGAGGAACAATCCGCAGGGAGAGGTGAACAGTGCAGTTCTTCAGACTGTAACTTTGTATTTTTACACGCCCAGATACCTTGATGATGGAGGAAAAAGATTCCATGTTTGTAATTGCTGCCATTTCACAGGACCAAGCTACGTCACTCTCTGATACAAGGCTAGAACCGCTCTTTAATAACGAGTGATGTGGAACCGACACTGTTGCAGAGGGAGCACCAAAATAATCCAATAGGGGAAGTAGTACACATGATGATGGTATACCCCTTCCATGTTTGCAACATAGTTCCACTCCCTGCCTCCGGACAGCTGTCCATTCTACATCCCTCAGTAAATTTTAAAGTGCTAAATTTAAATTACTAAATATAAGCAAATATCCTGACACTAGAATATTATACAAAATAAGACTTTCCATTACTACATAGAATTTCACTGAAGTTTAAAAGAGAAGAGAAAATTAAACCTCGCTGTCGATTAACTAACTAGGCAAAGGGGGCTCCATTTTTCACCTATTGAAAGCAATGTGGCAAAAGTCGTAGTGTAGACGTAGCCATAGAGTGAAATTCACACTTATGAGGAGGGCCTGAACAATGCTTATTAATTATTATTATTTGGATTATGGCATAAATAATAACCATGATCCGAGAACAATGCCAGAGAACACGCAACTGAGATGTGTCTGTAAGACTTAAGTGGCCCATACATTATTTATAGGCCTTAAGCAAGAGTGAATTTCATTCATAAGCAGTAGCTATTTTCAGATTGCCCCTTCTGTTGATGGTTGGCATGTATGAATATATGCGTGAAGCCTCTGCTATACCAAGTACAATGGCTCAATGGCCCTCAGTTTCAACAAGCAAGTGCATTATAAATCAAATTCAGAAAAGAATATGTTGCAATTTGCTTTACCTTTTACGCATTTGGCCTATAATGCCAAAGTGGTGCTATTGTTTTGTTTTAGAAAGTACTTGACTAAAATATAAAAGAAAGCTTATACATATTTTTTTAAAGTATAAAAATGACAATTATATAGATAAACTTATTGAAATAGAAATATGTTTAGCCATAACTTCAATTTTTAATCACAAAAAAGTCATGAAGAAATCAACTGAACTATTGGGATTGAGCCGGGTAAGGGCTTTCAAACACAATACAATTATCAATATTTTATTCCAAGTGCGTATTACAGATGAAGGAAAACATTAGAGTCAGGAGACCCTGAATAGGATTCAAAGCCCAATGAAGTCAACAGAAGGCTCCATGTCATTGAAATCAATGGTGAGTGCTGCTTATAGTCAGTGACAATGGATATAGTTCAGGTTCTAATTCAGGGGAATAATTAACACTCACTATTTCTACTGCCTGGGCCCCAATCCTCCACTATTAGCCCCAAGCAATTCAATATGGTTTTTGCTTGTACAGAAAGTAATGTAAGCAATGTCTATGATTATGGTGGGAAATGAAGAAAAAGTATCGCCAATAAAAACCGGGTTATCTTCTAATACTGAACAATACTGAGTTGTGAGAAAGAGTTGAAAGATATGGCTAACAGTCTGTGAATTTTTTTTAACGTTTTATAGTCAACTATGGACAATTTAATGTGCAAAAAATGACAGTTAATTGTTTTACTACTTTTTGAATGAGAGTTAGTAAGTTAAACCCAGAGATTCTTTGAACCTTTAGGCTAGAATACTTATGTTCTGATGAAGTTATAATCCGTCTATTTAAAATTATTTTAAAGTTATTTTTTAGTCTGAAAGAGAACTGTGATAATTTATTAGGGACTCAATCTGTACAGCTGGTTACTCTCTTAAGAACATTTCTTCAATTCAAACAAACTTTCAAGATGCCAAAGTTTCACACAAACAGACTTCTCCATTGTTATTTTATCAAATGGTAAAACTAGCTAAAATGCCTTTGCATCACAGTTTTGTTTTTTTAAGAGGATTTTTGTCACAAATTTTAAAAAAGTCTAAATCTGCTCTGGCAAGATTCCACAGAAATTATCCATTTTACCTGTGGAAATACAATAAAGATAGATAAATGGATCAAAGTTCTATCTTCAAATAGGAAAAAATCATAAATGCAATTTTTGTTCATCTTAATTCTACACTACACATTTTGCTTGTCACAGCATTGTAATATTTTACAGGACTATCATTGTCCAACACAATATCTGATATAGATATATACACATCTTTTGTTTGATTTTTACATGAAGGAGGTTATAATATCTGAAACTTGATTACATATAGTACAGTATAGATACCAGTTTAACAGAAACAAAAACAAGGACCTCCCTGATGCTTACATTACATTAGGAAGTCTCATACCAGTTGCATAAAGGGTGTATATTGTGCTTTTTAAAAAATCTGCAGTGAAATTTGACCTACAACATATTAAATTTGTATTCTCTGCTTCTTACATATTTTTCTCGTGAATTCCTTGCAAGGTCTATTATAACTTCAGGACAAGATTTTAAAATATGAGTGGCTAAATTAGCTCCAACATCTATATTAACTATGTAAACAGATGGCCAGATTTGCAAAAATGTTGTAAACCTAACAGACCACATTGAAAACTCAGGCAAACCTATTTCAGTGCCTAAGTATGGATTTAAGACCCTAACTTTAGGCACCCAGTTTTGAAAATATTGGCCTAAGTATCATCTTTCATTTCACCCTTCATTACATAGCTTTTCTATGAAAAATTATTAAATGTAAGTCTTCTTGACATAGTATCAAACTGAAGAGAGTTTAGATGTGAGTCACATAGTGCCATCTGAATTACACCTATGTCAACTAAAGGAGATTTATAAATGAATTTAAGACTTCATACCTTCCAATCAGCCTGACAAATATTCAGAGTGAAGAAGACTTTTTCTTCTGGCCAAACTTAATTGATGTACAATAATTTGATGATAGGTAAAATGTAGCTCAATGTATCTTTACTTTTAATGTATCCATTTCTAATCTGTGTCTATTCTTTAATCATATTTTGATCATGACTAATATGATATTTCTGCTGCTTACCACTCTTTCCCAGAAGCATACACTACACGTGCTTGTAAAAATCTTCATCTATGTAAAACCTCTCCACAGTATTTGATTGAAAGATTTTACTAACAAATATACAACATCAATCCAGTTAAGAAAGAGGTTCACTTGGTTTCACACTTTGCTTTGGTTAAGCAATAGTTGATAAAATATGATAAAAAATCAGTGTATTTTATGCTAATTCAATAATATAATCTTATTACCCCCATGTCAGAACAAAACAAATGCAAACCTGAAAGAATTTAGATCTTGGTAACACTTTAAAATGAATGCCATGCTTAATACACTTTGGAATTAAAGAAAAATGTATCCAGAAAAAAATATAATTAGAGCTATTTTTTGCATCAAATTTATGTCTGATAATGGGATATTGGTCTTAGAGTTTTAAAATGTAAATAAGTGTTCCATTACCTGTAATTTATTAATCACACTTTGCTATTATAGGCTATATTTGCTCCGCATGCATAGGCCCAGAATAGGGGCCCACACATCATTTAAGAACTTTTGTTGTGGGTTTACGTGGCACTGTGACTTCATGCTAGCTAAGTAGACTGGAGTGAATTTTATCATTAATTATTTGGTCCTTTACTGTAATAAATTAAACCTTCAGATCACCATAAATATTTGTATTGCCCATGAATCATAGGTTTGGCATTATTTCCACAAAATGAGAAGCTTGCTTAAAACAGATAATCTGCAAGCTACCTAATATTGCTCAGTGAATGAAAACAATGTATACTTTGATTTATGACTGCTCCTGAAGAACTTGTACAATTGACATATATAGGAGTGCAGCAAAAGAGCCAAGAATGATTGTGATGTATTTATAATAAATCACAATGGTTATCTGATTAAACTCAGTGCAATCAAACAAGAGCTATAAGGTGGCCTGATGAAATATATCATAGCATTCGGAATGTGCTTTCCCTCACACAGAATTCACTCACTGGCTGTCAGATGCATTATGTTGTTATCATTACAGTGTGGTGTTTCTCTTTTACATAGTCCTACTAGCCTTTAAGGTTGTGCATTAAACACACTGCTAGCATAAAGCCTCATGATTTTATGAAACAAGTTAAAATATGGAAGCAGTACCACTAGCCATCTTGTCATTGCTATTCAAATCATGTGCACTCTTTCTGCCTCCCTAGCTGTCTGTATGGCCACCCAGATGTGCTAAATGCTGAGATTAATAGCACTTAGAACTAAGGAGGCCACTTTTTCTACAGAGAAATATAACTGACATGTCTTTTATTCATTGTTAGACTTTAATTGATATCCTGACTAAAGCCTGAGTTTACATGATGCAGGCATGAATGTGGACACTTGAATTTCTGATTATCACTACTGAATAATGCTAGTTGTAACAGTACAAATCATTATACCCAACAGTGATGAGTGTTATATGTTCACTTTCAACCCCACAAACTTCCTCTAACTGGATTCATTCTTTTTTGTTATCCCATGCTTACACATAATGCAATGTCACTACTTGATGACAAGTAATATTTCATACTATGTATGTAACATCACTGTGTTGCAGAACCTGCCCACCCCCAAATACCTCAACAATATCATTTGTTGCACTATTCTCCCCATTTAGCACTGATAGGCTTTCTAGTAAACACCAAGTCCAACAAAAGGAGCTTTTAATATGGACAAATATAAAAGCTAATTAAAGATTCTTGCTAGGTTGCAGTTCATGCAATGCCATTTTAGCCATTTTCTTCCCCTCTCTCTACAAACTGTCTAACTCAGTAAACATTGTTCCATAAATAATAGTGTATCCATGCTTCTAAAGGCTTTTATATGCATTATGGTAGGTCCAAAGGTTGAAAGAGCTAGCTGACTGATTTTTACTTTTATCTACTTTGATTTCAGTAAAGGGCTCTGTCATTCTGTATACATAAAGGCTAATGCACCCTTAGGTTTGTAGAATGTACTGAAATATTTGCAACCCTCTTGGTATCAGGTCCAAAATGTGAAGCATTACTGTAAGAGGGTATCTTTCTAATGTATTTGTATGTATAGTTTACACCTCTGTGAGGTCTAATAAAAGATAATGGTTAATAACAACTGTATGTTGAATATCCTTTCTCTCTCTCTCTCTCTCTCTCTCTCACTCACTCACCATGATAGTATGATTTTTCTGTTAAGAAAACTAGTTTAGACTCTTGTCTAAAGAACACCTGCCATAAATGCACATTCCAGTTTATTAGAATATATCAAAACAGTAGAGTTGCCAACTTTCTACTCACACAGAACCAAACCTCTACCTCTACCCCTTCTTTGAGGCCCTGCCCCCACACATTTTACATTTCCCACTTCTTCTGTCTCACTCTCCCACATACTCACTCACTTTCACTGGACTGGGGCCAATGGGTTGGGGTTCAGAATGGGTTGACTGCATGAGGGAGCTCCAGGCTGGGGCTAGGGTGAAGAGGTTCAGATTATAGAGCCATTGCTTTGGGTGGGGGTATTGCATGGATTCCCCTGGAGCCAGACCAGCTGACCAATTCCAGAGAGCAGCACAGATCAAGGACAGGTAGAGAATAGCTGGATTTTTAGGATATACTTAGATTTTTAAGATATACTTTAGTAATTTGCTATTTCCTTACCTTTAGTATAGCTTCTCTGTGATCAATTTTAGACAGGCCAAGCATTCTTCTACCCAATGTCCATTGTGTACCTAGTTGAAAAAAATCTCTTGGACCAAATTCAGTGATTTCAGCAGAGTTGCATCCACTTATACCAGAACTGAGTTGGTCCTTTATTTTTATTTGGGATTTTTTTTAATTAGCCACTTGTCATTTTTATTGCCCTTCCTAGCTTTATCTACTTAGTTATTACTTATACCTGCTTAGATATTACTTACCTGCTTATTTGTACTGTTCTCCAAATTTTTCTCCATCTCTTTGTATTTAATGCCCTTCATTAAATTCACTTATCTTGTTTTCAATTTCTTACAGAAACATTGGGGTGCTACTCTTTTTGCTTTGGGGATTTTATTGAATCAACTTTTGATCGTAACCTCCATAACAATCCATATTTCCACCATGCATTTGTCATGATTTAGCAATACTTCTTCATTTCACATTCCTCCAAAATCTGCTTTTGTAGAGACCAATATTACGTTACTGACTTCCACACCATAATCCTCATAATCATTTCAAACCCAGTATTGATCTTTAGACCCTTGATGCTTTCCAATTTGACCTTTATTAAATACAGCCTATTCATTCCTAGTTGTTAGGGCTAGATTAGGCTGTGATCTTTTTGAAGATTAACATGCTGGAAGAAATCTGGGACTGCCTCTGCAAACATGCATCCTGTTTTTCCTAATAAACAGGTGAGCGGTTGAACCCATATAGGGATTACTGGCTTTTTATAAGTATAATTTATCACTAATCATATTTCCTGATACACTGTCTCATGCTGTCCTTGTCTAAACAGGATTCAGTGATTTCCCCTCCCACACACACACCTTGATCTAATTTTTTTATCATCACAATATGCTCTCCTATTCTTGTAACAACCAAGGTCCAGACACCTGACAGGAAAAACAAGGGGTGTCTGAACCCTAAGGAATAAGCAAGCGAATCAACTGATTTTATGTAATGTAATTGTGTTTCCAAATTCATAAAATACCTTACTCAATGTAAGTTTGTAGTGTTTTAAACTTAATTATGAGATATGTACATGGATTATGATTATGAGTTTATGTTCATAAAGCTTTACCTCACCTCACAACAGGGAGATAGTCGGCCAGCCAGGGAAGGGCTGCCTCCCCCACCAGATAAGATAGCTCCCATCTCCTAGCACTGTACAACCCAGGAGAAGACAACAAGTTAACAGGAAATCTTTGAGACCTCCCAGCTAGAATTTCCCCCATTTGAATAACCATGAGTATGCTTGGAGAGAGGAAAAAGGAGTTTGCACTGAAGACCATCCAAAAATTTCTAAGCAAGAGGTTACTTATTACCTTTGAACAGTTTCCCAAAATATCAGAGATCTAACATTTCACAGACAGCACCTGCCAAGTGACTGGCTCCATTTCTTGATGAAGACCCCAGTTTCTAGTTTCCTTTTTAAAATCGGTTTCCTCCTCTTCTGTCTTGAATAAGATGCTGAGTTTTCTTGACTCAAACTAAAGTCCATGGGCGTTGAGGTGGGTCAGCTTGTTGCAGAACAGACTCTTACGTTTCCATGTTGTAATATTAACAGACAGGATGGAAGTAACCAAGCAAGACAACCAAATGGATGCATTCCCAGACAAATTCAGGGCTTCCATATGGGAAACAAACTCCTCAGACACTGCAGGTGACTGGTCGGGCTGCTGATTTGCACGTGGACACTAGAATGGGTGTTGAATGAAAGCTCCAAAGGGAACAACTTACCTGCACTGGAGGGCAGGAACACATTCCTGGGGGACAGGGCATCAGCTCTTCTCACTGAAGCATATTTAAAACCAGAGCCAGAAACAAGCAATCTTTCTTAAAGATAAGGACATAAACCCTTCCGTAGAGATCTTTAAGAAAACAATGTAGTACTATCCATACGGAGGATAATATCAGGAGGTATTTTATGAAAGATGGTAGGATATACAAGGAAGCCCCAGCGGCTAAGAACAAGGGTTCCAGAGAATTCCACAAAAACTGCCTAGTGCCTAAAAAGTACAGGGCAATGTTTCTAAGTTTGGCCCACGATTGCCCATTCTTTGGATATCTAGGAATACAGAGGACATTTGAAAGGCACCAGAAAAAAAAACCTGGTCTAGAATAAAGGAAGTCCTGTGACTTGTCCCAAAAGCAGAAAAAGACTAGATCTCTGCAAGTCTCACTGCAACTATTATTCAAAATTAGGAAGCATTCCAGGCAGTTACATACACAATATTAGTCCATTCCCTAAGCCATCCAAAAATAGAATAAAAATATATGTTGGTGGTGGCTGACTTTGCTACAAGGTACCAAGGGGGCATGAGCGAATATAGAAACAGCAACAGTGACAACTTCTTTCTATATTTAATACAGTGAGTTTCTCAAAAGAGATATTATCTAATTGAGGGCCATATTTAATATCCCACATATTCTATGAATTGTGGAAGAGGTGTGGGTAAAACAAAGTCTGCTCTATATCACTAGGCACAAAAGGTTTAGTTGAAGATTTAATGGGACACTGAAATTCATGCTAGCAATATATTTAGACCAGAAGGCAAGGGGCTGGGACACGTTACTTCATTACTTACAGAGAAGTACCCCAAGAATGATCAGGATTGCTGTCGTTCTACTTTGTGTATGGAAGAAATGTCAGAGACCCTCTAGATCTGGTCAGAGACCTGTGAGGTGATGACATTGATTCCTAACCCCTAACTCTATTATGGGGCTGGTACAGCATCACCTTGAAAAATCCAAGATGTACAAAAAACATGCTATGATGAAAAGGTATGTGACAGAGCTTTGATAAAGATGATGTGGTTGTGATATTAGCCCTTGAAAATACCATAAAACACAGAACACATGGAAGGGTCCCTTTGGATATGTGTACACAGCAAAGTTTTTTCGAAATAACAGTCGTTATTTCAAAATAACTTTACCAGTATCTACACAGCCAAACCGCTATTTCAAAATTAAATCGAAATAGCAGAGGGCTTATTTTGAAATTGGTAAACCTCATTCCATGAGGAATAGCGCCAATTTCGAAATAAGTGCTGTGTAGACACTTATTTCGAAATAGGGGGCCTCCAGCCTTCCCAGGGTGCCCTGGTGATCACTCTGGGCACAACCAAGAAAACTCCACTCCTCTCCTCCCCCCCCCCCCCCCCGGAGCCCTTAAAGGGGTAGACTCTGGTCACAGTGCCTGTGCCAGCTCCAAGCCTGCCAGCAGTCACTGCACCTGACCCAGTGGCCCCAGCATGATCCAGGCAGCCAGTGCCAGCCAGCCCTCCACTGCTCCCCAAGACC
This sequence comes from Pelodiscus sinensis, assembly GCF_049634645.1. Classification (NCBI taxonomy): domain Eukaryota; kingdom Metazoa; phylum Chordata; order Testudines; family Trionychidae; genus Pelodiscus; species Pelodiscus sinensis. The sequence goes on from NC_134711.1 coordinate 99,365,098, forward strand.
AGTCTGCCAGCTCCCAAGGGCCTGCCAGGGGCTGGAAAAGGCGGGCACCTGCCTGGTCCAGTGTGGAGATCAGGGACCTAATTCAGGTTTGGGGGGATGCCTCCAACGTGAAACGCATGAAAATAAAGGAGCTGCAGCAGGCATATGCCAGGGCCACAGGGGGCAGCTCCCGACCAGGGGCAGACCCAGACCCCAGACCCTATTTTGATGCTTTGGAACATATCTTGGGGGCAGGATGGTCCGTGCCCCCGAGGTGATTATTGACCCTGGGGCAGAGCTTGCTGCCTCCTGCTGCCTCCCCAGCTACCGCTCCTCCTCCTCCTCCTCCTGCTTCTTCCTCCCCACTCTCCCCACACCCCCAGGGATGCCGAGACCTCCGCACCCATGGTGCTGGGATACAGTTGGGCCGGCGAGAACCCCAACTCTGACCCCGAGCTTCTCCTCCCCCTTCCTCCCCTTACCTCCCCCTGCCAGCTCCCTCCTCCCAGGTTTCTCCCTCCCCTCTCCCACCCCTCTCCCACCCTCCCTCCTCCCCTCTCCCACCTTCTTTCCCCAGTATCACCTCAGTTTCATTCCTCCCTCACCCCAGTTTTGTTCAATAAAGAAGCTTTGTTGTAATGAACACATGTCTTTTATTGTACAGCAGGAAGGGGGGGTTAGGGAGGGGTAAGTGGAAGGCCGTGAGGGAGGAATGAGGCACAATCCCCCAGTTGGGCACACCAGGGAGACTATTACTGCTTGCAGAATCTGCTGCCAGGCTCACAGCAACAGGTCCAGGAGAAGCACCAGAGTGCCCAGGGGCAGCTCCGGCTCCATGCTGCAGAGTGCTGTGGTGTCCCGAGTGAGGGCAACCAGAATATGCAGAGAAAAAAAATGCTTTGCTGTCCCTCAGCGAGGTAGGCAAGCAAGCAGGGAAACCTTAGAACCTGCTGTCTGGGGGTGGCCCCTTTAAGCACAGGTCTCAGATAGCCTCAGGCAGCAGCCACACAAGGTAACTCCTGACCTGATGCCCTGCCAGAACCGGTTCCGGCCAGCCTTAAATGCGATTCAATGTTCTATCAGCGTGGACGTGCTATTTCGAAATAGCAAAACACTATTGCGAAATGCATTTTGTGTCTAGACACGTTATTTCGAAATAAGCTATTTCAAAATAACTATTTTGAAATAAGATATTTCGAAATAATGCTGTAGTGTAGACACTCTGAGATGCCAGAGAGAGTAAATGATGTAACATTCCATGTACAGAAACCACATGGAAAGGGCTCACCCCAAATTGAAAATATTAACATATGTTACTTGAAATAATTTCACAAGATCCTTTTTATGGGGATAAGGCAAACCAGCATATTTATTGACAACATAACATTCTATTATATGCATACTTACACATACATACACTCACAACCATCTTATTGTTGCTTAAAGTTACTAGTTTGTTGCTCATACTTACTCACTGGCCAGGTGCATTAAATGTGAGGAGCGGGGAGAGCAAGGACTTTTCAGTCTGGACCAATGCTCCAATCTTGACAAGATGAGATCTGGAGATTCATGCAAGATGCCCCATCTTTTATAGGACTTTTTTCCCATTCAGGTCCATACATTTTGCTGTGTCAGCTCTTCATCAATCACCATCAGTTCTGTTTAAGATTTGTTTATCTGGCAGTCATTTTTCTTTGTGATCTGGCATCAGTTTGGTAGTGCATCCTTCCCAGTTTTTATCTGTAAAGGGGTCCTTGCTCTTAATTCCAAGGCCGTCTATATGTCCTGCACCAGTCCGCCTTATATTGGGCCCAACTGATTGTACCTTAGCGCCCCTGAGTCTTCTAGCTTCTTTGACCATCTGGACTCAAACTGCTGAGCCTACAAGTTGTGATCTTTCTCCAAACATTCACATTCCACACTCAGGAACTACATAATTGTTTCACATAGTATGAGGGATATAATTGCCTTAATAAGGTATCAACCTAGTTACAATACAAAGCTTTTATTAGTACAAACTTTTAATCATCCAATCATATTTTCTTTATAACACAATCTGTATTCTAATTATTCCTAAGAGCAACAGTGTGATCGTGCTGAATCACAAGGATCCTTCTGATCTCTTTGTGCTTTGACATCAGATACCAACACAACCAATCTGTCTGATGCATCTTTATTAAGGGCATGGAAGACTGTTCCCTCCCTGCTAACCAGAGAAGGGCAGCTGGCAGAGTTATAGTTGTTTAACATTTATTCTTATACTACCCGTTAAGCACATTACATAAAACATTATAAAACTCTTTTTGTCTACAGATTGAAAATTTACCATAACAGAGAGATAATTGTAAACATGGATCACTATGCAGATGAGGATCACAAAGTATCACTTCTCTTAGACTTTGTGTGTCAGGGAAAAGGAGCAATCATCTGCACTGGCCAACATGGATGTCTTTAATAGTATGTGTTTCCCTGTATCAAAACCCTTTTAACAGGCATCTGACCATCAGTTTTCTGTTATAGACTTCCGAGATGAGCAACAATATCACTGAAACCTCTCACAAATTTCTGACAATAGTTAGCCAGACCTATAAAATATGGACCGTATTTTTTTTAGTTTTGTGGACAGGCTAATTCACAATAGCTTCTATTTTGCAGGGATCTGGGTGGATTTGGTCTCCACTCCTCCCATAATCCAAGAAGGATTTTCGCAGCTCTTACTACACTTTGACACCTTGACTGTAGGGCCTGTCTCCCTGAGGCTTTTCAATACCTTTCTTGCATGTGTTTTATGTCCCACTAATGTGCTGCTAAATATAACAATATCATCTATGTGGCGGAGAAAAAAGTCCCAGAACTCAGATAATCATTGATTGATCAGCCTCTGGAATCTGGCCCCTGTATGAATTAATCCAAAGGGTAATACAATAAACTCAAAAAAGTCCAAAACTGGAAATGAACACAGAATTTTTGTGTGTCATGTGGATACATCTACACTGCACAATTATTTTGGAATAAGCTATTCCAGAATAGTTATTCCAAAATACCTTATTTTGAAATAGCATGTCTACACTGCAGGGAAGCCTCAAAATTAGTCCAAGGCAGGTTTCCCTAATGTAGACGTGCTATCTCGATTTAGAGCCCCAGGAGGAATAACTTAGAATGGCCCTTGTGAGGGGTTATTTCGAAACAGCAGAAATGGAGCTTCTACACACACCTTATTCCGAAATAGCTATTTTGGAATAGGCATTATTTTTCATAGAATAAGGTTTATAGTAGTCGGAATAAGCCATCCATTATTTCAAAATTATTGAAAGTTGTTATGTCCACTCTCAGTCTTCTCTTTTCCAGACTATACAACTATACAATTTTTTCAATCTTTTTTCATAGGTTTTCTACACCTTTAATCATTCTTATTGCTCTTCGCTAGACCTTCTCCAACATGTCCACATATTTAAAAGCATGAGAACTTAACATATAAGAACATAAGAATGGCCGTACTGGATCAGACCAACGGTCCATCTAGCCCAGTAGCCTGTCTGCCGATAGTGGCCAGTACCAGGTGCCCCAGAGGGGTTGGACCGAAGACAATGATTAAGCGATTTGTCTCGTGCCATCCATCTCTAGCCTCTGACAAACAGAGGCCAGGGACATCATTTCTATCCCCTGGCTAATAGCCTTTTATGGACCTAACCTCCATGAAATTATCTAGCTTCTCTTTAAACTCTGTTATAGTCCTAGCCTTCACAGCCTCCTCTGGCAAGGAGTTCCACAGGTTGACTATGCACTGTGTGAAGAACAACTTTCTTTTATTAGTTTTAAACCTGCTACCCAATAAGCCTGCTTTCCTGAAATGTGACATCCAGAACTGGACAGAGTACTCCAGATGAGGCCTAATCAGGGCAGAGTACAGGGGAAGAATTACTTTTCATGTCTTTCTTACAACATTCACATTAATACATCCCAGAATTATGTTTGCTTTTTTTTTTCGCCAAAGTGTCACACTGTTGACTCATATTTAGCTTGTGGTCCACTATGACCCCTAGATCACTTTCTACAGTACTCCTTTCTAGATAGTCACTTCCCATTTTATGTGTGTGAAACTGATTGTTCCTTCCTAAGTGAAGTACTTTGCATTGTCCTTATTGAATTTCATTCTACCCTACCACAGCTAAGGTTGATAAATCCTGAGCATATTATCAACTGTCCTGTTGCTATTACAGCAAATCAAAAACACAGATCATGATTTATTAACGATCCGTCTCACACAAGCAGCTGAAGTTAAAATCTTTTGGTGATGAGTAGAAAGGATAACTGGCTATAAGTACTTGGAATAAATCATATCCAATGTCCTTTAGTCTTAATGGTGTAAAGCACGATTTAAGAGAAATATTAAACCCTAAGACATAACTTCATCTCAGTGCACAAGAAGGCAGCTGCATAAATACACATACATCAGTACTATATATTTTGTGATTGTAACGCTATAATTTGATCAAGTGACAACATAGACATAAAATTCTAAAATAACTAAAATAGAAAAGACTGTAATGAGATTAATAATGAATAGCAACTCTCTGTATTTATATAGAACATTTCAGTGTGCTTTGGAGAAAGTCAGTAAGTGATACTGGAAGACCAGGTCATGCCAGAGAGTATACAGGCCAACTCACCTGTATAGTAGAATAGTAGATCAAAGGGTATGTCTACACTGCCACCCTAGTTCGAACTAGGGTGGCTAATGTAGGCATTCGAAGTTGCAAATGAAGCCCGGGATTTAAATATCCCAGGCTTCATTTGCATCTTGCCGGGTGCCGCCATTTTTAAATCCCCCTTAGTGCGGACTCCGTGCCCGCGGCTACACACGGCATGGAATAGGTAGTTCGAATTAGGCTCTCTAATTCGAACTACCGGTACACCTCGTTCCACTACCTAATTCTAACTACCTACTCCGTGCCGCGTGTAGCCGCGGGCATGGAGTCCACACTAAGGGGGATTTAAAAATGGTGGCGCCCAGCAAGATGCAAATGAAGCCCGGGATATTTAAATCCTGGGCTTCATTTGCAACTTTGAATGCCTACATTAGCCACCCTAGTTCGAACTAGGGTGGCAGTATAGACATACCCAAAGTGACTGTGGAAGATAGAAGCATGTATTTGGTGTTTAGATTTCACAAAACTAATGGAACGCTGTCCACAGTGTTTTCTTTTATCTGTATCCTGTTATGATGCAGCAGCACACATTTACATTGTGTGTATCCTTGTGACTGACTAACCTGTTAAAGAAGCCTTGTGGAATGGTTATGAATGACGTTGTCGGAAAAAGTTCTCTTTCAGGACAAATGGCCACTGGAGCTATGTCTACACTCACGGCTTCTTGCGCAAGTAATATGCAAATGAGGCTAAGCATGGAATATCGTTGAGCCTCATTTGCATACCTAATGAGCCACCATTTTTTTTCAGAAGAGGCTCTTGCACAAGAAGGAGCATCTACACTGCCCCTTCTTGCGCAAGAAAAACCCTCTTGTGCAATGCCGTTCTTCCTCTCAAGTAATAGGTGTAATGGCATTGCGCAAGAGAGTTTTTCTTGCACAAGAAGGGGCAGTGTAGACGCTCCTTCTTGCGCAAGAGCCTCTTCTGAAAAAAATGGTGGCTCATTAGGTATGCAAATGAGGTTTGGCGATATTCCACGCTTAGCCTCATTTGCATATTACTTGCGCAAGAAGCCGCGAGTGTAGACATAGCCTATGTTTGATCAGTGGAAGGCAGAGACTCAAAATGCATTCCTCACTCACTGCTATCAAAGGAAAATTGCACATGGGAAAGAGAAAGTGCTTTCTGTGAGAAATAATAAATATGGATTCAAGGAAAGATCCTTCCTCTCTGGATTCTTAGAGGAAAGTGTACCAAACAGAGGTGAAAGGAAAGCTGCGCACCCCAGTGCACTGCTTCAGTAAGAGCCGGCTGAGGTGCTCGGCTGCATGAGGAGGCAGGGCGCACTCCCAGCCGGGCTTCCGAGGCTCTCCTGCAGATTCACACTAAGCAACAGGCAGGTAAAAAGAGCTGGCTAAGGGCACATCCCACATGGGTCTGGGACTGCCCCGGCCCCCCGCCACCCCACCTAGGGCACCTTTTAGGAAGGGCAGAGGGGCCTGAAACCCCCACATTCCTACCAGTGCTGTTTATTGTTGGCTTTTCACCTTCTGTCATGGTTAGGGAGCTAGATAATGTTCCACAATCTCATTGTCCTTAGCTATGAAGAGGAATTTCAATAGTAGCTATGCTAAATGAAACACACAGGATCAAAGTCATCCTACACTTCAATGGAGTTACACTAGGGAAAAATTGGTCCATTATGTTCATCTGAACAAATGAAATAATTTACAACTCAGTAGCTTTGCACGTATCATGAATGTAGATGTGGAAAACACTTGACACATTGGCCATATTATGGAAAAAATTCATAGAACCATAGAACACTAGAACTAGAACTGGAAGGGACCTCGAGATGTCATCAAGTCCAGTCTTCTGCCCTCACAGCAGGACCCAGTACTGTCTAGACCATTCCTGATAGATGCCTCTCAAACCTGCTCTTAAAGATCTCCAGAGATGGAGATTCCACAACCTCCCTAGTCAACTTATTCCACTGTTTAATCACCCTGACAGGCAGGAAGTCCTCCTTATGACACCTTTTTAGATACCTGAAAACTGCTATCATGTCCCCTCTCAGTCTTCTCCTTTCCAAACTAAACAAGCCCAATTCTTTCAGTCTTCCTTCATAGACCATGTTCTCGAGATCTTTAAACATTCTTGTTGCTCTTCTCTGGACCTTCTCTAATTTCTCCACATCTTACTTGAAATGTGGTGCCCAGAACTGGACACAATACTCCAATTGAGGCCTAATTGGTGCAGAGTAGTGTTGAAGAATGACTTCTCTGTCTTGCTCACAACACTCCTGTTAATGCATCCCAGAATCATGTTCGCTTTTTTTGCAACAGCATCACACTGTTGGCTCATATTCAGTTTGTGGTCCACTATGACCCCTATATCCCTTTTTGCAGTGCTCCTCCCTAGACAGTCGCTTCCCATTCAGTATGTGTCAAACTGATTGTTCCGTCCTAAGTGGAGTACTTTGCATTTGTCCTTATTAAACTTCCTCCTATTTACCTCAGACCATTTCTCCAGTTTGTCCCGATCATGCTGAATTATGATCCTATCTGCCAAAGCACTCTCCCAGTTTGATATCATCTACAAACTTAATAAGCATACTCTTTATGCCAATATCTAAATCACTGATGAATATATTGAACAGAATCGTTCCCAAAACAGACCCCTGCAGAACCCTACTTGTTATGCCCTTCCAGCAGGATTCTGAGCCATTAATAACTACTCTTTGGGTATGTCTACACTTCATTCCACTCGAGAGAGAAGAATACAAATGCAGACACCCGAAATTGCGAATTAAGCAGGGATTTAAATATCCCATGCTTCATTTTGCATAATCGCATTATTGCACTATTTCAAAATAGCGCTATTTCAAGAGAAAAAACGGGGTTATTTTGAGATAAAACCCTTCCCTTAAAATAACCCTTACTCCTCATTTACTGTTATGCTGCAGTAGAAAAATCATCACCAGACAGAAAGGTAGAAGCAGAGAACTGGTGGATAAGGCTGGGGGAAAAGGTAAGCATGAAGATAACCAACTAATCTCTGCAGAAACATTGCTTCCCTTCACTCTCCCATTTTTCTCCTCTCCAACCGCTACATAGTGTTACCAAAAGTTTTGGTAATTATTTAAGTTCTATTTACCAAGGAAGCAAGAGAAGATTATAGTAGCCAAATAAATTGTAACATGTTTCCTTTTTCAATGGAAAGTGGAAAATTTAAACCCTTTAAAACTCTCAATATGAAAACAATTCCTCCAGGCTCTGGCAAGTACAATCAAGTTCTTACAAGAGGAAAGACTAACAAGCAATTTAATAATTCCTTACCAGAATACAAATGCAGGCAACTGACATTGAATATTCATCAGCACTTCTAATGACATTCACAGAGTTATTTTTAAGTTTAATCAAATGAGTCTCAGACAGTTTCTGAATATGGAAAAGATGATACAGTAAATTTGTGTGCCAATTTATTTGTCGTGCACTTCCCTCAAAAAGGGACCAAGGTTTTGATGATCGTAAAGATTTGGCAAACATGTCTCTGTTTATACAAATGTGTCAGGGAGAAAGCAGTAAAACTGTTTAAGCATCTCATTATCGATTGAAGAAAAACATTCTTCTCATTTTGATTCCAAGAGTTCTAGAAGGTTGAATAGCTAAATAAGAAATTATGTCACCCCCTTTGCCTTATTTAACGGAATAACAGAATTACAGAACTATAGGGCTAGAAAGGACCCTGAGAAGTCATCAAATCCAGCCCACTGCACTGTAAAAGAAACAAGTAAACCTAGAACATCACTGGGTTTGTCCAACCTGTTTTTAAAAACTAAATCCAATAATGGGGATTCCACAACATCCCATGAACATCTTTTGCAGAGCTTATTTACCCTTATAGCTGGAAAGTTTTTTCTTAACTTACCAAAATTTCCCCGCTGCACATTAAGCTCATTAGTTCTTGTCCTACTTTCAGTGAACATGGAGAACAATTGATTACAGTCCTCAACATGACTTGTCCATAGAAATGTACCTAACCACCTACTAAAGGAGGTTTAAAGTGTGACGATTCAAAGAAAGACATTGCATGTGAAATGGAAAGGTTTGGTGGGGCATGGCATATTATTTTTAATCCTGGAGTGAGCCTGGTGTCTCCCTCATCCTGCCAGTTACTGAAAACCACTGTAGTGAGATTTCACATCAGAAGAAATATCTGTACTGCACCAGCCTATACTCTCATAAGCCTTTATTTAATATACGTGCTTTGGAGGCTATTATGGAGTCCCTGTCTTGGGATCAGGAGATCATTGTCTTCCTTGTCCTTGCCCAAATGGCCCAGAAAGTGGGTGTCAGTTTGCCAGCCACTGTTATCAAGATCCTATTACTCTGCAAGTTGTGTGTGTCTGTGACGTGGTATACATAGGTAAATATTATGTGCTTTAAATGCACCTACTGAGTTTTCATCTGGCTACAGAGAGAGAATACAAGGAGGGAAGTGGAAAGCATCAGCATAAATGCTGGCAGAAGTTACTGTATTACCAATGTTTATACGTGTTATGGTTTTTATTTACCAATTAAGAGCCAATCTTCGGCAAACAAGGTATGAAATCTTCAATGGAAAGTCAGTGGAAGTGAGAAGGAAGTTAACCCACCCTTATTATACCAATTTCAGCCAAATTCCTCCACCTAGTGTTTGCTGTTCAGCTTAATTTGAATTGTGAGCAACTTAAGAGCAAGTTTTTTATTTTATGCCTCTGTGAAGAATCTCTGTAGCAATTAAGTTATAAGAAACACTCCCAGATAGCAGGCAAATACTGCAGGTAGGAATGAACGCCTTGCATAGCAAAAATTTCTAAATCTCCATATATCTTAAGGAATGTTTATGATGCTATACATTATTTGAGTCCCCAGCATAGCAAAGCATCCCTATTAAGGACAGTACTGAAATCAATGCATAGGCTTAAATCTAAGCATATATTTAAATTCTGTTCTGAATAGCACTTATCAGATACCCCCTCCAGTGCTCTTTATACATTTAAATTACCATGTCTTCTGACTGGACAGCAGGAATATATCTTTCACTATGTAAAAACACAAAGTTGACTCACACTTATTTGAAATCCAAACCCAGGAAAATTCTATCACACTAATTTTTTGAATTTGCCAAGTCCCAAAATGCCAGATTAGCTCACAGCACAAAAAAATAAAAGCATCAGGAACCTAATTAACTTGACAGCACTGCTGCCAACTACACTATTAATTTGATTATTTTAGCTTTTGTTTTCTATACACATAGAAGGCTAAACTAAAGTGTTTCATCTTGGCTTCAAACCATTCACTGAAATGAAGGAGACAAGAGACAAATTTAGCCTGACCTAAGTAGGTGAAAGGCTTCTGATGTTGAAGGAATTGCACCTGCTTACACCAAGGCTGAATTTGTTACCAAGAAATGTTTAAAATGGTCTCTGTGCTCAGTAGTGGCTTTTAAACCACTGGTTATGTTCTGGAGTATTCAGAGGGGCTTCGTAGTAATGGGAACCTCAGGAGTAATTTGGGCTAATCAAAAAGCATTTCTGAAAATCAAGCCACTCATTTAGGTGCTTGAATATGGATTTCAATTCCTAACTTTAGGAATTGAAGTTTGAAAATTTGGGCTTAGCTCATTGTACCATAAGAGCAGCAAGGGCACCATGTAGACAGGGACTACAGCCACACATACCAGAATGCTGCTTGCTCTTCTTCCCCTTCCTGTCACTAATAGGGAGCAAGGGAAAGAACACAATTTATGTGCATTCCTCTCATTCACAGCTGGTATGGGGGAGAGGGCCGAGGAGTAATTGACACAAGCTGTGCACTTTCCTCTGGTTCCCTGATAGCAAGGGAAAGGGGAAGAAAAGCAAGCAGTATCCCAGTATAAGGGCATTAGCCCCCCTGCCTTCCCTAAATGGTGCCCTTGAAGAACAGCAAAAACTAGTCCTCCCTGACTCCTACATAAGTCAGATTATGCCCCTTTAACATAAGCACAAAAGAAGATCACCATTTACTATTAAGTTTATAGCTATTTATGTTAAAGATCATGTTAACCAATTTATATACAGATCAAACAAAGTATTTTTCCTGATACACTCCTATGAATTCCCTAAATTGACAACATTCCACCACTAATATGCTACTGGCATTCACCATAACTGATTATAAATGTATAGCCAACTATGAAAAACAAATTAAAAAGTAGAGACCACTTAGATTTCATTGCACTCTTCAACCTTTTGAAGGGTCAGTTAATAAGTTTTGATATCTTAAGCCTACATTAGCAGAAAACATATGACAAATATTTGTACTACTTTCTTTCTATAGCTGTTAAAAATAAAATCTTGTCTATCATGCGGATGCTCTTAGGGAGCCAGAGTTCAAATCCATACATGGGGATTTCTCACTGACTAGCCCCAAAAAGTCCATAGTAAGAAAAAAAGAAACTGTTAAAATGATTATATAGAGACCAACTCTAGTGATGATACGAGCAATATCCTTTCAATGTAACAAAACAATGATTTATTTAACTACTCATATTGCTGATTATATAGTGCCGCCTATAGAATTAAATGTATGCAGTAATTCATTTTGCAAAATATGGTCACTGTAATTCTTGGGTTTGTACAGAGAAACTCTAATAGCATTACATTTGTGCTACACTCGAGTTCCTTTTGGTGAAGGTAAATGTGGTCTGCTTGGCAACAAAGGTATTGATAGAAAAATGTTTACATGACAATAAGTACCCATAAACCGTATTTATAGGGCCCACCAAGTTCACAGTAATGCAAAATGTGTCACAGACAGTAAAATCTGATGTCCTCCCATGAAATCTGGCCTTTTGTGTGCTTTTACCCTATACTATACAGGTTTCACGGGGGAGACCAGTGTTTTTCAAATTAGGTGTCCTGACCCAAAAGAGGGGTGCAGGGGGATCACAATGTTATTTTAGGAGGGTCACACTATTCCCACCCTTACTACTGTACTCCCTTCAGATATGTGCACCTGGAGAGCAGTGTTGTAATGTTATCTGGGTGCCTAGCTCCAAAGTTAGCATCCTGCCAGCAGCAGCAGTACAGAAATAAGGGTGGCAATACCATATCAATGCCACCCTTATTTTTGTACTGCTACTTTCAGTGCTGGATACTTAGAGTGTGGCAGCTACTGACTAAGGACCCAGCTCTGCAGGTAGCAGTGCAGAAATAAGGGAAGGAATACCATACCATGCCATCCTTACTTCTGTATGCAGTTGCTACTGGCAGTAGAGCTGTCTTCAGAGCTGGACTCCCAGTCAGCAGCCACCGGTGCAGAAGTAAGGGTAGAAGTACAGCAACCCCTCTACCAAACCTTGCAATACTCACACAATTCCTTTTTGGGTCCCTACAATTACAACACTGAAATTTCAGAATTAAATAGCCGATATCAAGAAAGTTACCATTTTTAAAACCCTATGACCATGAAATTGACCAAAATGAACCAAGAATTTGGTAGGACCCTACTTATTTTCCTCTGCATAAGGAGACATTAACTTTTTTAGTCTGTTAAAGTTAGTCTGTATTCTGGAAATGCTTTTTGTAGTAATTATTGTTATGCAGGAAGTGCAGCTCTGTTGCTCACAAAACATCCTGAAATTAAAGGATAAAACAGAAGGTACAACAGAAGATTGGAAGCCAGAAGCCACAGTGTTGCCTAAAATAAACATGACTTTTTGTAATAATCAAAAACATTGGAAAAACTTCAGGTGTGGAAAGTTTGTAGATGTTAGCTTTTTCCTACAGATGCCAAGATTTTTTTTTAAAGAATAAGAAGTTTAAACTTTTCTTTGCAAAAGTAGTCTGTCTTATGTCAAAGTGTAATTGTCCTGCTAAGCCAACTGCCCAGACAACTGTCTCCAGTTCAACAACTTCAGAAGTAAGAGGTTAGAATTCCTTCCCATTCACAAAGAAGTGAACTTCAAGCCAATGTGTAGTTTAGGACTAATATTACTATTACATAAATTTCAGTATCTGGGAATTCTTATTAAGTACATTTAGCATTAAGAAAAATGTTGTTTATATGCTTCTCCCACCTCTAATTTATTCAAGGAGCTCTGTTTTTGTCAAATCATTTTGCCAGGATTAGATATGTGGCACACTTTAAATAAGCTCAGCAAACTAGGGAAACTGGCAGCTAAAATTGCCTGATAATGAATACTGTATAATGGCCTCTCCAGAAAAAATAAGCAAATACTTGTTATAAGCTGTTAATGAGCTTGAGATCAGAACAACAGTTCAGTTTGCTCTTTGCAATGGACACAAAAGTCAATTGCAAAAGTCTCGTGGATCTCAATGGAGCCCTGATTGCACCACCAGAAAACTAACACTATCTTTAACATAGTTCTCATTTGGTTCATGATATTGCATCATTTGAGTCAGTTTATAAATGTCTAGTGTAAGTACAGCTGCAAACTGTTATTAATCTGTACAGTGGGGCCTATAATAGTTAACATTTAGAAATGTACCATCTAAATATCTCACTCAGTTAAAAGTACATTTCATATTTACTTTTAATAGAGTCCATGTAGACTTGTCAAAATTCTTGCGTATAATATTAAGATTTAAAAATTCTTGTTTACACCCTGATAAGTATTTTATACAAGAAACAGAAAACCATCAAGAATGACATTTCTAACTTAGATCGTCTATCAACATACTGCACTGACTACAGTGAAAGACTCTGCGGGTACGTCTACACTACAACGTTAATTCGAACTAACTTAGTTAATTCGAACTAAGCTAATTCGAACTAACGGATCCAGACTAAAAAACTAGTTTGAATTAGCGTTTTGCTAATTCGAACTAGCATGTCCACATTAAGTGGACCCTGAACCAGGCTTAAGGATGGCCGGAAGCAGTGCCAGCAGGGCATCAGAGGAGGACTTAGAGCGTGAAGATGCTGTCTCAGGCTAGCCGAGGGCTGTGCTTAAAGGGTCCCGACCCCCACCCCGGACAGACAGTTCTCAGGGGTGCCCCGCTTTCAAAGCAGTCCTGGCTTGGATTGCCCGGACTACCTACACTGGGCACATCACACCACTCGGCCATCAGACCGGCTGCACTTGCCACAGGCTGCCATCTGGGGAGAGGGGGCAATTGGGGGGCTGCAGGAGAGCTTCCACCCCCAGAAGCCCGCAGAGCCAGCCCAGTCCTCCCCATCGGGTGCGTACCCCATTCCTCCCTCACCTTCTTCCACTTACCCTTCCCTAGCCCCTCTTCTTGATGTACAAAATAAAGGACAATTGTGTTCAAAAATGGAATCTGTCTTTATTAAACAAAACTCGGGGAGACTGGGAAAAGGAGGTGGGAGAGGGGAAGAGAGAGGCTGGGAGAGGGGAGGGCAACTAAAATGATCAGGGGTTGGGAACAGGTCCCATATGAAGAGAGGCTAAAGAGACTGGGACTTTTCAGCTTAGAAAAGAGGAGACGGAGGGGGGACAGGATAGAGGTCTCTAAAAGCAGGAGTTGGGTGGAGAGGGTGCATACAGAAAAGTTCTTCATTAGTTCCCATAAAGAAGGGCTAGAGGACACCAAAGGAAAGGAATGGGTAGCAGGCTTCAAACTAGTAACAGAAAGTTGTTCTTCACAAAGCAAAGAGTCAACCTGTGGAACTCCTTGCTGCAGGAGGCTGTGAAGGCTACAACTAGAACAGAGTTTAAAGGGACGTGAGATCAAGTCATGGAGGTTGGGTCCATGGAGTGCTATTAGCCAGGGGGTAGGAGTGGTGTCCCTGCCCAAGGTTTGTGGAAGGCTGGAAAGGGATAGCACGAGACAAAAGGCTTGGTCACTGTCTTTGGTCCATCCCCTCCAGGGTCCCTAGGGTTGGCCGCTGTCGGCAGACAGGCTACTGGGCTAGATGGACCTTTGGTCTGACCCAGGATGGCCATTGTAAGCTCAGGGCTCAGGATCAGGGGTCTCAGTGGACCACCTTGATTTTCATGCACACCTGCTCCTGGGTGGCCAGGCTGGCAGCTCTCCTGCTCTAGCCAGCCACTTTCCTGTGCCTAGTGCAGAGGTCGTGGACGAGGTCCACGATGTCCGCACTAGCCCAGGCGGGTGCCCGCCTCTTGTGGTCCTGGGCAAGCTCCCGGGAGCCGCCAGCCTGGTCCCGGGAAGAGGGGGAGGGCTGGGGGGCATCGAGTGGCTGGCTCGAGCCGTGCCAGGTGCAGGGTCTGCTGGCTGGGTGCTGGCAGGCTTGCACCTGGCACGGGCACCGTAGCCAGCCCGTGCCCCTTTAAGGGGTCCGGGGCCGGGAGGGGGGCAGTAGAGTTTCCCTGGTGTTGGCCAGAGTGGCTACCAGGGAAACCTGGGGAGGGCTAGCCTCCCACTAGCTCGAATTAAGGGTCTACACAGCTCTTAATTCGAACTAGTAAGTTCAAACTAGGCTTAATCCTCGTGGAATGAGGATTACCTAGTTCAAACTAAGCGCTCTGTTAGTTCGAATTAAATTCGAACTAACGGAGCGCTAGTGTAGCGCCTATGAAAGTTAGTTCGAACTAACGTCCATTAGTTCAAACTAACTTTGTAGTGTAGACATACCCTGCCTCACACTATCCAAGAAATTAAGAACTCACCTGATAAGTATTTTATACAAGAAACAGAAAACCATCAAGAATGACATTTCTAACTTAGATCGTCTCATCTCAAGACAAACATCCACACCGACTGACACCTTGTAAGACTTTTGTTCCACCAGACAAGAAATCTACTATACACACTTCTATTCCCTACAACAAAGAAAAGACAATAAATTTTCTAACCT
Organism: Pelodiscus sinensis; assembly: GCF_049634645.1. Taxonomy (NCBI): domain Eukaryota; kingdom Metazoa; phylum Chordata; order Testudines; family Trionychidae; genus Pelodiscus; species Pelodiscus sinensis. Next base: position 99,380,555 of record NC_134711.1, read on the forward strand.
GCTCCATACCACTGGCTACAACAGCAACTGCCTCAACCCACCGGATAATATTGTTAACCTCTCCAGCTACAAACTCAATCCAGCAGAAGTGTCTGTCTTGTCCCGGGGTCTCTCTTTCTGCCCCACGTCCCCCACAAACTGGATACAATTTTGTGGTGACCTTGAGGCTTTTTTTCGCCACCTCCACCTCCAAGAATATTTCCAAACCACCAATGAACATCGATCTGACCTACCAGATCCCCCCTATCAACACCAAAGGAAAAATAATTCTATATGGACTCCCCCTGACGGCCAGAATTACAATCTGGATTTCTATATACAAAGCTTCCGCAACAACGCACAGACTGACATTATTCGCAAACGACAACAAGCGACACACAATCTTAGCTGCGCTGAACACCATGCCATCCAGAGTCTCAAAAACAACCTGGACATTATAATCAAACCAGCTGACAAAGGGGGTGCTGTGGTCATTATGAATAAGGCCGACTATAACCAGGAGGCAACCAGACAACTCTCGAATACCACATTTTACAAACCTCTCCCCTCTGATCCCACCTTGGAATTCCAAAAGAAACTACACTGTCTCCTTAAAAGCCTCCCCACAGCTACTCGGGAACAAATCCACACAGAAACACCTTCTGACCCCCGACCAGGATTGTTCTATCTGCTTCCCAAGATCCATAAACCTGGGCACCCCGGATGTCCCATCATCTCTGGTATTGGCATGCTCACTACTGGTCTATCCCGCTATGTAGACTCTCTTCTCAAACCCTTCGCAACCAACACCCCCAGCTATCTCCGAGACACTACTGACTTCCTAAGGAAACTACAAAACATCGATAACCTCCCCAATAACACCATCCTTGCCACCATGGATGTAGAAGCTCTATATATCAACATCCCACATGAAGACGGATTACAAGCAATTAGAAACACTATCCCAGAGGACACCACTGCCAACCTGATAGCAGACCTATGTAACTTTGTTCTCACCCACAATTATTTCCAGTTTGAGAACAACTTATACCTCCAGATCAGCAGCACAGCCATGGGTACACGCATGGCCCCACAGTATGCTAACATCTTTATGGCTGACCTAGAACAATGTTTCCTCAACTCCCGTCCCCTTTCACCCCTTCTCTACCTACGGTACATCGATGACATCTTTATGATCTGGACGCATGGCCAAGAAACACTGGAGATATTCCACAGAGATTTCAACAACCTACACCCCACCATCAACCTCAGCCTGGACCATTCTACACGAGAGATCCACTTCCTGGACACCACAGTACAAATCAACAATGGAAAATTAGACACCACTCTCTACAGAAAACCCACCGACTCATACAGTTACCTACATGCTTCCAGCTCCCATCCAGAACACACCACACGATCCATCGTCTATAGCCAAGCCCTTCGATACAACCGCATCTGCTCTAATCCCACTGACAGAGACCAGAAGCTTCAGGATCTCTACCAAGCATTTATAAACCTCAACTACCCACCCGGAGAAATAAAAAAGCAAATTGAAAGAGCCAGACGAATACCTAGAAACCATCTACTTCAAGACAGACCCAAGAAAACCAACAATAGAACACCACTTGTCATCACCTACAACCCCCAACTTAAACCTGTCCAACACATTATCAATAAACTACAGCCTATACTGGAACAGGATACCATACTCCAAGAGGCTCTGGGAGACAGACCCATAGTCTCCTATAGACAACCACCTAACCTCAAGATGATTCTTACCAACAACCACAGGACATACCACACTAATACCAACCCTGGTACCTTCCCTTGCAACAAACCCCGTTGCCAGCTTTGTCCACATATTCATTCTGCTGATGCCATTATTGGACCTAACCAAGTGAGTTATAAGATCAAGAACACATATTCCTGCACATCCAGAAATATAATTTATGCTATCATGTGCCGAAAGTGTCCGTCTGCTATGTACATTGGACAAACATCTCAGACACTTCGCCAAAGGATTAATGCCCACAAAACAGATATCAGACAAGATCACAAAGAAAAAACAGTTTCTTGCCATTTTAACCAGAAAGGACACTCTCTCAATGACTTAACCACCTGCATTCTGCTACAAAGACCTTTTACATCTGCACTTGAAAGGGAATCCTCTGAACTGTCATTCATGTTAAAATTCGACACTCTCCAACAAGGAATGAACAAATACTCAAACTATCTTACCCATTACCAAGATAGCTTCCCCAATTATCACCTCTAATACCATTAGCTCACAGACATCTCACTCTCCCCACCTCTAATATCATCAATTCACAGACACTTACCTTCCTTCCCCCCCCCCCCCGTATCCCCCTCCTGTTCTGAAATGTGATTTGTCCTTTTCATATGTGTTCATTTATTTTTAATTGTATCCTTTGGTATATATGGTTGTGACTATTTTCTTCCACTATTTGATCTGAGGAAGTGGGTCTGGCCCACGAAAGCTCATCATTTAATAAACCATCTTGTTAGTCTTTAAAGTGCTACATTGTCCTGCATTTTGCTTCAGCTACCCCAGACTAACACGGCTACATTTCTATCACTATCATAACTATGGCTTTCTCAATTACTTATAGTATCTAATAACCTAACCAGAGAGTCAGCCAACTGATATTGCAAACTTGTATGCAAAAAAAGAATATTTGAGGGGATCAGGTTGGAGGAGAAAATGGAGTGAATGAGCCAGGGACATGGCAGTAGAGATGTGCCAAAGCAGGACTGATACAACCAGCTGATGTGTGAGTTGGCAGGAGGGGACTGCCTGGCTCAGTATGCTAATTGAGGCATATGTTCAAGAGACTAAATGACTACTTACTCCTACTAACAACACATCTTTTCCTGTTAAAAAAAGAAAGAGTTACTCACCTTGTGCAGTAATGGTGCTTCTTCAAGATGTGTGTCCCCATGGGTGCTCCACTCTGGTTGCTAGTGCGTCCTCACACTGGTGACCGGAGACTTTTCCAGCAGTTTCACGAGAGTGTCCCCTTGTGCCATTGGAATCCGTTAGGCGTGGCTCCTCCATTCCTTCTCTTAGCATACTAAGCTCAGAGTAGATAAATAAATAATAGGGTGAGAAAAGGCACCCAGGTTCAAGCTATGAACTTTTTCATATGCTCTGTTTCAGAAGGGAGAAGAGGTTTGGCCTCCAATTTTAAGACTGATTACCTGACTGACCATGTAGTTGCAATATATTTTGTACCTCCTGCAGTTCAGATGTTGCATATGGCAGCTGGTCAAGCTACTGTTAAGGGCAAGAGTCTGCAGATTTGTGCTTAAGAACAAACTGAAAAATTATCTTTCCTGACATTATTAAATCACACATGATATGGCATAAAAGTTTTACAGAGTGCTAAGATTCCAGGGTTTATGCACCAGGAAATGCTTCTGAGGGACAAACTTGGGCTCCAGAATGCCTTGGAGGAAATGAGCTCTTAGAGAGGAAAAGCCGAAACGGAGGAGGAGGGGAGGGATGATAGGCTTATTTCATGAAAATATGGGTATGCCCTTTAATTTAATACAGGAAAAACTATAGGCCAAACTCTGCATTTGTTAAATTGAGCAAAACTCCCATTGAAGTCAACTGGAGTTTTGCTCAATTAATAACCACAGACTCTGACCCACTGTGATTGAAGCAATACTTATATTTAAGAACTACACTGTAGTATCCATAGAGAATCTTTAGAGTCCTCCAAATTCCCTACCCTAATACGACTGCTAAATATATTAGGAGGGAAAGAAGAGTGGAAAAATCGGGAGTTTTACCAATGACTTAGAATGGTAGCAGGACCAGGACTAGAATTTCTATAACATAAGTGTGTGTGTGTGTGTGTGTGTGTGTGTGTGTGTGTGTATACACACACACACGCACACACACAGGGCTCGACAATTAATGTAATCTACTCGCCTGTGGCGAGTAGATTACAAGCTGGCACAGTCGCACAGCACGGTCAGCGCATGCGCAGCACAGTCTGCGCATGCTCAGTGTGCCGAACCGTGCAGCTGGTGAGCGGGGCTCGCCGCAGCTTGGTGAGCTCTGTGTGTGTGTGTGTGTGTGTGTGTGTGTGTGTGTGTGTGTGTGTATATATATATATATATTATTTAGTCATAACTGGGAATGTTGTTTGATAGGTTAAATGGAAAAAGTGTCAAAGTTATTATGATGGAGGAAATATTGCAGGAAATGTAAAAAAAATCCCACCTTTCAATGGCCAAACAAAGCCACTGAAAGCCTCATCTTAACAAAATAAGATGATAGTGGTCCATGGGGTAAGAGATACGAAACAGACAATGACACTTTGGACTATTGAGTAACTTCGCAAAAAAGTAGGATTATTTTCATTTGGATGTAACAAATTACTCTCATACAGCAGATCCAAGATTTTATGCCTCTCATTATAATGAAGCATGTGAACTTCATCATATATGTAAAAAACAGGTGGTGAAAAAAGTTTCGTCTAGAAGACTGTATCTTAATGTTGCCTGTACCTTGGCTTTAATTTGACTGCGCATCCAAGAGGAATATTTCACTGGCAAACCTGAGATACTTGTAGAGTGCTGGGATTGTGCAGAGAGCAAGGATGGCGAGATAGAGTGGGTATACTCTAGCTTTCTAATTACTATAAAATGTGTATATTGTGTAGTATTTAAAATCTTGACTACACTGAGGGCATGTCTACATTAAGAAATTACTTTGAAATTACTAAAATCAGCATAACTCCCAATTTAACAAAATTGAAATAGCATGTTCCCACTATGGGGAAACATAGAAATTACCGGTAGTTAGAATTATTCCGAAATAGCACGTCCATACTGATTAGAGACTGCCTCGGTCCTATAACCCCCGGAAGCACTCTGGGGAGCACACCAGGAGGGCAGATACTTCCTGTGGCTGGTTGGTTGAGCAAACTGTGCTTTCAGGGGCTGCTCTCTACTGCTGCGTCTTGCAAGCCTTTCCGCCACTGCCTCCCCCCCTTCACAGGACACAGAAGGGATGTGGTGGGCATGTGCCTTCTCATGATCTGGCTGCCCTTTGTGGATGCCACAGTACTCACACCCTGGAGCCAGAGCTGCTGCAAAGCAGTGCTAGGCTCACAGGGCTCGTGCTGTGCCTCATGGCGTAGTACTTCCAGACTGCTCTCATGTTGCTCCAGCAGGTTGGGGACCAGGACCTGCAGGACGAACCACAGTGTGGACCATAGGCCCTACTCACCCAAGTCTTGACAATCCTACTGCTGCGCATGCCCCTTAATCCCCTGGACACCAAGGAGCACCGCTTCTGACAGTGGAGATGAGCTGGGACTGCATCATCCTGCAGCTATGGGATAACCGGCAGTGGCTGCAGAACTTCTGCATGCAGAAGGCCACCTTCCTTCAGCTCTGCAAGTGGCTCACCCCGGTCCTCAGAGGACAGGAAACCTGTATGTGACCCACCATCCCTGTGCAGAAGTGCGTGACTATCACCCTCTGGAAGCTCGCCACGCCAGACAGCTGCCACTCAGTCAGGAAGCAGTTCGGCGTGGGGAAATCCACAGTCGGGGTCCTGCGCATGCAGGTAGCCAAGGCCATCAACCAGGTGCTGTTACAGAGGGTCATCACTCTGGGGAATGTGGATAGCATCATCGGTGGCTTTGCCACCATGGACTTCCCCAATTCTGGGGATCATAGATGGCATTCACATCCCCATACTGGCCCCCAACCACAGTACCTCAGATTTCATCAACAGAAAGGGGTACTTCTCCGTGGAACTTCAGGCCCTTGTGGATCAAAAGGGACACTTAGACTCATAGACTCATAGACTTTAAGGTCAGAAGGGACCATTATGATCATCTAGTCTGACCCCCTGCACAGTGCAGGCCACAGAATCTCACCCACCCCTCCCAGAATAATCCTCTCACCTATATCTCAGATATTGAAGCCTTCAAATAGTTTGAAGGCCCCAAGATGCAGAGAATCCTCTAGCTGTGATCTGTACCCCATGCTACAGAGGAAGGCGAAAAACCTCCAGGGCCTCTGCCAATCTACCCTGGAGGAAAATTCCTTCCCGACCCCAAATATGGCGATCAGCTAAACCCTGAGCAGGTGGGCAAAACTCATCACCCAGATACCCAGAAAGTTCTCTAGTAATTCCTATCATCCCTCCACCGACATCGTCAGCTGGTTGGGAAAGGCATGATGCCCGCATCTTCCCAAACTCCTGTCTCTTCTGAAAGATGCATACCGGTACTTTTTTTCCCCAACCGCACCATCAGAGTCAGGGAGGTGGACATGCCCTTGCTGATCCTGAGTGACACAGCCTACCACTTGTTTTCCTGGCTCATGAAGCCCTACACAGGCAGCCTGGATCCCACCAAGGAGCACTTCAATGCCAGACTGAGCAGGTGCCACATGGTCATTAAATGTGTGTTCAGCCATTTAAAGGGGAACTTCAGGAGTCTCCTCATTCTTTTGGACCTCAGTGAGTGCAATATCCCCTTCATGGTGGCAGCCTGCTTTGTGCTCCACAACCTATGTGAGAGCAAGGGAGAGACTCTTCTGCCAGAGTAGGGGGGTGAGGCTGAATGGCTGGCCAGGGAATTTGATCAGCTGGACACCAGTGCCATACAGAGAGCACATCAAGGGGTGTGATCATTGGGGAGGCCTTGAGGAGGAGTTTCGTGCGAGGTCAATTGTGAGATTCTCTCCCCTCCCATGCCTCTCCACAAGGGGCCTCTACATTTCCTGTGTGCGCCTTACATGCGCCTTTCCTCCCTCACCCCTCTCTTCCTACACCTTCCACCCTACCGAGCAAATAATAAAGCCATATTTGTTGAAAAAACAAGACTGAGTAAAGAACCTAGAATGGGGGACAAGGAGCTTAGGGATGGGGCTGGGACTGGTGCCTGCCTCCGAGTGGTTGAGAAGCTTCAGCTGCCTGAGAGGTCCCACCGTAGTGTGTTCTGGGGCCCCAGCGGCCCCTGGGGAGACTAGGAGGTAAAGCCATTGGTAGAGAGGTGGCTGGTGGCCTGCTCCATGCATGATACTATGCACTCCATCACCAAGGTGAGGGAGGAGCACATGGCATTGTGCTGGCATGCCAGCTCATCTTAGGCAGCCTTCCTTTGTTCCCAGTTGGCCTGGCACTCCTCCGGATCAGCAGGCCTCTCCTGGTGCTCATCCTCAAGCTCCTAGACAAGGGACTGCAGGCAGTCCAGCTGCCCCCTGAGGAGGTCCTCCCAGGTGCATTTCTTCCCGCAGATCCCGCGAAGTCAGGTAGATGGCATGGAAGGTGGGGGATGCACCAAGCTCACAGCTGGCCTGGCTGTGAAGAAAAGTTACAAGAGCAGTCATCCCAGGAGACACTGTGTATGAAGCTAAACCCTAATCTCTGAGCTAACACCTAAGGTCTTGGTTCAGATGATGGTGATGTGCTTTGAGCAAGGTTATATATTGCCAAGACAGGGAGGCACTTCCCTGCAGGGACACAGATGCCTCAAGGGAACATTGCTACAGCCACAGCCTGGGGACAAGCTGGCATGGGAAGGTGCTGGCCAGGCTAGGACCCTGCAGGTGGGAGAAGGGGGACGGGGCAGCTCAGCTTCTTTCTGCATCCTTCACATGCCAGGTCCGGCACTGGCAACATCCCACAGAGAGAGAACTTCTATCCCTGCCCACTGGGGGTGGTTCTGGGAGAGGTGTTGTGAGCATCAGATGCTGCTTGCCAGAGAGAACGTTACTGGGTTCTCCTCCTCTTCCTCCCCCCGACAGGTTCCCATGCATGGGATCAGTCTCCTCCTCATCACCACACTTGGCTAGGAGTGGATGTTCAGTGCAGGCATGACTCTGTGCCATGTGCAGCACTGCTGTGTATTTCCATGACCCCAGACTCCTTAGTAGTGCTTGTCGTGGGAAGGTGTCCCACTTTGGAGGCTGGAATAAGCCAGGCCTTTCTAGGAACCTCATGAGGAAGACTGAGGGGTTCCTGTGTGAGAGTGTCATGGGGCTGAGTGCTCTGGACTGGCACTATGTGCACAGGCTGTTGTGCAATCCCCAGACTGAGTAGGATGAGAGAGGAGTGTGCAATCTCTCACAGCCTGTCGCCTATACCCATGTGTAGCTAGGGAAAGTTATAGAACTCACCTGATGTACCCTCTCCAAGTTTGTCTGATGCCTGGGAGACATCCTGCGGTGAGGGACCAGCTCAAGGGTGAGGAGCAGGTCCTGGATGGCAGGTATGGTCATAATTGGCCTCCTCCTTCTCATCATCCTCCGCCACCTCACCCTCCTGGAAGTGGACACCAGGTGTGTCCTGGCCAGACTCAACAACATGGCGGGGGATGTGACCAGGCCCCCTCCCAGGCTGGCATCCAACTGGTTTCAGTAACAGCAGCTGTGTGGTGCTGCCCTGAAGCATCCACTCTGTTCCCTGGCCTTGTGGTAGGTAGGCCTGCTAGAGCTATTTTATTTTCAACCGGCACTGGTTGAGTGTCCAGGTGTGGCCTTTGTCAGCTGGGCTGGTGGTGATCCAGCTGTACACTTCTGCACTTCTCTTCCTGGTGTGGACATCCTGGAGGTTGGTCTCATCTCCCCAGACCTCAATGAGATCCAGGATCTCCGCACCAGTACAAGCTGAAGCTCTCCTACGTCTCCTGCAATGAGGAGTAATGGTAGTTCAAATTAGGAGCTTTAATTCGAACTACCTAGCCCATGCAACGTGTAGCCGCAGGCAGGGAGTCCGAACTTCCGGGCATCTAAAAATGGCGGCGCCCAGGAACATGCAAATAAAGCCCGGGATATTTTAATCCCGGGCTTCATTTGCAAGTTCGAATGACTACATTAGCCACCCTAGTTTGAACTAGGGTGGCTAGTGTAGACATACCCTGTACTACTCAAATCTCTTTATGCTTACGTGTTAAAAAATGGTAATAAATGGAATTACCCTATTTCTTGTAGCGCCATGATTCTTGGCCACAATGAAACATTGCCTCAGGCTATGTCTACACCAGTGCTGGGCAATATGCAGCCCATCAGGGTTCTGTGTATGTCCTATGTAACACTTTGCTTATCATTACCCATGAACAGGGTTGCCAGATTCTGCTGATTTTCATCTGTGTAATTTTTGCCTACTAGTATTTCTAAAGTGACATGTATGTGAAGTGAGGTGCATGTTGATTGCAAACAATATTAGCTGCAAGAGGAAGGCACTCCCTCTTCATCTAATCAAAGCATTGCTGAGGTTCAACTGGCACACCCTGCAAATTCTAGATACGCAAGCACAATTAGAAAAACTACCCTATCCCAGGACACCATCTTGGTTAGGACAGTCTTGTGGCCCTCTGAGATGAGGGAGGGTCACTAATGTGGCCCACTCACTAGCCTAAGTTGCCTACTACCTTGCAGTGCAGAGTATGGGGGATGCGAATAATACAGCACAGCACTTTGGTGTGCACTAACTCCCCCAGGAGGATGCTACTTGAGCAAACTAATAGATCCCTTGTTCACATTAGGACTACGTTAACACAAACTAGGAACTTTTCATTTGTGCCTGCAGCATCCACATGTTACAGCACAGAACTTTGGTGCACACTGCTATTCGTGCCTTCAAAATCCAAACTGCAAAGCAGTGTAGGTGAGCCCTTAGAAAGAGACTGGATTAAAAACCGAATAATAACTTCAACATTTACCTCTTACTGATATATCAACAGTTCTAATAAATAAACCCATGCCAGAAACCTTTTGTCTGGTTTTCTCATTTGGAGTTCACATTCTTTTCCATCTTTCACTATCCTTTTTATCTGGGGGAACACACTGTACAAGAGACCTTTAGTAAGTAACTAAGAATGCAAACACAGTGTGAAATATGATGGGAGTTCTCTATCCCGAGAGGCTACAAATAATTCAGGAGCCAGAAAATTTTCAGAAAACACACGAGTTAGCAAAATGATATTGCTGTAAAAAAATAATTGAGGAAGAAATATATATGGCTTCAGTCAATAATAGGTCAACTAAATGTTTACAACAATTAAAAAGAGAAACAAAAGAGTAGCAGAATTCCATAAGTGGTAACAACTAAAGCTGAAATTTTCAAAGGGACCCACAGGGAATAGACACCTAAAATCAAGGCAAGGACAGTGCCCAACTCTGTTAGATCCATTGAAGAGTCCTAGCCTTTCAGCCAACCCTTGCACCATGAAATTGATTGGGGGTAAGGCCAAGCAAATCAGATTTTCTGAGTATCTAGTGGGTCTGGAACTTCACAGAGCTTCTTAAACCTTCCGGGAGCAAATGTTCAAAAATGATCAGAATTTGGGCCGCAGTACCTTGAAAAAGCTACATTTTTTTGCCACACTTAGCCAGCTTAGTGAAGACAAGCTGTGAAAGAGACAGAGTAATCATTCACACAAGCAAATGATGTGTTGACATTATGTAGGCAAAACACTTCACCGGTTTCAAAGCTTGTTGGAGCTCTTTCCAAAGGCATCTGTCTCAGTCTCTAGAAAAGATTTTTGAAAACAAGCAGCAGCTTGTATTTCTAGGTTTAATAAAAGATCACACAGCTGCCAGCTTATGGTACATTTAATGCTGTGAGGCAGCATACATTACTCTGTGGATGTGTAGTTACTATTAATCATCATCACCCCTGCTGTCTCTGTCATAAGTGACAATGGAGCAAGTAATGAAAGAGGAAGATAAGGTCCATCAGTTCTCATGTGTGCTATTCTTTCTACACTAACTCCTGCTGATGCCCATTTTTATTAGTTTGTTTTAATGTGTTGATCATTTTGAGCTTTTTTTTTCCTTTTTGTCAAATCGGCACTCTTTTTAGTCATTCAAAAAAAGCTGATGAATAGCTAACAGAAAAATAATCTCTTCAGGACAATTCATAACAAGCTACCAGGTGAAAAAAGCTCAATTTTTATATAAGCTTCATAAAAGAGTAAAGCAGCAAAAATCCCCACTTCAGCACACAAATATAAGAACACTAAGGTAAAGCAAAAGCTCAGGGAACAATGCCCTCTAAACAGCAGGGCTACGTCTAGACTGGCATGATTTTCCACAAATGCTTTTAACAGAAAACTTTTCCGTTAAAAGCATTTGCAAAAAAAAGCGTCTAGATTGGCACGGACACTTTTCCGCAAAAGCACTTTTTGCAGAAAAGCCCCGATCACCATTTTCACGATCGGGGCTTTTTTGTGCAAAACAAATCTAAGATGTCTACACTGGCCATTTGGCGCAAAAGCTTTGCGCAAAAGGACTTTTGCCCGAACGGGAGCAGCATAGTATTTCCACAAGAAGCACTGATTTCAGACAGTAGGAAGTCAGTGTTCTTGCGGAAATTCAAGCGGCCAGTGTAGACAGCTGGCAAGTTTTTCCACAAAAGCAGGTGCTTTTGTGGAAAAACTTGCCAGTTTAGACACAGCCCAGATGACTATTGTATGATGTCAGAATCCTACAGTAGCTTTTGGACACCATGTTGGATGTAGTAAAACTAGCCTGGTGATTGCTAAGTAATCTGCTTCATTTGTTTTCTAGCATATATAAAAATTAGAGATGCTTAGAAACAGGAAGGGTTTCAGTTTTGAAAAGCCTCCCTTAGACTGTGACTCAGAAAATCCAAAACCAGAGGTGTATTCAATCTCTGTTCCATTTTATCTGCACCACCACCATTGGGGTGTTTGGATAAGTAGTTGTCATTCTAGCTGAAGAATCTCACTTTAAAAAAAATTAAGAACGAGAGATGAAAATCCTGCTGATAAGTAGATTTAATGTAATTTATGTATTTATTCATGTAAAGATATGTTTGACCAACATAAGCATGTCCATGATGGAAGAGCCCTTCCATTATTTTTACCTATCTTGCTAAACCCATATTTGAAAACATTCAAGCCGAAGTTTTAGTTTTGCAAACCAATGAAATTTTGCTAGAAGAATAAGTTTTAGACCAATGTCCTTGAATGCACTTTGATGAGAAAGACAAGTAACCAGCTGCTGCTTCACAGATGCTGAGAAAGCTTGGAACAAAAGACACTGATTGTAATGATATATTGCAAAAGCTATAGCAGCAGAATACTTCTGTACAAGACAGCCTTCCTGTTAAATCAAAGGTCAAGCAGAGACTCTTCCTGTTATTCTATGACTGTTGTAGGTTGCTAATATCTTAAACTGGCTCCAGCGTTTCTGACTAAACTAAAAAAGAAATTAAAAGAAGGCAATTTACAGAGAAACAACATGAGAGAAGACCTCCATGTTGACATGGATGCTATTCAGCTCACTGGTGGGAAGGACAAACTGCAATCAGAGAGTGTCCAAGCAGAGATTTTTCATTTATTTTATACTAGCAGATTTACCCAGTGTTGGTTGGGTCCTTAACTCAATTTTTTTAAAATAAAAGGAAAATGCACACGTTTTATTAAAATGCTTGTATTTTTCAAAACAAAAAGTATTGTTTTATGAAGATTTCTTAAAAAGGGATTGTTACAATTTTTCTGTTGTAGTACATTTTTTTCTTTATCCCTATAAACTCTTATACATTATGTTTTAACAAAAAAGGGCAATAGTCAATTCAGTTTCCAATAACATTGTCTTCTAGTTTTCAAACCTTGAGCATTGATTTAGCTATGCCAAAACAGAACACTACTCCAAATTTCAACGTTTTATCCCTTTTCTCTAAGGTTTATTGAAAACAGTCCTAATGAAGGTTCATCCTATTTTTCAGACTCATCTTGGTTCAGCCTCTTTCAACATTTGCTTATGATGTCAATTTTGCAGACTATATTTAATTTGGTGATTCTGTTTCTTTTCTGTTTGGACTTTATGAGAAGCAATCCCTTTCTAGGCACATTACATTTTCCTGGCACAGCCAAACCTTTATGTTGCTTTAAATTATCACAAGAGGAAGCTCTATACCGAATTTGGTGGTCCTAGCTCTTATCATTTAAGAGGAGTTCTTGACCAAACAGGCAAACTCTCTAAAACATATATATATAGTAGATTACTCCTAACAATCCTGTTTTTTCTAATGTCTGCTAATTAAGGTAAGTTTGCAATGACAGCCACAAGTCTTATTTTTAAACAAAGGTAGATTCCTTACTCAGCCAGTTCTGCTTAAGCTTTTAAGCTTTAATAAAGAGCATATTTTTAACAATGGGGAGAACTGATCCTTAGAACTTACCCCAGGTTGCGATGGATTACCCATTACTACAAATTTTTTAAAGCAAGATTGATTTTTTTTCCTTTAAAAAATAATTCACCCACAGTTATTGGAACCGAAGCAGGAATTAATTCAGAAAAGCTCTGTATATTCAGGAAGTCAGATCAGATCATAATAATCCATTCTAGCCTTAAAAGACTCTATGAATCCACTGAGACAGTCTGCCTCTTTGCTGCTTTTTTTGTGTTATGCTGAGCTTGTACTTTAGTTGCAGGCATGGAGATAGAACAATTTTTTTTTTTACATTAAAAGCAGTTCCTCCAAATGTGGTTCCAATTGCTGTTTAAACTGTACTTATTCTATGGACAAACAGAGGCCTTCAGTTCTCCAGGTCATTTACCTCAATTCTCAAACAAAATGTTAAAAGCCAAAGATATTCTGGGGCAACCCATTTTGCTCACTACTGGCTGCTTCTCATGTACAATACAAATACATCCATATAGAAACCTCGCAAAGTTCTACACATGAATGCTAAAACATGCTGACGGTGGTCTGTCCTTTAAGACAAATCTATTTTAAAATACTTGGTTTTCCATAAACCCAGTTTCTTTAACTACGTTTTTGGATTAAATGGAAAAAGATCCTCATGAAGAACAGACTATACAACCCATTTTTATACTATTTGATTTTTTCCCCATTTTTGATTGTGCTGAGGGAAGACTGTAGCAATTCTGTGTTCTCTAGTGATTATTATGCTTTTATTACAGGAAGGGATGCTCAGAACACGGAGATAAAGGCTCCTAGTGATTTCCAAATCAAAGTAAACAATGGATAAATACCAAATGGGGACACCATGCAACACAATGGTAAAAAAATGTAAAGGGATATGAAAGACACTAAGTCTAGCAGTCATTTTCTGATGCTTAGAAAGATTATTTAAACATGATGATTCCTTTCTGGCTAAAGAGTAAACTTAGAAATTATTTCTATTGGCACAGGAATTAAATTCAGAGGAAATTGCAAATATAAGTCTGAAAACTTAAGGAATATCATTAAATTTATTATTTATAGAGTGCCATAATTGTGCCTGCAGCATAAGATGTAATAGAAGACAACGTCCCTGCCAGAAAACAACTTACAATTTAATGCCAGTTGTGGGAGAAGAGCCTTATTCATAAAAAGACAAATAAAGAGAGCCATGACTAAGTTACTGCAGATTCTTTTCACCATTACCCTTATCTTTCCTCAGCCTCACTCCCATGCTACCCTTATTTATTACTCTCATTCAGAGAGTCACATTGAAATTAGATTCTAGTTAACTTGCCATTTTATTTTTTCTGTAGTAGTGTCTAGCACTTTTTGAGTGCTATCTAAATAAGAAAAAGGACATGAGAGTACAGGATACGCTTTAAATCATTCAGCATTCTTGCAATTACCATTAACTGTGTGTCAAATTTCAGGAGGTATGTGTGTATTGTTCAAAGAAGTAATCTCTTTATGAATGGTGAATTTATCACTAATATATATATGCCCCTATTGAGCCCCACTTCTTACATTCCACACTCAGGAGAAAACAAAAATACCTATAGTTTTCCTACTTAAACTTTGCTTCATTCCAAAAAGAAATTTTGATGACTGACCATGGATATTTGTATTGCTCTGCAGGGGAGTTGCACCTATTTCAATGGCTTATTTGCTGTACAGAACTTTGACCGTGGAAACAAAAAACAATAATGCCCAATCCCATTAAAAGCAATAGTAAGATTCTAAAATTCTAAAAGGCAGGCAGCACAAGCCAGGGTCAAGAAGTCCCCAAAATTCTCGAGAACAAAGTGTAAGCAGATGGCTTATTATATTTTACAGAATACAAGGAGAAATTAGAGAAAAACATAAAATACTCTTCCTTGAAGGTTGCAGCGTTCCATAATTTTTTTTCTTTAGAATTCAGAATCATAATACAAGTAGCACAAGACAGAGAGTGACAAAGCCGGCTGCTCTCTAGAACAGAGACACACAACTCACCCCACCTTATTCTAGGCTGGATGCTGACATAATGGCTGCAAGATTGAGTTTCACACCTTAAACGGCAAGCAGGACCAGCAAACCCCTAGAGATTTAAGCAACAGCTTACAATTTTTACAATTCTCAATATACCACAAAAGCAACCTTATATATTAATCTGGAAGACCCCATTTACTCTCAGTCATTCTAGCACAGGCTTTGGAAGCATTCAGAGTTCACACAGGATCACTTAGTCTCAGAGAACCCAAGATTTGCTGGAGCCTGAGATGCCCTTTATTGAGAGGCTGAACCATTTATCATTTTCTGCAGCAGAGGTGGCCAAACTTACTGACACACCAACCGTGTATGACATTCTCCAGAAGTTTGAGAGGTGAGGTGCACCTGTCAGGGCTCAAAGCTTCTGCGCCCCACGCCTGCTGAAGCCTCAAGACCTAGCAGATATGCTCCATGAGCCTGAAGCCCCTAAATACCTGCTGCAAGACAGCAGTCCCAAGCTCCCGCTCTCCCATGTCTAATAAGTAGAGAATGGGGGATATGCATAGGGGGTGCTCTGCCCGTTGCACTTTAAAAGAGCTGCATGTGGCTCATGAGACACAGTTTGGCCACCTTTGCTCAATGGGCTATTTTAAAACCTGTGGCAATGTGACTTCCCTGTGCCCTTTGTGGTGCACTGTGGCAGTGGTTCCACTTCCATTTCCCTCTTCATCCCACCAATAGCTCTGCAAGCTAGGGAGCTATTTCAAAATAAGGGGAGTTATTCTGAAATAACAAGTGGAGCATTCACACTACCAAACCCATTAGTTCGGAATAAGGGGCTGGTTATTTTGAAATAACAACTCCTGTTTTCCATAAGGAATAACGCTCATTTCAAAATAGTTATTTTGAAATAGCAGTAATGTGAACACTCCCCTGCTGCTATTTCGAAATAACTACTCGCCAGAGTAATTCAAAGTAATTACTCCACAGTACTTCCTGTGGTTCTAAGTTGAGGTAGCATGTCCACATTAGGGGAGCTTGCCTTGGATTAATTTTGAGGCTTCCCTGTAGTGTGGACATGCTATTTCAAAGCAGTTATTTTGGGAGTTATTATTTCGAAATAAGTTATTTCAAAATAATTTCCCAGTGTAAACATGCCCCAAGATGCCTACCTTCTCTCAACAAGGCCCTGCCAAGCCTCCGACTCAGTGCTGCCAACCCACATGATTTTTCTGAGAGTGATGGGTTTTGGCAGGTGCTGGATCCCAGGCTCATGAGGACCCCAGAAGCTGCAGTGCTCACACGAATTTGAGCTGTCTGGGGAAAATTGCCCCCCCTAGTTGCATGCTGCCCAACTTCCCCACCTCCTGGGACAGAGCAACTCATCAGCGCTGTTACAGAAAGGAGCTCTCTCCCCCACTCCACCCCCTCATTAACCTCAAGTCATTCTCAGGGGGTCTTAATGACTGAAAATGCCCCACAAACCAGAATAGCCCTGCCCCCTCTTCTCCTCTGAGCAACAGGCTTGGCTCCTACCTGCTCCCCCCCCCCCCCCCCCCCCGCAAACTCT
Organism: Pelodiscus sinensis; assembly: GCF_049634645.1. Taxonomy (NCBI): domain Eukaryota; kingdom Metazoa; phylum Chordata; order Testudines; family Trionychidae; genus Pelodiscus; species Pelodiscus sinensis. The sequence continues at coordinate 99,397,285 of NC_134711.1, forward strand.
GTCCTGGGAAAAGACAAAGGGGAGTAAAAACCATCTGGAGCCACCCCCAGACTAAATGGGGAGAGAAGGATTGTGGCTGTAGTCCCCCAGACCTAACAGAGACAGTTGAGAATCCACAGAGAAGCCAAGATGAGGGCAAGAGCTGGCCAGATTGCAGATTTGGGGATGCAGAGCTGATGGAGACAGGGATAGACTTTATTCAGGCATTGGGGAACAGGACTGATGTGGAAGTGGGGGGAAGAGGTTAACTGATGGGCAGATATGGGGGTGAGAGCTATTGCAGCTGGGGCCCAAAATTATCTTATCCCATAAATTTGAGAGAATTGGCAAAACTAGCTGTTACACACACACACACACACACACACACACACACACACACACACACACACACGGGATGGTCAGGGAGAGGTCAAAAATCAAGACCAGCTAAAAAACCCACAATACCACCTGTGTTTTAAATAAAATCCTCATGATTGTTTGGGCTTGACTCATGATTTTGGATTTCTGGAAGTGGGTAACAGTGCTATCTCTAGGCCAAAGAACATAAAACAAAATATTCTTCTACCCTTCTAGGCTATCCTTCCACCCCATACACTCATAGCACTTATCCTTGGGACTTTTCCCCTGGAGTACTTCTCCCCATTTGGTTTAACCCAACCTGGACCCTTATTCCTGTCTCCCCCTTACAAAGTCTGCAAATGGGAGGAGGGGTGAAGAGCACCTGAAGTTGCCCCCAGCCTAAATCTACCTCCAGGCTATCTACTGTTTTTCCCTATTCCTGGCTATCTGCCTACAGGTTGGCCTGTTCCCAGGCCTGCCATAGGAGTCTATCTTCTATCAACCACTCTCTAGGGCCAATCACAGGACATAATCTCTCTCATTCTGCTCACCTTCCTAGCCTTTGATGGCAGTCACCCAGCGCTTCCCCAGCTGAGTCTGATAATTGAATCGATCATGATCAGCCCAGTGGGCAACTGATCTTTCACAGGCAAGGCTGATCCTAATCTGCCTTAATGGGCAGGCCAGCCAGCAACACAGCCTTACTGATAAAATATTTAACAGAATTTTATTATAACACCTAAAACTCATGCTGATATAGCACTTTTAATTAAAAGGACAGCTCATATGGGAGTCTTACCATTGACTTAAGTGGACTGTGGAGTAGACCCATTGAGACAGGGATTTCTGAAATTAAAATATTCCATTTATATTTCATAAAATGATACACTTTTGCTTGAAATTATTTTTTCTAACCAAGAAATTATTGTTATTTGTTATTCACTATTACCCTGTATAAAAGTTTACCTTCCAGTTGCAGGCTATAAGCAATACCAGGGGACTTAACTGACCAGTCATACCCTCCAAACAATGAATAGAGAATACACAAAGTAATAGTGACAGCAAATAGCTCATGAAAAACTGTATATGCTAGAGTTTGTATTCATTGGATACCTGTGGATAACAAATACATTCAAAGCAACAAACTCAATTGGCAAATGATTTCAAATACAAGGGAGACCAATATTTTACCAGATGCATTTTTCATAATGAATATTTCATCCAAATCTAGCTGTGATTTTTCATATGTACATTTGTAGTCTCTAAAAATCCATGTCAATGGATCTTAGAAAGTAGACTACCATTTCTAAGCCAATGCAATCAATGATTAACATGGTGAATATGTACCTTGGGTTCCAAAAATCCTGGCTAAAATTTTGACTAGTGGATATCCAATGTTCTAGTTGAATAGAGATACTTACAAAAATTGGGATCTATAGTTTGTTTGGTAGAGAAATATGTAATCTCTATTGACTGTTCATCACCTTTGCACCTTTTCTTGATATCAAAAACACAGATGAAGGAATGGAAATATTAGAATAATGTCACACTGCTAATTACAGAATAGCCAGACATCTCATGAGTATCTTGGAAAAAATTAAAAATCCCTCATTACTCACTTTCCAAGTGCCACTATTTTTGTAAAAGAAAAATGGAGTCCACTTCATGATATTTTTGCTATCAAAAGGAGAAGAGAGAGACAGAGTTTAATCAAAAAAGAGAATTAAAACGAATAATAGAAAAGGCTTCTTCGTCCTTTAGGAAGAGTTTCTTCAGGTAAACCAGATAGTTTGGCAGTATTAAAAGCCTTGCCTTAAAAAAACAACAACAACAACAACAACAAAAACACACGAAAGAGATGGCTGGCATTTTTCATTTTTGTACCAAAAACTCCAAATCTACAGTTGACTCTTTGCAGACAGTATGAAAATTGTGCTGTGTTTGACAATCTTTCAGGGTATGTCTACATTTGCACCCTCTTTTGAAAGAAGGCTGCAAATGTAGAGATTCGAAATTGTAAATTAATCCGGGATTTAAATATCCCACACTTTATTTGCATAATCACGAACAGCCGCTATTTCGAAATAACAGGCGCTGTTTAGATGTGATTATTTCTAGAGAAAACCCTTCTTTCAAAATAACTGTTAAACCTCATTTTATCTATGTCTAAACAGCACCTGTTATTTTGAAATAGTGCTAGCCGCGATTATGCAAATGAAACGTGGGATATTTAAATCCTGGCTTCATTTACAATTTCACTTGACTACATTTGCATCCCTCTTCCTCAGTTTCACTACCCCCAACAGAAAGCAACAATGACCAGCTACAAAAAAACTGAACAACCATACATATAAAATCAATTTAATATCAGGACTTAAAACAGTTAATGGATCTAAATGCTGCAATTTTTAATATATTATTCCTAGGAAAATGAGGGTGGGCTCTAAAATATAATTCATTCAGGAGACTAAGGGCCTGATTCTCATTTAAATTAATGCCTATTTACACTACTCTGGCTTTTAGAGCATCTACTAGGTTCAAGCCACAGCTGTCAGTCTCACTTTTGTGGAGTACTGACAACATTCAATATGTTTTAAAATGAAATATTTACAGGGACATCTGGTAAATTAAGGATTAGAAGAGTGCCTATGTAAGACAGAGCCCCTAATACTGGAACATCTGCTCACTTTACTGCAAATCGTGTGGATTAACACCAACAATTGGGCCTCTCCCTGAGACTGAGGTAAACAGAGGAAAGTGCAAGAATCCTGCAAGAAAAATTGAAGAACAGCTAAAAGCATGAGGAAGATTAGGCTGACATTTATTTTGCTATCTTTTATTTTAGCTGAGGCAGGAAAACCCCAGGAAAGAAGCAAGTTTGGTGGCTAGTGTGTAAATCAGTGGTCACCAACCTAGATGTTGGAGCCTCTGACAGGTGAACCTGACTAGTTTGGCTGGTAGTGTGGGCAATTCAGCTGCCCCTCCCTCTAGTAGGCTGCTTCTCCTGACATCTGCCTTGGAGCCGCACATCCTCCTCCACAGGGAGCCTCCTGCTGGGGTAAGTAGAGGACGCTGATATCAGGCTGCTCCCTCCCCCCAGATTCCTGCTCTCATCTCCACAGAGAGGGAGGACAGGACTAGGCTTGGGATGGACAAAGCTTACTAGCAGCTGCTCCTATGTATGAACATACACAGCATACTGAAAGGAACAATGCAAATCTCTGTCACTCTCTCCCACTGTGGATGTCTGTCACTCAGACAAACACACTCACCTTCTGACCCAACACATGCTTGTGTTATTTCTTTTAAAGTGTGTTATTTTAGGTTTTTGACTGGTCTGTGCTTTTCATAATTGTTGCACCGCATGCACACTCAATCCTTGGGTTCCAAATACCCAAGGGTATGGCTTCCACCTGATCGTCTGTTGGGTTGCCAGCCACCTCTCTCAGTCTATACAAACTCGTCTCTGTCTCAAGTAGCATGGCCTAAAGACTACAGTAAATGAGGTCTGACCCTTTAACTCAGGGCAGCACGAACTAGCAGCCAGAGTCTATATGGGTAGTCCTTTAACTCAGGGCAGAGTCGATACATTGTGGGGAGGAGGCAACTGCCCCAGTGGGAGGCCCGGGCTCACCCTACTCCCCAGGTTCTGACCCAGGGCCCTGTGAGTGGCAGAGTGTTCTACCACTCATTCAGTGGGGAGTCCAATCAAAACACGCCAAGCTCACTTGGGTGGGAGATACCACTCCGATACCCTCCCTGTGTGACTTCCAACCAGCACTGGTGCAAGTCTGTTCCAGTAGTTCCTGGATCATCTGGTTCCCCCTGCAGCCACCCCTCCCTAGGGCTCTTCTGGTGCTGGTAGCTTGCAGCGGTCTCCTGGGTCTGTGCGTTCCACCAGAAGAGTCTCTGACTGGTGCTTGTCAGGAGCTCCTGGTGATGGACCTTCTCCATCAGTGGTCAGCCTAGACTGAGCTGCTCTACTGCCTTATATGCTGCCCCAGCATTTGGAGAATGCCCAGTCTGGGTGAAGGGGTGGGACTTCCTCTGACCACAGGGTTTTAACTCCCCCCCAATTCAGTGTAGGGTATGCACACTTCATCACACACCTTCCCCCCTAAGAGGGAACCAGGCTGGTGTCCCCTCTCCCTTTCTTCTTCCCCCAATCTGAAAAGAAATCTGTGTTGGTGTGGGCCTTACCTGACTGATGGAATATGCGAAAATCATAGGGCTGCAGGGAGAGTTACCACCACATGATCTGGGGGTTAGTTTCTTTCATGTTATTGAGCTTGAGTGGTGCATGGTCTGTCACTAACTTAAAGGTTGCTCCTATCAGGTAATACCATTAGGCATCAATAGTCCATTTTACTGCTAGGGCTTCTTTCTCAATTGTCGAATACTTTATTTCCCTGGGGAATAACTTACAGATCAGGAATAAAACTGAATGTTCTTCCCCTTCAACCTCTTGGGAGTGGACTGCCCCGACCCCCACCCCTGAGCCATCAATTTGGACTATGAACTCCTTTGAAAAATCAGGGTGTAGCAACACTGGTTCTTGTGCTCGTTGCCTCTTTAGGTTCTGGAAGGCCCTTTCACATTGGTCCATCCATTTTACCTGACGGGATTTTGAGTTCTTTTTTAAAATGGATAGACATCTATCAGCGATTGTCTAGATGGTACTGGGTCCTGCTGTGAGGGCAGGGGACTGGACTCAATGGCCTCTCAAGGTCCCTTCCAGTTCTAGTGTTCTATGATTCTAAGTCCGTGAGTGGGGTTGTAATCACCGCAAAGTCTGGGATGAATCTCCTGTAATAGCCAGCCAGACCCCAAAATTGGCATACTTAACTTTTTGTTCTTGGCGTGGGTATTTCTTCTAATGCTTATGCTTTGCCATAGCTTAGTCATAGTTTTCGACCTCCCACTTTATATCCAAGGTACATCACCTCTTCCTCCCCAAAGTGACACTTTGCAGGTTTGCTGTAAGGTCTACTTGTTGTAGGGCCTGGAGAACCTCTTTAAGGTGATGAAGATGGATTTCCCATGTACTACTGTGGACGATGTTGTCGTCTATATAGACGGCTACATACTAGTCATGTGGTTGCAAGAGTTTATTCATCAGTCTCTGGAAGGTGGCTGCTGCCCCATATAGTCCAAACAGCATGGTAATGAACTGGTATAGACCGAAGGGTGTGAGAAAGGCCGTCTTCGCCCATGAGTTAGGTATGAAGGGTATTTGCCTATATCCTTTCATCAAGTCAATGGTGAATAAGTACTTGGCCCCTTCTAGGCATTCCAAGAGTTCTTCAACTTGGGGCACTGAATAGGCATCAAAGTGGGATATAGCAATGACTTTCTGGAAATCAATGCAGAACCAGATGACCCCATCGGGCTTCGGAACCAGGATGATGGGACTCCTTCACTTGCTCTTCTATTCATCAATTACACCCATCTCTAGCATCGTTTTAAGCTCCTGTCAGATGGCATCCCACATCTTTCTTAGCAGAGGCTGGTGTAGGTCTCTCACCTTCTGTCCTGGTTCCACTGCAGGGGGCTGAGACCTTACCCTAACTCTGTTGGCTTTGGGTCAAGGGTTCACCCACCAAAGGTCCTAGTTCAAATTCAGGAGGTGCTGGGGCAATAACCATAGCCTCTCAGGTCTTCCAGGCTTTCAGTAAGATCACATGGTGTGTGCACACTTCTTTCCTGCATCCTGGGTGCCTAACTTCATAGTCTACAGGTCTGATGCAATGTACCACTTCAAAGGGACCCTGCTACTTAGCTAGAAGCTTCAACTTGGTTGAGGGTAACAGCAGCAATACCCAGTCTCCTAGTTCGAAGCTATAGACTCTAGTCCTCTGATTAAACTGCCTTTCTTGAACTTGTTGAGCTTATATTAGGTTGAGCTGCCTGTTGCAAGAGGATGGGGGTGAGGGAAGATTTATTGAGCAGAGTGAGGTCTCAGAGACCAGGCCTGGCCTTTGCGCAAAGCAAGCAAGGCGGTTGCCTTGGGCACCATGCATTCAGGGCCCCACACTGCCCAGCTCCCAGCCCCGCCATCCAGCTGGGAGCTGCATGGCCGTGCGACTCAGCCATGCTGCCTGGAGGACAACATTGAAGAAATGAAATGAGCAGCCCAGGACAGAAAAGGATGACAAAGCCTTGTTTGTGCACTGAGAAACCTCTGATGGCATTGTAAGGATTCATATTAATAGCATTGCTTCCCTCTCTGTAAGCCAGATAGTCCAGGAAGACTCATAAATGGTAAACACCTTTATGAGTTATTTAAGTGATTTTTTCCATCTTGCCCAGGTAACGTACAATACATATGGACTTATCACATGATCATTGCCAATGTATAAACTCTAGTTTTCTGCACTTTCCTCATTGTGTAAATAATGGATTTACATCCAGGTATCCTTCCTTTTAAATGAAAAGAGATCTATGTTTAAAGGACATGTGCTCTACTAACTTCTCATCATTTTATTTCCTCCTCATAAGCAATTGATATCCAGACTTCTGACTGAAGGAAGTTCTCAGTTTTTTAATAAATTGTAATTTTGAGAAGTGCTCTGTCCACTGTAGGTGCAAGTAGTACATGAGTCTAACTACTATTGCTCCAAACTCTCCTTGCTCAGAAACCCTCATCTCTAGCAAGAAAATTGGAAAGCAAGGATAGCAACTCTACGCCTCGGGGTGACGTCAGCAGGAGCGACGTCGGGGAGGCCCCGGAGCGGGCGGGGGTTGGGAGGAGCAGCTAACGAGCCCGCCCCGGGTAAGGAGGCGGGGCAAGTAAGGTCCCGAGATGAGGCACGGGGGCAGCAGCGTCGGGCAGGGCTGGAGCAAGCCCCAAATCGACCCCGGCTCGTGATAGGCCAGCCAGGACGGCAGGGCCCATTTTTAGAGTGGGACATGCCAGCCCAGGAGGAGGGAGAGAAACAAGCCCGACGCGGAACAGAGAGGCTGGACAGGTGCAGGCATCTCAAACCCGAGCCGGAACCCGCGGTATTGGCAAGCCGCCAGTGTGGCTTCACCGGCAATCCTGTCTGTAAAGGGGAAGGTAGGTGCCGTGACGGAAAGGCTTCCCCGGGGGAAGGGAAGTAGCCCAGGGCAGAACCCAGTGTGGTTGGCTGGTCAGTGAGTTTAGGCTACCCGCCCCACTGACCGGACAGGATCCACTCAGGGATCAGAGTCCTTAGGGCCCTGAGCTGGGGCCCGTGAGCGAGGGCGAGTCCGGGCCCCCCTTCTCCCCTCCACGGGACCCCTCCAGCGGTTTCAAGAGGGCCGCAGCAGCACGAAAGGCTGGGTTTGGGAGGGCGAGAGTGACGTGGGGAAGAGAGAGGGTGTGGCTGGTGATGAGTACCCGAGGCAGACTGCAGGTCCCCGCGGGGGACCGAGTGAAGACAGCCAGACAGGTGCACTGAGGCACGGTGGGAAGGGGGCGACAACAGGGGCGCCTCCTAACAGTCCCACAGAGTCAGGAAAGATGGACTGGGAGATGCTGGACATGTCACAATTGCAGCTTGGCAAGCTGTGAAGCAAAGTGACATTCATCCCAGGAGAGACTGTGCATGAAGCCTTGCCCTAATCTTTGAGCCAACACTAAGGTTTCGGTTCAGGCTATGGCAATGTGCTTTGAGCAAGGCCATATGTTGCCTAGACAGGGGGCACTTTCCAGCAGGAGCACAGATGTCCCAGAGGAGTCTCACTACCCCTATATCCCGGGGGAAAACAGGCATGGGAAGGTGCTGGCCTGGCCAGGAGCCTGAAGGCAGGAGAGGGGGATGGGGCAGCTCAGCTTCCTTCTGTGTCCTGCACGTGTCAGGTCTGGCACTGGCAGCATTCCACAGAGAGAGAACTTCCATCCCTGCCTGTTCAAAATAACAAGGCGAGCATCCACGCTAATACGCCCATTATTTTGAAATAACAGGCTTGTTATTTGGAAATAATAACTCCAGCTAGTGAAGAGGAATAGCACTTATTTCAAAATTGTTATTTCAAAAGAGTGTTCGTGTGGATGCTGAACTGCTGTTATTTTGAAATAATTGGCCTCCAGAGGCCTCTCACAGCTGCCCTTGTGGTCATTCTGGCTACATATTTCAAAATAACTCCCTAGTGCAGACCAGGGCTTGAAGTCTTTAAACCAAAACTAGATACACTTCCAAAAGATATGCCCTAGTTCAAATTGTAGAGCAGATCTAAGAAACACTAGGTAAAAGTCTGCAGACTGTGGAATGCAAGAGATCAGACTAGATGATCATAGTGGTCCCCATTCCAGCAAAACAAATCTTATGAGTAACTTAGGAATTGTCACTAAATATTTAATAATTAATATACCTCTGCAATTCTACCAATTATATATTCCCTTATAAAGACTGTATTTTTGAACACAAAGCTATGACTTTTTGGGTCTAACATACATGACAAAATCAGTTAAAAATAAATAATTTTTTTAAATGGATAAAATGTATTTTCTGTAGGCAACAGTTTCCAAAGCACCTAAGACATTTCAGATCAATTGGACTTAGGCTCCAAAATCATTTTTGAGAATTTTCAAAAGGACCTAATTGAAGCTTTACAAAGAAAGGCGCAAAATAAAAGTTACTTGTTCTTTACAATTCTCTTCGCTTTTCCTATACTATACCTTTCAAATATCAGTTATGATGTGTATTAGCTTTTCTTAAAAAAATTCTGTAAGTGTCCTGAATAGAAGGGTATCATATATGTACCCATTTTCAGAGTTTCCATAATATGGCCATTCCATCATAATCTTATGGTTTATAAACCATGAGTTGTGGCACCTTTCCCAGCAGCCCACAAGAAGTTTCTATGGCAAGAAGGTATATGTTTCTTAAATCTACATATAATCAAGATGCGCAAAAGGTTTCTTTGCTTTCTAATTTCTTTATATAGAACAATAGAGATGCAGTCAAAATCAATCTCTCTTTATCTTTAGGTTGTTTCTGTAAATTCAAATATCTTGGCTGTCTACACAAATGCCAAAATATTTGTAACTTTCTCACTTCAAAAGTTCTAAAGTAGTCTCACATTTTCAGCCTCTTAATGTATTCAAAGGCCAAAAAAAGATGGCAAAACTGTGCAGCATCCAGCCTGGACAACATTTGCTTCTCAAAACACAACAAAGATATTCCCATCGCTTTCACCCACTGTCCTCCACATTTCCAAAACACAGATCAAATGGAACACTGATATCCAAAAGGCCAATGTTTTTACTAAGATACTTGGATAATAATAAATAACATTTATATAAAAGCGCAACAGTTCCATTTTTTGAAAAAATATTAAACTGACTCATACTTACAGTATTCCTATGAGATAGGTATGGTGATTAACTTTTTTTTTTTTTAAAAATCAGCATTTGCCAAACAGTTACCACAGAATGATATATGAGATAAGTTGTAGGAGGATTGGGGTGAAACCCCTCCATAATCCTGGCCTCCTTTTTTGCAGTGTGAGGAGAGTTGGGGGGAACCCAGGCTTACACACTACTCCAGGTTTCAGCCTAAGGACCCTAGGTAGTGGCAACTGATGGGATTTTTTCTCTAGCCCCAATACAGCAGCTTTTTTCCCTGGACCACTTCCCCAAATGCTTCCCTCTTTCTTCTTGGTACCTGAGCAAATCTTTCCTGCCTCAGCACAAAAAAAATCCACTCTCCAGCAATGCACTTCTTCCTCTCAGTCCTTCACTCTTCTCCTTCCCTTACCTGAAGGGAAACCTCTTAAAGTTGCACAGCAAGTCTTAATTGGCTGCAGGTGCCTGATTAGCCTGTTGCTTCAGGCAAGCTCTTAATTAGCCTGTGGTGCCTGCCTGCCTTGATTACGTGGCAGCAATCTCTGGCAATTTATTCAGGAAACAGAAAACCATTTACTCAGCTCCTGATATGTCTGCCCTCCACCAAACTACTGTAGCCATCTGCCTTGGGTCTGCCACAGTTAGATATCCACTACTACTTCTTTTTTTTTTTAATCAATACACCACCAGTACTACCTTTTACAGCTTGAACTTCTGTGGTCCGGGACTCTCTGGTCCGGCAAGATCCATGGTCTGGCAGAATGTTGCTGGACCAGACAGACCAGACAGCTCCAACCACAGAGATTGCCAACAGCTGGTAGCCCACGGGGCCAGAGCATGGGGGCAGGGAGCCCCGCGAGCAGGCCAGTGGCTAGGGTCAGGAAGCTCCACAGGCCGAGACACAGAACCCCACTAACTAGAGAGGCACCAGCAGCTGTGGAGAGGGAGCATTGCCAAGCAGGGACACAGAATCCCACCGGCCAGGAGCATAGAAGCCCAGAAAGGAGCCCCACCAGTGAACTGCAGGCAGCAGTGGGGAGCCCTGCGAGAGCAGATGCCTGACCTCCCCTGGTCCAACGAACTCCCTTGTTCGGGACTGCTCAGGTCCTGAGAGTGCCAGAACAGGGAAATCCAACCTGTAATAACTATTAATAAAGGCTTGTCTATACAAACATTTAGGGTGTGTCTAGACTACTGAGTTTTGTCGACAAAAGTGTACTTTTGTCGACAAAACTATACCAGCGTCTACACTACCGCTGAGTTCTGTTGACATAACGTTGACAGAACTCAGCAGTTTTGTCGACGCTGGTATACCTCATTTTACGAGGCATAACACCTTCTGTCAACAGAACTCTGTCGACAGAAGGTGTTATTGCCTGTAACACTGCGTCCAGACTACGGAGTTCTGTCGACAAAGCAGCTTGCTTTGTCGACAGAACTCAATGTGTCTGGACGCTCTTTGTCAACGGAAGTTTTGTCGACAGTATCTGTTGACAAAACTTCCGTTGACAAAATGCGGTAGTCTAGACGTACCCTTAGTTTGAGGTAAGTTTCAGTGTGAATCTTCCCCACGCTAGCCTGTTGTGAACTGTGTCTATGTAGATCTATGCTTCTATGGATCAACAATTCTTCAATACACTATACAATGCGAGTAGATAACAGTGCCCAGACCCACAGTAATATGAAACTCAATGCAGACATGGCTTGTGTTGCAGTGTTATATTTTACACATTTCTTGCAAAAACGGCATCATGGTGAATGTTGAATCTCACCACTATCTTCTTAGTAAATATTTCTTCCACTGCTACCGACTGCTAACTGCTTTGAAAAGCTCCAACTCTGGGGCTCCGGAGATGACCCCATCACCTTACGTGGAGCACGCATGGGGACACCACCCAAAAAAGAACAAGGTAACCAATCAATGCTACAAAGTAACCAAGCAAGTACTTAAGTGTGTACCTAAATTTACTCATCTGAGTAACCTGGTAGACTTCAAGAACACTACTCACATGCTTGAAATGTAGACATGTAGTTAAGCAATCTGCTGAAGTAGGGCCAGGTTGCTTTTTAATTCTTCTAATAGTAAAAGCAAAATGGGAATTATTCAAAAGCTGCATTTTCAGCAGTGCTTTGTTACAGTTTCCCTGTATAGAATCCCTGCCATCAGCAGACTCTCACTTTCAGAAGTATTGAGCACAGACGTACTCTAGGAGAGTAGTGTCTTGACAAGAAGTATTTTTATGGCTATATTTTTTCCTAAGTGAGAGGTCACACCAAAACACTATTCTAGTTAAAATGTGATAATTTTATACCTGTGAAAGCCTCTGGCAAGTCTTAGTTTAAGCAAATTATTACAAGCTTAACTAATGTACCTCACTTCTGGAAGTGAAAAATAATTAGTGTTATTTGTTCAAAGTTTAAATGTTAATCTACCCCCCTCCACAAAATCACCATCACCATGCATACCAAAGAGAGATTTGTTAAAAGTCTGAGCTAATAACAATAACTAGCTAAAAGTTTGACTCCATTGCAAAATCCCACTCTGGCTCCTTGTTTTAAACTTTTCCAATTAATACAAAAATTGCCTCAGCTGAATTGCTATCCATTACCTCACAATTTTAAAGGCCATATTCTGTTCTCATTTACACTGTTATAAATCCAGAATAATTCCAAGGACTTCAAAAACATTATTCTGTATAAACATGAACTGAGAGAGCAAAATTTGTCCCATTGCTATCTCAGCTTTTGTTTATCACTGAAGTGTCCTTTGGACTCCTTTTATCTCACTGTTTGAAGCTCTACATCATTAACAAAAATGGCCCCAGGGTTGCTTTTCTTTCTTGTTCTTTTAAAACTGCATTTTAACACAGGGACATAGTTACTCATGGTAGGCCAAAGCATTTATTACTGTCAATGTTAGCTACTTTTTAAGGGGTGAGGCATTCTTGGTGGAAGAGGGTTTAAAGTAACTTTTCCCAGCACTAGAATTTTTTTAGACCTCTGATAATATTAAGTGGCAAAAGAAACAAACTCAGTTAATGAACATAAACAGTGACAGACACCATACATTGTTCCCCATTGACCTACCACTGAAAAGAATCTAATCCACATTTTAAGAAGTATGCAGACAATGACAATTTATTGGACGGGATGCAATGACTTATAATGTGAGAGTATGTAGAACAGTTGAGAGGATCATGAAGGGAAGGCAGTTGCAACTCTCCTCTCCCTGCCCCCAGTTTCCTCACAATTCAAAACTTTTGTATCTAAGGATTACAAACAACAGGGATGGAAGTTAGATTGTGCGATACTTGCTGACTACTACATCTCAAAGAGCCTCAGTTATTAGAGGATAAGCAACCATATTTTCTTCCAACATGTGCCAGTGAGGAATCCACTTAGATGACTGGCAAACAGTATCCTCTTCCAGATGGTGGGAATGAGGTGTACCAGCTGCATTAATCATATAAGGATTGAAGAACTTGGCACTCACCTTAGTTGCCATGTTAACTGTATCATGTTTAACAAAATCAACAAGTTACTCCGTGTGGCTCCCTTACAAATCTCTGAGACTGGCACATTTCTGAAGCAAGCTGATGAGGTTTATTTACACTCCAGGGGAGTGTGCATTGATGTGTGGCAGGATATGCTCATGAGCTGGTTGATAACATGTGGAAATGCACTGCATAACCCCTGGGAGAATCTCTGTGAGCCTGGCCTTTAATACTCCTAATATGGCCACAAATAGGAGGAGAGAGAGGCATAACAACTTAGTCATGTGTAGGTTACAGCATAGAGCTCTGAAAACATAGTGAGTGTGATGTTTCTTTGCTCCTGGAGAGAAATGTTGTTTCAGAAAGAAGACTGGCAAGGTGAGAAGTTGAGTTCTCCATTGCAAATGAACTTCTGATGTCGTTTCATCACCACCTTGTGTCTGTGAAATAATATGTGTGGTAGTCCAACCAAGAGGCCCTTGGTCTTGCTGACTCTCTGAGATGATGATTATGAAGTCCATTTGATGAAAAGGTGGTACAAGGAATTTTTAAATATAGCGTCAAAGGAAAGCTTTACATACCATAAATGGACTACACTGAGGTCCCAGGTTGGATTTGGTTTTCTAACTTGAAGGCAGGCATGAAGAAGGGCCTTGATTAATCTTGACACTATACTGCCCAGCTAAATATCATATGAACGAATTAGTCACAATATCACCCCAAGAACTGGTAGGATTAACTTGATGGATATTCCTTTGAATATACGGAAAGACAAATTCGGGGTCTATTGGAGAGACAAGATGTGTCAAGTAATAAAATCACTTTCTGTTGATGAGAGAGAGACGCTTTTAAGCTTACACAGCTCTTTTTAAGGTTGGGGAAATTTAATCTGAGTGTCTCTCATACCAGAAGAAAAGCTTTCTGTAAGCTTGAAAGCTTCTCTCTCTCACCCACAGAAGTTGACCTAATAAAAGATATTACCTCATCCAATTGTCTCTCTCACATCCTGCGATCAATATGGCTATAACAACACTGCATACAGGAAAGGGGAGCGTCCTCAAAACCCCATCCCTGGCAATGATGCTTATTATGGACACATCAAGGAGAGGAATGATTGTCCACTTGAATTACCTCCAACTGTAAAGAAGGTAGTCCCCAGATGACCTGAAGCTGTACATGAATGTCCTAGAGATGAGGGCCCTCAGGCTGGCCTGTATTGTGCCTGATACTGGCTGGATGAGTAACACTGACAGAGTGATCCAAGCAAATGCAAAAAAATTCTCATGCTGAGCAAGAAAAGTTGCCTCTACAAGGACCTACTCTGCACAATGGAAAATGGGTGATCCAGAATGATGAGAATCTGGTTCAAACCTGATTCCAAGGCCCCTGCATTACATGATGCTTCAGAAACAGTCAGTGAATGCATTTAGCTCTTTCAAAGTACACATAACAGCAATATCAGTGAATCATGCATCAGTTCTGTCAGATTCAATTTTCTTTATACCTTACAATGTCAAATCTGATTTCGCATGCATGTGCACCTATAATAGAATCTACATTGACACATACTAAAAGAAAAACCACAGCTCTCACATCTGAGAGGACTGGGGAATCAGAGAGGTGTTGTCAGAGTCTGAATAAGGCAGGTCATCATTCTCGTCTGCTGGCTCAGCTTGGGTGGTAACAGAAGTTGAGTGCAGAGGAAGGGATGGAGAAGATTGTGTGAGGGTGGCCAGAGATCTTGTTGCTTTATGTGCTGGTGTTGATACTATCAACATGATAGCGGTTTTCAAATATCTAAAAGGGTGTCACAAGGAGGAAGGAGAAAATTTGTTCCTCTTGGTTTCTGAGGACAGGACAAGGAGTAATGGGCTTAAAGTGCAGCAGGGGAGGTTTAGATTGGACATTAGGAAAAAATTCCTAACTGTCAGGGTGGTCAAATATTGGAATAAATTGCCAAGGGAGGTGGTGGAATTTCCCTCTCTGGAGATATTTAAGAACAGGTTAGATAGACATCTGTCAGGGATGGTGTAGGTGGAGCTTGGTCCTGCCTTGAGGGCGGGGGGCTGGACTCGATGACCTCTCGAGGTCCCTTCCAGTCCTATGATTCTATGATGTGCGAGGAGTGAGTGAAATATTGGTTCCAGGGCTCCCAAGGGGACCATTAGGGTGGAATTGCTATGGGAGATATGGCCAAGGATGGTTAAAAGATGGTTAAACCACTGGGGTGGTATGTTAGTCGGTGCTGAGTAGAATGCCATGATATTAACTGAACCTGTTGGTGAGGAATGTTGTGAGGAGAACCTTCTTTCCTGTCTGGTGCCGTGCCTGGTGGTGATGGTGCAGGTGAATAGGAAATGTTTTTGGAGTACCATTGATATGTGCTAGATTGCTGAATTATAGGAGAATGCAGAAGTGAAGGTGCACTCAGCACCAATGGTGATGGTGCCAGCAGCTGTGTGTCAGTGGTCTAGTGAGAAGCCTTCCTCGGCTCCGGTGCCAGGGCATGTTTGGTTTTTGACTGGCAGGAATGGGAATGTTGGGTCAGTGCCAGGGTGTCCAATGGCGCTGGAGGTGATGATATGTCGGCTTTCTTCAGTACCAATCAAGAGGTGGCCCTGCTTGGTATGAAGGAGCTAGACTTCCTTTACAGCTCTGACTGCTCTCTTTGTAAGTGCCATTTTCTGCTTCTTGGTGGAAAAGGAGGCGGACAGCGCCGGTGAATGTGCGGCATGGGACGTGGATGGAAAAGACCATGCTGGAGAGGCCTGGGATGTACAGTAGACCCTTGTGGGCTATGAATTAGCCCTCTTACGGGGGGTTAGAGGCTCTGAGGGTTCCCTGGAGTTAGCCTCCAGCAGTTGAAGGGATTTCTCCCACAGGAGGTTTTTGAGCCTTATCTCTTGGTCCTTTCTGGCTATGATAGTCACGTTTTGGCTGTGTGGGCATTTCTGCACCACACAGCCTTTGCCAAAACATTTTATGTAGGAGGCATGACCGTCAAATATGGGCATCAAGTTGCTGCAAGGGTCACTCTTTTTAAAACCAGGAGAGCCTGGAATATGCAGAAGAAATACTTCAGGGGCCAAGAACTTGGTCAAAAAAGAAAGAGAAAAAAAACCAGGGGAGAACAAACGAGACCGGGTTAACACTAACTATAAACTAACTAAACTATACTAATAAGACTACAAGCTAACTACTCTATTTTTAAAATTTTCAGTTAGAAAGAACAGCACTGCTGAGAAACTCCATCTTCTGCTGAGGACGCTAGAAAAGGAACTGAGAGGGACCCATGCCGTGTGCAGCTAATGGATGAAAACAGCATGAGGTGGTGACTGTGCATGTGCAACTCAGGAAAGTGCTGCTAGGCAAAAGTCTCTGATCGCTGGCATGAGGACACACAGAGACCTGAGTGGAGCACCTGTAGAAATACCATTCAAAGGAAAACATACTGTTTATATTTCTTCAAGACACTTGATTATCTCAAAAACACCTGTAACAAAAACACACATTCAATTGTTCCACCTGTTTAGGATTCATAGTTTTTCCCCTCTGATGTGTGTCACTATCCAGATCAACTCGCCTGTGGCAAGTAAGTAGCTAGATGGAGGGGAGGGAGATGCCAGGCCCATTCTCTACTCCAGGTTCTAGCCCAGAGACCCTACAGATAACAGCTTTCTGCAGCATCTCTTGAACCAGTTTTGTGACCATTATGATTCTCTGGGCTCCCCACACTCCCTTACTCCTAGCACCTTCTTCATCTCCTGGTGCCTGATAATGTTTATACAGTCCAGTTGTACAGCAGCACACTCTCCTCCCCCTGCTCCTAGCATGAAGTGAACTAACTGAAGGGAAGTCTATTTAACCCTTTCTAACAAGTAACTTAGTTGACTTTAGGTGTCTTAATTAGACTCCATGCTTTAACTGGTTCTAGCAAGTGCTTGATTGATTCCAAGTGACCTGATTGTTCTGGAGCAGTCGCTATTAGTTTAACAGGAGAAAAGAGACTTGTTTAATCTGGGGCTAATGCATTTGTCTTCTGCCACTCTTCTACAGCCATTTTGCCTTACCCTGTCACAACATTTAAACACACTAAGGCTACGTCTAGACTGCAAGCCTCTTTTGAAAAAGGCTTTTTCGAAAGATATTTTAGCAAAAGCCTCTTTCGCAAAAGCCTCTTTTGAAAAAGAATGTCTAGACTACAACCAGTACATTAGAAAAAGTAAGTACGCAGAAGAGAGCACGCAGGCAGTCTGGATGCTCTTTTTCAAAAAAGCCCTGTTTGCATTCAATAATGCCTTTTTTCAAAAGAGCACTTTCGAAAAAGGCGTTCTTCCTCATAAAATGTTTACCGCAGTTGAAAAAACCGCCTCATTCTTTCGATTTAATTTCTAAAGAACACAATAGCATTCTAGATGCAGGGGAAGTTTTTTCGAAAAAAGGCCACTTTTTTCGAAAAAACCCTGTAGTCTAGACACACTAAGAAAGATATGAGTATTATTTAAGATGATTGCTTTAAAAGGCCAAGCTAATTGAGAAATATCATGGGAAAAGGAGTAGGTATACATAGGGTTAAATTCACCCATATGCAGAGGTGCAGCACAAGTCCTGTACCAAGGGTGAGCAATAATTTTTGATGGGGGCCACTCCAAGAATCTGAAAAGTAGTTGAGGACTGCTCTCTTCCACCATATTAATGGAGGAGGAGCAGGGCCTGGAATGAGGTTAAATGCAGAAGGGAGTTTGGGTTAGGGAATTTGGGTGAAGGAGGCAGTTGTGACCTGGGGCACTGGATTGGGGTGCAGAGGGTTGGATTGTGATCTAGGGCAGGGGATTGGGGTACAGGAGGGGATGCAGGGGTTTGAGATGTGAGATAGGGCGGGGCGGGATTGTGATCTGGGGAAGGGAATTGAGTGCAGGAAAGGAACAGAGGATTTGGGTATGTGGAGTAGGGGGGCAGAGGGTTGGGAAAGGGAGGGGCTGGAGTGCCAGAGGCAGGGTTTGGCCAGGAGACTTACCAGCCATCAGCCAGTTCCCGAATCAGTCTCCATGTTTGCCTAGCTCCTGCCAAGGCTGCAGCCATGTGCTCTGTGACTAACTAGGAGCCCCTTATGCTTCGAGGTTGCCTGTTATTAAAACAAGCAGCTCCCATTGGCCAAATTCTGACCAGAAGCTGGCCAATGGGATTCTGCTAGGTCAGGAGCAGCTCTGAAAGCTTCTCCCCTCTGCTCTGGGCTAAGTTTTTAAAGTGAAACTGCCCAGCAGCCACATTTCTGAGCTGCGTGCGGGTGGGACGAGGAAAGTAGGGAGTCTGTCTGGGGCTCCCTGCAGATATGTGCGCCGGATCCGGTGGCTTGGAGGGCCGGATCTGGACCGTGGACTGTATTTTACCCAGTGACCTATACCCTACTTAAATGTTCAAAATAGGCCTTGTACCAGGCTCTTTCCACAGGAATGAACTTCATCCAGAATATAGGGCACTAACAAGAGACACTCTTGCCCTTTAAAAAAGGTGAGAAGGGTTTGTAAAACAGAAATAAAATATAACTTGAGGGAAATATTAAGTGCAAACAAAATTTCCTATATCATGCTTGAGATTAATAAAATCATGATTCCATATGACAGACCATTAACTCTGAATATGGCATAAAGACCTATGTTGGTGGCTAAAATATGATAACTATGAAACAATATGCTAGTCTAGAAATGATCACTGAGCAGGGATTTTGGAACTACATTCTAAAAATGCAGGTTTTTTAATATTTAAATATTAATGCAATGGTATATCACATTATACTGCTGATAGTTTTCTCTTCAATTAAGTCTTTAAAAGCAGAAAAACAGAAAAAGTATATCTGGTTTTATTTATTATTCAGATACAGACAGTACTAGTTCGCTTCAAAAGCTCAGAAATGAAAATCAAGAATAAATACACTAACTCATGGAAACAAAATGTCTATGAAATATTTATTTTTATAAAAATACAAATAAAATAAAAGTTTCAACCATTTTAAATGTTACTGACCAAATTTATTTACGTTTTCTTTTCAGATTAGATTTTAGAACAAGTCTGATTTCACAGGAACAAGATTCCATGTGAAAGCAGGAGTTACTTAAAATAATTATAAATTACTGATGCAAGCAGTATTAAAAAGAACTAAGTTAAATGTTAAAAGGCTATTTGATAACAGTCAAGATTTTAGGCAGCAATTTATGAAATGAATATAACTGTAATTTAAAACATTTTATGCCAGAAGTGGAATATTGAAGACTAAAAGGAAAAACATGCATTTTATTTAGATTGTGAGAACATCCAGATACACTGGGCACAGATGGACCCATTGAATGTGAGGCTGCAGACTGACAGATTCCACCTTATGCTTAGTCTCTGCAGCCAGGGAAACTACTCCAAATCTAAAAAAAGCCATGTATACCCTCTCCAGTCTGTACTGATCAGTTTATGACTTTACCTGATTTTACAGTCACATATAGAAACTGTGCTTTTTGTAACGTGGGTTGGAGCATGTTCCATCAGCTCAGAGTTTCCTCAACTATCAATTAGATACTGCTGAATGTTAAAAGGAGTCCAAGGCTCATTTTTCATCTTCCTTCAACAGGCAGCTTTGTTTTAGCAGTTAGCCAAGGAGAAGGATGCCTCTGGCCCCTTAAAAAAGGCATTCATTTTGGTGACAGTACACCCCATGACTCTTAAATAATACAACTCTCCCCTTCCCAAAACAATAGCAGCTGTAGAACCCTTAGTAACAGCAGTGAAGGAAGGAAAGTGCTCTTCCTACCTTACAGAAAAGTGTTTTGTTTTATTTTCTTAAAAAAGTCTCAACCCAAATCAATGCCTATCTTTCTTCCTAATCTCAGCCATGCAAGGATGGATTATAGCTCTAGGATTTCACGCAAACCACAAGAGAGCAAAGAGAGGAGCTTGCTACTTGGATCAAACTGATTCAAACTGATACAAAATACAATTTTTTTGTTTGAGAATTTAAAAACTTTGGTAAATTTCTATTTTAAAGTAAGTTTTCATTAATCTCTGATTACCTTTGAATCATAGAATACTAGGATTGGAAGGGACCTCGAGAGATCATTAAGTCCAGTCCCCTGCCCTCATGGCAGGACCAAATACTGTCTAGACCATCCCTGATAGACATTTATCTAACCACAACCTCCCTGGGAAATTTATTCCAGTATTTGACTACCCTGACAGGAACTTTTTCTAAATGTCCTCCCTTGCTGCAGTTTAAGCCCATTGCTTCTTGTTCTATCCTCAGAGGCCAAGATGAACAAGTTTTCTCCCTCTTCCTTATGACACTCTTTTAGATACCTGAAAACTGCTGTCATGTCCCCCCTCAATCTTCTCTTTTCTAAACTAAACAAATCCAGTTCTTTCAGTCTTCCTTCATAGGTCATGTTCTCTAGACATTTAATCATTCTTGTTGCTCTTATCTGGACCCTCTCCAATTTCTCCACATCCTTCTTGAAATGCAGTGCCCAGAACTGGACACAATACTCCAATTGAGGCCTTACTAGCGCAGAGTAGAGCGGAAGAATGACTTCTCCTGTCTTGCTCACAGCACACCTGATAATGCAACCCAGAATTATGTTTGCTTTTTTTGCAACAGCATCACACTGCTGACTCATATTCAGCTTGTGGTCCACTATAACCCCTAGATCCCTTTCTGCCGTACACCTTCCCAGACCGTCGCTTCCCATTCTGTACGTGTGAATCTGATTGTTCCTTCCTAAGTGAAGCACTTTGCATTTGTCTTTATTAAACTTCATCCTATTTACCTCAGACCATTTCTCCAATTTGTCCAGATCATTTTGAATTATTACCCTATCCTCCAGATTAGTCTCAACCCCTCCCAATTTGGTATCATCTGCAAACCTAATAAGCATACTTTCTATGCCAATATCTAAATTGTTGATGAAGATATTGAAGAGAGCTGGTCCCAAAACAGACCCCTGAGGAACCCCACTTGTTATGCCTTTCCAGCAGGATTGTGAACCATTAAGAACTACTCTCTGAGTACGGTTATCCAGCCAGTTATGCACCCACCTTATAGTAGACCCATCTAAGTTGTATTTGCCTAGTTTATTGATAAGAATATCATGCAAGACCGTTTCAAATGCCTTACTAAAGTCTAGCTATACCACATCCACTGCTTCTCTCTTATCCACAAGACTCGTTATCCTATCAAAGAAAGCTATCAGAGTGGTTTGACATGATTTGTTCTTTACAAATCCATGCTGGCTGTTCCCTATCACCTTGCCACCTTCCAGGTGTTTACAGATGATTTCCTTAATTACCTGCTCCATTATCTTCCCTGGCACAGAAATTAAACTAACTGGTCTGTAGTTTCCTGGGTTGTTCTTATTTCCCTTTTTATAAATGGGCACTATATTTGCCCTTTTCCAGTCTTCTGGAATCTCTCCTGTCTCCCATGATTTTCCAAAGATGATAGCTAGAGACTCAGATACCTCCTCTATCAGCTCCTTGAGTATCAGCTCCTTGAGAACCTTAGGGCTCCCAATTCTCCAGTAATGACTAGAACCATCCACTGGTGCTGGAGATGAAGCAGCAGCCCATGGGTCTGGGTTCAGGACCCACAGATCATTGCAGGGTGGAAATACACAAGTCAGAATTACTGCAGAGGTACAGGACCACTATGCAGATGGACCTGGCATCAAATAGACCCCTTAGGGATCGGTTAGGTTTAGCACAGGCCTCTTACACATTCCCCTTGGGGAACAAATGCAGCACAATGTGGAAGAATCTCCACAGAAATTTATTTTCATAAACCTTCATCCTGTTATCTAAACACAGGATGGAATAATATGGCATTAAACCTGGAAGATTCTTTGAGGCAAAAAACAAAGGTTACTCATCCTGTGCAGTAACTGAAATTCTTCGAGATGGTGTCCCCATGGACGCTTGGTCTTGGTGCCTGGATCTAAGATTTTGAAGCAGTCCCTCCACAGGCCAACTGGCACACAATGTGCTAGTAAGATACCACGCAGCCTGAGCCCTCCAGTTCCTTCTTTTCCTCGGAGGCCCTCCAGCTCTGAAGGAAAGGGGAGGGGATAGGTCATGGAGGATCCACAGGGACATCATCTTGAAGAACTTCAGTTATTGCAAAAGGTGAGTCATCTTTCTTTTTTCTTCAAGACATCTCCATGGATGCTCCACATTTGGTGAGTAACAAGCAGTTTCGGCCTGTTGTGGCTGGGGCTTCGGAATATTGTGGAAGGCAGATGACAGAACTGCGGAGCCCACTGAAGAAGTGTCGTCTCATAAGAAAGTGCATAGCGCTTAGCAAAGGTAAGTTGTGAAGCCCAGGTGGCTGCCTTGCAAATGTCTGTCAGTGGCATGTTGTGTAGATATGCAGAAGACGATGCAGCCCTGGTAGAATAAGACATTAAAGGTACCAGTGGTTGTAAGCCCTTTAGAGTGCAACAAAGTTTTATACAGTTGGTGAACCATTTGGACAGCCTCTGTGTCAGTATGGGCTGTCCTTCAACATGCTCAGCAAATGCAAGGAAGAGGTAAGGGGTTTGCCTGAAGGGCCTAGTTCTTTGAAAATAGAATGCTAACGTTCACCTGACATCAAGAGTATACATGGAAGCCTTGAATGCATTTGCACGGGGTTTTGGAAAAAATACAGGTAAGTTCACCGATTCAGTTATATGAAATGAGGAAGCATGTGTGTGTGAGTGAGTGAGAGAGAAGGGTAACCTTGTCCAAATTCAATATTGTAAAAGGTGGGTCAGCCAGGAGTGCTGCCATATCTCCCACACGGTGAGCCGATATTACAGCAAGCAGGAACGCAACCTTCATGGAGAGGCATGAAAAAGAACAAGACGCTCGAGGCTCGAAAGGTGGCCTGGTCAGGGCTCACAGTACCAGACCGAGGTCCCAGGAAAATATGGGTCGCATAATATCAGAACGCAGGAAACGCAGCCTTTTAAGGAACTTTTTGATTGTAGGGTGAGTAAAAACAGACCAACCCTCAATTTTGTGGTGTAAGGCTGAAATGGCCAGTAGGTATACCTTGATGGAACTGAACAAAAGTGATCATTGCTTCAGAGTGAGGAGATAATCAAGGATTAAACATATGGGCATTGATATCGGGTCCTGCCCTTTCGAGGTGCACCATGCTGAGAAATGCTTCCACTTGTTGGTGTAGGAGCTGCAGGTGGAATCCTTAGGGCTGTGGATAAGGAATGCATGTATTTGCTCCAAAAGCCCTAGTTCGGAGTGGGAGAGCCACGGAGGAGTTGTGCTGCTAGGTGCAGCTTGCTTAGGTCTGGGTAGATTTGTGATATCCAACCCAGAGTGATAAGATTATGCTGGAGAGGGAGAGTGATGGGCGTGCAAATTGACATCCTGAGCAGGAAGGGATACCATGGTTGTCTTGGCCAGGCAGGGACTATTAGTATCACCGTGGCCCCATCTGTCCTGACCTTATGAAAAACTTTGGCGAGAAGTGGTATCAGGGGAAAGGTATAAGATAGCTCATGGTTCCATGGAATGAGGAAGGTGCCTGAGCGATCCCCTCCTGATGCCCACTATAGAACAAAACCAAATGCATTTGGTTTTGTGAGGTGTTGCAAACAGGTCTATGAATGGGCGACCCCATTTGCAGAACAGGGAGCATACTACCTAAGAGTTGACCACCCATTTGTGATGATGAGGGAACTGCCTGCTGAGAGTGTCTGCCATTACATTGGTGATATCTGGTATGTGAACTGCGGAAAGGTGAATGTTGTGGCTGATGCAAAAATTCCACAGCTTTAAGGCTTTGGTACACAGGGATCGAGACCTGGCTCCCCCTTGCTTGTTGATACAGAATACGCAGAAAATGTTTTCTGTAAGGGCATGCATATACTTGTCAGTAATGGAGGACAGGAAATGCCTGCAAACATTGCTAACAGCATGCAGTTCTAACAGGTTTATATGTGAGCACATCTCTAACAGGTTTATATGTGAGTTGACCAGAGGCCCTGAGCAGTCTAGTCTCAAAGTTGAGCGTTCCAGCCCATATATGAAGCATCTGTAGTAATTGTGCATGAGGCGGAATGCTAGAGAAATGAAATCTCCATGCAAAGATCGGATGATTTGGTCCACCAGAGGAGGGATGTCTTGATCTCATGAGGTACGATAAATTGGAACTTCATGGGGTGCTTTAGACGCTTGTATACTGTGGAAAACCTAATCTGTAGGCAGTGCATATGGAGTCGGGTGTGCAATACCATGAAGGTTGTAGCTGTCATGTGGCCAAGAAGCAGTAGGCAGTCTTTGGCCATAGTGCATGTGGAGAAAAAGCATTGTGGCCAGCATTTGGATAGCAAGAAATCTCTCATTAGGTAGATAGGTTTGTGCCTATGTGGAATCCAGACAGCCACCGATGAATTGTATGTTTTCAGAAAGATGAATAGATTACTTTCCCCAGTTTATTCAGAGGCCCAACTTCTGAAAATACTGTATGGTTATTGCAATCATGTGTGCTTACTCGGTCTGTGATGTGGCCTTGAAAAGGCAGTTGTCAAGATAATGAAATATGATTATTCCCATAGAGCAAAGATACGCTGTGATTATGGTGAGTACCTTGGATAAAACTCAAGGAGCCATAGATAAACCGAAAGGTAGGATTTGATATTGGTAGTGATCCAGGTTCACTGTGAACCTTAGGGCTTTCCTATAAGCAGGATGAATTAGAAAATGAAAATAGGCATGCTGGAGGTCAAGGGTTGAAAACCAGTCCCCTTGTTGCAGTGCTGAAATTATGGTGAACAAAGTGACCATGCGAAAGCAATGCGTCTTGAAGAATTTGTTCAGGTTGTGCGAATATAGAATTGGTTTTAAATCTCCTAACTTCTTTTGAGTTAGAAAGTAATGGGAGTAGAACCCTCTGTCCCTGTGCTGTTTCGGGACTGGTTTTACGGCCCTGTGATGTAACAGATGTAGCACCTCATGTCGCAGTAAGGACTCATGAGAGGGCTCCCAGAAGAGGGATGGGGTGGGGGACTGGGTAGGAGGCTTGGAGAAGAAGGGGATTTTGTAATCAGACTAAATGACGTTGAGCACCCATCTGTCTGAGGTAATGGAGGCCCATTGGTGGTAAAATGGGAGGAGATGGTTTTGGAAGATGTGTGCGGTCATTATTGGCATTGAAACTTTTACAGGGTTTCCCAGGCCCTCGAATAAGGCTTCAGATTTGCTTGTTGGCTGGTGACGGTTGAGGGGCTGAGCCTCATAAATGTCTTCGTCTTTGAGGCCAGGTTCAATTCCTGCTGGGATTGTTATTGTTGCGTTGGTTGAAATACGCAGGGTAACATGGCTGTTGATAGGTCTGGTACCAGTATTGCCTACGTCTATTGGCAGGCATATGGATACCCAAAATGTGAAGGGTAGTCAAGAGTCCTTCATGGTATTGAGAACTTTATTGGTCTTACCAGCAAACAACTTCTCCTGATCAAAGGGCTAATCCTCAGCCGTAAATTGTATCTTATGAGAGAACGTGGCTGGGGAGAACCAGGAGACTCTACACATCACAATTTTGGTGGCTGTGGTTCTATCCATGGTGTCTGAGACGTCGAGAGTGGCCTGGAGGGCAGCACAGGAAATAACCTGCCCCTCCGTTACAATGGCTGTAAATTGAGGTCTCTTTGCCCACGAAATATCACCCACAAAGTCCATGAGCTTAAAGTAATTACGAAAGTCATACTTTGCCAACAAGGCTGAGTAGACCGAAATCCTGAACTGTAAAGTTGCAGACGTGTAAGCCTTGCTACCAAAGAGATCAAGTCTTTTACTATCCTTATCTGGTGGAGTGATATGAAAATGATGTTACTTTGCCCGTTGGCGTGCAGCTTCCACCACTAAGGATTTAGGTGTTGGATGGGTAAAGAGAAACTCCAAGCTCTTAACGGGTAAATAGTATTTTTTATCAGCTCTTTTGCACACAAGTGGAATTGATGCAGGAGTTTCCCAAATTGTGTTGGCGGGGTCCATAATGGCGAGGTTGCTGGGGAGGGCTATTTTAGACAATGGCGAGGTTTGGAGGATGTCAGTGAGCTCATGCTGAGGCTTGGAGATTTCCTCCATAGTAATTTTAAGTTCAGCTGCAGCTCTCTTAAAGAGCTCATTAAAGTCATCCACAGCCTAAGGAGGAGGAGGTGGCATCATCGCCTCATAAGGTGAAGACAAGGAATTTGTTGGAGGTGATGCATCAGGGGGTGATTCCTTTATAACCTGAGCCTCTTGAGGATCTGTATTGAGCGGCTGTTGCACAGATGAAGTTGTGTGCGGTATATAAAAACTAGTCTGCTTGTAGGGACAAGACTGCAAAATATGGTGTCTCCTATAGGAATCCCAAGGGCTCCAGTAAGGCCATTGTGCAGGATGCGTTATCGGAGGAGATATTCAGTGGTGTTCATAGCATGGAGGAAATGCCCACAGTCATAACATGGCTTATAATACTGAAATGAAGGGCTATGTGGCGGCGAGAAGGAGGCCGGTAAGCCTTCATTTTCATCGCTGGAAAATTGCAATGGTACAGGGGAAAGCACCCGAGAAGTGGTCAGTCTAGGCGACACATCAGTGCCAAAAAGTGGCGATTGAGGGGCACTGCGAGATCAGCATTTTGCATATATGGCAGTGGTGCTGCAAAAATCAGTGCCCAAGTCCGTAGTGTCAGTCTTTATGGTGCTAATGGTATGGTCATATGGTCAGTACGGACAGTAGCATCCGCTGATATGTAGGCGGTACAGAGTAGATAATTGGTGCCGCTAATCTGGTCGGTGCCAAAGGTGCTAAAGAATAGGAAGGTGCCATCAGTGCCATGACCTTTGAGGGTGCAGACAGTACCGGTGGATGTGTCAGTGGTGCGGATGGTGGTAGCGATGCTGTAGTTTTCAGTACCATTGCTGTTGTCAGCACTGATGATGTATCTGGGGATACCAATGTAGTCTTCGGTACCGTAGAGGTTACCGGTGGGGTTTTAGGGCATTATTTGTACCCTTTTTAGTCAGTGCCA
The DNA here is from genome assembly GCF_049634645.1 of Pelodiscus sinensis. Classification (NCBI taxonomy): domain Eukaryota; kingdom Metazoa; phylum Chordata; order Testudines; family Trionychidae; genus Pelodiscus; species Pelodiscus sinensis. The sequence goes on from NC_134711.1 coordinate 99,424,481, forward strand.
GCTGCTGCTGATGGTGCCACAATGCCTGAGGTACCTGGAGCATCATAAGTACTGATGAGTGACCTCTATACTGATCCTCTTTGGCACCTTTTCACCCTGAGGGGAACCTCGGGATGATCGTACCTCCGTAGGTTGTAATCCCAGGTCTGAGGAAGGGTGTGTATTCTTCTCCAGTAAAATTAACTTTAAATGGAGGTTTCTGTCCCTGTGAGTCCTGGCCTTGAGTTTGACAGCGAGAACTATCCTGAGGTGAATAATATTCTCCCAGGCATCTGACATTGTGAATGTCTGTCAGAAATTGGCATTGGCTCTTTGTAGGAGGCACAGCGCTTAAAGCCCAGAGAAACCAGGCATGGTGAAAAAGGGGCTTTTTTGGTTAAAAAAAGAAGAAAAAGACTTAGTAACAACTAACAAATAACCAGAACTAACTAGGAAAACTATCTCAGAAATGTCGAAGCAGAGAACTGAGGACCTTCATATTAGGCTGAGAAGGAACTGGAGGGCTCAGGGCACAGGTGCGTGGTGCCTACTGGCGCGTTGCATGCCAGTCAGCACTGCACATGTGCAGTCCATGCAGGGACTGCTTCAAAATCTCCAATTCAGGCGCTGGGATGGCACCAAGTGTGGAGTATCCATGGGGACCTCTTGAAGAAGTAGTAAGGTTTCTGTTCAGAGTGGATAAGAGAAACTGCCTGCAATCTCCGTGGTAGAACATCTGAAATTATTATCGGGGTACTGACCTATTGGTGTACGCAACACTGATCCTTTCAGATTGCCTCGAAACTCTGGCAAGTAGATGAATCCACAATGAGTGAGGATTGCCAGCTTTATCTTCAGATAAACAGGTGCACACTTTACTGGACACAAGTTAAAGGTTTCAGTTTTGCTTGTATTAAGCCAATGGTAGTATTTGAACCATTGCTAGCGTCAAAGGTTTTTTTCCAGTTAGTTTTTTAAGATTTGTTTTAAACCCTGGTCTACTTTATTTTCAAAATAAGTTACTTTGCTGACCCTTTCTTACATGTGTAAATTAGTTCTTTTCTAAAACTGCCCTAAGTGAAAATTAAGACCTAATTTTAAAAAGCATGTGATTATGAGATTATGGTATCCTGTGAATTTTGCTAAACTTGATCCATTAAAAGGAACTACTAATCTGTACTGTTCTAAAAGTTTACAAAAGCCCTAATAATCCATGGTAAAAAAATTACTCATACTTAAGTAGTTCTAGCCAATATATGGAATTACAAGTACTATTCATAAAGGTTAGCATCTTTATTATGAGTCATTTACAAAGGGTGAACTCATAAACCACTGAAGTGGTTTCTATTCAATCTGTAAAATATATAAAAGGTAGACCAGATTGGAGGACACTTTAATTTACACAGGACACCTTTCTTAAATAATATCTGAAACCTGCTCAACTTCTATGCAAACATAATACAACTAAGAATGCATATTTCATCCTACATGTTATTCCTAATTTTCTCTCTGTTTTCTCAAGGCTTTTTATTTTCAGTTTCAAAGTCTACGAGAAAGGTAGAAGATGATGATATGATACTAAATACACTCAACATAGGAAAAGCTCTTTGGAATGGAGGTAAAACAGAGAAGACAGAGGCTATACCTTCTCTTGAGCACTACAAGATGGAGGACAGCAGCTTTTTGGATGAAGAGGAAGACAGAAACCCAAAATTCTTAGTGAGTTTCCATTTTATTTAACTAACACATGAATAAAAGCCCATTTCACAGTCCTTTTTAAAGAGTTAAGAACTTACAATTTAAAAGAATGTTTTGGTGGATAATTTCAGTTACAAATCATGGTATTACTGTATGCTAAGTTTTCAATGTTAATTTAAATCTGAGTTTGGGAACCTAAACCACTGGCCTGATTTTCACCAGAATTTCAGTGATCAAAATCATTTTGCCCATTCTGTAATAAAATATATATTTTAGAACCTTAATAGAATTCACCATACATACCAAGAGGGTTTCAACCCCACAGAATAATTAAACTAAAATTAAGCTCTTTGATTTCAAGGTGTCTAGGCCAAAGTCCAATGTGTAGGATTGTATGCTTTGAAATGATTGTTATAATGCTTTTGTTCTGAATAGCAACAAATAAAAACAAAATAGCAACAAATAAAAACAAAAAAGAGAACTAAACACACTGTTAATATTTTGTCTTTAAAATTTATTTTTTTTCTTATTTCAGAATATAGGTTCCAAACACAATTTCAGAAGCCATGGTCCACCACTGAAACTAGCTATAAAACAGCAACCTTACCTTGCAATGAAAGGCTCAATGGCTTTTCCAGTTGACACTGATATTCAGAATATTGAGTCAATACAGGAAAGGAGAGAGACGGGGGATGAAGAAAACTCATCTAACTTTCCAATAGGAAGGAGAGATTTTGATAGTAAGTATATGTGTATTTCTTCCACTGAAAAATTATTTCGATTTTGAATATAAAATCAGTAAAATGATTTTTTTCTTCAGTGCTCAGGTGTATGTTGGGAAGAGTCTATCGACCTTGTTGGCAAGTTTGAAAACTTCTGGTCTCTTCTCTGAAGAAGCATTGGTTGTCAGTTTAATTAAACTTGAAGTTACTGTGCTTTTGGTATTGCTGTATATGTACATCTAAATTCTTCTATCTGTATTTTCAAGTTGAGGGAAACATGACTGACCTTTTCACTAGATAACCTAGTTGTAATAGTTATGGTGTATAGATAATGAAATTGAGAATTCTGCACAATCAGGACTTATCACTAGTTGGCTAAGGAATAGTATACATAACCTACTTTCACATAATATATTTGGACATGATGAAGTGTTAATGCACCTGTTATTTTGTTCTTTCAAAATGTGTAATGTTTATTATGGAATAGTACATTTACTATAAACATCACAATAAAAATAAGATTCATAGTCTAAAAAAGTCAGTTAACTTCGTCTGACCAGCAATCAATTTATTCTTGGCTGTAGCCTTGTTGCTTTTTCCTGCTCCATGTAGTTTGATGTCCAATTTCTCCTGTTGTATGTTTGATATCTTGGGTCTCTTAATATTTGTATACTGAGGAGGTTCACTGTCATTATTGCTGATGACATTCTCACTATTCAAATCCATATATTTCCTCCTTGAGCTCTTGTTTCTTGGCTGGCATCTTTTCACTTTTTCATTTTTACTTCTATTCTGATGAACATTTCCAAAACTGGATCCAACTGCTGGTCTTTTAAGAGGTGAATTTACCCCATCTATTGGGTAAGAGAGTAAAATATTTTGGGAAGGAAAAGAGAGATATTACTTGTAAAGTACAGTAGTTAGCCAGGATATTCCTGTGATTTAAATGACATAAAGGTTATGTCTTTTTAACAAAAGAGTGCTTTCTAAAATAAAACGGATAACAACAACTTAGTCAATCACTAGCAAACAACTATGAACAAACCTAGGCAGAAACCTCACCATTAAATTTGTAAATGACGACCCAGATATGCACAAATAAAAGCCATCAACAACTTCAGGAAATGAATTATAAACAAAGGTCAAAATGTTGCAAAGGAAGGATAACTTATGCCCTAACAGTGATTTATATAATACACATCTCATAATGTGCTATTGCTTAAAAAAATTAACTAGCCATAATTTTCCCATTCAAAATATAAAATGTATTCAAGGCTTGGTCATCTCCATAAAATAGCAAAAAAAAAAAAAAAAAAAAACCGCCCCTTACATAATGTTGGTTAAAATTTATTTAGAGTTCATTATTATTTAACAATTTATACTGCTAATTTCAAAGCACTTATTTCACATAGTATAGACTAAACATATTTTAAATCAGTTTTTACTGGTTATAACTTGTGCAAGGCTATTTAAACACTCAGTTTTGTTTTTCCTTGAAAAAAATTCTTTACATTTGACTTTTAATAAGTAGTTTTTCTGATAAAAATCAATAGGTGTAACACTTTAAAAACATCAAGAATAAAATTTTGTTATTCATTCAGACACAATTCAGTTTACCTGCAAAAGTTTTAGGTTCAGAACAGAGAGCAAGCATTTGTTTTGGTGCAGGATGTATGCAAGTCGGGATTTGGCTCCTACTGAAGAAGTGCTGAGCCTTCTTCTCAGTCATCATGTCATCTTTGTAGGTACAAGCAAACTGGGACCTGATTAAGGGTTGCTTCAACTGTGAATGACAATTTTAATTTTTAATTTTTGTTTAGAAAATTTTAAACTGCTTTAATATTGGTAAAATACAAAGTCTTGGTTATCGTTTTATCCACTCTTTCCATCTTAACTTAAAACATAAAATTAATTAAAAAATTATTTAAAATACCAGGAAAGTTACTTACTATAGTCTTACAACACAACCAAAGTGAAATAAATTGTTTATGATATTATATACTTGTTCTAGAAAACTTATTTAATAGTAAATTGAGGGACTGTAAAATGAATATTTATTTGATTTTTTGACTGATGTCTTCTGAAAGCTGCATATTTAAGACTTTTAAAAAGCTCATTAGTCTAAGCCTCTCGGTAAGGGATTTTACTTTTCCCGTGGAATTTGATAGCATTTATTTACCATTTTGAACTACCATCATAATCAGTTTTTGCCCAGAGCCAAATGGTCCGTTATGCAAGCTATGAACAAGATGAGCCCACTATGCCTTGGTCTACTTAACTCCCCTTATTTTGAAATAACAAACAGAGCATCCGCACTTCCAAGCCCATAATTTCAAAATAATAAGCTTGTTATTTTGAAATAATTCTAGCTTATCATGAAGAATAGCGTAATTTCAGGAGTTATTATTTTGAAATAAGTTATTTCAAAATAATTTCTTAGTGTAAAAATGCTTTATCTTCTTTGAAGTGTCAATAAGCAACTTTCATTGGACTACAGCTCTGCATCAAAACAAACCATATGAAAGAGTAGAAAAAAAAAGCAACCTCAAAAGCACTCCCCAAAAGAGAGACAAATAGCAACCGCCCAATATAAAATTTGGGTGGAGCATATTAAAAATTGATCTAACTGTAGAATACACAATGTTATTCTATCCCTTTCTTGTTAATATTTGAAATTTTCACAAAACCAAATTATCTTCATATAGAGTGTTTAAAGGTGGTTCATATGATTTCCCCAACTATACAGACCAGGTCCCAAATGCACTAAAAGCATCTGCATAGCCTGAATTGTCAGAATTCTATAATATTCAAGAACACTATCATAACTACATGTGCAGGTTTTTTTTGTTGTTTTTTTTTAAGAGACAAATGATCTCCACCCCTAAGTTTCCAAAGCCTGAAGCCTGACTGATTAGAACAGATCAATCAGAAAGTATGGTTCAACAGTAAAAAGAGAATAAAAGTAACATTATGAGCTTTATCTCCAAATTCACTGGCATCAAAGACTCCAGATAAAATTTGTTCTGTTTACATAAAAAATGTGGTTTCCCCAACTACCTGCACCACTAAGCTACTTAAAAAAAAAAAAAATATCAAGCTTTGTTCTTTCTGGACAATTTATCACTCAGGCTATGTCTATACTGCAGAGCTTTCTGCATCCAAAGAATGTGTCTGCTTTTTTGGAACAATTTCTGAAAAAGCGAACGCGTTCTTTCACCATCCCTATAATCCTCATTGTATGAGGAGGTTATTCCTAAATTTGGTCCCATGTAGACAGGCCAAATTTCAGAAAAGCCTCTTCCAAAAGAAAAGTGGAAAAAGATACGCAAATTGCGGTTTGCAATTTGCGCATCTTTTTCTGACTTTTCTTTGCAGTCTAGACATAGCCTCACAATATATGCCTCTGTCGCCAGAGGCATGTAGATTAGGCTACCAGACATAGGAAAATGAAGTGGCGATTTAAATAATCGCCGCTTCATTTAAATTTACATGGCTGCCACGCTGAGCTGATAAACAGCTGATCAGCTGTTTGTCGGCTCAGCGCGATAGTCTGGACGCGCGGGTGTCGACATCAAACCTCATCCCAGGAGGCATACCTGGGTGGTCAACAAATACCTTTGATGTCGACACCCGCGCGTCCAGACTATCGCACTGAGCCGACAAACAGCTGATCAGCTGTTTGTCGGCTCAGGCGGCAGCCATGTAAATTTAAATGAAGCAGCGATTATTTAAATCGCCGCTTCATTTTCCTATGTCTGGTAGCCTAATCTACATGCCTCTGGCGACAGAGGCATGTAGTCTAGACGTACCCATAGATTCTGCAGATCAAATTCTGCCCTTAACCCTGTCTGTAGAATTTCAAAGTGGTTGACAAATATATCAATAAGGGTGATAATTATTCTATAATTAGGATATCCAGCTAACCACTGTGCTGATAATATACATGCCATAAATGAACCCAGTATACTTTTAGCTGTAATGGTGCTATAATGCTAACAGGAAAAAATAAATGACAATGATTCTTTCCACTAAAATAAGGAGATATTACTTTTGAATTCACAATTGGACTAGATCTGTTGAATAATAAAGTGCTGTTATATAGCCACTTTCCAGAACAGAACTGAATTTTAATGCCTATTTGCCTTACAAGACTTCATCTTTGGCAATTCTACTTTTCCTCTTCACATGAAAATGTGTGACATAGTCCAAGAGTAGTAGTATCTTGTCTTCTCAGTCTCTGTGGGCATTCAAGTTGAAATCCTACCATTCACCCTTCCTTTAGATTGTCTCCAGATTACAGAATCCCTATTTACCAACCAAGTTTCACTAGCAGGCCCACCTGGATAAGTATCTGGATAACTTGCCAGATACTTCAGAAGCAGTGATCAGTATGTAATACAGTGACACCAAAAAGCTTTTATCCAGAAGAACATAGCAATCAGACAAATAGTTAAAAACTATAGGAGTATGCACCTATTGTTGTCCCTAAAGCTTAGCATGCATTTCCCTCAAAACTTGGTAGGCTCAATTTACCTGCTTTTTGGGACCAAGTTATAGTCTGCTTCTCTGCAGACCCTGTCTGTCCCTCTTTGTCAGAGCAACTCTTTCAACAGTCTTCAAGATCTTTGTTTAAGGCAGCGATATTCAGATCTCAGTGGCTCAGGAGCCAAATTAGCAATCAACATTACCCAAAAGAACCATGATAATTACATATTATTCTCACAGCAAAATGACTGACCAAGTATTGTAAAATTGGTTAATAACACAGTTAAAGAATCCTGAATGGTTAATAACTTAGACTGATTAATAATTAAATCACACAGTGTATCACTATCATGATCTGCAAAGAGACACACAGGAGATACATGAAAATTACTTACAGATCACAAACCTCAGTCTGAGTATCACTGATTTAAGGTTTCCAGCCTGAAGGGCTCATCCCCTTTCCGAAAATGGAGATGTTGTGCCCATTTAGACAGGGACAAAACCTCAAAGGCCTTGACATTTATATTGCCAGCTAAGCATTGATTATTAAACGAACACCACTGACTTTCATTCCTGCAGATGTACAAAGCCACCTAAGACCAAAATAATCTTCACTTATCATTAGGAAACAATACAATAACCATCAAACATCCAGAGGGTCACATAACAGTCATAAGATGTGACAGATCTTTACCATGTTCTTCATGGTAATGTGGATGAGTTACAATTTATGAAGAGCCCACTAAGATATTTAGTCTACAGGACAGATCCAGTACATAGAACATCAAAGTAGTTTTTAAAAAAAGGATTCTTTTTTTACTTTTACATGTCTCAGTGAGGCAAATCAGCTCTGAAAGTTTGTAAGAACATGAGTTAAATCCCATGGGGAATGTCCACTGAGATTGCTTCAAGCTTGGAACTTTAGGACTTCAATAGTTAGGGGCCTGACAAAAAGCCATCTGTCTACAAATCTCCTGTTTTACACCTTGTGCAGTATAGTATGCAAAACCCTAAAGAAAATAACTACAGTTGCTCACATTGGTGCTACTGTTTCGTACCCATTTTACAGAAGTGTATACAAGATGCAAGACCATGTTGAATAAAGTTTTCAGAATTTCCTGAAGTGTCTACATTTGTCAGCTGATCTGAGAATGGGTATTTACTAGCAATAAATTATAGTATATTAAGAGCACAGCAACAAAAACGTTAAAGTAACCTGAAGGCATAGTAGCAACAAGAGCTCAGGGCTAAATTATCTACAAGAATTCAATAGCTTCTGGGGTCATGTTATCACATCATAATCTTGGCTTACACTTTATTTCTTAAAGACTTTAGCTCTTATTGTTGCAAAGAGAGATTTTAAAATTAAACCTAAATCTATTTGACACAATAATGACTATCTAAGTCTGCAGACAACATGGAACAATAGTTCCAGCCTTCTTTGGGGAAGAGGAGGTGTTAATTGTTATCAGAATCTCATAAATCCTATTTACATGGGAGCATAGGATTTGTGATGCCAGGAGCCACCTAAACAGTTTTCCTAGGGCCAGATCCTGAGAGTCTCAAGGCACCCTCAAATCCCATTGATGTAATGACTTAAGACTGAATGATTTCAAAACAATAGTGAATAAATCTGAGATAATCAAAGGCTGGTAGGGTGTCTTGCTAAAGATTTTGATGGATTTGGGACAAGGAAAACATGCTATTATCTGAAAGATAGCCAGGATATTTCTTGTGATTGAATAAAGCAAACCTTGGTTTGGTCAAAACAAATGACATTTTGCCACTTTTTTCTTTCCTTTTAAACTCTTTTCAAGTTCTCATTCCTATTTTTTCCACAAAAGGAGAGGCAAAGATTTACTCCTTTTTCTCTCTCTCTGTCTCTCTACTCTTTTCATTTTCCAAAGGATATCTCGATTGGTTGGCCAGAAAATAAAAACATGTGTTTATTGTTACTGATGTAGTCTTTTAAATCCTATTATGTTATTTCAGTGTATAAAAACCCACTCTGAGCATTTTTACTAAGTGTTGGCAGTTCTGTCTGTATGCAGAGGCTTGAGGGAGATCTGGAGTAGATTATCAGATGTAACTTTTTAGAAATAAATAGAAGGGCATACATTAGTAACATATAATACAAGGGAAAACATGAGCGTCTCAGTGGCAGATCATAAACTAATAAAGTACAAGAAGTCCAAGTGAGAGCATTTGCTACCTAACCTGAGGGCCCCACATATGCTTTTGATATACCACAAAACAAGGCATCCATGCTCACTGTCCTCCCCTTTGGGAGTGGTGGTGGCAGAGGACCCCATCCTCTTCTATCAAGACAAGGGAAATTGCGTAATCTCCCCTCCCTCCACACAGGAATAGCAATAGGACTCCCTCCTCTCAGAGGACAACAGATGTGTCCCTTAATATTGACTCCAGCAGTTGGGGTATATCTCCTTCAGTGGATCTTGGGACTTAATATCACGTTGAAATGAAAAGAGCAATTCAAACCACTAAGAATCATTCTTTACTGTAGAATTTCAATGGTGTAAAAAACCCCAAAAAACTTGTTTAGTGTATTCCTCAGAGATTGAAGTACTAAGCAAAGTTGTTTCTCATAATTCTCCATTAAAAACAAACAAGACAAATTTTGTTTGGTGCTATAGATGAGACTAATATCTTGGCAAGATAGGTTTTACTTAGTTAAATGTTCAGTTTCAATGCACATGTGTATCGGATACACAGAAAATCTTGATAGCTTCCTGTTGATGGTCTTCCAAATCTCTCTTTTATTTGTACTGGAATCATAAATAGGCAAAACAACTCTCACTAGCAACAGCTCTTGGAAAACTAAACAACTAAGAATAATATCCAGCTTCATGCACTGCTGTAAAGTCATTTTAAATAGACAAGTCACATGAGAAAGGCAAACTGAAATTCTCTTCCTTGCAAAGCCTTTTTCCTTGGAAGACTTCCCATACACAGTGTAATTACAATGAACTTCAAACTTGACAAGGTCTGATAGAGTTCTTTAGCCACAATATTTTTTAAAACTGAAATTAGTGTTAGGTTCCCATTTGGAAGAAAGTAGTACCTCATATAGGAAAGCTTGTCTCCAGCTATATTAAGAAGAGATATAAGCCAAAATACTGAAAATTCAATACAGTTCTTGTGTGCTAAATGTGCTAACAATGAAGTACAGGTTCTAAAATCATATTACTGTTTATTAGAAAATATATCAGTAGACCAAAAAAAATCTTTAAGAAAAAAGTAAGTCTGTTCATTTCCCTAATATTTTCAGTATTGGTAGCCACCTTGCCTCCATTCCTTTCTGGTGCAAGGAAGCCAAATTCTGTTTCATATTGGGGATTCTATGTCTGTGTCATACTGCAAACTCAGATCTGAACATAAAACTTGTCTGGCTTCTCTATGGTCTTTTACTTCCATTCTGGACTGAAATTCTGAATCCAGGTCTACACTAGGACTTTAGTCCAAAATTAACCCTCCAAAGTCAATTTTCTAAGCAATGTGTCCACACTATCAAGCCTGTTATTTTGGAATTACTCCAGCCACAACAGGTTAGGTATTTTAGAGCTCACTACTCAAAGAATTGAATTTAAGTGTAAGAGGGAAAGGAAAATTATAAAATGTACAGACCAGTCAAAAACCAAAAATAGCATACTTTGCAAGCAGTAAAAGAAGTAACCACCACCCTCCATGTATGTGTTGGGTCAGGAGAGGAGCGTGAAGGACAGTGTGTGTTTGGGAGAATGACAGAGACACACAGTATGTGAAAGTGACAGAGATTTGCATTGCCAAGCTCCCTCTATCCTCTCCTTTCTGTAAGGAGATAGGGTACAGAAGTGGGGGAGGAAGGACACCCTGACATTAGCGCCCCATCTTTTCTCCCTGTCACACCCTGCACAGCAAGCAGGAAGCTCAGCTGCCCAAGGCAGAGGACAGGAGCAGCATGAGAGCGAGTGGAGGGGCAACTGAAGTGCCAGCGTTTGATAGCTTCCTGGCCAAACTGGTCAGGATCACCTGTCAGAGGCTCCAAGATCGGCAGTAGATGGGGATCTACTACTAGGTGATGACTGACCTAGAAGGATGGTGATAAGATAAAGTGACTTTCCATAGTGTAGGAGTTTCCAAGAATACCCTCAAACTTAGCAGGTACACCATTACTTAGGAAAACCCAAAAGAACTAGACTGAATAACCAGATAGGACAGAAATAATAAATGTAAGACAACCACAAAAGGCCCATGGTAACAAAATGACGCATTTGATAATGACACATGTTGAGATCAATGATGTATTGATCTATTGGAAAAAGATACTTCACCATTAGTAAGGTGAGGAAATACAAATAAGGAGAAAAGGAAACTTCTCCTACTGAATATGCATCAAACATAACAACATCAGTGTAACATATTATAAAAGTAGCATTCCAGCCTTGGAGAAGTAGGAGGACATGTAGTCCTTGGGAGGTGCCAGAATGATAGCTATTAGTGATGATGGGGAAGGTGCAGGTGATGAGGAAGATGATGGGTAACAATTTGGGTTGTTCTGAAAGGAATGAAGTGAGTATATGATATGGAAATATAAACATTCCCTATTAAACAGCCCAATTTCATAAGTTTATGACTGTGCTAAATGTATTAATAAACTATATGTGCAAATATACAAGAGTTCCTATAGTGTGAGTGTTGCATCTGTGCACATCAGGGTTCCCAACCATTGAATAACTGAATACTGGGCCTGATCCGGAAACAAAGGACCTGTCAATCCTAAAGGTAGTAACTAGAAATTCATAAGCAATCTTAGGTCAGGCAACACCCTTCATCTTCTCATCACTACTGGAGATGAGCCATATACACTCTGCTTTAATTACCACTGATGTTACACTGCCATCTCTATATCCCTTCCTTTTCTGCTTTCTTTAGCATTGGAGGAGTGAGTTGTATCTCACGAAAGCTAGTACTCTAATAAATTTGTTAATCTTTACAGTGCTACAGGACTCCTAACTATTTATACTTGGAAGACAAATTTCCAATTTTTCAGAACACAAATCCTTTTAGTTTGCACGATATTATATCATGGTCATGTGTTTGAAACCAAGAAACAATCCCACAAATAAATATGGTCCTATAGAATCAGAGCAATAGTCCATCAAGTCCAGTATTTTATCTATGAAAGTGGTCAAATATTAGCTGCTTCAGAAGAAGGTACAAGAAAACATGTACCAGGCAATTATGATACTCAGAGGGAAAGCCTCCTCTTCTAGCTCATTAGAGAAACCAGAGGTCAAGGCTTCTCCATGGCGATGGAAATAATGTCTTGGGCAGAGAAGAATCTGCTATCTTGCGAGACAGTTTGTATAAAGGATACCCAAACAAAAAGGGGAAAGAAAAGTTGAAGGTTTTCCTAATCAACCACGGACTCAAAATGCAGTTTGGACCAGGAATTTGGAGCGGAGCCCGGAGCTGGAGTGAGGAGCGGTAGAGCTGCAGGTTTTTGCCTGGAGTGGAGCCGGAGCACAGAAAATCATGACTGCTCCACTACTCCAGTTTTTTTTTCATTTTCAATCCAAAATGAATGATATTTTAGCAAGAAAGTCCTAAAGGTGCCAAAATGTTTCAGATTGTATAACAATTAATATTAACATCTACTTTACCACTTTACGTAATAGGTCACAGTTATTCTCACTTTGGCCGAAATCAAGATTTAATGTACAGATACAAAATTAAAAAGTTTTTTGGAGATATGTTTTATTAAAGAATCAGATAATTATCAGACATCCGGCAACACTGCAGACTGCTCCCACCCTTCTGCCAAGGTTAGGCAAGTATGTACTCATGTAGATTAGTTAGATAGATAGATTTATTTTCAACCTTGTAATGTCTAGCCTCATTACTTCCCAACAATTAATGTTGTAGAACAGCGATAGCACGTACTAACTCTATGGTACATACCAAATTTCATTGATATGTCTATACTAAAGCATTTGAGATATTAATTAAAAACTTGGAAAATATTTTGAATATTTCATAAGAAAAACTAACTTGCAATTTATAAATAAAATTTATATTAATTGTGTATATTAAAAATACTTCTTACTTCATTAAAACTGCAAGAAACATGTTAAAATATTAAAATATACTTTAATAATAATTTTGTGTAAAAAGAAAATGCGATTATTTTTGTCCAGAAAATCCAAAATAAACTCGAAGTACCTTAAGCGGTTAAGATATCACAAGCAGGTACATTATAAAAAAATTTAATGCTTTTATTCATTGCTTTTCTAAGATCATAACAAGAAACATTTGGCTGCAGTAGCAGCACAAGAAGATTTGGCCATGGCTTCAACAAAAAAAAAAAAAAAAAAAAAAAAAAATCAAATCTGCCCGCAATGATTGATAGCCGATTTACGGAAAAGGATCTCAACGACATCATTACTTTTGAATTTGAAAAGTCCGAATTTGGGCTTTTGGGAAAAGCAAAGAAGAAATCAGCAACGTGCAAAGTGGAAAAGGAAGTGAATGGCAAGCTCAAAGCATGTATGTTCAAGACAAGTGAAGCAAGTGCCATGAAAAGTTCCAACCTTTGGCGGCATGTAAAACGTAACCATCCTGAAAACGATGCGGCTCTGGTTACAAAAAAGGACCAGGAAGATGAGGCAAAACAGAAAGCTGACGCGGCTAAATGACGTTCATCTGGCTCTTTGAAAACTCCTGGAGCAAATATTTTTTGCGGCTCTTCATCTGAAAAGAAACCTAAAATTGAGCAAACAAAACTTGACTCATATTTGAAGTCCTCCAAGGTTACAGTCACCATGGATGCCAATACTTTCCATGAAGGGCTGATGGAAATGGTTTGCTTGAGTTCAACACCGCTCACTACCTTCAGGCTAAAGAACAAAGGATTCCAAAAAAATTGCAGGTGAAACGGGTCGGAAGCTTAGCGTTTCGACGGGGCACGGTGCGGTTTGTCATTTAGTTGTCAGCACAGCTGAGTTTGGTAGCAAAGAACTAAAAACAGCTTTGGAACAAAAATTGTACTCCCTGAAAATGGATGTGGCAATCCGTGGAAACAGAAATTTCCTTGCAATCAATACTCAGTACTACGAAGAAGGAAAAGATAAAGCTGTGGTAAAAACCTTGAACATAATCAACACTGAAGGGAGTCACAATTCTTCCTACATGAAAAATCAAGTAAAAGCTATTTTAGAAAAATTTGGGATCAGTGAAATGCAAGTGCTGAGCATCTGTGTTGACAATGCAGCAAACATGTTGTGTGCTGTCACAAATTTTAGCGAGGACAATGAAACCATTTCTACCTCTGAAAACAGGGATGTGGACAGAACTGAAGCTATTTTGCCTGATATAAGAACTAAAGGAATGGATGGAATGGAACTCAACATGGATGCTTCTGCCCAGTGAGTTAATGACCCTAGCCTCATACTTCCAACATAGTTTCATGAGGATGACTCAGAAGTCCAACTGATGAGGTGTGGTATTCACTCTTCAGTTGGCAATCTGGGATGGATTGAACAAAGAACATGAGAAGAAATATCTGGCAAAAATTCGACAAGTCGTTGTCAAACTACGAACCACAAGTATTTGAAGTGTTCTGCTTGATATACATGGGATAACGCAATCACTGGATACTGTGACTCGCTGGGGTTCAACATTTGTGATAATTGATCGGCTTCTCGTTTTTCAATCTTACTGTGAACAAGTACAGGCAGTCCCCGAGTTAGGCGGATCCAACTTATGTCGGATCCGCAGTTACGAACGGGGCCCTTCCTCTCCCTGGTCTCCAGCAGACCAGGGAGAGGAAGCAAAGTGGCGGAACACGCGGGCAGCGGACAGGGCTGTCCTCTGCCCACGCGCTCCGCGGCTTGGCTCTGCTTTGCCCCCCCCCCCCACGGTCTGCAGACCGGGGGTCGGGGGGGGGGGCAAAGCAGAGCAAAGCAGAGCCAAGCCGCGGAGCGCACGGTCAGCTGACAGCCCAGACGCGTCTGGGCTGTCAGCTGACCGCGTGTTCCGCCGCTTTGCTCCCCGTCCCCCTGGTCTGCAGACCAGGGGGACGGGGAGCAAAGCAACAGAGCCCAAGGGCAGCAGGACAGCCACGGCGCGTCTGGGCTGTCTCGCTGCCCTCGTGCTCCGCGGTTTTGCTCCGGACACCTGTGGTACAGCAGCTGGGGCGCTGCCAGTTGGTCCCGTAGCGCCGCTCTGGGCGCTACTGGACCAACCGGGCAGCACCCCAGCTGCTCTGCCCCAGGCGTCCTGATTCAGCCACTGCTGGTCAGTTTCAGCAGCGGCTGAATCAGGACGCCTGGGGCAGAGCAGCTTGGATGCTGCTGGGTTGGTCCAGTAGCGCCGAGGAGCGGCGGCGCTACTGGACCAACCCAGCGGCACCCCAGCTGCTCTGCCCCAGGCGTCCCCAAGTCAGCCGCTGCTGAAACTGACCAGTGGCTGACTACAGGAAGCCTCTGCCCCGGGCTTCCTGGAATCAGCCGCTGATCAGTTTCAGCAGCAGCTGACTTGGGGATGCCTGGGGTTCTTAAGTTGAATCTGTATGTAAGTCAGAACTGGCGTCCAGATTCAGCCGCTGTTGAAACTGATCAGTTTCAGCAGCGGCTGAATCTGGACGCCAGTTCCGACTTACATACAGATTCAACTTAAGAACAAACCTACAGTCCCTATCTTGTACGTAACCCGGGGACTGCCTGTAGCTGCTGATGGAACAGTTTTAATGAGGGAATGGTGAAAACTGTAAAAATTCTTGCAAGAAAATGGTGGACAAATTGCAGAAGGAATTCTATCCTCCATGCAGAAACGCAGAGAGAAGCTTTTTGACAATATTCATTTCCTTGCTGGAGTTTATGTTGACCCAAGGTATCGGATTCTTTGTACCTCAAGGGAAATCTCAAAGGCAAAGGAAAGGCTCCTTGATATTGCTCAACGACTTGAAAAACAAAATCTATTGCTACATTTGAACTCGGCGAAAGAGGTTGAAGAAAATGAAACAACAAAAGGAGTCATCAACAATCAAATTTGCAGTTTCAGAAATAGCAGGCTGTTCTCAAACTTCTGTCTCCACTCTGAACTTGTTCGAGCATCCATCCCTGAGACATCTTCAACCATCACAGGGAAATGGAGATAACTGAAGCACCAATTCTTCAGAAGATGACTACTTCGAAAAGGAATTGGATAAACAAGAAAGACACTGGCGAGTTTCTGCGATTCATAATTCGGGAAGATTGTGAGGCAATGGAGTCTATTGGTAGGCTCAAAGTTAAGTCTGTTTTTAAGGCCATTTACAGCTACCCACACCACATTCAGGCTGCCTGTAGAATTGCTTCAAGCATGCCACCAACTCAAGTTAGGGTAGAGTGACTGGTTTTGGCTTTAAAGTTAATTTTAATGATCTGCGGCAGGCTATGAAAGACGACTTGATTGCCGCAATAATTTTTTTACATATTGAATTATGAATTATTCTAGTTTGTATCATTGTTGATGACATATAAATTGTTTTAAAACTCTGAATAAAAATAATGTTTTTTCAAAATTATAGTATGCACTTTTTTATTTAGTTAAAAATTAATTTGAGTCAGAGTGTGGAGCAATCACTATTGGTGCCGGAGCGGCACTATTACAAAATTTGATTGCTCCAAATCCCTGGTTTGGACTGACTAATTAGCCAAGAAAAACACATTGTACTTAAAGAGAAGTCTAATCCTCTTGAAGCAAAGTCTCTTTCATCCAGACCAGCAACACCTACAGATAACATCTAAGACACTGAAAAAGAAAAAGTGTACTTCACCATGGATTCTCCATTAACCTATGATATATTTTAGTATCCAAGCAGACCTTAGCCAGGGAATTTCATTAATGAATGCAGTGAAATTTATATTTCTGATGTCACAGGAAACAGAAAGCTCTTTAGGGCACTGACAACCTCTTTATTTGTATGATGCCTAGCACAATAGGGTCCTGCCCTCTAGATGTTACCTTGATATAAATATAACTAAATACATAATCACAAAAGTTCTGGCAATCTTAAGTACATTACTATTTCTGCAGTATGGATGATTTGAGTCCTACAACCAAGCACCATGCAAACATAGGAACCAGCCATGGTGTTTTTCCATATGCAGGCACATCAGAAACTGAGATTAATCAATGACAGATTACACACACCTGTGGCTGGACTTGCTAGTTGTCATTACCTGACAGGTAGGTTATGCAATTTAGTTCCCCTACTTGTAACAGAACCCAAACTGGTGGAGTTAGGAGAAAGATATTCGTATGGCTCCAAAAAGCTCTCCATGCAAAGTAAGTTCATCTTTCCTGGGAGGTCTGGGTGAGAAGATATAAATAAATTGAACAGTACAGCCCTGTGCCTATCAGAGAAAAAACAACTGGTGGCTGGAGAAGTAGGAAGGCATAGGAGATGCCAAAGTGGCTGGAATGTTGCCCTTGGATGCACTCTCAAAATGGGCATTTCAACCCTTATTGAGAATGAGTGGAGCCGGCCTGGATGGAGGCAGAGGCATGGTGGCTCTGCCAGCATCTGTACACTTTAGCCCTCTTTGAGGCAGACTTTTGGTTAGGCTGACCCTGCTGGGGGTGCAGAAGCTGGGTTTTAAAATGGTTCCACTGCTGCTCTGGGATGTACAGGTCTTAAGCGCAGTGTGGGAATCCGAGGCTGTACAACTTATTCTCTATTTCCTGTACAAACAGAACACAATCATAGAAGGGAAAGTCTTAGATGGATTGTTGAATCTTTGTTGAGATCCTGAGGACCTGAGCCATACTGCTTGCCACATAGAAATGGCCATCGTCTTTGTCACTGAGTGTGTTGCATCAGAAGCTATCTGTAGCGCAACTTTTGCTACTCCCTGCCCCTCCTTCAGACCAACCAATGCCAGATATTGAAATCATGCACAAAGAGAGCTCCCCATCCCATGAGTGAGGCATTGGTCGTAATGGTATCAGGGCCGGTTGGTGGAATGGAACGTCAGTTAGAACACTGTGTGGATCCGTCCACCAGTCTAAGGAGCTGAAGACCCATGGTGGAATGGTAACTGTCTTGGAGAGAGGGTCTCTGGATGGAGTGTAAAGTGTGGAGAGCCAAGATTGAAGGCATCTCATATGAGCCTGGCCAGCCTGAAAACATAGGTTGTAGCGGTCATGTGGCCTAAAATTTTTAGGCATTTGCGGACTGTTGTGGTAGAGGTCACCCATGCTACTACTATGAGGTTGCGTAGAACCTCAAATCTTGCGTGGGCAAAGTTGCTCTGGCTGTGCCAGTGATGATGTGTGCTCCTATAAATTCTAGGGTTTGGGTAAGATGGAGTGTGAACTTCTGGTAGTTTATATAGAACCCAAGCTGGAGCAGAAGGTCTTGACCACATCCTGTGTTTCTTGGAAGGACATGCCGTCTAAGTATGGAAATATTATGACTCCCTGACAACATAGGTATGCTGTGCCGACGGTTAGGGTTTTTGAAAAAACTGAGAGCTCCTGAAAGCCAAAAGAGAACACTCGGTATTGGTAATGGTGAAGACCAACTGTGAATCATAGAAACTACCTGAGGGCGGGATGAATTGTTATGTGAAAATATGCATCTTGGAGATCAAGAGTCAAAAGCCAATTTTCTTGATTTAGTGCTGAATTATTGTTGCTAAGGTCACCATTTTGAATTGTCAGTAAGTGACATATTTGTTGAGCCTCCTTAAATCCAGAATGGGTCTCCATCCTCCATTCTTCTTCTGTGTTAGGAAATAAGTTGAGTAAAATCCTCTCCTTTGGTACTGGTTCTATAGTGTCTAACGGTAGAAGGTGAAGCACCTTTCACTGAAGGAGGGTCTCGTGAGAGGGGTCCCTGAAGAGGGACGGGGTGGGAAGATGGATAGGAGGAAGGGAGGTGAAGGAGATGGAGTAACCGAACTGGATGAGCTCCTATCCACATTTGTCCGATGTTATTTGTGCCCATTGTTGTAAAAAGGGCAGGATGCGATGGTTGAACTGTAAATGATTGGCTGATGGTATGACCGCAGGAAAAGTGTCTTTCTGGCTCTCGACTGAACCTTCAAATCTGTTGTTTTGATGTATGAGGTTGGGATGCTGAGGCTTGATGTTGTTGTTGACATTGGGGACAATGTCGTTGCAGCCTGTGTTTTTGATGGAAATCATACCTTGATTGTGGTCAGTATGGTTCCCTGGGCCTTTGATAAGTATTGTATCAGGCTGTTTTGCTTGAAAGGGGGCGTATACATACATGCCCAGAGCCCAGAGTGTCATGCAGGAGTCCTTCATCGAATGAAGTACCTCATCTGTTTTTGCCACAAAGAGGTTGGTCTTGTCAAAGGGCAGATCCTCAATCTTTTGCTTCAACTCCCTCGGTACCCCTGATGCTTGGAGCCAAGATATCTTATGCATCACAATAGCCGAGGCTGTGATGCAGGCAGCAGTGTTGGCAACATCCACTGCAGACTGTAATGTCATGAAAGACGGTCTGGCCCTCCTGCATGATGCTGAGGAGGATAGGGCTCTTGTGCTCGGGCAGAAATTGTATGAGCTCCTGCAACTTGGTATAACTGGAGTAATTGTAATCTGCTAGCACGGCAGTGTAGTTTGCTGCTCAAAGGATCACAGTGGCTGAAGAGTATACTTCGCATCCCATCATGTCCATCCTTTTGTGATCTTTGTCATGTGGTGTAGATCTGATATTATTAGGCTGTCTCGATTTGTGTCTAACGGAGTCAAGCACTAGGGAATTTGGGGGAGGGTGAGTAAAAAGAAAATCCATTCCCTTCAGTGTCATAAAGTACTTGCGATCCACTCTCTTATTGATGGGAGTGATGGACGCCAGAGTTTGCCAGATGTTCTTGGCATGGTCGATAATGCCTCATCAATCGGGAGGGCAATCCTGGAAGACTGGGGGATCTGCAAGCTTCACAAGAGGTGGTATTGCTTTTCTTGGACCTCCTGTAAATCTTCTTACACTAGTGCCACCCTTTTAAAAAGTTCCTGGAACTCTTTTTAGTTGTCTGATGGAGGCAGAGTGATGAAGATGACCACTGCTTCTGGTGAGGAGGAAGAATCAGGCAGGGGGACCTGTCTTCTCTTTCAGACAGAGAGTCCTCTATTTCAGTTTGGACAGGGGAGTTCGGCGGCGGCATGGATGGTACAGATTAAGGAGAGTGGAGTGGTCCTCTGGAGGTTGTTGAAGGTGCAACATGATGACTCTTCCTATGGGAACGGGAGTCCCATGGTTGTCATTGCCCAGAGTAAAAGGGTGGTGGGTAGGTGTAGTGGTGTGCATACCAGTGGTGGTGACGGTGGACATGCATGTATAATAGGACCAGTATCCCAAGACAGACCTCTCTGTGTTGGGCTGGAATGTTGCAATGAGAAGCGGCTGTGTGGCTCAGTGCTAGCTTCGCTTGGAGAGAATGGCAGAATCGGTGATCTATGGGAATGCACCGATTGTATGGAGAAGAATGGAGATAGTGGTGTCGATGATAGACGGCTAGGTATGGGAGACCTGTGATGTAGATGTTCCCATGTCGGGGCCGATGGCATTGATGGCAACGAGTGCTCGGGAGGCAGCATTTTGGCACGGGGTCTCTTAAGTACCGTGACCAGTGCCTACTGAGATGGCAGTTTTGGTGCTGGCTGGTGCTTGTGAAGGCTGGCTGGTGTGGCCAGTGCAGTCGGTGCCACCAGTGCCAGTTGTTTTTGTTTGGGCTCCCAGTGGGCCCTCTTGTGTGGTGCTGGCATCTTGGACAATGCCATGCCAGAGGTGCTGAGCCTGTTCACAGTACTTACCCTCATGGAAGTCAGTGCCAAGGGTAGGGATCTGGTCGGAGACAGCCTGGTTTTGGACATAGTTTTGCCAGAAGAGGTAGAGAGACACGTTTGTCCATACCTTTTGGCTCAGATGTTGATTTTAAGGTAGATTTGTCCTCAGAAGTTGGCTGGAGCGACTTTTTGTATAAAAAGGTTTTTAACCTGTTGGTGTGGTCACAGTGTGCTCTGGCTGTCAAGTTAGAGCAGTGAGGACACTTTTGTGTCTGATGGGCTTCTCCCAGGCACCTTATGCATGAGGAATACCCGTCGAGATGGTCATAGCATTTTGGCAAGACTCACATCACTTGAAGCCAGGGGATCCGGGCATTAGGTGTGACAAGACTCAACAGGCCAATGATGACGGAAGAAAAAAAGTTTTGGATTTTTTTTTTTTTTGACGGGAAGGAGAGGGGCGAGGGAGGGATCTCAAAACTTGGAACTATGAGGAAAACTAGGGGAAATTAACAATTTTTTGTTGTTTTTTTTTGTTGAAAAAGGGGTGAGACAAGGAGCTCTGACTGCCGCCGAGGACAGTCGAGAAGGAACTGAGGGGGCTGTGCCACAGATAACCAACACCAACGGCATGAGGGGGCACGTGTGCAGCACAGCGGACACGGATAGAAAAATCTCTGGTTGTGGTGCGAGGATGCACCAGCACCCGGAGTGGTGCACCCATGGGGACACTACTCGAAGAAGAACCAGTGCTACTGAGGGCATGCTGGTGTCATCAGAATCAAGGAAGACCTAAACTCCTTGACTCTGAGGACCATCTTGTGAATCAACAGGAATGGAGGGAAGGTGCTATAAGAGCATACCCTAGGGACACTGGACTGTGGTTGAGGAAGGAACAGAACCAAGGACACTTTGTGTTGCTGCAAGACACGAACAGGTCCAGATGGGAAAATCCCCACCTGAAGAAAATGTCCAAGGCCACATCCACCCTGAGGCACTACTCATGACCCTTGAAAGATCTGTTGAGCTGGTCCCTGCCAGATCACTGAGGCCCCAGAAGATAGGAAGCTACTGGGTGAATGGCATGGGTGATGCAGAACTCCCAAAGCAGGAGGGATTCTCGACATAGGGGAAAGGAATGAGAACCACCCTGTCTGTTGATATAAAACATTGCTGCCGTCTTATAGCAGTTGGTAGCAGAGATTTTACAATGCTACACCACTGCGTAGTGTGGTGAGTGAGAAAAAAGATGCTCATGGATGGCCTAGAGATCAAAGTCTTTGTGATGTTACCCACTGTCTTGTAGAGTGGCAAAGATACCCTGAAGGGGACTTCCACATTCAGGATGTCCACTGTCAGGTCAAAGTCCTCTGACCCACTTATCCTGAACCCCTAGGCTCTGAGCGAAATGCTTAACCAGGTCCTGGTGGATTTGGGAATCCATAGAGAGCATAGAAGGGGATGACACCTCTAAAGTCTCATCAGGAAAGGAAGACGAGTATTCTCTAGCAGCCTTATCCTTCTACTCTTGAGGATGCTCTAAACTCTGAGAAGCTGCCAATCGCTCAGGCAACCTCTGGGGGCTTGAGTCTGTGACCCCCTCCAGGGAGGATCTGGGAGACTCCCTATATGCCCATGGTCCAGGGCTGAGGAGTGAGGAAGCAGGGTGGCAGAGCGAGGCACCCACAGTCCTGAATGAGTGGAACCTCGAGGTTAGAAAGGGTGACCCCCTGGGACTGCTGGTATGCCCATGGGATCCAAAAGGGCCATTGGGCCAAGTACTGCCATGGGGGACATTTGTTGTAGGGACTGCACTGAGGTGTTGGGAATGGTGCTGAGAGCAGGAGTGGTGCAAGCAGTGGGAGTGGGAGACTGTGGTTCTGGAACTCAGGGACTTGATGTCCTAGTCCAGGGAGCAGTTCAAGCCCAATCACAGTAGAGCCATTGATGGGCCATGATGACCAGTGCCAGGAGCTGTATTGAACTCTGGCTGCAGGCTTGCCACGGTGCTGGGTAGGCATCAAATGCACCGGTGCCATGGAAGGCGCTTGTGCTGCTGAGGCACCCGGTGCTGGTCCTTCACTAGAGGCAGTGGTCGGTGCTGGGGGATGCAGCATGGACGAAAGTGCTGTTATCACCAGTGTCAGAGTCGGTACTGCCTTGGGAGGCCAACAGCCTATCTCTGGCGAAGCCAACATGTCAGTACGGGGCTGCGCACAGGAGTCCCTCTGTTGCACTGGTGCTGGCTGAGGAGGCAGGGGAAGATGTAAGTTCAATCAACTCCCTGGCTGCCTCAAAGGTGCTTGGGGTCAAAGGCCAGTTCACATCAATCGGGTCCTCATCCAGGCTGGGATCCCAGGCTAAGCTCAACTGGCACGAGGGCCCTGGAGCTACAGGCCTTGAAGCTGAGGTTGAAGAGTCGGAGCGCCCTGACTAAGGACTCTGCCTCGATCTGATCTACTCTTCTTTTGTGGCATCAGCACCTAGGAATGGTGCCAGGTGGTCATTTAGCTCCCAACATCCACATGTAAGGGATTATTCTTGGCATAGTCCCAATACAGACTCAATTTTGTACTTCTGCTAAAAAAATCTCTCTCCTAAATGATGTTTCCAACAATATCTAACTATTATAAAGTAAGATTTCTGTCTGTACAGAATAAGATATAGAGTTTAAGATTTGCATTTTAAGTATTTAAGTTTCTTATTCAGAGAATTCTTGCTTTGTAACAGGATTTTGGAAACTAGAAACATAAAAAGATATCCATAAAATGATACTGAAAAAATACAGTAGGGTTCTTTTACAGAGAACAATTTAGCAGGAATGCAAAATTAAGAGTTAAGTACAGCATGTGTTTGTAATCATTTTTGCTTTTACTTTTTTTTTTAAAATTACACAGACTATGAAAATATATACATTAATTCAACATGCCTTAATTCATTAGGATAGCTTGTCCCCAACCATGTTTTAAAGTCTCTTTTTCCTACAAATTTTGCTGTTTTCATATATCATGTGTCTCTTCTAGTCAGGCCTATTGCTTCCTCTATAAGGAGATATATCTAAAGGTAATCACCAATATGCTTCCTCATTTATGGAATACTTTTTCAATTGGGATTTTGGTAAAATTTACCAATAGGTATGTTATTAACATACCCACACAACATTTGTGAGTGCGTGTTTGAGAGTGAGAGTGAGAGTGAGAGAGAGAGAGACTGGGTACATATACACAAAACATTTTTATATATATTACAATCATACAATGTATATTATAATATAATATAAAATAACCATACACCACCTTAATTTGTCTTTCACATACAGATGGTTTAATACGTTGTCTGAGAGGTTTTGGAGAAGACCCATTGGATTGTGCTGGAGATCTACATTAAAAAAAGAAAAGAAAAAAATCTTACAAAATGTGAAGTATAATCAAGTAACAAAATTTACTAAGCTTAGGAGCTCCTCAGAAACAGGGAGAATCAAGAAATCAAAGGTTCTGGTCCTCTAACTTTTCTCCTGCTCCTCTCCCACACCTTCCCACCCTGAAAAAAAAAAAAAGCTATATTCATGGGAAGAACAATAACATTTATGACTAAGGTTTCAGCAACTGGCATATCTTGTTAGGGTTTAAGTTTAACCACAAAGTTGTGATTCCGAAGGCACATCTTTGTTACTTGTGGCACTAGTGGTGCTACAGCAAGTTTCTTCCCATTATTGTCTTTGTAGACTTCTGGTTAGGTTCCTCAGTAACTATTCTTTCTCTCTCTCTCATATACACACACACGCACACAAATGGAAGTTCTCACAGACAGATAATTACACTTCTATTTTTCAGTTGTGCATAGTTTATTTTCATGCACACAAGATTTGGATGCATACACAAGTGGTTTTGCTTCTTTCAGTAACAAAATCTGTTCTTTGTTTGGAAACATACATACAACCTACCTAAAAAATTATCTCCTTATCACCACTGTCAGCTAATGTCCCTGCACTGACAAGCAGTGGTTTTATTTCGGCTAGGGATACCCAGATAGTAAATATGAAAAATTGAGACGGGGTGGGTAATATATGATATAGCCCCACATATCAGGACTAACCCTATAAAATCAGGACATCTGTCATGCTAATTTCAGCAGGGGTAGAGCCTTTCTAGGTGTTCCACTGAAGAACTGAGTCTCTTTAAGGTGCTTTTAAATGTGCTAAGACTTTTGCAAGATGAGGTAAATATTTGGCAACATGAATTGCCAACATGGGTAGCTTCTCTAGTTCAGTGAGCTAGTTCCTTCCACAGTGCCTACAAAAGTAGGTTCTCAGGAGATTAGTGGCTTTGCAGACCAGTTTAGGAAGGGCATTTAATCAGTAGAGAGCATTATGCAAGAAAGCACAGAAACAGTTATGGGAGAAATAGACAAATGAAATTCCAAAGATGGCATCCTTGGTAGAAACATACCCTTGACAATAAACTGAGAATCAAAGTTATGTATGACCCTGAAAGCTTATCAGTGAGGAAGGGAAACCAGAGAAGAAAGGATTGGGCACATATTCTTACTAAATTATGGAAATATTTAGTCTAAGTTAATTCCAAATTTACCCTAAAAACACAGATAGTACCATAGCTGGAGCACAGTCTCCTTGTTTTGATAGTACTTTCATTGCATTTCCTCTGGTGGCTACAAAAAACCTGAAAATGTTATGGGAAACACAACAGGTAATACTTTTCTGCCATCAGTGAGACTTCATAATAATTACAACCTCCCCTTATTTTTCTTAAATATTTGCATTACAAGAATATGTACATACAAGAAATTGTTTTAGGAAAGTTTCCAGTGGAGAGCAGCAGGGAACCATTTAATAAGGGAAGGATGAAACATTTTCTGTCAGACTTACAGTACACACAAAAGAAACTGATTCAGTGAGAAAAATCTCACTTCATCTGGAAAGTTAAAAAATGTTTTGCATGATTTACTGTTAATGTTGGTACATTCAGTGCCAAAAGATACACAGATACCAGCAACAAAACACTATCAATAGCAGATAAAGGAGACTGTAACCACTTCTTAGCGATACCTTTTTGGAAAGGTTTTAATATATTTATTATTTATTTGAACTTCTTGCCAAGTTTTAGAATCAAAAGATAAAATTCTGGAACCATCCAATTTAATCACTTAAACAAAGTTCTCACAAGCTCAACAGTGGAGCCAAAGCTATAAGGAAGGGATCAAGATAAATTATCTGAATCTCTCAATGTTCCATACATGAGATACATGAGTTTGCCATTCTAGCCTTGGCCCTAAAATAAACACAGTCTTCTGTAAAGCAGTCAGATCCCAGGCACAACTGACCACAAAATTTAAACAGATTTTTGGGACCATTCAGTATAAAAAACAAAATCTCTAGACACAACAAATAAACTGGTTAAAATTCAGAAAATACTTGGAACTAAGCTATTTGATATTAAAATGCAGAATTTTGATTAAATAAGTTGGAAAACTATAGTAAGGTTTAATATATCCTGTGTTTGTACCAGTGACCAGCTTGCTTGCATTTCAAATTTATTGATAGTGATATAAAAAATACCATATTTTGCTATTTTTTAAGAGAGTGATACATTTCACCAACTAGGTAAAACATTTTTTAAACATGTTTAAAAACAATATTATACCCTGCAAGTGCCTGTATTTAGGTAAAGAATGAAGTGATCCCTTTCCACCACACAATATTGAGAGTTTTATTGTTTGTAAAGCAATTGAGATCCTCAGGATAAAGGTGCTAAGGAAATACAAATTGTTCAGAGATTTGGGAGTCTGAAGGAAAAAAGGAAATAAATATGATTTCCAGTATTTTAACAAAAAAAAAAAAAAAAAAAAAAAAAAAAAAAAAAAAAGATCCCTCGGCTTGGGTAAAGTTTCTTACTTTTAAAAGTGACCCTTAATGTGGTAGATTAACTTATTTGAATACGTTATTGGTGTCAAAACTATGTTTTGGAGCCATGAACAAGCTACTTCAAATAAAGTGAAAATTATACTGAAATAAAGAAAAGAAATTGGCAGCAAACTGACAGCAAACTGACAATACATCACATAGTCTGCTACTAAGTAATTTGCATAAGGATTATCTTGTATAAGCAAGAACAATTATCGTGTTCTGAAGACCATTTATTACACGGAGTTTATTTTATGGATTTACTAACGGGCTGCACCCCGTGCTCACTACACTCACCTAACCCCCTCTCTCTGGTTGCTTTCGTGGCCAGAGAGCATGAGACCATGATGATATCATTCTGTCAGTTGGCACGAAAACTTTTTATAGAGAGAGAAAAAACTAGTACTCACCTAAAGAGTGTTAAGACAGAGGTGATTCCAAATGGAGTTACATTTTCATCACCATATAGTAGTTCTGCTTTGTTTTTGGTAGGAAGATTGGCAGCTTCTTCATCCAGAAGAACTAGTAAAGCCTTTACAGTTTCTCTGCCACAGTAGGCAGTGCCATGGTTTATGGCATGTAATTTTGGCTGAGAGTAAACAGAAATTATTAAATATTAACAAGAGCATAAAATAAGAAATAATACAGTGCATCACACATACAAACAAGGAATCCATCTTCAACAACTAGGTGCTTCAGCAGAAGGTGCAAGAAATCCCCCCCATTTGTGAAATAACCCATCCAAAGAGAATTTTCCTCCTACCCCCAGGCAATTAGTGATATTTAGCTAATTGCTAGTTGGAAACATGAGCTTAATAACATATACAACTAAATATCAGAATCTGAACAATGATGCCACACTACAGAAGTTAAATTGCAAAATAACGAATAGTTCTCATCACATATTCTTGAGTACTATGGGAAACACAGATACATTTGGGGCGTCTAACACCAAACCCTTTTACAAATTAACTAACTCTTTTCACAGACCTGATCAGAGGTAGGTTATGCACTCCTACATACACACTAGATCAGCAGTTCCCAACCACTGGTCTGCGGAGTGGCTGCCATGCCGCGGTGGCTCTGGGGGCCAGGGCTGGGGTACACTGCCCAAAGCCTCCCCTCCCACCGGGGCTGTTGGGAAAGTCATGTCCTTTCTTGTCTCTCAGACAACCAGCGCCAGGTAGGGGAGGGGTCTCTCAGATGCAGAAGAGTGGTTCACTGCGTGGCAGGAGGGCCACATGGAGCCCAGTATAGCAGCCTTCGAGCAACCGCAACCCAGGGAGCAACATTCAGCTAACAGCTGGGAAGCAGTACAGAGCTAGGTGAGGGGGATGCGGCAAGCACTAGGGGCTCCAGGAGCAAGGCTAGTGGTGAGGGGCTGGCACTGAGGGCAGCTCTGGGGAGCTGTAAGGCGTGGGAGGCTCTAAGAGACAGGGGGGCTGACAATGGAGGACAATAAAGCATCTGGGGTGGAGAGCTGGCAACGGGGAGCTCTAGGGGCAGGGCTAGTAGTGGGGGAGGTTATGGGGGCAGAGCTGGCACTGGGCAGCTATGGGGATGGGGTTAATATTGGAGACTGGGGGCTGGCACTGGGGGGAGTTCTGGAAGGATTGGATGTGGTGGGGCTCTAGAAACAGGCTAGTACTGGAGGGTCTGGTGATGGGGCATTTTAAGGGGTGGGGGCTGGCACTGGGGGCTCTGAGGGCAGGAAGCTGGCACTGTGGGGGGTTGGGTGCAGGGAACTCAGGGGTCAGTGGCAGGCGCTGGGGGGTAGTGGAGGGGTGGGGGGCTCTAGGGTTTAGGGCTGGCACTGGGGACCTCAGGAGGCCATGGTGTACCCCAGCTCTGGACTCCAGGGTCACCATGAAGAGTCGAATTCAACTGCGGCGCTGCCTGCCATGTAGCAACTGCTGAAGTTGACTGTTTGGCCGGGGCTTTTGGCTGACTAGCTCTGGGAGCTGGGGCTTTTTGGACCAGTAATATTTTATTTGAACATTTGAATATTTGTTATTTGCATAATGAATAAGCAAATAAAATTTTACCAGTCTGCCAACAGTTTGTGAATGGGTTTGCCAGTCTGCGGTATAAAAAAAAGTTGGGAACCACTGCACTAGATCACTCCGGATTTTCCACATAAATGGAGAAGTTGTAAAAGAAAGTAATCTACATCAGAAATGCTCAGTGCCACTCTCAGCAGCAGGGACACAGAACTTCATAATACCTGCGGGACTGCAAGAATTGCAGGTTTGCTATAAAATTAAGTAAAAAAGTAACAATCCTGTGTTTTGTTTGTTAATATACAGAAGATTTTTAAAATCAGTTACTTGATAAATATAAAACATTTCACAGTTTAAATTTGTTCTTAAAAAATAGGACAAGTAGCAACAGATTTTTTGAGAATCAGTTAACTAATCTTAAACAATCTCTGCAGCACTCTCACCACCGGGTTATCCCAGGGGTGAAGCCGACGGCTGAAATAAGTGGGCCCCTCCTCCCCGCCCTATCCTCTGGGGTCCTCCTCTCCCCAGGCAAAGCAGATGGCCAGGGTGCGCCTTCCACCCATGGCTGGCCCTGAGAAGAAGCCAGCAGCAGGGATGGTGCCCTCAACCTCAGCAGCCAGGACGCACAGCCCCATGGGTAATACTTTTAGTTTAATGTAAGTTATCAACTAGTAATTAGGAACAGCAACTTCAACTATAGCTGTTGTCACAGACCTCCCCCTCCCCACGCTTTACGAAATGTACTTATGGACACAAATATGCACAACTCAAAGATGCTTTGGACAAATTACCTCATGTAACCTATCAATCTTAATGTCATAATCTGCTAGGTCTGTATATCTCATTTAGGTGTATGTATCATTCCTGCATGAAATCTATGTAGAAGACTAATGCCCTTCTCACATCCAGCGTGTAGCACTCTCTGCTTAGCTCTAAAGTGTGGCTTGGGATAAGAAAACTGGAAGGAAAATCTTTTGGGTCAGATGGAATTGGGAGACCACTTTTGGTAGCAAAGATGGATGCAGCCTGAGCTGCAGTTTGTCCCTGCGGAAGACTGTATACGATGGTTCTGAAGATAGAGCCCTCAGCTCAGACACTCTCCTTGCTGAGGTAATAGACACGAGAAAGGCCACCTTCATAGAGAGATGAAGCAATGAACACTCAGCCACTGAGTCAAAGGGCGGTCCCATGAGTTTATTGAGCAACAGGTCCATGTCCCAAGCAGGTACAGGTGGACAACAGTACAGATATAACCTGTCTAATCTCTTTCTAAAAATGTGGCACCATGGAGTGGCCAAACGGGGAACATTGGAAGCAGCCTGGGTGAAAGGCAGATACCTTCGCCAAGTGAACTTTTACCAAATAGGTGGTGCAACAGGTACTCTCGCACCACTGAAATAGGCACCAACCCAGGGGAAACATCCCGCTCCACACATCAGCTGGAGAACCTTTTCCATTTGGCCAAATATGCCGCCCTGGCAGAGGGCTTTCTCCTGCCCAAGAGGAGCATTGAACCTCTAGCAAACTGAATCATCCAATTTCCATGCTGTTAGATGGAATGAGCACAGATCCAGGTGTCTGAGACGCCCCTGATGCTGCATCAGAAGGTCCGGGTACAGGTGCAGGGCTATTGGGGCTTCTACCAACAAGTTGAGCAGAATGGAAAACCAACGTTGACGCGGACACGCCGGCGCTAACAAAATTAGACCAGCCCTGTCCCTGTGGGCTTTTAGCAGGACCCGATGTACCAGTGGAATTGGGGGAAAACACTTACAGGAGGAGTGTTCCCCTCCAATGGAGAGTGAATGCATCTCTCATGGAACCCTAATAGTGATTCTGAAATGAGCAAAAGTCCAGGCACTTTTTGTTCTCTGAGGTGGTGAACAGATCTAGAAGGGGAGTCCCCCTACTGTGAAAGATTGATTGTATCACATCTTCCCAGACTGACCACTCATGGACCTCCTGCTGAGGACTTCCTCCAGCATATTCTGTAGTCTGGTAGAGAATGCCACAGTCTCTGCGCCTCGCTGCAGAGCCAGGATGATCGCACACCTTCCTGCTTGATGAAACTTTGCAGTAGTACTGTCCATACACACTGACACAGAGGCCCTGCATCAGCATCTGGGGTTGGAACACCTGGCAAGTCAGTCTGACTGCTCTTAGTTCTTTCACAGAGATGTAAACACTCGCGTCTGTGGGTGACCATAGTTCTTGGATCCTCAGGCCACCTAGATGAGCCTTCCCACCCCACATCTGAGGCATTGGTCACCAGTGTTAATGTGGGGCCTAATGGGGCAAACCCTTCTGACTGGTTTAATGGGTCCATCCACCACCTGAAAGATTCTGTCACCCTGTGGGGGATGGCCACTACCATGTCCAGACTGTGAAGTGTAGGTACATAAACTGAGGTGAGCCAGCCTTGAAGGGATATTTAGGTGTAGACACATGTTATGTGATCACGTGGCAACACAATCCCATGTGGCCCAGAAGTCTGAGGCACGTCCTTGTCATTGTGACCAGACACTGAGTGAAGGTGACTATCAAGTCCCGAATGGTCTGGGACCTCAACTCTGGCAACAATGCTTTCTCTTGGGATGAGTTTAGTGTTGCCCCTATAAATTGTGATCTTTGCACAGGACTCAGGACTGACTTCTCCTTGTTGAGAGGATGCCCAGAGTTTTGAACAGCTCTAACATGAGGTGTATGTGAGCGAGAAGCTGGTCTCTGGAGGTCGCTTTTAGCAGCCAACTGTCCAGGTATGGGAAAACTTGGACCTCCCCCCCCCCCGCTCTTGCACAGGTAGGTCACTGCCACACATTTGGTAAACACTCGCAAGGCCGAAGAAAGGCCAAACGGTAGCACTGCAAATTGGTAATGCTCACCTGCTATTGTGAATCTGAGGTAACGCCTATGACATGAAAGGATAGAAATGTGGAAATATGCATCCTTTGTGTTGAACAGATCTAGTGTGAACCAGTGACCCAAATAAGGGATTATTGTGGCCAGAGTGACCATCCTGAACTTTACCTACTGCATAAAGAGGAAATAGTGGGAATAGAAACCCTTACCCTGACTTAACGAGGGACCTCTTGTATCATACCTATATTGAGGGGCGACTAGACCTCCTGTTTCAGGAGATGCTTGTGGGAGGGGTCTCTGAAGAGGAACAGAGAAAGGCGATGGTGAGGGCATAGGGATGCAAACTGCAGGGAGTACCCCTCTCCAACCATGTGGAGACCCCAACAGTCCAACATAATACTGGCCTACGCATGGTAGAAGTGGGATGGCATGGCTGAAAACAGAGGGAATATATCCAGCAGGTCTGGTGCTCTGCCCTCGGGTGCACCTTCAAAAGGCCTGTTTGAGGCAGGGGGAAGCTTGGAGGAGTTGAGCCTCTGCTTATTTTATTGGGCTCGAGTTCTCCTTCTGTTATTGTTCCTATTGCAAATCTGCTGCTGAGGCTGAGGGCAGATATGCATGACTAGGGATATGCATGACTAGGGATCTCATAGTTGCTTGGGAGTCTTTGAGAGAGTGCAGTTTGGAGTCAGTTTGTTCTGAAAACAGGCTGTTGCCTTCAAAGTGGAGAGCCTGTAATGTGGACTGGATCTCTGGGGGAAACCCTGAGGCATGAAGCCACCCAGATCGGTGCACAGCCACTCCAGTTGAGAGCATTCTTGCTGCCAAATCTGCTGAGTCCAGGGCCACTTGTCCAGGGCCAAATCTGCTGGGATGTCCAGGCTATGATATGACCTTCCTCCAACAGGTCTCCAAATTCCTGGTGGGCATCAGTGGGCAACAACTCTTTGTATTTATTGAGCACTTCCCACGATTTAGAAGCGTGGCGGCTAAGGATCGCCTGCTGATTGGCGATCTTTAGTTGTAGGCACCCTGTGGAGTAGACATTTCTGCCAAATAGGTCGGTTTTCTTGGCCTCCTTGGCTTTGGGAGCCGGGGCTTCCTAGCCTTGCCTCTCCCTCTCATTGACTGCTGAGACCACAATCAATGAGGTATTGGGATGAGAGTATAAGAACTCGTACTTGTTGCCCTTGGCTGTCAGGGGAATTGAGGATAGGGTCTGCCATAGGTTTGTATAGTTCCACTATATGGTCTTTATGATTGGTAGAGCCACCCAGGGGGGCCCCTCCTATGAGAGGTTGTCCACCATGGGGTCCTCTGGTTCCCGTATCTCCTCTAAGGGGAGATTCATGCTCTGGGCAACCCTAAGCAGCAGTTCCTAGTGCGCCCTATGGTCCACTGCTGGGGAGCCAGACATGGAGGTGCCTGCCACTGCCTCGTCTGGAGACAAGGACAAATAAGCATGTGCGGGTAAGGTGTCCTCAGTTAGCTGCGCCTGGGGTCCCACATCTGCTCCACCTGACACCCCTGCCTGGTCTTGGAGTTCAGGGGGTGGGCGGGATTCCATCACCGACGGTGCCCTCGAATGGCATCTATCCCAAGGGGAGCAGGCCCTATGGCTTGCCAACACCATCGACCTTGGTGCACCCCAAGACTGATGATATGCCAAGGGTGTCCAGAAAGGCCACTGTGTAGATAGTGGCCACTGTTGCTGTCACTGCGCCGTCAGGTCCCTTCTGGCATGACCGGAGTGGCTGTATCAAGAACGGACCGATGCCGCATCCAATTCCAACTCTGATTGAGATGACCATGGCGGTGTCGTAGCTGGCAGTTTCGTGCTGGCAGTGTTCAGTGTCGGCTGGTCAGGATTCTCAGGGTTGTCCCAGTGCACTCCTGACAGAACCTGCACTCCGTCGGTGATGATAAACTTTTGGCTGCGTGTGTAACTATCAGTGCTCCCTTTATCTAGAGTATTAGACCCCGTGCACTTGGGTCAACACAGGAGATCTGAGAGCCCTCGGAACTGACAGATTCATGCAAGGTTTGAAATCAGTTGAGTAGGTTTATTGTCAAATGCGAAGCTCTGACAGTTGGTAGCAGAGATTCTACAATCCTACACCTACACCACTGCGCACTTGGCCCACGTTGACAAGGTACCAACACATAGCAGGCCTACTGCCATATAACAGATATTAACAGCGGTTAGTCAGAGTTAAGCCACTGTGCATTCTGTAAGTCTAGACAATGACACCTGCCGCTCAGGTGCCTAGTGCACCCCTCCCCACACCCCCCAAGGTCGGCCGATAAGCATCATTTGCGGTGTCCTTTTATAGACATGTACAAACAAGTTACATCATTTCTTTATGTACCAGGTTGCCACCCTCTGTTGCCTAGTTACCACCCCTCACCTTAGGGAAGGGGGACTTACTATCCTTCATGCTGTCAATCTTGACCAGGTCCTGAACCTAGGTCGGTATGTGCATTAGTTTTTGGGGAGTCTTTGTACCAGACTTTGGCTTATAGTCTGTACCCAGTGCCTCCATGTGTCCTTCCATGCTCCACCTAACTTACACAATTACACAGTTATCAATAGGGCCTCATTCTTGGCTCCTGTGTTACTGAACCAAAGTCTTGCTCACTAGATTGCAGGCCTGTTGCTGTTTTCATGTTACAGGCCTGTATTCAGGCCTGCTGGCTCTATGTTACTGACCCTCAACTTACTACACAGGGTAGTAAAGAGCCCCAGAGAGAAAAGAGGTGAGCGTCAGTGGCTGCGTCAGCACTCCGGGAAGCACTTCCAATGGGTCTTCTGTGACCGCACCCCGACACAGCTTTCACTTAAAATTAAAACAGAATTTTCTATTTCAGTACCATTTGACTTCCCTAAAATTTTATTTTGAGCCAATAAAGTCATTACATTGCCACATAATGATTTTTGTACAATATGTTGTGTCATGGCACAACTGTTCTACTGGGGAAACTGCAAAAACCAGCAGTCTCAACTATAAGCATTAATTCAGGCTTCACATAATTAAGTAAAGCAAAGCTTCCTTTTCTATGGAATAATTATTTAGCTTTAGCCCAGGGATTCCCACTCTGAGATACTTCAAAGAAAAATATTGCCAGAATAACAGTTTTGTATCTGTTTGCTGCAAAGTAACTGTTTTCAAGATTATTTTATTCAGAAGTGAATTAGACAGTCTTCCCAGCAATACCACATTACGAAGGCATCAGTTGTGGCTCTCTAGTTACAATGAAGTTCTATTTTGCACATCAGGAAGGGACTAACCTTTGTCAATACAAAAAAACAACATACCCCCTGCAAAAATCACAGCATTGTGGATTAAAAAAAAAAATCTCTCTTTTCTCACGCTTCAGAATTATTAGTGAATCCTATAGGAAATATAGCAGCCAGTGTCAGACATTTTTTGTCCCAAAAGTTCTTCACTGACTACCATATACAGGCAGTCCCCGGGTTACGTACAAGATAGGGACTGTAGGTTTGTTCTTAAGTTGAATCTGTATGTAAGTCGGAACTGGCGTCCAGATTCAGCCGCTGCTGAAACTGATCAGTTTCAACAGTGGCTGAATCTGGACGCCAGTTCTGACTTACATACCGATTCAACTTAAGAACCCCAGGCATCCCCAAGTCAGCTGCTGCTGAAACTGATCAGCGGCTGATTCCAGGAAGCCCGGGGCAGGGGCTTCCTGTAGTCAGCCACTGGTCATTTTCAGCAGCTGCTGACTAGGGGACACCTGGGGCAGAGCAGCTGGGGTGCTGCTGGGTTGGTCCAGTGGCACCCAGAGCGGCGCTACGGGACCAACCGGCAGCGCCCCAGCTGCTGAACCACAGGCGTCCGGAGCAAAGCCGCGGAGCACGGGGGCAGCGAGACAGCCCAGACGCGCCGTGGCTATCCTGCTGCCCTCGGGCTCCGTGGCTTTGCTCTGCTTTGCTCCCCGTCCCCCTGGTCTGCAGACCAGGGGGACGGGGAGCAAAGCGGCGGAACACGCGGGCAGCGGGACAGCCCAGACGCGCCGTGGCTATCCTGCTGCCCTTGGGCTCCGCGGCTTTGCTCTGCTCTGCTCCCCGTCCCCCAGGTCTGCAGACCAGGGGGAGGGGGAGCAGAGTAGAGCAGAGCGGCGGAACGCGCGGCCAGCTGACAGCCCAGACGCGTCTGGGCTGTCAGCTGGCCGCGTGCTCCGCTCTGCTTCCCCCCCCCCCCATGGTTTGCAGACCAGGGGGAGGGGGAGCAGAGCGGAGCAGAGCAGAGCGGCAGAACGCGCGGCCAGCTGACAGCCCAGACGCATCTGGGCTGTCAGCTGGCCGCGTGCTCCGCTCTGCTCCCCCTCCCCCTGGTCTGCAGACCAGTGGGAGGGGGAGCAGAGCAGAGCGGAGCGGAGCGGCGGAACGCGCAGCCAGCTGACAGCCCAGACTCTGGGCTGTCAGCTGGCCGCGCGTTCCGCCGCTCTGCTCTGCTCCGCTCTGCTCCCCCTCCCCCTGGTCTGCAGACGGGGGGGGGGGGGGGAGCAGAGCGGAGCGCGCGGCCAGCTGACAGCCCAGACGCGTCTGGGCTGTCAGCTGGCCGCGCGTTCCGCCGCCGCTTTGCTTCCTCTCCCTGGTCTGCTCGAGACCAGGGAGAGGAAGTGCCCCGTTCGTAACTGCGGATCCGACATAAGTCGGATCCGCGTAACTCGGGGACTGCCTGTAGTCAAAAAGCCTCATTGAATGAATAAGAACAGTCTATTTTTGATTTATTTAAAGAACAAATGGCTATTTTACACCTATTATTTTTGACAACTGTACTTTTTACCAGCAGACACTAAAGAATAATATTCTTCTACAGAGAGTCTCACCAAAAACCACACTCTTTGAATATTGCTGAATCCCCCACTGTTCTCAAAGGACTTACAATATATGCTGCTCGCAGGTACCCAGGTATCTATTCCCCATTCTTCTCAATGGGTCCAAGTATTCCTCTCCACCTCCCTACAATACAGGATGCCAACATTTTCCTTAGCTTAAATGGTGGCCATGTTGATAGGGGAAATCAGCCCATGTTCTGTGTTCCATTGAGAACAACAAGGGATAGCAGCCATTTTGATATAACAGTTGACAGTTTTTCTGAATAAGAAGATTGCATGCAAAAATCTCAGCTGTCAGAAAAGCTTTCAGTTATTAAAAAAAAACAAGAGTGATTATTAATCCAAAATATTTATTTTCAAAAGCTACCAGTTGTACCAGATCCATTCAGAGGGTAGGACAGAGGAAGTAAGTGTCCACATACCGAGAGTTAGTGGGTGAGAGAAGTAAGATGTGTAGGTAAGGAGAAGAGTGAAAGAGAAACAGCACTGGGTAATGCAATGTGGGGCAAGAAAGGGAAATGTGGACAGGAGAGGGGAGATAAATGGGATATACACTGTAACTGCTTTGTCCTGCTTCATACTGGCATAAAGCAGCCAGTCCAATTGGTCATTATGGACCGTCAAAGTTAAAATATAGAAAATAATTTAAGTGAACCCTTCAAATCATTAGGAATATCAAAGAATAGCATTCTGTCTTTTTAAATTCAACTTTCATACTGGAACACAGAACAAAGAAAACTCTTAGACAAAACTGAAGAGAAGTTGAAGTTAAGATTGGAGCATACATATTAGTAATCTACAGTAAAAGATGTCAAAGAGATAAGATGGGTAACAAAGAAGAGCTCTGTGTGGCTGAAAAGCTTATTTATCTCACCAACAGAAGTTAGTCCAATAAAAGATACTACCTCACCCATCTTGTCCATCTAATATCCTGGGATCAACACACCAATTACTTATTAATGCTCTGCAAGTACACTGCATATTAAGAGATCCCAAAACAAAGCATTATAACCAAAGAAAATTCAGAGTTATTATCACATTTAAAAGAAATCCAAACATTTTAAATTATGGAAAGCACGTTGCTTCTACAATCCAAATAACCTGAACTCTGCACTGTAATACTTTTTTTTAAAATGAGAAGGGGGATAGGGAGACAAAGAGAAACATTTAATGAGCCTTTACATGTCAGTTTAAATCACTTTAATATAATCTGGGACCACAAACAGTAATCACTGTCATATGGTTATTGCATGGTATCTACAGAACACAGTTAAGGTTGTTTGTGTATGCATTGATGTATAGGTTTGGATTTAATTCAAATTTTAGAATGCCCTGAGTTTATATCCATTGACTTGGGCATAACTATGTCATCAATATATGTTATCCTAATTACTCATCTATATTCTCAACCTTAACTTCATCTTAACAAAATTTTATCTGGAAATTTAAATTAAAATGTAATTGTATTTGTATCAATAGCGGACAAGAGTTATTTTACTAATATTTAATATTTTACAAAAATGTTATGAATAGGAATAAATTATATGTTAAAAAAGTTATTTTAATAGAGATTCATAATTTTAATGCAAGAATATTTTAGTTGAAGTATAATGACTTTTTGAATCCTGCACTATAATCCTAAAGGCCTTAAAGAGTCTTTCAACAAATTTAAGTGCACTATGCTACACCGGAAATGACACTATTCTTATTATTGAGAAAAGCTTATATATTTCAAGCTATTAAAAAATGCATTGACTTTCTTGTAAAGCTATATAGTAGGAGAACAAAAGGAGACCTGTTACCCGAGCTGGACTGATTCCAGTGGTACTAGCAGTCATAGCTTCATGTTGAGAATTGATAATATTTTTAATCCTCAAATCCAAATCTTGTAAAACTTCCTCTGCTGCTCGACAAAATGGATCCCCACTGTTTCGTCCTTTTATCAAGTGCATCTTGATTGTTGATAGAATTCGCCCCCCTGCAATTCTGAAAATAGGCACAGAGTCATCCCCACATTAATCTTGGCAATACTTTAATATACCTATTAGTTCTGAACATAGAGCCTTCACAGTTAATCAAAATGAAAAGCTTTGATCTTTTAAATAAAACAGCAGTATGCAATAAAACACTATGCTTTGACATAATAGTTTACTAAATATTAAAGATTAGAGAAACCAAAAAGAAAAAGAAAAAGGTAACCAATACAACATTTGTAAGTACTCTGATTTACAAGACAAAGACAGTATCTTGGCTGCAAGGAAAGTTCTGATTAAACTTATCTTCTGCAAATCCACATATTTCTGTTTTGCTGATAGAACTTTGACACATGTTGGTAAACTAAGAGAACTGAACCACTAAATAAACAGGTATACTACTTCACTTGCAAATATATTTCTGTTTCTACCAACCAATCTGTTTTCAGTTTAACTAAAATATTAGATTACCAAGAAACTAGGTAATCATGGATATTTATTATAAGGAGTACAATTTCCTATTCCATCACAGTATAGGAAAGATTCCTTCACAATCAGGACAAGTCTACACTATGGAGAAGATCGACTCTCCAGAGGTCATTCTTCTAGTGTTCGATTTAGTGGGTCTAGTGTAGACCCCCAAATCAAATGCTACGGGCAGCTCCCACTGATGACCTTTTCTCTTCATTCTGTGAGGAGTAAGGGAAGCCAATGGGAACACGTGCTCCCATTGGCCTCCTGCAACATAGACACTGCAGCAGTTCGGCTTAAGATAAGCTGAAACCAGCTACACATTTTGTAAAGCTGAATGGCATACCTTAAACCAACCTGCCTGGTCTAGTATAGACCAGGCTTCAGAGGGCACGTATAGCAATGCAAATTTGACTATGATTATCCATACAGTTTTGACATAACAGATACATTTTAATCTGCAATGGTAGTAACAGGGCTCAAGTTCAACAGCCTTTATAAAAAGACTGGAAAAGAAGGCAGGTTTGTTCCTAATTACAAAGGAACTCATGAAGGATGAAAGGCACTCCTGATTGTGCTAGAGAAACTCTGATGCAGGTATCATATCTTAATTGGTTTGCACAGTACCTGGTACAACAGAATGGGACCCCTCAACAGCACCAAATTAATACTAATAAACCGGTTTAAACAGAATTTAAAGAGTAACAGAGATGTACAGAGAGCAAACAAAGTGAGGCAGGCTACAAATATTACCAGTGTACAGGTTTAAGGAAATAAAAAAAAAGTCAAAAAAATCACTTTCATATGTTATCTTAACTTTTCAGAGATGCCTGTGGTGTGGTTACTTTGTTTCTTATTGTCCTATCACTTCGAGATGCATTCCTCCATGGCTACAGATTTGATTATGTTCAAAATTTCCCCATAGCTGAAACAAGACCCATGGAGAGGGGGACCTGGGGTACATGGACCACGGAGAGGGGGACCCTGAGCTGCTGCTCAGTGGGTGGCTGAAGTTCCGGCAGCCACCACATGGAGGGCAGCTACTGCTTTAAAAACTGCTGATCAGGGCTTGGACAGCAGGATCCATGCAGGGGTCAGGGAGCCATAGCAGGACTTGCACCCCACTGGGGTGTCAGGATTGGGGTGAAGCCCAGCTCCCTGAACCATGCCTCACAGTGGCTGGTTGAAGCTCTGGCGGTTACAATATGGAAGGTGGCAGCCAGTGTTTTAAAAACAGCTGCTCTGTTGCGCCAGCGACAGGACCTGCATGGTGGGAGGTGGGGAGGGAGAGAAAATACCAGGCTGGCAGATGGGGGAAGAGGCTC
Organism: Pelodiscus sinensis; assembly: GCF_049634645.1. Taxonomy (NCBI): domain Eukaryota; kingdom Metazoa; phylum Chordata; order Testudines; family Trionychidae; genus Pelodiscus; species Pelodiscus sinensis. The sequence goes on from NC_134711.1 coordinate 99,464,582, forward strand.
TGGCTGAGGGTAGAGGTGGAGGGAGAAGAGGCCCTGGCTGAGGGAAGAATATGCCCTCTATCCATAGAAAGAAAGGTATTATTTTAATGTTTAATAATATTTACCCGTAAATAGATGGAAGTGGTTGATGAATAAATTATGATAGTGGAAAATATGATTAAGGAATGGTAGTGTTTGCCATGGGTTAAAGAAAAACCTCATTTAACAAAACTGTGCAAGCTATTTTTCATACTGAAAATGGATCTGGAATATTACCTCAGTATCTGTTGAAGGGCCATTATCAACAGGATGATTTACATTTGGTAAAGAATGTAAATTTAACTGAGGTTTCAGTGGTTCAAATAGCAGTCATTACAGTGAACACATGCATTCATATGTAAATATGGACAAAGTCATGCAAACATTCAGACATCTTCACAGTAGCCCCATCTTTTCTGGTTCAGTGGCAGTAGAGTAGGTCCTTCAAGTACTCCCTCAAAAGACAATTACTAGCTTTAGTTAGTGGTAAAGCAGAGGAAAGGAACTTGAAACCGCTCTTCAGATGCAAGCTTCTAGGGTAAAGCCTTACCAATTGTAGAGATAAGCTTAAGGCAAAGTGGAGAAGGAAAAAAAAACCTGATGTATGAAAACTGAGGACATATGTTTCTTTGAAACCATAGCTTTTTTTACAGCAAGAAGCTCAAGTATATTGAGTTAGCACTGGGGAAAAAAGAGAGTCTGAGATTTCAGTAAGGAAAGATGTACATTGACAAAAAGATGGAATGGAGGATATAAAATGATTGAAACGTGCAGAGGAAAAAAAATCAAACTATACATAATATGATGTAGTAGAATAAGACCAAAGAACAGAGTTTATGAATTTGTATGGATGAGAATTCTAGCGTCTTTAAAAAATAGTAAATTTATTAACAGTCACATCTTCAAAGACAGAAGACCAATTCTACAGTATTGAATATAAGGTAAAGAGAGTGCACATAGATGTGCAGAAGCATTTTGCCATGTTGCAGGTAAAGAACTAGAAAGTTGCTTCATATTTTGTAGTAAAAGAACAGCATATTTACAAGTGGTCCTATTTTTCCCCAAAATTACCCTGAGATTTTAAACACAGTCCTAAGTGAATATTCTCCTAAAATCCTGGCCAGAAGACTGTCCAAAGAAGAATTCCCTTCCTCCCACTAGAAGGTAGGGTACAGGACACTTGAAAGACAGGTTGATAATTCCCACACCCCCTGTATCAATCATACGGTGCTCAGAAGAAAGAAGAGAACAACTTAGTACAGAGAGCAATCAGACATTGGCCTTTCATCTGCTCTATCCCCACATTCCCTTCTCCTTGGGACTTTGGTCCCAAGAATCACACCTCTCCCTATGGTTCAGTGAAAACAAATGAAGAACAAAGATAGGAGGGGAAAACAAAGAATGAACAAGGAAAATGGAGATCAATATTTTAAAAAAAAAATCAGAAGTATGATATACAGAATAGAGGTTTCATAGAGACTAAGTCTGTAGCCATGAGACAGGAGTCAAGAGCCAGCTGGCTTAGGATTCTGGAAGATGAGAAGCATGAGATTAACTAGAGATCAGAATAATGAATCCAGATCCAGAGTAAGGCCAGGTCAGAAAACCAGGGGATCAGAGGAAGAACAGAAACTGGAAGTGAGAAATTACAAGTCAGATGTCAGGAATGAAGCTAGCTCAGAATATCAAGAGATCAAGCTGGGATAGTAGGAGAAGATAGCAGAAAAAGGTATCAGGAACAGGAAAAACAAGGAGCACAGTTTGGAGCAATAAATTGTGACCCCCAGTTAGAGACGCCGTGACTCGGAAAGTCATGATGATGGATTATGTTGTTTATCCAGAGCTAAGCTGTTTTCTTAGAAGAATAAACCTATGCAGGAAATTAATTAAGCCATCTTAGAAAAGCAAGCAAGCAAGCAAGCAAGCAAGCAAGCAAGCAAGCAACCAACCAACTAGGGATGTAAGCGAATACTTGAGTCACTACCAGGCTAGTCGCTTCTCCCCCTCCACCCTTTGCTGCCTATCAGAGGCAGCAAGCGTGGGGAGCAGGAGCTGGGAGGAGCCAGCTTAACAGCCCTCCCCCTCCCTGCAGGGAAAGGGGGAGGCAGAGGCGCAGCAGGAGCCCAGTCCCAGATACTACATTTAAAAGGCAGAACCGCAGTAAGAGCTGGGCAGCTCTTACTACATCTAAGAGGGAGAGGCTCAGCACAGTTAGCTCCCAGCCCCAGGAGCTAACCCTACTGTGGCTCTGCAGTTTCCCCCCTTATCAACTAATTGAGTAGTCAATGGAAATTCCATAGACTACTTGAGTAGCTGATTAAACAATTTAACATCATTACAACCAACTACTATCAGGATGGTCATAAAACCATTGGACTCATGTAGTTGCATCACAAAGTCAAGGAAATGGCCTTCCAGGACCAAGATGGTGCCTATAGGTTAGAGGAGGCTGCAGGGTTTCTGACATGCGATATCGGTGTGGGCACTCAACTTGCAGCAAGCCACAAAAGTCTCTCTCATGGGACACATTCAGGCTATCAGAAGATATGGGGCATTAAATGTTGAATTTTATAGTACCCTAGAAGTCCTGGCATAGCAGTATCATGGCACAGTTAATGAACTGCAACCCTCCCAGACCTGGACGGAACACAGGAGGCACTCTCTTATGAATGTGATCCCCTCCTATGAGGTATTCCTTTTTTTGTTGATAATAGCCAATGCATTGGACACAAATCCAAACAGAGGCAGAGCAGTTAAGTGTGGGCAGGTTCTGGAACCCAGTCACATCAAAGAAGTTATGGGACTTAAAAGTGAGAGTTTGTTCAGGATTGGGAACTCATGGGTTAGAGCTGTATCTTCAAGACAGATGTATCTGTTAGCTTTACCATTCCTGGCTCCAAGGCTGTAGGTGAAAGGTAAAGTTCAACTGGAGAGAAGAATAGGGCCCACTGGAACAATCACTGGTGTAGGGTCTTGGCCCGGTAGAGGTACTCCTGCTTCATTTGGTTGGTAAGCATTTGGACCAGATGACAGGCCCCTTTCAAGTGGTATCTCCATCCTTCAGATGTGGTCTTAATTGCCAAGTGCTCCTTGTAGTTTTGCTTAGCAGGAAAAAGATTCCTTGAGTAGTAGATGATAGAATGCAACATTTGCCCCGGGTTCATGCCTTTGGGAGAGGACTGCCCAAAACATTATATTAGAGGTGTCAGCTTCTACAATGAAAGCTTACATCTTGTCTGGATAGACCAATGCTGGAACAGTAATGAAAAACAGGCAACCAATGGAACGGGGCATTTTCCCTAGAATAGGACAGTGATGGACTCTGCTTGATTTTGAAGAATTTGAAATGAATCCCTAGCAGAAATTTGGGAAGCCTAAAACATGATGTAAGTCATACATATTAGATTAAACTCCCTAGTCACAAGCAGCATAGATCTTGCATGGGTCCAGCTTCATTTCTTCTGGTGACAGGATGAACTCCAGGAACTCGGCTGAGGTCTGGTCAAATGTGCACTTCTCAAGGTTAGCACAGAGACCGTGCTATCACAGTCTTTATAGGACTGTGTAGATGCAAGTGACATGTTACTCCAAATTGTCTGACACAATAAATATAGAATCCAAGTATACCCTCACAATAACTGGTCCTGTAGATCTCATAGCACATCATTAATGAAGGGCTGGAACATCACTGGAACATTAGACTGAAAGTGGCCACAGCATCTTCCATTTATCCCCCTCTCTAATATAAGCTCTGTGGAGATCCAATTCAGTGAACACATGAGGAACACCTTTGTGGTCCAGCAATCAGGAAACAGGACATCAGGTAACAGTTCCAAAATATTATTTAACAGGGTGCTCAGAAATCCAATTTTAAAAGGTCCGGGATGTCAGCCAGTAAAATCATCCTGCAGCTGACTTCCATGCAAGTTCTCGGAGATTCTCACAGGCTGTGTCTAGACTGCATCCCTTTTCCGTAAAAGGGATACAAATTAGACACATCACAATTGCAAATGAAGCGGGGATTTAAACCCCCCCACCCCCACTTCATTTGCATAAAAATGGCTGCCGCTTTTTTCCGGCTCGGAGCTTTTAAGGAAAAGGGATGCAGACTAGACACAGCCAATATGTCAATTCAGGTTTTGATATTGTCTAGGTCTGTCCAAAACAGTATCTTCACTCCTGGCTGAAGCTCTATGGACAGTTGTAATCCCAATGTGAAGGAAGGGTTTCCACATTCTTGTTCTCAAAGACGTCAACATATTCATCGCAGTTGGGGGAGGAAGTTCCAGAGTACTCCAAATAAGTATTTCAATATAGGCAACAACATCTACTTGAGATCTTCTTGGGTCTGTTACTGGTCTCTCACTCTACTGGTGGCATAATTCTGACGGGACTACAACCTTCTATTCTTCAGTGAGCGAGGCAGACATGAAAGATCAGTAAGGAGTTTGGACTCTAGAAGCACTGCAACTTCCTGGTTTAAAATATGACTAATTTGAAATTCACCAGATGGTCACATGAAAAAAGGAACAGAAACCTTATTTAAGGCAGGACTTACTCAGCATTGCTTTGTCAAATTGGCCACACATTACCAGATCAAAGAAGGACTACCAGTTATACGTCACTATGTTTTAATTGGAAATTCACCAGATGGTCATATGAAAAAAAAGAACAGAAACCTTATTTAAGGCAGGACTTACTCAGCATTGCTTTGTCAAACTGGCCACACATTACCAGATCAAAGAAGGACTACCAGTTATACGTCACTATGTTTCTACTCTATTTCTAAACTATTTCACAAGGGCTGCATCTAGACTGCAAGCCTCTTTCAAAAAAGAGCGTCTAGACTATAACCAGCACTTTCAAAAAAGCAAGCCGCGTTTTCGAAAGTGAGCACCCAGGCAGTCTGGATGCTCTCTTTCGAAAAAGCACAGTTTGCATTATATAGCACCTATTTTTGAAAGAGCACTTTTGGAAAAAAGCATTATTCCTCATAAAACAAGGTTTTCCACAGTTGAAAGAACTGCTACGTTCTTTTGATTTACTTTCAAAACAACGTGGCAGCAGTCTAGATGCAGGTAAAGATTTTTTTGAAAAAGGCCACTTTTTTTCAAAAAATCCCTGTAGTCTAGACATGCCCTAGGAGAGTGGTAAAGCAGGGCACTGGAGTTACCTAGGGAGGTGATGGAATTTTCATCCTTAGAGGTTTTTAAATCCTGTCTTGACAAAGCCCTGGTTGGGATGATTTATTTGGGAATGGACTTGCTTTTAGCAAGGGGTTAGATTCAATGACCTTCTGAGGTCTCTGGCAATCCTATAATCACCATGCTACAATCAGGACTACTCCACTGACACACAGACTGGGTCAAAGGATTCATAAAAAAGGACTTAGCATACAATTAGAGAGTAGAATGTACAGGGATTGTTGTTTTTTCTAAAAAAGTGTTATTCCCAAAGCAAGTTAAAGTTACTGTGGTTTTAGAAAAATCTAGGATTAAGCCTGTGTTCTTTACTTTAACCACTGTGAGGTTTCCCTGAAGAGTTAAATTATAAACTAATGTGGCCATAGAAGAGACTGCGCAGTGATAACGACATCTTTAGAGATTTTAGCTGCTAAACTCTAAGAAATCTCTGTTGAGTATGTGCAAACAGATTATTTATACAAGGACTTGGAAAAATTTGAGCAGACTTTCACAGGTAGACAAGGTGTATCCCTGACAAAGACCACTCCCCTGCCAAATTTCTAACTTCTGTTGCATCCAGTATGGAAAATTTCAGCCCAAATGGTTAGAATTTAGAAAAGTTATAAAGAACCAAAACCAGAGTTTTATTATGGGAAATAAGGCAACATTATAATATGCAGTGCTATCAGACCCATTATAATAAAAAAATAACTTTTAAAAGTAACCAAGTAGAATTTCAGTGACAGATAGAACTTTTACATCTGCTATACTCTACAGAAACTGGTAGACATTTTGCAAATATTTCTTAATAGCTAGGGCAGGTTATAAATGTAATAAGTTATTTTTATATAGCTGGACTTTGCTCATGCAAGAATAACCACCTGGACAAACACCTGTCTCTACTAAAGTCCCATGGTGGACATGGGGAAGTCAGTGGATGTTATATACCTTGACTTTAGCAAGGCTTTTGATACGGTCTCCCACAATATTCTAGCCAGCAAGTTAAGGGATTGTGGATTGGATAAATGGACGGTAAGATGGATAGAAAGATGGCTAGAAGGCCGGGCCCAGCGGGTAGTGATCAATGGCTCGATGTCAGGATGGCGGTCGGTTTCTAGCGGAGTGCCCCAAGGTTCGGTTCTAGGACCGGTTTTGTTCAATATCTTTATTAATGATCTGGATGAGGGGATGGATTGCACCCTCAGCAAGTTTGCGGATGACACTAAGCTGGGGGGAGAGGTAGATACGCTTAAGAGCAGAGACAGGGTACAGAATGACTTGAACTAATTGGAGGATTGGGCCACAAGAAATCTGATGAGGTTCAACAAGGATAAGTGTAGAGTCCTGCACTTGGGACGGAAGAATCCCAAGCATAGTTACAAGCTGGGGACCAACTGGTTAAGTAGTAGTTCTGCAGAAAAGGACCTGGGGGTTACAGTGGATGAGAAGCTAGATATGAGTCAACAGTGTGCCCTTGTAGCCAAGAAGGCTAATGGCATATTAGATTGCATTAAGAGGAGCATTGCCAGCAGATCCAGAGATGTCATCATTCCCCTTTATTCGGCTTTGGTGAGGCCGCATCTGGAGTATTGTGTCCAGTTCTGGGCCCCCCACTACAAAAAGGATGTGGACGCAGCATTGGAGAGGGTTCAGCGGAGGGCAACCAAAATGATTAGGGGGCTGGAGCATATGACCTATGAGGAGAGGCTGAGGGACTTGGGTCTGTTTAGTCTGCAGAAGCGAAGAGTGAGGGGGGATTTGATAGCAGCCTTCAACTTCCTGAAGGGAGGTTCCAAAGAGGATGGAGAGGGCTGTTCTCAGTAGTGACAGATGGCAGAACAAGGAGCAATGGTCTCAAGTTGTGGTGGGAGAGGTCCAGGTTGGATATTAGGAAAAACTATTTCACTAGGAGGGTGGTGAAGCACTGGAATGGGTTACCTAGGGAAGCAGTGGAGTCTCCATCCCTAGAGGTGTTTAAGTCTTGGCTTGACAAAGCCCTGGCCGGGTTGATTTAGTTGGAATTGGTCCTGCCTAAAGCAGGGGGCTGGACTTGATGACCTTCTGAGGTCTCTTCCAGTTCTATGATTCTATGTTTTATATCAACACTAGTCAGTCTGCATACCTCTCCTTATAGGATTTGGGCTTAAGTGTGTAATTTCAATACAACTGATAGCAATGTGAAAGTATGCTTTTATACCTTTTGATTTATTGGACAGCTTTATCAGCAAAATAAAGAAACTACTTTGTGTTAACTCTTTTGGTCATTGTGGGGAAATAAAAATTATCAAAACATAATGGATTGAAAGTTAAGTTTTAAAGGGGACTTATTAGTTGATGTGATGTAAAAGATATTCTGCTACTATATAATTTTTAGTGAGCATGGCTGGCTGCAAAAAATAAACACTTTACTTGCATAATAGTGACTCTAATTAGAAGTATATTATGTGAATACACTGCTCTGAAACATACTCCAGGACCTTTTCTTTCCAAATTAAAAGAGTTACTGGTGAAATAAAATGGACATAGCAGTACATAATTTATTTAACAGAATACAGTATGTACTCTTTCTTGGAATAAACCTTTAATGGAAAAAAATTAAAGCAGTGTATAGAGAAAGAGTGAGGATGTGGACAGTATTCAAAAGCCTGATAAAATATAAAACAGACTCCTAATGTGTATTCCAAGACCAGGGGGAAAAAAAGTCAAAATTCTATTATGGCAGGGTCAGAGTTTTATATTTTGTCCAAACAGGAAAAAATTATAAATTTCAATTTATGACAAATGCAATTGTGACTATGAGGAAAGAAAAATAGTTTGACAGATTAATAAATGTTTATAATCATCATGGTTATATCCATAACAGGGAAAAAAAGTTAGTTTTTCCCCCTTCATTATAGATTTGACAAAACTTAGTTTGTTTTTTTAAATATTAACATATGCTAGTTTAATTAACATTCTAACACAATTCTCAAAAGCATGGACACATGATTTCAATAGGAGTAAGGGAACTGAAGAGAAGTGAGATTTAAATTCTGTATTATTCCTTAAATGTAATGGAAGGCAATATAATCAAGCAATAACACATTATAAAAAAATGCACATTAAAACACCCATTGAATTAAATTAAATTGTTAAACAACATGCATAAATTATGGGCACATTAAAGTTGCAATGAGAGAACTTTTGAATTTCTTGATTTCAACATTAATGCTGTATTAAAGACATTATTTGCTAGATTTCTCTTAATATAAAAAGTGAAAGACAAAAATATGAGACTCTATAAATACCAGGACCCAAACAAATCACAGAAGAGCCCAACCTTGTAAGCCACATGCATGAATGCAGGGTGCTTATAAGGTGGTTGTACTATTTCTCCAGGCTAAATGGCATTTAATTGATTATACTACAAAATTTCACCAATCAGGCTGATAATGAACATGAACTTCTCATGGAGTAGGAACTGCAGACGGACTGTTACATTTCAGAGCAGAGCATACCCTTTAGGGACACTCTGTAGCTCATGAACTCTCTCCATTTGGAGAAGTCTAAAAATCTTCTTGCATATATAGCTGGCTGTGCTCAACTAGCCTAGAACAAGAATTCTATACTTCCTCACCGGGACCTAACGAACGAAGGGAGCACTTGCTAGGGAAGCCAAACGCTGTTCCCACAAACATCGCAGGCTTTAAGAAGAAACCGGGGGGAGGCGGGGAAAGTGTTGGCAGCACCGTATTGAGTGTCATGATGGTGCCGCTCCAGGGGGCTCCACAGCTGATGCAATGGATGCTGCTGAGAGAAAAACTTTCTAATGATCATGCACACAGTGTACACATACACCTGATTGGAATTGACATAAAGAACAATAATACTCTGCAGAGTTTATCCTTGCCTGAAAAATCATACCTAGTAGTAGTACCTATAAAATGAACAGATGGTTCATAGAATAGTAGAACACTAAAACTGGAAGGGACCTCGAGAGGTCATTGAGTCCAGTCCCCTGCCCTCACAGCAGGACCCAGTACCATCTAGATCATGAGTGGGCAATCATTTTTTGCCAGGGGCCACTTCAAATATTTGCATTGGTCTGGGGGTGAGGGAGCGCCTTTGCCTGCCCGCCCGCCCCCATTTCCTCCTAGGTACCCATGCCCCAGATTGGGAGGAGACTTCCCATGCTCCTCTACCCCCAGGCCAATCAGGGCCTGGGGTCAGGGGAGCATGCAAAGTTTCCTCCGCTTGTCCCCACCCTGCACGGCGCTTAAAAGTGCCACACACTCCTGGCAGGGCAGGAGGAGGCTTCATGTGCTCCCCAACCCACAGGCCAAACAGAGCTTGGGGGAGGGGGAGCATGGGAAGTCTTCTCCCTCCCTGAGAGGTGCACACCACACTTCTAAGTGCCACGTGCACCTCACAGGGCGGGGCCAAGGCAGAGGAAACTTGGTGCCCTTCTCCATTCCCAGGCCCTGATTGGCCTGGAGGCGGGGGAGCACACAAAGCCTTCTCCCACCCTGCCTTCTCCAAGCACCAAACTTTGCGCGCTCCCCCCACCCTCAGGCCCTAATTGGCTTGGGGGCAGCAGAGCAGCTGAATGTCTGCGGGCTGGATCCATCTGTTTGGCAGGCTGGATCCGGCCCGTAGAGGCCTTTTTGCCCACTCGGGTCTAGCCCATCCTGGATAAATGTTTATCTAACCTACTCTTAAATATTTCCAGAGATGGAGATTCTACAACTTCCCTAGGCAAAATATTCCAGTGTTTAACCACCCTGACAGTTAGGAACTTTTTCCTAATGTCCAACCTAAACCTCCCTTGCTACAGTTTAAGCCCATTGCTTCCTGTCCTATTCTCAGAGGCCAAGAAGAACAATTTTTCTCCCTCCTCTTTGTGACACTCTTTTAGATACCGGAAAACCGCTATCATGTCCCTCTCAGTCTTCTCATTTCCAAAATAAACAAGCCCAATTCTTTCAGTCATAGGTCATGTTCTCTAGATCTTTAATCATTCTTGTTGTTCTTCTCTGGACCTTCTCCAATTTCTCCACATCTTTCTTGAAATGTGGTGCCCAGAACTGGACACAATACTCTAACTGAGGCCTAATCAGTGCAGACTAGAGCAGAAGAATGACTTCTCGTGTCTTTGTGTTGTTAATTTACACCTCGGGACAGCATTTTTAATGTTTTAGGTATCAGATTTGTACTATTATTTGAAAGTTGTAAAGTAGCATCAGTGGGAAACTTGATTTAAATTAATATTTTTTGGCGATTTAAATCACCTTGATTTAAATCAACCCACTCTGATACAAGATATGCTGGACTCTTTATTACTTGGCTCTTGTCCTGCAAGTCATCTATTGCAAGAACCTGTGGACATGTTTATGTCCTGTAGCACCTTAGAGATTAACCAAAAAATATAGATAGTATCATGAGCTTTTGTGGGCACAACCCACTTAGAAGTTCATGGATTGTGCCTATGAAAGCTCATGACACTATCTATATTTTTGGTTAGTCAATGGTGCTACAGGACCATTTGTTGTGTTTAAGTTTTTTTAGTTACAGACTGACATGGCTACCCCTTTGAGATTAATGTACATGGTTATTTACAAAACATATTAAGTTAAAAGACATGCTCCCTGCCTTGAAGAATTTACACTCTAAACTGACCAGATAAACAGATATTAACTCCAAAAAAGACTGAGGGAGGGAGAAGACAATTTACAATTATTAAAGCTCCTTCCAACAAACAGAGGAAGAAAGGTACACAGCCATTAAGCCTTTTCCTTAACCATCAAAATTATTATAGCAATTAACACCCCTCAATACTTCTCCCATGCTTAATGCAGACGATTCACATTAAATGCCCATGCAAATCAACCTGACTCCTCCCCCTCCAGACAAATATTCCCTTCATAAACTATGCAATCACCTCCTGCACATATCCCCAGCCAAGTTTTACAGATAATATGGAAAGTTCTATGCTAATAATGGCACTGACATCACATTTATATTGAGATCCCTCCCTTACTGCTCTGTTTCTCCTCCTGCTAAAGTCTGTGCCCATTGTGTTTGTTACATGAAGGAGGAGGAGCCACCTGGCCCTTCTTTCTCTATGGCATGGGGAGTCTCTAAGCACCCTGGGAGAAATGGGGCAGCATGCCTGAAAATATTCTGATTGGCTGGAATCTTCTGGAACAGCAGGAATTACAAATAGAACTGAATAGCTATTGGTTGACTGAAATACAAGAGATACCTCAATCTGAAGTGTTCCAGGAGGCAATGAAACGTTAATTACAGCGACAATGAACTATGCAGACTTGGAAAGTAAAAAAATCATTTATATGGAAATATTTTACTAGATGTGGACATGGAAAAACTGTTAAAGCTAAAACACAAGTTCTGTTCTTACGAGTATGTAACACTAGATAGAATGGAGCAAAACTTGTTGCATTCTTGTGATGCCTTCAGTTTCTATCAAAACAAGTGAATTGCAGTCAAACAGCAAGAAAGGGAAAACTCATCTGCATCAAAACTTGTCTTCTGTGCATTCAGTCTTTGGCAGCATTATCTTGAAGCATGAATTCTGCTGATGAAGGTATTACAGATGTTAATGTGTACTCATACACAGTTAACCAATCAGTCTGGGCTCATCGGTTAACCCTCACAGTTACACACACATTCCCCTGCTGCCTCTGTATCAGAGGCAGCATAAAGGGAGGGGAGCTGGGTACATGGGGAGCCAGCTTCCCATGAGCACTGGCTCTTGACTGCCCTCCCACGTGTAAACATGCAACTGCTGGAATTTTCCAGCAGTTGCACATTTACAAAATAAATGTATTTTAATGTCCCTAGAAGATAGTGATGCGAGTTTCAATTATAGAGACACTCATTCCAGCTGTTCCTCTTCTAATTTGTTGCAGCTCCATCTGGGTGAGTATTGAAAACTTCTACTTCTAAAAAGTCTTCAGATGTTCATCAAATTGATGCTCAAAGGTTTTCCTTAGAATGTACCATTTCATCTGAAGACCAACTTGACAGCATATTTGCTAGAGGTATTTACACCAGCATTACACCATTTCACAGTTTAAAAAAAACTTACATGATCGATTTTCTTCATAAATTGCATCCAATTTACAAAATACTAAATAGGAAACAGCTTGTGAGAAGTCTTCTGAATACTGAAGCAATCAATATGAGAAAGATTTGGTGTTTTTATTATGCAGGCTCTTCATGTGTGCATAGATGGAGGAGGGTGTCATCAGCTTCGCGGTAACAACTGCACAAGTAGTGTTTTACTTATTCCAAAGCACAACTGAACATCACTACACAGATCAATATTTGACCAATTTAAAAATATAATCAATGAACTGGGTCCACAGAAAGTTTCTGTTATGGCCAACAGTGAAGCTAAGATAAAAGGAACGTGGCTTTTTATTGATCAATGAGAATCCACGCCAGCTTTTTTTGGTGATGATTAACATCTGACAACTTTCTCCTCTCGTGCCAAAAATTAAGATGGTTAAGTTTTACACAAAGCAAACAAATACCAGCAGCCATTTTTTCCAACATTATATAAGTACAGCACACAGTGGCATCTACATTGAGTAAGCCTTGCTAATATTCAATGGATAACTTCTATTATAAATGTCTCAAACATCTTAAAATATTCAAGAAGTCTCTTCACTCAGTGGCTGCTGAAGAAGGGATGTCTGTGTGCACCTCTCAGTAATCCAACCTGAAATTTTTGATTATGCCTGTAGGATATAGAACTTAAAATTAATTTAATTGCTTGAATCTGAAACTCAAGTCCATTTGGAAAATGAAAATTGATGACTCATACTGGCTGATGCCAAGAACATGTTTCTGGACATTAAGAAACATATTTGTGAGATATTGAACAAAATCCATTTGTAAAATACAAAGAGGGAAAAAAAATCAACTGTTCTTTTTTTAATCCACACTTCTAGCATCAAGAGCTTTCTGGTGAATTTGACCCAATTTGAGATTTCAGAATGTCTGCTGAAAATAAAAGATATAAAAACAATACAGTTCTGATGGAGGTAGCAATTTCCTTTTAAGCATCAGATTGCTCAGTCATAAACCTATGTTGAGTGCAATCCCAGCAGATGAATCAAAACATCTTGTTGCTTTCTTGTAGAAAAGGTCATGTCCTAGAACTCTAGGTACAGTGACAGAAATTATTTTAACACTTCTGTGAATTACACCTTCAATGGAACAAAATTGATCAACTTGGGAAGTCATTCATTTTAAGTCATTCAGAAATAAATAGACTGAAGACCTCCACTGCTGGGAAGTTGGTGACTGTGTATCACAATTTAAGAAAATGGCACATGAAGAGTTGATTCAATATTGAGCAGATGAAGAGGAAGGAGATACTGATGAATTTGATGAGAATGATAAACATATGGATGAAGCACTGAAGCTCAAAGATTATAATGAAAAGCAAGATATGAAAAGCTGGTCTGATGTCTATCTGACGTAAGTGCATTTAAAAGTGACTTTAAAATAAATTGCTATGATTTATTTCTATTTTATTTTATTTTTCCTTTTTATAACTGTTCAGTCTTGAACAATCACATTAAAATGTTAATCTAACTGCTAAAAATAAGAAAAAAATCTAATTTTAGGACCATACTTCATTATTGCATTTTTTCTGAGTTAAAAAGTGTCTTAACTAAGTTACTCAGCACTATCTAAGGCTAAGCCTACAGGACTATTAAGTTTTACCTTTTATTTATTATTGTACTAATAAATAAGAGCTTTAAAATATTTGATCATTTTTTACATTATTTGACAAGTCAATAGACCAATTATTTTTGGATCAGTCAAATGCCCAGCCGTAACTTTTTATTAGGAATATAAAAAGTGCCTGCCCAGTCCCAGGGAGAAGGCTTCTTGGCAGCAGGGGGCTCTGCAGCTGGTGCCCCAAGAGCGAGGATCAGGGAAAACAGCATGTAACCTGCAGGGCAGGGGGAAGGCCAACCAGGCCCACCACAGACAGGGCCTGCTCCAGAGGGCCCCAAGGGGCTGGAGTAGTCCCTTGCTCAGGAGGGCAGGGAGCTGCTCCAGCCCCTATGAGTTAACCAGAACCAGTAAGCCTCACCCATTAAGGGATGAGACTTATTGTTTAACCGGTTAACCTTTTACATCCCTACTTTTTGTATCTCTTGGAAGCTCATGGGTCCATTTCAAGTCTCTGCCATATTTCATCTGGCTTGTCACACACCGAAATTCACCTTGATTCCACTCAGTCAATCTATCACTAAGTTTCTTTCCTAATATGTGACTGCCTCACAGATTTGAGTAAAACAATTTATTTCCAGACTATCAGATCTATATTCTGGATCATGTTCTATCTTCAGGAATCCCACATGCCTGTCACGGCATTGTTCAATTACCTTCTCAAATATGGGGCTGGAATACATGCCGTTGTCCTTCCTAGGGCTTGCCTCCTGCTCCTTCAAATCCTTAAGTATTTCTGCTACTCCAACTGCAGTTCCTCAGCCTCAGGTTATTCTTATCCCTTCCCATGATCCTGGGGCTTCCTGTAGTTCCAGTGATTCCTTCCCCATTGCTCCCCAGGAAAGGTACACAATTCCTGTCTCAAAGTTTTTAAATATAAAATGGACCTAGTCTTCACTTCATCCAGACCAGCTCTCTCCTTGCTGGAAACCTATTTCCCTGTCAATCAGTCTGCTTTGGCAATTGCTCTCCAAAGTAGCTGGTCTTGCTCCTTAACAACCATCCAGCCTATCCAGAGTACATGGATGCTTAGACCAAAGACTTCTCCACTGGTTCAATCCTTGGTAATCTCTGCTCTTGCAAGTGATTTCTAGCTCCTTTCCTCTCTCCCAAACAGGTCCAACATCTGGGTAATTAGTGGAATGTGTTATAAGTAACCTCACTCACTGAAAGCAGACGATCAAGTCCTAGCCCAGACTCCTTCAGTGTAGGATGTAAGTGAAGTACTCTGCAATTATTCTGTACAAGTATGCATGTCTCTCAGATAAGCTGCAGAATAAAGGCTCCAACTGCTTATAAAAAGCTCTGGTATTCCTCCCTGCAAAGTGTGTATCTACATCTGTAGTCTGTCTCTCCTTACCAAACTGAGCACAAGTCAAACACTTCCATATGTTTCAGTCAGTAAAAGGGGGCATGAGGGATTCATCTGCCTTCCTCACTGGCAGATTCTCCTTCCATTTTTATTGTGCCCCAGAAAGCCCAGGTTCTCTCCGGGTTCAATAGAAACATTGTTTTGTCCCTCAGGGCAGGTTTCATCTTCATGTTGCTATGGCAATTTTAGCCAATGTAAGTGGGAACAACACAGTCCAAGTTCTCACTCTAGGCATTGGGTCACCTAAAGATTTGTTGATTTCACACAGTAAAAGTCTAGGATTCCTAGATGTATTTTGGGAGACCATCTAGGATAGACTTGCCAAACATCTTGTTTTCCCTTAAGTCCTGCTCAGTATTTCTGCTAATTCCATCTGTATCTTTGTTCTTCCTTGCCTCTCTTAAGGCACGTCTTCACTATCCACTGGATTGATGGGCCACGACTGATCAAGCGGGAATGAAGTTACTGCAGTAAGTAGATCTAAGTTGGTCAACTTCAGCTACATTATTCACATGGTTGAAGTTATGTAACTTAGATCAATGATCCACAGTAATGTAGAATAGGCCTCCACTTTTATGAGGAACAAAAGACTGTGCAAATAACTATTTACTCCCTTTCTCATGGAAAAAAATCACCATCAAGCAACAGAGCTTTCACTCAGGGTGTGTCTAGACTACAGGGTTTTTTTGAAAAAAGTAGCCTTTTTTCAAAAAAACTTCCTCTGTGTCTAGACTGCAGTCACGTTCTTTCAAAAGTAAATCGTAAGAACGTGGCAGTTTTTTTGATCGCGGTAAACCTCATTTTACGAGGAACGTACTCTTTCGAAAAAAGGCGCTATTGATGCAAACTGTGTTTTCGAAAGAGCGGCTAGACTCTCTTTCGAAAAACCAGCTTGCTTTTTCGAAAAATCTACTTGTAGTCTAGATGCTCTCTTTCGAAAGAGGCTTGTAGTCTAGATGTAGTCTCAGTGCTAGAGGTGCAGTCAGGGCAACCCACTCAGACTTCCTCCTTCATCCTCTCTCCCACCCTCATACACCCCTCACACTACAGAATACTAGAGAGGGAAATTGCTTGGGGTGGCAACGTGTAGTTGACTACACGATTAACTGATAAGCCTGGACTTATTGGTTAATCCTGTCGACTACGCACTCACCCCCCTGCCTCTGATACATAGGCAGAAAGGGAGAAGGGGGGGAGTCAGTGCCTGTGAGGAGCTGGCTTTTAAGTTGGCTCCCCAAGAGCACCAGATCCTGTGGAGGCAGCAGCAGGGCAAGGGGGGCAGAAGAGGCTGTTCCATGAGATGCAAGTGCAGCCTCTGTCCGTGGGGAGCTCGGATCCCCTGTGGACAAGGGCTGCTGCCACCCTGCGCTGTCTCAGGGACAGCAGCATGGGATGGCAGGCGAAAGACAGTCTGCATAGGGAGCCAGTTATTAAACTGGCTCCCCGCAAATACTGGCTCCCACACTGCCTGCCAGTCCCGCCCCCAAGGACTATTATATAGTTGTGTAACTGCTAAAATTGTATGCAGTTATACAATTATTCAATTACATGTTATCCCCCGGTTACAGCAGGGCCAGCCTGACTGGGAAACCCTTGGCTGCAGCAGGTTCAATAATGGCCGGGTGGCCCTGGCTGGGAAGCCCCAGGAGGCAACGGAGCCAAGCCACAGCAGCAGGGCAGGCTGCGTCCAAGTGGCCTCAGGGCCAGGAAACCCTGAGGAAACTTGGGAGGAACTGGGGCCAGCAGGTGGCAGCCAGGCGGCCCTGGCTGGGGAACCTGGCAGCAACAAGCAGGGAGCCTCTGCTGGGTTAGCGGGGCAGCGGATGGGTGGAGAGCTCCAGTCATAAGAGCCTAGGGAGAGGAGCAGGGTAGCCAGCAGGGGAGCACTGACCTCCCCTGGTCTGGCAAACTCCCTGCTCCAGGATGGCTCAGGTCCCAAGGGCGCCAGACCCCGGAGGTCTAACCTATATGAACAAACAAGAACTGAATTTAAAGTATATATGGAGAATTCAGAAAACAAAAACAAAAATACCCCCACACTTAACAAGAAAAGAGGGAAACTCCATTACCGTGGATCCAGGACTTCGCCAACTATTTCTTCAAGCTTGTCAATAAAATTAACGAAGTCTGAAAGCCCTTTTACATGGGTTCTTAAAGGATCAAATGGTGAAGGTGCATAACCTTTTCCTCCAAGTTCTATCGTCCGGATAAAAGATGTTGCCATCTGTTAAAACAAAAATATTTAGGTAGATAAGTAAAAGTGTGTAACATTAGGAAAAGAAAATCAGGAATCATTCTGAAGAAGTAATTCTCCCCCAAGACAAAAAGGCAGCTAGCTGCTAGCATGAACAGTCCTAGTGAAGTCAATGAAATTACTCATAGTAATAAGAATTATGCCTGGTGACAACCATTTGCAACATCATGACTTAAAATACTGCAGCATTATATGAGGTCTACACACAAAATATAAAATTAAATGCAAGTAATAGAGCAGAGTCTTGTGTCAAATCAAACTTCAAAATATTTTATAATAGATATATTCACATGAGGAACTTTCTGCATGCAAGTTGAACTCAACAGGACTCAATTAGGATAAGGGAGATACTGTTGTGACACAATATAGCTTGTGGGAATGCCCTGTATCCTCCATATTCCTCATTTTTATATCATGATCTTACATATAAAATATGCCTTGTAAAGTATCAGGGGAAAGGTTATGATCTTCAGAAAGACATGGTTGTCACTAAAACATGCTGTAAGTTGGTGAATCAGACAGATATTAACTTCCCAGATACAACATCAAGAAGAGTAGCTAATGCCCAGGTAGGATGTCAATAGCTATTGTCCAGCAAGAGAGTTACAATGTAATGACTCTCCTGCATGAAACAAAAGCATGGAAACTGCTCAACTCTCCCTGGAAACTCAGCAATGGCCCCAAACATACCTGGATTTATGCTGCCCAAGCACATGGGACTGAAGGTATAAAATTCGAACACAGGGGCCCATGCTTTGCCTTTTACCTGCCCCACCATGCTGCAAGCAACAAGAATGCTCTGAAGACTCCAAAAGAGGGGGCTGACATAGTGCCTTGAAATCTGGGCACTATGGACTGCAGTATCCAGTGAGATGAAAAAAAATTGTTGTTCTAGTTGTTCCACAGTCGAATAGGATTTAGAGTTTAGACTGCATGTTTATATATTTTATTTTGTTAATTACTCTGACTTTTAGCCTAGCACGTATAGTCACTTAAATTCTATCATTGTAGTCAGTCAATGAACTTATTTTACTGTTTATCTTTACCAATGAGAGTTTGTATGAAGTGTTTTGTAAAATCCTTGAGCAAATTTACGAGTCTGGTGTACATACACTTTCCATTGATGAAGTAATAAACCAATTACTAAATTAGACAGTATATCCCTGGGGTATAGTATTGGGAGGATTTGGCTCTGGTGAGATTCAAGAGTGGCTCTGGAAACATTCATGACCTCTGGCTGAGTGTTGGGTTCTACATCCAGTTGTGCTGAGGAATAACAGCAACTGGACGGTTTGCTCTTGATCACTAGCAAGATATTGTGAAAGACAGACCAGGCTAGAGGAGAGAGAGAAGGGGGCAGTGGCCCCATGGTCCCAGGCTGCATCTGGTGGGATCCCATCACAACTGCACTTTCTGAACATTTTCTGAAGTGAGTGTAACTAAATGCTCAGGATGAAAAATCAAGTCAGCTATATCTTATAAATCAAGTCAATTTTATCAAGTATAGAAAATGTTCATATATTTTATAGTACATCTATACATATAGCAGACGCAAAATATTTTTAAAAAATTAGACTGCTCCAAGCAGAACACTTACAATTTTACAGCAACTTTCAGAAGGCCTCGTTTTCTACTTCTACCTTATCAGGTAAATAAAATTATGACAATCATATCTGCCTTCAAGGATGCAACAGTAATTATGTATGTAATTTTTAGCTTCAGATTATACAGCACTCATGTCCACCTCAGACTTGAAGAGTACAACTGAAATAATTCTAGCAAAGAAAGAAAGCAAACTTGCCAACATTCATGTC
Source organism: Pelodiscus sinensis (assembly GCF_049634645.1). Classification (NCBI taxonomy): domain Eukaryota; kingdom Metazoa; phylum Chordata; order Testudines; family Trionychidae; genus Pelodiscus; species Pelodiscus sinensis. The sequence goes on from NC_134711.1 coordinate 99,483,974, forward strand.
TTTGCTCTGTTAAAGATTTGCTGTGTATTGTGTGTGGTTCATAGGACCTTGGCTCCTCAATGGAAAATATTTTGGCTTCATGTAACTTATCCTAGACAAAGATGCCAAAAAGAGAAGGATTCTTTATACAGTAGAGAAGTTTCCCCTTTGGCAACTGAGAAAGAGAGGGCAATGAATCCAGTCCAAACACATACTTTTTTATACAACATTAATACAACATTAGGAGCTGAAATAATCCTAGAACTGAGGTTTCACAATTTTTTCCATGTTTATTCAACCATAAGACCATGAGAGTTCGGCTGCTTCAGCATAAATTAAGAATGGTTATTTACCCTACAGTAACAGTGTTTTTTCACTGGATCAGTGTATCCCACTATAGCTGCCCTTGAGCTTCATGTACACAAGATCAAATCATTTTAAATAGCAGTGTTTATCAGGGCCATATACACACCCTATACATTCTCATGTTCCCACACAAGGACATACAGGACAGACTTTTTGCAATCTGAAGTCCATGGTAGCAGAGGACTCTGAAAAGAAGGAAGAAGGGGAGATTGTGTGATCCACGCTGACAACATCTTAACAAACCAGTTATTGTAAGGTATGCAATTCCCCCCACCCTTCATAAGTGTCAGTGTTGCTCCCATTACAGTACTCTCCTTCTGGATAATAGGAAATGGAGTATTAACTGCCTTAGTTGAACAAAGATTTTACTTCTAATCTCCTGAATCTAGTGTCTGTTATGACCTCAGGAGGTCATATAGTCTAGCCCCCTGCCCAAGGCAGGCCCAATCCCAACTAAATCAACCCAGCCAGGGCTTTGTCAAGCCAAGACTTAAAAACCTCTCAGGATGAAGATTCTACCATCTCGCTAGGTAACCCACTCCAGTATATCTATACATATACCAGATACAAATATTTAAAAAAATATTCTGGCAGGCAAGTCAAATGCATGTTTACAGTGGGGGGGAAGGAGGGGAGAGGGAAGGGAAGAGAACTGTCAGTGGGTTTGCAAATCTCAGAAACGTTTCTGAAACTGGTGGAGAATATAATTTCTGAAACTGGTGAAGATATAGTGTAGTGTATAGTGTAGTGTATCATTTGATTTGACGTAGTAAGTCTTGATGTTTGATTGAGAGGAGCAAACCAGCCAATGGGTAACAGGGAGATAAAATAATATTTAAATAGATATCAAAATGTAATGAAGTGACCTGGTCTTTGGAATGGCTATCTACAGACAAAAAAAAGGGGGGGGGAGTGCGCGGAGACAGTTTGAATGTGTTTCTGTCCATGTAGTAAAGCAAGGTTCAAGAAGCTTCTATGTATATAAGATTCTCTACTGATGAAAAGTAGGTTTCAGAAGGACAGATTTATTGATTGATTCAGATGGAACTGCAAACTTACTTTGGGTATGAACTTACATTGAAGTTTGAGCACCGCCTTAACCCCATGAAGCATTGTGCAGGAAGGCCCTGCTATAAGTGCTTGGAACCTCCCTCATTCTCCTAGCTGACATAATTGCAATTAGAAAGACAGTTGGGAGGACAAAAGCACACTAAAAAGAGCTCAAAGGGTGGTCTTTAAAATCTTGAGAGGGCACTGAGGTCCCAGGAGAAAGCAGGTCCTTGAGGAAAGCAGATACCATCAAATGAATGGAGACCAAGCATAACTATACATGCAAATGGAAAGAAAAAACTGCTGTGAAGAAAAATTCACAACATCTGCAACAGTGAAGCTGAACACAAGTTAAGTGAACAAGTAGAACTTTATTAATCCTTGTGAACTGCTCTGGCCATGTGTCGAAGTTGCTTCCAGCGTAAATCCGTGTTCCCATGATGTCACCTCAGAGGTAGAGGGCTGAGAACCAACCCCCTCTTACTAGTGCTGGGATTATAATGTCCAAGGTGTGGGGAAGAGAGAGCTAGGTGCTCCAGCCTCCACCAGTTAATCTGAAACAGTAAGCATCACTCATTAAGGGTGATGCTTACCAGTTAACCTTTCATATCCCTACCCATTCAGGAATCTAGTCATTACTGTGGACAGACAGTTTTGATTCCTGTTGCTCCCATATCCTTTTTATAACTTTAAAAGATGTACTTGCACATTGTTGTTTCCCTGCCCGTCTCTGATGTCCAAGTAGGCATCCACCCCTTTCCACAAACCTTTTGCTCTAGCCCAAGAGATGTAACCTAGAAAAGTATTTGTCCTTCCTGGAAGCGTAAACCTGAATCCAATTTCCCTTATATCTGAGTGTTGAGACTCAACACTCATATTTTGATAATGGTTTCATTATTACTCCAAATATGTATTATTGAAAGATTAATGCTGATTAGACACGTACCAGAAAAATAGGCATTTGTCTCTTCTGCGCAGCATGCTTTAGATCAGTGAAGGCTTCCCTTCCAAGTCCTCTATCAGGAATATTTAAAATATGAGCCAGGGCCAGATCATTGTTAGAATTCACCAACAGGGTTAAATATGCATAAACAAACTTCTTCATGATCAACTGCAACTACATAAGAAAATGTCAAGTTAGTTAAAGTCTCAAAAAAATTAAAAAAAATATTTAAAAATTAATTAGGCATATGTAGAAATCATTGGTCTGAAAGAGTAAAAATATCAGCATACTGAATTACAAGACACTGATTATATAATTTTAAATACATATACACACACACACACACACACACACACACACACACACATATATATATATGTAACTGGGAAATGATGGATATAACCCAGTATAGGTGAACTTGTGGAATTCTGATATGATTAAGATTTTGTACATAATACTTATAGGAAAAACAAACAAAAAGAGACAAAATAGCTCCGTGAAGAAAATAAACAAGAGCATATGGTTACACTTAGAAAAAGACATTTACCTCTTTAGAACTCGTATTCTTTGAGATGTGTTGCTTATGTCCATTCCACAGTAGGTATGTGTGCTCACCACATGCACTGGTGCTTGAATATTCCCCCCCTTAGCAGTATACATAGGGGATCAGCTCTAGCAACCCCTGGAGTTGCACCTCCATGGTGCAGAATAAGGAGTGCTACACACTCCCTTCACTCTCATTTCCTTACCACAAACTCCGACAGTGGGGAAGGAGGGCAGGATGTGCAATGGACATGAGCAACACATTTTGAAGAACACCAGTTATGAACAGGTAACAGTTTTTTCTTGAGTGCTGACTCATGTCCATTCCACAGGAGGTGACTCGAAGCAATACCCCTGGTTGAGAGTAAGAGTTCAAGCCTGTGTTGACCAGGCTAGATAAAGATCTATGATTTTAAAAAATTAAAACAAATCAGGGAGGGGTATTAAAAACTGATTTTAAAAAAAATTATCAATACTCAATTTGTCATTTAAAATAATAGTTACAATTAAATCTCATCACAAACATGCTACACCTACACTCTCATAAAAATGAATTAATGGCTCTAGTCTATCCAGCCTTGACTATACCTAAGGAGAGTTAATTTTCTTCATCTTTAATGGGGACTTAAGCTTAAACTCCCTAAGAAAGGACTCATACAGAAGCCTGACCCTACTCGTCAGGCTTGTAGAAAAGAACTGTGTCACCTGATTCAAGAGTGGAGGAGAAAGCAGTACATGTATTTCCTTCTCTGACAAATCTGATTGGCAATAATTGAAGAGGAGAAAATTGTGTAGTATTCCACCTATTCACTTTTGCATACAGTGTGAATATACATTAGAATATACATTACCTTCATGTTATCCTGGCTGCGTTTAATTGGTGTTGAGGGTATGGAAAGACTAGAATCATTCTCTTCTGATGAACCAGAGATAAATTTTAACAGTTGAATCTTGAAGAAAATATATAGAGTAGAATTAAACATGAAAATGATTGCGTTTTTCTCTAAGTTTCAATTACATTACTATAAATAGATTTATCCCAAAAATGGTCTCCTCCAATTCTTGAAAGAAGAAGCAGCCTGAAGAAGCTTCTTTATCCTTTAAGTCACAAAATTTCCAAAGAGGAACCTGTATAAGCAATAAAGTGAGGTGCAAGCCTGAAAAACTACAAGGTGGGGTTGGGATCAACAAAATGAACAGCTATTGCCCTCAAACAGGAAACTTTTTGCCACTCTGGTGTAGATTCTGGGAAAATCATCCTCTGATAACTTCTGTTTGGCTCTCTGTAAATCTCTTGATATGGATCTAAAATGGTGTATGCCATTTCTCATCCTACAGCCAAGCATTTTGCTTATGATATTTAGACCTTTTATGTCCAATTCCTTTTCAGTTACATGGGAAACCCACCAAGTGTTATAACCTACAACTGAGAGTGGCATTTGAAGCATTTGCTCATTGTGCTCCTGCCACTCATCCTGCAGCTTACTTGTTGAATTCAAAGGTTTTATTCAATTGTGTTTGCCATACCACAACACTCACTGAAGCTCAGATAGATATTCATTGTACTGTGAAAGTCAATTCAAAGTACCTAAAATTTAGGAAGATAAAATGGTAAGTGAGAATATTCCCCCAGTTGATAGACATCGCAGCAAAATTAGAACATGCCGCCTCACCATCACTTAACTCACTCAAACGGGACACTTCAGATGGTTGATTTGAGACAGTCTCAACCATCTCATCAATCCTTTATTACTAGTAGCCTTTTATTTTTATCTACTCATGGTTTAAAAAGTTTGATTCAAACCCTAAAGTAACTAATTAACCGATTCTGTGCCTTTCACTAACTTAACTATATTGATTACTACTAGGAATGTTAGATACTCTGTAATCAAAGAGTCACGTAACAGCATCAAATTTTAGCGGTTATACCACTATTCAATAGTCTTCAGGGGTGGGGCCGGCAGACTGCTCCCAGCCCCACTTGGAGGGAGCCCCCTGCCACCCAAGGCTGCTGCCTCTCTAGCAGAGGCAGCAGCATGTGTTGGCAGGCGGGAGTCGGTCTGTGAGCGGAGCAGATTTAAGATCTGGATTCCTGCACAGACTGCTCCCGCCTGCTGTCCTAATCTGTTGCCTCTGATACAGAGGCAGCAGCATGGGGTGGCAGCAGCCCCTGACCACTGGGAGGGGGGTGTCTGACCTCCTTATGGACAAAGGTTGCTTCGTGACACTCATCAGGAGAGGGAGTTGGCAGGTGGCACCACAGAGCTAGTGCTCGGAGGAGCCACTGCCTCTGCAGGAGGTAACGGGAGGGGGGTGGAGGGAGGGAGGAAGCGGGAGCTGGCACAGGTGGAGAGTCAGCTTACAAGCTGGGGGAAATGCCTGTAGTTGACAAAATTAACTGATAAACCCAGGCTTATTGGTTAATTGTGTAGTCATCTACATGTTGCATGTAGATGCATGATGAAAAAGGAGTCATATGAAAGGTGGAAAGTAAGTCAATTTACAAAGGATAAATGCAAACAACACAGGTAAGCAGGGGCACGATTAGAAAGGCAAAGGCACAGGCACAAAACGAGCTCAATCTCACTAGAAACATAAAGGGTAACATTTATAGAATGCCTTCTTATATTAGAAGCAAGACGATGACAAAGGACAGGATAGGCCCACTGCTCAGTGAAGAGGGAGATACAATAACAGGAAACTTGGAAATGGCAGAGGTGCTTATGATTTTTGTTTCAATCTTCACCAGGAAGTTTGATGATGAAGAGATGCCTAACATAGTGAATGCTAGTGAAAATGTGGTAGGTTTACAGATAAAATAAAAAAAGAAAAAGTAAAAAATTACTTAGAAAAGTTAGATGTCTTCAAGTCATCAGGGCCTGATGAAATGCATCCTAGAATACTCAAGGAGCTGTTAGAGGAGGTATCTAAGCCTTTGGCTATCATCTTTGAAAAATCATGCAAGTTGGGAGAGATTCCAGAAGACTGGAAAAAGGCAAATATAGTGCCCCTCTATAAAAAGGGGAAGAAGAACAACCCAGGAAACTACAGGCCAGTAAGTTTAACTTCTGTACTAGAAAAGATAATGGGGCAAGTAATTAAGGAATTCATCTGCAAATATCTGAAAGGAAATAAGGTGACAGGGAACATCCAGCATGGATTTGTAAAGAACAAATCATGTCAAACCAACTGATAGCTTTCTTTGATAGGATATCAAGCCTTGTAGATAAGGGAGAAGCAGTGAACATGGTATACTTAGACTTTAGTAAGGCATTTGATATGGTCTTGAATGACCTTCTTGTCAATAAACTATGCAAATACAACTTATATGGTGCTACTATAAAGTGGGTGCATAACTGATTGGATAACTGTTCTCAGAGAGTAATTATTAATGGGTCACAATCCTGCTGGAAAGACATAACAAATGGAGTTCCACAGGGGTCTGTTTTGGGATGGGTTCTGTTCAATATCTTCATCAACAATTTTGATGATGGCATAGAGAGTATGCTTAGTAAGTCTGCAGATGATACCAAGCTGGGAGAGGTAGCAAGGCCTTTGGAGGATAGGGTCATAATTCAAAATGATCTGGACGAACTGGAGAAATTGTCTGAGGTAAATAGGATGAAGTTTAATAAGGATAAATGCAAAGTACTCCACTTAGAAAGGAACAATCCGTTTCACACATACAGAATGGGAAACAACTGTCTAGGGAGGAGCACTGCAGAAAGGAATCTAGGGGTCATAGTGGACCACAAGCTAAATATGAGTCAATAGTGTGACACTGCGACAAAAAAGCAAACATGATTCTGGGATGCATTAACAGGAGTGTTGTGAATGAGACATGAGAAGTCATTCTTCTGCTCTACTCTGTGCTGATTAGGCCTCAGTTGGCCTATTGTGTCCAGTTCTGGGCACATTTCAAGAAAGATGTGAAGAAACTGGAGAAGGTCCAGAGATGATCAACAAAAACTGATTAAAGGTCTAGGAAACATGACCTATGAGGGACAGCTGAAGGAACTGGGCTTGTTTAGTTTGGAAAAGAGAAGACTGATATGGGACATGATATCGGTCTTCAGATATCTAAAAATATGTCACAGGGAGAAGGGGGGGAAATTATTCTCCTTGCCCATTGCTTTTTGTCCTGTCATCAGAGGCCTTAAATTGCAGCAAGGGAGGTTTAAGTTGGACATTGGGAAAAACTTCCTGCCTGTCAGGGTGGTTAAACACTGGAACAAATTGCCTCAGGAGGTTGTGGAATCTCCATCACTGGAGATGTTTAAAAGCAGGTTAGACAGACATCTATCAGGGATGACGCAGATCAGTGTTTCTGAAAGTGTTCTGTGGAATCACTCAAAGAAACACATTAACTGGTCGCCCCGGTTTGTTTATTTACTGGCGCTGCAGCCGTGGAGCCTCACAGATCCCCCTGGCTACAAAGGACGAAACAGAGCCAATAGGAGGCTCCATGGCTGTGGCACTGGTAAATAAACAAACCGGGGTGGCCAGTTAATGCGTTCCATCGGATCACTCTCAGTACTTCCCGCCAAGGGAAACTGTGTGGCTCCATGGCTGCAGCGTCAGTAAATAAACAAACGGGGGCGACCAGTTAATGTGTTTCTGAGAGTGATTCGATGGAACACTTTCAGAAACACTGGTCTAGACGGTGCTTGGTCGTGCCATGAGGGCAGGAGACTGGACTTGATGATCTCTCAAGGTCCCTTACAGATCTAGTACTCTATTTTATGATCTCTAATTACTGCACAAAAATTTATCAGAGAGTTTTATAGCCACAGAGCCAAATAGCCAGGGACTGGATTACTTGAGAGTAATCTGAATTGAGAAGCACAGAAGTGTTATCATATACAGGCAGTCCCCGAGTTACGCGGATCCGACTTATGTCGGATACGAACGGGGAGCAAAGCGGAGCAAAGCCGCGGAGCACGCCGGCAGCGGGACAGCCGTGGCGCGTCTGGGATGTCCGCTGCCCGCGTGCTCCACGGCTTTGCTCCGCTTTGCTCCCCGTCTCCCTGGTCTGCTCCCAAGCTGCTCTGCCCCAGGCGTCCCCAAATCAGCCGCTGCTGAAACTGTCCAGCGCTGACTACAGGAAGCCCGAGGCAGAGTTGCTCTGCCCCGGGCTTCCTGGAATCAGCCGCTGATCAGTTTCAGCAGCAGCTGACTTGGGGACGCCTGGGGTTCTTAAGTTGAATCTGTATGTAAGAACTGGCGTCCAGATTCAGCCTGTTGAAACTGATCAGCGGCTGATTCCAGGAATCCTGGGGCAGAGCAACTCTGCCTCGGGCTTCCTGTAGTCAGCCGCTGGTCAGTTTCAGCAGCGGCTGAATCTGGATGCCAGTTCCGACTTACATACAGATTCAACTTAAGAACAAACCTACAGTCCCTATCTTGTACGTAACCCGGGGACTGCCTGTATTTGTATTCAATTGTTTCCCCCGACAAAATCTTTAAAGTGTATTTCAACTAGGGATATTAAGAAACCAGTATCTGACTAATCGTGTAGCCAATAAAATTATCGACTTTCCCTTTTCAACTAATCGTAAAGTACCACTTCCGCTGAGGCTCTGCAGTTTAAGTGTAGTAAGAGCTAGGCTGCCTGCCTGCCTGGCTTCTACTACATTTAAATTGCAGAGCCGTAGCAGGGGAAGTTCTTCGACCCAGCACAAGCCAGGATTGAGCTGGGCTTGCTCAGTCCTGGCTTGCGCCAAGTGCAGCAACCCCTGTCCACGGGTGTGCGGGGAATTCTCTCTAGGCACCCACACCCTTGGCAGAGGGAGGAGACTGCATGTGCTCCCCCTTGCCTTGAGGTCAATCAGGGTCTGGGGCAGGTGAGCATTGTAAGTCTGTCCCCACTCTGCAAGGGAGCTCCGTGCTTAGAGTCACCCACCAGTTGAGCAGCAGCTGGCAGTTGACTCAGTACCAAGCCTCTTGCAGAGCAGGATGAAATTTCACATGCTCCCCCCAACACTAGGCCAATCAGGGCTCGGGGGTAAGATGCATGTGCGAAGTCTCCTCCCGCCCTGAAAGGAGTGTATGGTGCTTTCAAGCACCAAGCACTCCTTGCAGGACAGGGGTAGGGCGGGGGGAGACTTTGCATGCTTCCCTCTGCTCCTAGGCCCTGATTGGCCTAGGGGTGGGAAGTGGCAGGACCTCCGCAGACTGGATCAATCCACTTGGAGGGCTGGATCTGGACTGCGGAGGCCCTTTTGTCCTAACCTGCCTTAGGGAGATTGTGGTTTCTACGAGACAGGAGGATAGGAAGAAGCATTAAAAAAAAAAAAAAAAAAAAAATCACAGAAGTTTCAGCTTTAAAAACAATTTAATAATTACAAAATTAAAGTTTCTTCCCTACAGAAAACCTAAGCAATGGATATGAAAAATTCATGGCTTCTAAACAGATCTTAACATTATTATATTTCTGAATTGGAGTTAACCACATTGTGTATCAATTTCAAAAACATTAAAAAAATACATACTTACAGGACACATCTCTTCAGTTTCAGATGCTAATGTAGAACATTTCTGACATATATCTATTAAATCTAACATATTACTGCTCTTCAAGAAGGTATCATAAGCTTTTTTGATATCGTCGTAATTTTCAGGTGCTTCCATATTCTCACATATCAATCCCAGTTTGTCATGTAGCAAGTATTTCCAAGTTACCATTATATCACTAAGAGATACTGTAAAATCTCCATGAAGCTAATATAAAAAAAGAAAACAAAAACCATTATGCTTTGCTGGTAGTGTAGATCTCACAAACTTTAATAAAACAATATTCATATGTATTTTAATACACTCTATACAGAAGTATTTTAACGTTGATTCATTTATGTTAAAGGAAAAATGTTACTTGTAACTAGAAAGTGTATTCACTATTCAACAGTCTTAGAATAAACAACTGATTAATATCTAATTCTTTAGATGATCACAGTGGTCCCTTCTGGATTTAAAAATCTATGGATCTTTAAAGACCTGTGCACATGCAAAACTGCATATAGAAGCAGAAGTGGATTAAGGTTTCCTGGGGCCAGAGCCAGTAGGGGTCCCCTCCCTACCTGCGGGCCATCCATGGCTCCACCCCAGTCTGCTCCTTCCCCCATGTTCCTGCCCCAATTCCGCCCACATTTCCTACCTCCCACTTCTGCCCTGCAAATTGTTTTTTTCTTACAACTTGCCCCCCACTGCAGCTCCCCAGAGCGACAGCAGGGAGTGAGAGCTCCTTCAGTCTTGGGGCCACAGCAGGCTTCCCCCACTACCCCAGGCTTCCACAGGCAACCAGGATGCTGGAGCTTCTCCTACACCACTGGACATTTCTGCCAGAGAGCCATGTCAAGACGTAGGGGCTTCCCTAGCTCCACTGGTGCTTCTGCCAGGGCTCTGGGCTTCCACTGTCCCATAGCAAATTTCTGCTGGGGGTGGAGGGCTCATTTTTCCCAGGGTTCCCAATGAGGATTGCCTCCCCTGGATAACCTGCCATGGTTTATGACAGTAGTCTCATCAATTTCAGTGGGATTATCCACATGCAGAAAGTTCAGCATGTGTATAAGTGCTCGTAGTATCAGTCTGCAGCAGGAAGGCTATATGCATCCCAGAAGTGGGAATCTGAACAATTTTTGGAGAAAAACCGTACTTTTAAAATATTCATTTACAGAATAGTTGAAACAAAGTACCCTGGGTGAGAAGGAGTATGAATGTCCAAAAGGTTAAGAATATTTTATTTTTCCATAATGTAGTTAATACAAAAAGGCTTTGCTGTGAAGTTCTTAGGGCTACTATAACTACCAACCCAACAAAAGCAATAAAATGAAAAAAGTTAAGCCACACTGTGATGGGGTATACAAATGTACACAGGCAACCAGTGGTTAGTGAAGTCCTCTGGGTTCAGCCAACCACACCTAGAGGAAATGCTCCAAATGGAGGAGTTAAAATGCAAGGGAGCCACTCATTTGATGGCATACAAGGGAGGAGAGTGGACCCACAACTACAGCAGAGAGCTGAGGGAAAGGCAAAATCTCTCCCCATGGCAAATGTTCAAAAGGTCTCTCCATAAGGGAAAGGTGGACCTGCTACTGGTTGGACCTCCCTGCTCCAGCATCTTTGGGACCTGAGTAAGGGAGTTTGCTGGACCAGCAGAGGTCAATTCCAGCTCCCAAGGCCACCAACCCCAAGGTAAACTGAGTTTGAGACCTCTGTTACAAACAGTCCCTGCTCCTCCCATTCATGCACTATGGCTATGTCTACACTGCAGGCTTCTTGTGCAATAACTGTTTTGCGCAAGAGTTCTTGGTGCAAGAGTGCATCCATGGCAGTGTGGATGCTCTCTTGCGCAAGAAAGCTCTGATGGCCGTCCACACTGCCTTCTTGCGCAAGAGCTCTTGCTCTTGGAGAGGAATAACTCTTGGGTGTTATTTTCAGCTTGTGAGGAGAGAAATAACTCTAGCACAAGAAGCATCCACTGATGCATAGAATGCTCCCTCAGGTTTTAGAATCAAATTTTGTGTTCCAAAGCTGTCATGTACAAAGAGTGTTCAGCTTCACTTTGCTTGGCCATTGATAAATCTGTGCAGAATGGAAGAATAAATTGCAGTTTCCTACATGTTTAAAGTTTAGGTTGCTCAAATGCAACGTAAACTTAGTTGCAGGGACTTGTTCTGTGGGAATAAACTCTACCCACCTTTAACACTGTTTAAAACAAAATAACTACAGAGATGGACCAGGAATACTTTGATTATAGATGGTAACACTTGATTCAGTTTAACACATCCCTTTCTCAAATTTATAACTATAATTTTGAATTATAGGTTTTAGAGGATTTTTTTTTATTAAAAGAACCTGCAGTACTTGAAAAGTCTAACTAGGAAAAACTTAAAAACAGCAAAGAGTCAAATAGCACCTTAAAGACTAACAAAACATGTAGATGGTATCATGAGCTTTCGTGGGCAAAACCCACTTCTTCAGATGACCAGAGTATAATAAGTCCAAATAGCTAGCAAGGAAACCGCTACTATTGTAAAACCTGTTTAAAGAAGAAAAGATGCAGGTTACAGCCCTCTCCCTAGCAGAGTCCTCCTAGTAGACAGTCACCATTCTGTTGTTAGTCCCAATCTTTGGCTCTCCCAGAGTTTCAAGATAATAGCTGCTGTTCAGACACTGTTATCTGGATTTAATTAGGGCCTCTCAAGCATACCACTGAGGAGCATATTCACAGTCTGGAACCCCTCTTTGGCACAGACTGCAAAATCCCAACTTCCCTTCACCCTGAGATACATCCTGAACCTCACAAGCCAACCCAATAGTTTATGCATTCCCTCACAGTCTACCCCCACAAGCATGTGGATTTTAGTTTAACTTTTTTAGGGTGCGTCTACACAGTGCCAAATTTCGAAATAACACACTATTTTGAAACATCCCTTAACTCTCGTGGAACAAGAGTTACTACGATGCCAAAATAGCGCACCCTTTATTTTGAAATAATGGGCAGCCAGTGAAGATACAGAATAGCTATTCTGGGATAACTGTGCAGTGTAGATGTACCCTTGGGGACCACATGACATTAAAGCAAGGAACACAATTTCCTTTGCAAAGCCTCAAACACATACTAAGGATGTTAAATTGCAGTTATCTGGCTAATCGTGTAGTCGATACAATTTGTATTAAGGAATGCTCTGCAGAGCCACAGCGGAGGTAGCTCCAGGAATTCGTATTTGGACACAGACATGTTTTCCAAATTGTCGCAATGCATGATCTCTGAGCTTTATTAAAACACTGCTTTTTAGTATTGATTCATGTTCAAAATATTTAATACTCTACTAATTAATTACATTATGTACCAAAAAATACAAACATCTATTAATTATATATTGTGGGATCATACCTTATGTTTTGGCTCTCATGGAGATATTTAAAAGAAAAAGATGAAATCCCAAACAAGACAAAGCTCTCCAAGTTTCTTAATGGGAATTGAACTTATACAATAGCTCTGAAGGGAGCATAATGCAACAGGATTTATTTCCTTAGCATGTATCAGGGCACACCAAAATTATTTAACAAGGCAGTAAAAAATAAATAATCAGAAAGACAGACAATAGTGGATGGACTGGTTATTCACCTTAGCTAACAGACATCCTTTAGAGGGGTCATAGAGATGTAGCCGTGTTAGTCTGGTCTGGATACAATCAAATTATCAATCTAATTATCTCACCCATTACAAAGATAGCTTCCCCAATTATCACCTCTAATACTGTTATCTCATAGATACTCACCTTCCCCCCTCATCCTTCTTCTGTTCTAAAATCTGATTTGTCTATTTTGTATGTGTTCACTTTTTTTTTTTAATGGTATCCCTTTGGTATATATCAGTGGTCCCCAAACTTTTTAGGTTGTCGGGCGCCAGGGGGCGTGGCTGTTTGCCCGCCGGGCGCCAGGGGGCGGGGCCCCACCTAGCCGCGCACCCGGGGGCGGGGCCCCCCCATAGCTGCGCGCCCGGGGGCGGGGCCCCCTCCAAGGGCCACGCGCCCGGGGCCGGCGCTCCCTGCCCCTCTCCCGCCGAGTGCCGCGCGCCTGGAGCCGGCGCTCCCCCCCCCCCCCCCCCGCTGAGTGCCGCGCGCCCGGAGCCGGCGCTCCCCCCCCCTCCCGCCGAGTGCCCGGCGCTCTCCCCGCCAAGCGCCCGTGCGCCATGTGCCTGGGGCCAGGCCAGCCCCGAGCACCTGGCGGGCACACTGAAATGCCCCTGCGGGCGCCATGGCACCCGCGGGCACCGTGTTGGGGACCACGGGTATATATGGTCATGCCAATTTTCTTCCACAATTTGATCTGAGGAAGTGGGTCTGGCCCAAGAAAGTTCATCACCTAATAAACCATCTTGTTAGTCTTTAAAGTGCTGCATAGTCCTGTCTTTTGTTTCATCCTTTAGAGGGGAAACTGCTTTAATCTTTCATTCAGCATCAGTGACACTCCCTGGTCAGACTGATCTATAAGGAACTAAGCCAGTACATCATCATTCTAGGTAAAGTCCTAGCCATAGTAGTAGCAAACATCTGACCTCTCCAGTGAAATCGAATCTGGGGCTTCATGAGAAGTGGTGAAGAGACAAACAGAAGAGGGCCTCAAGCAAAATGACTCACTCTTCTCCAAGAGCAGAAGGCACAAAAAGGCAGCTAACTGGAAAATACATAGAGCCCTATAAATCTGCAGATATCCACTTTATATCCATGGGTATCCGCATCTGCCGGTATGGATGCAGATATCCATGGCACATTTTTGTGGATATAAATTTTGTATCCACACAGGGCTCTAGAAACATGCACCACTGATGCTTAAGCCCCAAAGCATCTTATATCAACTTAATTCTGTAAGCATCTCCACGACTATATTGTTCCCATCATTGTAAGTTGCCCACTGCACTGATCTACTAAGTTCAGCACTTCAAAAGGTGTAGCACACTTAGGTTGATGTAGTAGAGTTGATACAGTGTCAGTATAGACGCTACATTTCTTATATTGCCTATTGCTGCCTTTACAGCCCAAATCCCACTACCCCTCTGATGGTGGGACTCCAGCTGTCAGAGCCTCACTTAAATTGGTACAAGTGCTTCTTCTGAATATGAAAACTGCCAACAGAAGGTGTTTAATGTGGGGCACAAAGAACCAATTTAATTACTGCAGTTGCTATAGGTCAACCTAACTTAAGTTGACTTAATTTTGTAGAGCAGACATGGCCCAATACACAAACTGAGGGGAAAACAGGTATTCAGAACTCACCAAACAGATTAGGTCTCCATAGGTGAAGTCACAAAAAGGTTGTGGTGGATGGTAGAAAGGATTACCTTTAGAACTTGTAAGATCAGCAATTAAATATTCAATTAGGGGCAATCTTTCATAACCCAGGATAAGTCCTCCCTCTGCCTCAAGGAGAAAATGGTTATGAACAAGGATCTACAACCTCTGAGGTGAAGTGCCCTAACCACTGGGATGCTACAGGATATTCGGATGTGAAGCTCCCTCCGTCTTTCCTGTTGAAGCTGTTCCAGTATGTATAAATAATGTTTAAAAGTTATTAGAGCAGGGGGACTGGATCCTGGGTCTCTTACCTACTGGGTGGGTGCTCTCACTTCCAGGCTAGACTTACTCATGTTTGAATTATTTCATTATTTAATCTACAGCGGAGAGATACTTGAACTGAGGGGCATTTCTCCTCTATCCCAGGTGAGTCACCTAATCACAGGCCAGAAGTTATGAGGGAGGTCCTCCTTCTCCCCTCCTCACTCCAGCTTCTTAGTAAAACAGCAGAATCACTTAATGCTAAAAAGGTTTTTCCCCTGAGAATTCCTAAGTACTGTAAAGAGAGGAACAGGGCTTAGTACGCACTGCTCATCTTGGCGCCTCAAGCAACGAATCACCTAGCATGCTGACTTTGTGAATCCCATTCTGAGTTGCCTCTTTCTCCCCATTCATTGTACAGTGGCATCAAACTCAAGCTTTGTGAATACCAGTGATTTTTTAGGCATCTGAATGTTAGGACAGGCAATGCTCAGCATTACTACAGTGAGCTCTTTTGTGAATCTACCCCCTAGTGGCTAGAAGGAACACTGAAGGAAAAGGGAGTGACTGAGAAATTACATGAAAAAAGCAAATCGCAGAAATATCATTGTAATACTGAAGATGAAAAATTACGCATACAAAACAAACAAAAAAATCAGAAAGCTAACATTTTAAAATTTTAAAACTAATATTTTAAAATGTGTGCCTTAAGTTAAAGCTCCTAAAGCTTATTAATGCCTGTTATGTTTAGTCTGATTTTCAAAAGTGCTAATCACCCAGCCGCTTCCATTGACAGAGTACAAACCTGTTTATTGACTTCAGCCATTGATAACTGTAAAGCCATCATCATGTAGTCTGCACCACAAACAGTAGTCCTTTCTGAATCAGAAAACAAGCACCACTGTCTTCTAAAACACTTGATCATATTTAAGATCTTTTGCTGAAAGACGGCCATATTCCTGAAGTGGAACACAGAGAGAATGACTTAAGTCCATACAAATAAATGCAATTTTAAAACCATAATTTTCTAAGTAACAATTTGGGGACACAGCATCCCATATTTGTCAATTTGTCTCCGTTCTCTTTAATGCTAGGCAATTGCTATGATTACTTCCTCCACATTGGGGTGGGCAAAATACAGCTTGCAGGCCAGATTTGTCCCACCAAACACTTAGATTCAATCTGCCATGATCCTCTGAGCTGTTAATGCCTGCCACAGTCCCACAAGCTGCTCAAAGCAGCCGGTTGCTGGGGCAAGCACATCTGTATGTGTGCATCCCTTGATGGCATGGGGCAGTGGGTCTCTGCATACTGCCCTTGCCCCCAGCATCATCCTCCCAGCTTCCATTGGCTGGAAACAGGCCAGTGGGAGACGCATGAGTGGTGCTTGCGGGAACAAACAGCTCACAGAGACTTGTTGTCCCCACTCTCCAAGGGGCATGCAGAGACATATTTGCCCTAGCAGCGGGCCACTCTGAGTGGCCTGAGGGGCTGCAGAAGGCAGGCAGCCAGCCTGCCTGAGTGCTCCCCCGTAGGCCACTGGCTGAGAGCCGCCTATGATAAACACCTCCTGGCCAGAGCCTGTAACTCATGTCCCTTCCTGTATCCAACTGGTCATAACACCCTCCTGCACCCAAACTCCATCGCAGACCCTGCATTGCCTCTGAACCCTCACTGATGTGGCCCACAACTGAAACTCCTCACTCCCCTGGAGCTCCAGCCCCATGGGGGAGGGGAGGTGAGAAGGAGAGGGAGAGGAGGACTGAGGATTTGAACCCCTTAGGCTCTGGAGTGGGGCCAAAAATGAGGCGTTCAGTGTGTGGGACAGGGCTGCCAGTGAGTGAAATAGGGATGGAGGAGCAGGATCTCGGCAGGAAGCAGGGTGAGGAGGGGCTGAGGGTGCAAGGTCTGGGTGGGAGGAAGTGTGTAGGAGCAGCCTGGGGCCAGGTAGGGAATCTGGCCAGGAAGGAGGGTGCAGGAGCAAGGGAGTGTGGAGGAACCAGCTGGGGGTAGGGTGTCTGGCCATGGGGGAAGAGGCAGGAGCAGGGGTGGAGACAGAGTGTCTTGTCAGAGGGGAGGGGGCAGGACCAGGTTGATCTGGCCAGGGAGGAGGGGGACAGGAACAGGGAAGAGGACAGGGTGTTTGGCCAGAGGGGAATGGTGCAGTACACCTGGGAGGGGACAGGAGTGGGTTGGGGATGCAGGGACTAGGCAGGGAGCTGGTGAATGAGTGGGCTGGGGGTGCAGGGTCTCAGCATAAGGAAGTTGGGGCACTTACTTGTCGTCAGGCCCATGCCAGTCAGAAGTTCAGCCTCTCGCTGCTCCTATTAGCCAGAATCTGGCCAATGGGAGTGCAGGGAAAGTCTCCAGACAGCGAGCTGGCACGTTGCTGTCCTCCCAGCCTAGGTGAGGGAGCGCTTCTCCATGCAGCAAGGCTCAGGGCTCTCTCTCCATCCACCCCACCCCCCACAGTGGGAAGTCAGCACTGGTGCTTCAACTGCAGGGGGGAGGAGGGAGGGAGAGGCTACAGCGCCAGGCAAAGGGGGCCCAGGCCTCTCAGGTAAGTGCTGCCAGGCACCTCCCTCATCTACATTGCAGAAGTGCCACTCATTGCTGCAGCCTCGCATGTGGCTGGGCAGGAGGAAGCCAGTCTGATCTTGGGAGACAGGCTGGGCTTGGATCTCACCAGGGCAGCTAGGCCCTGGGCTCAGGATGTGGCCACTCAGGGCACAGAGGAGGATGGGGCAGTGGGCAACTGGGAATGGAGGACATCTTGCCCTGTGCCTGGTGCTTGTCCTGAGCCTGCTGGACCAGCAGCCCATGAGCATCAAGAACAGTAGTGGTGCAAGCAAACAGCCTTAGAGTAAGTTGTGGTGCCCCAGAGTGTGGGATCCTTCCTCTGCTTCTGTCATGAGTGGGCTGAGCCCTGGGCCTCGCACCAGCCAAAGCAGCCCCTGGGCTGGGGAATAGGCTGCCTGAAAGACTGCAGCCAGACCTGAGTGGGCAGGACCACTGGGAAGCAGAATCTGCCCAGGCCAGGCAGCTTTGCCAGTCCCTCAACAGCATCCAGGGCAGGTAGCTCGTGCGAGGGCAGAGCCTGTAGATGCAGATATTGTTCTGTTGTCCCACAGGAAAAAACATGTTATATATAGACAGACATTATGTAAAAACTATTTCCTTCTCTCAGTTTTGAATTTGTTACCTTTTAATTTCATTGAATGTTCAAAAAAACCACAACCCTTCATGGGGAGCCTGGGCTACTACATTTTATGTGCTCCAGCCCTGCAGGGTGTTGGCAGGGGGCTGGAGCACCAGCCCAGGTTCCCCAGTGTTGTGGGCCAGATCCAGGCAAGGCATAGACCACATCTGGACCCCAAGTCTTAGGTTCCTCCACCCCAGTCTAGTTTACTTTTTAAGACAATGGGACCAATCCGACCCACAGTCTTCCAAACAATGCTACACCTTCATGTTTCCTGTAAAAACTGAAACTTTTAACCCTCTTTTAAATGGTAGGCACCCGCACACCTGCACCACTAGGCACATGCCTCTGTCCTCTCCCTACCTGGAAATCCAGCTCTGGGAAGGAGACGGGAACGGGACATGACTAAAAACTGACACAGTCCTAGGAGGGGTGAGGAGGCCACAGGGGGCTCCTTGCCATATAGTGCCGTCCCTTGGCATCATCTTGTCATAGCCCCCCCCCCCCCCAGGCGAGTGAGCCCCAATCAGGAAGGAGGCTGGGTTGCCAACGCTGGCTCGCCGGATTCCTGGAGATTTCGTCCCATGGCGTGACGTAATTCCGGGAGGCTCCCGGGCAATCCTGGAGGGCTGGCCCCACGAACCTCTAACGCCAGAGTCTGCGCAGAGACGCGGCCCGGGGCAGCGGTCACGGCCGCCGTCCTAGTCGGACGGGGGCAGCACCTGCTGGGGAACGACCCAGGCCACGGGAGACTCCAGTCCTGGGGACACCCCGCCCTTTCATGGACCTTTCATGGACCCCCCTGGCGGCCACCAAACAGCGGGTGAGTTACCTGTGCGGCTGGGACAGCTCGGCAGGTCCCGAACGAAGGGGGGGGGGTGGGAGGGAGGAGGAGTGGTTGGTTGCCTGGTTACCTAGTCGCACGCACCGGGCCGCTGGCGGCGGTTTAAATTTAAATCTACCCCAGCTGTCCAATCAAAGTTGGGGGGAGGAGTTGCCTCTGACCCGGAAACGGAAAGTGCCCGGGGGGCGGAAGTGGCCGTGAGCTGCCTACAAACTCTTCGCGGGAGAGAAAGTGGCAGGCGGTAGGGAGCCATCCATGTGCGTAGGTGGCGGCGCGCGCGTATGTCGTTTGGCGCGGCCGGCGATCACCCGCTGGTGTCCAGGCCTTCGCTCCCGTTGTGGGAGGGGCCCCTTGGAGAGTCTACCCTGTCCGGGGCTCTCTGGGCTGCAGCCCTTGTTCTCCCTCAGCCCCCCGCCCCCCCCCCGTCTCCGCTTCTTCTCTGGTCCCCGCCACGCTCCGTCCCTTTCCCAGCTGTGCCCTGGGTGCTGCGGGCTTGTCCTTCCTTCCCTGCCTGCCTGCGCCGTGTTGCCAGGGCGCGCTCCCAGCGGAATAATGCTTTGCTGCCAGCCCCAAACGTTAACCCCTCGTGGGTCGGGCCCCTCGTTTTCGGGAGATGTGTGTTGGGTGGGGAGGGCTCAATTCGCCCAGTGGGTTTGGAGTCTCCTGGATACATTCGGTTCTCAAGTGTTTTCCTCTGCAGCTAACAGAGACTTTCTTTAGATGAGATGTTTGACTCCAGGAGCTGGGACCTGAAGAATGCTAAATAGGGCAAGTATCAGAGGGGTGGCTGTGTTAGTGTGAATCCGCAAAAACAAGGAGAAGTCCTGTGGCACCTTATAGACTAACAGATTTATTGGAGCATAAGCTTTTATTGGAGCATAAGCTTTCGTGGGCGAAGACCCAATTCACGGACAAAGTGGGTCTTCGCCCGCGAAAGCTAATGCTCCAATAAATCTGTTAATCTATAAGGTGCCACAGGATTTATCCTTGTTTCTGCAAATAGGGCAAGGTTCATCATAAAATCACAACTTAGCAACATTGATGAAGCTTTCCCGACATTTCTTCCCCCAAAGAGATGAGTTCCCACTCTACTGGGTTATAACATTTGAAATCTTCATAGGATACTAATGTACAGGTGACCAATAGGGATGTTAAAATGTGTTTAAGTAAATGTATGAAATTTTCAGTCATTACGCACAGAGCAGCAGTCCGCTCCCATGGAGCTGAAGCATACTGGGAGCCTGTGTGAAACCATGAAGATTAATCCATGAGCCTGCCTCATCAGTTAACTGTGTACACAGTTATATTTTCACATCCTTCGTGACCAAAGAAACTGAGCCAAAAATTATTCATAATTTTTTCTCTTAACGAATGACAACTCCACTTGTTTTAACTCAGTCCTTTGAATCTTTTTTCCTTATCAATTTGTTTGCTCTCCTAACTTGCTAGATATTTATTTGTACTTGAGTTCAGCGCTCTAATAGGTCTTATACCAATGATCTCTAACCTTTTAAGCATGAGATCACTTTTTGAATTTAAATGCAGTCCAGGATCTACCTCAAACACCTTCGCCCTGCTTCCTTTCTGTCCCTTCTCTGAGGCCCTGCTCACTCCATCCTCCCTCCCCCATCCTCACTCACTTTTATCAGGCTGGGCAGGGGCGGCCCGTGAGCCTAGGTGACCTAGGCAGTTGCCTAGAGCACCGCTGGCCCGGGTGCCCTGTGATGACATCACAGCCATTAAAGGCTGTACAGGCGGGGCGCCAATTATGCCGCCTGCCTGGGACACCAGCTGCCGCAGCCAGCCTCAAGCCACTCCTGAGGCTGGGGACAGGGGTTTGGGGTACAGGAGGGGTTCAGGACAGAGGCTAGGGTTCAGAATGCAAGCTCCAACTGGGCACTGCTTACCACAGATGGCTTCTGGGTGGTGGTAAAAGGGACTAAGGCAGGCTCACATCCTGCCCTGGCCCTGCACCACTTCCAAAAGCAGCCAGCAAACTCTCCATTTCTGCCCCCCTCTGCTCTGTTGAGATGGGAGTACAGGGTGGGGGGAGGGGCACCCTAACATCAGCAGTCCCCCTTCTTCTTTCCATGCCCTGCACAGCAAGCAGGAGACTCCCAGAGGTGAGGAGCACCTTCAAGGCAGAGGGCAAGAGCAACCCAGCAGTGCTGAGAGGGGCAGAGGAAGTGTCAGCACTTGATAGCCTTCTGGCCAAACCTCTCAGGATCACCTGTCAAAGGTTCCAAGATCTGCCAGTAGATCCTGATCTACTGGTTGGTGACCACTGCCTTATTCCAAGGAACTGTGAGAAGTGCATCCATCATTTGCCTTTTTCCTCACTGAAAGCAGAGAGGAGCTCAGAAGGCCAACTGACTATGTCTGGATTAATAATGTGCATTTGTCCATCAGAGACAAATCTAGACACATGCGTAGATAACATTGACACAAGACAACTTGCATCAGCCTTATTTCATAGTATAGAATAAGCCTTACAGTTCTGTTTTCTGACATTTATTTTGCATTTTTGGAGTATCTTTAAGCCAAGTGTGCTTATAAAATTAAGTAGCACCACTAAAATGTAGTTATCCTCTGCACTAGAGTGGGGCAGGGAAGATTTTTGTCCTTTACTCACATGAAAAACTCCCTGAGATCTCTAAAATTCATATATATACTTTGCTTAGGGATTTGAATATATTGGAAATGTGAGGATTCCTCCACATCAGTGTAAACTGTTGAATGCTAGTGGACTGGATAAAGAAAACTGTCTCAAACTACATGTAACCACTAGTTTTACAGCAGATCTGAATTGGTAATACAGGCAGTCCCCGACTTACGTCGGATCCGCACTTACAAACGGGGCTTTCTCGCCCCGGAAGTCGGGGCGAGAAAGCCCCGTTCATAAGCTGCTCCGGTGCCCCTGGTCTGCTGGAGACCGTCTCCAGCAGACCAGGGGCACCGGGCGGGTTCCCGCGCCTCTGAGGCTTTGCTCTGGCAAAGCCTCAGAGGCGCGGGACCCCCCCGCGGCTGCGGCTTCAGTCCGGGAGCCTGTGGTCTGCTGGGGATGGTCCCCAGCAGACCACAGGCACCCAGATTGAAGCGGCAGCAGCGGCGGTTCCCCGCGCCTCTGAGGCTTTGCTCCCCGTGTCCCTGGTCTGCTGGGGGGGGGGGCAGCTAGTGTGCTCCCCCTCCCCCCCAGCAGACCAGGCTTTTGTTTTGGACTCTGGGGCAGAGCAGCTGGGGTGCTGCCGATTGGTCCTGCAGCGCCCGCTCTGGGCACTACTGGACCACCCCGGCAGCACCCCAGCTGCTCTGCCCCAGGTCCTGATTCAGCCGCTGCTGGTCAGTTTCAGCAGCGGCTGAATCAGGACGCCTGGGGCAGAGCAGATGGGGTGCTGCTAGGTTGGTCCATTAGCACCCAGGAGTGGCGCTACTGGAGCAACCCAGCAGCACCCCAGCTGCTCTGCCCCAGGCGTCCCCAAGTCAGCTTCTGCTGAAACTGACCAGCGCTGACTACAGGAAGCCCCAGGCAGAGTTGCTCTGCCCCGGGCTTCCTGGAATCAGCTGCTGATCAGTTTCAGCAGCAGCTGATTTGGGGATGCCTGGGGTTCTTAAGTTGATTCTGTATGTAAGTCAGAACTGGCGGTCAGTTTCAGCAGTGTCTGAATCTGGACACCAGTTCCGACTTACATACAGATTCAACTTAAGAACAAACCTACAGTCCCTATCTTGTACGTAACCCGGGGACTGCCTGTACTCAACAAATTTGTTGGAAATATTGTTTCATCTGGTTTTAGAGCTTTATATTGAAGGAGTATCTTTACTGAATATTGATTTATTGAGGGGTGGAAGTGGAGAGAGTGTTAAAACTTGGTACTAGAGATGTAAAATCCCAATTAATCAGTTAAACATTAAGATTAACTGATTAAGCAGACTGCTGCTGTCCCCTTCCTCCTGTGGGGGGCCAGCAGCAGAAGCCAGCAGCCATGGGGTGGGGGGGAGATGGCTTCTGCTCCCATACTCCCCTCTCCCCCATGCACAAGGTGCCTGACTCCCGCTGCCAGCTCCCTTGCATGGGGGACCAGCATCAGGAGTCAGCAGCCGTGCACATCTTGCTTTGTCTCCTACTCCCTGTGCAGTGGGGGAGGAGGGGGAAGGGCAGCTCCTGACTCCCATGGGACTGCTCCCAGATACTGGTTAACCAGTGTCCGGTAAGCATCACCTACGAAGGGTGATGCCTACAGGTAAACTGGTTACCCTTTCATACCCCTAGTATATACTGAAAAATGAATGTTGTGTTTTGATACACTACTGTGGCAGATTCTATATGTATATGTTTGTTTTGATATATAGATCTTTGTCCTACCAAAGAAGTTACCTCAGTGCTAACTTGATTTTTATTGTTGAAGATGAAGCAAGACTCTTCTCGAAATGCTACCTACACTGTGGATTGTGAGGATTATGTGCATGTGGTAGAATTCAATCCATTTGATAGTGGAGACATAGGTTCCCTAATTGCATATGGTGGCAATAATTATGTAGTTATTGGAACTTGCAGATTTCAGGTTAGTATGTTTTTATCAAATTTTTTTTTAATTCCTGATTTTAATGATGAATCAAGAGGCACTGATAAAATAGCATGTTGGAACAAAACCACTTGTGCTTTTTTTATAATGGGTCTGTGTTTAGATTAGGGATATAAAATCCTATTGAATTGGCTAACTAGTTAAGCATTGGTTAACTGATTAAAGGAGGGCAAGCGAGGGAGCAGGGCGCTCCATCCCAGCTGAAACGCTCTCCTTCCCTCCCTCCGTCACAGTCAGGGGTTGCACTGTCCCGGATGCCGGAGCAGCCCCTACCTGCAGTGTGCTGGGGCACAGTTTAAACTGTATTTACTCATTCATTAGCCTTTCGTTTATAAGTCAACCTCCCAAGATGGTGGATTGGTAAAAATGGCAAAACACTACTACCCTTTCATAAGCCGACCCTGTATTTCAGTGGTTGGCAAAATGCTGGCGTGCTGGGATATTTTGCTTATCTGGAGTATCTTCAAACATAAGAGCCCTGTAGCTCTTCAGTGAATCTGATTCGCCGTTCCCGGCCAATGGTAGCAACAGGAAATGACAGCCAGCATGTCCCTCAGCCCGCATAACTTCTTGCATCTCATTGGCCAGGAATGGTGAATCTCAGTCACTGGGAGTTGAGGAGGTCCAGGCCTCCAGAAATGCCAGGTATAAAAAAATATGCTAACACACTGGCAGCTTACCATGATAGGCCAGGAACTAAAGTTTACTGATCCCTGTTGCAAATCACTGATGATGGAATGTCCGTTCCAGACTCACTTCTTTAAAAAAAAAAAAAAAAAAGTGCTAAAATTTCATTTTTACTTAAATTGTGTATATATACAATATATTTTGAAGAGTTTGCGGATTTTGTTTGTGTGAAATAAAGTCCCACTTTGCAATTACCTAGAAATACCAAATTTTGCATAAACAATACTGCCACTTAAATTAGCTGAATGCACTACTTTTTACACCAAGATATGCTGGGTGAAAGGTTTAAATATTTATTTTTGTGTTTATCAGAAAAAAGTCATAACTATTATCAGGGCTCAACAAATCAGTGTATCTACTTGCCCATGGCGAGTAGATTTCAGCCGGTTGCCCCCTTCACCAGCGGCGCACACATGCGCAATGCGGGTCTGGCGCATATACAGTGCGGGGCTGGCAAGTGAATTTTGCTGCAGTTTGTCGAGCCCTGACTATTATGATTAGAGTTAATAAAATATTTGCTAACAGAATTAAAATCAAGTTGCCTATTCAACTGTCATTTTAGAGCAAAGAACATTTTTACTGTTACAAATCACAAAATAATTCAAATTAGTTATGGAAAGAGTAATGGAAGCTTTACGGGTTTCTGTTCAAATTTATTATGTATGATAAAATTAATAATGTTTGAAGTTGAAGTCCCACAAATTTAAAACTGTTCTTTTACTTTTATTTTCCTTTTGCAAGCACGTTAATAAAAAGTTCTATTATGTATATTTAATTTCTTGAACTTTCGTGTAAGTGTAGCCTATACATATACAAAATGACTTTGCCTGGTCAACGATGGGCCTCATCTACTAGTTAATTTTATAATTGAGATAAAAGAAGCATTTAAAGTTGCAAAGGCTTTGTTTAGTGGAGTAGGTTGGTTTGAAATGAATGCTAAAAGAGCAGTGCTGCAGATCTGAATAAAATTCTGAAGTATTCCTACCAAACATGGAAAAATTCCACAAAATCTATCAAATGGATGGCATGCATGTTTAAAATTCTCACATTGCTTTATCTACATTGACCTTCAGAATTTTACAAGTAGGAACAGTTTTATTTAACTAACTTTACTTCTAAACATTCTGCATCATTATTGATGGCAAATTGCTGGATAAAACTATAAGATGTTGTTTTATGATCCCATAAGTACATAAATAATCAAGTAATACTAATTGTTTTTAAAAGGGGCACAAATTATCTTATAGTGTTAGGTTTCTTTTCAATGTACATGCTTGAAAACCTATGGGGGAGCTTTTTATCCTTGAATCAAATTTCTAAAATCTTTGCACTTGGCTATATGTGATTGACATCAAATGCATGAGCAATAATAACAATATATTAAAATTATTTTCTTCAGCTTATAGTAGTTGAACTAGTTCAGCAGTTCTTTTTTCTATCAGTTTCCATGATTAACTTGAATACTTTTTATCGCATAGTTCAGGATTTACCTTTATTTCATCTGTTGGATGATAGCAGTTCTCCACACATTTAACAACATTCAGTAATTAACTTGGAAACAAGTTAGCTTGGAAAACTACTGACCTTATTATACTGCTTTGATTTCTTAGGTCTTGTCAAAGGTTCTAATGGACAACATTTGAAAAAAAAAAATCCTGTATTTGCATTCAAAGATCATATGCAGTCCAAACTTTTCCATATCCTTTGGGTAATATGTCTGAAGCCTGTGGAATTACCATCTAAGAGTTACAGTCTCACTCTTTGTGCCTATTTACAGTTTTTACATTTCTGTCTTGAGTCCACTAACAGATGTGAATTGCAATGTAGACTTTGTGATATACTTCCTTATTCACTAGAAACTGAACTGAGATCTACCACTCACATATGTATCACAAGTTACTGAATATTATTTTTATTATCATTATTGTTGTTGTTGTGTTGTTTTGTTTTTATTGTAAAATAACCCAGAGTGTGATTTGCCACTGTTTAGGCATATTGAAAAACAGTGTCCCTGCCAGGAGGAACTTATATTATAGAAAAGCAGTCAAATAGTAATTTTTGGTCAGCACAACTCTGGACTTAATTCAAGCTAATCTAGAATTTAAGGGCTTGTTTGGATGATCAATAATAGGATACCATTTTCCCTCTTAACTTATTAACAATCTTTTATGTATTTAGGAGGAGGATGCAGAAGTGGAAGGAATACAGTATGAGACCCTAAGAACATTTCATCATGGGATCAGAGTTGATGCCATAGCATGGAGTCCAGAAACCAGACTGGATGCTTTACCTCCCCAGATAAGGTATTTTTAAAACATTTAAATACAAAAACAACTTTTTTTTTGTCCATCTCGTAATACTTTATACAAAACTAAAGTTAGATTCTTTGAATACATTTACTTTAGTGGGACCAGGATTTCACCATTTGGCTTCAGTTAATGTTTACTTTTTGCAAAGAATGATTCAGTTGCAAATTAGTCATAATGATTAATATAAAAGTGGGTGTAAATAAAATGTAATTAACCTTGTAGTTTGTCTTAAAAGACTTCTGCTTGGAGTCCTTCAGAATAGGGCATTACACAACAATCGGGTCCACATTAGATCTGGATGAAATATTCTGGCTTGTACTGTAGAATGTCAGGCAAGATTTAAATGTTATTTGTAAAACCACAGACTATGGGGCTGCAGTAAAAGAGCATGAAACCTGGTTTTTACTTTTCTTAAGCCTGAACAAACAAATGCCAAATCTAATATGTTTTTGTTAATACAATTTGTCTGTTTTAAACCTCTATTAAAGCACGCTAGAAATTGCTTTATGAACTTACATTAGGCTCTCCTTCAATTGCTATTATAAATGGTTTAACTTCTCCAGCTATTTGACTACCACCAGTAACATTAATGCAAATACTAATTATAACTGACTATTTGCAAAGGTTTCACAGTTGATTCTAGGGATGTTACATTTAGATTAATTGTCTAATCGAATAGTCGGTGTAATTTGC
Source organism: Pelodiscus sinensis (assembly GCF_049634645.1). NCBI lineage: Eukaryota > Metazoa > Chordata > Testudines > Trionychidae > Pelodiscus > Pelodiscus sinensis. The sequence goes on from NC_134711.1 coordinate 99,511,229, forward strand.
ATCGACTATTCGATTAGTCAATAAGGGCACCTTCGCCTCTGAAGTGTAACAACAGGCTGTTGCTGCACTTCAAAAGTGAAAGTGCTTCAGGGAGCATGGGGCCAGCAGGGGAGTCAAGCAGTTCCCTGCTGGTCCCGTGCTCTCTGCAGCATTTCAAAATGGCAGCGCCACATGGAGTTTGAGTCCCCACTCTGTCCCCAGCTGACCCTGGGCTCCATGTTGCGCTGCTGCTTTGAAACACCGCATACAACCTGGGCCAGCTGGGGATTCCCCACTTTGAACCACTGCTTTGAACCACCCCCTTTAATTCTCCCCCCTTGCTGCCTCTTTTTCATAGAAACAGCAAATGGGGGGGAAGCAATTAGTCAACTAGTATGTCGACTATCCGATAAGTGTTTGCTTATCGGATAGTCAACTAGTCGTTCACATCCCTAGTTGATTCATTATGTCACTTATGTGACTGGGCTAATTGGATAGTTTTCTTTCAATATAAAGTATCCTTGCTACTTGACATGCAGCTACAATACACTGCATTCCAGTTATCACTGTAAAGACTGTTATTGCCAAAAGGGAATTTCAATATGGAATTATTTCCATTTTCTAGGGCATAATCTGAATTTCCTTCTGCAAAATGAACTGACTCTTTAATTTAATTTGGGATGGAAATTTGGCAGGTGTGAAATGACTGAAGGTTTTTTTCCTCCTGATTATTCTAGATTTTGTACTGCAGCTGCTGATAGAAAGTTAAGACTATTCACTTCAGATCTCCAGGATAAGAATGAATATAAAGTAAGAAAGAAAAATAAATTCTAATAATGGGTACACTTTCAGCTTCTATCAGAATTTAATCTGTGTTATAAAAGCTAGCTAACTATAATTGTACTATACACAAATCTGCTACTATAAGCCACAACACAGAATGCATCCTAATACCTGAAAGCATTTAATCAGCACATTAAAGAAGGAAAGGTGTAACAAGTAATTACAATTTATTGCTATTTTGTACTACTTAATAGAAAAAAAATGACAGCATAACTGAATTTAACAGAACTCTGGAACAGTAAGCAGGTAAATATATATGCTTGGACTAAAATGAGTTGAGGACATACTGTCAACATATGCGCTTGAAGTGGGGTAGTAAAAGTATTCTGTTACATACAGAAAGCTGGGGGCAAAAGTTCATATTAATATTTTTAATATCTAAGCTTTCTTTAGGAAAGTTCTATAAAGGAAAGCATTATCAAGTGAGTATAAATTAGGTATACAGCATTAATGTTTATTTAAGAATGGTTGGAAATCATTAATTTCTGTTTTCATGGCAACTTTTAAGTTTCACATCCTCTAGTCATCAAAATTGAAAGCATTAATACTGAAATCAGTGTTGTCACTTTATACCAGGGGTGGGGAACCTATGGCCTGCAAGCCAGATCTGGCATGTGGCCTACCTTGATCGGCCTGTGAGGCTCAGGACAACCTGTGCCCGTAGTGGGGCAAACCAGCGCTGGCACTCCAACCATGCAGGGACACCGTGGCTGAAACACAAATGCCAGCTCTGAGCCTCACGGCGGGGGCAAGCCCTAAGCCTCTGCTTGGTAGGGGGAGAAAAGGCTTTGCATGCTGCATGTACCCCCCTCTCCCTCCCATTGCTCCCATCGGCTGGGAATCCTAGCCAGTGGGAGTGGTGGGGGCAGTGCCTGAAGGGAGCACTTCCCTGTAATGTGTAGCATCACGTGGAGCCACCTGCACTGCCTCACCCCTTCGGGAGCTGTGCCTCATACACACCCCCACCCCCAGAACTGGCCTGCCTAGACGCCACCCTGCTCTTGCACCCCAGCTGCTGCCCATGCCCTGCATCCCCACCCTCAGACCGCTTGTGCAACCCCAGACTACTCCAGCAACTTCCCTCCTGCCCAGATCCTGTACCTCCTAGAGATGTTAAATTTTGATTAATCAATTAATCGAGTAGTCGATGGAATTTCCATTGACTACTCAATTAGTCAATAAGGGGGGTGCTCACTATCCTGCTGCGCCTCTTCCTTTGAAATGTACAAGAGCCGCAGGCAGCTCTTCTACATTTCAAAGGGAGCGGCTCAGCAGTAGGGATGCTTTTGTCTCCCCTCTTCCCCCCACTTGCTGCCTCTCTCTGATAGAGGCAGCAAGAGGGGGGAAGCGACTAGTTGAGTGACGACTTGACTATCCAGTAAGCATAAGCTTATCAGGTAGTCATCTAGTCACTCACATCCCTAGCACCGCGCAATCCCTAACCTGCTCCTGCACCCTATCTTTTGCCCAGAGCCCACATCCTTTCCTCCACCCCGCTCCTGCACTATGCCTCCCATCCAGACTCCACACCATCACCACCCACAGCCCACTTCTGCATTCTACCTTCTGGCCACACCCTCTACCCCCCACTCTTCTGTGGGGCCGGAGCTTGAGAGAAGCGAAATGAGTGTCTTTTTCTTCTTCTCCGTTGGAGTCAACATTTGTGGTGGGATTTTTTTTCTCCTTCTCATGTGCATGTGGCATCCCCCAACTGATTTTTCTGTGGCTTAGTGGCCTCCAACCGAAAAAAGGTTTGCTACACCTGCTTCATACCATAATTTTAGGCAATTCTGACAGATGCATTCTTGGACCAACAGTTGCTTTTTTGTGAAGCTATATGGAAACAAATACTTATATCAAAGAATATTAATAAATACACCATTTTTGTTCCATTTTTATAAGGCCGAGATTGTCAAACTGGGGGGTGTAGAATGTATTCCAGGGGTGGGGGAGTGAGAAGCTGCTGTACCTTAAGAACTTGGTAGACTGGAGAGTGTTCTAGCACCCAATATTGAAGGCAGCACCACTGCCAGTAGCAGTGCAGAAGTAAACAGGTTGGTATTGCCACCAGTAATTCTGTGCTGCTAAAGGCAGTGGTGCCACTTCAAAAGATGGACGCCTGGTCGGCAACTACTACTCTCCAGCCACCCAGCTTTGAAGGTAGTGCCACCACCTGCAGCAGTGACTCATATGTCTGCTTTAGAAACTTGTTTTGTGGAAATTTTATCTACATGTTTTTTAATGCCTATGTAACTTAGGCTCCAAAGCTCATTTTCAAAAAGGACTTAAGCATTTTCGACTTCTTAATATTCTACCTTATATCTTCATGCCTAATAGCATTGCTGCTCCTACACGTATTGTGTAAATAACTACATAAATACATTTTTGTGTTATATTTTTCTTTCATTTTACCCTCCTGTAAGCAAAAAATAACATGAAGTGTGGTGTCCAAGTTGCTGACAGTGCCCACCAAGGGAATCTTATCAGTTTGTGCTAGCGAAAAAAAGTCGAACTTCTGTAAGACACAGCACAGTCCTAAAACATGATAGATGCTCAGGACTTGTTGCACAGCCAGGATCAGACAATCTCATGTTCAGCTGTTGTTTTTTTTAACTTGATATCCCAGTTTCCTAATTATATTTGACTGAAAACTACCTGTTGCATATAGCTGGATGTCAAAATTTAAAGTGGACCTATGGAGGATTTTGATTCAACATAGCAAACATTTTACATGACAAGGGACTACAGAGATACACAAAACATGCAAAAGCGGTTAAAGAATGTGATTAATCTGACTAACTTCTAAGCCATTTTTGTTTTTTTAATTATAAAGCCTTTGTGGGCACATTTTGTTGGGGTTTTTTTTGTTTTTGTTTTTTGTTATATTTTTCCCTATGCCACCCATAAGGGGGAAATTGCAGCAGCCCTTGAGCACAAAGGTGAGGGCAAGGACATTGAATGTAAACTCTAGGCACATACCAAATATTTCTCCCCTGATACTCTTTTTAAACTTTTATATTGAATTTTAGTTAAAAGATCATAAGTGTAGTTAATTACATAAAACTGAATATAAATCAGATTTTGAGGTTGGGTGAGCTGTATCATTTAGAACCCAGACATAGAGTTTGAAGTATATCCAAATTAGTTCATATAGTTGCTAGAGAGAATTAAACTTTGTTTTACTTTGGAAACCCTATATCTAAGACCCCAGTCATGCACAGACTTATTATACATGTGCTTAAAATTAAACATCTGTTTAAGCCTTTGCAAGATTGGAGCCTCATGTATTTGAAAGTATTGATATCTCTTTATAGAACAGTTTTGCATATGGAAGTCCTAAAATGAAGCACTTGTGCAGAATTGACCCTGGAAATGAATCTCTGGCTGTTGTGTATGTGATATGTAGGATTTTTTTAGGCTAGTCCACTAACTTTTTATTAGTAACAGAAGTGGGTTGTTTTTATTCAATTCTGTGCTGCTAAACAACCAGTATCCTGTGTGGATAAATCTTGCTGTTTTGAAATAAAAATATTAAAACCAACCAGTTACCAACGTGGTCTCATAACTAGGGCTGTTAAGAAGCAGGTAATTCACTAATCGTGCAGTTGATAGTAGGGAAGTTAAAGCTGCCAGCTCGCACCAAGTCTAGGAGTTCCCCTAACTATGGCTCAGACCCGGCTTGCGCCAGGTCCGGGAGCTACCCCCACTGCAGCTCTGCAGCTTTAATGTAATAGGAAGCCAGGCTACCTGCCCAGCTCCTACTATATTTTAAATGAAGAGCCCAGCAGGGGTAGGTTACCCGCTGAGGCTCTCCATTTAAATGTGTATAGTCAGTAGCATTAACCGGTAATCTTTTGCTTATCAGTTAATCAACTAATCGATTACTCTGTTACATCCCTACTAATAACATACAAAGGGTGCGCCTACACAGCAGGGCTTAACTCAAAATAAGCTACACAAATTGAGTTTATTTCTAAATTGGGAGTGTCTACACAGCACTTATTTCGAAACAGCTCTCTTCATCCAACTTCCCTTACTCCTTGTACAATGAGGGTTACAGTAGTCAGAGTAAGAAGTCCTCTTGCTTGACAGTATTTCAACATTATTTAGAAATAACTTCCTGCTGTGTAGATGCAGACTAAGTTGTTTCAAAATAACTAGCGTTATTTTGAAATAATGTTGCTGTGTAGACGTACCCAAAGTTAATTCAGGACTAAGTACTCACTGTTGTAATTTTAAGTTTCTACTCCTAACTGTAGAACCCTGACTTCGTTTTAAATATGTATACTTTTCCTATAGCAATTCTCAACTACATTGTAGAAGCCTCTGGAATATTCAGATATTACTGTTTCAGAATTATTATTTTTATAACTTACTAGCAGGCTGTGCCTCATGCTCACTATGCTCGCCTCCCCCCCTCTCTTTGGACACTTTCGCAACCTGCAAGCCTAATGACATTATTCTGTTACCAGGCAGGGGAAACTTTGTTATATCTAGAGAGAAATATGAGAATATTTCTTTGTTCTCATTGACAGATCTTTGATGGCCATTCAGATTACATTAATGATCTGGTGTTTGCCCCTAAAGAAGGTCAAGATATTGCAAGTGTGAGTGATGATCACACCTGCAGGTATGTATTCTGTTTACAATGCAGTTGAAAAGCTAGACTGCCTTAGATGGCTCCATTGAGGAGGGAAGCTATCTCTTGCTAGCCAGTCCAGTAGGTTTAGGGAAAGAGAGCCTAGTACCTATCCTACGCTGCGTCTAGACTGGCATGATTTTGCAGAAATACTTTTAACTGAAAAGTTTTTCCATTAAAAGTATTTCCGCAAAAGCGCATCTAGATTGGCATGGATGCTTTTGCGCAAAAAGTGCTTTTGCACAAAAGCATCCGTGGCCAATCTAGACGCAATTTTGCGTAAGAAAGCCCCAATCGCCATTTTAGCCATCGGTGCTTTTTTGCGCAAAACAGTTCTTCCCTACACTGGCCCTCTTGCGCAAGTATTCTTGCGCAAGAGGGCATTTTCCCGAGCGGGAGCATGAAAGTATTTGCGCAAGAAGCACTGATTTTGTACATTACAATGTCAGTACTCTTGTGCAAATTCATGCAGCCAGTGTAGACAGCTGGCAAGTTTTGCCAGTGTAGACGCACCTCTACTGTACCAGAGGCTGTCACAGCAATGTAGATATAGCAAGCAAAGATACTCTTCCTCGGTTCCCTACAATGCAACAGGTAAATGTCAGGACTTGTGATTTATGTAATTTAAGATAACTGTGTTTTGTGGTTTTTAGTTACTCATGCAACAATCACTCTTTAGATGAGTAGCCAAATAACACCCAAAATAACCTCTGTTCCTGATTTCTACATTTAAAAGAATGGAAGTGAATTTCCATATGTGAAGCTAGAAACAAATAAAGTTAAAAGTCAGTGTGCTATATGTAACGTACTCTTGAAAAGATCATCACTGCTTCAGTAACTTAAGCTGAACTACACTGATTTACACCACCTGAGATTTTGGCCTTTAGGATTCTTGGTAAAAAAATTCTGACAAATCAAACCATAAGCAAAAAATTAATGCGATGCTTTATTATACCTGATACAACTTTCTGTCTCTCACACGTAATTAGCATTCACTAAAAATCCAGCATACCTTTTTTTTTTTTTTTTTTTTTAAATCAGCAATATTGGAAAACCATTACTCTTTTAAATTAAGATATTTATAGGGTTTATAAACCTAGAATAGGAATTCTAAACTCTGAGAGGGGAGCCACATTATTCCTAATTGAATTTTGTTAAACATGACTATTTAAATAGCTAGGCAATCCTTTTCTAATGGAATTCTTTTTTAAATGTGTCTTGCTTTAATGCACAATAGCTGGGCTTTCTAATTTATCATTTTGGATGAGATTTTGGTCTGTCTTTTAGCTTGAAAAAAAACTCAATAGAAGATTTAATAAATATAAATCAAAGGCTAAGAGCTCTTTACCTCTGTGAGGAAAGGCATTTATTTCATACAGTGGGCTTCGCTGTGTTAAAGTAATGCCTACTGGGAATTCAGGAATTCAATATTAGCTTGGTCACTAGACAGGTTTTGTATTTTTTCCAAACATATAACAAGTCTTTTTAAAATGGCACTTTTAAGAGAAATTAAGACATGTTCTTGGTTGTGTGTTTTTTTTTTTTTAAATTAAAATAGAGTAGTACTAGGTGTTTCTTCAGCAAAGAGTTGTTTAAATATTTCTATGTAATACAGCATATTTAGGGATGAAAGAAAGAATTGTTTAAATTGTAGTAATCCACTTAACACCAAAAGAATAAAAAATAAAATGTTTTAAATAAAAATATAACACCACTGAAATTTGAACTCAATCGCTGTAAAATATATGAGAGCAACTTTATCCACCATAAAGTCTGAATAACAGCTATAGGAAGAACTGGGAAGTATTTGGCCATCTGAGAGTTCTATTTTTCCATGCATGGAATAGAAACATAGAGAATGAAGATAACATTTTCATTTAAAAATTGAATATAGAGCTATACTTCAAAAATCAAAAGTGAGTGCAAATCCAGAGTTTACAAAGGCCATGTCAGTATTAATGAAGATCCTACTTAATTTGCTGTACAATTTGCCTCTTCAACAAAAACGTGAAAATAACTATCAGCTGCTCTAGGAATAGGGCATCTGTTGAAATGGATATGAGATGCAATACTAGGGCAATTAGTACAAGAACACAAAAAGAATACAGTTTCTAGTGTTCAGGGATATTGCTAGACTTTTCAGTATGTCCTTTAGAGATACGAACAATGCTCTTCTTTCATCTTCTCTGAAGTTCTTGGGCAGATCCCCCAACAACCCTCTAGGGATGACTTTAGAGACCCTCTCAGTTTGCATGAGGTATACAATGCCACGAAGCAGATGAAGAACAAGGCAGCAGGTCCAGATGGGATCCCTGCTGAAATCTTTAAAGATGGTGAAGAAGAGTTAATTTGGCAGCTTAGCCTGCTTATCCTTAAAATTTGGATAAAGGAGGAGATACCCAGTGAAATGAGGGACGCCTTGATTGTAACCGTCTTTAACAAAGGTGATAAAGCGGACTGTGGAATCTATCGTGGTATCTTTCTCCTTGCTATTGCAGGCAAAGTTCTGGCACAGGTCCTTGCAGCCCATCTTTGGCCCCTGTCAGAAGAAATTTTACCACAGTCACAGAGTGGCTTCCAACCATGTTGTTGAACTGCGGATACGATCTTCATTGAATGGCAGCTGCAAGAAAAGTGTCAGGAGCAAAACCGACCACTGTATGTGGCTTTTATTGATCTAACTAAAGCCTTTGACAGTGAATCACTGTGTGCCCTTTGGACTGTATTTTAAAAGATTGGATGTCCTGATAAATACATATCAGTGTCCTAAAGTTGCTTCATAACAACATGAAAGCGACTATTCTGAGCAGCACTGGCTCCCAGAGTGAACCTTTCAAAGTACAAACAGCAGTCAAACAGGGCTGTATCATTGCCCCAATTATGTCTGTGGTCTTTATTGCCGTCATTTTCTACCTAATTGCTGGGAAGCTCCCAGCTAGCATTGAAATCATCTACAGAATGGATGGAAAGCTGTTTAGGCTTAGCAGACTGAAATTAAGATTTCCACCACATCTATCATGGCACTTCAGTATGCTGATGATAGTGCAGTTTTCTCCCACTCTGAGAGAGATCTTCAGACTATCTTGAATGTGTTTGCTGATGCTAATGCATGTCTTGGTTTCACCCTCAACATCAAGAAGACCAAAGTGCTCCATCAGCCCTCTCCAAATGAGGTACCATACGTCCTATCTATTAAAATCACTGGAAAGGCACTGGAGAAAGTCATTCATTTTCTCTTTCTTGGAAGTTATCTTTCATCCAAGGCAGATATTGATGTGGAAATCCAAAATCGTCTGAGCTGTGCCAGTGCAGCCTTTGCTTGTTTATGGCACAGGGTTTTTGAAGATCATGACATTTAAAGAGACACCAAACTTCTTGTCTCTCAAGCTGTTATTTTTCCAACATTATTGTATGGGGCTGAAACCTGGACAACATACAGACATCACTTGAAAGTCCTTGAGAGGTATCATCAATGCTGCCTCCTGCAAGATCTTGAAGATCAAATGGGAAAACAGGTGCACTAATATCAGTGTAAGAGGCAAACACCACTGCTATCAGAAAATAATAATCTGTCAACAACTTTGCTGGACTGGTCACGTTGTTCAATGCCAGACCACTACCTGCCAAAACAGGTCATTTTCTTAGCTGAAAGAAGGATACCGTAAAGTGGGAGGAGAACAGAAGCATTATAAGGACTTGCTGAAGATTGGATAACTTGAAATGCAACATTGATGTTGTTAACTTGGGAGACACTCACCCAGGAACACTCAAAATGGAGACAAGTCCTACGCAATGGCTCCCTGCATTTTTAATTTTCCCACCGACAAGCTGAAGAGAAAGAGGCCCAGGAGGAAGGGGAGACTGGCTTCTAGTCATGGTCAACACCCCTCCACTGTACCTAGAAACATCTGTCTTCACTGTAACAGAACTTGTGGTTCAAGGATTGGCCTTGTCAGTCTCCTAAGGGTCCACAACTCCCATGGAAGATGATCATACTTGGCAACAAGTAATCGCCATCATTAATACAATAATTCTCAGTATACAACTTTCATGGACTTCACTAAAGCTTACTGCTATTATACTGTCTGAATATCAGGAATGCTCCTTCCCAATTCTTGGATGGAAGACATCCAGTAAAAGTCAAGGTGCTGCTTTGGTGATTCATTTGGTGGTACTCTTCTGTGTCAATCTGGGTAGAATAAGTCCTGTAGTTCAACAATTCCCAAACTGTAGCACTTACTGGGAGTCCATGATGTAGGTACCCCCTTATTTCCAGCTGCAAAATCTAAATAAGAATTAATAAACTGATTTTTCCAAGAAAGCAGTTGCAGCAGTAGTATGTGGAGTCATGAACAAAAGGAGAGGGGTCCACGAATACATTTCTTTTTTCTGTTACAAATGTTGAGAATTTCTATTTAATTAAATTAAATCCATTAAGAGGCAGTATTCTGCTGGACTTCCTTTCCTAAACATTTGTATCTTACAGGTGATTCCATTCATTCCAGAGGTAGCTACACCTCTGTGGTAAAAATGATCTCTGAGAATAGTTTGTATATCAATTTAAAGGGATGCTGTTGATTATAAAAGTGTCATTGTGTACTTTTTTTTACCTAAGATGTAGATGAATAGGAGACCTTGGAAGTTTTCAGGATAGTGTTTTTCTGGATTTTTCAGTTTTACTTTGTGAATTTGTCAGCATGATTTTCCTTGTGTAATGTCAGGCAATTTCCTTTGTTCTTTGGGTGAGGTTTTTGCACAGAAGAAGAGAGAAAATATTTTTTTTAAATGTGAAAATGTAATGGTAAAATCACAACAAGTAACAGAGGGTCACAGAGGCAGGTATCATACCCAGAATAAATGCTAATCATGATTGTTACGTTGTGAAACTTTAAAAATAATTCCCATGATAAATCACGCACCACACAGAACAGCTCCCACTGTATATATCAGCCTCATTCTCCCTGTTTTTGTTTGTCTGTGGTATTGCTTTGCAGTTATATATCACATAATTTCTCACTTCCATTCATTTTGGACTATTCATGCCCAGGTGCAGGCTGTTCCATTGTCAGAGACTCTAGGAATTTGTGTGGGTCATCAGAGTCAGTCTTCTTTTTGTTTTACATGGCTACTGATTTTGCTAGTGCATCTTGGCCGCAAGGGTTAGATTAGCTTCCTGTATGTGAAGACATGTGGGACAAGGATTGACATCAGGAAGATGTGTTGCATTGTTAGAGAATGGATTTGATGGAATTCCTAAATTTAGTGCAGTGTTCAGTGCTTTCCCCATGGCTGCCCAACACTATGAATCTTGGTAGATCAACTTGGTCTTTGAACCATTAGGTTGCACAGTATTATAAAAACCAAAATGAAAGAAAGCCAGTAATGGCTCTGGATTGCTGTTTCTTTGCCTTGTCCTTCACTTTTGTTAAAACTGTTGCCAGGACATGTTGTTCCTGGGTGTCATTTTGTTAATTCAATAAACATTACAGACTCTTGGCCATAGTGTACACAAAATTGCTGCCCATGTCCTCATTTGTTCCTGCCTCCTGCAATGTTGAATATTTTTTTCACCATTCTTACTTAGTCTTTAAAACACATGTTCAAAATTATTCATTATTTTTTGCCAAAATTAAAAAATGAGCAGATTTTATTGTATTTTGTATTATTTTATCTTTACCCTATTTATTCTGGCAGAACACTGCCTCCAGTATCTGGAATGCATTGATATATCTTTTCCTAATGCAACCAAAACATTTCTTCTTTAAGGACTGAGATTTTTCAAATCCAAGGCTTCCTGAGCCCATTCACCAAGATGGTTATTATGCATTGTAATGGATTACAATGGAGAAGGGCTTGGAATAAGATTAAATATTGTGACATAATGAAAATATTTCCTGATTTTTGGATTCCATAGTCTAATACTCTGCCCATTTGTTGTTGTTTGCATCCTAATATGTCCCCCAGATGTTATGCTGCTTAGCAGTGAAATAAAAGCTGTTTGTTGTCATAATGCAAGTTTAATCCTGTTTCCTGTGTACAGTATCTGATAATCCTGAAAAAGTAAAAGCAGTTTCTGAAACAAAGCTTTGGAACTTAGTTGAAGGTAGTTGAATAAGCTTTAATTGTGAAGTTATTCAGAAAGATACATTTGGGGTTAATTTTGTGTTATTAATTGTAAGTAACTGGATATTTTAATGAAATGTGAAGAATTTCCTGTGTGACATTGTTATGGTTTATACTGAGGATCATGAAGTGGTAGTGAGAACTTTTATTCTAGATTGTAAATTCCTTAAAAATGAAATAATCACATTTAATATGTTTGAAAACTACCTCATGGACTTTTTTTCTAAGATCACTGGCAGAAACAAACCAGTTTCTCAGTATGATCGTCTTTCAAAAACAGAATATTTTAAAGTTTTGAGAGAATTAAGTTTTTAATTCACATTAGGAAGGAAGTTTGTTAATATATAAGGAGCTGAAATACTATAACCCCAGCCAATTTCTCAATTTCTGATAAAATACATCTAATGAAGTGAGACAATCACTGGGCTGTCCAATAAACTCTCACAGATAAATGACTAATACACCCTATCACCTGTCACAGAACACTTTTTTTCACAAAGCGATCGCTCTATAGCTGAGTTCTCAGTCCTTCTCTTCAAAGGAAACATACACAACACCTTTAAAGGATGAGCCTGGGTGCTTAAATGTATATGTTTTCTGGATATCAAAAATCATGGACTGAATAGAATAGTGATAGAGATGTAGCCGTGTTAGTCTGGTGTAGCTGAAACAAAATACAGGACTATGTAGCACTTTAAAGACTAACAAGATGGTTTATTAGATGATGAGCTTTCGTGGGCCAGACCCACTTCCTCAGATCAAAAAGTGGGTCTGGCCCACGAAAGCTCATCATCTAATAAACCATCTTGTTAGTCTTTAAAGTGCTACATAGGACTAAATAGAGACACTGAGTTGATTGTTTATTGTAATTCACTTAATACCCCCCCCCCCACTCTTCTTTCTTTTTTGCTCCCCTCTTCTCCTATAATTGGAGATATGTTAACAAGCTAACATACCACTTGACATTTAATGGTCCCTTGAAATGACTTAACTCTGTAAATTAAACAGTCTCTTCCACCTTGTATTTAGCTGTGACAGTGCATTTCACAGGCTACTCTGCCACATTACTGTGCTGCAACTTTCTGGCTCAGGAGGGTGAATAAACACTCTCTGAGTGCAGCAAATTGCAGTGCTGTAAAGAGCTAGTGTAAACCCGGCTGCAGCACTTTGTGGAGGTGGTTTACATGGAGCACTAGGGGTGTATCTAGACTACATGGCTTTGCCGTAAGGAGCAGTTGACAAAGGCTTCCCTTGTTGACCGATCCGCGTCTAGACTCCCGTGCTGTGCCGGATCAGCTGATTGTTGGCACAGAGCGGCAGCCATTTTTATTTTAATGAAGCGGGGATTATTTAAATCCCGGCTTCATTGACTGTCAGGTAAACCAGTTTACATGGCTCTGTCGGCAGAGCCATGTAGTCTAGACACACCCTGGTAGAGCTCTCTCCCAGCACTCTAGTCATGATCACGCTGCTACATTAAAGCACAGCTGCTACTGTGCTTTAATCTTTGATGTATAGACAAAGCATATCTTTATATTAGCTCAAAAGCTTGTGTCTTTTATTGACACAAATTGATCCAATAAAAGATTTTTACCTCATCCACCTTGTGTCTCTAAGGTAAGTACAAAACCAAAGCCAAGATTATTGAATGATACAAAAAGACTTGTACAAAATGAATGAAAAAGATCAGGAGCTGTGAAGAAAACAGTAAAGGAAGAGCAAAATTTTACTTCTGCTAGTGTGGTGGCAATAATTGATTAACTTCAATCCAGTTTGGCCAAAGCTTTGAATTTTACATGTTTATTACTTTCTTTATTGAACCACAGAGAGCTAGTAAACGAGTATCAAAAAGTATGTATTAAAAAAAATGAAAAAGCTTTTTAAAAAGACTATCTTTCTAAAAGCACACCAAAAGAGTAAAAATAAATTCTTCACATACCAATTTAGGAGAAAGATTGGATGGCTAAGTACGATTCAAGGTAGTTGCTAACTGTTGGCCATCCAATCTTTCTCCTAAATTGGTAGTTGAAAAATTTATTTTTTCTCTTTTTTGGTGTGCTTTTAGAAAGACTGTTTTTTAAAAAACGATTAAAAAAAAATTTTTTTTTGTCTTTTTGTTCTTTCCCCTCCACAGTGTGGAATTGCAGCATTCCCACGCGTGCGTGCGCACACACACACACACTCTGGGGATGCTGCTCTCCCTCCTCGGCTCTGGGGCTGCTACCCTCCCTCTCCCTCTGGTTCTGGGGCTGCTGCCCCCCCCCCCCCCCCCAGCTCTGGGGCTGCTGCTCTTCCCTCAGCCTGCCAGGGGGGCCAGGAGCTAGATCTGGCGGAGGCAGCCTGCCACGTTGGTGGCCTACAGGAGGGCTGGGGGCCACGCAGGGCAGCCTGCTGCATCAGCCACATCGGAAGCCAGGCAGCATAGCACACCTGCGCATGCCTGCCTATTTGAGGGTAAATCCTTTTGGACTAAGCAAGGTGATTCCTATTCTTATGTGCAAGAGAAATGGGCAGAACAGACTGTCATATTGTTCTCGTATAGAACTGGTTTTCAAACTCTTTTTCATGACCAAGTTGAAGAAAATGGTTGATGCCCAGGACCCAACATAATTTGACTAAAGTGTGGGCTCTGGGCTGGGGATGAGGATGAGAGCTTCAGGTTTGGGGATGGGACAGGAGGGCCTTACCTCAAGCAGCTCCAGGTCAGCGATGCAGTGGGGGTGCTGAGCCAGGCTTCTTGCCTGTTCTACCACTGCAGACCATGCTACATCCCAGAAGCAGCCAGCATCAGATTCTTGGCACCAGCCAATGGGAGTGCAGAGCTAGTGCTGAGGGCAGGAGCAGTGCACAGAGCCTTATGTGCTTTTCTGCTCCCCACCCTTGCTTAGGATTCAGGCTTGCTGCTGGCTGCTTCTGGGTCACAGTGAAGTCTTCAGTGCCTGGACAGGCAGTATCCTGCCTTAGTACCCCCATTGATCACCCTGCAGCAATGAGACCCAGTGCCTGACATTCCGCACCCCAGTACTGGGTTGCGACCTGTAGTTTGAAAATCACTGTCCTATAGGATTCATGGAAGATAAGTGCTTAATCCTACCCTTTCAACATAAAATAAACCAAATACAAGCACAGCACTTTGCTGTTTACAGAGTAAAAGAGAGCATAAATGTGTCTCCACACCTAGTAACCTCATTCACAGCTGGGAAGAAGACACGATGGCATGCTTCCTTTGCCAAAATGATTCACCATCCTCAGTTATATCATAATTCTCTCCCACACAGTAAATACACATGAAGAGTGTTGATTTGACTTGGAATATCTACAAGGCACAAATTCTGGCAGTGGAAGAAAGTATTATACATTTCTAAATTACCTAATCAAGTAAATATTCAATTTTTTAAAACACTTGTTAGTTTTTTAAATAAAGACACTGCTCCATTAGGATTGGAAACCCTATGATTTCTACCAGGAAAACAAATATTTGAGCTGCTGTGGTTTGACATAGGAAGCTAACATTCTTCACTAAATGTATTTACTTTACTTTGTATCTGTTTTGTCTAGACTTGTGATGTATTATTGGGAGTGTGTTGAAATCTCTTAAATTTAAAATTTTAGGCACCCTGGAAGTCAATGTAACAGTAAGACTCAAAAGACTATGTAGAGCATTTTACATAAAATCTTATGAACTCTCATTTTATAGCCTGGTGCATATGTAAGGAATCTACATGTCCACACAGTTTGAACTTGCATTTTTAATCAGTATCGTTTGCAACATAATATCATCCCCGTATAATTATACAATTGATTTTAAAGAGAAAAGAGCTTTTGCTGGGGCAGGACCTTTAGATTTCACCTTCTATTGTGAAAATATCAATGTTTCATAGAGTAGAAACTCATAGTTATGAACTTCTCGGGAATGAAGGGTTGTAACTCTGAAATGTTTGTAAACAAAACATGGCTGTTTCAAAAGTTTACACATGAACATTGACTTAATACAGCTTTGAAACTTTACTAAGCAGAAAAAAACATTGCTCTCTCTTTATTTTTTAGTAGTTTACATTTAACACAATATTGTATTTGCTTTGGAGACGGAGAGGGTGGGGAGGGGGAAGAGGCGGGCCTTGCTACAGCCTCATTGCTAGGCCCCTACCAAATTCACAGCCATGAAAAATGCCTCACAGATCATGAAATCTTGTCTTTTATGTGTTTTCACACTATACTATATAGATTTCATGGGGGAGACCAGCATTTTGCAAATTGGGGGGCCTGCCCAAAAGGGAGTTGCGGGGGTCATAAGCAGTGTTCCCTGTAAGATTAGAGGAAACATTGGTCCCAAGGTTATTTAGTGGTATTGTGATATTTCTACCCTTACTTCTGCACTGTCTTCAGAGCTGGGTGGCTGAAGAGCAGTGGCTGTTATCTAGGAACCTAGCTCTGAAGGCAGCACCCTACCACCGGCAACAGAGAAGTAAGGTGTCACAGTATCCTACCATGCCACCCTTACTTCTGCACTGCTGCATTCAGAGCTGGGCAACTAAAGTGTGGTGGCTGCTGACTGAAAGCCCAGCTCTGCAGGCAGCAGCACTTAAGTAAAAGTGACAATACCATACTATGCCATCCTTACTTCTGTTGGCAGGGCTCTGCCAACAGCAGCACAGAAGTAAGGGTAGCAATATCAAGAACTTCATTTCTACAATAACCTTGTGACACTCTGCCCCACATACACACACTCCTTTTTGTATCAGGACCTATACAATTACAGTACCATGACATTTCAGATTTAAATAGGAAAAAATGACATTTATTATTTTTAAAATCCTATGGTCATGAAATTGAACAAAATGGCCCAGGAATATAGTAGATCCCCACTGATTAGAAACTTCCGGTTCCAAATGAGGTTGGACTAATCAGTTTGTAGTTCTGAGATTACACTGTGTAACAATATAAGATTGTTGCACAGAGTGGCTCCTAAATTATGGTTCAGAGTAAGTGTCAAGTGGGCTACTAATTATGAAATAACACGTTTTTGTTTCCATCCCCTAGTTAATTGTGGAGGGAGAGTGTTTGAATATAGAAAGAGAAAATAATAATGTACTTACTTTTTTGTCTCCTAAAAATTTACATTTTCACATCTGGTTTTGCTTTCTAAAGTATTCAGTACTCACAACTCCCTTCAACTTGGGTAAGATTTGTAGATGTTTAACACCTTTCAGTATCAAGCCTTCTATCAATACTTTTGTGTTCAAAAGATGAAGTATAGATGCTAGATCTCATCTGATTCTGGCCACCTCTCTGCTTAACAGTTGTCAGCAGCCAAGGCTGGAAATTAATGTTTTTACAAACAGAAATAATTGTTTTTCTTTTTTTATTAGGGTTTGGGATTTAGAAGGAAATCAGAAGGCTTGTTTTGTTCTATGTTCACCTGGAATGAGTGTGTGCTGGCATCCTGAAGAGGCTTTTAAGGTTCGTCTTTGCAGCTTATTTTTCTTAAACCGGTATGTAAATGTGTGTTGTTTTTCTAAATTATAATATTTTGAAGCTACAGTAAAACTCCAGTGGTCCGGTATCCAATGGTCCGGCACTCCTGATGGTCCAGCACCATCTGGAACCCGGAAATGCTCCAGGAAGCCAGACAATTGGAGCTGCTCTGCCCCCGGCTTTCCCGATTCAGCCGCTGCTGAAACTGACCAGCAGCTGACTCGGGGAAACCCGGGGTAGAGCACCCCAGCTGCTCAGCCCCGGGCTTCCCAGAGTCAGCCGCTGGTCAGTTTCAGCAGCAGCTGACTTGGGGAAGTCCCGCAGCGCCGAGGGGCGCATCCCCCCACTCTACCCGAGACCCCTGATAGCCCCCCCCCCTTCTGATAGTCCGGCATATCTGATAATCTGGCACCCCCTGGGTCCTAAAGGTGCCAGTTTATCGGAAGTTTACTGTATATAACCGGATTTCATTGTAGTAGCACATTCTGTATTCTTCTTTATCAGCAGATTCTATAATTTCATTGGTGGGTCTTCAAGTAGTGTCTCTGTGTGTGCTCCATTATAGGGCTATGTCTACCCTGCTCCCGTTTTGCGCAAAAATAAAAAAATGCACATGAGGCAAAGTGTGGAATATCGCTGTGCCTCATTTGCATAATGAATGAGGCTCCATTTTTGCGCAAGAGGCTTTTGTGCAAAAAACCCCTTCTGGCGTAAGAGCCGTTCTTTCTCTTTTTTTTCAGGAAGAACAGCTCTTGTGCAAGAGAGGTGTTTTGCGCATAAAACGGAGCCTCATTAATTATGCAAACGAGGCATGGCGATATTTCATGCTTCACCTCATTTGCATATTTTTGGCACAAAACGGGGGCAGTGTAGACATAGCCTAGGAATGCCTGCCTTCCTATGCTGCTGCTGATCACAGAACTTTGGCAGCACTGACTGTCAGAATGGGTGGAAGCTTCCTAAAAGAGTGGGTAGGAGGGCCCCTGGTGCCCAAACTATAGCCCATGCCTTCTCATGCCATCTCTTCTTCCTGAGGCTCTGCCCCATGCTTGCTCTTCTCTGCCCCTTCACACCCAAGCTTCCCCTTACAGACAGTAAAAAGTGATTGGGGGGGGGTCATGGCTCCAGGCATCCCTTTTTCCAATGTGTCTCATGTCCATTTACCCCACATATGCACTGCTCCCTGCCTGCTAGAAGGCTAGCTAGTGTGCATGAGGCTAGTTGAGTGATCCCTCATCACTTCCTTTTCCAATAGCTCCTAGATAGAGATGGAGCTGTAGCTGTCTGTTCCCAGATCGTTGTCCCCGGAGGAGGCGCGTGCCAAGGCTTACCTCCTCTGCGGGGGGAGAGGGGAGACCCTGGAGGAGGCACGCGCTGGGGCTTTCTCTCCTCTGCAGGGGGAGGGGGAGTTGTCCCCGGAGGAGTCCCAGCAGGAGGTAGGTGTGGGGGACGCCGTGTCCCCGCTGGCACCCTGTCCCCTACCCCCGCTGGCACCCTTCCCCAGTACCATGTCGCCTGCTCCCACCAGCACAGTTGGGGCCACATTAGTGATGCTTGGGGGGTTTTTGGAGGAGTTATTGCATCTCACTTGTGTGGCCCCAACTGACTTTTCTGTGGGTCAGTAACCCTGATTCAAAACAGGTTCCCTGCCCTTCTTATAAATAAAGATAGTGCAGAAACTTTTTGTGTTTGATATAGTATTTTATTTAAAAATGAAGCCTGGCCAACAAGCCCCCAATTGGGGCCAAACCCCCATCTGGCTGCAGCATCATAACACTCCTGCACCCTCCCCCCCCGACCCTAGATCTGAGCCTACCATACACTGGAACCCCCTGTCCTGAGCCCCTGACATACCCCAACCCAAATTCTAGCACCCTCACATCCACAAGCCTGTGGCTTACTTAGTAGCCCAATCCTCCATCTGACCCCAACATTCTCCAGCATGGAGTCCCTTCCCCGAGCCAGTGTCCCCTTCGCCACCTCCTTCTGCATCCAAATGTCCTCCCAGAGCTTACACCACTCACCCTTCCCACACCCAAATCCCTCATTCCCACCCCAGAGCCCACACATCCTGTCTCAACCCAGTGAGGGTACGGCTAGACTGCAGGAGTTTTTCCAGGATTCCAGAGATATCCCGGAAAAACTCTTCCATGTCCAGGGACGCGTTGGTTCTTCCGCTTTTTTTTAGTGGAAGTGCAAACATGCTCTTTCAGTAACCTCTGTATTCCTCGTTCCACGAGAAATAAAGGGGCTTCCAAAAGAATGGGTTTTTCTGACATTTGGTCAAGTCTAGACAGGCCACATGTTGGAAAAACCTCTTCCTACAGAAGAATCGAGGGGAAAAAGCAGCAGTGTAGAGTGTATAAAGGCTGGGGATAGCAAGTGATGGAAAGGAGGAGAATATAGAGGGCGGGGCTTCAAGAAGGGGTGGGGTCTTGGGGGAAGGATGAGGCGGTAGATCTTGGCTTGTTCTGACATTTAAAAAGTGATCTTGGGTGTAAAAAGTTTGGAGACGACTGGGCTAAACATTTGTATGCCCCCTTCATACTTCAGACGCCATTCCACATGATTACACCATTGCTGTGCATACATGAAAAAGCCTATAGTGTAACACGTGAATTGATAAGGATTAGTTAATGTAACTTTCTCCAATTACCCACCCATCTTACAGAAAATTAAATACAAGTGGCTAGGTTCTTGCATTAAATACAAGTGGCTAGGTTCTTGTATTGCCAAAATGTTAATATAGATGACCACTTTTCAACTCCAAAAAGGTAGATGTCACACCTTCCATTCCTGCTAATGCTTTGGTTAGCTGTATAGTAATACAGAGTTGAATTGTGGCCAGTTATGAAAAAATGCAGTTTACAAAGTTTGAGCAAAATCCATGTGTTCCTTTCTTTTGCAGTTGATGGTAGCAGAGAAGAATGGAACAATACGATTCTACGATCTCACTACCCAGCAGGCCATTCTGTCTCTCAAGTCTGAACAAATGCCGTTGATGTCAGCACACTGGTGTTTAAGAAACACCCTTAAAATTGGAGCAGTTGCTGGAAATGATTGGATAATTTGGGATATTACTCGCTCCAGGTATGCTTGTCAAACTGGAGATGACTTCCTCATCCCATTTCTTCCATTTGCATGAAAAAGGGATGATATTGTTATACTGTTTTATTCAGCTAAGTAGAACTTCGTTATAGCTAGTGCTGGAAGTCCCAGTTTGGTAAAGCTTTTAAGCACATTTTTAGATGCTTTGCTAAACAAAAATGAACTGGGGCTTTAGTATCTAGCATTTCTATAGTAAACAGCTCCCACTTACTTCTCCATGGGATTTGTGACTTCACCATTATCATTCACAAATTCTTATAATGATACATTTTAAATAGTGTATAGTGCATTATTTCTGTTATTTCAGCTGAATTGCTATTACAATTGAAATGTTGGTGGAATAGAATTTGGAATTGATCGCCTTTTGATGAGAAAGGGAGAAAGCAGTGGTTTAGAAAGAATTAAGAGAGTTCTCAGTATTCTTCCACTTCCGTCCCCGTCCCCCCCCTTCCTTTCCCATTCCTCATATATGTTTTTCCTTACTTTCCTTCCTCTTCCTAACAGAGACTCAGCATCTGGCCTACCCATCTTGTCAGTTGACAACAATATGACCTAACTGGGTCTGGCTGATCTCAAGAATTATATAAGCCTCCCCCTTCCAGCAGTCCAGTCCATCATCTGTTGTTTAAAATATATTTTACTGAAAAAGGACTGTAGTGACTTTTGATGACTGTACCAAAACCAAATCCTTTAACACAATTAAAATTCTGAAAATACATGTTTAAGATTTAGAATATGACAGTTCCTTTTGAACTTTTATTTGAAAATTGAACTTTATGAGCCAAATCATGCCACCCTTATTCAGGATGATGAGCATTTATCTGGGTAAGCATATTCATTGACTATTGAGACTACTTGTACAAAGAAGGTCCTGATCAGATAAACAGATCTATTTACAGATTGCAAAGTTAAATATATAAATTTGTCTTTGCAGAATCAGGGCCCAAGTTTTTATGGTTCAGGTATGCTCTATATCTCTCTGACCTTTTCATCGGCCCTTCTTTCAAGTGATATGCTTTTAAACACCACAACTTGCCCCACTTTTAGGGTATGTCTACACAGCACCCTAAATTTGACATAAGATATGCAATTTGCACTACGCATCTTATCTTGAATCTATTTGGCACATCTACACAGTGCCAAATTTCAAAATAACGTGCTATTTCGAGACATCCCTTAACACTCATAGAATGAGAATTACTGGATGCTGAAATAGCACACCCATTATTTAGAAAAATATTTCGAAATAACCGGTGTCTTGTGTAGACTGCAGGTATCCTGAAATAGCCATGCAGTGTAAAAGTACTCTTAGACTGAATCACTGATCTTCATCTATTACGTTGTCTCACCAAAACCAACTGTTTTGAGTCCTGCTGTCAACTTCTTTTCAGTATCTGTAACCAGCAGGTAAATACAGCTCCTTCAAAACAAAGTATTGTTTGTTAATCCATAGGTATATGACAATCAGAGAGAAAAGGGTTAAATTAACAAATGCCTAAGCATGTATCATCTTGAATAAATATAACATTTGCTTCATACAAGTTGGTAGGCCTTGTGTTCTTTCTCCCGATCTCCTATCCCCAGTCTCCTGGGTACCATGCTACAGTCTGCTTTTTAGATCCTCAGTCACCCCAGAGGCTTAGCTTTTAACAAAGAAATTAAAAGTGGTTAGGAGCTCCCATTTTAGTTCGTGTGGTCTCATTTGATGATTTTTTTAAAAACACATTAGATTATCTTCGCCACTGCGTGCCACTGCAGGGCATAATTACAGCCCCTCAAAGGCTCACCCCCTTTAATTAACCTTTTTCCAAACTACCCTCTCCTAACACAGCCTCTCCTAATACCCTCTCCTAATACTCCCTGGGTATGGTAGAGGGAGAAAATAATCTGGTTAAAAGGGAGCATGCAGAAATGGTGACAGTGGGGCAGAATAAAAAGTGGTAGTGCATTGTCTTATGCACATCATAATTGCGGTACTAGGGTGTATTTGTGTGTGGAAAGATAAGGGATGTGTACTCCTAGGTGGTTTAACTTTTTAATTCCTTGCTTTATATCAGGCTTGATATATATGTAGCAACCCAAACTGCTTCACTGCATAATTTTTTTGTAAATTTACTATATTGAGGCTTCTTCTAGGGTGTAGACACTAAGAAAACTGGGAATATTTTTTAGTTTCTATGACAAACTACAACTACCATCCACAAGACCAACTCAGTATGGCCTGAAGAAAGTTGGTAAAAATTCTTTTTTGAGGGCTTTTGTAGTTTCCATATTTCCCCCTTTCCTCTCATCCAGCTGTAAAATTTTAATCTCTCAAGACTTGCATGTGGAAAACAATATAAAACATGACCTGATTGTTTTTGTCTGTCAGTGGATGTTTTCCCACCCCACAACTTGAACCAGCCACTTTTTAAAATAATCTGTTCTCTTTGTCCTTGTTATATGAAATGAAGTGTGTCATTTCCTATAGTGTGTGGAATGGATGCTTATTTAAAATGTATTTTTATAGTTATCCACAAGATAAAAGACCTGTCCATGTGGATCGAGCCCGATTATTCAGGTATGATTTTGAGGGCGCTCATTAAATTAATGAGAAGAAAAATTATGTTGATATCCTGATCATTTTTATAATGTAATTTTACCAAGTGTTATTTATTGTTTCTAGTAATGCCTACAGTGTGTGATATCTTCTAGTACAGCATTGCTACAAAGTGAAAGAATGTGACCATTCATTTGTTGCTAATCAGTGAGGCTCTGCACAAGTGTAAGGGTCTGCTTTCGCATATACAATTTTGAGATTGGGGTCCCAATTCCTTCCCACATTTGTGTCTTCTTTCCATCAATAGACGGTTGGCTTTTAGATGGTCCCATTCTGCAAGGTTATAATCTCAATGGGTGTTGAGAGTGATTGAGACTTGGCAGGAGTAGGGTCCTTAATGTATAGCACATTAATTAATTAATTTTTAAGACGTAGTTAGGATTGAATAGAGTGTGTCTTAAAAATAAAACATCTCTGTGCATGTATTTCACAGATTTGAGCAGAATTTATGATAGCTACAGACAATATTTAACTGCAGACAAAAAAATCAGTTTTGCACTTGCTCATGATTGTCTAACACATTTTAAGAGCACCTTTGATTTATTCATAGGTGGTCCAAAGTGAATGAAAACTTGTTTGCAACCACTGGATATCCAGGAAAGATGACTAGTCAGCTTCTAGTTCATCATTTAGGACACCCTCAGGTAAAATAGTACAATTCTGTGTTTTGTGTTGGATCTCTTTAAATCCATTTATAAACTTCTATACCTTTAAAAATTCATCAAGATCATCTAGAAACTGTTACTACATAATCTTTTTCCATGCCAGAAAAATAACTCTATTTTCTATTTACCAAAAAATACTCTCAACTCCTGATTTAACACTTTTTTTTAAGTTTAATTATAATAAGGCTAAATCAGGGATTTCTGATACTTCATTTTATTTAAAACTAGCGGGAGTTACCCGGCGTTGCTCAGGAAAGTGGAGGAACAAAATTTAGAAAAACGGTTGTCCATTATCGTTTTTGAATGGTAGAAAAGTTGCACTGAGTTCTTTAGAGATTAAAATATATTTTAAAAAAGTATAAAACAACCAATTTTACATGTTATCAAAAATTATATTGTAAACTATATTTTTTGTTTCATTATTCTTAACAAATATGTACAATTTTTTTCCACTTCCAACTCTTGAGCACGCAACATAGAGTTGTCCATGTGAAAAGCAAGATGTCTTCAAATCAATTCCAACTACTTTAAGTAACTGTCCTTGCTCTTTGTCAGTATACATTGTTGAAATATAAGTTGACAGTTGATATAACTGAGGTGAGGAGCCTGAGGGCAGGGAGAGGAAGGGAGCCGTGTGCCTGCCGCCGGCGCCCAAGCCCACCCTCCGCTTCCTTGTCCCTCCACCGGCCTTAATGAGTGACTGGCCCTGCCACTTCCCCCGGGAAGCCACTTCTTCCTGCTCTGCCAAGCTCCATGCAGCCCTGGGGAGAGGCGTTGGTATCTCATCTCTTCCCTCCCACACTCCCTTAAAACCTTGTCCTGTATGAAAGGTTACCCCATGCAAAGTTTGGCTGCAATAGCTCTTATAGTGTCCAAGTTATTAGCGCACATTCTTCTTTATATATTAGATAAGCTTCCAGAACACCGAGAATTTTAAGTAAATGTGTAAAAATAAAATTGTTATAAGGAGATGCTTTCTTTTTTGTCTTTTCTAATTAACATGTGGCATTCTCTGTTCCCAAGTATTAGTAGCCGTATAATTAGTAGTAGTATTAAAGGCTCAAGAACAAATTAGACAATCAGATGATTTTTAAACACAATCAGATGATTAACTGTAGTGGCTTTTTGTCACATCTGTGTTACTGAACCGATTAACAAGTTGAGGCTTGAGAAATAATATTCCAAGGTATAATATTGGGAAGAATGGTAGGAGAAGAATAAATTGTGCCTTTTGAAGTGCTAAGCAAGTATCATTTGTCAAATCAAGTGAGCATATGCCACACATAACTTTTTGTGCAATTGCAAGAGGAATGAGAATCAGTTGACCTTTGTTCTTTCCATCATTTCAATGAATTGTATTTGCTTTATTAAGGCAATTTGAATCATACCACTTCTGAGTTGCAGAATGCAAATAAAAACGAAATAACCTATACGAAATCCTATAGCATTTTATAATTCAAATGTATTCCACTTCAATTCTCTAATAGCACAAAGGAAAGAAAGTTTTATATTAGGCAAGTATCAGAGGGGTAACCTTGTTAGTCTGGATCTGCAAAAGCGACAAGGAGTCCTGTGGCACCTTTATAGACTAACAGATTTATTGGAGCATAAGCTGACAAAGTAGGTCTTTGCCCACAAAAGCTTATGCTCCAATAAGTCTGTTAGTCTATAAGGTGCCACAGGCTTCCTTGTCGCTTTTATATTAGGCAGATTTTCATTGCCTTGGAGACACAAACCATATTGCTTTTAAAGTTTCAAGCATCCTAATTTTAATCATGCACAAAAGCAGATTTTGCCAAAGTCATTGAGATGTATGGAGACAGCTTTTTTAGATACTCCACAAAGATTCTACTGTAGAACCTTTTGCAGTATCTTATCTTAACGCTACGTACAATAGCTCACAGAAATAGATAGCGTGCACTGACATTTTTAATTTAAATATTCTTTTTAAAGGAATGGTGTGTTGGGGGGGGGGTTGTTTCTTGTTTTGTTTTGTTGGCAAAAGGTTTATATTTTAGTTTCCTATAGAATTTGTGATTGCATATTTAGCTCTGGTTTAGTGAATATCAGTATGATGATATATATTGAAAAAAGTCCTTTTATTTTTATTTTGTAGCCCATTCTTATTGGCTCTGCAGCTGTAGGATCTGGTTTGACCTGGCATAGGAGTCTTCCATTATGTGCAGTTGGTGGAGATCATAAACTTTTCTTTTGGGTGACAGAAATGTAAAATAAATGTCAGCTCTGATTATTAAATTCTTAATTATTGTCCCTTTTTGTAATAAAGAGTGAAGAAATCTAGTCATTCTTGTATATTATTTATTGGACCAAAAATAAAATGTCCAAAACACATACAATTGAACTTAATTCTCTTTTGCTTGTTTTTAGATGACAATTACAGTATTACAAGATCTGTTAGGGCAGATACTGTGTTTCAGAGAGTGGTGTGATTTTCATAATAAAACATAAGTATCTCTTTTCATAATATTTGTGAGGTTTAAAAAAAAAAACCTTCGTTAGACCCTTTAATTGACAATCTCAGGTAGGAGGCTTGTGGCTAAATATTCTAAGAGACTAGTGAAAAATGAATCCACATATAGAATACCTGAAACATTTTACTTCAAATAGAGGTTGAACCCATGCCAGACCACAGATGTGGATGGACCAAAGAGTCCCTGAATCACAGAGCTGTAGGAGCCATGGGGCAAGGAACAGAGCCAGGAGTTTCAGCAGCCCGGGCTTGCCCTAGGGCAGTGGAATCCTGGCAACCCCGGATCTGGCCTTGGAGTCAGGAGTCAGGGGAGCCCTGCATCCGGAAAAGGATCCCTGCCAGGTCTCCTGATAGTGAGTTAGGGATCCAAGCAACACTGGGTAAACCTTTTAGTTATCAATAAAAAGAAAGTGTTTCTTACAAATTCAGTTAATATGGCTATAAACCAGACAGTCATTTTAACTGTATGAATTGTCATGTGATTCCAATTAAGTCTAAAATTGCCCTCTTCTAAACAGGAAAGTAATGTCAGTGTGTCATCACCATCTTGCTATGCATTAAAATTCTGATTATATTACTTGCTTGATTCCTTTCCACAAAAAAGCTATAATATCTTAAGTATTGTGCATCCAACTTAGATTGGAAACACTCATTTATACAGCTGTTAATTTTCCTTGCCACCAGGAACAGTCCTAAAATTAGACTGTTCTAAATTATCTGGAAGACCTTTAACTTTCTCTCATAGGGTTACCATCTGCTGCAGCTTGAGTTCCAGTTATCCTTACTAAAGAAACAAAAGCTGATGTTATCACACAGCTTCCTCCTACAAAGCTTGGATGTGAACAATTCCAACACACAAATTAAAGCAACTTGTCAATATAGAAACTGGAGAAGTTTAAAATGCT
Organism: Pelodiscus sinensis; assembly: GCF_049634645.1. NCBI lineage: Eukaryota > Metazoa > Chordata > Testudines > Trionychidae > Pelodiscus > Pelodiscus sinensis. The sequence continues at coordinate 99,538,056 of NC_134711.1, forward strand.
GAAATGTTAAAACCAGCTCATTTTGCTAGGCTTCCAATGAAAGGGATAATTATTGAAAGGATATCTGAGATCCTTGTGTGGAAAGCAAGGAAATTATTAGTGACAACACTTGGAGGCCACAAAGACAGGGTAAATAGCGCTGGTGTGAGAATATCTGATAGAACTAAATATAGATAACTATTTTGGTATAACAGTAGTATTCTATTAGGATCAGGGCCTCGCTATGTCTGGATCCTGTGGGAACCCACGGCTTAAAAACTGTCTCTGCCCTGAACAGTTTACTAATTAAAGACAAGATGCAACAAAAAATTGGAAGGGAAAGGATGGGCATTGGGGATAAGAGCAACAGTGAGAGGAGCTCATGACTACATAGACTAGTCATGTGCATAATTAGAACCCTGCAAAGAGTTACGCACATGAATAGTCCCATTTGGTACTCGCTTGCATAACTCGGCAGAAGCAAGACCTCTTCCCTGCATGGTTCCCAGTAATTAGGGATTTAAGATCTAGATGAGCTGCACTCCTGAGCTTTAAATTATCTTGGACGATGATGTGCTCTAAGTCAGGCAATTAGAAGTGGTATCCAATAGCCACAATCCAATAGCCACCTTTTCCTCTAAATGCTGCTTCCAGACCTATCTCTGCCACAATACTGATAAGAAATCAGTTGTTTCTAGTGATGTCTAAGTTGAGGTGCAGATGGAGTTAGCTGTCTCCATTTTATGTAAATGTACAAAAACTGTGTGTATACCTCTTGATTGTATACCTCTTTCCCATATGACCCTTCGTATGTCACTGCCTTGTAGGCTGGTAAGGTATTTTGGACAGGGACCATGTTGTTGTGTACATTTAGACAGGATCTATTACAATGGTTCCTGATCAGTGTTTCCTCTAAGCTGTGGGGCAGAGCAGCTTCACAGGTGATTAATCAGCCCCACCCAGTCAGTCAGCTTCATGCAGGAGCTCTGAGCTTCTTACTGGGCGGGGCTGATTAATCACCTGTGAAGCTGTGCTGCCCCACAGCTTAGAGGGAACACTTGTCCTGATGCTGGTTGGTATTCTGGATGCTACAATAAATTAGATTTGTCATTTTCCGTTAATTATCTTTTTTTTCCCCACACTGTCTGTTTATGCTAGGCAAAATAGGGATGTGAACCATTTAGGAGACAGGTATCAACAAATATGCTAACAGACAGAGCCTTAGCTCAGAGCTTCATTGACTTCAGTAGAGTTAGGGCAATTTACAGTAGCTAAGGATTTGGCTTGTAAGTTGAATAAGGGAAGAGAGTAAGCATTGTCCAGTGAGTTATAGGACAGGACTGCAAGGCAAATGTTCTTTGGCAGAGGCAGGTCCACAGATCCTTACTGGGATCTTCAAGGTGTTTACAGTTTGAGAGGCCAAACTAGTCAATTACAAACAGAGTCTAAGTTTCTCTTGATATTGGACACATTTCAGCAAATAGAATAGTATTCTCAGGAGTGCCTAGGGCACGGGTGGGGAACCTAAGTCCAGGAGCTGGATGCAACCCCTGGTTTGCCTGGCTCTGGTCCCAGAGGCTTAGGGTTTCCCCCAGCATCGGGGAGCCCATGCTGGCATTCCAGCCTCCCTACAGCCCCTGGCCTCCAACTGATTTTTCTGTGAGTCAGCGGTCCTGACCCAAAAAAGGTTCCCCAACCCTAGCCTAGGGGATATTTGTTGAGCTTGCACTTTCTTCCTTTGAGGTACTGCAGCATGTTTTTATCTTGCAACTACAGCAAGTCTCTAGCATGGGAAGGAAACCAAAAGTCTGTCCCATATGTGCATTTCCTCTTATTCAACCTGTGTATGCAGAAATAGGAATTTTTCATCTCCAAGACATACTAATACCATTTCTCAGCAAGGTCAGGAAGGAGGTACCCAGGATCCACCCCCTGTATAGGCCAGAAGAGAAGCAAGGACAAATGG